>NC_053389.1:788304879-789535286 GCF_905171765.1 Bufo bufo | reverse complement strand
CCTGATACATCGGCATATTTTTATACAGAATACATATTTGCGATCCTTATTTATTTACATACAGAATGAGACCACACACGGTAATGCTGGGACCTGTAGTTCTTCTACCACCCATAGGTGAGCTACAGAATCACATCCTCTGGTCATATTTGATACCCAATTAACCACAATACTCTGTAGAGCCTGGATCTGGTGTCAGAAAGGGCATAAGTTGATTCATAACTGAAATATGAAAGTGGACTGGTTTTATGCCCAGAGCTAATTAAGGGCTATTAGCTCTCCTCAAACCAGACCTGGAAATTAATGACGTCACGCTCCAGCCAGGCTTGACAGCGAGCTGATCTTTATCTTATAGGACAAGATGAGCTGGGCCTGGTATAGCCTTTATGACCTTTTATAGCCGGCCTCACAGAGTAGTGGTAATAAAAGTGTCCATCTATATCATACTTGACCCAGGCTTCAGGAAGATGAGAGTTCACTGTTCTTTTACATAGGCCAGAAGCATACAAAATGGCTACCCAGAGGAATAATGTATGTATGCCGGCACACCTCCCTCTTTTAAAAGGTTGCCTGGGGAAATGGCCACAAGCCTATTCTTCAGCAACCCAGCCGTCTCCGGCCGATTCTCCCTGCCGCGACAACCCGTCGGCATTTCCATGTAAACTACCTTTTCTGTGCTGCACGGTGAAGTTGTACTGCTGCAAAATCAGGCTCCATCTCAGCAGTTTCGCATTGTCTCCTGCGAGACGTGCCAACCAGCTGAGGGGATTGTGATCGGTGATCACTGTGAAATTGCGTCCATACAGGTAGTGTTGTAGCTTTTGCAGGGACCACACAATAGCTAAACACTCCTTCTCTATTGTGGAGTAGCTGGTCTCCCTGGCCAGTAACTTACGGCTCAGGTATAGTACAGGATGCTCCTCCCCGGCCTGGTTCACCTGACTCAGGACTGCACCCAGACCAAAGGCAGAAGCATCCGTGTGGACCACAAACTTCAGAGTGAAATCTGGGGCCTGAAGCACAGGAGAACTGGCTAGTGCATCCTTCAGGGCCTGGAAGCCTTGCTCGCATTCCGGCGTCCATGACACCATCCTGGGCAGCTTCTTCTTGGTCAAGTCTGTCAGAGGCTTGGCCAGGGTGCTATAGTTTGGGATGAACTTCCTATAGTACCCGGCCGTTCCCAAGAAAGACATGACCTGTTTCTTGGTGAGGGGTGTTGGCCCTCTCGTAATGGCTTCCACCTTCTCTATTTCAGGCCTCAGTGTGCCTCCTCCTACTCTGTGGCCTAAGTAAGTGACCTCATTCATGCCCAGCTGGCACTTGCTAGGCTTAACAGTTAGTCCAGCCGCAGCAAGTTTGTCCAGTACTTGCGACAGGTGCACCAGGTGCTCCTTCCACGTGGCGCTATACACGGCAATGTCGTCTAAATAGGCGACAGCACATTCTTCTAGTCCTTCCAGCAAGTCATTCACAAGCCTTTGAAAGGTGGCTGGCGCATTCTTCATCACAAACGGCATTACAGTAAATTCTTATAAGCCGAAAGGGGTGATGAAGGCCGACTTCTCCTGAGCCTCCGAGGTCGGGGGAATCTGCCAATACCCCCTGCTCAGGTCCATGATTGTCAGGTAGCTGGCTCCTGCCAACTTATCTAACAGTTCATCAATCCTGGGCATGGGGTAAGCATCCGAGGTTGTGATGGCATTCAGTTTCCGATAATCCACACAGAACCTGGTTGTCTGATCTTTCTTCGTGACCAGAACCACCGGTGAGGCCCAAGCACTGTGGGATTTCTGAATGACCCCGAGCTGCTTCATATCCTCGATCTCCCTCCTGAGGTCTGCCTGGACCTCCATTGAGACTCGGTAGGCGGACTGCTTTGTGGGAGCATGTGTACCTGTGTCCACATGATGGACTGCAAGGTGTGTTCTCCCGGGTTTCCCTGTAAAAGTGTCACGGTGAGCCGTCAACACTTCTAAGAGCTGAGATCTCTGCTGGGACGAGAGTTGAGGGTTGAGGGTTAAGTCCACCTCCAACTCTCGAGTGTCAGCTAGCAGATCTAGTAGGGGGTCGGCCTCCTCCCTTTCGGGCAGGCTGCAAACCGGCATAACATGTGGCGTTCTCTCGTGATGCTCCTTCAGCATGTTGACGTGAAACGTCTTCTGTCTCCTACCTCCCTCTCCAAGGCCCACCACATAATTTACCTTACTCAGACGTTTGACAATGGGGTACGGCCCTTCCCATGCAGCTTGCAGTTTGTTTTGCCGCATCGGCAGCAGGACATAGACCTTCTGCCCCTCCTGGTAGATTCTCTCTCGGGCAGTGCGGTTATACCACTGCTTCTGTTTGCTTTGGGCCTGCACCATATTCTCCTGTACCAGACCTACAAGCGACTCCATTTTGTCTCGGAACCTGAGGACATAGTCTACTACAGAGACTCCCGTTCCGGCAACCTTGCCTTCCCAAGACTCTCTGATTAGGTCTAGGGGACCTCTTACTCGTCGCCCATACAGGAGTTCAAAGGGCGAAAACCCGGTTGACTCCTGGGGAACCTCTCTGTAGGCAAATAGCAGGTGAGGTAGATATCGTTCCCAGTCCGTCCCTTGCGCCTCCACGAACGTCTTCAGCATCTGCTTCAACGTCCCGTTGAAGCGCTCACAGAGGCCGTTTGTTTGTGGGTGGTAAGGGCTGGCTACGATATGGTTCACCTGTATTTTCCTACAGAGCCCCTGCATTAGTTCAGACATAAACTGAGGTCCTTGGTCGCTGAGAAGCTCAGCTGGGAACCCCACTCTCGTGAAGATCCCCAGCAGGGCATCCGCAACCTTGTCCGCCCTAATGGAGGATAACGCCACTGCTTCTGGGTAGCGCGTTGCGTAATCCACCAGGGTTAATATGAACCGTTTACCCGAACTGCTGGGGATGGCCAGTGGACCAATGATGTCCACGGCCACCCTCCTGAAGGGTTCATCAATTATCGGTAAGGGATTCAATGGAGCTCAGTGACGGTCTCCTGCTTTGCCAACTCGCTGACAGGTGTCGCAGGACCTGCAGTACTTGGCGACATCTGCCCCGAGGCCAGGCCAGAAAAAATTCTGCATCACCCGGGACTTTGTTTTGGTTAGGCTACTTTCACACTTGCGGCAGAGAGATCCGGCAAGCTGTTCCGTCGCCGGAACTACCTGCCGGATCAGGCAAAATGTATGCTAACTGATGGCATTAGTAAGACTGATCAGGATCCTTATCAGTCTTAAAAATGCCTGATCAGTCGAAAAAATGCATTGAAATGCCGGATCCGTCTTTCCGGTGTCATCCGGCAAAAACGGATCCGTCATTTATTTTTTCACCTTTTTTTCAGTCTGCGCATGCGCATACCGGAAGGACGGATCCGGCATTCCGGTATTCTGAATGCCGGATCCGGCACTAATACATTCCTATGGGAAAAAATGCCTGATCCGGCATTCAGGCAAGTCTTCAGTTTTTTTAGCCGGAGATAAAACCGTAGCATGCTACGGTTTTCTCTTTTGCCTGATCAGTCAAAACGACTGAACTGAAGACATCCTGATGCATCCTGAACGGATTACTCTCCATTCAGAATGCATGGGGATATGCCTGATCAGTTATTTTCCGGTATAGAGCCCCTGTGACGGAACTCTATGCCGGAAAAGAACAACGCAAGTGTGAAAGTAACCTTACTCCCAGGTGACCAGCTAAGGGGATCTCATGAGCCACTTGCAGTAATTGTTCCCTGAACTGCACAGGTGCAATGAGCTGCCTCTTGAGTGGCCCCACCCTACTGTCACTGTGGGAGATGTCCTCCTTATACAGTTTCCCATTGTCCCAACACACTCGGTATTTGTCTCCCTCAGTGGGAGGGCTGGCAGCTAACCCTCTTAGCTGCTCCAAGGTAGGGTCATCTCGCAGGGCCCGCTCAAAGGCGGCACTACAAGTCCCAGCCAGCTGTCCTGTGGCGAACAGGGACAGTGGCTGAGTCTCTGACGCGGTTAAGTCCACGGGGTCCGAACCGGTGGAAGGGGACACTTCCACTTGCTCTTCCCCAATGGAGCGTTCCGCTGCGGCTTTTGCAGCCCTGCGAGTGACGGGCAACACAGGCACAATAATGTCATCACATTTAACATTTGCACAACTTGAATCAGTTAAACACATGTCCGCTACCTGTGTACATACACCCGCCATCCCCTCTACATCTCCTGACGTAGGAGAACTTCTCCCACACACCCCACCTCCCACCTCCCGCGGTCCATCCCCAAGGTTTTCTGATGTTACGCAAACATCCTTGCACAGTACCTCGGTATGTCCAGGGACCTCCATAGGGACGGGTGAGTCCTGTGTGCTTCCAGGGGGCACGTAGCACGAGACCAATCGTCCTAGGTCAGTGCCTAATAAAACATTTGTGGGGATCTCCGCCGAGACTCCCACCTCCCTTACTCCACTCCCAGCCCCCCAATCAAGGAAAACACGAGCTAGGGGAACATTAGGGCTCACCCCCCCAACTCCCGTGATGGTGAGGCTTTTGCCGGGAATAAGGTCTGCGTCATCCACTAGTTCAGGCCGAACTAGTGTGACTTCGGCTCCTGTATCGCTGAAGCCTGTGGTGCACCGGTTGCCCACAGTAACCGACTGTAGGTTGTCTGCGGTGTGTCTTGCAGCTCCATTCACCAACAGCACAGATGATGGGTTGCGGGCAAGCTTGCCAGGGGGTGCTGTCTTCTTCTCCGGGCACGAGTGGCTGAGGTGTCCTGGCTTGCCGCACGCATAGCACTTGCGCACATCTGTCGGTGCTGGCTTGACTCCTTCGGGTCTTTGTGCAGGCCTGTGAAAGGGTCGCTGGACCGGAACCGACAAAGCTGGCCGGGAGGAAGAAGCAGATAAAGAGGTTCCTCCCAGGCGGGACAGAGTGTCTTTGAATGCCCGAGTGCTGGGCATGGCGACGTATTCATCGGCTAGCTCGGCCGCCTCTCGCGCACTCTTCGGCTTGTGCTCACATACATATTTTTGCACATCCGTGGGGCAATTGGAGACAAACTGTTCTCGGACCATCAGATCCGCCAGGGACTGCTTGGTGTCCTCTGTGAGGGGATCAGACCACTGTTGGAAGGTGGTCTGCAACTTGCCCAGATGGTTCATAAAAGTATCTCCGGGCCCTCTCCACAGGGACCGGAACCGTAAACGGTAAGTCTCTGGAGTCAGCTGGTACTTGACCAGAATAGCCTTTTTGATGACCGCGTAACTGGTACGCTCTGCTAATGGTAGTCCAACCAGGGCCTCCATAGCTTTGCCCTTCAGTGCGGACATTAGATGTCCCGCCCACTGCGGCTCTGGTACCTGGTACTGCTGGCATGAGGTTTCAAAAGCATGCAGGAAAAGATCAATGTCACAGTTCTCAGACTCCATCACAGGCAGTTTTGGCTTGACCATCAGGGATGGGCCTGTGGATGTAGCATGCCGGTCGGACCCCTGAAGCTGTACTCGGGCCAGGTCCAGTTCATGCCTGCGGACAGCTTCCCGTTCTCGTTCTGCAGCCTCTCGCTCAGCCTTGCGCTCTGCAGCCTCGAGCTCAGCCTTGCGCTCTGCCCGACGTGCCTCCAGCAGCCGAAAATATAAGTCCGGGTTACTGAGCATTAGTTGGTCCAGACCATTTTGGGATGGCATAGAGACAGAGTTATGTCCAGCTAGAGGACTGCAAGCCCCAGCAGGCTGTCCTCCTCCCAGTTCATCATCCTCATTCTGGAAGGGGTCATCTGGCTCAGGGGCCCCTGAGTGTCCTCCATTCTCTGAATCCTGCAGGGATGACTCTTGACTCCTCCGTGCACATAACTCCTGGATAAGGACAGTCTTATTTTTCCCATATACTTGGATGCCTTTGTGCTCACACAGAGCTGTGATATCAGACACGCTCATGGCGTCATAATTCACGGATTCGGACATTATTGCCAAATAAAAGATAGGACAGAAAACAAGAGAGAGGGGAGGGTACTGTCGTGAATTATTATTCTATCAAAACTAATGCACTGTGCTTCGTCTTCCAGAATTTTTCAATCCTTTAGTACAGAGTTATGGACATAACTTCATGCACTAATATTCTAAGCATACAGAATCCCGTAAGCTGCCACCAGAAAATGTCACGAACTATGGATCCGATCGCTCCGGATCCCACAGCTGTGAGGTAGTGGTCTGTGATGGAGTCTGCGCACACACAGAGACCTCACGTGACCGGGGTATTACCCTTCGGCTAACACCCCCCCACTACACTTCAGTAACTGTCACCACGTGGGTTCCCGGTCCACGAGCCGACTATCCGGGTCATTCACTATCACACAGATCAGTGGATGAACCGGATATCACTTACTGACCAACCGCAGTCAATCACCCCTAGCTACAATTCCTAAATGCAATTTAACTAACTACCTGGTAACGTCTCTTCAAAGGCAAGGTACGTTGTTCAGCAGCTTAGAATATGGAAGACTTGGCCACTTAGATTTTATAATCTTTAATAAGAGGTAAAAAGCAGTGCATACAAATCTAATGAAAATGACTATAAATCTACAGAATAATAATAACAATATAAATAATCACGACAGTTCAAATGAAAGGGAAAAAGGTGAAAGAATACTTAGTTTCTCTGGAGGCTTTCAGATGGTCGTTCATATGTCCTTTTTGAATCCTTGCAAACCCCGTTCAGTATGTATCAGGGGAGACCCTCAAAGTTCTTCTGATACAGGGATATGCTGTCAATGTCCAATTAAGTGTCTGGTGATGTTCCATGGGTCTCTCTCCTCTGTCCTTGTGCACAGATCTTTATGAACTCTCCCATGGGCAGGAGACTTACTCCTGTCAGCCAATGGCAGCAGAGTGACTGTGAAGCCCAGGGATTGGCCTCCAAGGGTTTTATTACCCCATCAAAGTTCAGTTCCTACAATGAGGATTATACTTAAGCCTGTATCTCCCTGATACATCGGCATATTTTTATACAGAATACATATTTGCGATCCTTATTTATTTACATACAGAATGAGACCACACACGGTAATGCTGGGACCTGTAGTTCTTCTACCACCCATAGGTGAGCTACAGAATCACATCCTCTGGTCATATTTGATACCCAATTAACCACAATACTCTGTAGAGCCTGGATCTGGTGTCAGAAAGGGCATAAGTTGATTCATAACTGAAATATGAAAGTGGACTGGTTTTATGCCCAGAGCTAATTAAGGGCTATTAGCTCTCCTCAAACCAGACCTGGAAATTAATGACGTCACGCTCCAGCCAGGCTTGACAGCGAGCTGATCTTTATCTTATAGGACAAGATGAGCTGGGCCTGGTATAGCCTTTATGACCTTTTATAGCCGGCCTCACAGAGTAGTGGTAATAAAAGTGTCCATCTATATCATACTTGACCCAGGCTTCAGGAAGATGAGAGTTCACTGTTCTTTTACATAGGCCAGAAGCATACAAAATGGCTACCCAGAGGAATAATGTATGTATGCCGGCACAATGATGGCGTGCCCAGGGGGAAAAAAACAGAGCTTCTCAGACAACGCTACCTTTAATCTTTGCATGTCATGTGGCTCATAAAAAAAAAAAATTGAAATAGACAATGGCACAAAGAAATAAGGGACAAAGACTGGTAACTTGAGCTGACATTAGCACATGTGTAACATCAGACACTTTAAGAACCATGATACTAATGACAGAAGCCCTAGACATTACTGTTAGCAATAAAAAAAACATATTTTTTACCTCAGCGTGACGATGAGCCTTTCCTGAGGAGTAGTGTTGATCGAGCACCGAAGTGCTCGTGTGCTTGAGTCGTGATGCTCGTGTGTTCTACCGAGCACCCGAGCACAATGGAAGTCAATGGCAGAACCCCCGGCACCCCCTGCTCTGAAGAGGGGAGGGTTTCGGGAGTCTAGTTCGGCTTAGGAGTCCCTGCTCTGACTCCATATATAGCTATATCCATATATGAAGTCAGTGCTTGGGGACACCCGAATGTATTTAAATCTAATTTCTGAAAAGTTTCTGCCAGGATTTGAACTCCCAGTGATGTACATTAGACACAAGGACCTTATCCACTTAGCTATATTATGCATTCATATATATCAGAAGTATGATTTTATCTATATATATATAATATATACTGTATATATATATATATATATATATATTTACTTTTAGTAATTAAAAGTAATTTTAAAAAAAAAATCATATATAAATTTTATCTATATTTCTGAAATGTTTCTGCCAGGATTTGAACTCCCAACCTTGTACATTAGAGGCAAGGACCTTATTTTTTCCTGGACGTCCTACGGCAGCACGAAATGCATATGGGTTTTATTCCCCTAGGTACAACCAGAGGAGACAGGTTAACAAGCTTAATAAAAAAACTAAATGAATCAACCAATCACACGCCAGGTCCACCCCTACAACCCTAACACCAGTGAAGCCTCCTTGTATTTTTTCTTTCTCTTAGGTTCAGAAGAGACAGATGTCTTATCCTGGAGGGATATAAAACTTTCCAAGCTGTATACAGGTAGCGTTCTCTGTCCCTTAGCTTGAAGGTGTACTAAGATGGCGCCTTTCCCCTGGGTGGTAATCCACCGCACATCTTTTACACAGGGCATGTCCCTTGCTGCACTGCGCTATCACTAACCTCCTCCTCGGTGTATGAGGTGCCATAGTTTGTGCACATGCCAGACTGAAAGCGGGCATTACCCAGCAAGTGCAGGGATGCTGGTGCATGGCTGTTTGGCTGTGGGGAGCCAGGACTAATAGAGCATGCATGGAAGCCCAGCAAGAAGACCTGACATGGAAGCCCAGCATGAAGGCCCGGCATGGAAGCCCAGCAAGAAGACCCGACATGGAAGCCCAGCATGAAGGCCCTGCATGGAAGCCCAGCAAGATGACCTGACATGGAAGCCCAGCATGAAGGCCCGGCATGGAATCCCAGCATGAAGGCCCGACATGGAAGCCCAGCGGTCATGTGACAGGAAGTGTGGAGTAAATCTTCCCGGCAGATTCAAGCTGCAGATGCGCTCTGCCAGATCGCTCAACCCTCTGCCTGTCAGAGTAAGTATGGCCGCCGGCCTGTGATGGCTTGTCTCAAGTCTTATTGCCCTGCTGTGCTGATTGTCTGCTGGAGCTCGCAGGGCCTTCTCAGGGGTTAACCCTTTGCAAGGTGCTGTTTTCTGCCTCCTTACTGAGCCTTTCTACTGGAATTGAAGCTGTCAGTATTATATGTCTGCTTATAGAGCACAAGCTCCATTGCTGTTTGCAGAGTTATACCTGAAGAATTAACTCCTTCCTGTCTGGTATTATATGTCTGCTTATAGAGCTCAAACACCAAGGCTATTTGCAGAATTAAGGTGTATGCAGACTTTACTACATATTTTTGAACGATTATCTCCTTTTCTGTCGGTACTATTTTACGTTCAATTCAACAGATCTATATGCTTGTTTATCTCTTTTAGTGCTGTATATGTGTTAATCTGCTGTAGCAGAGTACGCAGCATTGATTAACCCTTTGTTTCCTTAGGGTTCTAGCTACTAGAACACATACTGATGATATTTTCTCTTTCATATAGATGCCTTCCTCTCAGCAGAAAAAGGAGAATTAAAACCAGGCCAAGATTATGTATCAGCTGTGATCAGCCTTTACCTGATGAGCTCACATCTGAAGTCTGCCTGCAGTGTCAGTCTCCTGACAAGGTCTCCTCTGTCTGTTCTGCTCCAGGTTTTCTTGGTTTAAAAGCAAACTAAACTCACTGTTTGAGGAGATTCAACCTGCACATAAATATAAGAGACCGAGGAAAGAGTCACGTGATCCATCTCCGCAGCCATTATCCTCTCTCTGCATCTGAACCATCTGATGTCTTAGACTCAGATGACCCAGAGGAGTTGTTTCTCCTTCAGAAGGACACATTACATGAACTTTTTTAAGCTGTAAAAAAAAAAAAAAAAAAAAGGTCCAAAAGCTATAATATTATATTTTCCTCCTACTCAAGGCAGCTTCAGAATTCCTCTATAATGCCCCTTTTAGAATGTGAGAAGTTCTGCTCCAGGGCTGTGGCCCTTTCCAACTCTCAGATTTTCTTTATTTTTCAAACAATGGCCTGGGGATATTTTAGAAAAATAAATAAAATCATTTCTGTAACCTGCCCTTTCATCCAGGGCACAGGTTTGGTCCACAGTTGGACTAGAGATTGGAAGCCCTGAATGAGAGAAAAGGAGCAAAATTTCCAGATTTAAAAATGTTTTTAGATTTTCCAACAACAAAGAAGATTTAGAAACAAAAGAAAAGGCTCACCATTCAAGAAAAGGGGCAGCAATCAAAAATGTGCTGATTGATGACGCCAATCCTCCAGGGCCTCCTGTAGGCCCGGTCTGCAAAAATTCTGATTCCAGTGGGCAGCCACTTCCTCAGACACCTGTGTGGTTTCCACACTACAAGAAAGCTCATTTCTCCTCCTCAGGACAAGTTCACAATAATAAGGATTAAGTCGCCGGTGGTGCCCATACTATTCTTACAATGCGTTCAAAAGTCAGCCTTAAAGGGCTTCTGTCACCCCACTAAAGTAATTTTTTTTTTTTGGGCTAGTTAAATTACTTATCCTGCGATATATGAAAATATAATGGTGTTACTTACTTTGATTCAGCAGTTTCTTCTAAAAACAAACTTTTATAATATGTAAATTAGGTCTCTACCAGCAAGTAGGGCGGCTACTTGCTGGTAGCAGCTGCAGAAAACCGCCCCCCTCGTCGTGTTGATTGACAGGGCCAGCCCTGTCGGCATTTTAAAAATCGCGCGCCTGTGTTCATTCTGCGCAGGTGCTCTGAGATGAGGAGGCTCGCCTCCTCAGAACTCCCTCAGTGCACCTGCGCCGATGACATCACCGAAATAGAAGACGTCATCGGCGCAGGCGCACTGAGGGAGTTCTGAGGAGGCGAGCCTCCTCATCTCAGAGAGCCTGCGCAGAATGAACACAGGCGCGCGATTTTTAAAATGCCGACAGGGCTGGCCGGAGGAGGAGATCCCGGCTGGCCCTGTCAATCAACACGACGAGGGGGCGGTTTTCTGCAGCTGCTACCAGCAAGTAGCCGCCCTACTTGCTGGTAGAGACCTAATTTACATATTATAAAAGTTCGTTTTTAGAAGAAACTGCTGGATCAAAGTAAGTAACACCATTATATTTTCATATATCGCAGGATAAGTAATTTAACTAGCCCAAAAAAAAAAATATGACTTTAGTGGGGTGACAGAAGCCCTTTAAAGAAAGTTTTGCCATCAGAAAGAGTAAAAGGAGTAGAGTCCAAGGTGTTCCTAGTGCCCAAGCCAGTAAAACAATAGAGGCTCATAATAGATCTTACCTACCTGAACAGATTTCTGGATTTCTGGTCAGACAAAAGTTCAAGATGGAGACAATCAGTTCAGGGATGCCTCTATTATACAATAGAGATTATCTTGTAACAATACACCTAATGTATCTACACATACCAATACTTTCCCAGCATCACAAATATCTTCAGATAGCTCTACACTCAAGAACAGGTCTACGACATCTCCAATTCATATGTCTGCCTTTTGGGATTGTGGTAGCTGCAAGAGTGGTGACTCTATCAGCAGTCCCGAGATTGAGAGGAGTTACTGTGGCTTCCTACCCAGATAATTGGTTACTGAGAGCATCTTCTGCAACTCTACTGTTGCAGGATCTGCACAGAACAATACAAGTTTTACAAGAAGACGGTTTTCTGATAGATTTCAAGAAATCACACCTGATCCCAACACAGAACATCAGGGTTTTGGGCTTCATGCAGAACTCTCACAATATGTCTGTGAAATAATCTGTGGAAGATTGTACAAGAAATCACCTCTCCACTTGCCACACGATCTCCATCAGAAAAGCAATGAGTGTGCTATGGCTCCTCATATCATCAATCAATGCAGTTCCATGGGCCAAGGCTGACATGAGATAATCTCCAGAGCAACATCTTGGCATCATGAAATGGTGATCACAAAGACCTGGACAATATGGTGTCCATTCATTCCTCGACTTGTTAAAACCTTCAGTGGTGGTTAATTCTGTCTCATCTCCAGAGATGTCATTATCTGTTTTCTCAGCCCTGGACTCTCCTCACCAAGGATACCTCATCATGGAGTATGAGTGCCCATTGCAAACAAGCCCTTATCCTTAAAGATGAAGTTAAGAGCAGTAACTTTAGCTGAAAAGCATTTTCAGCATCACTTGCAGGGAAATCATGTTCATGTTCAATCAGACACCCTTACGACTGTCTTCTATATAAACAAACAGGGGGGGGGGGGGGGGTACTGGGATACCCCTACTATCTTAGGAATGCAAATAACCCCCCGAGGAATGTAGTCTGAACTCTGAGGTCTTCAATTAATCTGTCCAGGAGATGGAAATGCCAGACTTGGATGCCGTGGCATCAATGGAGTATGCAAAACTACAAAAGTTCTGCTCTCTCCATCGGGAGAAGCAAGCATTGGCTGCAGATGGTCTATCTATCTGCTGGATGGGAAAACTGATATGTTTCCCTCCTCTTCCTCTAATCCCCAAGGTCCTGAGGAAAATATTGGAAGAAAAGACAGAAGCAATAACAGTACTCCCATTCTGGCTGCGCAGAGCGTGGTTTTCTCTGGCATTGATGATGTCGAAAGGGATCTTCTGGAAACTCCCACTGCGGCCCAATCTTCTATCCTAGAGAGGAATCCTTCATCCAAATCTGAAGATGCTCCATCTAACGGCCTGGAGGCTAAGTGGCAAGCCTTATTAGTTAGGCCTCTCCTCTGAGGTTGTGAGCACAATTCTAGCCTCCAGAAGACCTACAACCATTAAAACCTATAATAGAGTCTGGAAGATCATGAAGTAATGATGTACCAGGCAATCTTGGGATCCTAAAGCTATAACCACCATTCTTCAGTTCTTGCAAGAGGGTGTCAGTAAAGGCCTCAAATTCAAGAATCGGAAGTTACAGTTTACAGCCATAAACACTCGGCTTCAGGGATTATTCTCCAATATCTGCCTGTTAAAGTCATTCTTCAGAGCCCTAAAGATCACTAATCCAGCGGTTCATTCTCTGCTTCCTTCCTAAGAACTTTCTCTTGTTTTGTTGGTACTCTCCAACTCGACTTTTGAGCCTTTACAACAAGCATCTCTGCACTTGATGACCTTAAAGACATTCTGTCTTTCTTGTGGCCGTAACATCAGCCAGAAGAATAAGTAAGCTCCAAGCTCTGTCTATCCGGGATCCATATCTCAGAGACCTGGGTCACTGTCTGGTTCTTTGAACAATGCCTGGATCCCTTCCAAAGGTGGCTTCCAGTAATAATATTATAAATCAAGACATCACCTTACCTGTGCTATGTCCAGATCCTGTTGGAGAAGAACAGGCATCACTTTATCTGTTAGATGTAAGAAGAGCTTTCTTGTGTTATCTGGAGAAGACAGAACAGTTTAGATCAGTGGAGAATCTGTTCATACAGCATCATGGTCCAAATAAGGGTGACAGAGCGAGCAAGGCCACTCTTGCGAGATGTATACACAGTACAGTAGAAAGATGGAAGAAAGTTCAGTCGCCTTATCAAGGTCACTCAACCAGATCAACGGCAACTTCATGGGCTGAGCTAGCGCAGGTGTTCCTTCACCAGATCCGCTTGGCGGCAACCTGTTCCTCGAATTCCACCTTCATGAAACATTATCAATTGGAACTGATGCAGGCAGAGGGCTCTACTTTTGGGAAAAGAGTGCTGGAGTTAGCATCTTTTATACCCCCCATTAATTTTTGCTTTTCAAATCCCATATGTATTTTGTGCTGCCGTAGGACGTCCAGGAAAAGTGAAAATTTACCCACCTGAAATTTTTGTTTCCTGTAGTCCTTAAGCAGCACAACTTTCCCTCCCTTAATAATTACATTTTTTTTTTTTGCTTCATTATAATACAAGGAGGCTTCACTGGTGTCAGGGTTTTAGGGGTGGACCTGTCGTGTGATTGGTTGATTAATTAAGTTTTTTAATTAAGCTTGTTAACCTGTCTCTTCTGGTTGTACCTAAGGGAATAAAACTCATATGTATTTTGGGCTGCCTAAGGACTACAGGAAACGAAAATTTCAGGTGGGTAAATTTTCACTTAGATTTCTGTGCAGGTTAATATGTAGCTGTATAGTGTAGTGGTTAACATCCTTGCCTCTAATGTACAAGGTTAGGAGTTCAAATCCTGTTAGAAACATTTCAGAAATAGAGATAAAATTTAGATATTTTATATTTTTTTAGTAATTGTAAAAAATGTATGGCACAAAATAAATAATAATAATAATAATATTTATATACTGTGTATATATATATATATATATATATATATATATATATATAAAATCATACTTCTGATATATATGAATGCATAATATGTGGGAAACTACTACTGATGTTTTTAGCCATAATAAAGTCTTCTGCTGAATAGGAATACTCACTACATCAGAAACTTCTATGACACACTTTAGCATTCAGCTTTATAGCTGAGTAGATAATGTCTTTGCCTCTAATGTACAAAGGGTTGGGAGTTCAAATCCCAGCAGAAACTTTTCAGAAATAGATGCTAAATTACATTTAAATGCACTGACTTGAGCACACGTGGTGTTCAGCCGAGCATGCTCGATAAACACTACTCAGGAGTAATGCAGCGCCTCATGTTGGTCCTGGAAGCTGAGGACAGTACGTAGAGACGACAGCAGGCAATCAAAGGTAGACATCCGACAGAACGACCAGAACTTTTCAGGATGCTGACGAAGATCAGTGTAGAGCATGGATCAGCAAACTTCGGCACTCCAGCTGTGGTGAAACTACGACTCCCAGCATGCACACTTGCTTAGCTATTTTCAGGACTCCCATAAAAGTGAATGGAGCATGCTGGGAGTCGTAGTTTCAACACATCTGGAGTGCCGAAGGTTGCTGACTGCTGGTGTAGAGGGTATGGAAGTGGCCTTTCCTGTACCGTTGGGAAAAAATGGGACGGACCTAAAGTCTCCTCTTTCTCCTCGGTTCCTCATCCAGCAGAAGTGACTGCTGTCCGCATCGCCTAGAAAAAAGCCAGTGCTGAGTCGTGCAATGGAAGAAAAGTGCCCAATAGAAATAAATGGGACAGCATCGGATATGCATTTTTGCGGACAGCATACGGCCGTCTGAATAAGCCCTAACTATTTGCTGAGTCACTGTTTCTTTTGTTTTCAATTATCTTTTTACAGATTTTTTCAAAATTATAAAATAGACACATAGTACAAGAGATTAAATTGCAAACGAACAGAGATGAGCACATGGATAATCATAACGCCTCCTCACTAAGTCACCTCCCCCAGCCCCGTAGGATGGGAAGAAGTGAGGTGACCCAGGAGGGAAGGACTCTTTAGACATATTGTTTCTTTAATATGAGACGATGTCTAATAAAATAAACAGTGGTTATCATTCAGTGAACAATGGGGGGGGGGGACGAGGGGTTAGGGCAGCGGATATAATGGGCTATCATTTAACTGTGAGGACACATAGACGAATTAGAGTTTAAGAGTTTGTTAAGAAAGGAACTCGTTTTCCGAAATAATGACCAATCGGCCCAAACCCGCTGGAAATTGAAGTGTGATCTAGATTCCCAGGCTGATAATTCCTCCATGTAGTAGATGTGGCCCACCTTCTGCAGCCACTGTGGCAAAGTGGTTCCAATGTTGGCGGATTAGGGATTTTGCTGCGGAGGCCAGATAAAGTACTAGTTTCTATTTGTTGTGGGGGATATCTTGTAATCTGATGTTCAGTAATACTGATATGGGGGAAGGGGAGCAGATTTGTTAAATCAACCCCATGACCTCAGACCAAAAGGGCTTTAGTACTGGACAAGACCACCACATGTGGAAGTAGGTGCCTTGTGATTGGGTACATTTCCAGCAAACGTCGGAGCTGTGGATTTTCATTTGCTTGAGACGTACCGGGGTAAGGTACCATCTTGTGAAAAGCTTAAATGAAATTTCCTGCAATCGTGTACATCTCAAGATGCCGTGTGAGAATCTGTACAGAGGTTTAATGTCTAACTCTGTCCACTTTGTGTCAAAGTCTCTGCTCCATTCCTGAATATACCCTCTGTTGAGAGGGTATTTTATCTGTTGGAGAAGGTTGTATGTTTGGGATAACAAGTGTCTTGGGGGGTGTTTAGTTGCCATTAATTTTTCGAATGGCGTAAGGTCTCTCCCGAGATCGATGATTTTGAGATGGTTCCGTAATAGTGATCAGACATGAAAAAAGGAAACTAAAACAAGGAATTACAAAAATTAAAAACAAAAGAAGGAAGGTATATGGAAGAAGATAAAGAACTAGCTGACTGCCTCAATGAATACTTCTGTTCAGTTTTTACAAAGTAAAATGAAGGAAAAGGACCTCAGTTAGGAAAGAAGACTAATGAATTTTTTGACGCATGTGTCTTTACAGAGGAAGAGGTTCTAAGTCAACTGTCTAAAATTAATACAAATAAGTCACAGGGGCCTGATGGGATACACCCAAAGCTATTAAAAGAGCTTAGCGGTGAACTAGCAAAACCATTAACCATTATTTAACCAATCACTGGCAACAGGAGTCGTTCCAGAAGATTGGAAATTAGCAAATGTTGTGCCCATTCACAAGAAAGGTAGTAGGGAGGAATCGGGAAACTATAGGCCAGTAAGCCTGACATCAACAGTGGGGAAATTAATGGAATCCATACTTAACCCCTTCCCGTCTGCAATCCGTTTATATATGTGATATTTGCACATGCCCCGTGCAGCTATCACGTCTATAAACGTCAAACCAGCTCTTTAATCCAAGCGCTGCAAAGCGCTTGGATTAAAGCTTCTGCCCCTGCACTGCTGCTGTCATGGACAGCATACAGTGCAGTAATGCCGGCAAGGGACCAATCAGAGTGGCCCCTTTCCGACAATCGATCCGATTGGTTAGTCTGTGCAGACTAACCAATCGGATCGCTGCAGTGAAAAAAATGCCAGTTTCAGGCTCTGATCTGCGCTCTGCAGATCAGAGCCTGAAATCAGGTAGTGTCTCTGTGGCCCCCAATCTGTGCCCCCTTCCTGTGCCCCCCGATCTGTGCGCCTCCAACACCCCCCTGTCCGCCCGATCCATATTCATGTAGTCCCTGATGTGGTCCGCCCCATGCATTCTCCCCGCCCCTCCTGCCCCAGCCTCCCTCAATGTTGGCGGCCGTATCTCCCCCCCCCTTTCCAGCGCTGCCCCCATCAGCAGCGAGTGTCAGCTCTATGCTGACACTCTGCTGTAACCCCATAGATGCCACGGTTGCGACATCCATAAGGTTAATAGAGGGAGGGAGCTCCCTCTCTCAACCATCGGGGCTGCAGCGCTGTGATGGCAGCGCCCGATGGTTGCCATGCTTTGCAAAGGCGTCCGGTTGCCATGGCAAAGGCGTCCGGTGCTGCCACCTACAGGGCATCTAATAGTATTATAATTTGCAATGCAAGAGCATTGCAAAGTATAGTACAGCCATCAGCCCCACTGGATCTTCATGATCCAAGAGGGACTTGATAAAAAAAGAAAGTGAAAATAATAAAAATGAAAAATAAAAAAATAAATAAAAATTTTAATTAAAAAAATAAATTGCCTTTTCCTATAAAAAAATTAAAACATAAAATAAAATACACATATTAGGTGTCACCGCGTCCGTAACGACCGTGTCTATAAATATATCACATGATAGACCCCGTCCGATAAACACCATTAAAAAATAAAATAAAGAACCGTGCCGAAAAAGCTATTTTTGTCACCTTACCTCACAAAAAGTGCAACAGCAAGCGATCAAAAAGGCTTATGACCCCCAAAATAGTACCAATCAAACCGTCACCTCATGCCACAAAAAATGATACCCTATTTAAGACAATCGCCCAAAAAATATAAAAGCTATGGCTCTCAGACTATGGAGACACTAAAACATCATTTTTTTTGTTTTAGAAATGCTATTATTGTGTAAAACTTAAATAAATAAGAAAAAGTATACATATTAGGTATTGCCATGTCCGTAACGATCTTCTCTATAAAACTATCACATGACCTAACTCCTCAGATGAACGCTGTAAAAATAAATAAATGAAAACTGTTCCAAAACAGCCAATTTTTTGGTCACCTTGCCCTATAAAGTGTAATAATGAATGATCAAAAAATCCTATGTACCGAAAAATGGTACCAATTAAAACCTCAACACTTTCTGCAAAAAACGAGCCCCTGCACAAGACGATCGGCAGAAAAATAAAAAACATATGGCGTTCAGAAAACCAATCCTACAAAATCTGCCTTCCAAAAATCGTATGGCATTGCTTTCCTTCTGTGTCCTGCCGTGCGCCCTTACATTAGTTTACGACCACATGTGGGGTGTTTCTGTAAACCGCGGAATCAGGGTAATAAATATTGAGTTTTGTTTGGCTGTTAACCCTCAATGTGTTAAAGAATTTTTTTTTATAAAATGGAAAATCTGCCAAAAAAGTGAAATTTAGAAATTTCATCTCCATTTTCCTTTAATTCTTGTGGAACATCTAAAGGGTTAACAAAGTTTGTAAAATCAGTTTTGAGTAACTTGAGGGGTGTAGTTTCTACAATGGGGTCATTTATGGGGGTATCCACTATGTAGGCCCCACAAAGTGACTTCAGACCTGAACTGGTCCTTAAAAAGTGGGTTTTGGAAATTTTCTTAAAAATTTTAAGAATTGCTTCTAATCTTCTAAGCCTTCTAACGTCCTAAAAAAATAAAATAACATTTCCAAAATTATGGCAACATAAAGTAGACATATGGGGAATGTTAAGTAATAAATATTTTATTAGGTATCACTTTCTGTTTTAGAAGCAGAGAAATTGAAATTCGGAAAATTGAGAATTTTTAAAAATTTTGGGTACATTTTGGATTTTTTCATAAATAAAGGTGAAATATATTGACTCAAATATATGACTATCATGAAGTACAATGTGTCACGAGAAAACAATCTCAGAATGGCTTGAATAAGTAAAAGTGTAGCTGTATAGTGTATTGGTTACCATCCTTGCCTCTAATGTACAAGGTTAGGAGTTCAAATCCTGTTAGAAACATTTCAGAAATAGAGATTAAATTTATATATTTTATAATTTTTTAGTAATTGTAAAAAATGTATGGCACAAAATAAATGTGTCATTACTAAAAAAAAAAAAAAAAAATAATAATAATAATATTTATATACTGTGTATATATATATATATATATATATATATATATATATACACACTCACCTAAAGAATTATTAGGAACACCTGTTCTATTTCTCATTAATGCAATTATCTAGTCAACCAATCACATGGCAGTTGCTTCAATGCATTTAGGGTAACTTGAGGGGTGTAGTTTAGGGACTTGATTAGGGACATCATCAGTTTTGATGCTTTGTCTCCATGGGCATAATATTTGTGTTTTACGGACATGAATACCATTGCGAGGTTCTTGTTTAATATATCCCGTAGTTGTATACGAGTATTGGTAAGTTGCTGTAGGTGGGATGAAGCTAGAGATTGTTTGTGTAGTTTTTCTAGTTTAGGCTACTTAACTCCGCTATAAAAAGAATTCAGATACTACATAATTTCAAAAAAGCTCGAGTGGATGTCCTGTTGTTACAAGAAACACATTTCTTGGAACCAAAAACCCCCTCCTTCCATAGACACAATTTTAGTCAGTGGTACCACTCATACACAAACACTAAAAACTCTAGGGGAGTGTACATCGCCTAAAGAATTATTAGGAACACCTGTTCTATTTCTCATTAATGCATTTATCTAGTCAACCAATCACATGGCAGTTGCTTCAATGCATTTAGGGTAATAATAGATTGCGGAGGTGCAGTAGACATCGTTTATCTAGACTTTAGTCAGGCTTTTGATACTGTCCCACATACAAGGCTTATCAATAAATTGCAGTCTTTGGGCTTGGACTCCCATATTGTTATATGGATTAGGCAGTGGCTGAGGGACAGACAACAGAGGGTTGTAGTCAATGGAGTATATTCAGACCATGATCTTGTTACCAGTGGGGTACCTCAGGGATCTGTTCTGGGACCCATATTGTTTAATATCTTTATCAGCGAAATTGCAGAAGGCCTCGATGGTAAGGTGTGTCTTTTTGCTGATGACACAAAGATTTGTAACAGGGTTGATGTTCCTGGAGGGATACACCAAATGGAAAAGGATTTAGGAAAACTAGAGGAATGGTCAAAAATCTGGCAACTAAAATTTAATGTTGAGAAGTGCAAGATAATGCACCTGGGGTGTAAAAACCCAAGAGCAGAATATAAAATCAGTGATACAGTTCTAACCTCAGTATCTGAGGAAAGGGATTTAGGGGTCATTATTTCAGAAGACTTAAAGGTAGGCAGACAATGTCATAGAGCAGCAGGAAATGCTAGCAGAATGCTTGGGTGTATAGGGAGAGGAATTACCAGTAGAAAGAGGGAGGTGCTCATGCCGCTCTACAGAGCACTAGTGAGACCTCATCTGGAGTATTGTGCGCAGTACTGGAGACCATATCTCCAGAAGGATATTGATACTTTGGAGAGAGTTCAGAGAAGAGCTACTAAACTAGTACATGGATTGCAAGATAAAACTTACCAGGAAAGATTAAAGGACCTTAATATGTATAGCTTGGAAGAAAGAAGAGACAGAGGGGATATGATAGAAACTTCTAAATACATAAAGGGTAACAACAAGGTAAAAGAGGAGAGAATATTTAAAAGAAGAAAAACTGCTACAAGAGGACATAGTTTTAAATTAGAGAGGCAAAGGTTTAAAAGTAATATCAGGAAGTATTACTTTACTGAGAGAGTAGTGGATGCATGGAATAGCCTTCCTGCAGAAGTGGTAGCTGCAAATACAGTGAAGGGGTTTAAGCATGCATGGGATAGGCATAAGGCCATCCTTCATATAAGATAGGGCCAGGGACTATTTATAGTATTCAGTATATTGGGCAGACTAGATGGGCCAAATGGTTCTTATCTGCCGACACATTCTATGTTTCTATGTGCTTTTTGTAACGAATGTAGTGGTGGGGACTCTAATGGGTCTCCCCCCCTTCCATGTCTAGACAGGAAAGTATTGAGATATGCTTTATATCTGCTACTTTTAAGGGTGTATTTGCAAATTTCGGGAGATATAGTTCTTGTAGATCTGCAACTGATATTAGTGGGGATAGGGCCGGGCTGAGTCGGTCCTTGAGTGCATGTCAGATCTTAAGTGTGGATCTGGTGACCAAATTCTGTGTGCTTAGAATGGGTTGTGGGTTGTCTCTACCCCAAACTAGGGAGCGTAGCACGATACTGATACTTGTTTGGTGTTCTTCTAAGGGTATCCATAATTTACTGCCGTCTGCTCTTACCCAATGTATCAACCTAGTGAGAATAGCTGCCAGTCTGGAAGGATCATGCCTCCGCGCGATTTATGCTGGGTGAGGAGGTAGTGGCTGAGGCGACGTCTCTTGATTCTCCATAAGTACTTATTTTCCTAATTGATGAGAAAAAGGTAAGCGGAAGGGTGGTGGGGAGATTTTGAAATAAATATAGTAGCTTTGGCAACAATATTGCCTTGATGAGATTTTTCCTTCCCATCCATAAGAGAAATGGCAGGGACCAGGACTCTAATGTGGACTGGAATGTTCTAGGTATAGGGGCATAGTTGAGCATGTACAGATCTTTCCAGGATGTACTTATTTTGAGACTTAGGTAGTTGATGTGAGTGGTGGACCATTGAAAAGGATACTGTTTTTACAGGGTCTTATGCTCCCCATCACTAATATTCACTCCAAGGGCTTCTGATTTGGAGGTATTGATTTTAAAATTGGATATGTGTCCGTAATCCTGTAGTAACGCCGGGAAGGCTGATAAGGGATTTGTAATTATCACAAGGATGTCGTCTGCGTATGCAGCTACATTATGTGTGGTATTCCCGCTTGTAAATCCCTCTATATCAGGGTGTTCCCTTATCTTTTGTAAGAGGGGTTCAAGAGAGAGTACAAAAAGTAAAGGGGAAAGCGGGCAACCCTGACGTGTGCCATCGCAAATCTGAAAAGGGGATGATAAAGCATGATTAATACGTAATCTAGCGGATGGGGACACGTACATTGCGAAGATAGCCTCTATAAAGGATGGGGGGAAATTAAAATGATATAGGACTTGCCGTATGCATGTTCAGTCCCCCTTGTCGAAAGCTATCTTGGCATCTGTCCCCAATAGGACCAGTGGTTGCTTCTTCTGGGAGGCTGTCTGTAATATGGACAGTATTCTCATGGTATTATCCTTCCCTGCCCGCCACAAAGTCGACCTGCTCGTTTGAGATTAGATTAGGCACTAGAGGTCCCATTCTGTTTTCCAACAGGCTAGCGTAAAGCTTCAGGTCCGAGTTCAGCAAAGATATTGGTCTATAGCTGCAACAGTTTGTAGGATCCTTCCTTTCTTTGTGGATCAGTGTGATGTAAGCTTCTACCGATTGCTTTGGGATAGGAACACCGGATAAACAGGCATTGAATGTGTCTGTCAGTCGGGGTAGTAGGGCCGAGGAGAAGGATTTATAATAGGAACACCGGAGGCCATCTGGGCCTAGGGCTTTGCCTTTCGGGCATTTCGACAGAGTGGATCTGACCTCCTCCATTGAGAAGGGTTTTAATAGGTCAACATGTGATGAGGATGGGAGAGCTGGGAGAGACAATTGCGATAGAAAATCTGCAATGGCTGACTTTTGTACTTCTTGTGCCTGATTGTTTGTATCAGGTGATTTAATATGATAGAGGGATGTGTAAAACTTAATAAATTCCCGTTCAATCTCCGCTGGGTCTGTTGCGAGATGGCCATCGTTAGTCTGGATCTCAGCGATGTGTGTGCGAGGTTTACGCCTCTTGATTAGGGACATCATCAGTTTTGATGCTTTTTCTCCATGGGCATAAAATGTGTGTTTTACGGACATGAATACCATTGCAAGGTTCTTGTTTAATATATCCCGTAGTTGTATACGAGTATTGGTAAGTTGATGTAGGTGGGATGAAGCTAGAGATTGTTTGTGTAGTTTTTCTAGTTTAGGCTACTTTCACACTAGCGGCATGGACCTCCGGCAGGCTGTTCCGTCGGGTGAACAGCCTGTCGGATCCGTCCTGCTGCTAGTGAACGTGTACCCCCAGACTGCTGCTCCGTCCCCATTGACTAAAATGGGGGCGGGGGCGGAGTTCCGGCGAAGCACGGCGAGAGGCTGCGGGAATAAAACTACGACATGTCCAACATTTATTCCGGCAGCCTCTCGCCGTGCACTGCCATGTCTCCTCCCCGCCACCATTATAGTCAATGGGGACAGAGCGGCAGTCCGGGGGCACACGTTAACTAGCGGCAGGACGGATCCGACAGGCTGTTCATCTGACGGAACAGCCTGCAGGAGGTCCATGCCGCTAGAGTGAAAGTAGCCTTACCTCCCACACTATTGGGGCAGAAACCTCGGTGTTCGTGTTATGTTGTAAGTAGCAGTCTAAGGATTCTAGTATTTTTGAATGTACGGTGGGTATAGAGAGTAGTGTCTCATTAAGACGCCATGGTGGTTTGGAAGGTCTATGTTCAGAATTTTCTAATACCAGTTCCACTGGAAAAGGGTCTGACTGTACACTAGACCTTATACTAATTGATCGAATTTTACTGAAAGATGACTGTTGAAGGAAAAAATAATCAATCCTGTGGTATGAGTTGTGTGGGGTAGAGTGGAAAGTGCAGTCTCTGTCTGAGGGATGCGAGAAGCGCCATGCATCTTTGAGGAATAGAAGTTGTAAGGATTTTTTGATGTGTTTGAGCACCTTGTATGAAAGGGAGGATTTCCCAGAAGAGGTGTCTAGGAGAGGGTCCAACGCCAAATGAAGGTCCCCTCCAACAATCAGTTCACCCTTCTTTAGGCTATGAAGTAGTGTCAATGAGGATCTAATCCAGGATGGTTGCTGGGTATTTTGAGCTTATAGATTTGGCTAACGTGATCAGAGAGCCATTCAATTTACCTGTTAGTATAAGTATTCTACCATCTGGGTCCGAGTACAAACCTGACTGTTCGAATGATAGGTGTTTGGCTATGGCGATGTACACTCCCCTAGAGTTTTTAGTGTTTGTGTATGAGTGGTACCACTGACTAAAATTGTGTCTATGGAAGGAGGGGGTTTTCGGTTCCAAGAAATGTGTTTCTTGTAACA
Source organism: Bufo bufo (assembly GCF_905171765.1). Taxonomy (NCBI): domain Eukaryota; kingdom Metazoa; phylum Chordata; class Amphibia; order Anura; family Bufonidae; genus Bufo; species Bufo bufo. The sequence continues at coordinate 789,511,011 of NC_053389.1, read as the reverse complement.
ACAGGACATCCACTCGAGCTTTTTTGAAATTATGTAGTATCTGACTTCTTTTTATAGCGGAGTTAAGGCCTCTCACATTGTACGAAACCAGTTTAATGTTGGTCATTATAAATCTTGGAGAAGATTCGTCCAAACTTAACCGGACTAAATGATAATGTTTGTCTATGTGAAGTGTCACGCGTTGGTGCCCTAAGTGTCGGGAGAAGGGTAGGAGGGGGTGGGGGTTGTGCCGAACTGAAACATTTAAAACAGCAAAATGCAGAGTGAAATCTCTGCCAGTGAAACTGAAATGAAAACATGTAGACTATCTATTCATCCAGCTAGCACCAGGGCCAGATCTGGAGGTCTGTCAAAAAGGCTGTATTTTGCCCGGTAATATTGAATTTCAGAACATATCGAGGCCGCCACAAAGGAGACCGCCATGGCAGTCTTTTATTTATTTTTTGTGGGCTAACAGGTTGCCAGCACCTTCCGAACCTGTTGCATTGTGACGGCCTCGGACTGTCGACAAAGGCCTTTAACTGCTACATTTCCACTCACAATAAAAAGAGAAAGAGAGATCCCATAGAAATGGGTGTGAACATAAAACCTATTCTCTGTGATGGGAGGTCAGGTGGGGTCTGTGTTCATCTTCCTAGGGGTCGACTTTCCTTGATGTCTGTGGATCCTGTTGCGTTTCTCCGGAAAAAAATAGAATATGTAAATAACAAATAAAAGCGGCCAAACTAGAGACCGAGTGATTAATTGCCAAAGAGAGCAAAACTAACCCTAAAATGTTCTTCAATTATATAAATGGTAAAAAGTATAAATCTGAAGGTGTCGGCCCTCTACAGAGCAATGAGGGGGAGTTGCAGAGAGCGACGAGGAGAAAGCAAAGCTATTAAATATTTTTTTCTCCAATGTATTCACTGAGGAAAATAAACTGTCAGATGAAATGCTAAATGTAAAAGTAAATTCCCCATTAAAAGTGCCCTGTCTGACCCAGGAAGAAGTACAACAGCGACTTAAAAAGATTAAAATAGACAAATCGCCTGGACCGGATGGCATACACCCCCGTAATCCTAAAAGAATTAGGTAATGTCATAGCCAGAATTAGGTAATGTCATGGCTAGTCTGGATGTCGAAGCCCTTTACACCTCTATACTACATGAATTGGGGTGTAAAGCGGTGGAGACTTTCCTCCGGCAGAGAGGGGACCAGTGTCGCCGCCATAATGCCTTGGTTATGCAATTGTTGGATTTTATCCTGACACGGAACATCTTCCTTTTTGATCAACGTATCTACCACCAGCTCAGGGGGGTTGCGATGGGCAGTCCCTGTGCCCCTACTTTCGCAAACCTCTTCCTGGGCTGGTGGGAGAAAGAGGTAGTGTTCTCGGAATCTATGGATCCATATACATCCTGCATCCAATTGTGGATTAGATATTTGGATGATGTTCTGATATTGTGGAATGGTACCAGAGAGGGTTTTCTCGAATTTGTGGAGATACTAAACACTAACGTAATTGGCCTCTTTTTTACATCTGAGATACAGGAGAGCGCAATTACGTTTTTAGATCTCAGCATCTCAATAGGTGCTGATAGACGTATTACTACCAAGTTGTTTAGGAAACAAACGGCGACCAACAGTCTCCTACATTGGGAGAGCGGACATCCCCTGGCCCTGAGAAGGGGTATCCCTAAGGGACAGTATCTCAGGGCCAGGAGAAATTGTTCGGAGCTTGGTGAGTTTAAGGCCGCAGCTTTAGACCTGAAATACAGGTTTACAAACAGGGGATACCCAGAGTATACCCTGAAAAAAGCGTACCATCACGCCATGAGTACAAACCGTAGCCAGTTACTGACCCCTAGAAATAGGGATAATGTTGATATGACACCACGTATCCTGGCTAATTTCGATAAAGCCCACCGCCAAGTTCAGGAAATCCTCCAGAACCACTGGTCCATTCTACAGTCGGATCCTGACATTGGATCATCCCTATCCGATCGCCCATTGGTCACGTACAGACGTGGTTCCAATTTACGTGACCGGTTGGTGCATAGCCTCTACACCCGGCCCACTCCTGAAACATGGCTCAAAAATTCTGCGAAAGGTAATTTCCCCTGTGGTTCATGCATCATATGTAAATTCATTACTAAAGGAGATTCTTTCACTAGTGTGAGTAGTGGAATAAGATACAAGATCCGGTCCTTCATTAGATGCACTTCAGTGGGTGTAATATACCTTATCACATGCAATTGTGGGCTCCAATATGTGGGCAAGACAAAGCGAGAAATGAGACGTAGGATAGGGGAACATCTATCAGACATCCGGAATTCACGGGACACTACGGTGTCTCGTCATGTGCGGGAAATGCACGCAGGGAATCCGGATATTCTGAGGGTCCAGGGTATTGTTATGCCCAAAAGATCCATACGCGGTGGAGATATGGATACACTTTTGCTCCAAAAAGAAGCGATGTGGATCTTCAGATTGCAAACCATTCAACCTAATGGGCTAAATGAAGCAATTTCGTATTCATGCTTCATTTGAGTCACACCACTATATGGACATTTTCCTTGTTCTTGCGTGCATATGGTTGCTTCTATACCTTGGCCACTATACAAGCTATAAATGCCCCCTGTACCTCCATGATCCCCCTTCCCTCCCCTTTTTTGTATAGACATACTGGATTTATGGAGGAGGGGCTTGTCTCTGCATTTATGTCATTATGTCTGTTACTGTCTTTTAATTTACGCCGCTTTGTATATGGTTCTGTTTAAGGATGCACTTACATTTTCCTTGATGTCCCCAATTTGGGCTCCTCCGGTATAGCTGACACTAGTGCTAGGCGTGTAGGTGACATATCTTATATAGCCGCGATTTTCGATTCCTCCTGTATACATGGGCACTTGTTGTGCCAGCATGGAGGTGTGTGATGTAAGGAGGGCTCTGGGCGGATCGGGGGTGTAAGTCAGATGACGCACCTTTCTCCGATTCGGCCGAGCGCTAACACACGCCCCCTTTGTAGGAGGGGCTGAGTGGATATCTTGCCGGCGTTCAAGCGGCCGCGTACGGCCATCACAGCGCCGAATGCCTCTACACACAACAGTGTGAGGCGGTTCTGCTCCACAGGCAAATACTGTTTAAACACTTCGCTTCGCTCCTGATGAATTGTGGCTCATATGGCCATAGCGAAACGCGTTGAGCCGGTGATCCTGTGTTTGTTACACGGCTCTCTAGGCAGGGTGTCTGCTTGATTCAGGCAGCGCAACAGCTGACCTGTGTACCTAGGGTTTGTGATCATCATTATACCTTGGCTGATTGGGCTGATGGAGATGGCTGAGTGAGCGTCCACAATACTGTGGCATCTGGTGGATGCTTTACCCTCAAGGGGGCTTTATTCACTCGTCAGCTATCCCACATCGCCCAGCCAGGTTGATCCACACCTGACACACCTGCGCCTGGTTCAACCCTTTGAGCCGTGTCTTGTTTCCTGATCAGCTCACATTAGCACCGCTGTGCTAGCTGTATAGGATTCTAGTCCGGACTCTATTACAGTGGTGTGGATTTAATCCCTCTCCTACACCACCTTTTTGGAGTCTGGAAGCCTGATAGTCACAGACGTGATATTCAGTTTCCCTTATTTATATTTAATAAATTATTTATTATTTTTCTCCTCATACGTCTACTCAGGCAGATAAATTTAATGTCATAGCCAGACCCTTATTTCTGATATTTACAGACTCTATACTGACAGGGAGTGTTCCACAGTACTGGCGCATAGCAAATGTGGTGCCAATATTCAAAAATGGTGCAAAAACAGAACCTGGAAACTAGGTATAGGCAGGTAAGTTTAACATCTGTTGTGGGTAAACTGTTTGAAGGTTTTCTAAGAGATGCTATCGTGGAGGATCTCAAGGAAAAAAGGCAAATAACGCCATATCAGCATGGCTTCATGAGGGATCGGTCATGTCAAACTAATTTAATCAGTTTCTATGAGGAGGTAAGTTCTAGACTTGACAGCGGCGAATCAATGGATGTCGTATATCTGGACTTCTCCAAAGCATTTGACACTGTACCACATAAAAAGTTAGTACAGTCGTGGCCAAAAGTTTTGAGAATTACATAAATATTGGAAATTGGAAAAGTTGCTGCTTAAGTTTTTATAATAGCAATTTGCATATACTCCAGAATGTTATGAAGAGTGATCAGATGAATTGCATAGTCCTTCTTTGCCATGAAAATTAACTTAATCCCAAAAAAAACTTTCCACTGCATTTCATTGCTGTCATTAAAGGACCTGCTGAGATCATTTTAGTAATCGTCTTGTTAACTCAGGTGAGAATGTTGACGAGCACAAGGCTGGAGATCATTATGTCAGGCTGATTGGGTTAAAATGGCAGACTTGACATGTTAAAAGGAGGGTGATGCTTGAAATCATTGTTCTTCCATTGTTAACCATGGTGACCTGCAAAGAAACGCGTGCAGCCATCATTGCGTTGCATAAAAATGGCTTCACAGGCAAGGATATTGTGGCTACTAAGATTGCACCTCAATCAACAATTTATAGGATCATCAAGATCTTCAAGGAAAAAGGTTCAATTCTTGTTAAGAAGGCTTCAGGGCCTCCAAGAAAGTCCAGCAAGCGCCAAGATCGTCTCCTAAAGAGGATTCAGCTGCGGGATCGGAGTGCCACCAGTGCAGAGCTTGCTCAGGAATGGCAGAAGGCAGGTGTGAGCAGATCTGCACGCACAGTGAGGCGAAGACTTTTGGAAGATGGCCTCGTGTCAAGAAGGGCAGCAAAGAAGCCACTTCTCTCCAAAAAAAACATCAGGGACAGATTGATCTTCTGCAGAAAGTATGGTGAATGGACTGCTGAGGACTGGGGCAAAGTCATATTCTCCGATGAAGCCTCTTTCTGATTGTTTGGGGCATCTGGAAAAAGGCTTGTCCGGAGAAGAAAAGGTGAGCGCTACCATCAGTCCTGTGTCATGCCAACAGTAAAGCATCCTGAGACCATTCATGTGTGGGGTTGCTTCTCATCCAAGGGAGTGGGCTCACTCACAATTTTGCCCAAAAACACAGCCATGAATAAAGAATGGTACCAAAACACCCTCCAACAGCAACTTCTTCCAACAATCCAACAACAGTTTGGTGAAGAACAATGCATTTTCCAGCACGATGGAGCACCGTGCCATAAGGCAAAAGTGATAACTAAGTGGCTCGGGGACCAAAACGTTGACATTTTGGGTCCATGGCCTGGAAACTCCCCAGATCTTAATCCCATTGAGAACTTGTGGTCAATCCTCAAGAGGCGGGTGGACAAACAAAAACCCACTAATTCTGACAAACTCCAAGAAGTGATTATGAAAGAATGGGTTGCTATCAGTCAGGAATTGGCCCAGAAGTTGATTGAGAGCATGCCCAGTCGAATTGCAGAGGTCCTGAAAAAGAAGGGCCAACACTGCAAATACTGACTCTTTGCATAAATGTCATGTAATTGTCGATAAAAGCCTTTGAAACGTATGAAGTGCGTGTAATTATATTTCACTACATCACAGAAACAACTGAAACAAAGATCTAAAAGCAGTTTAGCAGCAAACTTTGTGAAAACTAATATTTGTGTCATTCTCAAAACTTTTGGCCACGACTGTATATAAAATGAGAATGCTCGGACTGGGAGAAAATGTCTACATGTGGGTAAGTAACTGGCTCAATTATAGAAAACAGAGGGTGGTTATTAATGGTACACACTCAGATTGGGTCACTGTCACTAGTGGAGTACCTCAGGGGTCAGTATTGGGCCCTATTCTCTTCAATATATTTATTAATGATCTTGTAGAAGGCTTGCATAGTAAAATATCAAGTTTTGCAGATGACACTAAACTGTGTAAAGTAATTAACACTGAAGAGGACAGTATACTACTACAGAGGGATCTGGATAGACTGGAGGCTTGGGCAGATAAGTGGCAGATGAGGTTTAAAAACTGGGCACTCGCTGACAATGGAGAAAAATTATAAAACAATTTATTTAACACTGAACAAATAAGATAAAATATAGGTAAATGGGATACAATATATAGCAGCAGTCCTGTATAATACTTCAGACGAGGGTCTCTAAAATGCAAAATCGTTAGCAGCAACTCCCACAAATATCAATAAATCGATAAGTCGAATAATACTGAGTAAAATCACAATTTGAAAATCTGTGCAACATAGGGCAAATGACAATCAAAAGGTAAACAGGGACCTAAAAGGCTAATTGCATCATATATCTGGGTATATAAGAGTAATATTCATAATATTCGGATCCTTTCGAAATTTCTTACAAAAATATCTTCAACGTTCAAAAATATGTATGTGAGGAAATAAATTGGTATGGTTAAAAGAAGTTTGCACGAGTTAGCGGCGTCCCGCTACTCTAGATATACAAGTGGCGTCCTAATTTCCAGGTACTCTTACTTAACAGATTCCATTTGCTGGTTTCATTCTCATATAATTTCAAGAGCACTCTTGAATAAAGTAGCATGCGATATATGTTGCTTTCGTGAGAGATATATAACACACTTCAGTGCACTCGTTTTAACTCACGGTTTGGCGTCCTCGCCACTTCTTTATCCCACGCTTAGCTAGCACCGCACTCTGACCTTTGTTCGTGTTCCGGTGCCGGTTCACTTAGGACCAAAGCTTTCTTGCACGTAGGTAGGTCTATATTGAAGAAGTAAGGAAGCTTTTTTCGATGATTTTTTCGATCGCAAAGAGTTCTTAATGAATAAAACCAGCATTGTTTAAAGAGTGAGTCTTCTTAATCTTTCATGGGGGATGTACAAACGCGTTTCGGTAATACGGTCCCTTCCTCAGTGGTCTAACGGTCCCTTCCTCAGTATGAGGTTTAACACTGACAAATGTAAGGTTATGCACATGGGAAGGAATAATGCAAGTCACCCGTACATACTAAATGGTAAAACACTCGGTAACACTGACATGGAAAAGGACCTAGGAATTTTAATAAACAGCAAACTAAGCTGCAAAAACCAGCGTCAGGCAGCTGCTGCCAATGGAAATAAGATAATGGGTTGCATCAAAAGGGGCATAGATGCCCGTGATGAGAACATAGTCCTACCACTTTACAAATCGCTAGTCAGACCACACATGGAGTACTGTGTACAGTTCTGGGCTCCTGTGAACAAGGCAGACATAGCAGAGCTGGAGAGGGGCCAGAGGAGGGCAACTAAAGTAATAACTGGAATGAGGCAACTACAGTACCCTGAAAGATTATCAACATTAGGGTTATTCACTTTAGAAAAAAGACAACTGAGGGGAGATCTAATTACTATGTATAAATATATCAGGGGTCAGTACAGAGATCTCTCCCATCATCTATAAGATAAAATATAGGTAAATGGGATACAATATATCGCAGCAGTCCTGTATAATACTTCAGACGAGGGTCTCTAAAATGCAAAATCGTTAGCAGCAACTCCCACAAAAATCAATAAATCGATAAGTCGAATAATACTGAGTAAAATCACAATTTGAAAATCTGTGCAACATAGGGCAAATGACAATCAAAAGGTAAACAGGGACCTAAAAGGCTAATTGCATCATATATCTGGGTATATAAGAGTAATATTCATAATATTCGGATCCTTTCGAAATTTCTTACAAAAATATCTTCAACGTTCAAAAATATGTATGTGAGGAAATAAATTGGTATGGTTAAAAGAAGTTTGCACGAGTTAGCGGCGTCCCGCTACTCAAGATATACAAGTGGCGTCCTAATTTCCAGGTACTCTTACTTAACAGATTCCATTTGCTGGTTTCATTCTCATATAATTTCAAGAGCACTCTTGAATAAAGTAGCATGCGATATATGTTGCTTTCGTGAGAGATATATAACACACTTCAGTGCACTCGTTTTAACTCACGGTTTGGCGTCCTCGCCACTTCTTTATCCCACGCTTAGCTAGCACCGCACTCTGACCTTTGTTCGTGTTCCGGTGCTGGTTCACTTAGGACCAAAGCTTTCTTGCACGTAGGTAGGTCTATATTGAAGAAGTAAGGAAGCTTTTTTCGATGATTTTTTCGATCGCAAAGAGTTCTTAATGAATAAAACCAGCAATGTTTAAAGAGTGAGTCTTCTTAATCTTTCATGGGGGATGTACAAACGCGTTTCGGTAATACGGTCCCTTCCTCAGTGGTCTAACGGTCCCTTCCTCAGTATGAGGTTTAACACTGACAAATGTAAGGTTATGCACATGGGAAGGAATAATGCAAGTCACCCGTACATACTAAATGGTAAAACACTCGGTAACACTGACATGGAAAAGGACCTAGGAATTTTAATAAACAGCAAACTAAGCTGCAAAAACCAGCGTCAGGCAGCTGCTGCCAATGGAAATAAGATAATGGGTTGCATCAAAAGGGGCATAGATGCCCGTGATGAGAACATAGTCCTACCACTTTACAAATCGCTAGTCAGACCACACATGGAGTACTGTGTACAGTTCTGGGCTCCTGTGAACAAGGCAGACATAGCAGAGCTGGAGAGGGGCCAGAGGAGGGCAACTAAAGTAATAACTGGAATGAGGCAACTACAGTACCCTGAAAGATTATCAACATTAGGGTTATTCACTTTAGAAAAAAGACAACTGAGGGGAGATCTAATTACTATGTATAAATATATCAGGGGTCAGTACAGAGATCTCTCCCATCATCTATAAGATAAAATATAGGTAAATGGGATACAATATATCGCAGCAGTCCTGTATAATACTTCAGACGAGGGTCTCTAAAATGCAAAATCGTTAGCAGCAACTCCCACAAAAATCAATAAATCGATAAGTCGAATAATACTGAGTAAAATCACAATTTGAAAATCTGTGCAACATAGGGCAAATGACAATCAAAAGGTAAACAGGGACCTAAAAGGCTAATTGCATCATATATCTGGGTATATAAGAGTAATATTCATAATATTCGGATCCTTTCGAAATTTCTTACAAAAATATCTTCAACGTTCAAAAATATGTATGTGAGGAAATAAATTGGTATGGTTAAAAGAAGTTTGCACGAGTTAGCGGCGTCCCGCTACTCAAGATATACAAGTGGCGTCCTAATTTCCAGGTACTCTTACTTAACAGATTCCATTTGCTGGTTTCATTCTCATATAATTTCAAGAGCACTCTTGAATAAAGTAGCATGCGATATATGTTGCTTTCGTGAGAGATATATAACACACTTCAGTGCACTCGTTTTAACTCACGGTTTGGCGTCCTCGCCACTTCTTTATCCCACGCTTAGCTAGCACCGCACTCTGACCTTTGTTCGTGTTCCGGTGCTGGTTCACTTAGGACCAAAGCTTTCTTGCACGTAGGTAGGTCTATATTGAAGAAGTAAGGAAGCTTTTTTCGATGATTTTTTCGATCGCAAAGAGTTCTTAATGAATAAAACCAGCAATGTTTAAAGAGTGAGTCTTCTTAATCTTTCATGGGGGATGTACAAACGCGTTTCGGTAATACGGTCCCTTCCTCAGTGGTCTAACGGTCCCTTCCTCAGTATGAGGTTTAACACTGACAAATGTAAGGTTATGCACATGGGAAGGAATAATGCAAGTCACCCGTACATACTAAATGGTAAAACACTCGGTAACACTGACATGGAAAAGGACCTAGGAATTTTAATAAACAGCAAACTAAGCTGCAAAAACCAGCGTCAGGCAGCTGCTGCCAATGGAAATAAGATAATGGGTTGCATCAAAAGGGGCATAGATGCCCGTGATGAGAACATAGTCCTACCACTTTACAAATCGCTAGTCAGACCACACATGGAGTACTGTGTACAGTTCTGGGCTCCTGTGAACAAGGCAGACATAGCAGAGCTGGAGAGGGGCCAGAGGAGGGCAACTAAAGTAATAACTGGAATGAGGCAACTACAGTACCCTGAAAGATTATCAACATTAGGGTTATTCACTTTAGAAAAAAGACAACTGAGGGGAGATCTAATTACTATGTATAAATATATCAGGGGTCAGTACAGAGATCTCTCCCATCATCTATAAGATAAAATATAGGTAAATGGGATACAATATATAGCAGCAGTCCTGTATAATACTTCAGACGAGGGTCTCTAAAATGCAAAATCGTTAGCAGCAACTCCCACAAAAATCAATAAATCGATAGGTCGAATAATACTGAGTAAAATCACAATTTGAAAATCTGTGCAACATAGGGCAAATGACAATCAAAAGGTAAACAGGGACCTAAAAGGCTAATTGCATCATATATCTGGGTATATAAGAGTAATATTCATAATATTCGGATCCTTTCGAAATTTCTTACAAAAATATCTTCAACGTTCAAAAATATGTATGTGAGGAAATAAATTGGTATGGTTAAAAGAAGTTTGCACGAGTTAGCGGCGTCCCGCTACTCTAGATATACAAGTGGCGTCCTAATTTCCAGGTACTCTTACTTAACAGATTCCATTTGCTGGTTTCATTCTCATATAATTTCAAGAGCACTCTTGAATAAAGTAGCATGCGATATATGTTGCTTTCGTGAGAGATATATAACACACTTCAGTGCACTCGTTTTAACTCACGGTTTGGCGTCCTCGCCACTTCTTTATCCCACGCTTAGCTAGCACCGCACTCTGACCTTTGTTCGTGTTCCGGTGCCGGTTCACTTAGGACCAAAGCTTTCTTGCACGTAGGTAGGTCTATATTGAAGAAGTAAGGAAGCTTTTTTCGATGATTTTTTCGATCGCAAAGAGTTCTTAATGAATAAAACCAGCAATGTTTAAAGAGTGAGTCTTCTTAATCTTTCATGGGGGATGTACAAACGCGTTTCGGTAATACGGTCCCTTCCTCAGTGGTCTAACGGTCCCTTCCTCAGTATGAGGTTTAACACTGACAAATGTAAGGTTATGCACATGGGAAGGAATAATGCAAGTCACCCGTACATACTAAATGGTAAAACACTCGGTAACACTGACATGGAAAAGGACCTAGGAATTTTAATAAACAGCAAACTAAGCTGCAAAAACCAGCGTCAGGCAGCTGCTGCCAATGGAAATAAGATAATGGGTTGCATCAAAAGGGGCATAGATGCCCGTGATGAGAACATAGTCCTACCACTTTACAAATCGCTAGTCAGACCACACATGGAGTACTGTGTACAGTTCTGGGCTCCTGTGAACAAGGCAGACATAGCAGAGCTGGAGAGGGGCCAGAGGAGGGCAACTAAAGTAATAACTGGAATGAGGCAACTACAGTACCCTGAAAGATTATCAACATTAGGGTTATTCACTTTAGAAAAAAGACAACTGAGGGGAGATCTAATTACTATGTATAAATATATCAGGGGTCAGTACAGAGATCTCTCCCATCATCTATTTATCCCCAGAACTGTGACTGTGATGAGGGGACATCCTCTTCGTCTGGAGGAAAGAAGGTTTGTACACAAACATAGAAGAGGATTCTTTACGGTAAGAGCAGTGAGACTATGGAACTCTCTGCCTGAGGAGGTGGTGATGGTGAGTACAATAAAGGAATTCAAGAGGGGCCTGGACGTATTTCTGGAGTGTAATAATATTACAGGCTATAGCTACTAGAGAGGGGTCGTTGATCCAGGGAGTTATTCTGATTGCCTGATTGGAGTCGGGAAGGAATTTTTTCCCCCTTAAGTGGGGAAAATTGGCTTCTACCTCACAGGGTTTTTATGCCTTCCTCTGGGTCAACTTGCAGGATAACAGGCCGAACTGGATGGACAAATGTATTTTTTCCGCTTTATATACTATGTTACTATGTTAGGATACCGTGAGCCTCTTGTTTTTGGAGCAGAGCCAGACCTTGTCCCATTGAGAAAATTGCGGAGCTCCATGCTAGCAGAAACCTGTAGGAGACAAGCCTTAGTCTCTTGCCATACCAGGAAGTAATTATTGGCTGCAGATTCTACTGCTCTCGATCTCCAGAAGAGATGGATATCAGAAGATGAACCTGCATATGTCGACCATATACAATGAAACATTTAATTCTTTGTGTGTTATTAGTTTGAGCAGATTGTGATTGTCTATTGTTGTGACTTAGATGAAGATCAGATCACATTTTATGACCAATTTGTGCAGAAATCCATATCATTCCGAAGGGTTCACATACTTTTTCTTGCAACTGTATATAGTTCTCTGCCTGGCTGCTATCTCTATAATTGTTCCTGTGTAAGCCGAGATCAATGTGTAAAAAGCGGACAGCTAGATAAATTACTGCGAGCCGTAAGCGTTGAGCGCTCGCTATAGAGAAGGCAGGGAGACAGATAACAGCTGTTCAACATTATATAGGGACATTTATAATATACAGCTGTCCCTCTATAGCAGCTGTCATCTGTCTCCCTGCCTTCTTAATAGCGAGCACTGAGCGTCTAGATGTCTGCTTGTTACTCATTTCTCCCGGGTTCCACAGGAAGAATTACAGAGATAGCAGCCAGGCAAAGAACTTTATATAAAGTCTCAGGACACTGTTTTATTTCAGAAACAAAAGGGAAAATGTAATATCTGAATACCCCAGCAAGTACTGGGTGAGGGGGCCTATCCTTTAGGCCAGCGGTCCCCAACCGCCGGGCCGCGGCCCAGGACCAGGCCCTGAAAGATTGTTTGCCGGGCCGCAGAGGAGAGAGGAGTGGATACGCCAGGTGCATGCGCGCCCGACGTGCACATCAGAGTGGCCAGAGTCAGTGGAGAAGGAGGGATGGACGAAGGGAGGGAATCCCTCCCGCCGATGACGCGCCTGCCGCAGAGCCCAATAAAATGAGCAGGCTCTGACGCTGCCCGCACCACTGCCACCAATGAATGTGTAGCTAATATTAAAGTAGGAAGAGGGATGGGGAGGGTTTACCGCTGCGCCGTCTCAGCTAGTGTGCTTGGCTAACGGCAGCAGCGGCAGCCTCCTCCTCCTCCTCCTCCTGAGTCTTGTGTTCTCCAGTCCCCAGCCATTAGTGCTCTGAAAAGCAGCCGGCGCAGGTACCCGTCCCACACACTGCAAGATTATTAGCCTGCCTCAAAATAAAGGCAGGCAAAAAACATCAGGCAGCCAGCAAGATTTGGGGTTAATGTGACTCATTGACCGCAATGTTGCCAGTTGCCATAATTTGAGAATATGGGGGTCACCTATTATTAATCTGAGGTACATGGTGCTATTACATTAGTACCCCCATGTACCTCACATGAAAAGTAAGTGGCCCCAAGCACCTCATCAAATAATGGGCAACATTGGGTTAACCATTAATGTGAGGTACACATGATGAGGTTACTTACTATTATGCAAGTCCAAATTGATAAAACAATGTGCCTCATATTAACAGCAAGTTACTCCCACGTGTACCTGATGCCATTAACCCCATCGTTATAAAGTGTTATATATTTTAATATGCACCTTGTGTTTTTTTATGCGTGTGAATCAGTCAGTGCTGACCAGCACCCCTAAGCCCCACCCAACCCCTAAGCCACACCCACCATAAGCCCCGCCCAGAACCCCCACCCCCCCAGCCCACCCAGTCCCTGGGAAAATTGTCTTGCATGAAACTGGTCCTTGGTGCAAAAAAGGTTGGGGACCACTGCTTTAGGCTATGTCCGGAACATGGCCACCATATTGAAATCGGGAAGAGGGTCAGGTAGCATATCAAAGACCAGAATTTTCTTAGAAATTGATTGCCACTGTAATGGTCTAGGGCTGGTTCGGAGTCTATTATAGCAACTACTTGGGGTAATAGCAAGGCCGATATTGTAGTCAGGAGGAAGCCAGTGGTCCATGCACAAGATGGAGCGTCCTTAATTACAAGATGGAGCCTTAATTACAGGCTGAGAGCACAATAATCTCACAAGGCAGGAAGTGCAAGGCTGGGCTTAAATAGGATGTTTAATCAGGGAACAGGGAGACAGGAATTGAAACTAGAGGCACAGGGAACTAGGCTTCAGTTCAGCACAGGAACTATACAGAAAGCTGAATAGCTCAGTTGGAAGAGCTTCAGCCTGGAATACAGGAGTCCCTGAGTTCAAGTCCTGACAGTAGTCCCCTACTTTCAGGATGGCCTCTGGACATCTTAGGAGCTGGTTTGTCTGTGATGGTAAGCCTAGGGGTGTGAATATCGTTTTTTGGTTCCCATGAATTCTCTTCTGGTCCATAACCCTTCCATTGCACCAGATATTGCACTAGACCTCTGAAAATTCTAGAGTCCAAAATTATCTCACCAATGTATTCTTCCTCTCTTTGGACTTATACTGGTGCAGGAGGTGGCTCATTTCTCCCTGGAAATTGGTTTTCATTGAATGGCTTGAGCAATGACACGTGGAACACAGGGTGTATTTTCAATCTGTTAGGAAGTTTAAGACAGAAGGCAACTTGGTTCACTTGTGCAGAAATCTGGAAAGGTCCTATGAATTATTGGCCTAATTTTAGAGATGGAACATGTGGTTTCAGATTTCTAGTAGATAGCCAAACCTTATCACCAACTTTAAAGGTAGGAGGAACTTTGCGATGTTTATCAGTTGCTTTCTTATAGTCTTCTTGCAGCATCTCTATTATTTTCTTCTGGGTTTCTTGCAATTTCGTTAGTCTGTGAGTAACAGCAGAAATAGGTGTACTAAGACGGAGGTTAGGAATAAATACTGGATGTAAGCCAAAGTTAGCAAAAAATGCACTTTGAGATGTAGAACTATGTTTGGAGTTGTTGTAAGCAAATTCTGCTATCGGTAAATAGTCCACCCAATCATCTTAAAGGGTTTCTGTCACCCCGCAAAACTCTTTTTTTTTTTTTGGGATAGTTAGATTCCTCATAGTGCGATATAATGCTCTTACTTACTTTCATGCGGCCGATTCTTTATAAAACGAACTTTTATAATATGTAAATGAGGGCTCTACCAGCAAGTAGGGCGTCTACTTGCTGGTAGCTGCTGCAGAAATCCGCCCCCTCGCCGTGTTGATTGACAGGGCCAGCCGTGATCTCCTCCGCCGGCCGGCCCTGTCAGTAATTCAAAAATCGCGCGCCTCGCGTCATTCGGCGCAGGCGCTCTGAGATGAGGAGGCTCGTCTCCTCAGCACTCCCTCAGTGCGCCTGTGCCGATGACGTCTTCTCTTTCGGTGATGTCATCGGCGCAGGCGCACTGAGGGAGTGCTGAGGATACGAGCCTCCTCATCTCAGAGCGCCTGCACCGAATGACGCGAGGCGCGCAATTTTTGAATTACTGACAGGGCCGGCCGGAGGAGGAGATCACGGCTGGCCCTGTCAATCAACACGGCGAGGGGGCGGATTTCTGCAGCAGCTACCAGCAAGTAGACGCCCTACTTGCTGGTAGAGCCCTCATTTACATATTATAAAAGTTCGTTTTATAAAGAATCGGCCGCATGAAAGTAAGTAAGAGCATTATATTCTCCTATATCGCACTATGAGGAATCTAACTATCCAAAAAAAAAAAAAATGAGTTTTGCGGGGTGACAGAAACCCTTTAAAGGAAGGAAATAAAACAGCGGAGGTATTTTTCAAGAGTTTGGTTTGTCCTTTCCGTCTGGCCATTGAACTTAGGCTGAAAAGCAGAAGACAAATTAACTGTAACTCCTAAAGCTGTCAGGAATTCCATGCAACCTAAATATCTTCTTAAAGAGGACCTTTCACTTGTAAAAACTATGTGAACTAAGTATGCTGCCATGTAGAGCGGCGCCCGGGGATCTCACTGCACTTACTATTATCCCCGGGCGCCGCTCCGTTCTCCCGTTATGCCCTCCGGTACCTTTGCTCCTTAAGTTATAGTAGGCGGGTCTTCCCTTGTCCTGTGGGCGTCTCCTTCTCCTAGGCTGAAGCGCTGGCCAATCGCAGCGCACAGCTCACAGCCTGGGAGTTTTTTTTCTCCCAGGCTGTGAGCTGTGCGCTGCGATTGGCCAGTGCTACAGCCTAGGAGAAGGAGACGCCCACAGGACAAGGGAAGACCCGCCTACTATAACTTAAGGAGCAAAGGTACTGGAGGGCATAATGAGAGAACGGAGCGGCGCCCGGGGATAATAGTAAGTGCAGTGAGATCCCCGGGCGCCGCTCTACATGGCAGCATACTTAGTTCACATAGTTTTTACAAGTGAAAGGTCCTCTTTAATCATTAATTCTGCAGTTCATTCTGCAATAGGAATTCCTCTAATTGGAATGAAATGGGCCATCTTTGTGAGTCGGTCCACAACAACGAGGATGGTAGTAATTTCTTTAGAAGGAGGAAGGTCCACAATAAAATCCATAGAAATTGATCCCCAAGGCCTAGATGGAACTGGAAGTGGTTGAAGAAGACCTAGAGGAGGAGATCGTGTTGTCTTGTTTCGTGCACATGTTAAACAGGAGAAAACATATTTTCTCACATCGTACTTACATGGTTAAAAGTTCTTTGGAGTCCAGTATTTCTACAAAATTTTTGGAAGATAAAATAGTAGACTCTGTTTTAGACCCTCTCCTGTGGTTCAGCAAGATTCCTGGACAAAGCATCAGCCTTGCCATTTCTTGAACCTGGCCGATAAGAAATAATGATATCAAATCTAGAGAAAAACAAGGCCAATCTTGCTTGTCTTGCAGACAGTCTCTTAGTTGTAAGGATGAACTCTAAATTTTTGTGGTCAGTAAGGACAGTCACTGGATGATTAGCTCCTTCCAAAAGATTATAGGAGCACCGCGCACCTCCACTGGACTTCTATACACTAAGGTAGGGGGATACTACTTAATGTCAGATCTGAGAGAAGGATTTACCTTATTCTCTTAGTAGGTCCTCCTCGCGACTGCTAGTGAGTCCACTTGTGGAGTAATTTAAATATTGTTATTCTTCTTCAGAGGGCTTCAGGGATCTCCGCTGATAATAGGCAAAGTTCTTTTCATGATCTTTTCAAAGCTCGCCCCGGCCGGTGGCGCAGCTTTTACTTTTGTATTTCGCTCGCGCTCACAGAATGGAGCGGGTGACGTCACCAGAGCTACGGTTCCTCTCAGACACCAAAAGGGATTATCCAACGCGTTTCTAGCACTACGGTGCTCTTCGTCAGGGATTCACTTAGGTGCCTTCTTTGTCTATCTTTTTATCAGCTGCGGTCCTTGTCTGTTTAACCCTTACCCTGCTGTAGTATGTTTAATCAAACCCAAATAATTCGGTTCCATTGTGTCCATATTAAAGATCCACTGTGTCTCTTTTTTTGACATGTATTTGATGTAATCTCCTCCACGTATGTCCACCTTAACTGTTTCAACCCCACAAAATGAAGAGCCTTCAAACCTACCCCTATGCTGTTCTCTATAATGCCTGGATAGCGGGTGGTCATCTACTTTCTTTTTTATGTTATATAAATGCTCACTTATTCTCTTCTTTAATGGTCTCTTAGTACGGCCTATATAGATCTTTTGACATGGGCATTCAATAGCATAAATGACCCCTTTTGTATTACAGGATATATGGTCTTTTATTTGGTATTTGTATGTGCCACTTTTATTTTCTATATGTATCCGCTTTTTATTTTGTGTCTGCCTACATCCAGCACATTTTTTGCAAGGCTAAAAGCCTGTCAGTGGATTCTGTGATACTATCCCCCAATAGCTGTTCTCTTTCTATCACCCTAACTTCCCCCTTCTGTGCTGTTAGTATATTCGTTTCATAGCCTTTGTCCTCAAATGTATTCTGTAATTTTTCAGCCTCCCTGTCATACTCTATGACATCGGTACAATTTCTCCTTAAGCGCATGAATTGACTTCTGGGAATGTTATCCAACCACCGGGGGAGATGGCAGCTGGTTCTTGATATATAGCTATTAGAATCCGTAGGTTTTTCGTAGGTTTTTGTATAAATTTAATTTTTTTCAACATATATTATGAGGTCCAGAAAATTGACTTCTTTAAAACTGTAATTCGGGGTGAACTCCAGATAAAACTCATTTTTATTAATATCCTCTAAAAACATATTTAAACTTTTTCACCACCCCTCCAAATAAACATGACATCACAGGACGAGGCCTGCCCGGAGCTCACCGTTGGGGTGGATGTACTCCTCTTCCCACCTTCCAACGTATAGATTAGCGAACCCCGGTGCGAACCTCGTCCCCATCGCGGTCCCCCACGTCTGGAGGTAAAATTTATCTTTAAATGTAAAAAAGTTTTTTTGTAAAATAAATAAGATACACCCCCCTATAAAATCTATCTGGGTTTTAGATAAATTTCCCTGCTGGTGTAGGAAGTGTTTGTGCTGCGCATCCTTTTTTGTTTTCTATAACTGTATATAGGGACTTCACATCAAGGGTCCCTATAATGTCCCCTTCAATCCATACAATGCCTTCCAGGATCTGCAATATGTGCTTAGTATCCTTCAAATATGCGTATAAGTTTTGAGCACATGGTTGCAGATACTGGTCAACATATTTAGATAGAGCACTAGTTAGACATTCTACCCCGGAAACTATAGGTCTCCCGGGTGGTTTATTTATATCCTTATGTATTTTTGGGTTCTGATAAAATATAGCCATTTTTGGGTATTTGATATTAATAAATGAACTTTCCTGTTTGTTTAAAATCCCCTCTCTACATGCCTTCTGAACTAGGTGTTGTAATTCTCTCTTATACCTCTCTGTTGGATCATTCTTCAATAATTTGTATGTTTTATTGTCATTTAGTATTTTTAATGCCTCTTCCTCATAGTCTTTTTTGTCCAATATTATTGTAATGACCGGCGTCACGCACAGGGAGGGAAAAGGGAAAGCCCTGCCCAAGGGAGAGGGAAAGGTGGTGACCCCTGACTCACCTTGCGGCTGGCACCTGACTGCCCTGACGTCCCTAGATGGGTTCATCACCCGTGCGGCGATCACGTACCTAAACCCTGGCTTTCCCTAATATGAGCCCTGGATAGTGAACAGGCCGGTGGGATCGCTAGTCCACACCACTGACACTAAGAGGGAAATACCAGGGAGAGGACAGACAATACAGACAGACCACAAAGGTCAGACCAGAGCAGACCACAAAGGTCCAACAGGGATCCGGAGGGTAGCGTTCTGGACCAACAACCAGAGAACGCAGCAACACAGCTCCAGAGGGTCAGAATAGATGTCAAGGCAGGAAGCTCTATATCTGGCAACCAGAGAAGTGTGAGAGGGGAATATAAGGAGGTTGGGAGTGCTGGACAAGGAACAGCTGAGGAGAAGGAGCTACGGATCCCTGAGTGAGCCAAAAGGGTTGCAAAGCAAACCCAGAAAGCTACCATAAGGAAACAGCCCTATCTTACATAGAGCGTGCAGCCAATCGCTGCGACTTCCTGACCCCGGGTATAACGGAGTCAGGCGTGGTTCTTGACACCCTCGTGACAGTACCCCCCTCTCTACGAGGGGCCTCCGGACACTCAGGACCAGGTCTCTCAGGATGAGAGGCATGAAAAACCCGAACTAGCCTGTCGGCGTTTACCTCAGACGCAGGAACCCACATTCTTTCCTCGGGACCGTAACCTCTCCAATGCACCAGATATTGAAGAGAGCGGCGGACCCGACGAGAATTAACAATTTTGGATATCTGAAATTCTAGATTACCATCCACAACAACAGGAGGGGGTGGCAGCGGTGACGGTTCTAGAGGTGGAACATATTTTTTGAGTAACGACTTATGAAAGACATTATGGATTTTAAAAGTCTGAGGTAGCCACGGGGTTGACGATGGCTACAATTTTGTAAGGACCAATAAACCTAGGACACAGTTTCCAAGAGGGAACCTTCAATTTAATATTCCTAGTAGACAACCACACATAGTCATTCACTCCTAGGTCCGGACCTGGCGACCGTCTCTTATCAGCCATGCATTTGTATTTACCTCCCATATTTTTCAAGTTAGCTTGCACCTTCTGCCATACCGATGAAAGAGATGACGAAAACCGTTCCTCTTCGAGAACCCCAGAAGACCCCCCCTCTTTGAAAGTACAGAATTGGGGATGAAAACCATATGCACCAAGAAATGGTGACTTGCCAGTGGATTCCTGACGACGATTATTTATGGCAAACTCGGCTAACGGTAAATATGATGACCACAACTCTTGGTTTTCAGACACAAAACATCTTAGATATGTCTCCAAGTTTTGGTTGGTACGCTCAGTCTGTCCATTCGACTGAGGATGGAAAGCTGAGGAAAAGGACAAGTGTACCCCCAAACGGGAACAAAAAGCTTTCCAAAATTTAGAAATAAACTGGGTACCCCGATCCGAAACAACATCGGAGGGGACCCCGTGAAGCTTCACGATTTCACTGACGAATACCTGAGCAAGAGTCTTAGCATTAGGTAGTGCGGGTAACGCAATGAAGTGTACCATTTTGCTAAACCTGTCCACTACTACCAAAATAACTGTTTTACCCGCAGACAAAGGTAAGTCAGTGCTAAAATCCATTGACAGATGTGTCCATGGTCTATTGGGAATGACGAGTGGTAATAAAGACCCTGCAGGACGTGTATGTGAAACTTTTGCGCGCGCACAGGTAGAACAAGAAGACACAAAATCCAATACATCCTGACGCAACCTTGGCCACCAAAAACGACGAGACGATAGCTCCAAGGTTGCTTTACTACCCGGGTGCCCAGCAAGTGCCGAATTATGATGTTCCTTTAATAATTCGAAACTCAGGTTCAACGGTACAAACAATTTCTCTGAGGGGCAAGAGACCGGGGCGTCCCCCTGGGCCTCTAACACCTTCCCCTCCAGAACAGAGTGTACCGCAGAAACAACCACTCCTCTTTGAAGAATGGGCACCGGATCACTCACATTACCCCCTCCAGGGAAACAACGAGATAGTGCATCAGCCTTGGTATTCTTTGCCCCAGGACGATAGGTAATCACAAAGTTAAACCTGGTAAAAAATAGCGACCACCTAGCTTGTCTAGTGGTGAGACGCTTAGCTGATTCGAGGTACAGAAGATTTTTGTGGTCCGTAATCACAGTGACGGGGTGGACTGCCCCCTCTAAAAAGTGACGCCATTCTTCAAATGCTAGTTTAATAGCTAATAGTTCCCTATTGCCAATATCGTAGTTCTTTCCTGCTGCAGATAGTTTTTTAGAAAAGAAAGCACAAGGACGCCATTTGCCAGGAGACGGACCCTGAGACAGCACTCCCACCTCTGACGCATCGACTTCAACAATAAAAGGCTGAGAGACATCAGGTTGGACTAGTACAGGTGCTGAGGTAAACCTCTCTTTTAGAGAGGAAAAAGCAACTTTAGCGGCGTCAGACCATTTAGAAAAATCAGTCCCCTTCCTAGTCATGTCAGTAAGGGGTTTTACAATAAGTGAATAATTTTTAATGAATTTCCTATAGAAATTTGCGAAGCCCAAGAACCGCTGCAGTGCTTTGAGGTTCTCAGGAAGATCCCAATCTAAAATTGCCTGGACCTTCCTAGGATCCATACGGAAACCTGAAGCAGATAAAAAATAACCTAGGAATTGTATCTCCTGAACGGCGAAGACATTTTTCAATTTTAGCATAATTTATTCGTCCGTAGGACCTGCAGTACTTGTCTGACATGCACCTCATGTGTTCTCAGATCAGACGAATAAATTAAAATATCATCTAGGTATATTACCACAAACCTGCCGATTAGATGACTAAAAATGTCATTAACGAAATGTTGAAAGACGGCAGGAGCATTGGTCAGACCGAAAGGCATAACTAGATTTTCATAATGCCCCTCAGGGGTGTTAAAAGCTGTCTTCCACTCATCCCCCTCCTTGATACGAATCAGATTGTAGGCCCCCCTAAGATCAAGTTTGGAGAACCACCTAGCACCCGCAATTTGGTTAAACAGGTCAGGAATGAGAGGAAGAGGGTATGGGTCTCGGATGGTTATCCGATTTAATTCGTGAAAATCTAGGCAAGGACGCAGGCCCCCATCTTTCTTTTTAACGAAGAAAAACCCTGCAGCCACGGGTGAAGAAGAGGGTCTGATGTGTCCCTTAGCCAAGCTCTCGGAGATATAATCTTTCATGGCTTGTCTCTCTGGACCTGAAAGATTATATAACCTGGTCTTGGGTAATTTTGCGCCGGGAATAAGGTTAACCGGGCAATCATAAGGACGATGAGGTGGTAACTTCTGACAACCCTTTTCAGAAAAAACGTCCTCAAAATCCGAAATAAATGTAGGTAGGGTAGTTATGGAGGCGACTAAGCAATTGCTATTTAAGCAATTTTCTCTGCACTGCTCACTCCACTCCAATATCTCCCTGGCCTGCCAATCCACCACTGGATTGTGCGCTACCAACCAGGGAAGACCCAGCACTACCGGAGTGGGAAGCCCCTCCAGAACATAACATGAAAGCATCTCGTTATGGTGGTCCCCTACCCGAAGGTGTAAATTATGAACAATGTGGGTGAGGTTTCTCTGAGACAGAGGAGTAGAATCAATAGCGAATATGGGAATAGGTCTCTGTAGCGTACAGAGAGACAAACCCATAGTGCGGGCAAAATGGGCATCTATCAAATTTACCCCTGCTCCACTGTCTAGAAAGAAAGAAATAGTCTCCGTCTTATCACCAAAAACAATAACCGCTGGCAACACAAATTGCGATGTACGTATGGAGGAAACGTATACCCCCCGGCTGACATCCTCCACACAGCCTGGGGTTAGTAGTTTTCCGACGGTCTTTTGTTTCTGAGGAAAGAAGGACAGACATTAATGAAATGACCCCTCTCCCCACAAAAAAAAAAAAAACCCACGCCTACGGCGAGCCTCAGGAGGACGGACCTGACGAGTAGTTCCTCCTAGCTGCATAGGCTCGTCTAAGTCCGTACAGGCTAACTGCTGCTTGGGAGGGGTTACCAATTGCTCCGGTTTTTTCAACATGTCCCTAAGGCGTCTATCTATTCGGATAGAAAGGGACATAACCGCATCAAGGGAAAAGGGGGTCTCATATAATGCAAGCGCATCCTTAACCCTTTCGGATAACCCAGAGCAGAACTGACTCCTGAGAACCGGGTCGTTCTATTGGGTATCCGTAGCCCACCTACGGAAGTCAGAGCAATACTCCTCTACCGGCCGCTCTCCTTGTAGGAGTCTCCGTAATCTTGATTCAGCCAGTGCGACTCGGTCAGGGTCGTCATATATGAGACCCAAGGCCCCGAAAAACTCATCCACTGACCGAAGCGCCTGGGAATCAGTAGGTAAAGAGAACGCCCAGGACTGCGGGTCCCCCTGCAGCAGGGAAATAACAACCCCCACCCGCTGTTCTTCATTACCAGAGGAGTAAGGGCGCAGTTTAAAATATAATTTACAGGCCTCACGGAATGTCAAAAACTTGTCCCTTCCCCTAGAAAATCTGTCAGGGAGAGGGACCTTGGGTTCCGCAACAACCTGGTTACCAGTAGCAACCGCTGGGCTTGCAGTCAGTTGTAATTGCTGCTGTTGCTGGAGGACCGACGCCTTCAATCCTGCCACCTCCAAAGACAGGCCATGAAATTGTTTGGACAGAGCAGCAATTTGATCCATACTGGATTCTAAGTAGGTAAAAAAAAAATATTATTTTTTTTACCTACACAAAATAAGGGCCAGATATAATGTAATGACCGGCGTCACGCACAGGGAGGGAAAAGGGAAAGCCCTGCCCAAGGGAGAGGGAAAGGTGGTGACCCCTGACTCACCTTGCGGCTGGCACCTGACTGCCCTGACATCCCTAGACGGGTTCCTCACCCGTGTGGCGATCACGTGCCTAAACCCTGGCTTTCCCTAAAATGAGCCCTAGATAGTGAACGGGCCGGTGGGATCGCTAATCCGCACCACTGACACTAAGAGGGAAACACCAGGGAGAGGACAGACAATACAGACAAACACATACACCCAGGTGGGCGACCACAGCAGACCACAAAGGTCCAACAGGGATCCGGAGGGTAGCGTTCTGGACCAACAACCAGAGAACGCAGTAACACAGCTCCAGAGGGTCAGAATAGATGTCCAGGCAGGAAGCTCTATATCTGGCAACCAGAGAAGTGTGAGAGGGGAATATAAGGAGGTTGGGAGTGCTGGACAAGGAACAGCTGAGGAGAAGGAGCTACGGATCCCTGAGTGAGCCAAAAGGGTTGCAAAGCAAACCCAGAAAGCTACCATAAGGAAACAGCCCTATCTTACATAGAGCGCGCAGCCAACCGCTGCGACTTCCTGACCCCGGGTATAACGGAGTCAGGCGTGGTTCTTGACACCCTCGTGACAATTATTATCCCGTTGGAAGGTGGGAAGAGGAGTACATCCACCCCAACGGTGAGCTCCGGGCGGGCCTCGTCCTCTGGCGCGTTTTATCGATGATGTGGTG
This sequence comes from Bufo bufo, assembly GCF_905171765.1. Classification (NCBI taxonomy): domain Eukaryota; kingdom Metazoa; phylum Chordata; class Amphibia; order Anura; family Bufonidae; genus Bufo; species Bufo bufo. Next base: position 789,486,711 of record NC_053389.1, on the reverse strand, counting down.
TTTATTTGGAGGGGTGGTGAACAAAGTTTAAATATGTTTTTAGAGGATATTAATAAAAATTAGTTTTATCTAGAGTTCACCCTGAATTACAGTTTTAAAGAAGTCAATTTTCTGGACCTCATAATATATGTTGAAAAAAAATAAAATGTATACAAAAACCAACGAAAAACCTACGGATTCCAATAGCTATATATACAAGAACCAGCTGCCATCTCCCCCGGTGGTTGGATAACATTCCCAGAAGTCAATTCATGCGCTTAAGGAGAAATTGTACCGATGTCATAGAGTATGACAGGGAGGCTAAAAAATTACAGAATAAATTTGAGGACAAAGGCTATGAAACGAATATACTAACAGCGCAGAAGGGGTAAGTTAGGGTGATAGAAAGAGAACAGCTATTGGGGGATAGTAATAAGGACAAAAAGGGAGCAGAAGGATATAAGTATGGGAATAAAGAAATACCACCGATTATAATTCCATTTAATTCACAAACACACATGTTTAGGAAAATAGTGGGTAGGCACTGGGATATATTGAGGGAAGATAAATGGATTGGGGAATTGATACCAGCAGTACCAGCATTTGTATATAGGAAAGCAGCTAATATTGGAAACATAATTGCACCTACAAAAAAATGTGCAGCAATAATAATTAAGAAACAATCAAAGAATCCACTGACAGGCTTTTATCCTTGCAAAAAATGTGCTGGATGTAGGCAGACACAAAATAAAAAGCGGATACATATAGAAAATAAAAGTGGCACATACAAATACCAAATAAAAGACCATATATCCTGTAATACAAAAGGGGTCATTTATGCTATTGAATGCCCATGTGAAAAGATCTATATAGGCCGTACTAAGAGACCATTGAAGAAGAGAATAAGTGAGCATTTATATAACATAAAAAAGAAAGTAGATGACCACCTGCTATCCAGGCATTATAGAGAACAGCATAGGGGTAGGTTTGAAGGCTCTTCATTTTGTGGGGTTGAAACAGTTAAGGTGGACATACGTGGAGGAGATTACATCAAATACATGTAAAAAAAAGAGACACAGTGGATCTTTAATATGGACACAATGGAACCGAATTATTTGGGTTTGATTAAACATACTACAGCAGGGTAAGGGTTAAACAGACAAGGACCGCAGCTGATAAAAAGATAGACAAAGAAGGCACCTAAGTGAATCCCTGACGAAGAGCACCGTAGTGCTAGAAACGCGTTGGATAATCCCTTTTGGCGTCTGAGAGGAACCGTAGCTCTGGTGACGTCACCCGCTCCATTCTGTGAGCGCGAGCGAAATACAAAAGTAAAAGCTGCGCCACCGGCCGGGGCGAGCTTTGAAAAGATCCTGAAAAGAACTTTGCCTATTATCAGCGGAGATCCCTGAAGCCCTCTGAAGAAGAATAACAATATTTAAATTACTCCACAAGTGGACTCACTAGCAGTCGCGAGGAGGACCTACTAAGAGAATAAGGTAAATCCTTCTCTCAGATCTGACATTAAGTAGTATCCCCCTACCTTAGTGTATAGAAGTCCAGTGGAGGTGCGCGGTGCTCCTATATTCATTTAGAAGTTGTTTCCTGTCTTGTAATTACAGCGGAGGTAGGAGCTGTTTTGGAACACTGCTGCAGAATTGTAACTAAGTAGCGCCGATGGATTGTGGTGTTGCCACACAGTAAATAGTATCCTTCCAAAAGATGTCTCCATTCAGAGAAAGCAACTTTAATGGCCCACAGTTCTTTGTTTCCTATGTCGTAATTTCTGCTGATGACATGGTATGAGAAACAAATGCACATGGATGAAGTTGCATCGTCTCCAACTCGTTGAGACAGGACAGCTCCCACATCATAGTCTGAGGCGTCTACTTCAACAACAAAAGGCAATTCAGGATTTGGATGAAGTATGGGTGCAGAAGTAAAGAAAAACTTTAGTTGGTCAAAAGCAACTTGTGCCTCTGGAGAGCATGAAAATACTTGTTTTTTCTTTGTGAGTAAAGTGAGTGATAAGAGGATTTTAGAAAAGTCTTTTATGAATCTCCTGTAGAAATTTGCAAACCCTATAAATCGCTGTGAGGAATATGGATTATCATTTATTGGCAGCCCTGATTGTCATTTGATTCACCCTTTGGGATGTACACAGTCAGTGTACATGCAAAATATGTTCCCACCCCCCAGCCATCTGATTGTCAGTTAGCAAGGGAGAAGGTCCAGGCTTCAAGGAGGCCCCAAGTGGATAAAGTCACACCTCAACCTGCCAGTTTGGAGGCAAGCTAATCCTGCAGGAAAAACCCCCAGCAGGAGGTCTCAGCTCTTGCCCAGGATCAATGATACCTCCCAGATATGTTGGCACCTACATTTCATAAGGAATTATGAACCGTCCGTCCATCCCAGACATAATTCGATTATCTTTTTGCGATCCTGGGGAAAAGCCAAACGTCCATGTGGTCCTGGCTTGAGGCTAGGATGCCTGGGAGGGGAGATATACATATCTCCCCATAGAAATCACATATCGGCACCATGTTTGGATTCTAGTAGTAGCCGGAACCCAGGCCTATCAATTGTGCCCGGAACCATCTTCCTGCATCATTCTGGTCTGGATCTATGAGCCCTAAGGGGTTTTATTGGTCATTTGCTGCCAGCACCAGAGACAGCACCAGAGAAGGAGGGGTGGACCCTACCCATAGGTGGGGAGGGCAGCGTCCAGCTACAGGTCATAAGCCCATGCAAGCCAGCGGGCGGTGTCTTTTCTGAAGGGGGTCACATCGTGCCAATGTATTTGGAGAGACTGGGAACCAGCTGACCTCACTGCCCCACTTGACTGCAGCTAAGGACTATTCCACCATTATAACCCAAAGGAACTTTTATCTTACCCGGTAACTGACTTTTTCTCTGCTTAACCCTGTTGTACCTATATCACCTGTATCTGTAACCTCAGACCACTGTATATATTCTCTGTGTATATTGTGTCATCTAGTGTGCCCTTATGGCGATTAAATATATAATTTAATCTTGTGCTATCTTGTATCTCGAACACGAATTCCCACGTCTGTGTTTTGGCCTAGTTACAAGCTACCGCGGGTTGGTTTCTCACCCTATATAATCCTGTTAGTGGACCGGGCTTATATCAAACGAGAAGCTGGTGACAGATTTCCCGGGCTGAGGAGGCGCTGTTTTCACTGCAGCAGTGAAAAGGCTCTCTCAGCTTGTTGCCTCTCTGTGCCCGCGAGGACAGGAGGTGTCTGTGTAGACTGTACTAAGCTGACCTTCCCTGATCCTCTGGAGGGCGTAACCCGTGATCATACCATGACTCGTGAGCTTGACGTAGGTGACGTCAAGCGGGCACGAGGCGTAGTATTCGTCACAATCGCTAAACATCTTTATGACTTCTTGGAGTGGGCCAATCTATTACAGCTATAATTTTACTAGGATCCATTCTCAGACCTTCTGGGGAGATGATATATCCAAGAAATTGGATTTTTGTTTGTTTAAATTCATATTTTTCCAGTTTGATATAAAGATTATTCTCCTGTAGACGTTCCAAAACTAACTGAACATGTCTGCAATGTTCCTCCAAGGTGTCTGAAAATATAAGGATGTCATCAAGGTACACAACAACAAATTGGTCTAAGAAGTCTCGAAACACATCATTAACAAAATGTTGAAAGGTTGCAGGGGCGTTACAAAGGCTGAATGACATAACCAGGTATTTAAAATGTCCATATCTAGTTCTAAAGGTGGTTTTCCACTCATCTCCTGGATGAATGCGTATGAGATTATTGGTCCCTCTTAAATCTAGTTTGGTAAAAATGTTAGCAGAGCGAAGTCTTTCCAGCAACTTAGGAATTAGGGGAAGAGCGTAACAATTTTTAATAGTAATCTTATTTACTTCTCTGTAGTCAATACATGGTCTCAAGGTTGAGTCTTTTCTACAAAGAACAAAGGTGCCCCAGCTGGGGATGAGAAAGGTCGAATGAAGCCTTTCTTTAAATTTTTATCCAAGTATTCTCTGAGCACTTTTAATTTTGGTTCAGAGAGATTGTAAATTCTTCCAAAAGGAATAGTAGCTCCAGCAAGCAACTCGATGGGACAATGGTAAGGACAATAAGGAGGTAGTTGATCAGCTTTTTTCTTGCTGCAGACATCACTGAACTGTTGATACTGAGGTGGAAAATTATCATAACTCTCATGAGGAATTTTGGAAACTTTTATTTGTTTTTGGATGGATAAACTTCTATGACAATAGTCCTTGCAGTATTCAGAAGGAAATGTAACAGTCCTTGATTCCCAGTTGATAGAAGGATTATGGATGCACAAGATGGAGCATCAGTATTAGAGAAGTAGGCAAATACCATAGTCAGGAAGAAGCCAGTGGTCGATGTGTAACGCTACCAAACCACAGGGGAAAGCACGTGAGGCTCACGGTGGGCCGATGGGTGCAATAGTTCATGCACTCATGGTTAGCAGATGCCTCCCTGGGCTGGCGTATAGTGGATGGGAAGACAGCACGAAATCCTCTGGGGCACTCTTGGTTGCAAGGAAAACCCGCCAGATGGAAGTTGAGGTGCCCTTGATGGTAATTGGTGTTAGGTGCTTTTGCGGCTGGGCCCCTGTTTTCGTGACGCCAGCACCGTTAGGTGCAAATGTTGAGAGTAGTAGTAAGAATGAGGAGTCGTTTTTTGTAAACCAGTTGAACATTTACTAAATCAATTGTCTCTGGACAGTTGGTACAGTTCATCAATGGAAAGTTTTTTGTATAGCAGAAATAATAATAAGTTCAATCCTATTATCAGGTAGTAGCAGTTGTCAACGGAGGGATTCTTCTAATGCTGATACTTTACAGGCAAACTGAAGATTTACTTTAAGTTCCAACTCTAGCACTCTGGTACTGAATATGATATTTGTGAGTTATCCAATAAGCGCGTACCCCTCGTGGCAGGCAAACACTTCTACCACATTATTCAAAAGATACTCTTCTGAAAAGGTTTTTGGTTTTCACTACTACCCGGAAGGTTTAGTTAGTGATAAAGACAATTCTGCGCACTAACTGTCCATTTGTGTCCTGGCACTCGGAAAGTTGCTCTCAGGCACTTGTGCTGATGAGATCCATAAGCTGAGTTTAGCCGTTACTCTCACTAGTCTCTCCCCATATCCAGACATAGACTTACTGTCTTGTGCTTTGCTGCTGTAGATCAATGTTAGGTGTACTCCCTTAGCCTGGCCATGACCAAGGAGTAGAAATAGCAGACTACATGGTGGACGATGCCTGTTCCTCTCCTCCATGAACTTGCTTCTCCTCCTCTCACACTCCTCCTTCAACTAACTCCAACTACAAATAACTTCTTGTCTAGACACACCCAAGCTATATATATTGTGTGGTGCCAGCACCACCTAGGGGCAAGTGGGTGCAAATGACATTGCCAGTCTGATAAAAGGTAATACCATACATTGCAAATAAAGATGTAAGATGCAAATAAAGATGTAAGTAGTTTGAAATTCAAATGTGTAAAAAATGTCCTGTGAAATCCTAAAGGTGCTCTTTGGAATGTGGGCCCCTTTGCCCACCTAGGCTGCAATAAAGTGTCACACATGTGGTATCGCCGTACTCAGAAGAAGTAGGGCAATGTGTTTTGGGGTGTATTTTTACATATACCCATGCTGGGTGAGAGAAATATCTCTGTAAAAGTCAACTTTTCCCATTTTTTTTATACAAAGTTGTCATTTTAGAGAGATATTTCTCTCACCCAGCATGGGTATATGTAAAAAGACACATTGCCCAACTTCTTCTGAGTACAGCGATACCACATGTGTGACACTTTTTTGCAGCCTAGGTGTGCAAAGGGGCCCAAATTCCTTTTAGGAGGGCATTTTTAGACATTTGGATTCCAGACTTCTTCTCACGCTTTAGGGCCCCTAAAATGCCAGGGCAGTATAAATACCCCACATGTGACCCCATTTTGGAAAGAAGACACCCCAAGGTATTCCGTGAGGGGCATGGCGAGTTCATAGAAGTTTGTTTTTTTGGCACAAGTTAGCGGAAATATTTTTATTTTTTTCTCACAAAGTCTCCCTTTCCGCTAACTTGTGACAAAAAGTTCAATCTTTCATGGACTCAATATGCCCCTCGGCGAATACCTTGGGGGTGTCTTCTTTCCGAAATGGGGTCACTTGTGGGGTATTTATACTGCCCTGGCATTTTAGGGGCCCTAAAGCGTGAGAAGAAGTCTGGAAAATAAATGTCTAAAAATTTTCACTCATTTGGATTCCATGAGGGGTATGGGGAGTTCATGTGAGATTTTATTTTTTCTCATAAGTTAGTGGAATATGAGACTTTGTAAGAAAAAAACAACAAAAAGAAATCTATTTCCACTAACTTGTGACAAAAAAAATAAAAATCTTCTATGAACTCGCCATGCCTCTCAAAAGTGATCTTTTTATAGCGCCGCAGCAATTTTACAGTGTTTTTGCAGTTATCAGAAAAAAAAAATTCAGTCACTGCGGTGGGGCGGACAGAACGCAAGTGTGCGCACAAGATCAGGCCTGATTGGGCGAACACTGCGTTTTTTGTAGAGCCTATAGAACATGTCCTATTCTTGTCCGCAATTGCGGACAAGAAAAGGCATTTTCTATATAGTTCTGGCAGTGTGCGGATCCGCAAAATGCGGAAAGCACATTGCCGGTGTCCGTGTTTTGCGGATCTGCGGTGTCCGTGTTTTGCGAATCCGCAAAACACATACGGACGTCTGAATGGAGCCTTACAGGGGGGTGATCAATGACAGGGGGGTGATCAGGGAGTCTATATGGGGTGATCACCCCCCTGTAAGGCTCTATTCAGACGTCCGTATGTGTTTTGCGGATCCGTGGATCCTCAAAACACATACGGACGTCTGAATGGAGCCTTACAGGGGGGTGATCAATTACAGGGGGTGATCAGGGAGTCTATATGGGGTGATCACCCTCCTGTCATTGATCACCCCCCTGTCATTGATCACCCCCCTGTCAGGCTCTATTCAGACGTCCATATGTGTTTTGCAGATCCGCGGATCCGCAAAACACATACGGACGTCTGAATGGAGCCTTACAGGGGGGTGATCAATGACAGAGGGGTGATCAGTGACAGGGGGATGATCATGGAGTCTATATGGGGTGATCAGGGGTTAATAACGGGGTTAATAAGTAGCAGGGTGGGGGTGTAGTGTAGTGGTGTTTGGTGCTACTTACAGAGCTGCCTGTGTCCTCTGTTGGTCGATCCAAGCAAAAGGGACCACCAGAGGACCAGGTAGAAGGTATATTAGACGCTGTTATCAAAACAGCGTGTAATATACCTTTAAGGGGTTAAAAAAAATCAGATCTACAGCCTGCCAGTGAATGATCGCCGCTGGCAGGCTGTAGATCCACTCGTTTACCTCCCGATCCTGTGAACGCGCGCACCTGTGTGCGCGTGAGTGTGCCTGAGTCGACCGCCTCCGGACCGCAATCCTGCGTTAGGCGGTCCGGAGGCGGTTAAATTGCCTCAAATTTATGATCCCTTAAAAAATCTGCTTAATCGTATGTGGTTTAAGTCAGTGGTTGTTTTCTTGTAAGACTGGTTCATATTCACTAAGACTTGCCTCATTGGTTTGCGCATGGAAAAAAAAATGCGCAAATGATCAGAAAAAAATATAATCTGTCCTATTCTTGTCCGTGAAAAACGGTTAGCGGACCCTTTCAAGTCAATGGGACCGCTAAAAAACCGCGGATGCACCACGGAAGCCATCCGTCTGTCATCCGCATCCGCATTTTTTGCGGATCAGTTGCCTGGCAACCTGTGGCTCTGACCTTTTGGCAATTAAAAAGAAAAAATTGTACAGGAAGTTCCAACTGCCAGATTGCAAAGTCTGGTGATTGCTGGACACCTAATTCTGTAGTGGTATGTACATGTTTGTTGGTTTGTTACGGCACTTTTTACCTCACAACAACATGTTTTAATGGCTGTCCCAACCTTACCTACTACCCACAGCAGTACTGTATACCCAGCATGGGTTTTATTTATTTTTTGGTGACGCATGTGCCCCTGTTTGAATTGATGGGCAAACATATGTGTACTTCACATATCATAAAGTATTTTGTTACAAAGGCCTAGCACAAATAATCTCATCCTTCCTGGATTTATAGAAAAAGAGGATAGCCACACCGGCCCTAGTGTACCATGTGCCGTGTATTCTCCCCTTTTTGTATTGTTTATTAGCGATTTGTTTTGCGGTTCATTTTGTGTGGGGTTTTTTGGACAGGTTTTATTGTAATTTGTACAATAAGTGTTTTTATTGTTTGATGCTTTCACAGTGAAAAAAAACCAAGACCCGCTGGAATAGCTGCCGGGACCAATTTAGGCGGGAGTGTAACGAAAGTGGCGACGGGTCAACCAAAAAAAGACCGTATTTGTACTCGTCCCAGCTTCAATTTCTCAGGACTTGAGGCCGTAAGTGTTTTTTTTTTTTTTTTAGATAAACTTTATTGAACTGTAAAATATGTCATTGCCCACTGTTATATATAGCAGACCTTTCTTGCAGGTTTGGTTAGTTTTTTTTACCTAGGTGAAATGTTTGCTTCACACAAATTAAACATTAAAACCACTATTGCGCCTTTTCACAGGGGCGCAAATTCAACGCGGGTGCAATGCGCGCAGTGAAAGCATTGCACCCGCATAGACTCTGGACCCATTCACTTCAATGGGGCTGTGCAGATAAGCAGTGATTTTCATGCACCACTTCTGTGTTGTGTGAAAATGGCAGCATGCTGTAATATCGTGCCATTTTCTTGCAATGCAGGCCCCATAGAAATGAATGGTTCTGTGTTAAGCATCCCCAGAAAAATGTGTATATATATATATATATGGTGTACATTTCATGCATGGTTGCTAGGAGATGATAGTGATGAGCAACGTCGGACCCCATTAAAAAAGGCTAAAGCCCGTTGCAGATGAGCGTTCATCCCGCAGCGAGTCTACTATTGACCTTCCAGCACTGCCACATAGCATTTTATACATTTATGATGCTATGTTAACCCTTTACACTTCTGTAATGTATAGTAGAACACTGGCATAATAATGCTGCCAGTCTAATCCAATACATTCCTGAACTGTTAAGGGTTACCTAGCATCATAAATCAATAGAATGCTATGTGACCACGGCAGTGCTGGGAGGTCATGGCGGAAGCTCCCTAGCGGTTTTGCTGCGTGAGGAACGCTCGTTTGCAAGGGGCTTAATCCCTTTTTTTTGTTAAATTTCCCTCATGACATGGTTAGAGTTGAAAATTATAGCATTCTAAATATAGAATGCTTACTAAAATGTGTATTGCTGTTTCATATAACTTTAGTCCAAAAAAATCAACACATTCACTTGTTGCGTAGCCGGTCTATTCTTCTTGCTTATTCTTTGAGAACTTGGCAAAGGACATTTGGTGACGGAATTGCGCTCATCACCTGGTGAGTGGGATCATGTCAACAAAGGTCCTTTGACGGCTTTTCAAAGAAGAAGCATGATGACGATGTAGGATGCGTCATCAAGTGGATGTTTATTTTTGGAATCCCCTGAATACACATTGTACTAAAGGAGTTTGTTTTAAAGGGAGTCTGTCACCAACCTGACCGGTTTTAAACCGATCACATAGTTCAGTGGGACACAAAGACATGACACAGATGTTACCTTTGTATCGTTTTTCAGATCATCCAAATCGCCCAAAAAGTAGTTTTTATGATATGCTAATGAGCCGTCGCAAGTGCCCAGGGGCGGAGAGTTTGCTGAAAGTGCCCAAGTTCCCCCGCCTCACTCGGCCTAACTCGGCCCCTCAGTAAACTCCGGCCAGCCCTGTGGCTCTGTGACTTCATATATCCCTATAGGCCGTTTTCACATCGCTGCCGGGCCCAGGCATGCGCAGTGTTCTGCCCACAGTGGGAAGAGGCACAGAGATATGCAGTGCACATGCGCCAGTTACTGGCGTAAAATCGGCGCATGCGCACTGCATATCTGTGCCTCTGCGATGCACGAACGGCCTATAGGGAAATATGATGTCACAGAGCCACAGGGCTGGCCTGAGCTTACTGAGGGGTGGAGTTAGGCCGAGTGAGGCGGGGGAACTTGGGCACCTTGAGCAAACTCTCCGCTCCTGGGCACTTGCGGCGGCTCATTAGCATATGATAAAAACAACTTTTTGGGTGATTTGGATGATCTCAAAAACGAAACAAAGGTAACATCTGTGTCGTGTCTTTGTGTCCCACTGAACTATGTGATCGGTTTAAAACCAGTCAGGTTGGTGACAGACTCCCTTTAAGAATGCAATTATTGAACCTTATAACCATGTTATAAGGTGAAAACAATGAAATAGAGCCTACATGGAAAACAAACCCCAACTTCTTCAGTGAAGAAGTCTGTATTTGGGTCTGGGTCCAACATATAGTTTCTTAACAACGCAACAAAATCGCAGTCAAAACAGACCTAAATTGCGTGCGCACTCACACGACTTACCACCAATGCACCCGGGAACCATCCGGCCACAATCCGCAACGCCAGTGTGAATCCTGCCGATCTTTAAATGACTGGTTCCAAACTATTTCAAACAATGACAATCTACATCTGCCTTTTTTTTAGATACACCAGGGATGCTCAACGTGCGTCCTTCCAGCTGTTGCAAACATGCATCTCCCACCATGCACTTGTGTAGGCTGATGTCGCTTGTCTGGGAATGATGTGAGTTGGACTTTAGCAACAGCTTGATGGCCGCAGGTTGAGCTGGCTAGATATACATGGACAGAAAATCAGCACTTGGTTAGCTCCACTATGTGTCAAGGCCCAGCAGGCTTTTGATTTTTGCGTTGGATATTTGCACACTGTCCAAAGCAACAGTCCCAAAATGGTTTGTTCATGCTGGGTGTATTTAATGTTAAAGGTGAAACTTTACGATTAGGTTCCCTTTTGAAATATATGCTGCCTCACCTTATATAATAGACGTGCTGCAGTATGTTTGCAATAATGATTTTGTGTGTTTGTTATGAATTTTTTTGGCATACATTAATATATATATTTTTTTTAATTATGCAATACAAAACTGTGGACAGCCTAGAAGAACAGGAGGACTCCGATTTGGGAGGAGAATAAACTCCACTTGTATTTTCTCCACAAATAAGTCCGGCACCCACGCCAGCTACAGAGCCCTCACAGCCGGCCATGGCAAGTGGCGTGCTTACAGAAGGGAGTCCACATACCTCACTGCAGCGTCAGGCCAGGACAAGGAGGAATGGCCTCCAGTCTTCCTCTGGGCTAGTAACTCAGGAAATGATTGATGCCCGGGTTATTGAGTTCCTAGCCCAGAGGAGGAGTGAGGGCCAAGAGGAAGCGTTGTTTAGGGGGCTGGCGCCGTTATTGAGGCGTGTTCCAAATTCGAGACATTATTTATGTATAGCCTCAGTGGCGATCCTATTTGAAATGTTTTCAGCTCCAAACCCAGGAGATATACTCTCCCAATTGAATCATATGCGTCTCCAAAACATGGCGCAACCCTCACACCATGCCACCAGCTACCCCCAACAACCACCCCATGGCCCACCTTGTTCTGGCCAACTTTTTCGCTGGTCCCCAGACCCAAACCAACCCCCAGCCCATTCTAGTTCTGTGGCCCCAGACCCAAACCAACCCCCAGCCCATTCTAGTTATGTGGCCCCTTTTCAAACTGTGGCCCAACGACCTGAGGCACGTCAACCCGTCACATCTTATAACCCCGGCCCGTTCAGTCGGGAATTATTTGATTTATTAAAAATTATTAATATATTGCAATAATTATTTATTTTCTTTTATGTTCATTTATTGTATGCAAGATTTGTGTGTATTATTGGTTTGGGTGGGCTTGGGTTTCACAAAAATTTGAGTAAAAAAAAAAGGCATTTGTCTGTGATTCTTTATAAACTTCAAGGATAGTGGGTCTCCCTAAAAATTTGAAAAAAGGAACAGGGCTCAGCACACAACTCACCCTTTTTGGTTGTGAAGAATGAATAAAGATTATATAGTAAAAAGTAATGGGGGCCACTACAAAGATGTTTTTGTACCTGGATCAATAGAACATCATATTGTTCACAACAAAAGGCAGACATTTTTCAAAATAATAAGTGGTTGGAGTATAATATGAACCCGGCATCCCCGGGCAAGTGCAGGGGCCCAATGCTCCTGGGGGGGGCCTACTAAGCTGCTATGAGCACTTCCATCAATACAGATGGAAGCTCTCACTGCTGTCATTTCACTTACGCAGTACCCCTTTGGTGGGCCCTCTGAGTCACATGGGTCCGGCTGCTGCAGAGACTCAGAACACGCCCCTTTTACACAGGACATGCTGCCTGAGGAGAGAGACCGGCAGGGCTGGAGCAGAGCAGTGTGAAGACAGTCTGTGAGTGAGTCTGCACTGTGACTGTCTCTTCTCTGTGGGACAGAAGGGGGGGGGGGGGGGGGCGGCAACTCTTCGATCTGCTGCTGGGTGCTGCTTCATTCTATTTAGTTGTTTTACTGTATCATTAAGCAGTTTGTCTCCATGACACCTGCCCCCCCCCCATATCCTGTCCTATCTCATCCTCATGGAGCCCTTGCTGTCTCCTTTCCTCCCTCATGCATCCAGAACTCCTGTCCCACCCTCCTATCTCCTATTGCTGCTCTGCACAGACCTGCTGCCCCTACTTGTTGTATGAATCCCCCTCAGAGCCCCTTCCACCTACTTGCTGTGTCCACCCCTCCTGTGCATCCAGGGCCCTTGTCTCACTCCTCTGCCTCTCATTATGGTGGCATCTGAACCACATTCACCAAGAGGACCTTCTAACGTCACAGGGTCATGTGACTGTGCCCCCCACCCTGTACTGTGCCCACCACCCTGTACTGTGCTCCCCAACCCGTACTATGCCCCTTTATACCCTGCATTGTGCCCTCTTACCACACCCTGTGCAGTGCCCATAGTCATTCCCTGTACTGTGCCCTCTTATACCCTTTTATCCGGTCACTGTATGGTGGTTTTATCATTGTATGGCGGTGGTATCCAATAACTGCATGGCCATAACTGTATCCCTTTCCCTGCCCACACCACTTTTTTTAGACCTGGCACGAGCGAGAAAAGATACAGATTGCGGTGTTAAGGACCTTTGCGCCACATCTGTGTCAGAAATACGCCGAACATAGACGTATTTCTATATAATAAATGACCACCTAATTGTATTATCATTCGGGGGTAGGGCAAATATCTTTATATTATATAGATTATAGTGTATTATACTGTGCCCTGTATTTCCCAGTAGAAAATGATCCTTGAGAAGCATAGTCCTCATCCCTGACCACCAGGACCAGGTAGCGCTCTGTCAGTACATGGCGGCCTCCCCTCTCCGCCATGCTGCTCCGCTGTGTACTGGTGCTTATTCCGACACTAGGGCTGGGTTCACATCCTATTTTTGCCATCCATTTAATACATACCAAAAATGTATGTGTTAACAGATGCCTCAGACTGATGCCGTACAGTGGCGTCCGTTCACCATACAGTTCCATGGTAGAAAAACATATACGTTAACGTGTGCATTTTTTACTTGACTCTGCAGGATACAAAAACATGGAGTGCTGCACATTTGTATGCATCAAACCGATAGGAAAAATGTGATGTGAACACACATTGGGTGGGGGCACATACTAAAATTTGCTGTGGGGCCCAGTCAGTTCTAGCTACATCACTGCACATCTCCTTCTCTCCTCCAGGCCCGGCCCACTGCTGCAGCGGGCCGGAGGAGAGAAGGAGCGCAGGGAGCTGCGGTTAGTGAATGACAGGACCGCCGGCTCCTCTGCGCTCCAGCAATGATAGGTATGTGAGGGGGCCACTGGGGGGTCAGTCATTACACTGTGAGGGCCCCGTACACAGTATAATGACTCCCAGTGCCCCCAATTTAGTATAATGATCTTCATTGACCCTCCATTTAGTATAATGACCACCAGAGCCCCCATTCAATATAATGACCCCCAGTGCCCCCTCCATACAGTATAACCCCCAGTGTGGGGGCGACTGGGGGTTATTATTCTGAATGGAGGGCCACTCTGGGGTCATTATACTGTGAGGGTCCTTTACATAGTATAATGACGCCCAGTGTCCCCCATTTAGTATAATGATCCCCAATGACCCTCAATTCAGTATAATGACCCCCAGAGCCCCCTCCATACAGTATTCCCCCAGTGTGGGGGCTACTGGGGGTCATTATTCTGAATGGGGGCGACTGGGGGTTATTATTCTGAATGCAGGGCCACTGGGGGTCATTATACAGTAAGGGGGGGAATTGGGAGTTCATTATACTGTGTGAAGGGCCACTAGTGGTCATTATACTGTATAGGGGCCACTGGGGGTCATTATACCGTGTGGGAGCCACATGGGGCGATGTAAATGTAAAAAAATGCCTCATGGGGGCCCACTGGGATTTATCGCCCAAGGGCCCACATGAACCTGGAGCCGGCCCTGGGTATTTACATTATCCACCATCAACTTTGTATGGAATAATATGTTTGCACCAAACAATATGATGTTCTAGGGATCCATGTGGAAGCAGATATTTTCAGTGTGTTATGTTATTGCTTGTGAGACATTATAACATTGCAAATTATTTCTACATAATAGAGACACACACCATACTTCAAGTAATATCACTTTATTTATAATCATATCATAGGAAAATCCATAATCTGTACTTGAGGTATTAGAAGGTTTTTGGAACCATATAGCAAAAAGAATAAAGATGTTTATAAAAGATTACTTTCATAAACATATGTTTTCATTATATTGTCCTTTAATAAATTTTGGGTCCCAAAAACCTAAGCCCGCAAGGCCACGTCAAGGGTCCTCATTCTCTTGCAAGTCCCTACACTCAACTACAACATTAATTCAATTAGCTATCTGGAAAATAAAAAATCAACTATCGACCACAGAAGAAATCAAACACTGCCACAAATAGCGTCCATCTTCAATGGCAAGGACCCCTCTGGGCTGAAAAAGTAGTCTGCATAGAGTTCCCGAACTGCAATGCCTGCAGTCCCAGGTCGTCTATGCAGGGTCCTATCCAATCCCAAAACTGCTGACGTAGGAAAATCTTCCATGTCAACAGAAGAGAAAGCCTTGTGAATTCTGGTGAAGTTGTGTAGAACACCACAAGCTTGAGTCACCAGGGTAGCATTCTCCGGATCCATCTGTATGGATGACAAAAACACCCTCCACTTGCTAGAGAGTATTCCGAAAGCGCACTCAACATACCGACGGGCACGAGTCAACCAGTAGTTGAAAATACGCCTCCTGACATCCAAACCACGCTTTGGGAAGGGCCGCATAACATGTGGAGTCAATGCAAACCCTTCATCCGCCACGATGACAAATGGAGCCGGCGGACCTGCATATCCGGGCAGTCTTCTCTTCTGGACTCGAGCAGGGCAAGCTGGTTGGCACGAAGCCGCTCACCCATTCTAGAAGTGCAGTACGCAGCCCTGCAGGGTATTGCGATAGTGAGGTCACGGTTACATAGGCAAACGAGGGTTGCTCTTGGTTACTCACAGTTTGTAGGGAAACCCTGGGCAGGCATACAGCAGTGATGAAGAGGCTGGCACAGGGGTCCTCTGGGGCACTCTCTGTGTATAGGGACCAGGCCGGTGGTAGGTGAGGTGCCCTGGGTGTTGCAGGATTAATGTGCCGGTGGCAAGATCCCTTTAAGATTCGTGACGCCAGTGCCTGTAACGGTGGCACACCGATTTATAGTAGTAAGAACTGAGGAACACAGTTTGCAGTGAACCAAACCTTTCTTTACTGGAACTGTTAACTATATACAGTTCTTTAGGTTCAGTTCCATATGACAGAAGCAGTTTCAAGCAGGCTTTTACAATAATGGCAGGCAACAATGTTCTTGCAAGATACTCAGAGGGTTAAACACACTCACAGATCAGGCTGCACCTTTTCCTCAGAAATCCTGTGCACTATTCCCCAGAACTCCTGTCTGTCTTGATCCCAAGGCCCGTATGCCCTATTGGTGGCTTTATCCTTGGTAAAGAAACTTCCTCAGGTATATATCTCCTTGCATTAAATAGACTCTTCTGCCCTTCAGCTCTCTTGTCTGGCTGGAAACACTTCTGCTCTGTTCTGTACTGTACTTTGTAGGAACTGCAGGTTTCTCAGGAGGTAACTCTTCCCCTGGTAACAAACTTCTGAGCTAACTCTGGCTCAAGAACCTCAGGCAGGCTAGACTGCACTCACTAGCCTCCTGGACTACACTACTCTTTTCCTGTCTGGGCCTAACTATATATATTAGGGGTTCCCTAGCTCCCTCTACTTGGAGGTGGAATTACACCCTAACAGGCCTGATACACAGATAAACAGGAAAAATGCACATAAAACATCATATAAATTACAATGGTCATATTAGCCCTTGTGTAGTGCCCACATTTACCTAGTGGGACACTACAGAAGCACTAAAGATGTGAGCATCAGCAGTGCTTCCATAGGACCCGATATCAACCATTATAAACAGGTAGTTACTGTCAGCAACAGCCATCAGCACTACCGAAAAATATTGTTTATAATTGAAGAATCGGGTCCCTGAGTGAGGAGGCTTCTTCACACGGATGTGCTTGCCATCCATAGCCCCGATGCAGTTGGGAAACTGCGCAGAACTATTGAAGCCCTCAGCGATCCGAACCCAATCGTCCGTCTTGGGCTGTGGCATCACCGTCTCTCGGAGTTGATGCCAGATGACATGGCAAGTGTGACGCACAATCCGAGAAATGGTTGAGGTTCCCAATAGAAACTCAAAATGCAGGGATGCAAAAGAGTTCCCATTTGCACGGAATCTGTAGAGAAAAAAAAAATATATAAAATCAGTAAGCAGCTAAAAAAAGGGAACATACAATACATGATTCCTCTAATGTTTTATATGACACGTGTTTAAACAATCAATGTCCATTCATAAATAACGGAAAAAGGACTTTTCAAGTCCAAGAAATTACACCCCTATGAGAAGCGCCAAAACCCAAAGTGCATATCAGAAAAATAATTGGTTATATAAACATTAGACGTTCACCCTAATTAGGGTGACTAAAAGGTAGAGAGGTGAGTAGATGATAAACACACCACTAAAGCGTACCTATAATTATTAGGAGGAAATGGTCACATAAAATAGCCGTATAACGGTATATTAGAATAGCCAAAGACAATGATTATTAACTCACTTCACGGGGGGTGGCCAGCTGGATAAACTCAAGACACCAGCATGGACCATAAACCCCCCAGCCAGGAGCGCCCGTAGAGTCTTCAAAACTGATGGTTGCCCAAAAGGATGGAAAGAAGGGAACTTCACCTCAGTGTTGTTGTTGAAGGCTTTGGCTTCTTTATTATTGCATAAAAGGCTCAACGCGTTTCGGGGTGTGCAAACCCCTTCATCAGGAGCAGGTACAGATAAAAAAATGCCTGTAATAACAATAGTGGTATTTACCTGATAGCCCTATATAGGGCTATGGACATGCCAATAGAGTGTCTTCTACCATTACCCAGTCTCAACCTCTCATTGCTAAACCCATACCACTACAACTCCTTGGCCCCGCAGTCACTCCCAATGCAACTACTGACACTAATCTTTCTATTTATGTTACACCATTATCCTCTAGAGAACCAAGAAATAAGATGGATACACCTACGGACAAACAGGCTGAAATAGATAAATCATCACATGATTTATCCCTTATACTACAAGATATCACTACCCATTCCCTATCTCAGTCTAGCCCTGATGCTTTTTTAGCCCTTCCTTCCAGTCTACAGGAAAGTCCTTTTTTAGACCAGATATCACCCCTGATCACCCAACGGCATCCTATTACTCCAACCTCACTCCCTCCGAGGATCAATTTATCCAGCACTCAAGATCTCAATGCATTAATCTCAACACCGAGCTGCAACAAGGTCACTCCCAGACCGCTTCTAACCCCGAAAATTACACAATTCCACACACCAATTCAGAGTACAAGAAAAAGACAAAAATCCGTCACAGAGGATGTAGAGGAGGCCGAAAGAGATATGCCGGTCCCCAAAAAGAACAGACCCAAATTGTTACCTCAGCAATCACCCTATCAACCGAAAAAGACTCACTGAGGGAAAAAGGGATCTTCAATCTGTCCAAACATCGGTTAGAACCATATGAGATTGAATTACTTAGTAAAGGTCTATCCTTCTGCCCCTCAACAGAGCCTGATGTCTTTGAACTCTTCATCGACTTAAATAAATTTGTCCGTAAACTTACCCTTCAACGCCATTTTTCTATAAGAAATTCATGTACCCCCAATATAACGACTCCGTTAGAAAACCAATCATCACATCTTTTTCCTTTAGTGTATCCAGTATCCCAACCAGAAGGTATAGATACTACCAGCATCCCCCCCCTTAAACCATCATTGAAAAGGAAATCATCTTTTTACCCCCTGGATAGTAGGGGCCCTCACATCGAGAGTTTCTATAATATAGTCATGGAGGAATTCAAAGACACTTTTTCCCAATTAGGTCCATCCAGTCAGTTAACTACTACTAGTAGAACCAAAAAGAAGGGGTCCGCCCCATTAGTTCCAGGACCCAACAATTTAAACCGAAATCTCCAACTAGCTCTCAAGAATCTGAAACGGAATCGGGACATAGTTTTAAAAAGTGCAGATAAGGGGGGATCAATAGTCATTATGGATACCACATATTATGAAGCTGAGTCGGACAGAATTCTGTCAGATACGGAGTACTATAAGGAACTCAGCCATGACCCTACCAAGGAATATATCCTTATATTAAATGGATTGATCGATAAAGGACATCAAAATGGTGTGATTGATAAGAAGGAAAAAGTATACCTTAAAGCTCTACACCCTTCACTAGCACGTTTTTATTTTTTGCCTAAGGTACATAAGTCCTTACAGAACCCCCCTGGTCGGCCGATTATTTCAGCGATCAATTCACTCACGTCTAATTTGTCAGAGTACGTCGATGGCCTACTCCAAAAATATGTAATCTCCCTGCCCTCCTATCTTAGAGATTCTGCCCAACTTATTTGCACTTTAGAATCTTTTGAGTGGAGAGATGAGTACAGGTGGGCAACCCTTGATGTTGCAGCACTTTATAGCAATATTGTACATTCATTAGGCATAAGATCAGTTAAGGATTTTATTGATGCAGATATTCTTATGCCACAGACAAAGAGATTTTGTTTTACAATGTATTGATTTTATTTTACATCATAACTATTTTATTCATAATAACACCTTCTACTTGCAACAAAAAGGTACAGCTATGGGGACTAAATTTGCCCCATCATACGCCAATCTCCTGATGGGGGCCTTTGAAAAACAAATTGGCTTCCTCTGTCACCCCAACATCGTTTTTTATAAACGATATATAGACGATATCATCCTAATTTGGAATGGCGATGTTGAGGACCTTAAGTCTTTCATAAATAAGGTCAATACCAACTATTGGAATCTTAACCTCACATTAGAACACCATCCGAAGGAAGCTGTTTTCCTCGACCTACATTTGAATAGTGTTAATAATAGAATTCTGACAAAAACTTTTTTTAAAAATGTAGACACATAGTTATTTAGATTTTAATAGTTGTCACCATCACAAATGGAAGAGTAATATACCCTTTAGCCAAATGAGACGTATTAGGCGAAACTGCACTGACGATAGGGTGATGAGGGAACAAATAGACCTGTTAAGTGAGAGATTTAAGACCAAGGGTTACCCACTACAACTTATTGAAGAATCCAAAAATAGACTAGTCTCAAACCAAAAATCAAGAATCTGACCAATTCTTACGTATATAAACCAAGCCTTATTACAAGATATAACTCTAAACATAAAACCATAAGACAGATTCTCACTAAATATTGGCCAATCTTGCAAAAAGACCCTATTCTAGGGAAACATATCCCTCCACAACCAAATCTAATCTACCGCAGAGCTAAAACACTCAAGAACATAGTAGCCCCCTCTTGTCCTAAGATAACTGGCGAGAAGACTATCCCGACATGTTACGATCACAGATTAGAAACTACCAAAGGCGTATTCAAATGTGGAGTACGAAAATGCAAGTGTTGTGCTATGTTCAATGTGCGATAGGTGAATTCCAACTACCAGTCTCTAACAATAAAATTACCTTCAAACACCACATGAACTGTGGCACAACGAACGTCATATATCTACTGATGTGCCCCTGTGGTCTCCATTATGTAGGCCGCACTACCCAAACCCTAAGAGAGCGCATGAATGAGCACCGCTCCAACATTAATAGAAAAATCGGAACCCACAGTG
This sequence comes from Bufo bufo, assembly GCF_905171765.1. Lineage (NCBI taxonomy): Eukaryota > Metazoa > Chordata > Amphibia > Anura > Bufonidae > Bufo > Bufo bufo. Next base: position 789,466,353 of record NC_053389.1, on the reverse strand, counting down.
TATCACGCCATTTTGCCCTTAGGCACGAGGGCAATCCGAGTATGTTAAAAATTATTCCTCTAGAACATGTATCTTCCTCTTTCCAGCAACTTAGTCTAAAAGAGATGTTTTGGATATATCACCTTAATACACTAACGCCCTTTGGTCTTAACGAGGCACTTGAATATGTAAATTATTGATGGGAGTTTCCTCCCTCCCCCCCCCCTCTTTTCAGATGGACTATTTTATTACTTTTTTATTATTATACGTCCTTTTAGGTATCCAGTATTATAGCAATATAACATGTTTACAACCCTATCCTATTCTTTTACATATTTTATATATCCTATCCCATTCTTTTACGTAATCACATTTTTTATATAAGATGATAAAATTATTTGTCTGTACTCCTGATCATAATAATGTGGCCCACATTCCCCCCCCTCCCCACCCCTCCCATTTACTATCCCCTCCCTCCTCCCTTTTTTTGATACACTATATATATATATATATATATATATATATCTTTTATATACCTATACATTTTTTTTATATATTTATATGTTTTTTATCCATGTATACCTATATGCAGATGTGTATATTTATATACACGACCGTCAATGACAAATATATGTGTTTTCCACATTATGACATATATCCCTCTGTATTCCCACTGTACATCCACATCCGGCCCCCTCTTATGTGATTTTTAAGTATTTATATTGATTCCCTTCTCTATCGAATTCTATATTACCCAGCGGTTTCACCGCCGGACCGGAAGTTCTCTTCACATATGCGGTCCAGCGTGGGACGCACGAGGGGAACCGGAAGCCCACGCTCAAACATCCTGTGGGTGGAATCAGAGGTTCCTGGTGCGTTCCAGGTTGAAGCGCACGTTAGACCGGAAGTCCTGGATGCGTTCCGGGGTGAAGCGCATGGTAAACCGGAAGTTAGGTTTCTGTCCCTTCTTTCACTGGTCTAAGCCGGGAGCGGGCTTTTGAGGGAGGCGGTCCTTTGTTCTCGGCGTCCCATGCGCTCCTCCTTGGCGCCAAAAGACACTCTATTGGCATGTCCATAGCCCTATATAGGGCTATCAGGTAAATACCACTATTGTTATTACAGGCATTTTTTTATCTGTACCTGCTCCTGATGAAGGGGTTTGCACACCCCAAAACGCGTTGAGCCTTTTATGCACTAATAAAGAAGCCAAAGCCTTCAACAACAACACTGAGGTGAAGTTCCCTTCTTTCCATCCTTTTGGGCAACCATCAGTTTTGAAGACTCTACGGGCGCTCCTTGCTGGGGGGTTTATGGTCCATGCTGGTGTCTTGAGTTTATCCAGCTGGCCACCCCCCGTGAAGTGAGTTAATAATCATTGTCTTTGGCTATTCTAATATACTCACCTCTCTACCTTTTAGTCACCCTAATTAGGGTGAACGTCTAATGTTTATATAACCAATTATTTTTCTGATATGCACTTTGGGTTTTGGCGCTTCTCATAGGGGTGTAATTTCTTGGACTTGAAAAGTCCTTTTTTTGTTTACTTCCTATACACACTGATCTCTTTCAGTGTGGACACCCCTTCCAGCTGCCTACCCTGATACACTGGTTCTCCATCCACTGGCGCCTCTAGTTATATCCTATCTCTTTGGTATTCTCCATTAGATTGGATTAACCCTCGCATTTTTTTCTCTCTCTCTATACTTATACATTCATAAATAACAACATTTCCAATATGATTTTGTGTGTATGAACAAAACACTAGAAGCAATTGGGGTCCGGGCACTACTCCCACAAGCTATGTTACCCCAACTGTGTTTGCGCCATTTCCATGCAGAATGTCCGGCCAAATTAAGGATGATTTGAACACTCTGCATGATGATTACGTTAGGCAAACACAAAAGGAAAAGCTCTTTAAAATACACGACTACCTTTGATCTTAGGTCTCAGGGATTTACAACAAAAAAATAAAGAATTGTACAATGGTACAAACATATTATGGACAAAGAAAGGTAACTCTAACACCAGCCATTTTCTCAAACATGTTCCTCGTGACATAAGCCATGCACATTACTGGTTTAACTATAAAAGGAAGATATTGCTTACCTCAACGTGACAATGAGTCTTCCCTCAGGAGAAATGCTGCGCCCCATATTGGTGTCCATGAAGGTAAGGACAGTACGTACAGACGACAGCAAGCTATCAAATGTAGACACTGACATCCGACAGAACGAAAATAACTTCTCTGGATGCTGCCGAAGATCTTGGTAGAGGGTATGAAAGTGTCCTTTCCGGTAGCGTTGGGAAACAATGGGATGGACCTAAAATCGCCGCCTTCTACTCGGTTCCTCATCCAACAAAAGGGAGCGTCCTTATCGACGAGAAATAAGCCAGTGCAGTACGACCTCTGCCTCAGAGTCATCCGCCATGGTGAATCCAAGACGCAAACTGAGAATCAAAGATCAGCGAAGCCAAGGAAGCTAACAACACTCTGTACCCTGTAAAGACTACAGAAAATGGCCACCAAACACTCAGGTGAATAGCATTATATACCTGTATCCTGGGTGGGATATTAAAATTAATTTTTTTTTTCCTTCCTTTTTTTTTTTGCGGTTCGCGGTTAGCGGTCCCCACAAAAAAACTAGAAGACACACGGAAACACAACGGAAACAAAAACGGCAAAGGACAACGGAACAACAGATCCACAATTTGCGGAACAGAAACAAACAACGGTCGTGTGCATGAGGCCTATCTCAGTGAAAAAAAATTGCACAAGTTCCCCCTAAAAACAGACGGGAAAATTAAAGGGGTTGTGTCACTTCAGCAAATAGCATTTATTATGTAGAGAAAGTTACCGTATTTTTCACCCCATAAGACGCACCTGCCCATAAGATGCACCTAGGTTTTAGAGGAGGAGAATAAGAAAAAAAAAAATCATTAGACCTCAGATCAAACCACCAATCAGACCCCTAATGTTAATAAGACCTCCAATCAGACCTCAGATCAGACCCCCCTCCATATTAATAAGACCCCAATAAGACCTCAAATCAGACCTCAGCTCACACCCCAATGTGAATGACCCCCAATCAGACCTCTGATAAGAGCCCCATATAAATAAGACCCCCTAGTCAGACCTCAGATGAGAGCCCTTATAACTCAGATCAGCCCCCATGCCTCAGACCAGACTCCCATGCCTCAGACCAGACTCCCATGCCTCAGATCAGACTCCCATGCCTCAGATCAGACTCCCATGCCTCAGATCAGACTCCCATGCCTCAGATCAGACTCCCATGCCTCAGAGCAAAATAAAAAAAAATCCACTTACCTCTCCTGCTTCTTCTTCCTGCAGCGCTCTGTGACCCGACGCACACAGAGAGCCGACTTCCTCACGCTGTGTGCAGTAATAGCACAGCTGACGGCAAAGGACCTGGAAGCAGTGAGTACAGAGCCCAGGGAGCACTGCATTCACTGCTTCCCGATCCTCTGGTACTAATGAGCGCTTCCACAATGGAAGCCTCATTAGTTTTAGCCCCACTAACATTTTTACCCAACTCTGGGCGGAAATAAAGTGCATCTTATAGGGCAAAAAATACAGAAATACAAGACACATACCGTATTTTCCGGCGTATAAGACGACTTTCTAACACTAATTTTTTTTTTCAAAAGTCGGGGGTCGTCTTATACGCCGGGTATACTCAGATCCGATGGTATATTCTAACCCCCAGGCGTTCCCATGGTGACGGGGACGCTTGCCTGGGGGTTAGAATACACAGGGCCCCGTCGCTCACAGGAGTACATTTATTAACTGTAATCTGTAACTTTAACTTTAAATGAGCGCTCATGTCTTTACTAGGGTACCTTACTCTCAGCTCCGCTAACAGGCAGTGCGGGCGGCGCTCACTCACTGACATCACGTGCCTGCTCCTCCCACTAGGCGGCGCAGGCGCGTGACGTCAGTGAGTGAGCACCGCCTGCACTGCCTATTACCAGAGCTGAGAGTAAGGTACCCTAGTAAAGACATGAGCGCTCATTTAAAGTTAAAGTTACAGATTACAGTTAATAAATGTATACTCCTCTGAGCGTCGGGGAGAGGGATCTGTGGGTGCCACTGTCATGGCGGGGGGGGGGGGGGGAATCTCTGGATGGCACTGTTATGGGGAGGGAGATCGGTGGATGACACTATCATGGGGGGATCTGTGGATGGCACTGTCATGGGGGGATCTGTGGATGATACTGTTATGGGAGGGAGATCTGTGGATGGCACTGTTTAGGGGGATCTGTGGATGGCACTGTTATGGGGAGGGAGATCTGTGGATGGCACTGTTATGGAGGGGGATCTGTGGATGGCACTGTTATGGAGGGGATCTGTGGATGGCACTGTTTAGGGGGATCTGTGGATGGCACTGTTTGGAGGGGGATCTGTGGATGGCACTGTTATGGGGAGGGGGATCTGTGGATGGCACTGTTTAGGGGGATCTGTGGATGGCACTGTTATGGGGAGGGGGATCTGTGGATGGCACTGTCATGGGGTGGATCTGTGGATGACACATATAGCATAAGATGCTATATAGTGTCATCCATAGATCCCCCCCCATAGCAGTGTCATCCACTGATCCCCCTCCCCATAGCAGTGTCAACCACTGATCCCCCTCCCCATAGCAGTGTCATCCACTGATCCCCCTCCCCATATCAGTGCCATCCACAGATCCCAGTCAGTTCCCTGGACTGGAGAAGATCGTCTTGAAGACAGGGAGGGCTGGGCATTCAGGGGTAGTCTTATACAGCGAGTATAGCCCAAACCCTATATTTTAAATAAAAAAGTTGGGGGTCGTCCTATACGCCGGAAAATACGGTAATAATATATTGTTATTATTTTATAATGTGATAGAAAAATGAATCCAGCCAGTAAATGAAGCAATATGGCAATCACAATACATTAGTAAGTGGCTTGTATTCACTTTCTCTACATAATGAATGCCACTTGCTTAAGTGAGACAACCCCTTTAAGCCTGGTCAGGAGCGGAGTAGAAATAAGGCCTCTTGCACACGAACGTTTTTTTTTTTTCGTTTCCATTCAGTTTTTTTGCGTTCCATATACGGACCGTATACGAAACCATTCATTTCAATGGATCCGCAAAAAAAAAAAAAAAACGGAAGGTACTCCGTATGCCTTTGGTTTCCGTATTTCCGTTCATAGATAGAACATGTCCTATTATTGTCCGCATAACAGACAAGGATAGTACTGTTCTATTAGGGGCCAGCTGTTCAGTTCTGCAAAAAACGAAATGCACACGGACATCATCCGTATTTTTTGCGGATCCGTTTTTTGCGGAACGCAAAATACTGAAGAAGCCATATGGTCGTGTGCAAGAGGCCTAATTCAGCCGCAAAAAAGGTGCACCTACATAAATACATCAAAAATAAGGCGCAAAACAAAGACAACTCCAAAATTAGTTTCTAAAAAAGAATTAGCCGAACAAGGCGCAAATGCCTCCTAAAGAGGTGCAAAATCAGTTGGTAAATAAGACAAAAGATAAGACTGTGAAACTGCTTTTTTACTGCAGAAAACAGGCACAGACACTATAGTAAATGTGTCCCCTCTTGTCCTGGTTTGGACAGACTAATAGGGCCTGATTTATCAAAACTGTCTAACAGGAAAACTCTCTTAGTTGCCCATAGCAACCAATCAGAGCACTTCTTTCATTTTTTCAGAACACTTTAGGAAAAAAAAGGTGAGCTCTGATTGGTTGCTATGGGCAACTAATACAGTTGTGATAAATGAGGCCCACTGTTTTTGCCACATTTACCAGGCATGCTGCGTCTGTTTTGGAGTCTTTTAAGACTCATTTGACATGGTGTCGTTTTGTGGGCGTTGTGTGGCTAGTTGTACAGTGGATTATTTTTTTTGGCCTTTTTTTTAAAGTATGAATTTGTCACTTCTGGGGTGGCGTAGTCCTGTTCATCTTTTATGTGTTGGGCCGTGTGCATTTTCACAAACATGAAAATGTGCCCCTGTGTCCACCGTTTTATAACACTCCCTGCTGCCGTGCCTCATCATGTGTGGACGCAGTTTGCCTACAATTTATTAAAAGTCGTGTAGCCGACTTGGCGTATTGTTATTAGTCTGACCTCTGATGGTACCTTATCAGTACGGCAAGTTCATATTCATTTAGACTGGTCTAATTAGTATGCACATGAAAATATGGCGCAAACGCACATCTCCGTGAAAGGGTGACTTTTTAAGCAAAATGTAGGCCAACTTGCCACTCAAAACAGATGCAAAAAAGTACGCCAGCCCTGGGGTGGCATAAAAATTAGACAGAATCAGGCCTCATGCACACGACAGTTGTTTTTTGTGTCCACAAAAAAAAAACGGATGCGGCATCCGTTTTTTTTGGAGGATCCGTTTTTTTCCACAGATCCCTTGTAATAAATGCCTATCCTTGTCGGCAAATGTGAAAAAAGTAGAACATGCACTATTTTTTTTGCTGAATGGAAGCACCGACAACGGAGGCGGAACACAAACGGATGAACTATCAGCATTTTTTTGCTGAACCATTGAAATGAATGGGTCCCCATCCTATCCGCAAAAAAAAACGGAACGGAGGTCGAGAAAAACAACTTCTGTCGTGTGCATGAGGCCCCAGGCTCAAAAGAAGGCGCACCTACATAAATAGGTTGGAAAATAGGCGCAAAAGTTAGAAAAAACTGATTTAGTCTAAGAAATTCAAAATATGCGAATGAGGCGTAAATGCCTCCAAAACAGGTGTATTTTCAGTAGTAAATGAGACTTAAAAATTACCAACTGTCTAAAACCGGCGCAGACACTATAGGAAACGTACCCCACTGCGCCATATTCCTCTCCAATTACTCACCTCGTGCACCAGATTCTGCCGCCTTGTGTATCCTTGTACTTTCAGCCTTGTGTCAGCAGCACCCACCACGTTCTTCTCGTCTAATCTGGTTTCCTTGTTCCTTATCAGCAGGCGGATCAGGTCCAGCCAGCGATTAGAGAGAAGCTCCTTACCCTCCTTCAGAAAACCTTCATTATATACATTAAAAGGGCAATTTATGTTTCTTTTAGCACATGATTTGAGGGTGGTTCAATCCCACCATATGCTCAGATTTTCCAGGATTTTCATTAAAAGGGTTTTTCCAGACATTAAAAAGCCCCTTTCACACGGGCGAGTTTTCCGCGCGGGTGCAATGCGTGAGTTGAACGCATTGCACCCGCACTGAATACCGACCCATTTATTTCTATGGGGCTGTGCACATGAGCGGTGATTTTCACGCATCACTTGTGCGTTGTGTGAAAATCGCAGCATGCCCTATTTCGTGCGTTTTTCACGCAACGCAGGCCCCATAGAAGTGAATGGGGCTGCGTGAAAATCGCAAGCATCCGCAAGCAAGTGCGGAGGTGGTGCAATTTTCACGCACGGTTGCTAGGAGACGATCGGGAGGTGGACACGATCCCACAAAAATAATACCCTACCCAAGATAATCTCCCAAAAACTGAAAAAACTATGGCTCTCAGACTATGGAAACACTAAAACATGATTTTTTTTGTTTCAAAAATGAAATCATTGTGTAAAACTTACATAAATAAAAAAATGTATGCATATTAGGTATCGCCGCATTCGTGACAACCTGGTCTATAAAAATAACACACGATCTAACCTGTCAGATGAATGTTGTAAATAACAAAAAAATAAAAACGGTGCGAAAACAGCTATTTCTTGTTACCTTGCCTCACAAAAAGTGTAATATAGAGCAACCAAAAATCATATGTACCCTAAAATAGTAGCAACAAAACTGCCACCCTATCCCGTAGTTTCTAAAATGTGGTCACTTTTTTGGAGTTTCTACTATAGGGGTGCATCAGGGGGGCTTCAAATGGTACATGGTGTCAAAAAACCAGTCCAGCAAAATCTGTCTTCCAAAAACCGTATGGCATTCCTTTCCTTCTGCGCCCTGCCGTGTACCCGTACAGCAGTTTAGGACCACATATGGTGTGTTTCTGGAAACTACTGAATCAGAGCCATAAATATTGAGTTTTGTTTGGCTGTTAACCCTTGCTTTGTAACTGGAAAAAAATATTAAAATGGAAAATCTGCCAAAAAAGTGAAATTTGGAAATTGTATCTCTATTTTCCATTAGTTCTTGTGGAACACCTAAAGGGTTAACAAAGTTTGTAAAAATCAGTTTTGATTACCTTGAGGGGTATAGTTTCTAGAATGGGGTCACTTTTTTTGAGTTTCTACTCTAGGGGTGTATCAGGGGGGCTTCAAATGGGACATGGTGTCAAAAAAACAGTCCAGCTAAATCTGCCTTCCAAAAACCTTAAGGCATTCCTTTCCTTCTGCGACCTTCCGTGTGCCCGTAGAGCAGTTTACGACCACATATGGGGTGTTTATGGAAACTACAGAATCAGAGCCATCAATATTGAGTTTGGTTTGGCTGTTAACCCTTGCTTTGTAACTGTAAAAAATTATTAAAATGGAAAATATGCCAAAAAAGTGAAATTTGGAAATTGTATCTCTATTTTCCATTAATTCTTGTGGAACACCTAAAGGGTTAACAAAGTTTGTAAAATCAGTTTTGAATACCTTGAGGGGTGTAGTTTCTAGAATAGGGTCATTTTTGGGTGGTTTCTATTATGTAAGCCTCACAAAGTGACTTCAGATCTGAACTGGTCCATGAAAAGTGGGTTTTTGAAAAAGTTTCAAGATTTGCTTCTAAACTTCTAAGCCTTGTAACATCCCCAAAAAATTCAATGTCATTCCCAAAATGATCCAAACATGAAGTAGACATATGGGGAATGTAAAGTAATAACAATTTTTGTAGGTATTACTATGTATTATAGAAGTAGAGAAATTTAAACTTGGAAATTTGCAAATTTTTCAAAATTTGGGGCAAATTTGGTATTTTTTTATAAATAAAAATGATTTTTTTACTCCATTTTACCAGTGTCATGAAGTACAATATGTGACGAAAAAACAATCTCAGAATGGCCTGGAAAGTCAAAGCGTTTTAAAGTTATCACCACATAAAATGACACTGGTCAGATTTGCAAAAAATGGCCTGGTCCTGAAGGTGAAAATGAGCCCGGTCCTTAAGGAGTTAACTAAGCAAATAGTTATGAGCCTCCTATTGGATAATTACTGCATGGGCGATTATCTTTCAGCTGGCAATAGGTTATTTAACCCCAACTGGTGCAATGAGTTGCTTCTCATTTGTTAAACAACCATGTCGAAAGACACATCTCATGGTCATGGAAGAGATGTTAGTCTGTTTGAGAAGGGTCAAATCATTGGCATGCATCAAGCAGAGAAAACATCTAAGGAGATTGCAGAAACGACTATAATTGGGTTAAGAACTGTTCAACGCATTATTAAAAACTGGAAGGATAGTGGGGACCCATCGTATTCGAGGAAGAAATGTGGCGGGAAAAAAATCCTGAATGATCGTGATCGGCGATCACTTAAACATTTGGTGAAATCAAATCGAAGAATAACAACAGTAGAACTCAGGGCTATGTTCAATAGTGAAAGTAAGAGCATTTCCACACGCACAATGTGAAGGGAACTCAAGGGATCGGGACTGAACAGCTGTGTAGCCGTAAGAAAACCACTAATCAGTGAGGCAAACCAGAAAAAAAGCTTCAATTTGCTAGGGAGCATAAAGATTGGACTCTGGAGCAATGGAAGAAGGTCATGTGGTCTGATGAGTCCAGATTTACCCTGTTCCAAAGTGATGGGCGCATCAGGGTAAGAAGAGAGGCAGATGAAGTGATGCACCCATCATGCCTAGTGCCTACTGTACAAGCCTGTGGGGGCACTGCTATGATCTTGGGTTGCTGCAGTTGGTCAGGTCTAGGTTCACCAACAGTATGTGCTCCAAGAATGAGGTCAGCTGACTACCTGAACATACTGAATGACCAGGTTATTCCATCAATGGATTTTTTCTTTCCTGATGGCACGGGCATATTCCAAGATGACAATGCCAGGATTCATTGGGCTCAAATTGTGAAATAGTGGTTCAGGGAGCATGAGACATCATTTTCACACATGGATTGGCCACCACAGAGTCCAGACCTTAACCCCATTGAGAATCTTTGGGATGTGCTGGAGAAGGCTTTGTGCAGCGGTCAGACTCTACCATCATCAATGCAAGATCTTGGTGAAAAATTAATGCAACACTGGATGGAAATAAATCTTGTGACATTGCAGAAGCTTATCAAAACAATGCCACAGCGAATGCGTGCCGTAATCAAAGCTAAAGGCGGTCCAACTAAATATTTTTGGTGGCGACTTTGGGCGGACAGTGTAGTAACCCCTCCATTAGTGCCCCCAGAATTGAAAATGTCCCCTATTAGTGCCCCTAATAATATTAATGCCTCCATTAGTGCCCCCAGAATTAATAACACCCCCATTTGCACCCCTCAGAATTAATAGTTCCCACATTAGTGGCCCTCAGTAATAGTAATGTCTCCATTTGTGTCCCCCAGAATTAATGCTGCCCCTAGTAGCGTCCCTCGGTAATTTTAATGAGCCAATTAGTGCCCCCCAGAATTAATAGTGCCCCCATTAGTGTACCCAGTAATAGTAATGCCCCCATTAGTGCCCCTCAGAAATAATAATGCCCCCATTAGTGATCCCTAGAATTAATAATGCCCCCATTAGTGATCTCCAGAATTAATAATGCCCACATTAGTTCCCCCCGGGAAAAATTAATTCACCAACTAGTGCTCCCCAGAATTACTAATGCCCCCATTAGAGCCCCCCAGTAATAATAATGCTCCCTTCTCTGCTTGTGCTAAAAAAAAAAAAAAAAAACTCACCTCATCCATTTGATCGTGGGGAACACTCTCTGCTGACTGGAAGCTCAGGGCAGGACCTGCGCTCCAGCGTGATGATGTCTAGCAGGTCCTGCTGCTGCTTTCAGTAAATGCTGTGAAAGAACATCACGCTAGAGCGCAGGTCCTGACCCCAGCGCCAACAAATGGATGAGGTGAGGTTTTTTCTTTCTTAACACAAGTGTGGGAGGGGAGGCGATAGTTAAAGGCTGTATTAGTGATCGCCAGTGGCGTACTAAAGGGGGAGGGGTGTGGGGCGGTCCTCCCCGGGTGCCGCCTCTCAGGGTGCTGCCAGAAGCAATGACTGCTTCCATTAATCCAGATGGAAGCACTCATTGCTGGAGCATTGGGAGCTGCGGTCCTGTCACTCACCGCTCAGCTCCCCGCACTCCTCCCCTCCTTCAGGCCGAGGACTTCTTCCTGCTCCACCATTCAGCCTGCAGACACAGATCGCGCTGCCAGCCTGTGTGGGCAGAGCCTGCAGCCCGGAAATCTGCATAAGCTCCGCCCACACAGTGCTGAAGCACAATCTGTGCCTGCAGGGAAGAGAGGACTGTGAGCTTCAGGAACGGGACAAGGTGAGTAGTTACTGTGTTTTTGTTTTTTGGTTTTTTTTATACTGAGGGCTTTATTACTATGGAGGTGGCACAGAGGACTTTATTACTATGGAGGGGGCACAGAGGTCTTTATTACTATGGAGGGGCACAGAGGGCATTAGTGCGGTGGAGGGGGCACAGAGGGCATTACTAATGTGAAGGAGGCACAGAGGGCATTATTACTGTGAAGGGGGCACAGTGGGCATTATTACCGTGAAGGGGCACAATGGGGATTTCTACTATAGAGGGGGCACAGAGGGCACTACCAGCAGAAAGGGCATTACTACTAAGGGGGCACAATGGGCATTATTACTGTGAAGGGTGCACAGTGGGCATTATTACTATAAAGGGGGCACAATGGGTATTATTACTGTGAAGGGGGCACAATAGGGATTATTACTATAAAGGGGGCACAATGGGGATTATTACTATAAAGGGGGCACAATTGGGATTATTACTGTGAAGGGGCACAAAAAGGGCATTACAACTGTGAAAGGGGCACAAATAGGGCATAACTACTGTGAGGGGGGGGCACAATGTGGGCATAACTACTGTGAGAGGGCACACATCGGGCAGGATTATTGTTAGCTCCGCTTATTTTTGACTGGGCAGCCTGAATCTACCGGGACTGTCTCTGAAAATCAGTTGGCAACTATGCATATGACACAAAGGGTTGCTACCCGGCCGGTAAATGACCTGCCAAGCCGGAAATTTAGTGCCCCTGACGGTAATTTTTTTTCTACAGGCAATAATGAGTACTTCCACTGTGGAGCGCTCACCAGTGGTGTGCCTAGGGTGTTTGGCACACGGGGCGGGTCCTTTCTCTGGCACCCCCTCCAATACTTTTAAAAAAATGGTACCCCCTCACAGTAATATTGCCCTCATTGTACAACCTTCACAGTAGTTTTGTACAGATGTGTGCCCCCTCACAGTAGTTATGCCCACATTGTGCCCTCTCACAGTAGTTATGCCCACATTGTTCCCCCCTCACAGTAGTTATGCCCGCTTTGTGCCCCTTTCACAGTAGTAACCCCCATTGTGCCCCCTTTATAGTAATTATCCCCATTGTGCCCCCTTCACAGTAATAATCCCCATTGTGCACCCTTTACAGTAATAATCCCCATTATGCCCCCTTCACAGTAATAATCTCCATTGTGCCCCCTTCATAGTAATAATCCCCATTGTGCCCCCTTTATAGTAATAATGCCCACTGTGCCCCCTTCACGTAATAATGCCCATTGTGCCCCCTTAATAGTAGTAATGCCCGCTGTTCTAGTAATGCCCTCTGTGCCCCCTCCATAGTAGAAATCCCCATTGTGTCCCGTTCACAGTAATAATACCCACTGGGCCCTCTTCACAGTAATAATGCCCACTGTGCCCCCTTCACAGTAAAAATGCACACTGTGCCCCCTTCACAGTAAAAATGCCCTCTGTGCCTCCTTCATTGTAGTAATGCCCTCTGGCTCTGTGTCTCCTCCATAGTAGAAATGCCCATTGTGCCCTCTTCACATTAGTAATGCCCTCTGTGCCCCCTCCATAGTAGTAATTCCCTCTGTGCCCCCTCCATAGCAATAAAGACCTCTGTGCCCCCTCTATAGTAATAAAGTCCTCTGTGCCCCCTCCATAGTAATAAAGCCCTCTGTGCCCCCTCTGTATTAAAAAAACAAAAACAAAAAAACACAGTAACTACTCACCTTGTCCCGTTCCGGAAGCTCACATACCTCTCTCCCCTGCAGGCACAGATTGCTCTGCAGCACTGTGTGTGCAGAGCTTATACAGATTTCCGGGCTGCAGGCTCTGCCCACACAGGCTGGCAGTGCAATCTGTGTGTGCAGGCTGAATGGTGGACCAGGGAAAGGTCTTCCTGCTTCACCATTCTGTGCGCCGCCGGCCTGAAGGAGGGGAGGAGTGCGGGGATCTGAACGGTGAGTGACAGGACCACAGCTCCCAGCATTCCAGCAATGAGTGCTTCCATCTGGATTGATGGAAGCAGTCATTGCTTCTGGCACCCCCCTAAGAGTTGGCACCCGGGGCAGACCGCCCCCATGCCCCCCCTTTAGTACGCCACTGGTGCTCGCCTCTCCTCCCACTTGTGTTAAGAAAGAAAAACCCTCACCTCATCCATTTGTTGGCGCTGGGGTCAGGATCTGCGTTCCAGCGTAAGGTCCTTCACAGCATTGACTCGAAGCAGAAGCAGGACCTGCTAGACATCATCACGCTGGAGCGCAGTTCCTGCCCTGAGCTTCCAGTCAGCAGAGAGCGTTCCCAATGATCAAATGGATGAGGTGAGTTTTTTTTTTTTTTTTGCACAAGCAGAAAACGGAGCATTATTAATACTGGGGGACTCTAATGGGGGCATTAGTAATTCTGGGGAGCACCAGTTGGGGAATTAATTTTACTGGGGGGGCACTAATGTGGGCATTATTAATTCTGGGGGGCATTACTATTACTAGGTGCACTAATAGGGGCACTATTAATTCTGGGGGGCACTAATGGAGGCATTACTATTACTGAGGGCCACTAATGTAGGCACTATTAATTTTGGGGGGTGCTAATGGGGGTATTTTTAATTCTGGTGGCACTAATTGGCTCATTTAAATTACAGAGGGGCGCTAATGGGGGCATTATTAATTCTGTGAGGCACTAATGGAGGCATTACTATTACTGAGGGCCACTAATGTAGGCACTATTAATTCTGGGGGGTGCTAATGGGGGTATTTTTAATTCTGGTAGCACTAATTGGCTCATTAAAATTTCCGATGGGCGCTAATGGGGGCATTATTAATTCTGCGGGACACTAATGGAGGCATTACTATTACTGAGGGGCACTAATGGGGGCATTATTATTTCTGTGGGCGCTAATGGAGGCAATAATATTATTGGGGGCACTAATGGCAGACATTATCAATTCTGGGGGTGCTAATGGGGGCATTACTTTTACTGGGGGCACTAATGGGTAACATTATCAATTTTGGGGACACTAATGGAGGCGTTGTTATTACTGGGGGTACTAGTAGGGGCATTACTTTTACTGGGGGCACTAATGTGGGGCATGATCAATTCTGGGGGGCACTAATGGAGGCATTACTATTACTAAAGGGCACTAATGGGGGCATTATTATTTCTGTGGGCGCTAATGGGGGCATTAATATTATTGGGGGCACTAATGGAAGACATTATCAATTCTGGGGGCGCTAATGGGGGCATTAATTTTTCTGGGGGCACTAATGGGTGACATTATCAATTTTGGGGACACTAATGGAGGCGTTACTATTACTGGGGGTACTAGTAGGGGCATTACTTTTACTGGGGGCACTAATGTGGGGCATGATCAATTCTGGGGGGCACTAATGGAGGCATTACTATTACTGAGGGGCACTAATGGGGGCATTATTATTTCTGTGGGCACTAATGGGGGCATTAATATTATTGGGGGCTCTAATGGGAGACATTATCAATTCTGGGGGCGCTTGTGGGGGCATTACTTTTACTGGGGGCACTAATGGGTGACATTATCAATTTTGGGGGCACTAATGAAGGCGTTACTATTACTGGGGGTACTAGTAGGGGCATTACTTTTACTGGGGGCACTAATGGGGGCATGATCAATTCTGGGGGGCAATAATGGAGGCAACCCTAATGACACATTTTCCAAGGCACATAATGAGGAGTTAGGCCGGGTTCACACCAACATCAGTTTCTGATCGGTGATGTTCCGACATCCGGGACCCCTGCCGATCAGCTGCTTTCAGAAGGCACCTCTAGCAGCTGATCGGCAGGGGTCCTGGACATCAGTTACAATGTCTCGGAAAACCCTTTTCATGAAAATCCTAGAAAAGCTGAGCATATGGTGGGATTGAACCACCCTCAAATCATGTGCTAAAAGAAACATAAATTGCCCTCTAATGTATACAGTATAATGAAAGTTTTCTGAAGGAGGGGAAGGAGCTTCTCTCTAATCGCTGGCTGGACCTGATCCACCTGCTGAAGGAACAAGGAAACCAGATTAGACGACAAGAACGTGGGTGCTGCTGACACAAGGCTGAAGCTGTCTATGCAAATGAAACTCGGAAAAATTTGAATATTGTGCAAAGTTCATTTATTTCAGTAATGCAACTTAAAAGGTGACATATGAGATATGGTCTGGTCTGGGGATGTGGCGGCCATACCACTGTTCCTTGACTACATTAATTCATGTGTGGACTGTAGCCTCCAACATCATAACTCACGTACACTGCTCAAAAATATAAAGGGAACACAAAAATAACACATCCTAGATCTGAATTAATTAAATATTCTTCTGAAATACTTTGTTCTTTACATAGTTGAATGTGCTGACAACAAAATCATACAAAAATTAAAAAATGGAAATCAAATTTTTCAACCCATGGAGGTCTGGATTTGGAGTCACACTCAAAATTAAAGTGGAAAAACACACTACAGGCTGATCCAACTTTGATGTAATGTCCTTAAAACAAGTCAAAATGAGGCTCAGTAGTGTGTGTGACCTCCACGTGCCTGTATGACCTCCCTACAACGCCTGTGCATGCTCCTGATGAGGTGGCGGACAGTCTCCTGAGGGATCTCCTCCCAGACCTGGACTAAAGCATCTGCCAACTCCTGGACAGTCTGTGGTGCAACGTGACGTTGGTGGATAGAGCGAGACATGATGTCCCAGATGTGCTCAATTGGATTCAAGTCTGGGGAACGGGCGGGCCAGTCCATAGCATCAATGCCTTCGTCTTGCAGGAACTGCTGACACACTCCAGCCACATGAGGTCTAGCATTGTCTTGCATTAGGAGGAACCCAGGGCCAACCGCACCAGCATATGGTCTCACAAGGGGTCTGAGGATCTCATCTCGGTACCTAATGGCAGTCAGGCTACCTCTGGCGAGCACATGGAGGGCTGTGCGGCCCTCCAAAGAAATGCCACCCCACACCATTACTGACCCAATGCCAAACCGGTCATGCTGGAGGATGTTGCAGGCAGCAGAACGTTCTCCATGGCGTGTCAAGACTCTGTCACGTCTGTCACATGTGTTCAGTGTGAACCTGCTTTCATCTGTGAAGAGCACAGGGCGCCAGTGGCGAATTTGCCAATCTTGGTGTTCTCTGGCAAATGCCAAACGTCCTGCACGGTGTTGGGCTGTAAGCACAACCCCCACCTGTGGACGTCGGGCCCTCATATCACCCTCATGGAGTCTGTTTCTGACCGTTTGAGCAGACACATGCACATTTGTGGCCTGCTGGAGGTCATTTTGCAGGGCTCTGGCAGTGCTCCTCCTGTTCCTCCTTGCACAAAGGCGGAGGTAGCGGTCCTGCTGCTGGGTTGTTGCCCTCCTACGGCCTCCTCCACGTCTCCTGATGTACTGGCCTGTCTCCTGGTAGCGCCTCCATGCTCTGGACACTACGCTGACAGACACAGCAAACCTTCTTGCCACAGCTCGCATTGATGTGCCATCCTGGATAAGCTGCACTACCTAAGCCACTTGTGTGGGTTGTAGACTCCGTCTCATGCTACCACTAGAGTGAAAGCACCGCCAGCATTCAAAAGTGACCAAAACATCAGCCAGGAAGCATAGGAACTGAGAAGTGGTCTGTGGTCACCACCTGCAGAACCACTCCTTTATTGGGGGTGTCTTGCTAATTGCCTATAATTTCCACCTGTTGTCTATCCCATTTGCACAACAGGATATGAAATTGATTGTCACTCAGTGTTGCTTCCTAAGTGGACAGTTTGATTTCACAGAAGTGTGATTGACTTGGAGTTACATTGTGTTGTTTAAGTGTTCCCTTTATTTTTTTGAGCAGTGTATATGTTTCTTAGATTTGTGTTTGGAGGGGGACTGCACCACTTCCCAGGTCATCACCACTACATGTAGAAAGGAAGTAGCAGGTAACACGATCCTGCATGCCTCCTCGTGTCACCCACCTCATACAATACGTAACATCCCCAAGGGTGAATTCATTCGAGCCCGTCGCAACTGTTCAAATACTCATTTGTTCGCACAAGAGGCGAAAAATATTACGGAGAGGTTGACTGGCAGGGCTTATTCTCACAAATGTATTGCCTCTTTTGTTACTAAAGTTTCAGCCATGGATAGGGTTTCTCTGTTTTTTCCGGAAGCCAAATCACAACCCCAGGGGGATGCCACATCTAAATGCAGACGCAGTTTCACCTCCTTTGTGACACAATATAGCTTGGAATATGATCGCATATGCAAAATCATCAAGAAATATCTTCCACTGCTATCATGCGATAATCAGTGGATGGATATTGTCGCAGAGGGATGTAGCTAGAAGGACTCAAACCTTGGGCAATTTTCTGAGCCCTAGTTTGTTCTCTGAAAAAATTGTGCAGAGATCAACCTGGCTCAACAACAAGGGCAGTTACAAATGTGGCCATGTCAAATGTATTTGTTGCGATCATACCAGACCCACCGGGAACTTCAAATCTGCTGCTAACAACAAGGAATTCACTATACAGTCCTATTTAAATTGCAACACAAAGTTCACGGTTTATTTGATAACATGCGAACTCTGTCAATTGCGATATGTGGGATGCACAACAAATGAAATTAAAACTCAAATTCGCAAGCATATCTCAGATGTTCCACACTACAAAAACACTTTGCGATTTTACATGGTGGCGACACTTCCAATCTAGTGGCTCAAGGAATCGAGAGAGTTTTCCTTCCCACTAGAGGGGGGGGGAATCATAGGAGGAAACTACTTAATCGGGAGGCATACTGGATCTTCCAGCTTGGTTTAAGACAACCCCAAGGTCTGAACAAAAGGCATGATTTAATTCTGCATTATTAGGAGAGTTATTTTTGTGCCTAGGTGTTTTTTCTATATACCTTTATATAACGCACATACAGCTTTGCCATTGTTTTTATATCTATCTGTGTTGACTGTACACCTGTATAGGTTTGTCTGTCAGCATTTGTGATTTTATTTTTTGTATACTATTTTCAAGTTGATTAGACAAATGTGATTGCGCCATGTGTGCTGTTCCTCACGATCATGTGATCGATTGATTGCATGGCCAGCTGTGTGAGCAGCTCATAAGGTGCAATTTCATTAGAAGTCTGTGAAGGTTCTCATTTATCCAGGTCATGGTATATCTGCAAAGAATAAATCAAGGCAACTGGACGTACTGTAGATTTCTTGAAAACGTTTCACTCGTTCTTCCAACGAGCTTTCTCAATTCTGAGTGACTGTATAAGAATTCTCTGGGAATAAATATGTAACTGAATCAACATCTGGTAATTATACCCAGCATGGGGTCAGAGGTCATTATACCCAGCATGGGGTCAAAGGTGTTGATTCCATTATCCTAATTGGAGTCAGTAGGTGATAATGACCTCCCAGAAAAAGGTGTCAAGACAGCATTGTATGTGGCAGACAATAGATGTCTAACACCCCCCCCCCCCCACCTCTATTCAAGCTAGGCTTCTCCATTTTTACGTAGATGGCCTCCTTCACACCTCGTTTGTACCAATCGGCCTCCTTATCCAAAACACGTACTTGACTGTCTTCAAAGGTGTGACCTGTTACTTTTAGATGTAGGTACATGGCTAAAACTTGACCAGAGGTTTTGGCTCTTCTATGCTGAGCCATACGCTGATGTAGTTGTTGTTTTGTTTCGCCGATATACAGTTCTGAGCATTCCTCATTGCACTGGACTGCGTACACAATGTTGTCCATCTTGTGTTTAGGCATTGGGTCTTTTGGGTGAACCAGTTGTTGCCTCAGTGTGTTGCTGGATTTAAAGCAGACAGGGATGTGATGTTTATTAAAAATCCTTTTGAGTTTCTAAGACACCCCAGCTACATATGGGATAACCATATTCTTGCGTCTGTCATGCTTCTCGCCCTCACTGGCCTCTGTGCTGGTGGGGATTTTCTCTGCCCGGTGGTGTAGTCTTGACACCTTTTTCTGGGAGGTCAGTATCACCTACTGACTCCAATTAGGATAATGGAATCAACACCTTTGACCCCATGCTGGGTATAATGACCTCTGACCCCATGCTGGGTATAATTACCAAATGTTGATTCAGTTACATATTTATTCCCAGAGAATTCTTGTACAGTCACTCAGAATTGAGAAAGCTCATTGGAAGAATGAGTGAAACGTTTTCAAGAAATCTACAGTAAGTCCAGTTGCCTTGATTTATTCTTTACAGATATAATTTCATTAGAAGTTCGATATGTCATGAGGAAGGACCGCTATTTGTTTATGGTCTGAATTGGACTGATTAGCTGACTAGAGTGTGACACTTTGAGCCTAGAATAGTGAACCTTTTCACAAAATTCTAATTTAAAGCTGCATTAATGCAATTCCTTTTAATTTGAATTACTGAAATAAATGGACTTTTGCACGATATATTCATTTTTCGAGTTTCACCTGTATATTAGTTGGCTCATCACCCTGTTAACCTGAGAAAAAGGTGCTCTGTCTGTATGATTCACCCTATCACTTCAATCAAAAATATACAATATTGTAGACATGCACTCTTCACTTGGAACTACTTCAAGAACAGTAGTTTCTTAAATATATAACAATAATATTTATTAAAAAATGATAAAATAATATAAGTAAAACCCAAGAGTAAAATCCCCCAAAAAGTATTAGACAGTAAAGGCACAGTGTCTGTCAGTTATATAGTTAATTTAGTATACAATTATTGGATGATGTCACTAGTGAGATATATGATGTGACTAGATTTTATAAATTTCGTGAGATACATGAACAAAAATGTCATGGATCTCCAATTCACTTATACATTAGCAGTCAGTGACATTCCTTTTTTGGATGTTAAAGGATAACTCTCACATTTATTTATTTTTTTCAATATTGGATTTTGGTGATTAATATCACCTTGTTTGCCACTCATCCGTCTTCCAATTGTGCTCAGATGGAAGACGAAGGACGCCTCCTGCGTGCGTGCGCGTTCATGTTGCTGGCCGGAACTGACAGCGAAGCACAGCGAGTCTCCCCGAGTCCTGCCGAGTCTCGCCGAGTCCCGCCCGAGATCCGATGGTATATTCTAACCCCCAGGCGTTCCCATGGTGACGGGGATGCTTGCCCGGGGGTTAGAATATACAGGGCCACGCCGCTCACAGGAGTACATTTATAAACTGTAATCCGTAACTTTAACTGTAATCATCGCTCATCTCTTTACTTGGATACCTTACTCTCAGCTCTGGTAACAGCAGGCAGTGCGGGCGGCGCTCACTCACTGATGTCACGTGCCTACTTCTCCCACTAGGCGGCGCAGGTGCTTGACGTCAGTGAGTGAGCGCCGCCCGCACTGCCTGCTGTTACCGGAGCTGAGAGTAAGGTATCCAAGTAAAGAGATGAGCGATGATTACAGTTAAAGTTACGGATTACAGTTTATAAATGTACTCCTGTGAGCGTCGGGGAGGGGGATCTGTGGATGGCACTGTTTAGGGGAGGGGATCTGTGGATGGCACTGTTTAGGGGAGGGGGATCTGTGGATGGCGCTGTTTAGGGGGGTCTGTGGATGGCACTGTTTAGGGGGGGTCTGTGGATGGCACTGTTTAGGGGGGTCTGTGGATGGCACTGTTTAGGGGGGATCTGTGGATGGCACTGTTTAGGGGAGGGGGATCTGTGGATGGCACTGTTTAGGGGGGATCTGTGGATGGCACTGTTTAGGGGGGATCTGTGGATCGCAATGTTTAGGGGAGGGGAATCTGTGGATGGCACTGTTTAAGGGGGATCTGTGGATGGCACTGTTTAGGGGAGGGGGGATCTGTGGATCGCAATGTTTAGGGGAGGGGAATCTGTGGATGGCACTGTTTAAGGGGGATCTGTGGATGGCAATGTTTAGGGGAGGGGAATCTGTGGATGGCAATGTTTAGGGGAGGGGAATCTGTGGATAGCACTGTTTTGGGGGGATCTGTGGATGGCACTGTTTTGGGGGGATCTGTGGATGGCACTGTTTAGGGGGGGTCTGTGAATGGCACTGTTTAGGGGGGATCTGTGGATGGCAAAGTTTAGGGGAGGGGAATCTGTGGATGGCACTATTTAGGGGTGGATCTGTGGATGGCACTATTTAGGGGTGGATCTGTGGATGCCACTGTAAAGGGGGGGATCTGTGGATGGCACTGTTTAGGGGGGATCTGTGGAAAATCAGTTTTACTTTTTGGTCGCCATATTTTGACCCCTATAACTTTTTTTAAATTATGTGAACGGAGCTGTAAGGGGGCTCCTATTTTGCGGCGCAATCTGATCTTTTCATCGATACCATTCAGGGGTGTGTATGACTTTTTGATCACCTTTTATTTAATTTTTTATGAAGAAATGAAGTGTCCAAAAATGGCGAATGTCGTTTTTATGTTTACCGTATGGGGTATATTTTTTAATATTTTTATAGTACGGGTGTTTTTGCACATTGCGACACCCATGATGTTTTTTTTTTTTTTTTTTTTCATTTTTGCAAAATGGGGGGTGATTTGAACTGTATTTTTTTTTTCAGCCAATAGCTTTGGAATATATAAGAAAATCGCATATTTCCTATGGAGCCTATTACAGGCTATGGCTCCATAGGAAATACTATGCAGCAGCCTGGGTTTCATTCATAGAGACCATTACCATTAGTTTTCTGTGTCCAAGCTAAATTGAGGCTCCACAATCCTAAAGTGTATGTGATAGAAGGAGGAGGAGGGCGTGTTTAAGTGTGGAGAGCAACCATTGGTTGAGGTGCAGAAGCTAGTGCTCGAGGAGCTCAATGCATTGTGGGTAGTGAGGGCAGGCGGGATTAGCCTCAGGGTGAGGGCAGTGGCGGCCATCTTAACAGAATAGTGAAATTGCAGTTTTATGCAGACTGGTTGCTAAGAGCTGAATCTTCTGAAATATGGGGTAAGTCAGTCTAATAGTTAGTGATTCTGGAATATCATGTTATTAGTAACTACATATCTGAAAATTGAAATTAGGGTCCAAATGTGACAGTTATCCTTTAAGCTTTCCAACAAGGGGAATGAGGTTTTCAGTAGCAACTATAGAAAAGATACAAGTAAAACACCCTAAACATGTCATCAATTGTATCCCCTATGGTGAAATGATTAGAATTCGCCGTAATTGTACAGAGGACTCTACCTATAGAAGGGAAAGTGTAGCGTTAGGGCTCGTTCACATGAACGTGTGCTGTCCGTTGCTGTATTGCGGAGTGCATTTACACAGGTCACTAGCCGTTTGCATTCCGCATCACGGATGCGGACCCATTCAGTTCAATGGGTCCGCAAATCTGGAGATGTGGAACGGTGCGGAACAGAAGCACGGAACGGAACACTGCAGAGTGCTTTCTGGGGTTCCGTTCCGTGTCTCCGCACACAGAGGGAGGGTGAATGGGTCCACGATCCCCATGTGGCTGGGCCACGGTCGGTGTTTCACATGGTCGTGTGAACGAGCCCTTATATAGAAGACTTAAAGTAAGGGGATATAGTAAAAACTTGCTAAAACAAACCGTAGAAAAGGTGACCCGTTTGGATAGAAAAAAAATGCAATTTCTCAGGTAATAAGCAGTAGTAATAAAATAGAGGTACATGAGAAAAAGGGGAGAGTAACTGTTTATAGCAGGCAGCTCAATGAGGTGCGGCACATTATCACCAGGTATTTACCAAGATGAGCATTTACGACAAATACTGGAACCAGGGATTCAAGTTGTGAGCAAAAGAGCTCCAACTATATCAACAGCGTCATCTCCGTAAAAAGATGCTCTTTATTCACTTGCGGTAAAACCCAGACATCAAACACAGTACAGTCTACGCGTTTCGGACCTCTGCATAATGGTCCTTCATCATGAGATACAAAAATAGAATAAAACGCCTTCCTTATAAAACATGTGCTTCACCACCACCAAACAGTCATTATCAGCACATGTTTAATGTGGGAGGGGAAAACTACACACACCTGAAAAATACACACAGACCAAAAAAAGAGGTCTGATAAAAGTTAAAAAAACATCACCTATATTGTAAAACTAAGTCATGTCTTTTATTTAGACCATTAGGGGCGCAGCTTCCTAGCTTGAACATCCAAAATGCTTCTCTGCTTAAAAGCTTTTGTTTATGGTCACCCCCTCTCATCGGAAAAAAATACTCTATTCCCTATTCCGCAAACGCTCTTGTATTACCTTTATGAACAGTAGCAAAATGCAAGCTCGCGGCTGAAACATTTCCTGTTTTGCAGTGGGGAATATCCGATAAGTGTTTCCGCACTCTAACCTTAATCTGCTTAGTCGTACAGCCCACATACTGTCATCGGTGATTACATATATGGCAAAATCAGTATTACAGTTCAAATATTGTTGACTAACCTGACTGGCTCCATTTGCTGTAGAAGTGATAGTTTGACAAACATTCATATAACTACAGCACATACACCTATTACTTCCACACTTGTAACTGCCTTTATAAGAGAGCAACGTGTTTTTCGTTGTGGGACGATGATAAAACAGGCTGGGACTAATTCTCTGACCTAAAGTAGGGCCCCTACGTGCAACACATTTAACCCCTGCTATGACAACATCTTTCCATTCCTTGTCATAATTAAGTACTGGTAAATGTCGTTTAATAATCCTGCAAACCTCCGATAATTCTTCACTATATCCTGTGACAAAAATGGTGGGTTTCTCTCTCGTCATATTTGTATCCTTAATATTCTTGTTATGATTCAAAAATTCTGTAAAAAAAAAAAAAGGCATGTTCGCCACTGGCTCTTGCCATACGATCAACATATCATCAATGTAGCGACCATACCACTTTATACATTGAAAAAATGGATTCACCTCCGAAAATAAGAAATGTTTTTCCCACCGTGCCATAAGAATATTGGCTATTGATGGTGAGAATTTGGCCCCCATAGAAACTCCAGAGACCTGGAGATAAAAATCTTCATTAAACATAAAAAAATTGTGTGTAAAAAAAATCAATTGCCATATATAAAAAGTCCTGGAGTGCCACTGTATAGTTACTATAGGTGACCAAATACCATCGTACAGCCTCATTCGTGCATAGTGATATGACATCAGCAGGAGACTGTACTGTGTTTGATGTCTGGATTTTACCGCAAGTGAATAAAGAGCATCTTTTTTTACGGGAAGCTGGACTTCGGAACTTTACTGAAAAAAAAAGAAAATAAGTATATAAAAATAAGATGACAAAATACGAGAGTATTGCGGTATGCAGGTGGATGCAGGGATAACCCCTCCATCCACCCCTAAATACAGGGTAATACAGCGCCCCATACCTCTTACATCTAGTGACGTCTCTTTGATGTAGATGTTCTCTTTCCTCATCTTCTCCTTTCAGACCTTCAGACCAGACCACCATTTTTCAGACATTTCTCGTCTCTGCAGTTTGACAAATAAAATCTTAGTTTACTACTTTTCCATCATCCTCCCATCTTCTGGAAAAATCATCCTACCACCCCCAACGCTGTGCTCCCCAATACTATACTGCAGAAACAGATAAACCCCCTCATAATACTAGTACCATGCAGATAGTGCCTTTCAATAATTATTGGCACACAGTGCCCTAAAATAACTGCGCCCAGCAAATAGTGCCCCTGACAATAATAGTGTTAACATATTGTCCCCCAAAAATAATTGTGGTAAGCCAATACTGTGCCAAGATGCCCCCACAGTAATAGTGCTCCAAAAAGTCCCACCAATAGGAATAATTCTCTGCTAGAGCACACATGGTAGTAGTAATAGTGCTCCTACAGTGCCACCAACATGTCCCCACTGTGCCCCAGAAGTAATAATGCTCCCATAGTGCCCATACTAGTAATCATGTTCCCCATAGACCCCCAGTAGTAATAAAGCCCATCATAATGCCCCAAGAAGTAATAATTCTCCTTATAATGTGCCAGTGCAAAAAATACCCCCTTTTAATGCCCCCAGTTGAGCTAATGTCACCATAGTGCCACCATAATGTGCCAGTATAAAATACCACTATATAGGGGCGTGGTTTGCCAGCCGAGAGAGATGGCCGCTTGAGCTGTTAGCTCCCGAGCCCTACCGAGCGACCTGCAAGCAATATCAGACTGACACCCGACTTATCCGTCTGACACTGGCGTAATAGCCTTCCGCTTCATACCCATGATGACCAGGGGGAAAAGATCGGTCAAGAAGCAAGGAAAACTTGACTTCTTTGTGGAGAGACTCAGAGACCAAAATGGCGCGGGTTCACCTGCTTCCACGCGCTCCTCCAGCTCCGCGGAACAGGTCTCACCAGCATCTACTCCACCTCAACAAAGGAACTTTCCTGCTTCCCACCCCTCATCCACACACCCCGTGTCGCCAGATGAACCTCACCTTACCAAGCCTGTGATGATATCACCGGACCGACGCAGCCCGCCGGAACAACAGGCCCGAGCGTTTGAATCTCCAAGTCAGAGCCCGCTTAAACAGAAACCTCGTCTGCAGGAGGATGAGCTGACACAAGCGGAGGTGAGTGAACAGGTTACCCCATCTCTTGCAAACTTCCCCACCACAGACGACCCGGCCACGGGCAACATGATAAAAGAAATGCTGGTGGTGTTTAGCCGCTCCATGCATAGCGAAATTGCGGCCCTCCTGACTCCCCTGCAGGCCTCAATCACTGAGGCAGACAAACGGCTCACCCATGTTGAAACCAAAATGGGAGATTTTGCAGCGTCACACAATCATCTGGTGGATGCACATGAGGAATTATCCTCAGAGGTGGAGAGGCTCAAAAATAAGGTGATAGACCTAGAAGACAGGTCTCGCCGTAACAATATTAAGCTACGGGGTATACCTGAAGAAATACCACCTAAGGAGCTAGAAGCTTACATAACGGACCTTATGCGGTCACTCTTACCAAACATGAATGACAGAGATCTCACCCTGGATAGGGCACATAGAGTGACCAGACCGAAACACCTACCAGATGCAGTCCCCAGAGATGTTCTGGCCAGAGTCCATTTTTTTCACATTAAGGAGCAGCTCATGAACGCCTCCAGGAAAAAAGGCCCCTTACCGGCTCCGCATGAAGGGGTTAAAATCTTTGCAGACCTGTCTGCCCCAACTCTTCAGCAAAGAAGAAACCTGGCTCCCTTTACCGCAGCCCTCCGGGACCATAATATCCCTTACCGTTGGGGTTTCCCCACTAAAGTGCTGATCCAGCATCAGGGCACCCTTCATGCAGTCCATTCTCTGGACTCAGGGAAAAAGCTACTAGAAGATTGGAACATTCCCTTCAAAGATATCTCGGATCTTCGAGCAAGAGGTCCAGTCCAGATTGCAACTGAATGGCAGACGGTTCCATCCAGACGTAAACCCCCACGTTGACCGGTGATCTGTCTGATTTCTTAGTTTAATCTATCACTGTGTGTAGGACTCGAGTGGTTAGTCGGGCAGAAACTGCCTCGTAAGCCCACACCATTGCGCCTGGTGGCTATCAGGTGCCTTTTCTATGAGTTACTTTTACTGTTCTTTGTATGTTCATACTTTTTGTTTTTCTTTTGCCATTTCCTCAATATGCACTATACCTGTCCTCCTCATGCACCTATAGGGGTTACTTCACTGAGATCGGATTTGGAGCTTGGATGTACCAAAATCCTGAATTGCCCTCCTAACATAAGTAGAACTGAGCTTGTGGTTCTGGCGTTCCTCCCGCAGATATGGTTCTCAAGATCTCCGCTTTAAATGTCAAAGGGCTAAATAGCCCCTTTAAGAGGTCCATGCTGTGGAAGGAAATTCACGAACTAAAGTGTGACATCTTTTGCGCCACTGAAACCCATTTACTCCAATCTGATGCCCACAGAATTCACCACCCCAAGTTCCCACATATCTTTCAATCCCATCATGTTAAAAAACAGAGAGGGGTACTAGTGGCCATTAGCCATTCAGTAGCCTTTTCTTTGAAATCCTCGGTCCTAGACCCCGGGGGCAGATATGTTATACTTGTGTGCTCTATCAATAATGTTGAATACACATTAGTTTTTGTATATGCACCTAACAAGCATCAGCATTCCTTCTTCAGGCGTCTTGCTTCTAAAGTACGAGGGTTGAGGTCTGGCCATGTGATCTGGAGCGGTGACTTCAACTTAATTATGGACCCAAGCGTAGATTCCACAAACCCTACCAGAGATACTCCGAGAGCTATCTCACCTCTCTTCTTACAAGAAGATTTGTACGATATCTGGAGGATTCAACATGGTACAGAAAGGGACTACTCTTTCTTCTCACCAACAGGCCAGTCATACTCCAGAATTGACATGTTTTTAACTAGCAGGTCAGTGATTGCTAACGTGATTTCTTCGTCCATACACACGATCACATGGTCAGATCACGCCCCGATTTCCCTTTCTTTAAAGGAATCCCATTTCGCCAAACCGTATTCCCCTTGGCGAAACAATACATATGTCATTGACCATCCTCAACTTTCTCAGGAACTTAAAGCCGCATTGAAAGAGTTTTTCATGCTAAATGATGGTTCTGTTTCCAACCCCTCCACCTTATGGTGTGCCCATAAGGCCTATATTAGGGGAGTATTTATTAAAATAGGCAGTAGGATCCAGAGAGAACGTAGAGAAAAAATAGACAAATTAACCAGCGAGATCCGGAGAATTGAGACCCTTAATAAAGCTTCTATATCCCCCTCCCACTCAGAGGACCTTAAGTCTCTTAGATCACAATTATCAGCATGCCTTCTGTATAAACATGAATTGAGACTAAAAAGGACACAGGCCTCTTTCTACTATCAAGATAACAAAGCAGGGAAACTGCTAGCAATCCGTTTAAAACGAAGAGCAGCCAAATCCAAGATCCCCTTTCTTAGGGATTCCTCCTCTGGGAAAAAACTAACTTCCCCAACAGAAATAGCAGACGCCTTTGGAGATTTCTATGCCTCCCTCTACAACCTGTCCCCAAGCAAGATGGTCACACCACCACAACCAGATCAAATTGATGCATTCTTAAACAGATTAGGTCTCCCCCAGTTGACCACGGCACAATTACAAACCCTAAATGCCCCCCTGACAGTGGAAGAACTGCATACCATTGTTAAAAAATTACCCCCAAATAAAGCTCCTGGCCCCGATGGCCTATCTAATTCCTACTATAGGGCGTTCTTTGACCAGCTCTCCAGCTATATGTTACAATCCTTTCGATCTGCCAGAGAGACGGGTTCCTTCCCTAGAGAGATGCTCGAAGCTTTAATTGTGACCATTCCCAAACCTAATAAACCAACAGACGACCCAAAACATTTCCGCCCCATATCCCTTCTAAATACAGATATAAAGATATTTGCCAGAGTCCTATCAAATAGACTTGCCCCTCTTATCCCCTCGCTTATACACTCCGACCAGGTCGGCTTTGTTAAAGGCCGACAAATCCAGGAAAACTCTAGAAGGGTCCTAAACATCCTCTCACATATACAGAGGAAGAAAACCCCAGCGCTTTTTGTGACGCTGGACGCCGAAAAAGCGTTTGACCGCATCTGCTGGTCCTTTTCCTTCGCGGTTCTCTCTAAAATGGGAATAGATGGTCCTACACTGACCTCTATCCAAGCTCTTTATGCTGACCCCTCAGCCAGAGTATGGGTAAATGGATCCCTATCTAAATCATTTGCCATATCCAATGGGACCAGACAGGGTTGCCCCTTCTCCCCTCTCATGTTCATTTTGTCTATTGAACCCCTCGCCCAAGCCCTGCGTTTAAACAAAAATGTATCGGGGATCCAGATAGCTGATCGCACCCATAAGCTGAGTCTATATGCGGATGACGTAATACTCACACTCACTGACCCATCATCCTCTCTATCCTCAGCCCTAGATATTATTGCCAAATTTGGCCAACTTTCCTACTATAAACTAAACACAGCTAAGTCCCAGGCCATGCCCCTAAATCTAGCCCCCGCTATTATTAAGCCCCTCAAGGAAAAATTCATGTTAGACTGGCAACCTGACCAAATCCAATATTTAGGCATAAATCTCACCTCCTCAACTCATAAGCTATATTTAGCTAACTACCCTCCTTTAATATCAAATTTGAAGAAAGACCTAGAGCAATACAATAAGTTTATAATTTCCTGGTTTGGCAGACTGGCTACGTTCCAGATGTTCGCTCTACCCAAACTTCTCTACCTTTTTAGAGTTCTCCCCATAAAGCTCCCAGTGTCTTATTTTTCTCAGTGCAACAAAATTTTGAACTCCTTCCTCTGGCAGGGGAAAAAGCCCAGAATTGCTTCAAAAAT
Source organism: Bufo bufo (assembly GCF_905171765.1). Lineage (NCBI taxonomy): Eukaryota > Metazoa > Chordata > Amphibia > Anura > Bufonidae > Bufo > Bufo bufo. The sequence goes on along the minus strand of NC_053389.1, from coordinate 789,436,674 downwards.
TCTGCAAATTAGGAAACAAATGGGAGGTATCAGCTTACCAAATATTTATGACTATTACCTAGCGACACAAATAACTCAGCTGGAGAGCTGGTGGAGGATGGACCTGTCCAAACAATGGGCTCATATTGACGCCTCGGAAATCACAGGAGGTAATTGTAGAGCATTATTAATAGCTTCCCTAGAGAAGTCATTTATCAAACCAAGTTTATCCTTCCTAGCCTCTAATGCCCTAGATTGTTGGATTAAGTACCATACTCTCACGGTTAATGGAACTCTTCCTTCATGGGGACACATCCCGCTAGTGGTACTAGAACATCTCATCCCGGACTTGGGAGTGGCGGCCTGGGGCAAATATGGCATCACGGAAATTGCACAACTATTTCAAAAAGATAGTATGGTTACCTTTGAAAGCCTTCATCATACCTTTAAAATTCCCAATGTAGACTTCTATAAATATCTTAGAATAAGGCATTACTTAGGGGAAAATCCATCCTTTCCTGCAATTAACAAACGAATATTAGAATTATGGTCACCGCCAAAACAGATAACCAAAACCCTTCGTCCTTTATATCTACAGCTGAACCGCAAAGACACCTTCACTCTGTCTGCACCGCTGTTATCTTGGGAACAAGATCTAAAAGCGAAGATTACACCTTTACAATGGCAGTCTGCTTTTAAGTTTGTCTCAAAAAATATCACCTGTGTGACTCATTATGAATCATGTGTGAAAACCACACTTAGGTGGTATTTTACCCCTGAGAGGCTACATCTCATTTACCCGTCAGTCTCCCCCCTTTGCTGGAGGGCATGCGGAAATAAAGGCACGTTATTCCATATTCTATGGGATTGCCCAATAGTTAAACCCTTCTGGATGGAGGTCTTTGCCTTAATTGTACAGGTCCTGGGTCCACAACCAACTTTGTGTCCCCCCTCCCCCTCGCTAGCATTACTTATGATTGGAATTTTGGACATTCCTATCTCAGGTAGGGGTTTGGTCTGTCATATCCTCCTAGCAGCTAAATTAGCCATCACCTCAAAGTGGAAATCCCTCCACCCGCCCACGATAGTAGAAGTAATCCAAAGGGTTAACAGAACCTGTCTCTTTGAACAAATTATGGCTTCTGCAGCTAGCAATGCCATCTGCAACACCACTAAATACGAAAAAACATGGAGTTTATGGAAATCCTCAAAACATATGTCCACCTCCTAACTTTTCTTTCATAGCCAAAGCAAGGTTCGAAGTACCTACAATCTATACCCTTTCTCTCTCTCCCCCCCCCCTCCTCCTTCCCCCCTCCCCTGTTGGTGCACTTTGAGGAATTGCTGATGCCTTATGTTTTATGTTTTTACTATTCGTCATTTATTATGTGGCAATTTAATTATTTGTCATTTCGCTTTACTTATTGCCTTGACTCTTGTTCTTTTGAACTCCCCTGTTTGGGAGATTTATTTACTTGTATGCCGTGCTCACCTGCGTGTGTTGTGCAGCATTATTTCCCTTTATGATATACTTCAATAAAAAACTTATTGACTCTAAAAATACCACTATATAGTGCCCCCAGTAAATGCCCCCATAGTGCTCCTCTCCCCCTTCTTCCTAGTGCCCCCCATAATGTACTAGTATAAAATACCCCTTCTTAGTGCCCCCATAGATGAGCCCATTGTACTCCTCTCTCCCCTTCCCCATAGTACCCACCATAATGTGCCCCAGTATAAAATGCCACTATACAGAGCCCTTATATAAAATACCCCTTATTTGTGGCCTCAGTAGAAGCCCCCATAGTGTTCCTCTCCCCCCTTCCCCCATATAAAATACCACTTCTTTGTGGCCTCAGTAGATGCCCCCATAGTGCCCCCAATAATGTGCCAGTAGTAAGTGCCCCCATAGATGACCCCATAGTGCCACCCAATAACGTGCCACTAAAAAGTGCCACCAATGATGTGCCAGTAAGAAGTGTCCCCATAGATGCCCCCACAGTGCCCCCCCAGTAATGTTCCAGTAATATGTGCCCCCATAGATTCCCCCCAATAATGTGCCAGTAACAAGTTCCCCCATAGATGCCCCCAATCATGTGCCAGTAACAAGTGCCCCCATAGATGCCCCCCAATCATGTGCCAGTAACTGCCCCCATAGATGCCCTCCAATCATGTGCCAATAAGAAATGCCCCATAGATGCCCCCCCAATCATGTTCCAGTAACTGCCCCCATAGATGCCCCCCAATCATGTGGCAATAACAAGTGCCCCCATAGATTCCCCCCAATCATGTGCCAGTAACAAGTGCCCCATAGATGCCCCTCAATTATGTGTCAGTAACAAGTACCCCATAGATGCCCCTTAATCATGTGCCAGTAACAAGTGTCCCCATAGATTCCCCCCAATCATGTGCCAGTAACAAGTGCCCCCATAGATGCCCCCACAGTGCCCCCCAGTAATGTTCCAGTAATATGTGCCCCCATAGATTCCCCCCAATAATGTGCCAGTAACAAGTTCCCCCATAGATGCCCCCAATCATGTGCCAGTAACAAGTGCCCCCATAGATGCCCTCCAATCATGTGCCAATAAGAAATGCCCCATAGATGCCCCCAATCATGTGCCAGTAACTGCCCACATAGATGCCCCCCAATCATGTGCCAGTAACAAGTGCCCCATAGATGTCCCTCAATTATGTGACAGTAACAAGTACCCCATAGATGCCCCTTAATCATGTGCCAGTAACAAGTGCCCCCATAGATGCCCCCCAATCATGTGCCAGTAACAAGTGCCCCCATAGATGCCCCCCAATCATGTACCAGTAACAAGTGCCCCCATAGATGCCCCCCAATCATGTGCCAGTAACAAGTGCCCCATAGATGCCCCCCAATCATGTGCCAGTAATAGGTGCCCTCATAGATGCCCCCCAATCTTGTGCCAGTAACAGGTGCCCCCATAGATGCCCCCCAATCATGTGCCAGTAACAGGTGCCCCCATTGATGCCCACCAATCATGTGCCAGTAGAAGTACCATATAAAACAAATAAACACTTATTCTTACAGTACCTCCATCAGGCTGGCAGCGATGCAATGCAGGCCTCTTCCGCCCTGTGTCCTGCTAGGTACGGCTCAAGCGGCACGATGACGTCATTGCGCCGCCTGAACCGGCGTCTGATAGGCTGCAGGCCTAGTGCCTGCAGCCTATCAGAGGAACAGGGAAGGAAGACGCCTCTCCCAGTTAAAGACGGTCCTGGACAGATCGCCGCTGTACTAGCGGCAGTGGCCAGCGTTTTAAAGGGGAATCGGGGGGGGGGGGGGGGCAAGGAATAACCTAGGGAGGGCAATTGTTCCCCCTTGCACCCCTGTAGCGGCGCCTATGCGTACATGGAGGTAACACTAGTGATGGTTTGCCCGGCGGTTAGTTCGGGGTGAACTTTGTGCGTTCGCGATCTGCCTAACATGCGAACATATGGCGATGTCCGCGTGCAACATATTCTTTTGCATTGCGCCGAACTTTGACAGAGGACACATCCTTTAGGTGACGTTTCAGCACATGGACACACCCCCAACCATATAACAGAACCGATCTGGCCGCCATTTTACATTATGTGTTTTGCCAGTGTAGGGAGAGGTTCATTTTGGAGCAGGGACAGGCTGTTAGGAACTTAAGGACACCAAACGCTAGCTAATAGGAACACAAAAGTCCTTTTAAGGACTGGTAACCTTGTGCTATTGATAGGTGTGATGCACAGAGGGGTGTGATATACTTATAATATACTTTCTAACATAAAAAGTATACTATAGTGCATTTGTATGCTTCCAGAAAATACTGATTGAGGGCTGCAATCTATCAGCTTCCACAAAATAGTGATTGAGGTTTTCCATATACCTGCATCCACAAAATTACTGCTTGAGAGTGATATACCAGCTTCAACTAACAACTGATTGAGGCCTTCCATATATCAGCTTCCACAACATAGTTATAGAGGTTTTCCATATACCTGCATCCACAAGATACTGATTGCAGGTTTTGATATACCTGCTTCAACTAACAACTGATTGTGAGAGATGAGCTTTATTTCTCTCTATATATAATGTGAACATTCTGTAGCATACATTTTTGTGTAGTACACATTTTTGTCCACTAGATGGCCGCAAACCAGATGTATGAGCCACGTGTGCATTATGGTCAATAGGGGAGGGGGGATTAGGTTGCAGTTTTCAAATCTACCTATGAACTCAGAGTTGAAGTTGCTGAAACCACTCCTATTAGGTTAAGGAGCCAATAGTCTCTTCTTAAGGAACACCCCTTTTGTGATGTCATGTCTGCTATTTAAGTAAATGTAACGTGAACAAAGCTCTCTTCTACCATGGCTCAGGGGGGATGAGAAGATGCTTTCAAGAAACCAATTTGTGTTTCTGGTCTCATTATGAAAGCAGTATAATACGTACATACTGAGGCCTGCATGATATATATTAGCTTCCACAAAATAGTGATAGAGGTTTTACATATACAGTGGGATGCGAAAGTTTGGGCAACCTTGTTAATCGTCATGATTTTCCTGTATAAATCGTTGGTTGTTACGATAAAAAATGTCAGTTAAATATATCATATAGGAGACACACACAGTGATATTTGAGAAGTGAAATGAAGTTTATTGGATTTACAGAAAGTGTGCTATAATTGTTTAAAGAGGACCTTTCACTACTGTAGAAACTAAAAACTAACTATATCAGTGGGCAGAGCGGCGCCCAGGGGTCCCCCTGCACTTACTAGTATGTCTGGGCGCCGCTCCGTTCGCCCGGTATAGGCTCCGGTGTCTGCGCTCCCTCTGACTGATTTCTTGTATGAGGCGTGTCCCTTGCTGCAGCGCTGGCCAATCGCAGCGCACAGCTCATAGCCTGACTGTACCTGTGTCCACAAAATTACTGCTTGAGGGTGATATACCAGCTTCAACTAACAACTGATTGAGGCCTGCCATATATCAGCTTCCACAAATACTGCTCTTTTCTAAGGACTTTGGCACAGGGTCATTTTGAAAATGACAAGCAGAGGAAGAGGCAGGCTGCTCCGCAGGGGTGGTAGGGATCGGGCAGGTGCACCAGACCGAAGCCTAAGTGGGAAGTTGGAGAATGTTCTTGCGATTATGTCAAAGGACGCACCAGAGTTGGTTGAGTGGCTCACTCAGTCTTCCGCTTCTGCACCCTCCTCATCCTTTGCATCTGCACCCTCCTCACTCTCTGCTTTGTGCACCCCCAAAGACACCACCACCACCACCACCATAGCCCCTCCACTCGAGTCAGAAGAATTATTTTCCCATCTATTCCCAGACCTTACCGATGCACAGCCATTCTTGGCATGGGATGAGGAAGAGGCTGCCACCCAGCGGTCTGATTACAGTACCCAGATCAGCCCAAGGAGGGTGGTCCCCGCTGTTGCTGCCTTCTCCGAGATCTCTAATGTCAGTGGTGGTGAAGGTGACGCTGATGACATGTCGATGGATGTCACATGGGTGCCCACAAGAGAGGAATAGGAGGGGAGATCAGAGGGAGAGACGGAGCAGCAGATAGGGAGGAGAAGGAGGAGAAGCAGGCAGAACTCGCAGTGCACAGGAGGCAAAAAACCAACTGCAAATGTATCTGGAGCGAGCTATGCACCATGCATGGTCACATCTGGCGCTCCCAGGATGCCGGCAGATGGCTCCGCAGTGTGGGCTTTTTTAACGTGTCCACTGCTGGCAATAGTGTTGAGATCTGGAGCCTGTGCTGTCAACGCATAAGTCATGGTAAGCCCAACACTCACCTAGGGACGACCGCCTTAAGAAGGCACCTGGCCTCCCATCACCGAGCCCAGAGGAAGCAACGCCGTCAGAACCCACAAAGCCACACTCCCGGTGCTCCACTTCCTGCCTCTTCTCCTCTCTCCTCCCATTTGTTCTCCACTACACCTTCCACCGTGCCGTCATCGTGTTCAATTGGCACAAGGCAGGCTTCCGTGGCCCAAATGTTCGAGCGTAAAAAAAAAATGATGACTGCGGATAATCTTCTTGCCCAACGGCTTACCGCTGGCTTGCCAGAACTGCTAGCCCGCCAACTACTGCCATATAAATTGGTGGACTCGGAGTCCTTTAGAAAATTTGTGGCCATTGGCACACTGCAATGGAAGGTCCCCGGAAGGAAATATTTCTCCCAGAAGGGCATCCCTGAACTATATGGCCACGTTCAGCGGCAATTTAAAATATCTCTGGCACACAGTGTCGGTGCCAAGATACATCTGACCACAGACACGTGGTCTAGCAAACACGGGCAGGGAAGGTACATAACTTTTACTGCCCACTGGGTGAACCATCTGACGGCCGTCAAGCATGCAACCCGTGGCACCCGTGTGAATTTTGTGTTAATGCCACGGATTGCATGCAGGCCGCCCTCTTCGTCTCCTCCTCCTACTCCATCCTCCGTCTCCTCCTCGGCTGACTCCTCCTTTTCCACTGTTACCGCCTCTTCCGCTGCACCCCCCAAGACGTTGCCATGCTGTGCTGCGGCTGTTATGCCTGGAAACCAAGAGCCACACCGGTCCTGCACTGCTTTTAGCTCTGCGGTCACAGGCCGATCAGTGGCTAACACCGCTCAATTTGACAGTTGGTAAAGTGGTGTGTGACAACGGTGCCAATCGGCTGGGCATGCTGAAACAGGGCAAAATGACACAAGTACCGTGCATGGCACACATCCTGAACTTAGTCATGCAGCGATTCATTGCCAAATACGCCAGGGTCCAGGACGTCTTGCGGCAGGCCAGGAAAATCTCTGGCCATTTTAGATCTTATACGGCCCATGGCTCGCCTTACTGCCGTTCAGCGGCGACACCACTTGCCCGTCAGACATCTGATTTGTGACTGCCCGACGCACTGGAACTCCACTTTGTATATGCTTGATAGACTGCTCCAGCAGAAACATGCTGTTAACGACTACCTGTACGAACTCTGGGGAGCTTGGTTTTTTTTCACCGTGCCAGTGTCACAGCCTATGGTGTACGCTGTGACACTGTTGCCACACTTGCGGTTGCCCGCGGCAACGTGTTGCTGTGAGAGCATGCGGTGGCAGTGTCTCGGCCTTCTAGGTGATTGCCGTGACATGGTTGCCAGGCATGCTTTTGCCGGTGGTTACGTGGTTTAGTATGCTTGTGTGTGCACTTCCCCTTTAAGTGGTAGCCTCCCTCTGTCTGGTGCTGTAAGGGTTAACTCCCTGACTGGGTGTGGTCACTTGGCTTATCTTATGTGGTTTCCTGGCTGGAGTCAGTTGTACTTCAGCTGTTGTTGGTGGTGGAGCTCTGCTCCAGTCCAGGGTGTTCCATCTGTCCAGTGAGGGCCACCCTTGTGGTCATCGATGTTATCCCGGTGTCTCCTTCCCTTCCTGACGCTATTTGTATAGAGTGGGTTATGTTCAGGGTGTTTGTATGTCTAGTTTGGTGTTACATGTCTGGTGGTGTTTGGTGTCAAAAAAAGAAGAAAAAAAAGTGACCACACCCAGTCAGGGAGTTAACCCTTATAGCACCAGACAGAGGGAGGCTCCCACTTAAAGGGGAAGTGCACACACAAGCATACCAAACACGTAACCACCGGCAACAGCATGCCTGGCAACCATGTAACGGCAATCACCCAGAAGGCCGAGACACTGCCACCGCATGCTCTCACAGCAACACGTTGCCGCGGGCAGCCGCAAGTGTGGCAACAGTGTCACAGCGTACACCATAGGCTGTGACAGCCAGTGGCTGCTCATGCGCGATGCATGCAGACTTTTGCGGCCATTTGATGAGATCACCAAACTGGTCAGTCGCAGCCAGGGCACCATCAGTGACATGGTACCTTACGCCTTCTTTCTGGAGCGTGCATTGCGTCGTGTCATTGATCAAGCAGTCAAGGAGCAGGAGCTGGAAGATGAGGAAGTCGCAATGCTGAATAACTTCCCAGGGGTGGCTACTCTATCTGAGACAAGTCAGCAGGAGTCTGAAGAGGATGATGGTTGGGGGGGGAGGAGGATCAAGAAGAGCAGGCTTTAAACTTTTCAAGGATCCCTGGTGTTGTCCGTGGCTGGGGGGAGGAGACCGAGGACGACATTCTCCTGTGTGATGAGCAGGAGCCAGGCCACTCCACCACTTCAAATTTAGTGCCAATGGGGGCCTTCATGCTCCAGTATTTGAAGAGGGACCCCCGTATAAAAAGCATAATGGTCAAGGACCTGTACTGGGTGGCAACGTACTTAGACCCCCGGTACAAACACAAAATGGCAGACATGTTACCAGCATCACAGAGGGCTGTCAGAATGCAGTATTTTTAGGCCTTGCTGCGAGAGATTATGCATTCTGTTGTTGCGGGCGCTGGCAGAGGAATTTCCACCTACAGCGAAATAGGTGTGGGTACCAATCCTACCGCGCCTGCAAAAAGAGGGCTGTTTGAAGATGTGTTGGTCACTTCGGATATGAGATCATTCTTGCAGCCAACCAATCGACAGCTTCCCTCCGGATCCAGCCTCAGGGAACGCCTAGACCGACAGGTGTCCGACTACATCGGGTTAACGGCCGATGTGGACGCTCTGAGAAGCGAGGAACCCCTTGACTACTGGGTGTGCAGGCTTGACCTGTGGCCAGAGCTGACACAATTTGCCATGGAACTCTTGGCTTGCCCCTCGTCGAGTGTCCTGTCCGAAAGGACGTTCAGCGCAGCAGGGAGGGGGGGAATCGTGACAGGCACACTTGCCTAGCTCACGGCAGTGGGGAGTACCTCACATTTTTTAAGGCCTCATGCACACATTTTTTAAGGCCTCATGAAGCCTGTGCTAGTATTTTTTCACGGTCCGCAAAACGGGGTTCCGTTGGTCCGTGATCCGTGACCGTTTTTTCGTCCGTGGATCTTCCTTGATTTTTGCAGGATCCACGGACATGAAAAAAAAGTCGTTTTGGTGTCCGCCTGGCCGTGCGGAGCCAAACGGATCCGTCCTGACTTACAATGCAAGTCAATGGGGACGGATCCGTTTGACGTTGACACAATATGGTGCAATTGCAAACGGATCCGTCCCCCATTGACTTTCAATGTAAAGTCAGGAGTTAATATACCATCGGATCAGAGTTTTCTCCAATCCGATGGTATATTTTAACTTGAAGCGTCCCCATCACCATGGGAACGCCTCTATGTTAGAATATACCATCGGATTTGAGTTAGATCGTGAAACTCATATCTGACAGTATATTTTAACACAGAGGCGTTCCCATGGTGATGGGGACGCTTCAAGTTAGAATATACTACGAACTGTGTACATGACTGCCCCCTGCTGCCTGGCAGCACCTGATCTCTTACAGGAGGCTGTGATCAGCACAATTAACCCCTTAGGTGCCGCACCTGAAGGGGTTAATTGTGCTTATCATAGCCCCCTGTAAGAGATCAGGGGCTGCCAGGCAGCAGGGGGCAGACCCCCCTCCCTCCCCAGTTTGAATATTATTGGTGGCCAGTGTTCGGCCCCCCCCGGCCCCCCCTCCCTCCCTCTATTGTATTATCATTGGTGGCCAGTGTTCGGCCCCCCTGGCTCCCCCTCCCTCTATTGTATTATCATTGGAGGCCAGTGTGCGCCCCCCCCCCTTCCCCCCCTCTATTGTTTTAATATCATTGGTGGCAGCGGAGAGTTCCGATCGGAGTCCCAGTTTAATCGCTGGGGCTCCGATCGGTAACCATGGCAACCAGAACACTACTGTAGTCCTGGTTGCCATGGTTACCTAGCAATATTAGAAGCATCATACTTACCTGCTGCGCTGTCTGTGACCGTCCGGGAGCTCCTCCTACTGGTAAGTGACAGGTCTGTGCGGCGCATTGCTTAATGATCTGTCACTTACCAGTATGAGGAGCTCCCGGCCGGTCACAGACAGCGCAGCAGGTAAGTATGATGCTTCTAATATTGCTAAGTAACCATGGCAACCAGGACTACAGTAGTGTCCTGGTTGCCATGGTTACCGATCGGAGCCCCAGCAATTAAACTGGGACTCCGATCGGAACTCTCCGCTGCCACCAATGATCGGGGGGGGGGGAGAGGGGAGGCCGCACACTGGCCACCAATGATATTAAAACAATAGAGGGGGGGCCGGGGGGAGGGGGCGCACACTGGCCTCCAATGATATTAAAACAATAGTGGGGGGGCGCACACTGGTCAGCTTTCAGATGACCCCAAAGATAAAAGTCTAAGGGGGTCAGATCGGGAGACCTTGGGGGCCATTCAACAGGCCCACGACAACCAATCCACTTTCCAGGAAACTGTTCATCTAGGAATGCTCGGACCTGACACCCATAATGTGGTAGTGGGTGCACCATCTTGCTGGAAAAACTCAGGGAACGTGCCAGCTTCAGTGCATAAAGAGGGAAACACATCATCATGTAGCAATTTCGCATATCCAGTGACCCCCTTAGACTTTTATCTTTGGGGTCATCTGAAGGCAATTGTCTATGCTGTGAAGATACGATATGGGCAGCACCTGAAACTACGGATACTGGAAGCCTGTGCTAGCATTTCTCCTGCGGTGTTGCTATCAGTGTGTGAAGAGTGGGAGAAGAGGGTTGCATTGACAATCCAACACAATGGGCAGCACATTAAACACATTTTATAAGTGGTCAGAAACTTGGAAATAACTCATGAAAGAATAACGTTACGTTAAAACCAAGCACATCATTGTTTTTCTTGTGAAATTCCCAATAAGTTTGATGTGTCACATGACCCTCTTCCTATTGAAAAAACAAAAGTTGGATTCAAAATGGCCGACTTCAAAATGGCCGCCATGGTCACCATCCATCTTGAAAAGTTTCCCCCCTCACATATACTAATGTGCCACAAACAGGAAGTTAATATCACCAACCATTCCCATTTTATTAAGGTGTATCCATATAAATGGCCCACCCTGTATATATATATATATATATATATATATATACACACTCACCTAAAGAATTATTAGGAACACCATACTAATACGGTGTTGGACCCCCTTTTGCCTTCAGAACTGCCTTAATTCTATGTGGCATTGATTCAACAAGGTGCTGATAGCATTCTTTAGAAATGTTGGCCCATATTAATAGGATAGCATCTTGCAGTTGATGGAGATTTGAGGGATGCACATCCAGGGCACGAAGCTCCCGTTCCACCACATCCCAAAGATGCTCTATTGGGTTGAGATCTGGTGACTGTGGGGGCCATTTTAGTACAGTGAACTCATTGTCATGTTCAAGAAACCAATTTGAAATGATTCGAGCTTTGTGACATGGTGCATTATCCTGCTGGAAGTAGCCATCAGAGGATGGATAGATGTTCTCATTCTGTTTACGCCAAATTCGGACTCTACCATTTGAATGTCTCAACAGAAATCGAGACTCATCAGACCAGGCAACATTTTTCCAGTCTTCAACAGTCCAATTTTGGTGAGCTCGTGCAAATTGTAGCCTCTTTTTCCTATTTGTAGTGGAGATGAGTGGTACCCAGTGGGGTCTTCTGCTGTTGTAGCCCATCCGCCTCAAGGTTGTGCGTGTTGTGGCTTCACAAATGCTTTGCTGCATACCTCGGTTGTAACGAGTGGTTATTTCAGTCAACGTTGCTCTTCTATCAGCTTGAATCAGTCGGCCCATTCTCCTCTGACCTCTAGCATCCACAAGACATTTTTGCCCACAGGACTGCCGCATACTGGATGTTTTCCCCTTTTCACACCATTCTTTGTAAACCCTAGAAATGGTTGTGCGTGAAAATCCCAGTAACTGAGCAGATTGTGAAATACTCAGACCGGCCCGTCTGGCACCAACAACCATGCCACGCTCAAAATTGCTTAAATCACCTTTCTTTCCCATTCTGACATTCAGTTTGGAGTTCAGGAGATTGTCTTGACCAGGACCACCCCCCTAAATGCATTGAAGCAACTGCCATGTGATTGGTTGACTAGATAATTGCATTAATGAGAAATAGAACAGGTGTTCCTAATAATTCTTTAGGTGAGTGTATATATATAAATATATATATATATATATATATATATATATATATACAGTCCTGATCAAAAGTTTAAGACCACTTGAAAAATGGCAAAAAAAATCATATTTAGCATGGCTGGATCTTAACAAGGTTCCAAGTAGAGCTTCAACTTGCAACAAGAAGAAATGGGAGTGAGACAAAACATTTTTTGAGCATTCAATTTAATGAAAACAACGAATAAACTGAAACAGGCTGTTTTTCAGCTGATCAAAAGTCTAGGACCACATGCCTTTAAAAGGCCAAATCTGTGCAAAGATGTGGATTCATTGTCATTTTCTGTCAGGTAGTCACACGTTGTGATGGCAAAGGCAAAAAAACTCTCCCTTTTTGAACGTGGTCGGGTTGTTTAACTGCATAAGCAGGGTCTCTCACAGCGCGCCATCGCTGCTGAGGTGGGACGCAGTAAGACAGTCATTTGGAATTTCTTAAATTATCCTGAGGGTTATGGAACAAAAAAGTCAAGTGGAAGACCCAAATAAATTTCATCAGCACAGAGCCGGAGGATCCACTTGGCTGTCCGTCAAGACATTGGACGATCCTCGACCCAAATTAAGGCCCTTACTGGTGCTGACTGCAGCCCCATAACCATCAGACGGCATCTGAGACTGAAGGGCTTAAAAAAACAAAAAACTTCTTCAAAGACCTCGTCTCCTTGAACGCCACAGAACTGCTCGTTTGGACTTTGCAAGAGAGCACCAAACATGGGACATTCAAAGGTGGAAGAAAGTTTTATTCTTTGATGAGAAAAAATGTAACCTTGATAGTCCTGATGGTTTCCAATGTTACTGGCATGACAAGCAGATCCCACCTGAGATGTTTTCTACGCGCCACAGTGGAGGGGGCGCCATAATGGTCTGGGGTGATTTTTCCTTCAGTGGAACAATGGAGCTTCAGGAAGTGCAGGGGCGTCAAACGGCCACTGGCTATGTCCAGATGTTGCCAGGGGGAGAGAGACAGAACTGGATCGCACATCCACAATGTTATGCTTTGATCTAACTCGCTTATCAGCGCTATATTGAAGTGTACAGCCCCCATACTGCATGCTGTACAAGAGGTATTAGTGTACATTTTGATCAAAAGGCATAAGCCCACTCACCACGCCAAGGTAGCCTCTTTAAGTGGGACCTACTCTGACAAAAAAGCGCAGCGCAGTGCGGTGACAAAGCGGCACCGCCCTGGTAGGCGGCGGGACCCAGGGGTCAAACAGCAACCCCGCTGTCTGACAATGCCACCCATGGCACTGGGTCCCACCAGCCCACCAGAACACACCACAAAAACAAAGGCCACCACGCAGTACTGCACCATGTGAACAGTTGTCTAACACAACATGTCCATTGCTATCAGGAGCTACAGGTCAATGACCACTATATGCAGACTCGTGTGATTAAAACCACCTGTGACGAATGGGAGGAGTGCTTATACCAGTAAAGAAAAAAATAGACCATTAATATGCCAGGGGGAGAGAGACAGAACTGGATTGCACATCCACAATGCTATGCTTTGATCTAACTCGCATATAGTGGTCATTGACCTGTAGCTCCTGATAGTAATGGACATGTCGTGTTAGACAACTGTTCACATGGTGCAGTACTGCGTGGTGGCCTTTGTTTTTGTGGTGCTGTTCTGGTGGGTTGGTGGGACCCAGTGCCATGATTGGCGTTGTCAGACAGTAGGGTTGCTGTTTGATTCCTGGGTCCCTCCGCCTACCAGGGCAGTGCTGCTTTGTCACCGCACTGCGCTGTGCCTTTTTGTCAGAGTAGGTCCCACTCAAAGAGGCGACCTTGGCGTGGTGAGTGGGCTTATGCCTTTTGATCAAAATGTACACTAATGCCTCTTGTACAGCATGCAGAATGGGGGGCTGTACACTTCAATATAGCGCTGATAAGCGAGTTAGATCAAAGCATAGCATTGTGGATGTGCGATCCAGTTCTGTTTCTCTCCCCCTGGCATGTCCAGATGTTGCAGAGAGCATTCCTCATGACTGAGGGCCCTCGTCTGTGTGGTAACGACTGGGTTTTTCAACAGGACAACGCTACAGTACACAATGCCCACAGGACAAGGGACTTCTTCCAGGAGAATAACAACACTCTTTTGGCCCATCCTGAGTGTTCCCCTGATTTAAATCCAATTGAGAACCTTTGGGGATGGGTGGCAAGGGAAGTTTACAAAAATGCACAACAGTTCCAGACAGTAGATGGCCTTCGTGCGGCCGTCTTCACCACTTGGAGAAATGTTCCCACTCACCTTATGGAAACGCTTGCATCAAGCATGCCGAAACAAATTTTTGAAGTGATAAACAATAACGGCGGAGCTACTCATTACTGAGTTCATGTTTGGAAGTTGGATTTCTGTTTTGGGGGGGGGGGGGGGGGTTCGTTTTTTTTTTGGAGGTGTGGTTCTAAACTTTTGATCAGCTGAAAAAACAGCCTGTTTCAGTTTATTTGTTGTTTTCATAAAATTGAATGCTCAAAAAATGTTTTGTCTCACTCCCATTTCTTCATGTTGCATGTTGAAGCTCTACTTGGAACCTTGTTAAGATCCAGCCATGATAAATATGATTTTGTGCCATTTTTCAAGTGGTCTTAAACTTTTGATCAGGACTGTATATATATATATATATATATATATATATATATATAAAATCTTCCTGGATTGGATTAAGGTTTTTAGTATGATTCTGCAAGTACACACCCAGCCTTATTCCAAAACATATACTATACACAAAGTATGGTTAATTGAATATATATATAAATATATTATTAATTAATCCTCCTACAAAATATAGGCAAGGTTATACTCAGGGCCGGTACAAGGCAGGGGCCGAAGGAGCGGGTGCCCTGGGCGCTACCATTTGCGGACAGGAGGGGGGCGCAGGTGAAGTGCCAGCCACGGCCCCCCCTACATCATGCTGTGCCCCCCCATGTGCCCCCCCAACTAAAATGACCCCCCCCAAGTGAGCAGCCGCCGCCGGGCACAGGGAGATGAGCGCTTCCATTGCGCTCATCTCCATTGTAAACTGTCTGTGCCAGCGGAGGTGCAGGGGAGGGAGAGGCGTGTCCCTTCCCTTTCCTCTGATAGGCTGCAGGCAGGCACCGAAGTGGAGGAGAGGCCCCGCCCCCTAATTACTCCTGTTTACCTTTCTAAAGCTAAAGGACCTTTGATGATGTCATCACAGGTCCTGTAAGGGAACTGCACAGTGTAAAGTGTAGTTCCCAGGTTAGAACAGTGCCTCTGCCAGGACCTGTGATGACATCATCTTCAACATCACAGGTCCTGCAGAATCTAGCAAAGGAACTGCACCAAAAATGGTGTAGTTCCTAGGTTTCAAAGGTACATCTGCCAGGACCTGTGATGACATCATCACAGGTCCTTCAACCCCTAACAGCAAGTATTAAAAGTTCACAAGCAGCTCTGTATTGATCCATACAGACTGGAATGGAGAGGTAAGAGGAGGTCCTCCACTTTTCATCATTTACCCCCCCCCCCCCCCCCCCCCCCTCCATGCCCTGTTTTTACTCATTGCTCACTCATGTATAATACTTCAGACAGTTACCACTACCTCATGTACCTCACAGTGACTATAATGCATAACTGACCACATATTTCTATAAACACTGCATCTACAGTATTATACCTTCTATGTGTCACATCAATACACTGCTCTGTATATATATATATATATATATATATATACACACACATACATGCACACACACTGCATATATTACACAGTATTATACATGCAATATGTACAGATATATAGTATATACCGCAGTGCACTGATATGTGAGGTATGAGGTATAATAGATGCTGTGTGTACAGATATCAGTACACTTCTGTATATACTATATATGTGAGGTACGAGGTATAATAGATGCAGTGTGTACAGATATATAGTATATACAGCAGTGTACTGATATGTGAGGTACGAGGTGTCAATACACTGCTGTATTTACTATATACCTGGACACACTGCATCTATTATACCTCGTACCTCACATATTACACTACTGTATATACTGTATACACTGCATATATTATACCCCGTACCTCACATATCAGTACACTGCTGTATATACTATATACCTGTACACACTGCATCTTTTATACCCTGTACCTCACATATCAGAACACTAGGGAATATACTATATACCTGTACACACTGCATCTATTATACCGCGTACCTCACATAACTGTACACTGCTGTATATAATATACATCTGCATCTATTATACCTCTTTTGTGTGCCAGGGCTGTTTTGTAATCCCATTCCGGCCCTGATGGCATAAATTATAAAACGCAGCAGCAAGAATAGTTCATGGAACAAAGGGAGGGGCTATAAAAGGGGAATGGGGGCCCAATTTAGATTCCTGCTATGGGGCCCAGTGATTTTTATGTACGCCCCTGGCTGCAGGCACTAGGCCGGCAGCCTATCAGAGGCCGGCGCAATGACGTCATCGTGCCGCCTGAGCCTTACATTACAGCGTGGGACACAGGAAGAGGCTGCATCGCATCGCTGACACTTATACTTACCTAAGTGTTTTTTTTTTGTTTTTTTTTACAATAGTGTTACTGGCACATTGGGGGGGCTTATTACAAAACTGGCACATGATGATGGGGGGGACTTTATACTGGCACATGATGATGGGGGGGAACTTTATAGTGTCTGTGACTTTCAAAGTCCCACAGTCCTTTGTTCTATTGCTTTAAGTATATTCTTGTTTTGAAACAACATTGATTCTTTCTTAAAAACGGGGGGGGGGGGGGGGGGCGCAGTTTGCCATCTTCGCCCTGGGCACCAAATGGCCTTGTCCCAGCCCTGGTTAAACTATACCAGAATATCGGCTATCAGAAATCAGTTTCAATGGTTTTAAGATGGCAGCCTCCAATGGCTGGATAGGTGGTCAAGCGGTTGGATCCGATGGATCAAGATGTCTCCAGATGTCTCTTTCAAGATGTTCCCCTCCAGAGGTGTGTTCAGATGATCATGATCACTTCTGTCAGTTCACCCAACCTTTTTATCCCATTTTGGAAAGGGCTCGGTTTGGTTTGATCATTTACTTAGTGACATCACTTATCACTAATAGGACCTCCCCTAGTGATTTCGCAATTAAGGTCTTAATTTACTCTACCACTCTATGGTACCAAAGGTCCATGTATAAATTTTGGGAATGAATTCGTATTTTACTTATTACCGGTTTTCCAAACAGGATTTGAAATGGCTAACAGGCAAACAATAGAATGTTGACTCTCACCGAGAAATCATATATAACTTTCAGTCTAGTAACACAATCTAAAGTCCTACTATATTTATGGTTTTTCCATGTCTGTTTAGGAACCACCATAAGTGTTATTTACCCATTGTTTCTCACAACCAGTCTGTTTAATATGTTAAACCTTCTGTTCACACTTCCAAAGGGACCTTTATAACTGTCTTCAACAGTATTTTCTATACCAAAACTACAAAATCTATAACCCATATTAACCTTACTTTATACTAAATCATATATAAACCTAATCATTTTTATATTATTACATTTCGATCTTATTTCTAAAACTTACTCATTTAGGACACGTCTAACATGGTAATACATATGATTTATTCTCCATGCATTAAAAAGGAAAAGCAATGACCTTTGGACATTTCTTTGCTTTAACTGTGTGTGCTCTCTTGTGGACCCTGTCAATACCATTTGATTAGTCCTATTGTTATAAACAGGATTTGTATAATCCCTTTTAGGTCCTTTTTCTCTAAATATATATACACCTTTGCAAACAGCCTTACACAATTACCTAACTAGAGTTAAGTATTCAATTTAATAAGACTTGAATTCGTCTTCTGCCCTTTTTGAATATCTGAAAAACATGGCTGACATTTAGCACAGATATCAAGATATCAAAGGCTATAGATCTATAATGGATTCTTTTATGTCCAAAAGTCCTGACAAATACCCCCCCTTCTTCAGACGTTAGTCAAGGATCCCCTTAAGACCTAACTGGGAAAAGGTCGGAAGAATTATCATGTTCATCGATATATAGATTTTACTTTGAAAGAGGTTGCCCCCTTTCTATTCCTCTTGATAAAGAAAGGTTCTGTCTTTTCCTAGTAATTTTGTCCATCAATTTTTCATCTTCGTCTTTTCTTCGTCTTATAAGGCCATATCCTGGAAAGGTATACTATCACAGAGGTCCTGTGTCCAATAGTTTTAGCATGTAAGAAAAATCAAAACTTGGCACCAATCATGCCATTATTGCTGTGACTTTGTTCCCATGCACAATGTACCAATTTGGTACCTTTCCCAAGCTAAAATGGGGATATCCGGTATCTTCATCCAATGAATGTCCTTGGATCCAATTTCACAAAGATTTTTGGCTTTACATTCTTCTCCTCTGTCAATACGAATCCTGAAACATTGGTAGCATGATTCCTGCTGAAGGATCCAGTTTGCTGACAGGTTCCGTCTTGAATGTGATATCACGGATCAACACCATCCATACAACGGCTGCATCTTTGGTTGTCATCATTGTCTTGGTGAATTACGTCTGGGTTCAAACCGTCCTTTTTCTATAAAAGAAAATAATAGTATAAATACATGCTCTTGACTAATTTGATATATACAGCTTTCCTAGCTTTGCTATGTATTAACACTTTACGAGGAAACACAAAATCAGAACATCTGTGAACTGAGAGAAATCAGATTAACGCTATCCTTATTCATTAATATTTCACACAGAAAAGATTCAAAAGATTCAACCGAATCACGTTTATAAATCAAATCAAACTAAGCATAGGGAATACTATCCCTGTAATACCCTAGTCTATCCTCAGCCCAGGGTTGCCCCCTAGTGGTGGAGGTTCCCTGTCCCCGTGCCTAATCCTAGAATATCCCTGTTAAAACCCTATAGAAAGAGAACGTAACAAACAAAAATAGATAAAGAAAGAAGATAATGCATAAATATATGGATAATGTCTGGTGCACCGCAGGTAATCATACACCAACACTTCCTTAAAGGGCTTCTGTCACCCCACTAAACAGTTTTTTTTTGGTTACTTATAATCCCTATACTGCGATTTATCCATACATAATGTAATTAATCATTTTGGTTCAGCAGATTCTGTTAAAAACGTACTTTTAAAATATGCAAATTACCTTGCTACCAGCAAGTAGGGCGGCTACTTGCTGGTAGCAGCCGCATCCTCCTATCCTAAAGACGCCCCCTCCGCATGTTGATTGACAGGGCCAGCGGACGGGATCGTCCTCTGGCTGGTCCTGTCTGCTATCAAGATCTCTCGCCTGCGCCGTAACGGTATTCAGTCAGCGCAGGCGCACTGAGAGGCGGACGCTCCTTCAGCCGCTCCATCCTCAATGCGCCTGCGCCGATGACGTCACATCTACACCTGGCGCAGGCGCATTGAGAAAGGAGCGGCCGAGCGAGCGTCCTCCTCTCAGTGCGCCTGCGCCGACTGAAGACAGGTACGGCGCAGGCGCCAGATTTTGAATGCAAACAGGGCCAGCAGAGAAAGATCCCGTCCGCTGGCCCTGTCAATCAACATGCGGAGGGGGCGTCTTTAGGATAGGAGGATGCGGCTGCTACCAGCAAGTAGCCGCCCTACTTGCTGGTAGCAAGGTAATTTGCATATTTTAAAAGTAAGTTTTTAACAGAATCTGCTGAACCAAAATGATTAATTACAGTATGTATGCATAAATCGCAGTATAGGGATTATAAGTAACCAAAAATAAAACAGTTTAGTGGGGTGACAGAAGCCCTTTAAACGAAAAATCCCTACGCGTTTCACCTAAGGCAAGGATCATCAGGGGGTGAGAAGGATAGCACAATGATAAAAAATAATGATAATATAGATTTTTACTTAGCTCCCCGTCCGGATACAAGGAAACATTGATCTTGGCTGAATAATGATATCCTGAAAATGTCAAAAATAAATGTCACCCAAACAGTGCCATACATAGTAAATTACTTACATGCTGCCAAGAAATTGATAGCCCAATGTTCCAGGGAAGCTGGGGAGCTGCCAGGCCTATTACTACCCATTTATAATTTGTTTTTCCCGCTGCTACACTGAGATCCGGACGCCGCATGAGTCACTTCCGGTGCCGTGGAACGCACCGGTGGAACGCATCACGTGTCCGTGCGCCACTTCCGGTGCTTTGGAACGCACCGTGGAGCGCATCAGGTGATTATAAGTGATCCGAAGGTCCCAGGGAGGCGCAGTTAGTGCGCATGACTGAGACTGGAGATGCGGTGCCAGGTATTGGGGGAAGGAGCTACCTTATAGGATTACTCGGGTAGACACTGCCTGATAAGTACAGAGTCATCATAAAGGCCTAAATTGGCTGGGGGATGTAAGGATTAGAATCATAACACAATTTAAAATAAGGCACCGGAAGTGGCGCGCGGACACGTGATGCGTTACACGGCACCGGAAAGTGACGCATGCGGCGTCCGGATCTCAGTGTAGCGGCGGGAAAAACAAATTATAAATGGGTAGTAATAGGCCTGGCAGCTCCCCAGCTTCCCTGGAACATTGGGCTATCAATTTCTTGGCAGCATGTAAGTAATTTAAGTTATGTTACCTGGCATCACTATGTATGGCACTGTTTGGGTGACATTTATTTTTGACATTTTCAGGATATCATTATTCAGCCAAGATCAATGTTTCCTTGTATCCGGACGGGGAGCTAAGTAAAAATCTATATTATCATTATATTTCATCATTGTGCTATCCTTCTCACCCCCTGATGATCCTTGCCTTAGGTGAAACGCGTAGGGATTTTTCGTTTAAGGAAGTGTTGGTGTATGATTACCTGCGGTGCACCAGACATTATCCATATATTTATGCATTATCTTCTTTCTTTATCTATTTTTGTTTGTTACGTTCTCTTTCTATAGGGTTTTAACAGGGATATTCTAGGATTAGGCACGGGGACAGGGAACCTCCACCACTAGGGGGCAACCCTGGGCTGAGGATAGACTAGGGTATTACAGGGATAGTATCCCCTGTGGTCCCCTGATCATCCTCCTTTCTCGATTAATCTTTTTCCCGTTGCCTTATTATTAATATATCTCCCCTGGAGGATTACATCACGTATTGTTAGTTATTAGGTACCGTTGCACCAATACCCATTACTTTAACATTAAAGGTATTTTTAAGTCACGTTATCCTTATTCATTCTCTTTTTCAGCATCACCTTCTATGATTCTCAGTTGTGATCTAGGATGACACACCCGCAATTGATTCACATGGACCCATTTCTCTATGAACCCATCTTTCGAATCAATTTTCACCTTGTATACTACAGGAGATATTTAATCAATAATGTCATATGGACCTTTCCATGATGGGAGAATTTTATTTTTTTTCACCCGATCCCAGACAAAATTGTAGAGATACACTCTATCTCCTACCTCATACTCCTTCTTGGTAGTTTTCAAATCGTAATAAGTTTTGTTACTTACAGCGGCTTTCTCAAGGTTCTTGTGCGCGAAAGCAAACGCATGTTGAAAATACTTACGAAGGTCCTCCACATACTGATGTGTCGTGGCTGCATCGATCAGGTTATGATCTGATGTGTGATACAACAGATGTTGCAGAAGTATCATTCTCCTTCCCGTCATCAACTCAAAGGGTGACATCTTGGTTGCAGTACTTGGAGTGGCTCTAATAGCCATGAGCACTAACGGCAGCTTTATATCCCAGTCTTTACCGGACTCCTTAACATACTTCTTAAGGATGTTGATAATTGGCTGGTTATATCGCTCAACGGATCTGCTAGATGCTGGACGATAGGCAAGGTGTAATCTTCTCTTCACACCCAAGATCTTCCACATCTTCGCTATTACCTCACTTTCAAAATGTGATCCACGGTCTGAATCAATCCTTAATGGTAACCCAAATCTGGAAAATACATGGTTAATCAACAGAAAGGCACAGGTCTCGGCCGTGTTATTGCGGGCTGGTAGACACTCTACCCATTTGGTAAACACGCAAGTGACTGTCAACATGTATTTATTCCCTCGAAACGACCGGGTAACAGGACCAATACAATCTATTTGGATATTGGACCATGGTAATAAAAAACCCTTCTTCTGAAGTGGAGCACGATGCGTTGGACCTTGAGGTTGAAATTGCGCACATACCAAACAACCTTGACAGTAAATCTGGACATCCTTCAACATATAAGGCCAGTAGGCATAATCACGTATTGACTCATATGTAATCTTCTCCCTACGATGACCAGCTGTAGTCGCATCATGGGCATGCTGTAACATGAGGCCTCTAAAGGTATTAGGAACTACCTACTGCTGAATTCCATTTTTAGAAGTCCTCATTAATAATCCATCTTGAATACTAAATTGAGATTTGGTATTCATTAGTAATCGGAGATCTTCCTTTTGGGCATAATCATCCTCCTATTGAGGACTATTACCAGGATCCTCAATATGT
Organism: Bufo bufo; assembly: GCF_905171765.1. NCBI lineage: Eukaryota > Metazoa > Chordata > Amphibia > Anura > Bufonidae > Bufo > Bufo bufo. The sequence continues at coordinate 789,414,187 of NC_053389.1, read as the reverse complement.
CTATAAAGGATTCCAAGTATAGGATCTTCCTTCTGGCTTTTAATCAGATCCTCACTAGTAGATTCTTGGCTCCATTGAGCTACACTATTTCCAGTTTGTACCCTATGTTGTTGTCTAGTGATAGCGTCAATGGGAATCTCCTTCTAGTAAATCATCTATATCCACGTGGTCACCATTTATGGCTCCTTGTTTGGCAAGTTTATCAGCTAGATCATTACCCTCTTTGTCTATATTCTGGGTTTTGGAATGACCCTTGGTTTTCTTCCAACAAATGGTTATACCATTACATTGGACCAGCTCGTCTATGGCACAAAACAACTTGGCATGTTTCACCGGTTTATTGTTGGACTGTAACATATGATTCCTTTTCCATGTGGGCATATATTCAACAAAACTGTTCCGTACATAATTTGAATCCGTAACTATGATGAATTCTTTATATTGTGCTCTATAGCAATCTTAACAGTTTGGTATACAGCAGCTAATTCTGCTACCTGGCTACTTTTAGTACCAATACTGTATTAGGAAATTCATCTGTCCAAGTAATGCCAATTCCTGCCACAAATTTTCTTTCATCCCCTACAATGGTGTGATAAGCACACCCATCAATATAGACACAGTGGATATGTATAAAAAGGAAAGAAAAAAAGGAGGATGCGGTTACCAAACACTACCTAGGTACAAAGTATACCACAGGTAGAAAAGAACCAGAGGCGCCAGAGGTGATGGACAAAGGAGATGATAATAAGGATGATAGTAACCTTATAGAAAATAATAATAGAGAAGGCAGCTGGGACCAGTGTTAGCAAAGCTACACACATAATAAACAAGTGAAAAGATAGATAAAGATGGGCCATGAGCGCCTGAAACGTGAGCGCCTGACGTCTCAAGGCGGCCCTGCCATCATCTAAAAATAAACAATAGACAAACAAACAAATAACAGCGCCACTCTCAGCAATTAATAAATGAGTAATTTTAGTGGCCCATGAACGAGCCTCAGGGTCAATATTAACACCCAAGTGAATACCAATAAACAAGCATACTCTATGTGCTATATATTAACGGTATTTTAGGAGAAGAGATAGCACGAGAACGTCAAATATATCCTGAATAACGTGTTGAATTAAAATATACACTAAATAAGTGTTAAATAAATATTAAATTAAATTAAAATCAAGGCAAGGGAAACACCCTGATGCACTCACTTCACAGGGGGTGTGCCACCAGGATAAAGCTCAAGACACCTGGAGCAGAACCTCCCAGGTGTCCAATACCCCTGAGCGCAATCTAATGTGGTAAAGATCCTGGCGCCTTGCATTTGTTCCGAGCATTGGTCTATATTTGGCAAGGGCCGCCTGGACATATACACTCACCTAAAGAATTATTAGGAACACCATACTAATACGGTGTTGGACCCCCTTTTGCCTTCAGAACTGCCTTAATTCTACGTGGCATTGATTCAACAAGGTGCTGATAGCATTCTTTAGAAATGTTGGGCCATATTGATAGGATAGCATCTTGCAGAGCATGCGCCCGCTCTGTATGCGCAGGTAGAGAAGATGCCGGGCGCGAGTATGTAAGGCTGGCGGGCGCATCCGCTGTAGCGAGACTGAAGCCGGCTGAGTGTACGAGCCGGAGCCGGGATCGCGCTACAGCAGCCCTTTACTGCGCATGCGGGATGAGAGCGCGGTCCCGGCACTGAGATGCGGCGTGTCAATTAAGGCGGAGGGAGGCGGGGAGAGCAGGATTGGAGACGCCTAGGCCGCTGCCCCCTTGACTTCAAGCCTGACTTGAAGCACGGGGCAGCAGCTGAATAAAACATCGATTTCTCAATGAGGCTAAATGCTGGAAAACGAAGAAAAAGTGCAATAGGACACTACTATGTAGCACTATAAGGTACTCTGAACAGCTTAATAAGTGATTTTTTGGGTGACAGGTTCCCTTTAAATAACAATAATACAGTGCAAATTAATATATATACATATATATATATATATATATATATATATTTAAAAAAAATCGGTGAAAATATAATTATAAAATCAATCAATGATATGCAAATCCTTTAAGAAAGTCAAAGTACTTTAGAGTATATATATCTATCCACTACAATGCCTTATAACGCTAATACATTCTGATATACTTTAAATCAATTTGATACTTGATTTCTCTCAGCTGACAAATGTCTGATTAAACCCAAATCTGGTTTATTTCAGATTTCCTTTTTTTATCTATACAGATATATATACACATAATCAACCATACCGGCCTAGAACTGAACTCAGTTCTTTGGAGATGATACCGTGTTGTCACCAGTATATATATAATCTCCCTGGATTGGATTAAGGTTTTTAGGGTGATACTGCAGGTACACCCACAGCCTTATTCCAAAACAGACAAAGTATGGTTAATTGAATATATATAAATATATTATTAATTAATCCTCCTACAAAATATAGGTAAAGTTATACTATACCAGAATATTGGCTAGCAGAAATCAGTTTCAATGGTTTGAAGATGACTGCCTCCAATGGCTGGATAGGTGGTCAAGCGGTTGGATCCGGTGGATCAAGATGTCTCCAGATGTGTCTTTCAAGATGTTCCCCTCCAGAAGTGTGTTCAGATGTTCATGATCCCTTCTGTCAGTTCACCCAACCTTTTTATCCCATTTTGGAAAGGGCTCGGTTTGGTTTGATCATTTACTTAGTGACATCACTTATCACTAATAGGACCTCCCCTAGTGATTTCGCAATTAAGGTCTTAATTTACTATACCACTCTATGGTACCAAAGGTCCATGTATAAATTTTGGGAATTAATTCGTATTTTACTTATTAACAGATTTTCAAAACAGGATTTGAAATGGCTAACAGGGAAACAATAGAATGTTGACTCTCACCGAGCAATCATATATAACTTTCAGTCTAGTAGTAACACAATCTAAAGTCCTACTCTATTTATGGTTTATCCATGTCTGTTTGGGAACCACCATAAGTGTTATTCACCATTTGTTTCTCACAACCAGTCTGTTTAATATGTTAAACCTTCTGTCCACACTTCCAATGGGGACCTTTATAACTATGTCTTCAACAGTATTTTCTATACCAAAACTCCAAATTATATAACTAATAATAACCTTACTTTATACTAAAATCATATATAAACCTAATCATGACTTTTATATTACTACATTTGTATCTTATTTCTAAAACTTACTCATTTAGGACACAACATCTATCATGGTAATAGATATGATTTCTTCTCCTCTGGACATTTCTTTGCTTCAGTCTGTGTGTGCTCTCCTGTGGAGCGTGACAATACCATTTGATTAGTCCTATTGTTATAAACAGGATTCGTATAATGCCTTTTAGGTCCGTGTTCTCTAAATATATATACACCTTTGCAAACAGCCTTACACAATTACCTAACTAGAGTTAAGTATTCAATTTAATAAGACTTGAATTCGTCTTCTGCCCTCTTTGAAAATCTGAAAAAGATGTCTGACATTTATCACAGATATCAAGATATCAAAGGCTATAAATATATGATGGATTCTTTTATGTCCAAAAGTTTTGACACGCCTAATGTACCTCCAGCCACAGAATCCAAAGTTGTTTGCTGTCAGGTGAATGCCTATTGACTAATTTTTGGGGCCTGTACTGGCCAACAGTTAATTTTTTTATCGCTAGCCACATAATCACACCCTTGTCTCACTCCTCTGCCTCTCATTATGGTGGCGTATGAACCACATTCACCATAAGGACCTTCTAATATCACAGGGTCATGTGATTGTGCCCCCCACCCTGTACTGTGCCCCTCACCCCGTACTGTGCCCCCTTTCACCCTGCATTGTGCCCTCTTACCACACCCTGTGCAGTGCCCCTAGTCATTCCCTGTACTGTGCCCCTCACCCCATACTGTGCACCCTTTCACCCTGCATTTTGCCCTCTTACCACACCCTGTGCAGTGCCCGTAGTCATTCCCTGTACTGTGCCCTCTTATACTCTTTTATCCAGTCATGGCACTCGCAGGGGTTAGCACGAGCCAAAAGCACCATCTCTGCCAAAGCGCCATTTTGCCTAAGCGCTTGACAGTTAATCATGGCAGTTAGACAGGGCAGGAGACGGAGACGCTGTGTGTACTACTCAAACAAAGTTACACACAGCACAGGTATGCTACAATATTGTTTCACTCAGGCTCTGGCTGCTCTTCTCATTGCTATGGCTGTCTACTTTCAAATTCAACCACACCGTCCACCCTCTGTCCCTTCTCTCCAACTCAGTCCCTCGCTCCTCCCCTCACCCATGTTCACTTCCCATACACTTTATACCCTCATAGGTTACACTGACCCATCTTCCTCCACAGTGCAGCATAAAAACCACCAATATAAATCTTTTACCCATTTGCTGTCGCTTTCTGTTCTCCTGCTACTAGCTGCAGGGAATATTTCACCAAATCCTGGACCTCCGTCTGTTGCTAACTTCTCCTTTGCCACACACAGAAACCCCAAAAATCTGATTAATGTTAACCGCACTTCCTCTCCAGTCTCTTTTAACTGCGCACTCTGAAACGCACGGTCGGTTCGTAACAAATTGCCCACAATCCAAGATTTTTTCCTCTCGCGCTCTCTGAACTTGCTAGCTCTTACAGACACCTGGCTTGAACCCTCTGACACTGCTTCCCCTGCTGCCCTATCCTATGGTGGACTTCACTTCTCCCATACCCCCAGACCTGATGACAGGCACGGTGGAGGAGTAGGCATACTACTTTCTCCACAGTGCACATTTCAGGTCATTCCCCCTGTACCCTCTCTCACATTCCCCTCTTTTGAGATTCACACCATTAGACTCATCCATCCTTTCCCCCTGAGAGTTGCAGTTGTCTATCGTCCCCCGGGCTCCCCCCACCAATTTATGGATTACTTTTCAGCTTGGCTTCCTCACTTCCTCTCTTCTGAATCACCAACTCTTATTATGGGTGATTTTAATATCCCATTGATGATCCCATCTCCCCATCAGCTGCTCACTTTCTTTCTTTAACCTCCTCTCTTGGCCTATCACAGCTCACTTCCTCTGCCACGCATGAACAGGGCAATATACTTGATCTAGTATTCTTCCGTCACTGCTCAGTCTCAAACTTTAGTAACCTATCCTTCCCACTTTCTGACCACAATCTTCTTTCATTTACCAAAAAGACCTCTCACATTTCTCATGACAATCCTACTTTTCACACTTACAGAAACCTACACACCATTAACTGCCAGCAACTTATTAACACCTTACAACTAGCTCTTACCCCAATTACTTCCCTCCCCTGTCCAGACTTGGCTGCCAATCATTACAACCAGACCCTCAAATCCACCCTAGATGAAGTTGTTCCAATATCAATCCGACCCTCTCGACACAGAACACGGCAACCCTGGCACACACCTGAAACACGTTTTCTACAGCGCTGTTCCAGATGTGCAGAACGCTTATGGAGAAAATCACAAATTACAGCAGACTTCCTCCATTATAAATTTATGCTCAAAACATATAATTCGGCTCTCAACATTGCCAAACAAAAGTACTTCACCTCTCTCATCTCCTTACTCTCAAATAACCCAAAACGACTTTTTGACACTTTTCACTCCCTTCTAAGCTCTAAAGTTCCTGAACCTGTCACTGACCTCTGCGCTGATGGCATAGCCACTTACTTCAGAGACAAGATTGGCAGTATCCAGCAGGAAATAATCTCCCAGTCCCCAAATAATTTCAATCCTCCTCCCTCTAATTCCTCCACATGTTCTCTCTTCTTTTTTGACCCTATAACAGAGGAAGAAGTCTCCAGGCTTCTCTCTTCTTCTCGACCCACGACCTGTAGCAGTGATCCTATTCCATCACACCTCCTCCAGTCCCTCTCCCCGTCTGTCATCACTCACCTAACTACAATTTTTAACCTCTCTCTCTTCTGGTATCTTTCCCTCCTCTTTCAAACACTCTATTATAACCCCACTACTAAAGAAACCATCTCTTGACCCGACCTGTGCTGCTAACTACCAACCTGTTTCTAACCTCCCCTTCATCTCTAAACTCCTTGAATGTCTTGTCTATTCTCGCTTAATAAGCTATCTCTCTGCAAACTCTCTTCTTGACCCTTTACAATCTGCCTTCCGCCCTCTTCACTCTACAGAAACTGCCCTTACTGAAGTGTCCAACGATCTCCTAACAGCAAAAAGAAATAGTGACTATTCTCTACTGATTCTGTTGGATCTCTCTGCAGCATTCGATACCGTAGACCATAAACTTCTCCTCACCATGCTCCACTCAATTGGCCTTAAGGACACTGCTCTCTCTTGGTTCTCTTCCTATCTCTCTGGCCGCTCCTTTAGTGTATCATTTGCTGGCTCTTCTTCTTCTCCTCTTCCTCTTGATGTTGGAGTTCCTCAGGGCTCAGTACTAGGTCCTCTACTCTTCTCCCTCTATACAGCCCCCATCGGACAGACTATCAGTAGATTTGGCTTTCGATACCATCTCTATGCTGACGACACCCAACTATACACTTCGTCCCCTGACATCACCCCTGCTTTACTCCAAAACACCAGTAATTGTCTGGCAGCTGTCTCTAACATCATGACCTCTCTGTATCTAAAACTGAACCTCTCAAAAACTGAACTTCTTGTCTTTCCCCATCTACTAACTCACCTAAACTTGATATCTCAATTTCGGTCTGCAGCACTATCATAACTCCTGTGCAACATGCCCGCTCTCTTGGCGCCACATTTGACTCTGATCTCATCTTTGTTCCCCATATTCAATCACTTAAACGCTCTTGTCGTCTGCACCTCAAGAATATTGTCAGAATCTGCCCTTTTCTTACGGTGGAAACGGCAATTACTCTTGTTGTTGCCTTGATTCATTCTTGTCTTGACTACTGCAATGCACTACTAATCGGTCTCCCTCTCGCTAAACTCTCCCCCCTTCAGTCTGTTCTAAATGCTGCAGCTAGGCTCATCTATCCATCCAACCGGTACACTGATGCTACTAGCCTGTGCCAGTCACTTCACTGGGGCCTATCCACCACAGAATACAGTTCAAACTTCTCACCCTCACCCACAAAGCTCTCCACAGTGCTGCACCTCCATACATCTCCTCTCTCATCTCCATCTACCACCCTACTCGTGCTCTCCGTTCTGTTAGCGACCTAAGATTAATAACCTCCATAATTCGTACCTCTCACTCTCGTCTTCAAGACTTTTCTCGAGCTGCACCTAATCTCTGGAATACTCTGCCCCGGAATACTAGGTCAATCCACAACTTCTCCACCTTCAAACGTGCCTTAAAAACACATCTTTTCAGGCAGGCTTATCAAGCTACCTAAACTGACTATTCCCCAACTAAACCTCCCCCCCACCAACTCCTCTGGCCTAAACTCGATCCTCTAGTAGTCCCAAACCCAAAGCAGATTGGCCGGCACCACTCCTGTCAGTTCAATAATGGTTCAAATCCTACTTATCACAAACAACTACCTTATGTGTCACCCCCAATTCCTCATAGATTGTAAGCTCTTGCGAGCAGGGCCCTGACTCCTAGTGTTTCAGTTGCATATTAGCCAGTTATTTTTGTTTTGTACACGAACCCTATGAACTTGTGTAGCACTGCGGAATATTGTGGAGCTATATAAATACATTTTATTATTTATTATTATGGTAAGGCAGTGTTATCCGGTCACTGTGCAGAGGTGTTAGGCTACTTTCACACTTGCGGCAGGATGGATCCGACATGCTGTTCACCATGTCGGATCCGCCCTGCGGCTATTTCGCCGTGCCGCCCGACCGCCGCTCCGTCCCCATTGACTATAATGGGGACGGGGGCGGAGCTCCGGCGCAGCACGACGGTGCACGGCGAAATCCGCCGGACTAAAAAACCTGACATGCAGTAATTTTAGTCCGGCGGCCTTTCGCCATGCACCGCCGTGCTGCGCCGGAGCTCCGCCCCCGTCCCCATTATAGTCAATGGGGACGGAGCGGCGGTCGGGCGGCACGGCGAAATAGCCGCAGGGCGGATCCGACATGGTGAACAGCATGTCGGATCCGTCCTGCCGCAAGTGTGAAAGTACCCTTATCCGGTCAATGTATGGCGGTGGTATCCAATAACTGGATGGCCATAACTGCATCCTTTTCCCTGTCCACGCCATCCTTTTTTAGACCTGGCATGAGCGGGAAAAATATGCAGATTGTGGTGCTAAGGACCTTTGCACCACAATCTGTGTCAGAAATATGCCGAACATAGACATATTTCTATATAATAAATGACCACCTATTTGTATTATCATTCGGGGGTAGGGCTAATATCTTTACAGGGAGTGCAGAATTATTAGGGAAGTTGTATTTTTGAGGATTAATTTTATTATTGAACAACAACCATGTTCTCAATGAACCCAAAAAACTCATTAATATCAAAGCTGAATATTTTTGGAAGTAGTTTTTAGTTTGTTTTTAGTTTTAGCTATTTTAGGGGGATATCTGTGTGTGCAGGTGACTATTACTGTGCATAATTATTAGGAAACTTAACAAAAAACAAATATATACCCATTTCAATTATTTATTTTTACCAGTGAAACCAATATAACATCTCAACATTCACAAATATACATTTCTGACATTCAAAAACAAAACAAAAACAAATCAGTGACCAATATAGCCACCTTTCTTTGCAAGGACACTCAAAAGCCTGCCATCCATGGATTCTGTCAGTGTTTTGATCTGTTCACCATCAACATTGCGTGCAGCAGCAACCACAGCCTCCCAGACACTGTTCAGAGAGGTGTACTGTTTTCCCTCCTTGTAAATCTCACATTTGATGATGGACCACAGGTTCTCAATGGGGTTCAGATCAGGTGAACAAGGAGGCCATGTCATTAGATTTTCTTCTTTTATACCCTTTCTTGCCAGCCACGCTGTGGAGTACTTGGACGCGTGTGATGGAGCATTGTCCTGCATGAAAATCATGTTTTTCTTGAAGGATGCAGACTTCTTCCTGTACCACTGCTTGAAGAAGGTGTCTTCCAGAAACTGGCAGTAGGACTGGGAGTTGAGCTTGACTCCATCCTCAACCCGAAAAGGCCCCACAAGCTCATCTTTGATGATACCAGCCCAAACCAGTACTCCACCTCCACCTTGCTGGCGTCTGAGTCGGACTGGAGCTCTCTGCCCTTTACCAATCCAGCCAGGGGCCCATCCATCTGGCCCATCAAGACTCACTCTCATTTCATCAGTCCATAAAACCTTAGAAAAATCAGTCTTGAGATATTTCTTGGCCCAGTCTTGACGTTTCAGCTTGTGTGTCTTGTTCAGTGGTGGTCGTCTTTTAGCCTTTCTTACCTTGGCCATGTCTCTGAGTATTGCACACCTTGTGCTTTTGGGCACTCCAGTGATGTTGCAGCTCTGAAATATGGCCAAACTGGTGGCAAGTGGCATCTTGGCAGCTGCACGCTTGACTTTTCTCAGTTCATGGGCAGTTATTTTGCGCCTTGGTTTTTCCACACGCTTCTTGCGACCCTGTTGACTATTTTGAATGAAACGCTTGATTGTTCGATGATCACGCTTCAGAAGCTTTGCAATTTTAAGAGTGCTGCATCCCTCTGCAAGATATCTCACTATTTTTGACTTTTCTGAGCCTGTCAAGTCCTTCTTTTGACCCATTTTGCCAAAGGAAAGGAAGTTGCCTAATAATTATGCACACCTAATATAGGGTGTTGATGTCATTGGACCACACCCCTTCTCATTACAGAGATGCACATCACCTAATATGCTTAATTGCTAGTAGGCTTTCGAGCCTATACAGCTTGGAGTAAGACAACATGCATAAAGAGGATGATGTGGTCAAAATACTAATTTGCCTAATAATTCTGCATGCAGTGTATATTATATAGATTCTGGTGTATTATACTGTGCCCTGTATTTCCCAGTAGAAAATGATCCTTGGGAAGCACAGTCCTCATCCCTGACCACCAGGACCAGGTAGCGCTCTGTCAGTACATGGCGGCCTCTCCTCTCCGCCACGCTGCTCCGCTGTGTACTGGTGCTTATTCTGACACTAGGGCTGGGTTCACATCCTATTTTTGCCATCCATTTAATGCATACCAAAAATGTATGCGTTAACAGATGCCTCAGACTGATGCCGTACAGTGGCATCCGTTCACCATAGAGTTCCATGGTAGAAATAAAAAAATTTACGTTAACGTATGCATTTTTTTAATGGACTCTGCAGGATACAAAAAACGTGGAGTGCTGCACTTTTGTATACATCAAACCGATAGGAAATAAAAAAAATTTAGGCTCTAGTAGGGCACATTTTTGAGAGTTTCCCTGATTAAAATACATATTTTTGGTGGGAATTTTTGCCATTGATCCCCCTCTGGTATATCACTGTCCATGTTGTGGGAATATTTGTGCACTTCAGGTCATATTTGCAGCCAGCAAACACTTACTAGAAGGTTTTTCAGGTTCGCCTGCCATTAAAGTGATTGGGGCCCTCCGCGAACGCGCGGTTTGCGAACATTTGATTGAGAGCGCACGTTCGCGAATGGTCCATCACTAGGTAACACAGCAGATCTTGAAGTTGTTGGTATTGAAAGGGTTATAAAACCAGTGCGAGGAGGAGATCTAGATAGACTGCTTTTTAACAGGGAGTCTTTTTGGATCTTCTTATTACATACCAGGATTCCAAATGGCATGAATAATAGACATGATCTCATCTTTGAGTATTGATTTATATTTTGCATGACTATATGTGATTGTTGATAAATTTTTCCCTCTGTAGAAGCTTTTTTCTTTGCAAGTAGTTTTGTATTTTATGATGTAACCAGACACAACCTCGATTACAATTTGAAGATTGTTCACACATGGAAGCGGAGGAGTGTCTCAGGTGTGTGAAAGGTTTTTTAAATCAGTAAATTTTGCTATACAGCACAGTCATGAATAAGACAGTTTGTCGAAACACGTACACCGCAAAGCGCTCTGATCAGCACTTGGAATTTTTAAAAGAATTGCAATAAAAAAGGTTGGATTTTATCAGTAGTGCATGTGCTGGAAGATGTAACTGCAGCGTCCCACTAGCTCATGTGGGGACTGCAAAAGCTTTTTGTCGTCATCTGTAATATCATGCTCTATTGTATTATCATGTGAAATCCATTTTTACCAGGCTGTCAGGTGCACTACACACATCTTACCACTAGATGGGGTAGCACCACAGTATATATAGGGCAATTCAGGCCTAGTTAGGGGGTTGATCTTTAGAGTGTGGAGGAAAGAAGATGATGGAGTGAGGAGCTAAGGGGGAAGGAGAGGTCCCCTCTCCTCTCAGCTCTCTCTTGGGCTCCACGGCCCAGAGGAGCCACCGTGTGTCTCTGTAGCAAAGCCAGGAAGCTAGGCAGAGGGAAAGTCTATATTCTACTATTCACTCCTCTGGAGTAACAAGTGAATCTTGATTAAGTTTATTGTTGGTTGAAGACAAAGGAAGGACAAAGCCATTATTCTGGGCTCTAGGCGCTTTTGTATCTTGGTGAAGGACTTATTAGCTTCCGGCAGCCTGAGCGTTATTCTAAGGACAGATAAGGCTTCTGTTGTATCACTTGTGTTGAAGATCAAGACTGGAACTACCTCAACTGAGACTGAAGCAAGGCAAAGAGCTGAATATCAGTGAGTACATAACTAACTACCGTAGCCTGACACAGTACTACCAGCACAGCCTGTTTACAGGGATTCTTCACATCCAACTTGCATGTGTACCCCAGTCAGGGGCCCAGCCGCACAAGCACTCAGCACCTAATCACCATCAAGGGCACCTCGATCACCACCTGGCCGGGTCCCCTGTAATCGAGTGTTCCCCGGAGAATCCAGTGCTGTTCTCCCCTTCACTGCACTGCTGGCCCAGGGAGGCGTCTGCTAAACCGTGAGTAACCGATAAACTGTCTTGTACACTTCGGCCCACCGTGAACCTTGCATGTTCTACCCCTGCGGACTGGCACGTTGCATAACTAGATAGTCTCAGTGTGAAAAATGTATATACTATATGTATGACAGACAATATATGGTTATTTTGCCAATAGCTTGGATTTGTATACAATATTGGTAGTTTTCAATAAATGAAGGGTGATTCGCTCTGACCACAATATAAAGCAATAAGTCTCTCAAATGTATTAGATAAGACAATAGATGTGGTTAATTTACCAATATTATATCCAATAACTTGAATTTATATACATCATTTTGATAGTTTTCAGTAAATAGTGTGGGGATTTGCTCTGGTAGGCAGGGTAAGCGGACGCAGAGCAGAGGCAAAAAAACTGTTTGTAAAACAAAACTTCAGTGTTTATTCACACACAAGGCAAAAACAAAGCGACATTTTTCAGTCTTACTGTTAACTCACACAAAGGAAAGTCCAAAAAGCAAAACAATCACCTTGTTAGCAGCTTTTTCACTAGCGGTCCACAACAGGCTTTAGGGGGCCTGTTTCCCCGCATGCGGGTCTCAGCCCTTTAGCACGGCACCATACCTCAGATCCCAAAACAGACACCTTGCTGCGGAGCCCCGCTGTTTTTTAAGAACAGCTAGGTGTTGCTAAAACCCGGACCGACACTTAAAATCCAGTCCGGTGTTTGACCCCACCTGGCTGCAAATCAGCCCAGTAGCACACACTGGGAGGAAAATACCTGTCCTCCCAGACCATACCCTTCACTGTGTCACATACCCCCCCCCCCCCTTTGTTCAACCCTGAGGGGGTGTACACACACGCCAGACAATGTACTCAGGACAGGGCATCCGTGTTTCCCTGCAATCGGCCTGCCCTGTGTTCCACTGTAAATTTAAAGTTCTGTAGGGACAGGAACCATCAGGTGACCCGGGCATTTCTGTCTTTGGCCTGGCTCATCCACTTGAGAGGGGAGTGGTCAGTCACCAGGTGGAATTTTCTCCCCAACAAATAATAGCAGAGAGACTCGAGTGCCCACTTGATAGCCAGACACTCTCTCCACTATATTGTACCTGGTCTCGGCTGGGGTGAGCTTACGGCTGAGGAAGACAACGGGATGCTCCTCCCCGTTGACTTCCTGGGACAGTACATCACCAAGGCCCACCTTGGAGGCATCCGTCTGTACTATAAATTTCCTCTTGAAGTCGGGCGTCACCAAAACCGGGGACCCACACAGGGCCAACTTCAAAGCTCAGAACGCCTCTTCCGCCTGATCATCCTAGTGAACCAACACGGATTTATGTCCCTTCAAAAGTCCTGTCAATGGCGCAGCTATCGTAGCAAAGTGGGGGACGAACCTCATGTAATAGCCCACCATCCCCAGGAACTACTTTACTTGCCTAGAGGGGACAGGTTGGGGCCAATTCCATATCGCGTCTATTTTGTTTACTTGGGGTTTGATGACTCCGCGCCCAATGACATACCCTAGATATTTAGTCCCTTCTAACCCTATCACTCACTTTTTTGGGTTAGCGGTCAAGCCAGCCTTCCTAAGGGAGTCCACTACAGCCTGTACTTAGGTAGGTGACTTTCCCAGTCGGTACTGTGGATAACGATATCATCCAGGTATGCCGAAGTGTACCGACGATGTGGACGGAGTACAATGTCCATTAACCTTTGAAACGTGGCGGGAGCACCATGTAGACCAAAGGGTAATACCTTATACTGATACAGCCCCTCTGGTGTGATGAAAGACGTTTTCTCCTTGGCAGCCTCCGTCAAGGGTACCTGCCAGTACCCTTTGGTGAGGTCCAAAACAGAGAAATACCGGGCTTGGCCTAACTTCTCAATAAGCTTATTCACTGGGGGCATGGGATATGCATCAAACTTGGAAACCTCCTTAAGTTTGCGGAAGTTGTTACAGAATCATAACATCCTGTCCTGCTTGGGTATTAAGACTATCGGACTGGCCCATTCAATTTTTGACTCCTTGATGACGTCTAGCCACAGCATTAGCTGCACTTCCTCTGAGATGGCTTGTTTCCAAGCCTCGGGTACCCGATATGGCTTTAACCGGACTTTTGCCTGAGGCTCAGTGACAATGTCATGCCGGATTGTGGAAGCGCGTCCAGGGAGGTCCGAGAACACATCCGTGTTCCGACTAATGAACTCCCTGGCCTCCTGATGCTGTTTAGAGGAGAGGCTGTCAGCATTTTTTACTGTGGCAACCACTTCCCTTGCATCAGATAGAGGGGCCGGAACCTCTTCCTATAGAAAACCTGGCTGAGGGCTGTCTTCAGGACAGGTCTCCCTATCTTTTGAAGGTTTTAGTAAATTAACATGGTACACCTGCTCCGGCTTTTGCCGCCCTGGCTGGTGTACCTTGTAATTTACCTCTCCAACTTTCTCGAGTACCTCGTAGGGCCCCTGCTACCTGGCCAGGAACTTACTGTCCAGCGTTGGTACCAGAACCAAAACCCGATCACCCGGGTTAAAATTCTCAACCCGAGCCTGGTGATTATAGACTCTACTCTGGGCTCGCTGAGCTGCCTCCATATGTGCCAACAGACCACGAGGGCAGATAGGGCAGTAGAAGATCCCAACCCCTCCCATCTTTAGACACCATCTGCTTTAACATGTTTTTCAAGGTTAGAATAAACCTCTCTACCAGGCCGTCCGTTTGAGGGTGATAGACGGACGTCCGTAACTGTTTGATCTGTAGTAATTTACTGAGTTCCCTCATGACTTTTGACATAAAAGGGGTTCCCTGGTCGGTCAGAATCTCTTTAGGTAGGCCCACTTGGGAAAACATCTCCAATAACTCTTTGGCTATGAATTTGGCGGATGTATGTCGCAGCGGCACCGCCTCCGGGTCCCAAGTGGCATAGTCCAGGACTACCAAGATGTGTTGGTGCCCTCTAGCGGACTTTGGTACTGGGCCTATGAGATCCATAGCGATCCACTCGAATGGAACCTCAATAATTGGGAGAGGGACCAGGGGACTACAAAAATGTGGCTTGGGGCTGATTATCTGGCAGGTTGGGCAAGACTTGCAATACTCTTCCACCTCTCTGAACACACTGGGCCAGTAAAACTGCTGTAGAATCCGGTCCTGCGTTTTCTGCTGGCCCAGGTGTCCCCCAAGAACATGTTGGTGGGCTAACTCCAACACGAGCTTACCTTACCTACAATAGTCTAATAAGGTGCAGCAATCAACAGGAATTATAGAAAGACACTTAAGTCATTCCGGTCATTCAGACCCAAAGGACCCAGGGCCCTGGCTTTTATAATCCAGCTGGCTTCTTTTCGTAAGAGCGAAGTGTGTCTATCCCCCCCTGTAGGAAGAAAGGGAACGATTTCTAGGCCTGAAAATGTCAATACCTTGGGGTCGCCTCCATGCATTTCCTTCACATGTTTAATTAAACACGGACATCCCCTACCCGATGTCACTGATCCAAAATGTTCCCTTATTCTCTCAAATAACGGTCTAATGGTTTTTCCTATATAGAAGCTTTTTCCTATATAGAAAGGCACATTATCAGGTACACTAGAAACCTACTCCGACAGGTAATTACAGTCAGGTCCATAAATATTGGGACATTGACACAATTCTAACATTTTTGTCTCTATGCACCACCACAATGGATTTGAAATGAAGCAAACAAGATGTGCTTTAACTGCAGACTGTCAGCTTTAATTTGAGGGTATCCACATCCAAATCAGGTGAATGGTGTAGGAATTACAACAGTTTGCATAAGTGCCTCCCACTTGTTGAGGGGCCAAAAGTAATGGGACAGAATAATAATCATAAATCAAACTTTCACTTTTTAATACTTGGCTTAAAATCCTTTGCAGTCAATTACAGCCTGAAGTCTGGAACGCATAGACATCACCAGACGCTGGGTTTCATCCCTGGTGATGCTCTGCCAGGCCTCTACTGCAACTGTCTTCAGTTCCTGCATGTTCTTGGGGCATTTTCCCTTCAGTTTTGTCTTCAGCAAGTGAAATGCATGCTCAATCGGATTCTGGTCAGATGATTGACTTGGCCATTGCATAACATTCCACTTCTTTCCCCTAAAAAACTATTTGGTTGTTTTTTCAGTATGCTTTGGGTCATTGTCCATCTGCATTGTAAAGCGCCATCCAATGAGTTCAGAAGCATTTGGCTGAATATGAGCAGATAATATTGCCCGAAACACTTCAGAATTCATCCTGCTTCCTTTTGTCAGCAGTCACATCATCAATAAATGCAAGAGAATCAGTTCTATTGGCAGCCATACATGCCCACGCCATGACACCACCACCACTATGCTTCACTGATGAGGTGGTATGCTTACGATCATGAGCAGTTCCTTTCCTTCTCCATACTCTTCTCTTCCCATCACTCTGGTACAAGTTGATCTTGGTCTCATCTGTCCATAGGATGTTGTTCCAGAACTGTGAAGGCTTTTTTAGATGTCGTTTGGCAAACTCTAATCTGGCCTTCCTGTTTTTGAGGCTCACCAATAGTTTACATCTTGTGGTGAACCCTCTGTACTCACTCTGGTGAAGTCTTCTCTTGATTGTTGACTTTGACAAACATACTCCTACCGCCTGGAGAGTGTTCTTGATCTGGCCAACTGTTGTGAAGGGTGTTTTCTTCACCAGGGAAAGAATTCTTAGCTCATCCGCCACAATTATTTTCTGTGGTCTTCCGGGTCTTTTGGTGTTGCTGAGCTCACCGGTGCGTTCCTTCTTTTTAAGGAATGTTCCAAACAGTTGTTTTGGCCACACCTAATGTTTTTGCTATCTCTCTGATGGGTTTGTTTTGTTTTTTCAGCTTAATGATGGCTTGCATCACTGATAGTGACAGCTCTTTGGATCTCATCTTGAGAGTTGACAGCAACAGATTTCAAATGCAAATAGCAGACTGGAAATTAACTCTGGACCTTTTATCTGCTCATTGTAATTGGGATAATGAGGGAATAACACACACCTGGCCATGGGACAGCTGAGAAGCCAATTGTCCCATTACTTTTGGTCCCTTAACAAGTGGGAGGCACATATGTAAACTGTTGTAATTCCTACACCGTTCACCTGATTTGGATGTAAATACCCTCAAATTAAAGCTGACAGTCTGCAGTTAAAGCACTTCTTCGTTTCATTTCAAATCCATTGTGGTGGTGTATAGAGCCAAAAAATTTAGAATTGTGTTGATGTCCCAATATTTATGGACCTGACTGTAAATGGTTAACCCTATGTTGTAACCCTCCAAAAAATACCACCCTATACTGGGGGTTATAACAACAAAATTAACAGTTTCCACATTTGCGATTGCCTTTAGATACATATTACCTCAACCATATATCTGGTGTTTTTTCTAAGTACCTGCTTCTGACCAGCCTGTCTTTCAAGGTATGGCAAAGCCTAAACGCAATAATAGGTTTGTTCTATGCCAAGTCTTTCAAGGATTCGTCACCGCCCAATATGTCCCAATTCTGATATATAGTTTTACGGATGGCAAACCGTATGAGCTTTCGTGTTCCTAATCTCTCTTTTAGGGCTCTTTTTACCCATTAACAATGCATCCTGGGTAAAAAGTGCAGCTTTTGACATTGCCTTATGAAGGTCCATAAGGGGACAGCCTCTCTTCACCAAACGTGTGGTGGGGTCAATGACTTTGAATTTAAAATCTTCATCCGGGCCATTGATTCTCCTTAATCTTATATATTGACCATAAGGTACAGCTGTTTTTACACTCTGTGGTTGGAAGCTCTCGTGGTGTAACAGTGAATTGGTCGCCGTGGGTTTTCTGTATCCCCTGGTGACCAACTGGTTGTCCTCCACTGTCACCAAGACATTCAGAAACTCTAACTCATGGCCTCCAAATTTATATTTGAACTTCATATTCATATCGTTCTTTGTATTAAGATAATCAACAAACTCGCCGAATTGGCACTCCATGCCAGACCAAACAATGAATAGATCATATATATAACGTAAAAACTGTTGCATATAGCGCAGAGATGGAGGATTAATTAATTAATAGACAAATTTGTCTTCAAACCTTGCCAGGAAAAGATTGACGAAAGGAACATGCCACCGGGGTCCCCATTGCAGTACCATGTTTTTGCTTATACCACTGCTCCCCAAATCTGAACACCTTATTACCCAGTATAAACTGGAGGGCCTCCCCAATAAACTAGATAAATAGAGCGCTTTTATCAGTGCCCTCTAAGATCTCCTTGACGGCCTCCTGGGGGATGCGAGTGTAGAAGCTCTCTACATCGAAAGAGACCAAATGATATCCCTCCTGCCAATTAAAAGATTTCAGAGACAGGAGGAAGTAATGTTTCCCTGAGATATGAGGGAATGCTTCTAAGGAGAGGGCAGAGGAGCCAATCCAAGTATTCAGAGAGGGGAGCAGTGGCAGAACCGATGCCAGCCACAGGTGGGCAATCTAAACTTTTGTGGACTTTAGCCAAAAAATACCAGGAAGGTTTAGAAGGGGACACCGGGAGCAACCTCTCCCCCGTCTTCCTGGATCTGCCGGCAGTCATGTGATCTACTACCTGGAAGTAACGCACACCAACCACCGCACGCCAGGAGACACGCCACTTGAACACGCCATGGAGAGACGCTGAGGAGTCATTCGACCAACAAGATGAACCATATCCATACCAGACACCGATAAAACGGCTCCCCTCTCCCAGTTGGTATATCTATATTCTTTCAAGTATTTCTTCGAATATTTTTTTCGAATATATTTTTATTATATATATATATATATATATATATATACACACATATTATATATATATATATATATATATATATATATATATATATAAAAAAAATTACAATATATTTTTTCGATTTTATTCCTTTGAGCGCACAACTCTGTTACATAGAAACATAGAATGTGTCGGCAGATAAGAACCATTTGGCCCATCTAGTCTGCCCAATATACTGAATACTATGGATAGCCCCCGGCCCTATCTTATATGAAGGATGGCCTTATGCCTATCCCATGCATGCTTAAACCCCTTCACTGTATTTGCAGCTACCACTTCTGCAGGAAGGCTATTCCATGCATCCACTACTCTCTCAGTAAAGTAATACTTCCTTATATTACTTTTAAACCTTTGCCCCTCTAATTTAAAACTGTGTCCTCTTGTGGTAGTTTTTCTTCTTTTAAATATGCTCTCTTCCTTTACCGAGTTGATTCCCTTTATGTATTTAAAAGTTTCTATCATATCCCCTCTGTCTCTTCTTTCTTCCAAGCTATACATATTAAGGTCCTTTAACCTTTCCTGAATATTTACATGAATATTTACATGAATATTTTCGAACATTTTAAAATACAATATTTGAATTAACTTTTTTCACATGAACTATTGCAATTTTCGTATGAACTAATACTTTCGCATGAACATTTTCACATGAATACTCTTTAAGATTTTACTATATTCTTGCATGAACTGCTTTTTTAAGACCCATCACAATTTTCCAGGACCCTGTTTCTTCTCTGATCATCATTTTTTTCAAAAAATTTTATCAACATTTTTTATCGGACCACCGCACACCTCTTTATCCATTATTTTTATCCACCTTTTAAATTGGATGTTCTAAATAAATAAATGAATATTTTCTTAGGATATACTGTCTCAGTGTACACTATATCCACAGCACACCTATCTACATAAATACCTCTTCGCAGCCTCAGGTGATTGAGTGCCTGGTCCACCCTATACAGTCCTGTATTTGATCTCACCTGGCTGCAAATCAGCCCAGCAGCACAGGCTCGGGTGAAGGGGGGGGGGTAAAACCTGTCCTCCCAGACCATTATTTTCAAAGTCCTTGGAGCGCGCCGACTTTTCTTTGATGCAAATAGTATTCTAGCGGTGGATGAATATATTATTCTGTGGGTCTTGGATCATGTCTGTTAGGCCTCTTGCCCACGAACGTAAGGGCTCCGTGCCCATGCTGCCGCATGAGGATCGCAGACCCATTCACTTGAATGGGGTCTGCGATCCGTCCGTTCCGCAAAAAGATAGAACAAGTTCTATCTTTTTGCGGAACGGAAGCATGGAATGGAACACTACAGAAGCACTCCGTAGTGCTTCCGTGGGGTTCCGTTCCGTGCTTCCGTTCCGTTCTGCAGCGCATCTCCGCATTTGCGGACCCATTCAAGTGAATGGGTCTGCATCCGTGATGCGGAATGCACACGGCTGGTGACCCGTGTATTGCGGAACCGCCATATGCAGCACGGGAACGGAGCCCTTACATTCGTGGGCAAGAGGCCTTAGACCTATAATAGGGGGTGTCGGACCCCCACCGATCAGATACTGATGACCTATCTAGATGTGCCTTCTCAAACAGCTGATCAGCGAGGGTCTCAGGTGTCGGACCCCCACCGATCAGATACTGATGACCTATCTAGAGGTGCCTTCTTAAACAGCTGATCAGCGAGGGTCTCAGGTGTCAGACCCCCACCGATCAGATACTGATGACCTATCTAGAGGTGCCTTCTCAATCAGCTGATCAGCGAGGGTCTCAGGTGTCGGACCCCCACCGATCAGATACTGATGACCTATCTAGAGGTGCCTTCTTAAACAGCTGATCAGCGAGGGTCTCAGGTGTCAGACCCCCACCGATCAGATACTGATGACCTATCTAGAGGTGCCTTCTTAAACAGCTGATCAGCGAGGGTCTCAGGTGTCAGACCCCCACCGATCAGATACTGATGACCTATCTAGAGGTGCCTTCTCAAACAGCTGATCAGTGGGGGTCTCAGGTGTCGGACCCCCACCGATCAGATACTGATGGCCTATCTAGAGGTGCCTTCTTAAACAGCTGATCAGCGAGGGTCTCAGGCGTCGGACCCCCACCGATCAGATACTGATGACCTATCTAGAGAACAAGTCATCACTTATAATGTCTCGGAAAACCCTTTTCATGAAAATCCTGGAAAATCTGAGCATATGGTGGGATTGAACCACCCTCAAATCATGTGCTAAAAGAAACAGAAATTGCCCTCTAATGTATATAATGAAGGTTTTCTGAAGGAGGGGAAGGAGCTTCTCTCTAATCGCTGGCTGCACCTGATCCGTCTGCTGATAAGGAACAAGGAAACCAGATTAGAAGAGAAGAACGTGGTGGGTGCTGCTGACACAAGGCTGAAAGTACAAGGATACACAAGGCGGCAGAATCTGGTGCACGAGGTGAGTAATTGGAGAGGAATATGGCGCAGTGGGGTACGTTTCCTATAGTGTCTGCGCCGGTTTTAGACAGTTGGTAATTTTTAAGTCTCATTTACTACTGAAAATACACCTGTTTTGGAGGCATTTGCGCCTCATTCGTCTATTTTGAATTTCTTAGACTAATTCAGTTTTCTAACTTTTTCCAACCTATTTATGTAGGTGTGACTTCTTTTGAGCCTGATTCTGTCTAATTTTTACGCCACCCCAGGGCTCGCGTACTTTTTTGCATCTGTTTTGAGTGGCAAGTTGGCCTACATTTTTCCCTAAAAAGCCACCCTTTCATAGAGAAGTGCGACTGCTTTCAGATCACTTGCGCCATATTTTCATGCGCATACTAAATAGACCAGTCTAAGTGAATAGGAACCTGTCGTACTGATAAAGTACCACCAGAGGTCAGACTAATAACAATACGCTATGCGACTTTTAATAAATTGTAGTCAAAATACAGACAGGTCAGCCAAATACGCCAGTCTAATTTGACACCTAAAAAGAGGCGAGCTTGATAAATGTGCCCCGGAGTACAAGAGTTTGAAACTGGAGGGGCCCCTGTTCTTGTGTAGGGGATAAGCCATGGAAGTGCAATAGAGCAGCACTGTAGCTGTCTGCCTACACAGGATACAGATCCATTCATTTCAATGGTTCCGCATAAAATGCGGACAGCGTATCCGTATGTCCGTTCCGCAGTCCTGTTCTTGCCTGTCTTGCGGACAAGAATAGGTATTGTTACAATGGATCCGCATAAAAAACGGATGGAACATGGACATCACACGGACATCCAACCCCCACCCACTCAGAAGAAATGTTTGTCCTTCCCCAGTATCAGTGTCCTATGATAATAGGATAAGCGGTGTCTGGCAGCTCCTTATCCTCATTCACTCACATTTCACCACCAAGGAGAACATAGCGCCGTCACAAGCTCACGTGTTGCTGCGGGTAAGGTCTGGTGGGAACTGGGTGGCGGCCCCCAGATAGTGGAGGCCCCTAGGCAACTGCCCTATAATTCAGTCCTTATTTAAAGCAATAGGAGAATGCAGTGATTTGAATGGAAACGTTCTGCAGGCAAGCGTAGTGTGATGTGTGTCCTCTCTAGTATCAGATCACTACACCAGACCTGCCCCTCTGTCCACCCCTTTATAACACTCCCTGCTGCCGTGCCACATTATGTAGGGCTGCTCTCACCTTCACAGACCGGACGCTGCTGCTGCTGCTACAAGTAATACTGCTGCTGCAGGTAATACTGCTACTACAGGTAATACTGCTTCTACAGGTAATACTGCTGCTGCCTCCTATGTCGTCTCCTCTACTCTGATTGTATGACACCTCTCTACATCTCTGTACTGCACTGCCGTCTACACACTACCATTCATCATCCCTCACACTTTCCAGCTCTTCCAATAACCTCTTAGTGACCGGCCTATTTTGAGCCTTTATAACCAAATATAGATATGTTATTATTTTTTATTTTTTTCAATCATCGCTTTCCAAGAGCTAAAAATGTTTTACAAATTTTTACGTTGCATGAGGGCTTGTTTTTTGCGGGAAAAGTTGTCGTTTTTAATGGCACCCTTTTGAGGTACACATAACTTACTGAATAACTTTTTTATTAACTGTTTCGGGGGGGGGGGGGGATGGATAAAAACAGCAATACTGCCACTAAGTGTTTACGTTATAAATTTTGCAGCATTTACTTTATGATGCAATTAGCATGATAGCTTTATTCGCTGGGTCAGTACGATTACAGCGACACCAAATACATAGAGGTGGTTTTTTTTGTTGTTTTTTTTATGACTTTTGCACAATTTTTTTTTTTTTTTTTTAAGAAAATGTTTTTGCATCGACCACATTTTAAGGTCCATAACATTTTTATTTTTCGTTCTAAAGAGCTGTGTAGGACCTGATGTTTGTGGGTCGCCTTGTAGTTTTCATTGGTAACACTTTTTGATCACTTTATATTATGTTTATTTGGTGGTGAACAAGCGAAAAGCAGCAATTCTGGCATTGTTCTATTTGTTGTTTGTTTGTTTTTTACGGTTAAAAGGCATTTTTGATTTAGGTTTCTTTACTCTAAATGGGTCCTAAATTAATAGGGGCTCGTTCACACGAACGTGTGCTGCCCGTTGCCATATTGCGGACCGCATTTGCGGATCTGCAATACACGGGCACCCGTTCCGTGTGCATTCCGCATCACGGATGCGGACCCATTCACTTCAATGGGTCCGGAGATGCGGAACGGAACACTACGGAAGCACTATGAAGTGCTTCCTGGGGTTCCGTTCCGTGCCTCCGCACCGCAAAAAGATAGAACATGCTCTATCTTTTTGCGGAACGGCGCGATCGCGGACTCATTCAAGTGAATGGGTCCACGATCCCCATGCGGCTGCCCCACGGACGGTGCCCGCAATTTGCGGTCCATAGCACGGGCACGGGCTTCACACGTTCGTGTGAACGAGCACTAAGGGTAAGAACCAGCCTACATACTGGCAGTCTCCAATCATTGCTGACACTAGCAGACTGTGTAGGAACTCGTCCTCTTCACAAGGGGAATGATATCAACCAGGTTCCTTTTAGATTGAGTCTACATGGAGACTTTTTGTATAGTTTTTTTGGTATACAAGTATTTATTAAAATAGACATGTCATGAAAGGTGACTTTTAGGTGATGTCTTCTCCAACTAGAGTTGTTCTCTTTCCTTTTCCTTTCCACCACCACAACTTTCCTGGATGCCCCCTCGCTTCTGCAGCCACCCCCAGCCTCTATAGCAACACATATAAAAATCAGATCTCAGACCAGATCCTCAGATGAATTCAGATCACAGACCAGACTCTTGCATTAATTCAGGCATCAGACCGGACCCTAAAATTTAGTGCAGAACTCGGACTATACCCCTAATTCAGACTCCAGACCCCAACATTAATTCAGACCTAGACCTGTTCCCTGAATAAGTGCAGACCCCAGACCAGACTCCAGACCTCTGCAGATTAACACAGATCTCCAAACCAGACTCCTAAGACCTCAGACCAGACCACTAAATGAATGCAGACCCTAGACTAGATCCGTACATTATATCAGACTCCAGACTCCAGATCTGGTTAAGGCCTCCTGCACACGGCCGTTTTTTTTCCCCGTTTACTGGCCGTTTTTTGCGTTCCGTATACGGAACCATTCATTTCAATGGTTCCGCAAAAAAAAAACGGAATGTACTCCATATGCATTCCGTTTCCGTATTTCCTTTTTTCCGTTTTTCCGTTTTAACATAGAACATGTCCTATTATTGCCCGCAAATCACGTTCCGTGGCTCCATTCAAGTCAATGGGTCCGCAAAAAACGGAACACATACGGAAATGCATCCGTATGTCTTCCGTTTCCGTTCCGTTTTTTGCTGAACCATCTATTGAAAATGTTATGCCCAGCCCAATTTTATCTATGTAATTACTGTATACTGTATATGCCATATGGAAAAACTAAACGGAACAAAAACGGAAACAAAAAACGGAACAACGGATCAGTGAAAAACGGACCGCAAAACACTGAAAAAGCCATACGGTCGTGTGCAATAGGCCTAAGTGTGTGATTTTTATCTAGAAATATGTGAGGTTGTGAAATGATTCTGTCATATAAAATATATGGCTCATGTATGGACTGTATTAATGCATTTACTTTGTGTTATGCCCTATTTTATGGAATGTTTTAATTTATGTATTGTTATGGTTAGCTCAAATGTAGATTATTCTCACTCACTTCCTCCTATATATTCCCTCAATATAAAGCTGCTATTCATGACAACATAGTAAGGCCTCATGCACACGACCGTGGTGTGTTTCGCGGTCGGCAAATCACAAAGCGGGGACAAGAATAGGACATGTTATTTTATTTATTTTTTGCGGGGCCACGGAACAGAGCAACGGAAGCGGACAGCACACGGAGTGCTGTCCGCATCTTTTGCGGCCCCATTGAAGTGAATGGGTCCACATCCGAGCTGCCAAAACGGCGGCTCGGATGCGGACCCACACAACGGCCGTGTGCATGAGGCCTAATTAGCGGATATTTTCTCCTGGCTCCTGATGTCCTATAATTAGTTGTATTAGATCACCTTGTTAAAAAAATATTCTTTTTCATAGCTGGTCATTTTAGGGCTTCAAGATCCAACAGGAAAGATAAGAAAGGACATACCGTATCTATGTGTATATGTCATCCTACATGGCTCTGACTATACTAAATAAATGTCTAATATCACACCCCAGACCAGACTCATGTACTCCCGAGCTCCTTTTTAGGTCCAAGTGCCCCCTGCACTGGTTCTTAATACAATCCGGGGTCAAGATGTTCTGTGTGCTGCCATGTTTTGTTGCTGGAGGCATAAAACAACCCTTCACATTGCAGTTCTAGCTAACACTTGGGGACGGGTTGTATACCAACAGGGGTGTAGCTATAGGGGGGTAAATGGAGCATCTGCACCCAGACCTTGGTGCTCCAAGACCCGTCTGCTAAATAACAAGGCACCAATTCTATAAATGGAGAAGGTAGGCGGGGGGGCCCTGTTACAGATTTTGCATTGAAGCCCATGGAGTCATGTTACACCTCTATATGACTACCTTGCTGGATCTAAATTTATCTGCATATTTCTATGGAGGATATGGAACTCATGTGGTGGCCAGAAGCACATGACCCATTGCATCTGGCCACCCCATACCACTGTCCTGCTAAACATGCTACAGACCTCTAGCAAACCTCACAAAGAAAAAACTCCCGTTTCTGCTTCAAACTCCCCCCATCACTTTCTCCTGATAAACAATTCTAAGTTTAGAAGGAAAAATAAATGAATTACTTATCCCTGCCAAGGCCAATCTGAAAGGAGAAATCTGGGTAAATGAGAATTTTGTGACTGCCATAACATAAAGAGCCTAGCTCTCTCACCTTCTTTAGTATAAAGGCCCGGTCTCTTGAACAAAACAACTTGGCAATAATTGTTTGTGGAGAAGACCTCAGAGGAGGCCTTTTCCCTGGTATATGATGAGCTCTGTGCACACCTATTGCCAAGGTAAAAACCTCTGCACCAAAACTCTGCAATAACCAGTCCTTTAAGAACCCGACTGTGTCCTCTCATTCCTCTGGAAAGCCAACTAAACTCCTTCTTAGACCTCTTGCACACGACCGTATGGCTTTTTCAGTATTTTGTGGTTCGCTAAAAATACAGATGACTTCCATGTGCATTCCGTTTTTTGCAGAATGGAACAGCTGGCCCCTGATAGAACAGTACTATCCTTGTCCGTTATGCAGACAATAATAGGACATGTTCTATGTTTTAACGGAACGTAAAAACGGAAATATGGAAACAGAAGGCATACGGAGTACCTTCAGTTTTTTTGCGGATACATTAAAATGAATGGTTCCGTATACGGAATGCAAAAAATAGAACGTAAAAGGAAAAAAAAACTTTTGTGTGCAAGAGGCCTTAACCTGTCCTCCAGATCTGTAAGCTTTTGTTTTAACTGTTCATTTTCTTGCACCAACTCTTTAACCATCTTAGAAAGTTCTTGCAGCGTTTGGTTCATACCTGCAATTTGGTTTTCTGGCTTAGAGACCCGAACCCTTATTTCTTGCATATCGTCTCTAACAAGGGCAGATTGGGAACTTAAAGTGTCCCCAAGTTGTAGGTGAGTCTGAACTGAAAGGCAGGGTAATACAAGTAGGCAGGACAATAGAAGTAAGTGGGGCCAGCAGTACCACAAAATACCGCCCCAGCAAAATCAAATACCACAGTGCAGCACAAAATACTGCCCTATGACCATCAGGATGGTGATGCAGTTTAATTGAGGAGAGACTTGTGGCTGCTGGCCAAGTGCACAAGTACCTGGTGCTCCTAGCATTAATTAATTCTGTGAGCATCAGATCGTTATGTACCGGGCCAGCGCCTGTGAGGAGGGCTCAAGTGGCCCCCTGGGCATTAACCCATTAGGAAATTTCCCTGTAGGGTATATGGCCAATCCACCCCTGGTCTCTAATCAAGGTTAAATCAGATTTATCCCCACCAATCTCAGTGGTAAGGACCCGGAGAGAGGCATTAGACTTGTAAACGGCTGACGAAATGGCAGCCCAGGGTTTCTCTGGAGGAGGGACCCTTTGAGAGATGTTTTCTCGTATATCAGAATGGCAGTTGTCAGCCAAAATAGAGAATCTAGATCCACTTGATAATCCTGGACTCACTATTTATAAGTCTAGTCTGTTTTAGGTGGACTGAGGAGGTTGGGTAGACTTTTAGGTTCGTAGGGTCAGATTTACAAATAGGAATAGTATGCCTTTGCCTACAGGCACCCCCTAGGAAACGACGACCCACTAAATAGCATATATTCTAGTGTTGATCGAGCACCGAAGTGCACGTGTGCTCTACCGAGCACAATGGAAGTCAATGGGAGAACCCCAGGCAACCCCTGCTCAGAAGAGAAGAGGGTGTCTGGTTCACAAAAAAAGGTTAGAAATTGATGGAAACCCCATCAAAATGGTTTGGAAACAGCATTAAGAGGATAGCTGGATGGACTACAATTAGCTACGACATACAATAGACAACCACACAGAGACTATATGTCAAAAGCCACGTATGTGCTAGCCATCAATCTATCCATGAGACATATAACAGACTTAGTCAGCATACCTTACAATGGCAGCCTTGTGAACTATGAGACATTCCAAATCCAGCTCTCCTCTGACTGAGAGACAATAAGCCTCAAAGTTACTTCAGATCTGTTGGATGGCTTGGGTGGACCTGCGCACCTAGATCAATATCATTAGGGAGACAAAAAGTTTTCTGATTGTCCTAACATAATATTCAATAACCATTCTATTCAGTTTTGTCATGTAAAAACTAATTTGCATAAACATGGACATATGGGAAAGACATGCAAATGGACAGAATCTACCTTGTTTTTCAGCTGAAAAACCATTTGCATGGAAAATTCGCGATCTACACTACTCATGAACAGCGCCATCTATTGGTTTCATAGTCTTATGACAAGATTATTAGTGTAGCCTTTTGCATGGAAAATTCACGATTATAATATTCGCAATCTACACTACGTCATGAACAGCACTATCTATTGGATTCATAGTCTTGTCATAAGACTATGAAACCAATAGATGGCGCTGTTCATGAGTCATTACAAGCAGGGAAATAGTCCTCAGCTACACCCTAGCAAGCTTATATTAAAGCAGATAAAGTGCTAGATGTGTGAATGATAGCAGCAATCCAATATACACCTCAGTGTTAGCGCAGGCTATTATAGGCTGAGTGCTACACGTTGTGTGGACTCTGTTGAGCAGTGTGCCCCACTTACTAGCACCCCAAGAAGATGAACAGCGCCATCTATTGGTTTCATAGTCTCATGGCAAGCCTATTACTCTTGTCATAAGACTATGAAACCAATAGATGGCGCTGTTCATGAGTAATGTAGATCGCAAATTTTCCATGCAAATGGTTTTTCAGCTGAAAAGCATGTCTTTCCCATTTGCCCATGTTTATGCAAATTAGTTTTTACATGACAAAACTGAATAGAAAGGTTATTGAATATTAGGTTAGGACAATCAGAAAACTTTTTGTCTCCCTAATGATATTAATCTAGGTGCGCAGGTCCACCCAAGCCATCCAACAGATCTGAAGTAACTTTCAGGCTTATTGGCTCTCAGTCAGATGAGAGCTGGTTTGGAATGTCTCATAGTACACAAGGCTGCCATTGTAAGGTATGCTGACTAAGCCTGTCATCTATCTCATGGATAGCTTGATGGCTTGCATATACCTGGCTTTTGGCATATAGTCTTTGTGTGGTTGTCTATTGTATGTCATAGATAATAGGAGTCCAAGATGCATCCAGCCATCCTCTTAATGCTGTTTTCATCAATTTCTAACCTTTTTTATGAACCAGACACTCTCTCTTCTTCAGAGCAGGGGGTGCCTGGTTTGATGCTCGGGTCTCCCATTGTCTTTCATTGTATTAAATTGTACTCGAGCACCCGCAGTATTCGGCTGAGCACTCGGATGTGCCAGGCATAGCGATGCTCGAGTCGAACAGCAGTTCAGCCGAGCATGTTCACTCAACACTAATATATTCCTATATATAAGATTTGCATATGTTATGTAGGAACAAAGCAGGGCACCTAGGTAAGGACAAAGAGAAGGCAGCAGAGGGTACTATATATTGTGAGAAGAGCGGACAACTATTTTTATAGTCGAAAGTGACTTAAAGGGGTTGGCCCATCTCAGACATTAATGGCATAATGCTAGAATATACCATCAATGTCAGATAGGTGCAGGTCCCAACTCTGGAACCCACTCTTATCTCCAGAACAGAGCCCCCAAAGTGAAGAAGAGCACTCCTCTCACTGCTATTGGAGTTCTTTGCTATTTTCAGAAGTCCCACAGCGGTGAATAGAGGGCACACCACACATGTACGATCACCTTTCTGTTCACCGCTATGGAACTGACGGAAATAGCTGAGCGCCCAGTTGTTGACAACAGAGGTTGGACCCATACCTATCTGACATTGATGGAATATTCTAGCCACACCATTAAGGTGTGGTCTACTTAATGAGAACACCTAGAACACCAAAAAAATCTGTTCCTACATGCACCTGAATTATTAATCCAGTATAACCAGTGGTGTACATACAAGGCTTGTAGAGATTGTTGAGGCACGCAAGCCCTAGAGCTTGAAGGGCGTAAAAGGCCCGTCTGCTACATTAGAGGAGACTAATTCATCATATTTGTAGTCCCATTTACAGACTATGCATTGGAGCCCAGGATCTTCGAGTTACTCCATGTTATGTGTATGTTAAGACTGTAGATATTGTAGACTGGGATCATTTACATTCCAGAAAGTATGATTGTGTTAAGTTTTTCCATGTTTTTTCCTAAACGTTTTCTTGGAACTTTTACAGAAATATTGACAAGGACTTGATCTTTCGGGGACAACATGAATGCACGATTCTGCTCAGGGAAAGTATTCACATTACAGCTACTGATCCTTGTTTTCTTGTCTGCATACGTATTCTACCATGAAAGAAAAACAGAGCTTATCAGCAAGTGGATTCAAGAGTCTCTAAAATTACAGGAGAGAAAAAAACCTGTAAATAACTTGACTTACCCAGCTTTCAAGCACCCTTTGGCTCCTCCGTACCCATTTCCATACAAGTTCATCATTAATCAGCCAGATAAGTGCAAGGATCGGACACCTTTCCTTGTTATAATGGTCTTTGGAGAGAGTCATGACATAGAGTCTAGACACACAATTCGCGAAACATGGGGTAATGAAAGTATTTATGATGCTGATGTGGTCAAGATTTTTCTGGTGGGTATACCTAAAGTTGCTCCTGACGCAACACAGAGGTTGTTGGAGGAGGAAAGCCTGGCCTTTGGGGACATCATACAACAAGACTTTATGGACACCTATTACAACTTGACCTTGAAAACCTTAATGGGTTTGGAATGGGTGACCAAATTCTGCCCTTCTGCCAGCTATATCATGAAGATAGACAACGACATGTTTTTCAATGTAGACTACTTGGTCCATCAGTTTCTTAATCCAGGCTTACCCATTCATAACAATTACTTCACAGGAGCCATAGTTGCCAACACTGGACCTTTGAGGAGCCGAGCATACAAGTGGTACGTACCCAAGGAAATTTATCCAAATGATACTTACCCACCCTATTGCTCTGGCCCTGGATATTTATTTTCAGTGGATATGGCAAAAAAAATCTATGATGTGGCCCAAGAAATTAGGGTCATCCCCATGGAAGATGCTTTTATGGGAGTTTGTTTGTATGAACTTCATATTCCACCTACTGCACCCCCTGCTGGCATATTTAATGGATTCAGGCTAGAATATGACCTTTGCAGATTTAGGAAAGTTGTCACGGTGCACCATTATGCTGGAAAAGAGCTACAGAAGGTATGGGCCGACTTTTGGGCTAAGAGATCTCAGAAGTGCTAAGAAAACTGAATTTCTTTTAGTATAAATTAAAAATAACAGGAGACTAATGTTTTTTTTGGGAAATTCACATGAAAAAGTAAAATTCTCAATGATGAAGAGACTTTTTAGGAAACTGCTTTGGGCCTATTAGGGTGTGCTAAGCTGATGTTGATGAGGTTGCCTGACTGAGACCCTCCATTATTAGCTACAGCTGGGGGCCATATTTACTGTGGTTCTTAAGGACAATCATCAAACTTTTATCTCAATAGGTGCCATATAATGGATGATCATACTTGTAGCACCATAACAGGAGGAGCATATACTGAATGGTTCATCATGTTATATCAATGATCATTGGGTCATGATCAGAGATGACCAGGGGGCCCTGCTATCAGACACTGAACATCCCCATTATGTATAATTTATATGCAAGATTTTATATACAGTACATGTTCTATTTATTTAATTTATGGACATTTATGTAAAATATCCAAATTCCAAAGGGTAATATGCCAATAGAGGGGCACCACGGCACATTCCAGGCTGGGTTAGACTGGTCTACCAGAGTATCTAAGGATCATTTGGTAGGCCATCATTTTCTCAAAATAATAAGTGCCTACAGCAATGGAGCCAAAAGGACCAGCAAAAGACTACCCCAAATAACCTAGAAGACCCTATTAATGGTATGACACATGTGTACAGGACAAAGTTTAGATGCAGAGTGGATGTGCCTATGTTCTGTGTAATTTTAGGGTAGATCTTCAGAACCATTTCATCAAGTGAGCCTAAGGAACCCCAGTCACACCTGGGTCCTTGAGCCTGAAGCGTCCCTAAAGACACCAGTTACAGATTTTGCACTGGGGTCCACAGCTTCATGCAAAAATTGTGTAAAATGTGCTGCAAAATATTTTATGATATTATATGAGTTTCACACATGACTTACCATTGACAGTAAATAAAACAACTTTTTAAATTAAGCCTTTTTGTGATTTTAAGACAATTCTCTGGTCAGCCAATGTTATTGGTGGGTCCCAGAAATCGCCACATCTACCTCTGAAGTCCACCACCCAAAATGGCTTTTCCATAACCTGCAAGGTACAACTTTCCAAATCTGTACACCTAAAGCAAATGGTTTTCATGATCTTATCTAGCCCATTTTCTATCAGGCAGGCTTTTGAAGCAGCAGGCCAATTCTGACTATACCGTCAATCCCCTGGGTTTACACGCACTCAAGCTTACATTCCTCAATAGTGATGGCCGAACATCAGCTGGGACGTTTCGTGAATGCGTGTACGCGATCCGCTCTTTCGCGGCGGGCCCCATTCACTTTAGTGGCATGCGAACCTGAAAAACCTTTAAGTCATATTTGCAACCACCAAATACTTACTAGAAGTGCACAAATATTCCCACAACATGGACAGTGACATACTAGAGGGTGATCAATGGCAACAATTCCCACAAAAAATATGTATTTGAATCAGAGGACATTTGTAAACTCTCAAAAATGTGCCCTGCTGGAGCCTAGAAAAAGGCCACGGGAGTACGGGCCCCAAAACTTAGACATTCACCTGACAGAAAAGAACAAGTGATTTTGTGGCTGGAGGTATATTAGATCTTCCAAAATGGCCAGAGATTTTCCTGGCCTGCCACAAGACGTCCTGGACCCCGGGGTATTTGGCAACGGATCGCTGCACGACTAAGTTCAGGATGTGTGCCATACACGGCACGTGTGTCATTTTGCCCTGTTTGCCCAGCTTGGGGGGGGGTGCAGCGGAAGAGGAGGAGTCAGCCGAGGAGGAGACGGAGGATGGAGGAGGAGGAGGAGAAGAAGAGGCAGGCCTGCATGCAATCCGTGGCGGTAACACCAAATCCACATGGGTGCCACTAGTTACATGCTTGATGGCCGTCAGAAGGTTCACCCACTGGGCAGTAAAAGTTAGGTACGGTACCTTTCCTGCCTGTATTTGCTAGACCGCGTGTCTGTGGTCAGATGTATCTTGGCACCGACACTGTGTGCCAGAGATATATTCAATTGCCACTGAACGTGGCCATATAGCTCTGGGATGCCCTTCTGGGAGAAATAATTCCTTCCGGGGACCTTCCATTGTGGTGTGCCAATGGCCACAAATGTTCTAAAGGCTGTAAGCTGTGCGGCTGCGCAGCTTCCTTTATGCCTCCGCTCAGGACCTCTGCTGGCCCGCTCAACGCTGCAGCCCGGACTTTATGTAAGGGGCTCGGGGCCTCTCTGTGCAATTTATTTTTATAATGCCTACAGTGCGGTTGGCCAACTGCGCTACCGGCGCAGTGCGCACATTAAATAACCCATATCCACCTACCCATACCCTCTCCGATGCTGCGCCACCAGCTGTGACAGCGCGAGACCCGGCGCTGAAGTCACAGATCTCGCAGGATCACGTGGGATGACTGAATGATGCGGTGCTGCAGAGGGTATGACGTGATTGTACTGACAGATGCCCAGAGCGGAGCAGAGTAGGTATGGCGCAGGGGTTATATTGTCCGGCATGGTGTAACCTCTATACATTTGCTGTACAGTATACATTATAATCCCTGTACCATGCTATACAATATACAGTATAATCCATACACCATGCCGTACAATATACAGTATAGTTCATACACCATGCCGTACAATATACAGTATAGTTCATACACCATGCTGTACAATATACAGTATAGTTCATACGCCATGCCGTACAATATACAGTATAGTTCATACACCATGCCGTACAATATACAGTATAGTTCATACACCATGCTATACAATATACAGTATAGTTCATATGCCATGCCGTACAATATACAGTATAGTTCATACACCATGCTATACAATATACAGTATAGTTCATATGCCATGCCGTACAATATACAGTATAGTTCATACACCATGCTATACAATATACAGTATAGTTCATATGCCATGTCGTACAATATACAGTATAGTTCATACGCCGTGCTGTACAATATACAGTATAGTTCAGATACCGTGCCGTGCAATATACAGTATAGTTCAGATACCGTGCCGTAAAATATACAGTATAGTACATACACTGTGAGGTTATTGTGTATATTGTACGGCATGATGTATGGATTATAATGTATATTATACGGCATGGTGTATGGATTATACTGTATATTGTACAGCATGGTGTAGGGATTATACTGTATATTGCATAGCATGGTGCAGGGATTATAATGTATTGTACGGGATGGTGCAGGGATTACACTGTATGCTTTTTGATGTGACAATTATCTTAGGTTTTCCTATAGCCCACCTTTAAAGGCGCTGAGCCCAGCTCTGAGCCGACCCCGCTCAGCAGCTGCCAAGTCTTAAAGGGAACACTGCCTCCGAGTCCACCAGTTTATGTGGCAGTAGTTGGCGGGCTAGCAGTTTTGACAAGCCAGCGGTCAGCTGTTGGGGAAGAGGGTTATCTGGCGTCATAAACTTTTTACGCTTGAACATTTGGGCCACGGAAGCCTGCCTTCTGCCAAATGAACGCGACAATGGCACGGTGGAAGGTGGAGTGTAGGACAAATGGGAGGAGAGCGGAGAAGAGGCAGGACGGGGAGCACCAGGAGTGTGGTTTTGTGGGTTCTGACGGCGTTGCTCCTACTGGGCTCGGTGATGGGAGGCCAGGTGCCTTCTTAAGGCGGTCATCCCTAGGTGAGTGTTGGGCTTAGTGCGACTTATGCGTTGACAGCACAGGCTGCAGATGGCAACCATATTGTCAGCAGCTGACACGTTAAAAAAAGCCCACACTGCGGAGCCATGTTCCGGCGTCCTGGGAGTGCAAGATGTGACCGTGCATGGTGGATGGCTCGCTCCAGATACATTTGCAGTCAGCTTTTTGCCTCCTGTGCCCTGCGAGATCTGCCTGCTTCTCCTCCTTCTCCTCCCTATCTGCTGCTCCGTCTCTCCCTCTGAACTCCCCTCCTCTTCCTCTCTTGTGGGCACCCATGTGACGTCCATCGACACATCATCATCGTCACCTTCACCACCACTGACATTAGAGATCTCGGAGTAGGCAGCAACAGCGGGGACCACCCTCTTTGGGCTGATCTGGGTACTGTCGTCAGACCGCTGGGTGGTGGCCGTTGCTACCTCCTCTTCCTCATCCGATGCCAAGAATGGCTGCGCATCGGTAAGGTCTGGGAATGGATGGGAAAATAATTCCTCTGACTCGAGTGGAGGGCTATGGTGGTGGTGTCTTTGGAGGTGCACACAGCAGAGAGTGAGGAGGGTGCAGATATATAGGATGAGGAGGGTGCAGATATATAGGATGAGGAGGGTGCAGAAGCGGAAGGCTGAGTGAGCCACTCAACCAACTCTGTTGCGTCCTTTGACATAATTGCACGCACCTTCTCCAACTTCCCACTTAGGCTCCAGCCTGGTGCACCTGCCCGACCCCTACCACCCCAGTGGAACGGCCTGCCTCTTCCTCTGCCTGTCATTTTCAAAATGACCCTGTGCCAAAGGAATATCGCACCTCTCAATTAGTTTTTTGTGGAAGCAGATATATAGAACCCCTTAATCATTATTTTGTGGAAGCAGGTATATTGCACCCCTCAATCAGTATTTTGTGGAAACAGGTATATAGAACCCCTGAATCAATATTTGGTGGAAGCAGGTATATAGAACCCCTGAATCAATATTTGGTGGAAGCAGGTATATCGCACCCCTCAATCAGTTTTTTTGGGGGCAACAGGTATGTCACACCTATTGCAAATAGTTGTTCCAATAACACTTGTCCCTCCATATACCTGCAATATCGCAGCAGAACCGCACACAACTGCTGCACAATGCAAATGCACTATAGTATACTTTCTATGTTAGAAAGTATATTATAAGTATATCACACCCCTCTGTGTATCACACCTATCGATAGCACACCTATAGCAGTCCTTAAAAGGACTTTTGTGGCCCTATTAGCTAGTGTTTGGTGTCCCTAACAGTCTGTCCCTGCTCCACACAGCAACCTCTCCCTACACTGGCAAAACACTGAATGTAAAATGGCTGCCAGATCGGGTTCTGTTATAGGGTGGGGGGTGTATCCATGTGCAGAAACGTCTCAATTGGCTGTCCTGTCCCACCTGATGGATGTGTCATGAGTCAAAGTTCGACGCAATGCAAAAGAATATGGCGCATCTGTACATCGCCATATGTTCGCATGTTCGGCGAATCACGAAAGAGCAAAGTTCGCCGTGAAACGACCGCCGGGCAAACCGCAAGGCCATCTCTATTCCTCAACATGGAAGTCTATCTACTCCCGCAACTGCACATCTATGGCATTGAGCTTCTAACGGATGTTCCTGGGGCCCAGTGTATGACCCTATCAACCCAACCTGAAATGAATTCAGCCCATTGATCAGACCATCTACGTTAGATAGAGACCAGTTCATTAGGGTTGAGTGGACATGCAACTCCATTGGAACGGACAAGCTCCACCCATAGTCTTATTGCCCTTTACACCAGGGTATTCTACTGTAGGCTTGCCATTCACTTTCTGTTTACAGCTTAGTCAATGTAGCCCACTGGCTTGTAAGGTATTATATTATTATTACACAATACAATAAAATTGAATAAAAAAATAATAGGAAGGACAAAAATATATATATGACAAAGCCCACTGGTTTGATATGAGCTCTTGGTTGGAGCTTCCCCTATAAGTACAGGTGAATGCAAATGACTCTGTGTCTTCTCAAATGTAGAGTCAATAAAGAATTTCTGGTCCAGTAAATTAAAAATTATCTCATTGTTCTCATGAAGTGAGAAATCTCTCATGTGTAACAATTAAACAATGAGCTAAATTGGAAAATCTCACAGGTTTTACTAATCTCTTCCAGGTGGAACTGGACAAATATTTGCTGGAGGATTGATGTCCTGAAAAACCTGTGTCATTTATAATACTGGTGTCTGTATTCTTAGTGGCAGAGGGGTAGGTGAGCCCCTCAGCAGTGGCGTCGCAAGGGCCCCCCCCCAGGTCATTCCATGCCCCCCCTGGTGCCCCCCTGCTGATTCGCTGAATCACTAAGGCCTCTTTCACACTTGCGTTGTCCGGATCCGTCGTGCACTCCATTTGCCGGAGGTGCCCGCCGGATCTGTAACACCGCAAGTGAACTGAAAGCATTTGAAGACGGATCCGTCTTCAAAATGCGTTCAGTGTTACTATGGCACCCAGGACGCTATTAAAGTCCTGGTTGCCATAGTAGTAGTGGGGAGCGGGGGAGCAGTATACTTACCGTCCGTGCGGCTCCCAGGGCGCTCCAGAATGACATCAGAGCGCCCCATGCGCATGGCTGACGTGATCCATGCGAGCATGTCATCCATGCGCATGGGACATCACTCTGAAGCGCCCCGGGAGCTGCACAGACGGTAAGTATACTGCTCCCCCGCTCCCCACTACACTTTACCATGGCAAACAGGACTTTAGCGTCCTGGCAGCCATGGTAACCATTCAGAAAAAGCTCAACGTCGGATCCGGATTAATGCCTTTCAATGGGCATTAATTCCGGATCCGGCCTTGCGGCAAGTGTTCAGGATTTTTGGCCGGAGCAAAAAGCGCAGCATGCTGCAGTATTTTCTCCGGCCAAAAAACGTTCCGTTCCAGAACTGAAGACATCCTGATGCATCCTGAATGGATTTCACTCTATTCAGAATGCATTAGGATAATCCTGATCAGGATTCTTCCGGCATAGAGCCCCGACGACGGAACTCTATGCCGGAAAAGAACAACGCAAGTGTGAAAGAGCCCTAATTAGTAATCGCTGCCTGCTGCCCAACCTGCCGCCCGCACTACTGACTGATTGAGTGAGTGATTAAAGTTAAAGTACACAGAACACATATACATTCACAGTCGACTCTCAGATGAGAGTCACATGACAGATGGGGGTGGGGGCGGCGTTCGGACCCAGCGGACTCGCGGAGGCAGAGCGTGCAGGGCGGGCTCAGGCTGGGAGTGGGGCAGCCGCAGAGACGAGTTGACAACTTGACGTCACGGTCGTCAACACGTAAAGCTGCGCTGCTGCGTGCCCGCCCGCGCGAACGGACTTTGCTGCCTTCATTCATGTTCTGCTCTTCTCCTGCTGCGCTAGTCTAGTGACTTAGACTAGACTTGTGAGCGGCTGTCTGAGCCGCCTGTCTACAGGTGCCCACTGCCTAGGGCTAGGCCCCAGGCCTCCAGCTTCGGACTGTCAGGACTGGAGAGGAGGCACAGTCTGAGTGACAGGAGTGGACTCAGTCCACTGTGTCTGTGGCAACTTCCCAACTCTGCCTGCCTGGCCGGCCCTGGCCCTAGAGAAAAGAAAACAATGTAAGAATAAAAAGTAAAAAAAAAAAAGTATGTACCCCTATACCCCCACTACCTCGCCTCATGGCCTGCCCTCCTGCTTGGCTTGCGCCCAGCCCCTCCTCAACCCTGATACCCCTATAACTTAGGGGTATCAGGGTACATTATACAGGGGTAATATAACTGAGGACCCCTGTATAATGTCCCCACTCCCCTGATAGCACTGAGTCCTCCTCAGTTATATTACCCTTGTATAATGTACCCTGATACCCCTTAGTTATAAATATTACCCATAATGTCCCCTGATACCCCTTAGTTATAAATTATAATATTACCCATAATGTCCCCTGACTGATACCCCTCAGTTATATAACTGAGGGTAATCAGGGTACATTATACAGGGGGTAATATAACCAAGGGGTATCAGGGTACATTATACAGGGGGTAATATAACCAAGGGGTATCAGGGTACATTATACAGGGGGTAATATAACTTATATTACCACCGTATAATGCCTGACAGGCCTCCTTAGTAACTTATATTACCCTTGTATAATTATGTACCTGGATACCCCTTAGTTATATGATCCCGGCGGGGTCATATAACTAAGGGGTATCAGGGTACATTATTATACAGGGGTAATATAACTCAGGAGGCCTATCAGGCATTATACAGTGGTAATATAGCTTACATTACCCCTGTATAATGTCCTATGATAGCCCTCCTCAGTTATATTACCCTTGTATAATGTACCCTGATACCCCTCAGTTATATTACCCTTGTATAATGTACCCTGATACCCCTCAGTTATATTACCCCTCTGTAATGTACCCTGATATCCCTTAGTTATATAATATAACTAAGGGGTATCAGGGTGCATTATACAGGGGTAACATAACTAAGGAGTTCTATTCTATCAGGGACGTAATACAGGGGTAATGTAAGCTATATTACCCCTTTATAATGTCTGATAGCCCTCCTCAGTTATATTACACCCAATGTACCCTGATACCCCTTAATTATATTGGAGCAACACTGGAGAATGTCGCGCTCATCCACAGGAAGCCAGGAGCCCGGACCTCGCCCTGAACCTTAGGCGCACAACGGATCCCAATAAAAAGAAAGACGGTCCAGCTTCACTGAAAAATACTTGAGGCTTTATTTAATCCAGTGCAGATAAAAACCAACATACAGCAATGCAGAGAATCGACCGGTTTCGGATCACTATAGATGCGGATCCTTAGTCATGATGTGCATCAGTGGGAGGTGAAGTCGAGACTAAATAGTGAACCACTGAGAAGAGGGGATCACAATCAGGTACAGGACTCCCCTCCTGATGACATCCTCCACAGGTAAAGTGCATAACAATTACAACATGCCCAAAGACATAGAAAGTGAGATAAAATGTACAAATTACAATAATAAAAAAAGAAGTAAAAATATTAGTAATGTAGGATAGTGTCATGACGCCGGTTCAATCCTGACGGTATCCGTGAGCCTAATTTGAAGATCCAGAAGCACTAGCGATTGAGCAACTTTTTCTTGTGATCACCGCCTCTGCTTGGTCTGTTAACCCTCTCCACTCCTTGTACTGACGTGCTATCTGTATTACCATCATGGACCGCAGCGAAATGCAAATTTTTTTTATTTTAGCATGGGGTACATCGGAGATATGACGGCAAATTCGAACTTTTAAGCAGTTTGATGTGCACCCGACGTACTGTAGATTACACAGAGAACATGTGATGCAGTATACCACGTATGTGGTGTTGCAATTAATGTATTGCTGAATAGTGTGAGTGGTGTCATTACTTGTAGATAAAATATGCGGGCCCATCCTCATATGGGAGCAACATGTGCATTTTTTATGTCCACATTTAAAATTACCTATGTGTCTCAGCCAGGTAGGCTGGGACCCAGGTTTATCCTGGTAAAGAGAGGGGCTCACCATATTGGCTAAAGTGGCAGCACGTCGGGCAACACATTTAACACCGCTTTTTACAACCTCACCCCAGACTTGGTCATATTTGAGAAGATGAAAATGTCTTTTGACAATGTTACATATTTGTGAGTAGTCACAGCTATAACTCGTGGAAAAAATCACTTGCTTCTCTTTATGACCAAGTTTGGGCTTATTGTTTGGGAAAATTAGATTATCCCGAGACATAGTGGAAACCATATTTTTGGATCGGTTTAAAAGTCTGCCGGGATAATTCCTGGCTAGGAGACGGGTGGTGACAGTATTCATTTCTTCAATATGGGTTTCACTAGAGGAGCAATTGCGCAAAGCGCGAATATATTCACCCCTGGGGATGTTGTGGACAGTGTGTGCAGGATGACAGGATCCCGCATGCAGGATGGTTACTTTTCTATACGTGCGACTCTGTACACGGCCATCCCCCGCATCCCCCACCAAACACAAATCCAAAAAGGATTTAGAGAAAAACGTAAATTGCAATTTATTAGCATTGAGGAAGGATCCGAATGATGGTACGGCCGCCACATCGCCCGACCAAACAAAGAGCAGGTCATCGATGTAGCGACCGTACCACCGGACGGATCCACTCCATGGGTTGGAATCAGAGAAAAGAAAGTGATGTTCCCACCATGCCATATAAATGTTTGCAAGCGATGGTGAGAAACGGGCCCCCGTAGAGACTCCTCTGCATTGGAGAAAAAAACCTCCCATTAAACATAAAATAATTGTGCTGCATAAGAAATAATACAACTTTGCAGAGGAAATCTCTAAAGGGTAATGAGAAATTGGAATAAAGACTCAAAAACCAACCCAAGGAGATAATGGCGAGATCCTGGGGGATGGCCGTGTACAGAGAAGCAACCTTAATTATATTACCCCGGCGCCAGGGGCGTAGCTGCAGGGGAAGCGGCTGCTTTAGTATTTTTCAGTAGTATGATTAGCTGGTGAAAATTATTAGTGCCCCCCCCCCATTTTTGACTGTGTATCTTCTGTGCCCCCCCTATATATTGATCCTAGAGTCGCCACTGCCCCTCAGGTTCCTGGGCCCTGTTGCCACTACTTCCTCTGCTCCCCCTGTAGCCAGTGTTCCCTGTAAGCTGCACGGGTGCGCGGCCGCGCAGCTTCCTTTATGCCTCCGCTCAGGACCTCCGCTGGCCCGCTCACTGCTGCTGCCCGGACTTTATGTAAGGGGCTCGGGGGCCTCTCTGTGCAATTTATTTTTATAACGCCTACAGTCAGTGGCGTCGCCAGGAGGGGGCCACGGCCCCCCCTACATCACGCTGTGCCCCCCCCCAACTAAAATGCCCCCCCCAAATGAGCCGCCGCAGCCGGGTACAGGGAGATGAGCGCTTCCATTGCGCTCATCTCCATAGTAATCTGCCTGTGCTGCGGCGGGGCAGGGGAGGGAGAGGCGTGTCCCTTCCCCTTCCTCTGATAGGCTGCCGGCACAATAAGGGGGCCTTCTTACTGGCACAATAAGGGGAGCCTTGTTACTGGCACAATAAGGGGGGCCTTCTTACTGGCACAATAAGGGGAGCCTTGTTACTGGCACAATAAGGGGGGCCTTCTTACTGGCACAATAAGGGGAGCCTTGTTACTGGCACAATAAGGGGAGCCTTGTTACTGGCACAATAAGGGGGGCCTTGTTACTGGCACAATAAGGGGGGCCTTGTTACTGGCACAATAAGGGGGGACTTGTTACTGGCACAATAAGGGGGGACTTGTTACTGGCACAATAAGGGGGGCCTTGTTACTGGCACAATAAGGGGGGACTTGTTACTGGCACAATAAGGGGGGACTTGTTACTGGCACAATAAGGGGGGACTTGTTACTGGCACAATAAGGGGGGACTTATTACAGGCACATGATGGGGGGCTTATTACAGGCACATGATGGGGGGCTTATTACAGGCACATGATGGGGGGCTTATTACTGGCACATGATGGGGGCTTATTACTGGCACATGATGGGGGCTTATTACTGGCACATGATGGGGGGGCTTATTATTGGCACATGATGGGGGGGCTCATTACTGGCACATGATGGGGGGCTCTTGTTACTGGAACATTGGGGGGGCTATTATTACTGGCATGTGATGGGGGGCTCTTGTTACTGGCACGTTATTGAGGGCACTTGTTACTGGCACGTTATTGGTGGGAACTATAGGGGCATCTACTGAGGCCACAAAGAAGGGGTATTTTATATGGGGGGCTCTGTACAGTAGCATTTTATACTGGGACACATGGTGGGTACAATGGGGAAGGGGGAGAGGAGTACTATGGAGTCATCTACGGGGGGCACTAAGAGGGGGTATTTTATACTTGCAAATTATGGGGGACACTGAGGGCATCTACTGGGGCACGATATATGGGGAATTTTATACTGGTACATTATGGGGGGCACTAGGAGGAAGGGGGAGAGGAGCACTATGGGGGCATTTACTGGGGGCACTATATAGGGGTATTTTATACTGGCACATTATGAGGGCACTATGGGGACATTAGCTCAACTGGGGGCATTACAAGGGGGTATTTTTTGCATTGTCACATTATAAGGAGAATTATTTCTACTGGGGGGGGCATTATGGTGGGCTTTATTACTCCCCCATGGTATGACCCCCTAGTAGCAGCACCAGCCTCTCCCTGCTCTGCTATCCCTCTGCCCCTTCTCCAAATCCTTATTATGAAATCTTTCTCATTAGGATAAAGCACAACATGCCGCACTTGATTTCAGAAAGGGGAGCCAGCGCCTGCGGCCCATATGCGGGCAGCAAATCCTTCATATACAAAATATATACAGAGATGGAGAGAGTGGCAAAATAATGAAATATATACAGAGAGGGGCAAAATAATGAAATATATACAGAGAGGGGCAAAATAATGAAATATATACAGAGAGGGGCAAAATAATGAAATATATACAGAGAGGGGCAGTGTAGGGACACTGTGTAGGGGTTATACTGTTTATTGTACAGCATGGCACAGGGGTTATATTGTCCGGCATGGTGTAACCTCTATACATTTGCTGTACAGTATACATTATAATCCCTGTACCATGCCGTACAATATACAGTATAGTTCATATACCATGCTGTACAATATACAGTATAGTTCATACACCGTGCCGTGCAATATACAGTATAGTTCATACGCCGTGCTGTACAATATACAGTATAGTTCATACACCGTGCCGTGCAATATACAGTATAGTTCATACGCCGTGCCGTACAATATACAGTATAGTTCATACGCCGTGCTGTACAATATACAGTATAGTTCATACACCATGCCGTACAATATACAGTATAGTTCATACACCGTGCTGTACAATATACAGTATAGTT
The DNA here is from genome assembly GCF_905171765.1 of Bufo bufo. Lineage (NCBI taxonomy): Eukaryota > Metazoa > Chordata > Amphibia > Anura > Bufonidae > Bufo > Bufo bufo. Next base: position 789,370,410 of record NC_053389.1, on the reverse strand, counting down.
CATACGCCGTGCTGTACAATATACAGTATAGTTCATACACCGTGCCGTGCAATATACAGTATAGTTCATACACCATGCCGTGCAATATACAGTATAGTTCATACACCGTGCCGTACAATATACAGTATAGTTCATACACCGTGCCGTGCAATATACAGTATAGTTCAGACACTATGCTGTACAATATACAGTATAGTTCATACGCCATGCCGTACAATATACAGTATAGTTCATGCACCATGCCGTACAATATACAGTATAGTTCATACACCATGCCGTACAATATACAGTATAGTTCAGACACCATGCCGTACAATATACAGTATAGTTCAGACACCATGCCGCACAATATACAGTATAGTTCATACACCATGCCGCGCAATATACAGTATAGTTCATACACCGTGCCGTACAATATACAGTATAGTTCATACACCATGCCGTACAATATACAGTATAGTTCATACACCATGCCATACAATATACAGTATAGTTCATACACCGTGCTGTACAATATACAGTATAGTTCATACACCATGCCGTACAATATACAGTATAGTTCATACGCCGTGCCGTACAATATACAGTATAGTTCATACACCATGCCGTACAATATACAGTATAGTTCATACACCATGCCATACAATATACAGTATAGTTCATACACCATGCCATACAATATACAGTATAGTTCATACACCATGCCGTACAAGATACAGTATAGTTCATACACCATGCCATACAATATACAGTATAGTTCATACGCCGTGCCGTACAATATACAGTATAGTTCATACACCATGCCGTACAATATACAGTATAGTTCATACACCATGCCATACAATATACAGTATAGTTCATACACCATGCCGTACAATATACAGTATAGTTCATACGCCGTGCCGTACAATATACAGTATAGTTCATACACCATGCTATACAATATACAGTATAGTTCATACGCCGTGCCGTACAATATACAGTATAGTTCATACACCATGCCGTACAATATACAGTATAGTTCATATGCCGTGCCATACAATATACAGTATAGTTCATACGCCGTGCCGTACAATATACAGTATAGTTCATACGCCGTGCCGTACAATATACAGTATAGTTCATACACCGTGCTATACAATATACAGTATAGTTCATACGCCGTGCCGTCCAAGATACAGTATAGTTCATACACCATGCCGTACAAGATACAGTATAGTTCATACACCATGCCGTACAATATACAGTATAGTTCATATGCCGTGCCATACAATATACAGTATAGTTCATACGCCGTGCCGTACAATATACAGTATAGTTCATACACCGTGCTATACAATATACAGTATAGTTCATACGCCGTGCCGTACAAGATACAGTATAGTTCATACACCGTGCCGTACAATATACAGTATAGTTCATACGCCGTGCCGTACAATATACAGTATAGTTCATACGCCGTGCTGTACAATATACAGTATAGTTCATACGCCGTGCCGTACAATATACAGTATAGTTCATACGCTGTGCCGTACAAGATACAGTATAGTTCATACGCTGTGCCGTACAAGATACAGTATAGTTCATACGCCGTGCCGTACAATATACAGTATAGTTCATACGCTGTGCTGTACAATATACAGTATAGTTCATACACCATGCCGTACAATATACAGTATAGTTCATACACCATGCTGTACAATATACAGTATAGTTCATACGCGGTGCCGTACAATATACAGTATAGTTCATACACCATGCCGTACAATATACAGTATAGTTCATACACCATGCCGTACAATATACAGTATAGTTCATACACCATGCCGTACAAGATACAGTATAGTTCATACACCATGCCGTACAATATACAGTATAGTTCATATGCCGTGCCATACAATATACAGTATAGTTCATACGCCGTGCCGTACAATATACAGTATAGTTTATACACCGTGCTATACAATATACAGTATAGTTCATACGCCGTGCCGTACAAGATACAGTATAGTTCATACACCGTGCCGTACAATATACAGTATAGTTCATACGCCGTGCCGTACAATATACAGTATAGTTCATACGCCGTGCTGTACAATATACAGTATAGTTCATACGCCGTGCTGTACAATATACAGTATAGTTCATACGCCGTGCCGTACAATATACAGTATAGTTCATACGCTGTGCCGTACAAGATACAGTATAGTTCATACGCTGTGCCGTACAAGATACAGTATAGTTCATACGCCGTGCCGTACAATATACAGTATAGTTCATACGCTGTGCTGTACTATATACAGTATAGTTCATACACCATGCCGTACAATATACAGTATAGTTCATACACCATGCTGTACAATATACAGTATAGTTCATACACCATGCCGTACAATATACAGTATAGTTCATACACCATGCTGTACAATATACAGTATAGTTCATACACCATGCCGTACAATATACAGTATAGTTCATACACCATGCCGTACAATATACAGTATAGTTCATACACCATGCCGTACAATATACAGTATAGTTCATACACCATGCCGTACAATATATAGTATAGTTCATATACCATGCCGTACAATATACAGTATAGTTCATACACCATGCCGTACAATATACAGTATAGTTCATACACCATGCCGTACAATATACAGTATAGTTCATACACCATGCCGTACAATATATAGTATAGTTCATATACCATGCTGTGCAATATACAGTATAGTTCATACACCATGCCGTACAATATACAGTATAGTTCATACGCCGTGCCGTATAATATACAGTATAGTTCATACACCATGCCGTACAATATACAGTATAGTTCAGTGAAAGAACAAGTGGAATCCAGTCCTCATAAAAATATGCTTTAATCGACTTCCATAAAATCCGACATCAAATAGGACAATTTGCTGTGACGCGTTTCGGGCTGTTACATCTTAGCCCTTCATGAATTATCACCAATAGAGGATGACTCACAAAGAATGTGAGTACACGTGCTGAGCCTGCACGTACGGTGTGACACCAAAAAAGAGAACAGGGCTAGCACAAATAATGATGAATGTAAACTTAATTATAGTCTCAACACGAGACAAAATGTATTAAAATACACATAAAAACACAACAATACAATGGTAAGTGGGGGGGAGCACTCAGAATAATGGAGCACCACTGGATAACAGAACGTATCAAGGCTAGAGGAATGATATAAATATCCTAAAATGTATACGTATGGCACAAAGCCAAATATCAAATATATAAAACTAGCCGAGGCTACCAGAACTAGATCAGGGTGAGGTACAATACATGCCAAGATATAAAGTGCATAAGTATATCACATAGAAATAGCCATTAGAGAGCCCTAAGGTAAATACCTGAGTGGTGAACCAACAGAGCCCCAATCTTAGCCCTTCATCAGGACAAACAAACACACTTAAAAACCTACATTTTATACACTGGCATAAAAACGCCCACTTGATTGAATAATCCACACCACCGGGAATCGGCACCTGACGGTAAGTAGGATCTAACAAAAGGGAAGTTCAGCCAAGTGGAACGAAAACTCAATACAGATAGAAAATGTATCATTTATATTGTAGGGTTGAATCGTTCTTCTTATTCAATCCTTCGGTGTGCATGTTCCAAGGTTAAACATCCAGTATGTTTCTCTACTAAACAGTTTCTGTCTGCGATCTCCCCCCCGATCGGTGTAATGACTCTTTTAATGCCCTGCACAAAAAACGCAGAGGTATCGCCTTTGTGAACTATCGCAAAAGGTAAAGTGGCTGCTGATACATTGTGTGTTGAAACATGCGGGACATCACTCAAATGTTTTCGGATTCTAATCTTAAGCTGATTCGTAGTACATCCCACATATTGCAATGCGCAAATTCGACAGGTGATGACATACACAACATACTCTGTATTGCAGTTTATATACTGTCGCAATTCATGTGTGCTACCATTAGCTGTAGATGCAATATTTTTATTCAAAGGAGTCCTAAAACAGTGGCTAAATCCGTGGTTTCTGCCGCAGGATGAGCATTCATGTTTAAAACGACATTTTGCCCCAAATTTACAGTTCCCTTCGTTAAAAAGGAAACATAATCCCTTTGCGGAAGCAACTGTAAATGCTGACTGTCCTGACCCTCCTGCCTCACCCCGAAAGGACTGGGCCGGGCGCACAGGTGCCATTACCCGCATCCACAGCCCAATATCCTTATGGTCCCACCTTATATTACTCCGCATTGCCATCCTCTGTCTGAACTGCTCATCGTAGCGCAGCCATCCAGTTCCGCTGTACACCCAAAACGCTTCCCCAATAGCGTCCATGTAACAAAATAAAGCCGAACAACACTCTGGCTTTTTCTCTCCGATCACGCTGGCCAGGATTGCGAACGCCTGAAGCCAGTTTGCAAAAGTACGTGGGATTAAACGGAACCTACGTTTTTCCTCTTCCTCTTTTTTGCCATCATCCTTCTTCCCCCTTTCCAAATTAAAACGCTCTAGGGGAAGTAGGGAAAAAATTTCCACATACTCCCCCTTCCAGATACATTCACGCACGTCTTGTTTCAAATGAGCCCCTAAAGGCCCTTCAAAACAGACATATACTTCGCCACGTGCGGAATCGTCAACCTTAAGCCTATCGTCCTCTCCGCCTGCCTGTACTGAGACTGAAACTCCCTCGCCAGACCTCCCAACCTCCATGCTTGAACCGGCGCCAACTCCTCCAGCCTCACTGTTACCCCCGACCGCCGCACCGGCACTTACAGACACCATCCCCGGTGATCCGCCGCTCCCCACAGTATCCCCACCATGCAACATACCCCCAGACACCCCACTGCCAGCAGTTCCTGCCCCCCATGCTGTGACTGGTGAGACCCCAGACGCCCGAAAACCGGACACCCAACCCGCCAGGCTATAAAAAAGCTGTCCCAGATCCCTACCTAAATCCCCTTGTGGGCCCCCCACTGCCCTGGGGCCTAATCTAAAAAGGTCATGCACGCTCCCAGTGGCCTCACCTAGCTACCGGGGGGCTGTGGACCCCGCAGCTGAAGATCCTGGATCCAGAATGGCGCTCCTGAATTCTGGACTCTCTTCTCTCCTTCCATCTTGCGGCGAGGATCCGGACTGTAACAGCATCCCAGCATGGTCCATGCTGGATGCGCACATGGCGGCGGCGTCTCTCCTCGGCGTTGTTTCCTGCGGCCTGTGCGCGTCCCCAGACTCCATGCGCACAGCCGCGGCAGATCGGGTCCCACTTTCGTGCCGAGCGGCCTCCCCAGGAGTGAGAGGAGCCGCCGTTCCTGCTCCTGGATCCCTGATAGCAGGAGGCAGGGGAGGATTCCGCCTGCTCGATGGTAGGCTCCGCTGTGCACCAGGATTCCTCCCGCGCCGGGAGGACCTGGTATTGGGCACTGCTTCAGCCTCCCGGCGCGGAGGGTCCCCGGAGGGGCTCCGCACTCTGTGTCTGGACCTAGGGGCCATGTCGGGGCTCAGGCGCGCCGGGCTGATGGCGGTGAGCTGGTGTTACTCACCGCCGCCCCCTGCAACACTTCGGACACCTGCTCTTGAAGCCATGCAGGTCCACGCTCCTCAGCAGCCGCTCGCAGACGCAGACGCAGACGCTGGATCAACTCCTCCACAGGCTCCATAGGGGGCTTGGCAGTTCACTGGAAATTGCAGGTACTGACCTGCCCCTGACCTAACCTTATATAAACTTTTCTCCCGCCTATTCCTAACTCCTCCCACCTCCTTCCTTCACTGCCCTAACTTTAAAACTTTTAACCCTCAACTCACCAACCTACCCTTCTGCAGCCAAAACCCTGTCATGTCGACCTCCCCTTAATTGGTGGCCCAGTACGGCCTCCCTAGAGAATTCCTGTCCACTATTTTCGCATACTCCATCGCTGTGCGAATATTTTCCATAGAGTATCCCCCAGTCTGTAACCTTACTGAGATGTCAGAGGCCGCCTTTGAAAACAAATCAAGGGTAGAGCAATTACGTGGAGCCCTCAGCATTTCCCCTCTGGGAATGTTTTTGGCTACATGAGGGGGATGGCAGGATGATGCATGGAGCAGAGTATTCCCCGCAGTTATTTTTCGATGTGTGCAGGTATAAACCCTATGGTCTTCTGGATCTCCCCGCAATGAGAGATCCAAAAATACAATGGAAGAAAAATCACTGACCATACAAAGTTTAATGGAGGGGGGGGCACAATTATTTAAATGACAAAGCAAGAAATAGTTGATGTGGAGTAATGGACAAAGAGCAGCGGTGCCCTTATTGGGGTAGGTTCAAAAACTCCTTAATACAAACTAAAACAAGATACGGGTACCGCGCTATATCTAAAGCAATATATGAAAGTAATTGTTACTTGGAACCATAGAAGCAAAAAGCCGAGTTCGTATTCTGCTAACAAAGGTGGCTGTCACAAGTCCGTGTTACGCATGTACAGAGACAGGTGTCACAAGTCTATACTCCATACGTGAATTTTCAGCAACACTTTGCTTCCCTTTGCATGTACAAAGGCAGCTGTCTCACGTCTATATTCCACATGCGATGAACCTGTAATCCGCCTCCAACATGTAGTCAGATCTCGCCTTGAGGCACCTACTGCTCACTCCAAACCGGTCGGGATTACCTTTATGAAGGACAAAGAAGATGGTGCAATACCCTCAAAACTTAGAGGTAAGAAAGTTTTATTCTACTCACAAAATTCACCGTTTTCACATGCGTATAAAAATGCCCGACCCGGGTTTCGTACTTAGCTTTGTCAGGGGCTGCGGTGCGTATGGAGTATAGACTTGTGACACCTGTCTCTGTACATGCGTAACACGGACTTGTGACAGCCACCTTTGTTAGCAGAATACGAACTCGGCTTTTTGCTTCTATGTTTCCAAGTAACAATTACTTTCATATATTGCTTTAGCTATAGCGCGGTACCCGTATCTTGTTTTAGTTACAATTATTTAAATACTCCACAAATGACATCAAATCCTCTGCATCACCCCGCCATACCCACAGCATATCATCGATGAAACGCCCATACCATTTCATGGATGTGGAATATGGGTTACTGTCCGAAAATAAAAAACTATTCTCCCACCACGCCATGAACACGTTGGCCACAGAAGGAGAGAATTTTGCACCCATTGAAACTCCGGATAATTGTAGATAATATAAACCATTAAACATAAAAAAAATTATGTTTAACTAAAAAATCTGTACAAATACAAAGAAAATCACGGAGCTCCAGGGTGTAATAACTGTACATGTCCAGAAACCATTTCAAAGCTGAAATTGCCAAATGGTGTGGAATGTTGGTATAAAGCGAAGTAATATCGGCAGTAACCCGCATATATTCTCTTTGTCCTCGGAATTGATGAAAATTCTGGAGGGCGCTACATGTGTCTTTAAGGTAACCAGGTATAAGGGGCACAAGGGGTTGCAGCAAGGAATCGACCCACTCCGAATGTCGTTCGGAGTAAGACCCTATTCCTGCCACAATAGGTCTTAAAGGTGGAGGAAAGCCCTCCTTGTGCACCTTAGGGAGAGCATGAAATATAGGTCTGCTTGGGTGTTATGGAAGAATCGACGGCCCCTGGTGATACCCCATGTGGGGAGACAATACAGGACACTGATTTATTATCAAATTACAATGTGTTACATTTTTCTGAACTTGTTCACATCTCCTCACTGCAGGGAACGTATCGAGGGCCAGACACTATACCTTTGCAGAACACCTCTACAGGTTTTAAAACTTCCAATAAGGATTTCTATCCTATTCATTCGAGATCTGTGGCCCTCGATAGATTCCAAGAATTAGTGGAAAAAGATCTCTGGTCTTTGCGATATCATAGTAGATGTGCAATGAGCAGAACCGTGGTACGGTTACACGGACGCCAAAATATGCAGTGGGTCCGGATATGGATATAGAAGTCTATGTTTTTTGTTCGCGACGCCAATTGCAGCGTGCGCAGGGTACAGTCTCAGGGCCCTTTAAGGTGTTGTAACTCACGTACCAGGTGAGGAATGCCAGAGTGGTATAATGTGTCTGTGTGGTAGTAGGTTGGTAGTAGGTATAGTGTCAACGGTGTCTCCTACCTTGGTACGGCTGGACTCCTGGATCCTGGCTCACTTGCAATAAATGAGTGTGTTGCTAGTAGGAGTAATTGAGGGTTTTGGTAGCAATAATTGAGATCCAGACTTGGGATATAATTCAACTTGTCTTTACTGGAGGCAGCATTAATCCATATGAGATACAGCAATAGTCCTTGGGTCCCAGCAGGTATTGGCAATGTATGGCAGGGATCAATATCTCTTCTGCTCCTATCATGTGCCTGGAGAATATGACAGGTATCTATCTTCTGCTCTGTCTATCTTCTGCTTGGTATGGCACTGACTAGCTGAGGAGGAATTTGGCTTCTCCTGGTCTCTGGATGTTACTCACAGTTATGTTCACAGGGAATAGTTTGTCCTGGGGTTCTGGAGGTGCTGCTTGCTTGTCAACCAGTTGAGGCTGAAGGCTCAGACTGGGAATGAAGATCTTTGGTCTCAGCCGAGACTCGATCCTGGGTTTCGATCCCAAAAACTGGGAGTTCCTTCCAGTCTAGATATGCTAAACTGTACTAAGGTCCTGCTAAACATCGCTGCCACCTGCTGGTGTACATGAAAATTACAGAAAATTACATTTAACAGGCTTAGAATATGCACATTTGTGAGGAATATTAAATAAATCACATTAGATGACAAGGCACATGTTACCGGAAAATAGTAGCGGGGTGAAAGAGTTTAGTAACATAACTCTGGGATGTTACATTCCCCCTTACTTTGAATCAAGCAGTCCTCGGCTTGTGCTTGGAAGGTAGAGGAATCAGCTCTGGGGTACCCAATAAAATACAAAGTGCTGCATGAATTACATTTAATGACATACAAAGACAAACATGAAACGGCTATCCCCAGGTTCCTGCCCGCTAGAGTAAGGTGTCCAACACACAGTTTCCTTCTCTTGGTATAACCAGTGAACCAAATACTGCACTAAGCAAACATTATTGACTGACTTTGAAATGTCCTGGATCTTTTAAACACCAAAGAAAGCATGGGGGTGTCTTTACTCTGTAGTCCCGCCATTGTGTAATGAAATGCCCGCAAATGAAAGGGTGGCTTTATCCTGTATTCCCTTTCCTGCACCAAAGCCTGAGAAATTTGGCTTAAAGCACGATCACTATGGTGACTAAGGGGTAGCTAAATGGTGGCTCTAAGGTTTGAGGCGCCTTACCTTACGCAAAAAGGCTCAGAAGGGGAGGTATTTATCGTCTCCATGCACTTCTGGCTATGTCACAGGAGGAGGGTATTACAATCCCATGGATCTCCTGGAAATAAGACACCTCAGGATGGGAGCAATCCTGAACATGAAATAAGCGGGAAGGAGCAGTCTAGGACTTCTAACGATTCCCGACGCAGCGGGGGTACCTGCGTAGTAACTGGATCTGCCAGGACTTATCACTTGGTCCTACCCTGGGTACCTATGGGTATATATCACCGGGTGTAGGCCATTAGTTTTAAGCGTCCGTATAGGCAGTCCGTATAAAGGAAGGAGAGAACAAGAGCTGTAAATTGAGGCATACTGAAGTTAGTTACTACGTTTTTGGTTAAGTGCAATGGTAAGTGCAATCGTCACAAATAGTGCATAAATTCACATTGCGGTACCTTAAAAAGAATACACACAATGGGCATGTTATCTTAAACGTTGCACAACAGGTAAACTTGAAATGAAATTAGTGCAAAAACATTATGCAAATATCAATGCAATAATTTGCTCAAATATGACTTGAGTCCTTTCACTTGAAATGCTTGACTGTGGACAGGAGCAAAAAGTCCATAAGTCACTTGTAATCCACAGGAAATAAACAAAAGTCACTTGTAATCCAAACAAGATAGTGGTTAATTTCCACAATGGGTAGTTTTCCTCACAGGAAAGTCTTGAAAACATCCTCCTGGATCCCATTTTTGAGGAGGCAAAAGTTCTTCTTTAAGCTGTCTGGTGCTCTCTGCAGCTGTAATGATGCGCCATTGCCCTCTTGTGGTGTCTTTTGGAATTGGCTGAGCAGTAAGCCTGGTGAATGCAGCTGTGACATGCTGCAAGTCGGGATCCCTAGCCGGTGCAGAGGCGGACAAAACCTCAGTCTGAAGGGGCTCTGGTAGACACACAGAAGGTAGCTGTGGGAGCTTCCAGAGCAGTACGTAGGGTTGCACTCTGGGATTGAAAGTCAGGACAGAGTTATTTATTTGCCCCACCTGTAGAGCTGGAGCCGCAGGGATTTCAGGGCTCACTATGGGGACCTCTGGGTTTAAACGTCCCGCTCTGGCGGTATTAGCTCTGGGCGGCGGAGTGGAAGCTCCGGCCGCCTCCGCCGCATCAGTATGTGTGCATGGCGGAGCAGGCTTGGGCCTATCAGGGGTATTGGGACCCACAGGGAGCGGTTCAGGGGCAGCTTCGGACCACGCCTGGGCCTCAGGGAGCGCATCTGCTCCTACCTGGTGTCGCGGCCGGACGGCCGGTTCCGGTGCCTCCGGGTGGTGCGCGGGAGCCTCCATGGTAGGTGACGTCATCGTGGCTGTCTCCGAAGCTGTAGATGCCGTCGGCGATGCAGGTATGTTCGGGGCCTGGGCAGCTTGGCTGTCGGTGATATCCACAGGAGCAGGCTTGATGCTGGCGGACATCTTGGGGGACGTCTTGTCTGTGCGTTCGGCCATCGCGGAGGGATCCACAGCCTCCGGGGTCCGGACTGGAGATAGGACGTCTTCATCCACGGGAGCGGATTCAGGAACGGTGGCCATCTTTGTTTGAGCAGCGGCGGCCGTCTCGCCACCAGTTGAGGAACTCACAGCCTCCGGGGACACTCCAAAAGCGCTGGGGCCGGCTCTCTTCACAAGCTGGGAGACCCGGATTTCTGGTGGGTGAGCCTCATACACTGGTTCTTCTGGTATCGCCATCTGGTCCCACTTTGGCTTTGGGGGCTGCGCCATCTTCCTCGGCTCCTCTGTCACAATCAGTGCAGGACATGAGGGTGGAGCCCAGAGGGAGGAGTCTGCACTCCCTTGGCTCGCATTGCAAAGTTCTTGGTGGGCAGGCTTTAGATTTCCCGCTTCTAGGGGGGCGTAGTCATCATTTTCGCGCTCTTGAAAGCCATGAAGACACTGCGCCATGAGGGAAAAATGGCTGATTAACCCTTGCAGTGCTGACGCGCACAATGCAGCGTTTTCTGGTCCCGCAATGAAAGTAATAAAGTCCATTTTCAGGGTTTTTGCACAATCTGTAAAGCTTGCAGTACTGTGAAACATGCAATTTGATCCGGTTCTGTTGTGGCACACAATTGGATCCGGTTCTGTTGGCACACAGCTCGATCCTGTTCGTGACGCCACTTATGCAATGAGCAGAACCGTGGTACGGTTACACGGATGCCAGAATATGCAGTGGGTCCGGATATGGATATAGAAGTCTATGTTTTTTGTTCGCGACGCCAATTGCAGCGTGCGCAGGGTACAGTCTCAGGGCCCTTTAAGGTTGTCACGGAACCATGAACCAGACGTACAACAAGAGATAAGTGAAAATAAGAAGGCTTTATTGAAAATAAAGCTGTAAAGCAAAAGTCCAAACGGATGGTGAAACCGAGCAGAGTCTTTGCGAAGCCAGAGGTCAGGAACCAGAAGGGTAGTCAGACGAAGCCAGGATCAGGAACCAGCAGGGTAGTCAGACGAAGCCAGGATCAGGAACCAGCAGGGTAGTCAGACGAAGCCAGGATCAGGAACCAGCAGGGTAGTCAGACGAAGCCAGGATCAGGAACCAGAAGCAGCAGCAGTCTTAGAAGCATGTGAACACAAGAGGACCAAGCAAGGAACTGAAGCCACAGACCTCCTATATATATGAGCTAGGCATCCAGCTCCTCCCAGGGGAAGGAGGAGCCGCAGGGTGGAAGGCTACAAGACACCCAGAAACCAAGATGGCCGCCAGCACATGTCAAACGAAGGAGAGCAGCAAGCAGGTAAGACCATGACAGTACCTCCCCCTCAAGGGCCCCTCCTCCGCGGAGCACAAAACGGTTTCTGAGGGAAGCGTGCGTGGAAGGCTCGGAGCAAGGCAGGAGCATGGACATCTGCGGAGGGAACCCAGGAACGCTCCTCTGGACCATAACCACGCCAATGGACCAAAAAATGCAACCGACCGCGGACCAGGCGTGAGTCCAGGATATTGCTCACCTCATATTCCTCACGATTGCCCACTTGGACCGGACGAGGCCGAGGAACCGAGGAAGTGAAACGATTACACACCAGTGGCTTCAACAGGGAGACATGAAACACGTTGGAGATCCGCATGCCAGGAGGAAGCGCAAGGGCATAGGCTACCGGGTTTACCCTGCGAAGCACTCGGAAGGGACCAACAAAGCGAGGCGCCAGCTTGGGAGTGGGCACTCGAAGGTTGAGGTTGCGGGTGGACAACCATACACGGTCTCCGACCTGGTAGGAAGGAGCAGGCGCTCGTCTGCGATCAGCCTGGAGTCTCTGGCGCTGCGCAGAGACCTCAAGGGACTTCTGGATCTGTACCCAAGAAGCACGTAGGACGGAAAGGTGATCCTCCACAGCCGGAATATCCTGGGGAGAGAATACCTCCGGTAACACGGCAGGTTGGAACCCATAATTGGCCATGAAGGGAGACGTCCCAGAGGAAGAGTTCACCGCCGTGTTCCTGGCAAACTCAGCCCAAGGCAGGAGGTCAACCCAATTGTCTTGGTGATCGGAGACATAGCAACGAAGGAATTGCTCCAAGGCCTGATTGGATCGTTCTGCGGCCCCATTGGACTGAGGGTGGTAGGCCGAGGAGAAGGAGAGGTGAATCCCCAACTGGGAGCAAAAGGCGCGCCAGAACCTGGACACAAACTGACTCCCCCGATCCGACACAATCTCCTTAGGCAAACCGTGCAACCGGAAGACCTCCCTGGCAAAAATCGTGGCCAACTCTTGTGCAGAGGGTAACTTCTTGAGAGGAACACAGTGGCACATTTTGGAAAACCGATCCACAATCATGAGAATGACCGTATGGCCTCGGGATGCAGGGAGGTCCACAATGAAATCCATCCCCAGGTGTGACCATGGGCGCTCCCCGGTGGCTATGGGTTGCAGAAGGCCCAACGGAAGGTGCCGAGGGGACTTACTCTGGGCACAAACGGAGCATGCCGCTACATATGCGGCGATGTCGGAACGTAGGGAAGGCCACCAGAACAGACGTGAAACAGCCCAGGACAGCTGATTCTTTCCAGGATGCCCCGCGGTCTTGGAGTTATGGTAGGTTCGCAACAACCGAGTGCGCAACTCCTCAGGCACAAAACATCTGCCGTTGGGTCTCCCAGAGGGAGCACCAGATTGAGCCGCCAAAATCTGCTCACCCAGGGGAGAGGTCAGGCTGGTGCGAATGGCGGCCAGGATCTGATTCGGAGGTATGACCGAAGTCGGAATCGACTCCTCCCTGGACAGCTCGGAGTACTGCCGTGATAAGGCATCCGCCCTGATGTTCTTGGAACCGGGTAGGTAGGAGACCACGTAATTAAAACGAGACAAGAAAAGAGCCCATCTGGCCTGACGTGGTGTCAATCTCTTGGCCTCAGAAAGGTAGGTCAGATTCTTGTGGTCCGTCAGGATGAGAACCGGAACCACCGAACCCTCGAGCAAGTGCCTCCATTCTTTAAGGGCCTGCACGATGGCCAATAACTCCCTGTCACCAATCTGATAGTTGCACTCCGCGGAAGACAGTTTCCGGGAGTAAAACCCACAAGGAAGCAGAGGACCCTCTGGTGTTCTACGCTGAGACAGAAGGGCGCCTACTCCCGTCTCAGACGCGTCCACCTCGAGGACAAAGGGCAACCCAGGGTTGGCATGCGACAGAATCGGAGCCGACACAAAGGCGGACTTTAGGGCCTCAAAAGCTCGGATGGCCTTGAGCGGCCAGACCTGGGAATTACTGCCCTTCCTGGTCAGATCCGTGAGAGGCTTGGCCAGCATGGAAAAGTCCCTGATGAACTTCCGATAATAATTGGCGAAGCCCAAAAAGCGCTGCAGGGAACGAAGACCACTGGGCTGGGGCCACTGTAAGACAGCCGAAACCTACTCAGGATCCATGGAGAACCCCTCAGCGGAAATGATGTAACCTAAGAAGGTTACCTGGGATCGGTGAAATTCGCATTTCTCAAGCTTACCGAACAGCTTGTTCTCTCGTAACCGTTGCAACACTCGTCTGACATCCAGAATGTGGGCCTCCATGGATTCAGAATATACCAAGATGTCATCCAAATAGACTACCACACACTGCTGCAACAGGTCACGGAAAACATCGTTGATGAATTCCTGAAAGACTGCGGGCGCATTGCACAACCCAAAGGGCATAACCAAGGATTCGTAATGACCGGTCCTGGTGTTAAACGCGGTCTTCCACTCATCGCCCGCCTTGATCCTTACCAGGTTATATGCCGCCCTCAGGTCGAGTTTAGTAAAGACCGTGGCCCCTTTAAGGCGATCGAACAGCTCGGAAATCAAGGGTATCGGGTAAGCGTTCTTGATCGTGATGCGATTGAGACCCCTGTAATCGATGCAAGGCCTCAACTCACCGCCCTTCTTTTTCACAAAGAAAAATCCAGCCCCTGCCGGGGACGAAGATTTGCGAATGTGTCCGCGTGAAAGCGCCTCCCTCACGTACTCCTCCATGGCCTCATTCTCCGCTACCGACAGTGGATAGACTTTGCCACGAGGAGGAACGGCACCAGATTGTAACTCTATGGCACAATCGTATGGGCGGTGCGGAGGTAGGGCAACCGCGCGCACCTTATCGAATACATCCCGGTACTCCTCGTATTCAGGAGGCAACAGAGAGTCCGAGGAAGTACACAGCAACTTGACAGACCCATGGATGCAACTAGCCCCACACTGCGGTGACCACGAGAGGATCTCGACCGATCTCCAATCGAAAGTCGGATTATGCTTCTGGAGCCAGGGGTACCCCAAGACCACCGAGTAGTGTGGAGACGAAATAACCTGGAGGCAGACCGACTCTCTGTGAACGGCACCAATGGCTATCCCCACTGGAAGGGTCTCATGAGTCACGTGTGGCGGCAGAAGGGGTCTGCCGTCTATCGCCTCAAGAGCCAGTGGGGAACCTCGAGCCTGCAGAGGAATGGAATTGGCGGCAGCGAACACACTATCAATGAACAAACCACCAGCACCAGAGTCCACCAACGCCTGGGTCGTCACCGAGCCCCCGACCCAGGAGAGGACAACAGTGATCAGTGGTTTGTCAACACGGGAAACCGGGGACGAGGAGACTCCACCCAAGATCTGCCCCCGACAGGATCTCAGGGTACGAGCGTTTCCCGGACGGTTCGGACATGCCAACCGAAAATGCCCACCGAGACCACAGTACATGCATCGGCCCTCGCGTCTCCGGAGTGCCCTCTCCCCCTCGGACAGGCGAGCAAACCCCAGCTGCATGGGTTCACCCCCAGACAAGTCATCCCCAGGAGGCGTGGGAGGAGAGGGAGGCACGGGTGGGACAGCAAACGTAGGCACCAATCTGTTAGAAGACCTCCGCAGGTTCTCCTTAAAGGAAGGTCTCTCCCTGAGTCTGGTGTCAATCAAAATCAGGAAAGAAATAAGAGACTCGAGCTCAACTGGTAGGTCCTTAGCTGCAACCTCATCCTTCAAGGCATCCGAGAGACCATGAGAGAAAGCAGCGACCAGAGCCTCATTATTCCAGCCCACCTCTGCTGCCAGGGTACGAAACTCAATGGCGTATTCAGCTACGGATCGTGAACCCTGTCTGATGGACATAAGGAGCTTCGCAGCAGAGGCAGCACGAGCCGGCACATCGAATACCTTCCGAAGAGAAGCAACAAAACCGGAAAACTCGGCAACCACCGGATTGTTGTTCTCCCATAAAGGGCTGGCCCAGGCCAAGGCCTTGTCCGAGAGCAGCGAGATCAAGAAGCCCACCGTTGATCTCTCAGTAGGAAAGGCATGTGGCAGCAACTCGAAATAAATGCCCACCTGGTTAAGCAAACCTCGGCACTGAGTTGGCTCTCCCCCAAAGCGCTGTGGAAGAGGGGCAGAACCGGTCATACCCCGAAACACCGCAGGCGCAACAACAGGTGTCGGGGTAGACTCTGGCGCAACAACCGGAGCGGCAGTAGGAGCGAGCCCAGGAGCGACAACCGACCCATCGGCAACGGGAGCGAAATGAGCCGTGCGTTCAAGCAGGGTTTGCAACGCCACAGCGAACCGACCCAACAGGTGATCCTGCTGATCAAGTCTGGCAACCAGCGTGGGTAGCGAGGATGGCCCTGTACCGTCAGAATTCATGGCTTGGTCCTAATGTCACGGAACCATGAACCAGACGTACAACAAGAGATAAGTGAAAATAAGAAGGCTTTATTGAAAATAAAGCTGTAAAGCAAAAGTCCAAACGGATGGTGAAACCGAGCAGAGTCTTTGCGAAGCCAGAGGTCAGGAACCAGAAGGGTAGTCAGACGAAGCCAGGATCAGGAACCAGCAGGGTAGTCAGACGAAGCCAGGATCAGGAACCAGCAGGGTAGTCAGACGAAGCCAGGATCAGGAACCAGCAGGGTAGTCAGACGAAGCCAGGATCAGGAACCAGAAGCAGCAGCAGTCTTAGAAGCATGTGAACACAAGAGGACCAAGCAAGGAACTGAAGCCACAGACCTCCTATATATATGAGCTAGGCATCCAGCTCCTCCCAGGGGAAGGAGGAGCCGCAGGGTGGAAGGCTACAAGACACCCAGAAACCAAGATGGCCGCCAGCACATGTCAAACGAAGGAGAGCAGCAAGCAGGTAAGACCATGACAAAGGTGTTGTAACTTACGTACCAGGTGAAGAATGCCAGAGTGGTGTAATGTCTCTGTGTGGTAGTAGGTATAGTGTCAACGGTGTCTCCTACCTTGGTACGGCTGGACTCCTGGATCCTGGCTCACTTGCAATAAATGAGTGTGTTGCTAGTAGGAGTAATTGAGGGTTTTGGTAGCAATAATTGAGATCCAGACTTGGGATATAATTCAACTTGTCTTTACTGGAGGCAGCATTAATCCATATGAGATACAGCAATAGTCCTTGGGTCCCAGCAGGTATTGGCAATGTATGGCAGGGATCAATATCTCTTCTGCTCCTATCATGTGCTTGGAGAATATGGCAGGAATCTATATCTTCTGCTCTGTCTATCTTCTGCTTGGTATGGGACTGACTAGCTGAGGAGGAATTTGGCTTCTCCTGGTCTCTGGATATTACTCACAGCTATGCTCACAGGGAATGGTTTGTCCTGGGGTTCTGGAGGTGCTGCTTGCTTGTCAACCAGTTGAGACTGAAGGCTCAGACTGGGAATGAAGATCTTTGGTCTCAACCGAGACTCGATCCTGGGTTGGGATCCCTAAAACTGGGAGCTCCTACCAGCACAGCCTTCCCCTAGCCGGGGTGGCTGGCACACTCATTCTAACTTCCTTTCCTCCCCATGAGGCAGGACGTGGGAACATTCCACACTTCCTCAAAGAGGGGGGAACTAAACTGGAATGTACTATTCCAGTCTAGATATGCTAAGCTGTACTAAGGTCCTGCTAAACATCGCTGCCACCTGCTGGTGTACATGAAAATTACAGCAAATTACATTTAACAGGCTTAGAATATGCACATTTGTGAGGAATATTAAATAAATCACATAGATGACAAGGCACATGTAACCAACAAATAGTAGCGGGGTGAAAGAGTTTAGTAACATAACTCTGGGATGTTACAGACGTAAAAGTCATAACAGGAATTTATCTAGAGAAGAACACACAGCTCTAGCTAATCTATCGAATATGAGGGATGTCGTCATACGTAGGGCTGATAAGGGGGGCAGTGGTATTGCTGGATAGTGAGGTTTATAAAATGCTAATTCATAATATGTTGAAAGATACAAATATCTATTCACTACTGGCAACTAACCCCCTCCCCCATTATCAGACTAAACTGTAAGACATCCTCCAGGAAGGAGTGTGCCTGGGTGTTCTGTCTGAAAAAGAAAATAAAAATTGATACGTGGAACACCCAAGCACACCTATATTTCATGCTCTCCCTAAGGTGCACAAGAAGTGCTTTCCTCCACCTTTAACCACTTGCCGCCGCGCTAACGCCGAAAGGCGTCATCTCTGCGGCTCCCCCAGGCTACGCTAACGCCGATTGGCGTCATCTCGCGTGAGCCGAGATTTCCTGTGAACGCGCGCACACAGGAACGGAAGGTAAGAGAGTTGATCTCCAGCCTGCCAGCGGCGATCGTTCGCTGGCAGGCTGGAGATGTGTTTTTTTTAACCCCTAACAGGTATATTAGACGCTGTTTTGATAACAGCGTCTAATATACCTGCTACCTGGTCCTCTGGTGGTCCCCTTTGTTTGGATCGACCACCAGAGGACACAGGTAGCTCAGTAAAGTCCCACCAAGCACCACTACACTACACTACACCCCCCCCCCCGGTCACTTATTAACCCCTTATTAGCCCCTGATCACCCCATATAAACTCCCTGATCACCCCCCTGTCATTGATCAACCCCCTGTAAAGCTCCATTCAGATGTCCGCATGATTTTTACGGATCCACTGATAGATGGATCGGATCCGCAAAACGCATACGGACGTCTGAATGAAGCCTTACAGGGGCGTGATCAATGACTGTGGTGATCACCCCATATAGACTCCCTGATCACCCCCCTGTCATTGATTACCCCCCTGTCATTGATCACACCCCTGTAAAGCTCCATTCAGATGTCCGCATGATTTTTACGGATCCACTGATAGATGGATCGGATCCGCAAAACGCATACGGACGTCTGAATGGAGCCTTACAGGGGCGTGATCAATGACTGTGGTGATCACCCCATATAGACTCCCTGATCACCCCCCTGTCATTGATTACCCCCCTGTCATTGATCAACCCCCTGTAAAGCTCCCTTCAGATGTCCGCATGATTTTTACGGATCCACTGATAGATGGATCGGATCCGCAAAACGCATACGGACGTCTGAATGGAGCCTTACAGGGGCGTGATCAATGACTGTGGTGATCACCCCATATAGACTCCCTGATCACCCCCCTGTCATTGATCACCCCCCTGTAAAGCTCCATTCAGATGTCCGCATGATTTTTACGGATCCACTGATAGATGGATCGGATCCGCAAAACGCATACGGACGTCTGAATGGAGCCTTACAGGGGCGTGATCAATGACTGTGGTGATCACCCCATATAGACTCCCTGATCACCCCCCTGTCATTGATTACCCCCCTATCATTGATCACCCCCCTGTAAAGCTCCATTCAGATGTCCGCATGATTTTTACGGATCCACTGATAGATGGATCGGATCCGCAAAACGCATCCGGACGTCTGAATGGAGCCTGACGGGGGGGGTGATCAATGACTGTGGTGATCACCCCATATAGACTCCCTGATCACCCCCCTGTCATTGATCACCCCCCCGTCAGGCTGCATTCAGATGTCCGTATGATTTTTACGGATCCACGGATACATGGATCGGATCCGCAAAACACATACGGACGTCTGAATGGAGCCTGACAGGGGGGTGATCAATGACTGTGGTGATCACCCCATATAGACTCCCTGATCACCCCCCTTTCATTGATCACCCCCCTGTAAGGCTCCATTCAGACATTTTTTTGGCCCAAGTTAGCGGAATTTTTTTTTTTTTTCTTACAAAGTCTCATATTCCACTAACTTGTGTCAAAAAATTAAATCTCACATGAACTCACCATACCCCTCACGGAATCCAAATGCGTAAAATATTTTAGACATTTATATTCCAGACTTCTTCTCACGCTTTAGGGCCCCTAGAATGCCAGGGCAGTATAAATACCCCACATGTGACACCCCAAGGTATTCCGTGAGGGGCATATTGAGTCCATGAAAGATTGAAATTTTTGTCCCAAGTTAGCGGAAAGGGAGACTTTGTGAGAAAAAAATAAAAAATATCAATTTCTGCTAACTTGTGCCAAAAAAAAAAAAATTCTATGAACTCGCCATGCCCCTCATTGAATACCTTGGGGTGTCTTCTTTCCAAAATGGGGTCACATGTGGGGTATTTATACTGCCCTGGCATTTTAGGGGCCCCAAAGCGTGAGAAGAAGTCTGGTATCCAAATGTCTAAAAATGCCCTCCTAAAAGGATTTTGGGCACCTTTGCGCATCTAGGCTGCAAAAAAGTGTCACACATCCGGTATCGCCGTACTCAGGAGAAGTTGGGGAATGTGTTTTGGGGTGTCATTTTACATATACCCATGCTGGGTGAGAGAAATATCTTGGTCAAATGCCAACTTTGTATAAAAAAATGGGAAAAGTTGTCTTTTGCCAAGATATTTCTCTCACCCAGCATGGGTATATGTAAAATGACACCCCAGAACACATTCCCCAACTTCTCCTGAATACGGCGATACCACATGTGTGACACTTTTTTGCAGCCTAGGTGGGCAAAGGGGCCCATATTCCAAAGAGCACCTTTCGGATTTCACTGGTCATTTTTTACAGAATTTGATTTCAAACTCCTTACCACACATTTGGGCCCCTAGAATGCCAGGGCAGTATAACTACCCCACAAGTGACCCCATTTTGGAAAGAAGACACCCCAAGGTATTCGCTGATGGGCATAGTTTTTATTTTTTGTCACAAGTTAGTGGAATATGAGACTTTGTAAGAAAAAAAAAAAAATCATCATTTTCCGCTAACTTGTGACAAAAAATAAAAAGTTCTATGTTAAAGTTCTATATAGCGTTTGTAAACGCTATAAGTTTTACCCAAATTTTTTTTTTTTTACCCAAACATTTTTTTTTTATTAAAGACATGTAGAACAATAAATTTAGAGCAAAATTTATATATGGATGTTGTTTTTTTTGCAAAATTTTACAACTGAAAGTGAAAAATGTCATTTTTTTGCAAAAAAATCGTTAAATTTCGATTAATAACAAAAAAAGTAAAAATGTCAGCAGCAATGAAATACCACCAAATGAAAGCTCTATTAGTGAGAAGAAAAGGAGGTAAAATTCATTTGGGTGGTAAGTTGCATGACCGAGCAATAAACCGCTAAAGTTGTGGAGTGCCGATTTGTAAAAAAGGGCCTGGTCTTTAGGGGGGTATAAACCTGTGGTCCTTAAGTGGTTAAAGAGGACCTTTCACTAGAATAAAACATCTAAACTGACTATACAGACGTGTAGAGCGGCGCCCAGGGATCCCCCTGCACTTACTGTTATCCCCGGGCGCCGCTCCGTTCTCCTGGTATGGCCTCCGGTATCTTCATAGTTGGGATCCACCCAGGGGAACCTGACGGCGTCTCCTCCTATGCTGTAGTGCTGGCCAATCGCAGCGCTCAGCTCATAGCCTGAGAGAAAAAAAAGCCTCATGAGCTGAGCTCTGTGATTGGCCAGTGCTACAGCATGGGAGAAGGAGACGCCGGCAGGTTCCCCTGGGTGGATCCCAACTATGAAGATACCGGAGGCCATACCAGGAGAACGGAGCGGCGCCCGGGGATAACAGTAAGTGCAGGGGGATCCCTGGGCGCCGCTCTACACGTCTGTATAGTCAGTTTAGATGTTTTATTCTAGTGAAAGGTCCTCTTTAAGACCTATTATAGCAGGAATAGGGTCTTACTCCGAACGACATTCGGAGTGGGTCGATTCCTTGCTGCAACCCCTTGTGCCCCTTATACCTGGTTACCTTAAAGACACATGTAGCGTCCTCCAGAATTTTCATCAATTCCGAGGACAAAGAGAATATATGCGGGTTACTGCCGATATTACTTCGCTTTATACCAACATTCCACACCATTTGGCAATTTCAGCTTTGAAATGGTTTCTGGACATGTACAGTTATTACACCCTGGAGCTCCGTGATTTTCTTTGTATTTGTACAGATTTTTTTACTTAAACATAATTTTTTTTATGTTTAATGGTTTATATTATCTACAATTATCCGGAGTTTCAATGGGTGCAAAATTCTCTCCTTCTGTGGCCAACGTGTTCATGACGTGGTGGGAGAATTGTTTTTTTATTTTCGGGCAGTAACCCATATTCCACATCCATGAAATGGTATGGGCGTTTCATCGATGATATGCTGTGGGTATGGCGGGGTGATGCAGAGGATTTGATGTCATTTGTGGAGTATTTAAATAATTGTGCCCCCTCCATTAAACTTTCTATGGTCAGTGATTTTTCTTCCATTGCATTTTTGGATCTCTCATTGCGGGGAGATCCAGAAGACCATAGGGTTTATACCTGCACACATCGAAAAATAACTGCGGGGAATACTCTGCTCCATGCATCATCCTGCCATCCCCCTCATGTAGCCAAAAACATTCCCAGAGGGGAAATGCTGAGGGCTCCACGTAATTGCTCTACCCTTGATTTGTTTTCAAAGGAGGCCGCTGACATCTCAGTAAGGTTACAGACTAGGGGACACTCTATGGAAAATATTCGCACAGCGAAGGAGTTTGCGAAAATAGTGGACAGGAATTCTCTTGTGTTTTCTCAGACCAAAAGCATGAAACAAAACCATAAAAGAAAACGTAATCGAATTTGTGCACGAGGTCTGAGTGAACCTGTGACTTTTGTCACAAACTACACCGATGAGTATCCCCTTATCTGCAACATCTCACGTAAACATTTCCCAATCATAAGTTATGATGAGGGCTGGAGAGATGTTGCAGAAGCAGGTATCAAGTGTATAGCGAAAAAAGCACCGACCATTGGACAAAAAGTGAGTCCCAGTTTATTTTCGGAGAATATCAC
The DNA here is from genome assembly GCF_905171765.1 of Bufo bufo. Taxonomy (NCBI): domain Eukaryota; kingdom Metazoa; phylum Chordata; class Amphibia; order Anura; family Bufonidae; genus Bufo; species Bufo bufo. The sequence goes on along the minus strand of NC_053389.1, from coordinate 789,347,522 downwards.
TTGCGAACCAGTTTGGTTGAATACGAAGGGTAACTTTAAATGTGGAAGTAAAAAGTATATCTGCTGTTCCCATGTGTCAATAAGTAAAAATATTGCATCTACAGCTAATGGTAGCACACATGAATTGTGACAGTATACAGTCAGGTCCATAAATATTGGGACATCGACACAAATTTAACATTTTTGCCTCTATACACCACCACAATGGATTTGAAATGAAACAAACAAGATGTTCTTTAACTGCAGACGGTCAGCTTTAATTTGAGGGGATTTACATCCAAATCAGGTGAACGGTGCAGGAATTACAACAGTTTGCATATGTGCCTCCCACTTGTTAAGGGACCAAAAGTAATGGGACAATTGGCTTCTCAGCTGTTCCATGGCCAGGTGTGTGTTAGTCCCTCATTATCCCAATTACAATGAGCAGATAAAAGGTCCAGAGTTCACTACAAGTGCGCTATTTGCATTTGGAATCTGTTGCTGTCAACTCTCAAGATGAGATCCAAAGAGCTGTCACTATCAGTGAAGCAAGCCATCATTAGGCTGAAAAAACAAAACAAACCCATCAGAGAGATAGCAAAAACATTAGGCGTGGCCAAAACAACTGTTTGGAACATTCTTAAAAAGAAGGAACGCACCGGTGAGCTCAGCAACACCAAAAGATCCGGAAGACCACGGAAAACAACTGTGGTGGATGACAGAAGAATTCTTTCCCTGGTGAAGAAAACACCTTTCACAATAGTTGGTAGGTGTATGTGTATCAAAGTCAACAATCAAGAGAAGACTTCACCAGAGTGAATACAGAGGGTTCACCACAAGATGTAAACCATTGGTGAGCCTCAAAATCAGGAATGCCAGATTAGAGTTTGCCAAACGACATCTAAAAAAGCCTTGACAGTTCTGGAACAACATCCTATGGACAGATGAAACCAAGATCAACTTGTACCAGAGTGATGGGAAGAGAAGAGTATGGAGAAGGAAAGGAACTGCTCATGATCCTAAGCATACCACCTCATCAGTGAAGCATGGTGGTGGTAGTGTCATGGCGTGGGCATGTATGGCTGCCAATGGACCTGGTTCTCTTGTATTTATTGATGATGTGACTGCTGACAAAAGCATCAGGATGAATTCTGAAGTGTTTCGGGCAATATTATCTGCTCATATTCAGCCAAATGCTTCAGAACTCATTGGACGGCGCTTCACAGTGCAGATGGACAATGACCCAAAGCATACTGCAAAAGCAACCAAAGAGTTTTTTAAGGGAAAGAAGTGGAATGTTCTGCAATGGCCAAGTCAATCACCTGACCTGAATCCGATTGAGCATGCATTTCACTTGCTGAAGACAAAACTGAAGGGAAAATGCCCCAAGAACAAGCAGGAACTGAAGACAGTTGCAGTAGAGGCCTGGCAGAGCATCACCAGGGATGAAACCCAGCGTCTGGTGATGTCTATGTGTTCCAGACTTCAGGCTGTAATTGACTGCAAAGGATTTGCAACCAAGTATTCAAAAGTGAAAGTTTGATTTATGATTATTATTATGTCCCATTACTTTTGGTCCCTTAACAAGTGGGAGGCACATATGCAAACTGTTGTAATTCCTACACCGTTCACCTGATTTGGATGTAAATACCCGCAAATTAAAGCTGCCAGTCTGCAGTTAAAGCACTTCTTCGTTTCATTTCAAATCCATTGTGGTGGTGGATAGAGCCAAAAATTTCAGAATTGTGTTGATGTCCCAATATTTATGGACCTGACTGTATAAAATGCAATACAGAGTATGTTGTGTATGTCATCACCTGTCGAATTTGCGCATTGCAATATGTGGGATGTACTAAGATTCAGCTTAAAGGGGTATTCCCATCATAATGATCACTGTTAAATCAGTTATTGATTTGACAGTGATCATTTTTGTAAATATACTTGATTAACAAATTCCCACCGTTTAGGATAAAATTCATCCCCACTTACCTTATTGTTGCGACTCGGTCTCCCCTGATTACGGCCACCGCTCTTCTCCAGAATCCCGATGGTCACGCCGGGCCGCTCGCTGTCCTGAACGCGCACGCTGCCGCGCATGCGCGACGGTGACTTCTTCCCGGCCAGAATAGTACAGAGCTGCGAACGCCAGAAATAAGTAACATGGCACATGCGCGGCAGCGTGCGCGTTCAGTCCAGCACGCGGCCCGGCCGGGAGAAGACTTCAATCAAGATGAAGCCCGCCCCCAGCCAGAATCCAGGAAGTGAACGGCGCGGTGGCAGCAGGTAAGTATAAAAAGGCAAAGTGGGATAACCCCTTTAAGGTTAGAATATCAAAACATTTGAGTGATGTCCCGCATGTTTCAACGCGCAATGTATCAGCAGCCACTTTACATTTTGCGATAGTTCACAAAGGCGATACCTCTGCGTTTTTTGTGCAGGGCATTGAAAGAGTCATTACACCGATCGGGGGGGGGGGGGGGGGGAGATCGCAGACAGAAACTTTTTAGTAGAGAAACATACTGGATGTTTAACCTTGGAACATGCACACCGAAGGGATTGAATAAGAAGCACGATTCAACCCTACAATATAAATGATACATTTTCTATCTGTATTGAGTTTTTCGTTCCACTTGGCTGAATTTCCCTTATGTTAGATCCTACTTACCGTCAGGTGCCGATTCCCGGTGGTGTGGATTATTCAATCAAGTGGGCGTTTTTATGCCAGTGTATAAAATGTAGGTTTTTAAGTGTGTTTGTTTGTCTTGATGAAGGGCTAAGATTGGGGCTCTGTTGGTTCACCACTCAGGTATTTACCTTAGGGCTCTCTAATGGCTATTTCTATGTGATATACTTATGCACTTTATATCTTGGCATGTATTGTACCTCACCCTGATCTAGTTCTGGTAGCCTCGGCTAGTTTTATATATTTGATATTTGGCTTTGTGCCATACGTATACATTTTAGGATATTTATATCATTCCTCTAGCCTTGATACGTTCTGTTATCCAGTGGTGCTCCATTATTCTGAGTGCTCCCCCCCACTTACCATTGTATTGTTGTGTTTTTATGTGTATTTTAATACATTTTGTCTCGTGTTGAGACTATAATTAAGTTTACATTCATCATTATTTGTGCTAGCCCTGTTCTCTTTTTTGGTGTCACACCGTACGTGCAGGCTCAGCACGTGTACTCACATTCTTTGTGAGTCATCCTCTATTGGTGATAATTCATGAAGGGCTAAGATGTAACAGCCCGAAACGCGTCACAGCAAATTGTCCTATTTGATGTCGGATTTTATGGAAGTCGATTAAAGCATATTTTTATGAGGACTGGATTCCACTTGTTCTTTCACTGAACTATACTGTATATTGTACGGCATGGTGTATGAACTATACTGTATATTGTACGGCATGGTGTATGAACTATACTGTATATTGTACGGCATGGTGTATGAACTATACTGTATATTGTACGGCACGGCGTATGAACTATACTGTATATTGTACGGCATGGTGTATGAACTATACTGTATATTGTACGGCATGGTGTCTGAACTATACTGTATACTGCACGGCACGGTGTATGAACTATACTGTATATTGTACGGCATGGTGTATGAACTATACTGTATATTGTACAGCACGGTGTATGAACTATACTGTATATTGTACGGCACGGCGTATGAACTATACTGTATATTGTACAGCACGGTGTATGAACTATACTGTATATTGTACGGCATGGTGTATGGATTATACTGTATATTGTACGGCATGGTGTATGAACTATACTGTATATTGTACGGCATGGTGTATGAACTATACTGTATATTGTACGGCATGGTGTATGAACTATACTGTATATTGTACGGCACGGCGTATGAACTATACTGTATATTGTACGGCATGGTGTATGAACTATACTGTATATTGTATGGCATGGTGTATGAACTATACTGTATATTGTACGGCACGGCGTATGAACTATACTGTATATTGTACGGCACGGCGTATGAACTATACTGTATATTGTACGGCATGGTGTATGAACTATACTGTATATTGTACGGCATGGTGTATGAACTATACTGTATATTGTACGGCATGGTGTATGAACTATACTGTATATTGTAGGGCACAGTGTATGAACTATACTGTATATTGTACGGCACGGCGTATGAACTATACTGTATATTGTACGGCATGGTGTATGAACTATACTGTATATTGTATGGCATGGTGTATGAACTATACTGTATATTGTACGGCATGGTGTATGAACTATACTATATATTGTACGGCATGGTGTAGGGATTATACTGTGCTAGCGGGTCCGGCTTCGCTCGGGTATATTTCATTTATTTCATTTAATGTTTGTATGTATCGTTAAAATATATCAACACTATCCACTATAACAGTGACATCTACAGCACCCCGCCCCCAAAACAGTGAGCTCCACAGCCCCCCACCCCTTAACACTGACCCCCCCTCAGAGCCCTGTCCCTTAAAATTTGACCTCCACAGCAGCCTTCCCCTTTAACAGTGACTTTCACAGCATACCACCCCCTTGACAGTGACCTCCACAGGGGCCAGGCCCCTTAACAGTGGCCTTTACTGGATCGGGGGCGTGTCCTTTTGAACAGCTCACTCTTAGATAGCAGCACTGTACTGTCTGAGTGTGATCTGCAGGGAGAAAGTCACCCTCCCTCCCACCCCTGCAGCTGACAGAAGTTTATTGTTACCTCCATTTTTTTAAATCCCTGTTGGCTAAGGAGTGGAGGGGGCGTGACCTAACCGGATTGGGGGCGTGTCCTTTTGAACAGCTAACTGTAAGGGTCCATTCACACGTCTGTAGAATGGGTCCGCATCCATTCTGCAATTATGCGGAACAGGTGCGGACCCATTTATTCTCCATGGGGCCGGAAGAGATGCCCCATGTGCTGTCCGCATCCGCATTTCCGGAGCGCGGCCCCAATCTTCCGGTCTCTAGCTCCGGAAAAAAATAGAGCATGTCCTATTCTTGTTCGCGATTGCGGACAAGAATAGGCATTTCTATGGGGGTGCCGGCTGGGTGTATTGCGGATCCGCAATGCACTACGGACACCTGAATGGAGTCTAAGTGTAGTGGAGCCTAAGTGAGTGTGAGCTGCAGGGAGAAAGTCACCCTCCCTCCCACCCCTGCAGCTGACAGAAGTGGATTTTTACCTTCATTTTTTTGAATCCTCGTCGGTTTAGGAGGGGAGGGGGCGTCGCCTAACCAGATCAGGGGGCTTAGCGGGACCTGGGGGTGGGGTTTTAAGTCTTTTGAGGGTGGACACATTGTGGCAGGGGGGCGTGTCTTGGCTTCTTCCTGCAAAAGTGACGCCCCTCTAGGCACCTTACTGGCTCATTTGCATACCAAATAAACTGGATTTTCAGAGGATAAAAACATCTATTGCTGGAACAAAGGCACATCTGGAAATAAGGTACTAAGTGCTATTAGGCCATGGCTTTTCTTCATTAGTGATTATCCTGGTGACAGATTTCCTTTAAAGCTCTCCTACAGCAGTGAAGAAAAATGGCTGGGTTGTTATGGAAACCTGAAGTAAAACTCTATGTGGAGGCTGAAGGACCTGAGAGCTTCTATTGGCTGATAATGGTCATGTGACCAAGCTTCTATTGGCTAATGCATTTTTTGGGAATATCTCGGGAACGGTACGTCCTAGAGAGCTGCTCTAAAACCTTCCCGGACACTTGATGTACCTGTCTGCCATATTTTGTGTTTGTAAATGCGACGGTGCGGATTCCTTTAGCGGATATACACACAGACACACACACACACACTCAGCTTTATATATTAGAAGATTGTACGGGATGGCGCAGGGGTTACACTGTATGGTCTTTGATGGCGCTGTGCCCGGCTCTGAGACGACCCCGCTCAGCAGCTGCCAAGTCTTAGAGGGAACACTGCCTGTAGCTACACCCGGCTTCTGTTCAAGCAAGTTGTCTTCATTCAACCTACGTGAAATTTCTTACCAAATCTTATGGTGGTGAAGAAGTTGAAAGGAGTTCCAGTTTACTGTCTGATTGGTGTAGATCTGACCGATATGATCCCTGCTAGAACAAATGCATAATTTAGATGTAAACTTTTATATACATGGTGTATTTATTTAAAGGGGTTATCCCATGATAGATGTAAAAAATGAAATCAGACATAATCTAGTACATGACTCTCTTTTTAACAAAGCTACAACCAGCTCTGCACCTCACATGGATCCAGATATCTCCAATTGTTCTACTAGATTTATTTGAAGCTGGCAGCTCCGGGAGCATGTTTTTTATCCTTCAGCTTGTGACTGTTGAAGAATGGAACTGAGCATGTGCTTCCATCTCAGAGAGCAGGACAGAGCAATTAGAAAAAGAGCAGCAGGTGGCGCTATACAGTTAGATGTCAGTTAACAACTCAGTAGCTATAATAATTTTTTAATTACATGCAATTACATAAGTTTCCAAATCCAGGTGCTGGTTTGAAAACTGTAGAATATTTTTTGTGGGCCGACCCCCTTAATTCATGTACAATATCCAAATTCCAAAGGGATAACATACTATGCCAATAGAAGGGCGCCATGGCTCATTCAAGGCAGGGTTAGGCTAACCTACCAGAGTACCTAAGGATCATCTGGTGGTCTATCGTTTTCCCAAAATAATGGGTGCTTACAAGAATGGGGTCACATGGTCCAGCAGAGAAATACCCCAAAATAACCAAGAAGACCTTATTAATGATATGACCTATGTGTACAGGACAAAGTTTAGATTAAAAGTGGCTGTGCCTATGTTCTGTATAGTTGTAGGATAGGTTCCTTAAGAAGCATTTCCTATGGAACCCCAGTCACACCTGAATCCTTGAGCCCAAAGAGTCCCTAAAGGTTCTGATAATGCACGGCCCCATATTGCAAGGATCTGTACACAATTCCTGGAAGCTGAAGACATCCCAGTTCTTGCATGGCCAGCATACTCAACGGACATGTCACCCATTGAACATGTTTGGGTGCTCTGGATCGGCGTATACAACAGCGTGTTCCAGTTCCGGCCAATATTCTGCAACTTCACACGGCTATTGAAGAGGAGTGGACCAACATTCCACAGGCCACAATCAACAACCTGATCAACTCTATGAGACGAAGATGTGTTGCACTGCGTGAGGCAAATGGTGGCCACACCAAATACTGACTGGTTTTCTCAGTAATGCAAAACTGTGCACATTTCAAAGTGGCCTTTTATTGTGGGCAGTCTAAGGCACACTTGTGCAATATTCATGCTAATCAGCACCTTGATATGCCACACCTGTGAGGTGGGATGGATTATCTCGGCAAAGGAGAAGTGCTCACTAACACAGATTTAGACAGATTTGTGAACAATATTTGAAAGTAATGGGTCTTTTGTGTATGTAGAAAATGTTTCTTTGAGTTCAGCTCATGCAAAATGGGAGCAAAACCGAAAGTGTTGCGTTTATATTTTTGCTCAGAGTATGTAAAAGTGGAGTAAGATGTAAGTGTAATGATAAATCTGGCCCTTAATCTTTGTCTATGGTTGGCATGTGCAGGCATCATAATTTGTGGCACTAAATCTATGCAGGAGGATTTATTAACCTGGCAAGCCTTCTTATACTTTAAAGGGCAGGCTATTTTCCAAGAGCAGCATTGTTCTAGTTCCGATTATTATCTTTTTACTGATGCATCTGGGGCTATAGGTCTGGCAGCCATTCTTGATTGTAGCTGATGGCATGGTGTTTGGCCTTTTTCTTGGCAAGGATTAGGTTTAGTGGGCAATTTTACTTTGCTTGAACTTTTTATCATCGTCATGGAGGTTGAACTTTGAGGTCAGATGGTGGTAAACAAGCATATCATCTTTTTTTCAGATACAGGGTAATATGTCAGTGGTACTGTCACAGATGCGGTGTGTGTGGAAAACTCCACACCGAGCACAGGAGGAAAGGGGACAGGAACTAGGCCTGGAAACTAGGGTAAAGGAGAAGTTCACATCCTAGAACAACCCTAATCCAAGTCCTGACTACCTATCAGTATGAACTGACCTCGATGGTAGGAAAGTTCATACACAATAACCTAGAGCCCTAACACACCCTGTAGTGCCCTGGTATAGTGACAGGACTTGAGACAACCTATTGCTCCACCAGAAGGATGAACAGGAGTCTCCCTCAGGCCTAGATACAAAAGACAGGGAAATGCAACAAACAAAATACAAATAGGCAAGACAACACTTAACTTCATGTGGAGCAAGGGCAGCGCCAGAAGCTCAACTAAGATCCAACAACCAGCTAGCCCAGAGTCCAGAAACTGAAGCTATAAACTGCACACCCCCAGAAGGGGTAAGCAGTAATAAATAGAAAAAGTTAAATGACCAAACCAACAACTACCAGAGGTGTGGTCATTACCAAAACAACACAGACAGAAATGATTCACAAGGAACCAGTCAGATTAACCCACGAGTTGCCAGTCTCTCTGATCTCCTAGCACCTGTCCCGGGAGTGTCTGTGACAGGTACACATTGTTAATGTTTTATATGCTTCTTCCTTGCTTGTCTTAGCTTTACTGCATTCCTGTTTTACGGTGTTTAAAATGGAACATATGGTCAAGGCTAAGCGCATTCTAGGCAGGTTCAATACAGTGGCTGATGCTCTCTCCAATTCCCACTTTCAGCTATTCAGGAATTTGCATCCCATGGTGGACATGAAAGGAACTCCTTGCCCGGATTTCTTATGGAAAGTGGTAGAGAACAATTTGTAGATTTGATACTACGCTCAGTTTCCCCAGCTCCCCAGCTTTGTCTCAGTAGTTGGTATGTGCAGGTGATGTAGTAATCCTGGATAAGGGTAGGTTGCTGGATAATACACTTGGTTGGTTAGCCTTGTTGCGCCACCATGGAGCCTCCGTAGTTTAAACAGATGATCACGGCACTCTCTCGTGTCCTGGCTGGTGTGGGTGCTCGTCAAGGTTTTGTTCTTTGCTCCACCCCAAGAACTATATACGTCATATAAATTTAGACAGCACTCCAAACGATTATGATGCTTAGTGAATTTTATTTCATTTCAGCCGGTCATAGTGGTACATTAGAAACAACGTTTTGGCCAGAATGAGATGCCCTTCATCAGGCTGATAAAAAAGAGTAAATACAAAATACAGAAAGTTTCTTACATATGATTGTAAATTTACATAAAAGACATAATAGGTATGCAAGCAAAACACAATGCATGAAAAGAAAATATGGAGCACTACTGACAGTATTAGTCAGTTGTACTGTATGGCAATGATAAATAATGTAGGTGGTACAAGGACATCAAATAGCTCCAATGTTTGCAAAGACATGATTAAGCGTCATAATCGTTTGCAGTAATGTCTAAATTTATATGACCATGGAGCCTCCGCCAATTTTTAGACCCTGATCTTTTCGTCATGAACCTATAGGCTTATATATCTCGTCACCGTTGAAAGTTTTTTTGTTGGGGTCACTACTCCCCTTTCAAAAAATTATTTTTGTTTAAATGTAGTACACAAATGTTGGTATATACATACCTATACCCGCACTATCATGATTAAAGGTATTTTTAAAAGTCACTAATTAATTCAATTTATTTAAAATAACTTGTGTGATTAAGACATCAGTAAGAATCTAACTATTTGGTAATTTCTGATGCAACAGTCATTAGCGTGGGTAGCCTTTATGCTCAAGTTATTTGGGTTGCGGAATGTCACTAAACCTTTTATTGTCCTGCAGATTGCCAAGGGCTGGCATAAGGACAGATCATTGGACAGTTTACTTCCCCCTTTCTGCTAGGCTTTTTGTTGTTTTGCATATGTACAGATATTTCTGAAGTATATCTCTTCAGGGCCGCTTTTGGTTTAGCATTATTTAGAGCGTTAAGCTAGTTCCTACAAATTTTTGGGTTAGCTTCTCAAGACGTGGTTCATATGGGTTCCTCAGTTAAAGTTCATATTTCCAAATCAAAAACTGATCAGCTTCTCAATCGGTTCCTTAGGCAATGACTATTGACCGGTCAAGGCCATAAGTGCTGGTGGTTTGCCGCTTTTAACTTATGCATCTACTTTGCCCCTTAAGCCCCAATTTAAATCAGTTTTCCAGGCAAGGTTGAATAAGCTTAGTTTAAATTCTGCAGAATCTGGAACTCATTCCTTTCGAATTGGGTGAGACGGTGGCTGATGCTTGCAGCTTAGGTGTGAAGCATTCGGGGCGTTGGAAATCTGAATATTTTCCTTCTTGTATCCGACCCCAATTTAATTCCTCTATTTCATGGTTTGTTTGCCTGTTTTTCTTTTTCCCGCTGCTAATAAACGAGCTAGGCATTTGAATTGATGAGGTTGAATGTTCGAGTTTCTAAATTAATCCGATTGTTGAGAGGTGTAGTGATTCGTCATCGTGAGTTAGAAGACAATAGCAGGGATTTACTGCTTCGCAATGGGGTACCGTTTTGGACGTATTCTTGACGAAAACAACTATTTTGCAAACTGTAGATGATTTGCAGGATGATTGAAATTCTTCTTCTGAAAAGTTTCATTCCCAAAGAATGAGGAAAGCTAAGAAGATATTTACATATGTGTATGTGACACTTGTGGCCAACTTTCAAAAAGATTTATTTGCACCACTCCTGACCCCTCCTTATACATGAGCATGCATGTCTCCAGAATGAGCGGTGGCTTTCCCATCATGCAAACCAAGCAAATGCTTGGGGCCCCTGCTGGCCAAAAGCAGTTGGGTGGGAAAAAAAAACAACTAAAGGGGTGGACGTATCGCAGGTGAACAAGGTGCCCACGGCGGGAGTGGGGCCCATGGAGGGAGTCACAGTAGCAGAAGTGCCCACGCTGCACTGCTAAGCTGAGAGTGGGGCCCAGCAGGCTGATGTGGACAAGGCTTAGCAGTGCTACGGGGGCTCCAGAAATGTCAAATCCTCCTCTGTGAATCAGGAGAACGGAGAAGACTGCAGACACTTCTGGCAGTGGTTTATCAACCTAAGAATAGAAGAATGGGGCACATTGAAATTCAACTGCCTGATTATTATCTCCCCTGACATCTAACGCTGGGGGAGAGTAGTCCAGCCCCACCAAAGTTGGCAGGTTCTTCTGACATTTATATAACGTGTATAGCAGCAATTCTCAGATGTTGTAGAGAATAGCACCTGATGAACATTTGATCAGTTGGACTAACATCTTAGTGTAGCTTGCCTCTAGGGGGTGCTCCACATGCATGTGTATACTGATTTTTATGCCAAATATTTTGGGCTGCTTTTTAGCGAGGTGTGATTTGTGACTAAAGCTCAGCTACAGTGCCTACAGGGAGCCTGAGGAAGTCGCAGAGACACCTTCTGTCTCATCATTGGTTCGGGCTGCCTCCTCCTCCAATTCGGCCTCGTCAGACTGTAGGCTCTGTATAACACAAGCTCACCAGTAGGTAAGAAGAAGCAGCAGATCCTTTGGAGCATTGCTGTCAGTGAAGATATTCAGCGGACTTTCAAGAAGAATATCCAGTAGCTTTGACTGTATTAAAACTGTTTATTTGATGACCACAACCACCTAATTGTTTCAGAGCGGTCACCGCGGTCCTTCCCACGAGGGGCTGCCTTTGTTCTCACCAGTGGCAGATTGACAATACAGAGAAAAGTGAGGTTTTCAGGTAATTGCCCCAAATATAATGAGGGAAATGAGCCTTAGTATAGGGGAGTCGGAAACGTCGCTTTCATATTAAGATCTAAGCATAGCATATTTAATTTGGATTATTTTTTTGTTCGTATACCAATTAATAATTGCGGGGTATCGGCAGGAATAAGTGAGAAGAATGAATGAGAACCTTCACAGATGTAATTGTGGTGAGTTTTTACATGGATGTGACATATGTCCAGTATTTGTGGGTCCATTTACTTTGTTATATTGGATATTAAAAGGTGTGAGGTACATCTCTGTGCCTCTCCTCTGTAGACTCTGTCAGGTATTATCCTGCTTCTGCGTACCTCATACCTTTAATCACAGGCACGTTGTATGGGGGTGCATTATCGGGAGCAACCTAAAAGTACATGATCTCATGACAAAGGGTAGGATATATTAGGCAACAAGTGAAAAGTGGTTCCTGAGGTGGATGTGTTAGAAGTGACTGTGACAAGACTACTCAAATTGTGATGTTTAAACGATGGGGTCACAGCATCCCCAAAGTGGTCTTGTGGGGTGTTCCTCACTTTTTGATCATCCTCCCCCCTCTCCTACCCTTCATGTACTGCCCCCAGTATTATAATGTCCCCTCTGTATTGGTGGCATATACGTATAATAGCCCTGCAGTAGGGCTAGTACATATAATGGCCTCCTCTGTAATATTAGAATATATATTGCCCCCTTCTGTATTCATAGTATATATAATGGCTCCCTCTGTAGAATATATAATGGCCTACTCTGTAGTATATATAATGGCCCCCTCTGTAGTATATATAATGGCCCCCTCTGTAGTATATATAATGGCCCCCTCTGTAGTATATATAATGCCCCCCTCTGTAGTACATATAATGGCACCCATCTGTAGTACATATAATGCCCCTCTCTGTAGTATATATAATGGCCCCCTCTGAAGTATATATAATGGCCCTCTCTGTAGTATATATAATGGCCCTCTCTGAAGTATATATAATAGCCCCCTCTGTAGTATATATAATGGCCCCCTCTGTAGTACATATAATGCCCCTCTCTGTAGTATATATAATGGCCCCCTCTGTAGTATATATAATGGCACCCATCTGTAGTATATATAATGGCTCCCACTGTATTGATAGTATATATAATGCCCCTCTCTGTAGTATATATAATAGTCTCCTCTGTATTGATAGAATATATAATGGCCCCCTCTGAAGTATATATAAGAGCCCCCTCTGTAGTATATATAATGGCCCCCTCTGTAGTATATATAATAGCCCCCTCTGTAGTATATATAATGCCCCCCTCTGAAGTATATATAATAGCCCCCTCTGTAGTATATTTAATGGCCCCCTCTGAAGTATATATAAGAGCCCCCTCTGTAGTATATGTAATGCCCCTCTCTGTAGTATATATAATAGCCCCCTCTGAAGTATATATAATGACCCTCTCTGTAGTATATATAATGCCCCCCTCTGAAGTATATATAATAGCCCCCTCTGTAGTATATATAATGCCCCCTCTGAAGTATATATAATAGCCCCCTCTGTAGTATATATAATGCCCCCCTCTGTAGTATATATAATGCCCCTCTCTGAAGTATATATAAGAGCCCCCTCTGTAGTATATATAATGCCCCTCTCTGTAGTATATATAATAGCCCCCTCTGAAGTATATATAATGCCCCTCTCTGTAGTATATATAATAGCCCCCTCTGAAGTATATATAATGCCCCTCTCTGTAGTATATATAATAGCCCCCTCTGTAGTATATATAATGCCCCCCTCTGAAGTATATATAATAGCCCTCTCTGTAGTATATATAATGCCCCCCTCTGAAGTATATATAATAGCCCTCTCTGTAGTATATATAATGCCCCCCTCTGAAGTATATATAATAGCCCCCTCTGTAGTATATATAATGCCCCCCTCTGAAGTATATATAATAGCCCCCTCTGTAGTATATATAATGCCCCTCTCTGTAGTATATATAATGCCCCTCTCTGAAGTATATATAATAGCCCCCTCTGTAGTATATATAATGCCCCCCTCTGTAGTATATATAATGCCCCCCTCTGAAGTATATATAATAGCCCCCTCTGTAGTATATATAATGCCCCTCTCTGTAGTATATATAATGCCCCTCTCTGTAGTATATATAATGCTCCTCTCTGAAGTATATATAATAGCCCCCTCTGTAGTATATTTAATGGCCCCCTCTGAAGTATATATAAGAGCCCCCTGTGTAGTATATATAATGGCCCCCTCTGTAGTATATATAATGTCCCTCTCTGTAGTATATATAATGCCCCTCTCTGTAGTATATATAATAGCCCCCTCTGTAGTATATATAATTCCCCTCTCTGTAGTATATATAATAGCCCTCTCTGTAGTATATATAATGGCCCTCTCTGTAGTATATATAATAGCCCTCTCTGTAGTATATATAATGGCCTCCTCTGAAGTATATATAATAGCCCCCTCTGTAGTATATATAATGGCCTCCTCTGAAGTATATATAATAGCCCCTCTGTAGTATATATAATGGCTTCCTCTGTATTTATAGAATATACACCGTATAATGCCCCCCTCTGTAGTATATACGATGACCACTCTGTAGTATATATAATGCCCCCCTCTGTATTAATAGTATATATATATTGGCTCCTCTCTGTATTGATAGTATATATAACGGCCCGCTAAGTAGTGTATATATGCTCCCCCCCCCCTTAATGTCCCCAGTACTGCCAGCATGCATATATTTAAAAAATATATACTGTCTGTGATGCAGGCCTGAGGCTCTTCCCGCCTCTGACCTGGGTTCCCGTGTCCCGGTGCAGGCAGTCACAATGACATCACAATGCCCTCCTGCGCTGAGTCTCATTTTATTGTGATGGAACAAGACAGCCTTGGAAAATTACCTACCAAGAGATATCATACCAAAAGGTTTGAGAGTACAAGGTTTCCTCACATTGGAGGCTGCTGACCCTAGATTCAGCACCAAGTGGGGGGAGACTCCACTCACTTACGGTAATTGAATTGTTAATTGGAGCTGACCATAAGGCATTGGACTCTGTGGAGAAAGAGACTGACAACAAGCATTGATAAGACGTATTTGATAAGAATCTTGAGGAGTAGGTTTGAGTGAACACCTGGAATTTCGGGTTCTCCAGGTTCGGCTGAACTTCTCCGCAATAAATGGGTATATGACGTGCACCTAACTAACAGATGGATAAACTATTATATTTGTGTGTCAGGGGTACAAAGTACAATGTTGCATTGCACCTGTAACATCCCAGAGTTATGTTACTAAGCTCTTTCTCCCCGCTACAGCCTGTTAAGTGTTTCTGAACTGTCATCTGGTATAAGTTAATATCACACCCTTAATAATGTGCATTATCCAAGTCTGTTATATATATTTGCTGTAATTTTCATGTTCACCAGCAGGTGGCAGCAATGTATTCAGCAGGTCTTAGTTCAGTTTAGTATGTCTAGACTGGAATAGTACATTCCAGTCTAGCTCCCCCCTCTTTGAGCAGAAGTGGGCTGTCCCATCTCCTGTCTCATGGGGAGGAAAGGAAGTTCTAGTGAGTGTACCAACCACCCCTGCTAGGGGAAGGCTGTGTTAGTAGGAGCTCCCAGAAATAGGGATCCCAGACCAGGATCTATCTCGGCTGAGTCCAAAGATCACCCTTCCCAAACTGAGCCTTCCGCCTCAGTGCTGGTGCCAAGCAAGCAGCACCTCCAGTACTACAGATCTCCAGGACGAAGCATTCCCTGTGAGCATAGCTGTGAGTAACAGATCCAGAGACCAGGAGAAGTCAAATTCCTCCTCAGCTAGTCAGGCCCATATCAAGCAGAAGATAGACAGAGCAGAAGATAGATACCTGCCAGATTCTCCAGGCACATAGTATAGGAGCAGAAGAGATATTGATCCCTGCCATACATTGCCTAAAGCCTGCTGGGACCTAAGGACTAATGCTGTATCTCGTATGGATTTATGCTGCAACCAGTAAAGACAAGTTGAACTTTATTACAAGTCTGGATCTCATTCATTATTACCACCAAATTCCTCAATTACTCCTACTAGCAACACTCATTTTATTGCAAGTGAGCCAGGATCCAGGAGTCCAGCCGTACCAAGGTAGGAGACACCGTTGACATTACACAGAGACATTATCCCCACTCTGGCATTCCTCACTTGGTACGTGAGTTACAACATCTTAAAGGGCCCTGCAACAGTACCCTGCGCACGCTGCAATTGGCATCACAAGCAAACCATAGACTTATATACACATATCCTGACCCACTGCATACTTGGCGTCCGTGTAACCGTACCAGGGTCCTGCTCATTGCACATCCACACAAAAAAATCGCTGTAGGTCACCCACAGAATTAACAGCCAGATTTATGATTATCTTTCTGTGTCAGGGGTGAAAAGATGGTGTATTGCACCCGCAAAAAATTGCACTAACACCCTCCCTCACTTCAGCCGCCTGCTTTCTGTCCTTTCACTACTGAGAGCTGATGGGTGGTGCTACACGTGATCCAGCCTATATAGAGGCCGGGTCACATGATGCACCGGCCAATCACAGCCATGCCATTAGTAGGCATGGCTGTGATGGCTTCTAAGGGCACACAGCTTAAAAGCTTGTTGATTGGCTGCCCTTTCCGCCTTTCAACAAGTTTTATTAAATGCCCGAACACCGTACTCGAACCCGAACTTTTCCGGCAAAGGTACCAATAAACGTAAAGTTCGGGACGGACACAAACTTTACAGTTCGGATTCACTCAACACTATTGAGGAGGACTTGAATAAGTGGGAAAAAACAGATACCAGATATGAAGGCAAAGAAATTCCAGCGTGACTTAGTGATTATCAACAGCACAAGATCTATAAGTAGCAGGGAAAAGTTGACAGATCACGGTCAACGTTACGCTCTCTCTCAGTTACGTCACATCAGAGAATAAATGTGAGGCATCTTTTTAGTCAAGTGCTGGGGCCCCAGAAAGGGGGCAAATATAGAGGGCCCTGAATACAATTTGAAAACCCCAGGAGCAAAAAGGAAAACGAGGAGTTTCAACACCAGGGACTCAGAAACTGTTCAACAATTAAAGGTAATAAACCTCTCTCAACATATACTAAGTACCACACAATTACAGGTTTTGCAGAAGGGCCCGTCTTTTACTCCCACAAGTAAATTTGATTATTATCCTGGGGTTAAAGACTTGGAATTATTTGCTCGCAAATTGGTCTTTAAAAAGTATTACAGTAGGGAGGACTCTATAGGTCCTTTTTCCTCTCCACAGTCATTAGAGGATTTGGAGTCATTATTTCAGGAAACATCTATTTGCCTATGCATCTGTACCATCAGTCACAGCTTCCCCCCTAGGCCATTGTGTCCAGCCAGTGATATTTTTGTTAAGCTGATTAGAGAGAATTTTGGTAATGTCTCTAAATCCGTGACTAGACAACCTATTTATGAATGAAGGGATCTCAAACATGTGATAAAAGCAGCCAATCAAGGGGAACATGTGATCTGGCCGTCATAGATGTATGAATGCGAGGTGTTTCGACAGCTGAATACCACCAGCTGTTATATGACCCTACATTGAGTTTTAAACATGAACATTTAAACAATTCAGTACTGGTGGAGGGATGTAAAACAACACATCATTAGCCAGAAGTTGATGCAGGGTTATTGCAGTGGATGATTAGATAAAACCCACGTTCTATCTACTTCCTAAAGTCCACAAGGATCCTACCAATCCACAAGGGCCTCCAATTGTCTCAGAGATTGGAGGTTTAGGTACAATTATTAGCAAATTTAGTGACTTTTATTTGCGACATTACCAACATTAATGAAGCATACGACAGATATTCTTAGATGACTTGATGGTCACATGCGAAATGGAGTCCCTATGTACAGCTATATGTCATAACTGAGATGCCTGCTAGGGAGTACGGCCATCACAGTTTTTCTTGTGTAGGATCAATTTAGATAATACTCTATGACTCCTGGGATGTAAGATTCTCTGGCTCACTGAGCCGCTTAACCCTGTATACCCCAATAAGTACAAAACCACATGATTTGGTATAAAAGGCCGTAGCTTAATTTTATTAACCAAATAAATTACCAAGTATTGTACATACCAATAGTAAAACACAAAACCAGGACAATAATCCAACATTAGTCCACCATCAAACCAACATGTAACTTTCTTTGAACTGAAGGGATCCTAGAAGGCAATACAATTAACCAGATTCGCCCCTTGCGAACCTCCTCACATGATCCAGGTTTAATCCAACTTTTACCCTCGGCCGCACTCTCCAACCCAAGGGCACCAACTCTTGGAATTAAACCCCTGCCAGGCTATTAGCCCAAACAGGATCCCCCAGCTTGCCATTCACCACAACGTCCTAGATGCACGCCGTAAGAGATATAGCCATGCACCTAGTCCCAGTTTTGCCTCCCAGGATCCCTCTTTTAACCTGCTCGCTACGACAAAAGCAAAACAGAAAAAGCACCCTCTAATAAACAGTAAACGGGCAGGTGGGTGGGCAACTTCCTTCCCTCAGATCAAACTGCCTACAAACTCCTCCCCAAACCCTTAAATCTATGGCGCGAAAATGCTACTCCACCCCCACCAATCTCCTCCCATCACATAACCTTGCCCTACCATTAACCCTGTGTGCCATCACCTTCCACCGTAGTCAAGCCGCATTTCGCTACGGCTGCGCCCCGCTCCATTGCTTTTCTTTTTGTTTGACTCTTCCTGTAGCTCCAGGGCACAGCCATGGGGGTGTCTTGTGTGCCCTCATATACTAATTTGACTGTGGGAGCAGGAACTTGTTCAGAATACTCCATGATGCCGTGCTCCTCTGGTCAAGATATATAGACGATATTTTTCTAATCTGGCAGGGTTCCACATATCGCTCAGAGTTAATTTGTAAAGTTATCTTGGAAGTTTAGTAGTTCTGTGGCGAAATTCTTGGATATACATGTCATGAGGGTTCCTGATGGATTTATCTCCACTGATGTTTTTAGGAGGGCCACTGCACTCGATTCCCTCCTCCATGTCTCGTCCTCCCACTACCCGAAAGTTAAACAATCTATATTTGTGGGCCAATTTCTCTGCTCATGTTAAATTTGCTTCAATAAGGACAATTTTGAGTTTCACGCATTCCTTTTATCTAAGTGATTTTTTGAGAGAGGCTATGGCCGCAAAGTGATCACATGGGGATATGAGAGAGAGAGAGCAAAAAAAATCTTCATGTGATGCCCTTTTGGCGAGGTAAAAGAAAAAACGTACTGACGACTCCACATGATATATTGCAGAAACATTGGTATGTTTTGTTAACGGACAAAGATTTTGTAGATGTATTGCCACCATATCCCTCCATCACATAACGTAGGTAATATTCTGACACACAGTCATTATGTACCACATGTTGAACAGAGATTTTTGGGAATAGGTACCGCAAATGAGGTTCCAATTCCTGTGGTAATTATGCTGCCTGTAAATACAGTCAGGTCCATAAATATTGGGACATCAACACAATTGTAACATTTTTGCCTCTATACACCACCACAATGGATTTGAAATGAAACAAACAAGATGTGCTTTAACTGCAGACTGTCAGCTTTAATTTGAGGGTATTTACATCCAAATCAGGTGACCGGTGTAGGAAATACAACAGTTTGCATATGTGCCTCCCACTTGTTAAGGGACCAAAAGTAATGGGACAATTGGCTTCTCAGCTGTTCCATGGCCAGGTGTGTGTTATTCCCTCATTATCCCAATTACAATGAGCAGATAAAAGGTCCAGAGTTCATTTCAAGTGTGCTATTTGCATTTGGAATCTGTTGCTGTCAACTCTCAAGATGAGATCCAAAGAGCTGTCACTATCAGTGAAGCAAGCCATCATTAGGCTGAAAAAAACAAAACAAACCCCTCAGAGAGATAGCAAAAACATTAGGCGCGGCCAAAACAACAGTTTGGAACATTCTTAAAAAGAAGGAATGCACCGGTGAGCTCAGCAACACCAAAAGACTCGGAAGACCACCAAAAACAACTGTTGTGGATGACCGAAGAATTCTTTCCCTGGTAAAGAAAACACCCTTCACAACAGTTGGCCAGATCAAGAACACTCTCCAGGAGGTGTATGTGTGTCAAAGTCAACAATCAAGAGAAGACTTCACCAGAGTGAATACAGAGTGAATACAGAGGGTTCACCACAAGATGTAAACCATTGGTGAGCCTCAAAAACAGGAAGGCCAGATAAGAGTTTGCCAAACGACATCTAAAAAAGCCTTCTCGGTTCTGGAACAACATCCTATGGACAGATGAGACCAAGATCAACTTGTACTAGAGTGATGGGAAGAGAAGAGTATGGAGAAGAAAAGGAACTGCTCATGATGATCCTAAGCATACCACCTCATCAGTGAAGCATGGTGGTGGTAGTGTCATGGCGTGGGCATGTAGGGCTGCCAATGGAACTGGTTCTCTTGTATTTATTGATGATGTGACTGCTGACAAAAGCAGCAGGATGAATTCTGAAGTGTTTCGGGCAATATTATCTGCTCATATTCAGCCAAATGCTTTAGAACTTATTGGACGGCGCTTTACAATGCAGATGGACAATGACCCAAAGCATACTGCAAAAGCAACCAGAGTTTTTTAAGGGAAAGAAGTGGAATGTTATGCAATGGCCAAGTCAATCACCTGACCTGAATCCGATTGAGCCTGCATTTCACTTGCTGAAGACAAAACTGAAGGGAAAATGTCCCAAGAACAAGCAGGAACTGAAGACAGTTGCAGTAGAGGCCTGGCAGAGCATCACCAGGGATGAAACCCAGCGTCTTGTGATGTCTATGTGTTCCAGTCTTCAGGCTGTAATTGACTGCAAAGGATTTGCAACCAAGTATTAAAGAGTGAAAGTTTGATGTATGATTATTATTCTGTCCCATTACTTTTGGTCCCTTAACAAGTGGGAGGAACATTTGCAAACTGTTGTAATTCCTACACCGTTCACCTGATTTGGATGTAAATACCCTCAAATTAAAGCTGACAGTCTGCAGGTAAAGCACATCTTGTTTGTTTAATTTCAAATCCATTGTGGTGGTGTATAGAGCCATAAATGTTAGAATTGTGTAGATGTCCCAATATTTATGGACCTGACTGTATATGATATGTTCCACCACTTTTTGGAACTCCTCGAAAAAGAATTAGCAATTAGCTAATTAGCAATTAGCAATTAGCTACTGTGGAGATCGCTGCATGTAAAGGCAGCTTTCTGCTCCACTGACGGACAAGCGATTGTAAGGAAGGAATATTTCCTTCCTGACAATCGCTTGCTACATTGGGCCTTACGTCCTATGTAAAGGGTCTGAATACTTAGATCCCTTTTAAGTCAGTATGCAAGGTTTTAGTTTTTCCTTTTCAATAAATTAGCAGAGATTTCTAACATTCTGTTCTCACTTTCTTATTATGGGGAACTGAGTGCAGATGTATGGGGATAATTTAGAATTTTTTTTTTATTTTAGCACAAGGCTGCATCATAACAAAATGCAAAAAAAAGTGAAAGAGTCTGAAAACTTTCTAAATGCACTGTATGTACGTAGCTCTTGAGACTGACCTGCCAATAATACTCCATCCTACAAGAAAATCATGAAATCCAAGCAGCCTTTATTGGATGCATTGAGTATTTCATCATCTATTACCTCAGATCTAAGTCACTTTTAAGTCTGTATAAGTGGCAGATAGTCTGCTTGATCATCGCTAATGAGCGTTTGTAGTGATGCTGGCTAGCAATGATCTGGCACTGTAATACTGTTGCCGATTACCTGAAGAACGAGCAAATGCCCGTTCATCAGGCAATCCAGATTTTTAAACTGGTTTAAAAATGATCATTTGCCAGCGGCAGATTGTGCTGTCTAATCACGCTATGCTGCCAGTAAACAATAGGTTTGTATGGGGACAAGCGATGGCATTAGCGATCTCTCCTCGCCATACTGTGGAGGGGATCCACGTATGTAATAGCAGTGGTCTCCTCCACTAACGAGCAGGTAATTGCCAGCAAGCAACTCTTCCCTCCCGACAATCGCCTGCTGTATCATATGTAATACAACCTAGGGGTTGTCTCATCTCAGACAATGGGGGCATATCGCTAGAATACGCCCCCACTGTCTTATAGTTGCGGGTCCCACCGCTGGGACCCACACCTCTATTGGGAACGGAGCCCTGCAAAGTGGTGGCTGGAGGGCTCTGGTCCGGACACTACCACTACTGAGCGCTCTCCCCATGGAAGTGAATGGGAGCGCACCGCACATGGATGGCCACAGCTCCCATTCACTTCTATGGGCCTGACAGAAATAGCCGAGCCAGTGCTATCCTAGCGATATAGGCCCCCATTGTCTGAAATGAGACAACCCCTTTAAGTCAGTATACAGCTAAGTTACAGCAGTAAACCCCTATGAGAAGAAAGGACCTATATTCCTGAGAAGATGATACACCTAATACAGAAACTACTCTTATATTTACAGTACAGACCAAAAGTTTGGACACACCTTCTCATTCAAAGAGTTTTCTTTATTTTCATGACTATGAAGGCATCAAAACTATGAATTAACACATGTGGAATTATATACATAACAAACAAGTGTGAAACAACTGAAAATATGTCCTATTCTAGGTTCTTCAAAGTGGCCACCTTTTGCTTTGATTACTGCTTTGCACACTCTCGGCATTCTCTTGATGAGCTTCAAGAGGTAGTCCCCTGAAATGGTCTTACAACAGTCTTGAAGGAGTTCCCAGAGATGCTTAGCATTTGTTGGCCCTTTTGCCTTCACTCTGCGGTCCAGCTCACCCCAAACCATCTCGATTGGGTTCAGGTCCGGTGACTGTGGAGGCCAGGTCATCTGGCGTAGCACCCCATCACTCTCCTTCATGGTCAAATAGCCCTTACTTTCAAAGTTTTCCTAATTTTTCGGCTGACTGACTGACCTTCATTTCTTAAAGTAATGATGGCCACTCGTTTTTCTTTACTTAGATGCTTTTTTTCTTGCCATAATACAAATTCTAACAGTCTATTCAGTAGGACTATCAGCTGTGTATCCACCTGACTTCTCCTCAACGCCACTGATGGTCCCAACCCCATTTATAAGGCAAGAAATCCCACTTATTAAACCTGACAGGGCACACCTGTGAAGTGAAAACCATTTCAGGGGACTACCTCTTGAAGCTCATCAAGAGAATGCCAAGAGTGTGCAAAGCAGTAATCAAAGCAAAAGGTGGCTACTTTGAAGAACCTAGAATATGACATATTTTCAGTTGTTTCACACTTGTTTGTTATGTATATAATTCCACATGTGTTAATTCATAGTTTTGATGCCTTCAGTGTGAATCTACAATTTTCATAGTCATGAAAATAAAGAAAACTCTTTGAATGAGAAGGTGTGTCCAAACTTTTGGTCTGTACTGTATATGTGCTACTTTGTTGTTGCTGCTGTTACTGAATTCTTAAGAGGGCGGCACGAATATACGCGCTGACGTACAGCCCGATGAAGCGCAACTAGCGCAAAATAGCCGCCGCTGTTTGGTGCATGTAAGCTTGTCTGTCTGCCCCATGCCGCATATACTTGGATTGCAACTTTACTGAATAAAGCATCAAGTTGAAACTGCATACTGGTGAGTGCCGCTGAGTATTTTCTTCTTCTAATCTGTTCAAGTGTAATGTGCCTGGTTCACCAGCAGGTGGCAGCAACATTGGCAGTGTGTTAGTTTACCTGGAGAGGAACCTCTTTGTTCCATTTCAGCCCTCTCTAGAGATGGAGTAGTTAGTTAGTACGTCAGTCTAGCCTACCCTCCTCAGGGAGAGGTTGTGTGTCGGCCAGCAGAGCTCTGTCTGCTCTGCTGTGCCCAGAGGCCCTGCCTCTGTAGTCTACATGGTTGCTTGTCCACTTCTGGGCTTGCATTGCCTCATATCCAAGCTAAAGTATGCTTGAAGCCAGGAAGTTCCTAGGATTGAAGTAAGAGACAGACTACAGACCACTAAGCTAGGTTCCATCAGAAGGGGAAAAGTTCCTATTTACTCCAGCTACAGATATAGCAGCAGAGCTGAGAAAGCTACTGCATAGCACAGCTGAGATGGTTGCAGAAGTGTTTGCCTGCCATTGAAGCCAATATTTGCTGATGACCAAGATACTGTTTGGAAAATGTTTGAATTACCGTTTATGCCAAGTAAAGCTGTGTTCAACGTTAATACAAGTCTAGACTCAGTTATTCCTTCATTATCCAAGTTATTTATCCCCTTTGCACTTACTTCGGACTACACCACGTCTAGGATCCAAGGATATCCAGGTAGGAGCACCGTTACACGTGAATACAACACCTTCAGAGAGGTGGTAGGCCACTCTACACCACTCTGGCAATCCTACACATGGGTACAAACACTACCATCTACAAAGGGGACTCCATGTCCTCGTTGTTTAACTGCAACTGGCGTCACGACTACTTGCTCTATAAGAGGGACATATTTCGTAGAAACCTCCTAAGGGGCAAGGGATCCCCTGGACGCTGGCAATAGGCCACTGCAATGAATTGGCGTCACGAACAGGATAAAGGACAGTACAAAACTGTGCACTATTAAGGATTCAGATAACGCTAAAACTGTGTGCTATTAAGAACAGGATACAAACAACAAAATTGTGTGCCTACCAAATTTATTAACCTATTAGACATTAAGCCTGTTACAATAACTGGCACTAGAACAGTAGTGCTGGCACTGTTATGGGGGGATCTGTGAATGGTACTGTTATGGGGGGATCTGTGGATGGCACTGTTATGGGGGGATCTGTGGATGGCACTGTTATGGGGGGATCTGTGGATGGCACTGTTATGGGGGATCTGTGGATGGCACTGTTATGGGGGGATCTGTGGATGGCACTGTTATGGGGGGATCTGTGGATGGCACTGTTATGGGGGGACCTGTGGATGGCACTGTTATAGGGGATCTGTGGATGATACTGTTATGGGGGATCTGTGGATGGCACTGTTATGGGGGGGATCTGTGGATGGCACTGTTATGGGGGGGATCTGTGGATGACACTGTTATAGGGGATCTGTGGATGATACTGTTATGGGGGATCTGTGGATGACACTGTTATGGGGGATCTGTGGATGACACTGTTATGGGGGATCTGTGGATGACACTGTTATGGGGGGATCTGTGGATGAGAGGAGGCTGAGGAAAGTGAGGTAGCTAGCTGGGTAACAGTTAGAAAGCAGGGTAGAGGGAAGAGTGCCAGGGAGGCTAGCCCTGATCTGACACACCCCAACAAGTTTGCACGTTTGGCAGATGAGGAGGATATCAGTCCAGGGACAGCACTGCCGCAGCCGGACACTTCCTCTGCCAGTCAGGGGAATGTCAGCTCCGGTAAGCAGGGGACCAGGAGAGCAGGGCAGGCCAGACAGGTGCTGGTAGTGGGAGACTCAATTATTAGGGGAACAGATAGGGAAATCTGTCACAAAGACCGTGATCGCCGAACAGTGTGCTGTCTTCCTGGCGCTAGAGTTCGACACATCGCGGATCGGGTTGAAAGATTACTGGGAGGGGCTGGAGAAGATCCAGCGGTCATGGTCCATATCAGAACCAATGACAAAGTTAGGGGTAGGTGGAGAGTCCTTAAAAATGATTTCAGGGATTTAGGTCAAAAGCTTAGGGCAAGGACCTCAAAGGTAGTATTTTCCGAAATACTACCTGTACCACGAGCCACACAAGAAAGGCAGCGGGAGATTAGGGAAATTAACAAGTGGCTCAAGAACTGGTGTAGGAAGGAGGGGTTTGGGTTCCTGGAGAACTGGGCCGACTTCTCTATAGGCTACAGGCTCTATCGTAGGGACGGTCTGCACCTCAATGGGGAAGAGGCAGCTGTGTTGGGGGAGAAGATGGCTAGAAGGTTGGAGGAGTGTTTAAACTAGGGACTGGGGGGAGGGTAATTACGTTACAGGATGGGAAGATAGTGCAGATAGAGACCGGGAGCAAGGTAGTGGGACTGGGGGAGGAATGGAAGGAGGGACTAGAACAGTTCAGAAGGAAAGGTGTAGGGTAAAAAATATACATAAACCTCTCAAATGTATGTATACTAATGCCAGAAGCCTGACTAATAAAACTGGTGAACTGGAATTAGTGATGTGTGAGGAGGACTATGACATAGTGGGAATAACTGAGACATGGCTGGATGATAGCTATGACTGGGCGGTTAATGTACAAGGTTACAGTCTGTTTAGAAAGGATCGTCAAAACCGGAGAGGGGGAGGGGTCTGCCTTTATGTAAAGTCCTGTCTAAAGCCCAGACTCCGTGAAGATATAAGTGAGGGACATGAACATGTGGAGTCACTGTGGGTAGAGATATATGGAGCTAAAAAGAACAATAAATTACTAATAGGAGTTTACTATAAACCACCTAATATACCAGAGTCCACAGAAAATCTACTACTAAACGAGATAGACGAGGCGGCAAATCATAATGAGGTGGTTATTATGGGGGACTTCAACTACCCAGATATAGACTCGGAAACTGAAACTTGTATATCTCCTAAAGGAAACAGGTTCTTGGCAATAACCAAAGACAATTACCTCTCCCAACTGGTTCAGGACCCGACTAGAGGGACGGCCATACTGGACTTAGTATTAACCAATAGACCTGACAGAACAACAGACGTGCAGGTTGGGGGACACCTGGGAAATAGTGACCATAAAGTAATAACCTTCCAATTATCATTCAAAAGAGCGTTTCTACAGGGAGGAACAAAAATTCAAAACTTCAAAAAAGCTAAATTTAGACAACTAAGAGAGGCCATAGGCCTAACTAACTGGGACAAAGTCCTCAAAAATAAAAATACAGCCACAAAAGGGGATATCTTTAAAAGCATCCTAAAATCTCATTGTGAGAGGTACATACCGTATGGGAATAAAAGGTTAAGGAACAAAAAGAAACCAATGTGGATAAACAGAACTGTAAAGAAAGCAATAAATGACAAAAAGAAAGCATATAAAACACTAAAACAGGAGGGTAGCACGGAAGCACTGAAAAACTATAAGGAAAAAAACAGAACATGTAAAAAACAAATAAAAGCGGCCAAACTAGAGACCGAGAGATTAATTGCCAAACAGAGTAAAACTAACCCTAAAATGTTCTTCAATTATATAAATGTTAAAAAGTATAAATCTGAAGGTGTCGGCCCTTTAAAGAGTAATGAGGGGGGAGTCGCAGAGAGCGACGAGGAGAAAGCAAAGCTGTTAAATATTTTTTTCTCCAATGTATTCACTGAGGAAAATAAACTGTCAGATGAAATGCTGAATGTTGAAATAAATTCCCCATTAAAAGTGCCCTGTCTGACCCAGGAAGAAGTACAACAGCGACTTAAAAAGATTAAAATAGACAAATCGCCAGGACCGGATGGCATACACCCCCGTATCCTAAGGGAATTAAGTAATGTCATAGCCAGACCCTTATTTCTGATATTTGCGGACTCTATACTGACAGGGAATGTCCAACAGGATTGGTGCATGGCAAATGTGGTGCCAATATTCAAAAAGGGTCCAAAAACAGAGCCCGGAAACTATAGGCCGATAAGTTTAATCTGTTGTGGGTAAACTGTTTGAAGGTTTTCTGAGAGATGCTATCTTAGAGCATCTTAACGGAAATAAGCAAATAACGCCATATCAGCATGGCTTCGTGAGGGATCGGTCATGCCAAACTAATTTAATCAGTTTCTATGAGGAGGTAAGTTCTAGACTTGACAGCGGCGAATTAATGGATGTCGTGTATCTGGACTTCTCCAAAGCATTTGACACTGTACCACATAAAAGGTTAGTATATAAAATGAGAATGCTCGGACTGGGAGAAAACGTCTGTAAGTGGGTAAGTAACTGACTCAATGATAGAAAACAGAGGGTGGTTATTAACGGTACATACTCAGATTGGGTCACTGTCACTAGTGGAGTACCTCAGGGGTCAGTATTAGGCCCTATTCTCTTCAATATATTTATTAATGATCTTGTAGAAGGCTTGCATAGTAAAATATCAATTTTCGCAGATGACACTAAACTGTGTAAAGTCATTAACACTGAAGAGGACAGTATACTACTACAGAGGGATCTGGATAGATTGGAGGCTTGGGCAGATAAGTGGCAGATGTGGTTTAACACTGACAAATGTAAAGTTATGCACATGGGAAGGAATAATGCAAGTCACCCGTACATACTAAATGGTAAAACACTCGGTAACACTGACATGGAAAATGATCTAGGAATTTTAATAAACAGCAAACTAAGCTGCAAAAAAACAGGGTCAGGCAGCGGCTGCCAAGGCCAATAAGATAATGGGTTGCATCAAAAGGGGCATAGATGCCCGTGATGAGAACATATTCCTACTACTTTACAAATCATTAGTCAGACCACACATGGAGTACTGTGTACAGTTCTGGGCTCCAGTGAACAAGGCAGACATAGCAGAGCTGGAGAGGGTCCAGAGGAGGGCAACTAAAGTAATAACTGGAATGGGGCAACTACAGTACCTTGAAAGATTATCAAAATTAGGGTTATTCACTTTAGAAAAAAGACGACTGAGGGGAGATCTAATTACTATGTATAAATATATCAGGGGTCAGTATAGAGATCTATCCCATCATCTATTTATCCCCAGGACTGTGACTGTGACGAGGGGACATCCTCTGCGTCTGGAGGAAAGAAGGTTTGTACACAAACATAGAAGAGGATTCTTTATGGTAAGAGCAGTGAGACTATGGAACTCTCTGCCTGAGGAGGTGGTGATGGTGACAGTAGGGGATCTGTGGATGACACTGTTATGGGGGATCTGTGGATGACACAGTTATGGGGGATCTGTGGATGACACTGTTATGGGGGATCTGTGGATGACAGTGTTATAGGGGATCTGTGGATGACACTGTTATGGGGGATCTGTGGATGACACTGTTATGGGGGGATCTGTGGATGACAGTGTTATGGGGGATCTGTGGATGAAACTGTTATGGGGATCTGTGGATGGCACTGGTATGGGGGGATCTGTGGCTGACACTGTTATGGGGCTGGTCTGTGGCTGACACTGTTATGGGGGTATCTGTGGCTGACACTGTTATGGGGGTATCTGTGGCTGACACTGTTATGGGGGTATCTGTGGATGACACTGTTATGGGGCTGGTCTGTGGCTGACACTTATTGGGCTCTGTGGGTGACACTTATTGGGGTCTGTGGCTGACACTGTTATAGGGGTATATGTGGATGACACATAGCATCTTATGCTATGTGTCATCCACAGATCCCCCCATAACAGTGTCGCTGTTTAGTGTGAATGTAATGGCAGCGGGGCCCGGTGAGGTCACTGTATTGCACCGGCCCCGCTCAGAGTAGTAATACTTTGTATAACTGTAATAATAATAACGATCTTCACTTCTTCACTTACTACATGGTGAGGCAGGAGGCCGGGCGGGCGGCCAGGCACTGGCAGTGTAACTCACTACGTCATGCGCCTGCGCCACCTGCTTCATTCATGCAGTGGGCGGAGCAGGGGCGTCACTTAGTGAGTTACGCTAACATTGCCTGGCCGCCCGCCAGGCCTCCTGCCTCACCATGTAGTAAGTGAGCGGGGCCGGTGCAATACAGTGACTGCCATTACAATAGGATGCTGCACATGTAGTGTCCGTGGAGTGTGTGCCAATGGAGCGGCGTCTGGCTGCACTGCGCGTGTGGGGAAGCGGGCGCATGCGCAGTGCGGCATAATGAGTAAGATAGCCGGCTCTCAGTGTGGACGGCTCCCCGGGATCTGTGACGGCTGCGCTGTCCCGTGTGCTCCGGGCAGAGTATAACTCTGAAAGCCGCTGTGCCCTGCTGCGGGCGTCCTCCTCCCTGAGCGCTGCTGTGCCCCCGAGCCCGGCTCTGCGACCTGGATTGGCCTGTGTGTGTGTGTGTCCGTCCGCTGGGCATGTGCACTTCTATAATCGGTACACACGCACGGACACCAGCCCTGAGCACGTACACAGGGCTTTTATTAGTATAGATAATATTTTCTCTTACTGTAATACTGACTTATATGTAGCTATAATATGCGTCACTGGCACTGACTTTTGGCTGAGACTGCAGGCACTGTGACTGGTGGCTGATTTGACTGCCACTGACTGGTAGTGCTGAGACCACTTGCACTGTGACTTGTGACTGATACAGCTGTCACTGACTGGTGGTGCTGAGAGCACTGACACTGTGACTGGTGGCTGATACGGCTGGCACTGACTGGTGGTGCTGAGAGCACTGGCACTGTGACTGGTGGCTGATACTGCTGGCACTGACTGGTGGTGCTGAGAGCACTGGCACTGTGACTGGTGGCTGATACTGCTGGCACTGATTGCTGGCACTGACTGCTGGCACTGACTGGTGGTGCTGAGACTGTGGGCACTGTGACTGGTGCCTGAGCTGGCTGGCACGACTGGTGGTGCTGAGACTGCAGCAGATGGCTGAAACAGCTGGCACTTACTTATGGCTGAGACGGCTGGCAGTGCCACGTGGTGCTGAGACTGCTGTCACTGTGACTGGTGGCTGATAGAGCTGGCACTAACTGGTGGTGCTGAAACCACTGTCACTGTGACTGGTGGCTAATATGCTTGGCACTGACTGGTAGTGCTGAGACTGCTGTCACTGTGACTGGTGGCTGATACGGCTGGCACTGACTGGTGGTGCTGAGACCACTGGCACTGTGACTGGTGGCTGATACAGCTGGCACTAACTGGTGGTGCTGAGAGCACTGGCACTGTGACTGGTGGCTGATACTGCTGGCACTGATTGCTGGCACTGACTGCTGGCACTGACTGGTGGTGCTGAGACTGTGGGCACTGTGACTGGTGCCTGAGCTGGCTGGCACGACTGGTGGTGCTGAGACTGCAGCAGATGGCTGAAACAGCTGGCACTTACTTATGGCTGAGACGGCTGGCAGTGCCACGTGGTGCTGAGACTGCTGTCACTGTGACTGGTGGCTGATACGGCTGGCACTGACTGGTGGTGCTGAGACCACTGGCACTCTGACTGGTGGCTGATAGAGCTGGCACTAACTGGTGGTGCTGAAACCACTGTCACTGTGACTGGTGGCTAATATGCTTGGCACTGACTGGTAGTGCTGAGACTGCTGTCACTGTGACTGGTGGCTGATACGGCTGGCACTGACTGGTGGTGCTGAGACCACTGGCACTGTGACTGGTGGCTGATACAGCTGGCACTAACTGGTGGTGCTGAGAGCACTGGCACTGTGACTGGTGGCTGATACTGCTGGCACTGATTGCTGGCACTGACTGCTGGCACTGACTGGTGGTGCTGAGACTGTGGGCACTGTGACTGGTGCCTGAGCTGGCTGGCACGACTGGTGGTGCTGAGACTGCAGCAGATGGCTGAAACAGCTGGCACTTACTTATGGCTGAGACGGCTGGCAGTGCCACGTGGTGCTGAGACTGCTGTCACTGTGACTGGTGGCTGATACGGCTGGCACTGACTGGTGGTGCTGAGACCACTGGCACTCTGACTGGTGGCTGATAGAGCTGGCACTAACTGGTGGTGCTGAAACCACTGTCACTGTGACTGGTGGCTAATATGCTTGGCACTGACTGGTAGTGCTGAGACTGCTGTCACTGTGACTGGTGGCTGATACGGCTGGCACTGACTGGTGGTGCTGAGACCGCTGGCACTGTGACTGGTGGCTGATACAGCTGGCACTGACTGCTAGGACTGACTGGTGGTGCTGAGACTGTGGGCACTGTGACTGGTGCCTGAGATGGCTTGCACGAACTGCTTGCACTGACTGGTGGTGCTGAGACTGCAGCTGATGGCTGAAACAGCTAGCGCTGACTGGTGGCTAAGACGACTGGCAGTGCCACGTGGTGCTGAGACTGCTGGCACGTTTTGGTGTCCGCCTGGTGGTGCGGAGCCGAACGGATCCGTCCTGACTTACAATGTAAGTCAATGGGGACGGATCCGTTTACATTGACACAATATTGGTGCAATTGTAAACGGATCCGTCCCCATCGACTTTCAATGTAAAGTCAGGAGTCCCTAATTTAGGCTACTTTCACACCTGCGCTAGGTGCAGATCCATCTGGTATCTGCACAGATGGATCCGCACCAATAAATGCAAACGATGGTATCCGTTCAGTGCGGATCCGTCTGCATAACAGCTTTTTCAGATCTGAGTTTTCACTATCGTGAAAACTCAGATCCGACAGTGTATTCTAACACAGAGGCGTTCCCATGGTGATGGGGACGCTTCAAGTTAGAATATACTAAGAACTAACATAACTGCCCCCTGCTGCCTGGCAGCACCCGATCTCTTACAGGGGGCTGTGATCCGCACAATTAACCCCTCAGGTGCCGCACCTGATCGGGTGCTGCCAGGCAGCAGGGGCCAGACCCCCCTCCTTCCCCAGTATTAAAAGCATTGGTGGCCAGTGCGGGCCCCCCCCCTCTCTCACTCCCCAGTATTAAAAGCATTGGTGGCCAGTGCGCCCCCCCTCCCTCCCTCCCCAATATTAAAAGCATTGGTGACCAGTGCGGCCCTCCCTCCCCAGTATTAAAAGCATTGGTGGCAGTGTGCCCCCCCCTCCCTCTCCAGTATTAAAAGCATTGGTGGCAGTGCGGCCCCCCTCCCTCTCCAGTATTAAAAGCATTGGTGGCAGTGCGGACCCCCATCTCCCTCCCTCCCCAGTATTAAAAGCATTGGTGGCCAGTGCGGCCCCCCCCCTCCCCAGTATTAAAAGCATTGGTGGCCAGTGCAGCCCCCCTCCCTCCCTCCCCAGTATTAAAAGCATTGGTGGCAGTGTGGCCCCCACCCCAGTATTAAAAGCATTGGTGGACAGTGCGGCCCCCCCTCCCCAGTATTAAAAGCATTGGTGGCAGTGGCCACAGGCTAACAACCCCCCTCCCCCCCCATCATTGGTGGCAGCGGAGCGGCATTTCCGATCGGAGTCCCAGTTTAATCGCATTGCTTATAGCACAGACCTGTCACTTACCAGTAGGAGGAGCGCCCGGCCGGCCACATACAGCGCAGGTAAGTATAATGCTTCTAAAATTGCTAAGTAACCATGTCAGCCAGGACTGCAGTAGCGTCCTGGTTGCCATGGTAACCGATCGGAGCCCCAGCGATTAAACTAGGACTCCGATCGGAACTCTTCGCTGCCACCAATGATGGGGGGGTCATTTTAATTAGGGGGGGGAGAGGGGAGGCCGCACTGGCCACCAATGAATTTAATACTGGGGAGGGAGGGAGGGGGGGCCGCACTGGCCACCAATGAATTTAATACTGGGGAGGGAGGGAGGGAGGGAGGGGGGGCCGAACTGGCCACCAATGAATTTAATACTGGGGCGGGAGGGAGGGGGGCCGCACTGGCCACCAATGAATTTAATACTGGGGAGGGAGGGGGGGCCGCACTGGCCACCAATGAATTTTTAAACTGGGGAGGGAGGGGGGTCTGGCCCCTGCTGCCTGGCAGCACCTGATCTCTTACAGGGGGCTATGATACGCACAATTAACCCCTCAGGTGCGGCACCTAAGGGGTTAATTGTGCGGATCACAGCCCCCTGTAAGAGATTAGGTACTGCCAGGCAGCAGGGGGCCGTTATGTCCACAGTTCTCAGTATATTCTAACTTGAAGCGTCCCCATCACTATGGGAACGCCTCTGTGTTAGAATATACTGTCGGATCTGAGTTTTCACGATCTAACTCAAATCCGATGGTATATTCTAACATAGAGGCGTTCCCATGGTGATGGGGACGCCTCAAGTTAAAATATACCATCGGATTGGAGAAAACTCAGATCCGATGGAGTGTGTGCTGATTGGTTTGTGCGCCGCGCATGCGCACTTCACTAATCGGCACACACGCACGGACAACAGCCCTGAGCACGTACACAGGGCTTTTATTAGTATAGATTGGATTTATAAACTTGCCTTTGAAAATGACTTTATTCTGTTTGCTGCGGAGCGACTGGCGCAAAACGCTGCGCGCCAGCGCTCGAAGAGTTAATTTGCTATCTTTAACACTTATGGCGCAGTATCTTCTTCATGCCCAGAAGCGGGAAACCAAAGAAACGCCCCCAGCTACGGCGAGAAACTCTGGCCCTGCCTACAGGGAGAAAGACTACTGTATGACGAGGGAGAGAGGAAGCCACTCCCAAGATGCCCCTCCTTCATTTCCAGTCTGTACTCGCACCAGCGAAGACAAAATGTCGCGTTCCTCGCCAGCCGAACTGGGCCGAGATGTATTATGACGACAAAACACTGCGACAAAGAGCTCCAGAGATCTGGGTGTCCCAGCTAGTTCAGAAAGTAAGTCCAGGGCCCGGAGCATTCCCCGTGCCGGCTGGTGCGGCGGAGGCGGCTGGAGTTACCACTCCGTCACTCAGTAAGGGTGAGGCCTGGGGCAGCTTTAACCCCATGGTGCCCCGAGACGTCACGGCCTATGCGGCATCCACGTGGGATTACTGGAAGGCTGTGGAGGACTGGGTCATCGGCCTGCTGGAGCAGCCCCGACCGAACGACCCCAAGAATAAAGTGGGGACTGTGGTCTGGTTCTCTGTGGAGCGCGGCTCTGGATTTATACGGGACAACGAGACTGGAATGGAGTACTTCGTTAACAGACGGTCGGTGAAATGTCGAAACCTGCCTCAGGCGAAGCATAGCCTCTACCAGGGAGACCAGGTGGAGTTTATGCCTATGGAGTGGACTAAAGGCCCCTTTACCACCGGGGTGAACTTGCTCCAGAGGCCTATGGTCCCAGCGTATGCCCCGGAGGTATGGGAGGAGGATCCCTCTGCTGTGGGGAAGGTTGGAACCAACATGCCAGGTGGACTGTGTCTCTACGTTTGTTGGCTCCTTCAGGCCTAAAACAGTCTACCAGCTGCCCTGGAAGATGGCTGGAGCCCCGGAAGATCGGTTGCCAGCACCTCTACAACCTGAGATCCTGGACCCATTTCAGGTGGCCGGCGCATCCGCTCCCACTAAGCAAAAAGTCGTGGCCCGGGTTCAGAGTGTCACCACCCGATAGAGGACCGTCCTCTAATGTTCTTCTCAGGAGGACTTCCAGTCCTCTTATAAGGAGCTGGACCATCTCATCTAAACAAACAAAGAAATTGACTGGGAGCCACAGCGGGGACTACTCCTAAGGGTGAGGGCCTGTTGGCATATTTTGTGTGTTTTAACATATTTTTGTTTACAGGTTGCCCTCCGTTATGGTCATGTTTAGTTAGGACTTCCCCCATTGTCCTCTCCAATTTCCTTTCTTTTTTTTCCCCCTTTTCAGGTTATTTGGGAGCCTCTTTGCTAAACGGTTCTCATGGCCTGTGCTGCTACATTTATACCCTTGTGGATTACAAATAATTTTCTCACCCATGTGGATTACAAATGACTTTACTATCTGATTTGGATTACAAAAAATGACTTTACTGTTCCCATGGATTACAAAAGACTTTTGTTGCACTTAAAGTTACAGTTCAGTGCACTTTACCTTTAAACATTGAAGAATGGACTCTAAAGAGACTCTAATGTGATTTTATTTTTGCACCCTAATAGAATCTAATTGCATTAATAAAAAAAGTGCCTTGATTATTTTGCACTAACTTTTCAAGTTTCAGCAACGTTCAAGAACAATGTGCCTATTGTATGCATTCCTTTACAGGTGCCGCAATATGTTTTACTATGCACTTATTGTATTATCTATGCATTTATAATCGTTAGCCAGATGGTCAGCACCTTACTTTATTGCTCACTTGGACTGCCTCTGAATGCGGCTGGTACACACCAAGCAGGCCACACCTCTTATTGCTCATTATGGATCGCCTCTGAGTACAATTATAAAACTAACGGTCCTTGTCCTTAAAGGAACCGAGTGGTTATGTGCCAAGCAGATCTAACACCATTAAGATTGAACCACTGCTATTATGTGTGTTTGGAGTAGTAGGGGAAAAGCCTCCTCCTCCTCCCCCTCTCCCCCTTCCCCCTCCCTCCTCCTCCCTCCTCATCCTCCTCATCCTCCTCCCTCCTCATCCTCAACCTCCATCCTCATCCTCATCCCTCCTCCCTCCTCATCCTCCTCCGTAGGGTAAAGCATAATTAGGCATTGTTGTTAGAAGGAAATACAGAATAAAGCCCCCTTTCTGTTTGCGGGCGTTTTCATTGTATAGTGGTGGGACTACAGAGTAAAGACACCCCCGCGCTTTCTTTGGTATTTGTGGCCCAATACACAAAGTAAAGTCAGTAGTGAGTGATTTGTGCACGATGTTTGGCTATCTGGTTATACCTGAGAGGGAAACTGTTAACGAACACTCTACTCACAAGAGCAGAGAGACATTTTGGTAGCCATTGCCATTGCTATTTTGGATGGAAATAAACGACAGTCTTTATATGTATTTGTCATGGTCTTACCTGCTTGCTGCTCTCCTTCGTTTGACATGTGCTGGCGGCCATCTTGGGTCCCGGGTTTCTTGTAGCCTTCCACCCTGCGGCTCCTCCTTCCCCTGGGAGGAGCTGGATGCCTAGCTCATATATATAGGAGGTCTGTGGCTTCAGTTACTTGCTTGGTCCTCTTGTGTTCACATGCTTCTAAGACTGCTGCTGCTTCTGGTTCCTGATCCTGGCCTCGTCTGACTACCCTGCTGGTTCCTGATCCTGGCTTCGTCTGACTACCCTGCTGGTTCCTGATCCTGGCTTCGTCTGACTACCCTGCTGGTTCCTGATCCTGGCTTCGTCTGACTACCCTTCTGGTTCCTGACCTCTGGCTTCGCAAAGACTCTGCTCGGTTTCACCATCCGTTTGGACTTTTGCTTTACAGCTTTATTTTCAATAAAGCCTTCTTATTTTCACTTATCTCTTGTTGTACGTCTGGTTCATGGTTCCGTGACATTAGGACCAAGCCATGAATTCTGACGGTACAGGGCCATCCTCGCTACCCACGCTGGTTGCCAGACTTGATCAGCAGGATCACCTGTTGGGTCGGTTCGCTGTGGCGTTGCAAACCCTGCTTGAACGCACGGCTCATTTCGCTCCCGTTGCCGATGGGTCGGTTGTCGCTCCTGGGCTCGCTCCTACTGCCGCTCCGGTGGTTGCGCCAGAGTCTACCCCGACACCTGTTGTTGCGCCTGCGGTGTTTCGGGGTATGACCGGTTCTGCCCCTCTTCCACAGCGCTTTGGGGGAGAGCCAACTCAGTGCCGAGGTTTCCTTAACCAGGTGGGCATTTATTTCGAGTTGCTGCCACATGCCTTTCCTACTGAGAGATCAAAGGTGGGCTTCTTGATCTCGCTGCTCTCGGACAAGGCCTTGGCCTGGGCCAGCCCTTTATGGGAGAACAACAATCCGGTGGTTGCCGAGTTTTCCGGTTTTGTTGCTTCTCTTCGGAAGGTATTCGATGTGCCGGCTCGTGCTGCCTCTGCTGCGAAGCTCCTTATGTCCATCAGACAGGGTTCACGATCCGTAGCTGAATACGCCATTGAGTTTCGTACCCTGGCAGCAGAGGTGGGCTGGAATAATGAGGCTCTGGTCGCTGCTTTCTCTCATGGTCTCTCGGATGCCTTGAAGGATGAGGTTGCAGCTAAGGACCTACCAGTTGAGCTCGAGTCTCTTATTTCTTTCCTGATTTTGATTGACACCAGACTCAGGGAGAGACCTTCCTTTAAGGAGAACCTGCGGAGGTCTTCTAACAGATTGGTGCCTACGTTTGCTGTCCCACCCGTGCCTCCCTCTCCTCCCACGCCTCCTGGGGATGACTTGTCTGGGGGTGAACCCATGCAGCTGGGGTTTGCTCGCCTGTCCGAGGGGGAGAGGGCACTCCGGAGACGCGAGGGCCGATGCATGTACTGTGGTCTCGGTGGGCATTTTCGGTTGGCATGTCCGAACCGTCCGGGAAACGCTCGTACCCTGAGATCCTGTCGGGGGCAGATCTTGGGTGGAGTCTCCTCGTCCCCGGTTTCCCGTGTTGACAAACCACTGATCACTGTTGTCCTCTCCTGGGTCGGGGGCTCGGTGACGACCCAGGCGTTGGTGGACTCTGGTGCTGGTGGTTTGTTCATTGATAGTGTGTTCGCTGCCGCCAATTCCATTCCTCTGCAGGCTCGAGGTTCCCCACTGGCTCTTGAGGCGATAGACGGCAGACCCCTTCTGCCGCCACACGTGACTCATGAGACCCTTCCAGTGGGAATAGCCATTGGTGCCGTTCACAGAGAGTCGGTCTGCCTTCAGGTTATTTCGTCTCCACACTACTCGGTGGTCTTGGGGTACCCCTGGCTCCAGAAGCATAATCCGACTTTCGATTGGAGATCGGTCGAGATCCTCTCGTGGTCACCGCAGTGTGGGGCTAGTTGCATCTATGGGTCTGTCAAGTTGCTGTGTACTTCCTCGGACTCTCTGTTGCCTCCTGAATACGAGGAGTACCGGGATGTATTCGATAAGGTGCGCGCGGTTGCCCTACCTCCGCACCGCCCATACGATTGTGCCATAGAGTTACAATCTGGTGCCGTTCCTCCTCGTGGCAAAGTCTATCCACTGTCGGTAGCGGAGAATGAGGCCATGGAGGAGTACGTGAGGGAGGCGCTTTCACGCGGACACATTCGCAAATCTTCGTCCCCGGCAGGGGCTGGATTTTTCTTTGTGAAAAAGAAGGGCGGTGAGTTGAGGCCTTGCATCGATTACAGGGGTCTCAATCGCATCACGATCAAGAACGCTTACCCGATACCCTTGATTTCCGAGCTGTTCGATCGCCTTAAAGGGGCCACGGTCTTTACCAAACTCGACCTGAGGGCGGCATATAACCTGGTAAGGATCAAGGCGGGCGATGAGTGGAAGACCGCGTTTAACACCAGGACCGGTCATTACGAATCCTTGGTTATGCCCTTTGGGTTGTGCAATGCGCCCGCAGTCTTTCAGGAATTCATCAACGATGTTTTCCGTGACCTGTTGCAGCAGTGTGTGGTAGTCTATTTGGATGACATCTTGGTATATTCTGAATCCATAGAGGCCCACATTCTGGATGTCAGACGAGTGTTGCAACGGTTACGAGAGAACAAGCTGTTCGGTAAGCTTGAGAAATGCGAATTTCACCGATCCCAGGTAACCTTCTTAGGTTACATCATTTCCGCTGAGGGGTTCTCCATGGATCCTGAGAAGGTTTCGGCTGTCTTACAGTGGCCCCAGCCCAGTGGTCTTCGTTCCCTGCAGCGCTTTTTGGGCTTCGCCAATTATTATCGGAAGTTCATCAGGGACTTTTCCATGCTGGCCAAGCCTCTCACGGATCTGACCAGGAAGGGCAGTAATTCCCAGGTCTGGCCACTCGAGGCCATCCGAGCTTTTGAGGCCCTAAAGTCCGCCTTTGTGTCGGCTCCGATTCTGTCGCATCCCAACCCTGGGTTGCCCTTTGTCCTCGAGGTGGACGCGTCTGAGACGGGAGTAGGCGCCCTTCTGTCTCAGCGTAGAACACCAGAGGGTCCTCTGCTTCCTTGTGGGTTTTACTCCCGGAAACTGTCTTCCGCGGAGTGCAACTATCAGATTGGTGACAGGGAGTTATTGGCCATCGTGCAGGCCCTTAAAGAATGGAGGCACTTGCTCGAGGGTTCGGTGGTTCCGGTTCTCATCCTGACGGACCACAAGAATCTGACCTACCTTTCTGAGGCCAAGAGATTGACACCACGTCAGGCCAGATGGGCTCTGTTCTTGTCACGTTTTAATTACGTGGTCTCCTACCTACCCGGTTCCAAGAACATCAGGGCGGATGCCTTATCACGGCAGTACTCCGAGCTGTCCAGGGAGGAGTCGATTCCGACTTCGGTCATACCTCCGAATCAGATCCTGGCCGCCATTCGCACCAGCCTGACCTCTCCCCTGGGTGAGCAGATTTTGGCGGCTCAATCTGGTGCTCCCTCTGGGAGACCCAACGGCAGATGTTTTGTGCCTGAGGAGTTGCGCACTCGGTTGTTGCGAACCTACCATAACTCCAAGACCGCGGGGCATCCTGGAAAGAATCAGCTGTCCTGGGCTGTTTCACGTCTGTTCTGGTGGCCTTCCCTACGTTCCGACATCGCCGCATATGTAGCGGCATGCTCCGTTTGTGCCCAGAGTAAGTCCCCTCGGCACCTTCCGTTGGGCCTTCTGCAACCCATAGCCACCGGGGAGCGCCCATGGTCACACCTGGGGATGGATTTCATTGTGGACCTCCCTGCATCCCGAGGCCATACGGTCATTCTCATGATTGTGGATCGGTTTTCCAAAATGTGCCACTGTGTTCCTCTCAAGAAGTTACCCTCTGCACAAGAGTTGGCCACGATTTTTGCCAGGGAGGTCTTCCGGTTGCACGGTTTGCCTAAGGAGATTGTGTCGGATCGGGGGAGTCAGTTTGTGTCCAGGTTCTGGCGCGCCTTTTGCTCCCAGTTGGGGATTCATCTCTCCTTCTCCTCGGCCTACCACCCTCAGTCCAATGGGGCCGCAGAACGATCCAATCAGGCCTTGGAGCAATTCCTTCGTTGCTATGTCTCCGATCACCAAGACAATTGGGTTGACCTCCTGCCTTGGGCTGAGTTTGCCAGGAACACGGCGGTGAACTCTTCCTCTGGGACGTCTCCCTTCATGGCCAATTATGGGTTCCAACCTGCCGTGTTACCGGAGGTATTCTCTCCCCAGGATATTCCGGCTGTGGAGGATCACCTTTCCGTCCTACGTGCTTCTTGGGTACAGATCCAGAAGTCCCTTGAGGTCTCTGCGCAGCGCCAGAGATTCCAGGCTGATCGCAGACGAGCGCCTGCTCCTTCCTACCAGGTCGGAGACCGTGTATGGTTGTCCACCCGCAACCTCAACCTTCGAGTGCCCACTCCCAAGCTGGCGCCTCGCTTTGTTGGTCCCTTCCGAGTGCTTCGCAGGGTAAACCCGGTAGCCTATGCCCTTGCGCTTCCTCCTGGCATGCGGATCTCCAACGTGTTTCATGTCTCCCTGTTGAAGCCACTGGTGTGTAATCGTTTCACTTCCTCGGTTCCTCGGCCTCGTCCGGTCCAAGTGGGCAATCGTGAGGAATATGAGGTGAGCAATATCCTGGACTCACGCCTGGTCCGCGGTCGGTTGCAGTTTTTGGTCCATTGGCGTGGTTATGGTCCAGAGGAGCGTTCCTGGGTTCCCTCCGCAGATGTCCATGCTCCTGCCTTGCTCCGAGCCTTCCACGCACGCTTCCCTCAGAAACCGTTTTGTGCTCCGCGGAGGAGGGGCCCTTGAGGGGGAGGTACTGTCATGGTCTTACCTGCTTGCTGCTCTCCTTCGTTTGACATG
The DNA here is from genome assembly GCF_905171765.1 of Bufo bufo. NCBI lineage: Eukaryota > Metazoa > Chordata > Amphibia > Anura > Bufonidae > Bufo > Bufo bufo. The sequence continues at coordinate 789,306,507 of NC_053389.1, read as the reverse complement.
TGCTGGCGGCCATCTTGGGTCCCGGGTTTCTTGTAGCCTTCCACCCTGCGGCTCCTCCTTCCCCTGGGAGGAGCTGGATGCCTAGCTCATATATATAGGAGGTCTGTGGCTTCAGTTACTTGCTTGGTCCTCTTGTGTTCACATGCTTCTAAGACTGCTGCTGCTTCTGGTTCCTGATCCTGGCCTCGTCTGACTACCCTGCTGGTTCCTGATCCTGGCTTCGTCTGACTACCCTGCTGGTTCCTGATCCTGGCTTCGTCTGACTACCCTGCTGGTTCCTGATCCTGGCTTCGTCTGACTACCCTTCTGGTTCCTGACCTCTGGCTTCGCAAAGACTCTGCTCGGTTTCACCATCCGTTTGGACTTTTGCTTTACAGCTTTATTTTCAATAAAGCCTTCTTATTTTCACTTATCTCTTGTTGTACGTCTGGTTCATGGTTCCGTGACAGTATTTTTATGCAGCACTTTATCTATGTTTCGGTACCCTTAGAGCATATATACGTTTGTACCCTAAGCACAAGCCAAGGCCGGCTTGACTTTTAAGTAAAGGGGAATATAATGACCCAGAGTGCCATTACCACTCTTTGGCACCTTGCTACTGTCTCCAATAGGCCTTAGAGTTAGTTGGGTGGAGGCGCATTAGATTTATTTTGGGAGAGAAGTCTTATGGGTTGTTTGGTTTAATTCTTTCACGCAATACCATGTACATGATAATGTGTCAGCGTTTGTATGGAGCGAGCTGCAGCACTGAGCCCACTCCATACACATCGGGTGCTGACTGTATAATACAGCAGGCACCGGGCCGCAATGACCGATATCGGCGATGACGCCAAACTCGGTCAATTAACTCCTCAGATGCTGTGTTTAATAGCGATGTGTGGTTAGGCAGAGGGATACGGCTTCCCCACCTTCTGATCGGAGCCCCTGCAGAGAAATTGCGGGGCTCCAATCAGTTACCATGACAGCCTGGGGCCTACTGAAAGTTCACAGGCCTTTCATGGTAAACTGCCTACAAAGCTGTGCATGAGGCACAGTTCAGCAGGCAGAGTGTCAGAATCCTATACAACGTAAAAGTTCTCTATTATGGTGTAAAGGAAAAGGGAACAAAAAATCCCAGGTTGTAGCCCCCTAGAGGGTCTCAAAGTTATCATGTAAAAAAAACAACATAAAAATATAAAAAATTCAAATCACCCCTCTCTCCCAATGATACATATAAAAAAAAAAAACTGTAAAAATAACAAACATAACAGGTATTGCAGCGTCCAAAAATGTCTGAACTAAAATAAAATAAAAATATTTTTCCTGCATGGGGTGCACCGTAATCAGGAAAAAAATAAAACACAGTATTCACCATTTTTTTGTCACCTTGTCCCCACCAAAAATCCCCACTGGATCCGGCAACCATTGATAATGATTTTAATGCCAGATGCCGGGAAACTAGCACTGCACAGATTGCCGCCACCTGCTGGTGAACCAGGCACATTACATGTTAACAGCAGTTTATAAGGATATACATACACACATTTCAGGAAATGGCAATAAATATATATATGATGACACAGGATAACATTATAGAAGATAGTGGGGGGTCAGACAAAGGTGGTAATGCCACTCCGGGTCATTACAGAAGCCTTTTTCAGAAGACCTCTATTATACAGTATAAACATAATCCGTTCACAAGGGATCTCCCAGAATTTATAGAATTGGCCATATCATTTTGAGGGACAGGGGTAGAGATTCAGCTGCTTTGCCGAATTTCACAAAGAAATGTGCTTGGTGACAAATTATTTTGCCACAAAGCACATTTCTTTGAGAGTAGCGGGCGCAATTATGGGGAACGGCGATTGCGCTGCCCCCCGTCATTGAACCCCTCAGATGCCGCGTTCATCCCTGATTGCTGCAACTGAGATGACCTTATCCATTTGATCGCAAAGAGTCCACCGCAACCATCTTGATTGAAGATCGAGCTCGAAATCTCTTACGTTGCATGACAATGTTATCAGGCTGACCAGCGTGGTGACGTCATACATCACCGTGCATGAGATTTCGCATGGGATCTTCACTCAAGATGGCCGTGGCGGACTCTTTGTGCATGAATGGATTAGTTGAGTATGATTTTTTTTTTACCACCATTTTAGGGAAAATTGATTCATTACCACGAAGCACAAGGAAATTCGGCTTCGCGGTGAATCAAATTTTTCCTGAAATTCGGATCAAATTCCCCTTCGTGAACTTAGATTCGCTCAATACTAGACAAGGATCCCAACAAGAGTCCAACTCGGAGATCTCATCATCAGAGTAGGGCTGAAATAGAGGGAGATCCATGAGATTTTGGAAAAATATGTAATGATGCCTTTGGTAAAATACAAGAGAGGGTTCTTATCTCAGCATAAGTGAAAAGAGAAACTTACGTGCTTCTAAAATTACCTTTAATAGTCAAATTGGGGTAATAGGATATACCTATCTATTGATATATAGTGTTACACTCACCTAACAATAACAATAACAATATGTCAGATACACAAAGAGGGTAGTAAGGGTATAGACATGTTCTCTGGGGGAGACACTCTATACTGGGGATAACCTCAATTCCATTTCCTTTTCAGCCTTGGAGGCTGTTCCATTGTCCCCTAGAGGAGGTGACTGGGATCTGAAGATCCTTTAAAAGGAAAGTGAGTGGATTTATCGCTTCCGATCCCAGTCACCAATTGGTCTCAATGAGAGACTCACTTTCACGTGTTTCATTTGAGATGGCCTCTCCTATTTCAATGGGCTTAGCTTTCAGTAATTTTTTGTCAGTGTCCGTCTTTTGGCCTAAATTGGTACGAGAAGTACCGCTTGTTATGGGATGCTACCCCTTATATCTGGGTCCCCATTATCGAATAATTGGCAACTGATTCTCTCCATTATAATTTGGAGCGTCCATCGCCAATTCAATATTACATCACCATTATCCCCTTAGTTTTCTCCCTCCCCTTTCAATAAATCTTAGCTAATGACCTGTGATTTAGTCTGGGAATGTTTCATATGCCTGTTTCCATCATGATCCACTGATATATTTAGTAAATAGAAGCGATGTGCCTGCATTTTAATTGTATATCATCGTTAGATCTCCAGCTTCTTTACTTCCGCATTTTCGGAGCGATGCGTTCCACACGTGTGCTCCAAATCCTGGAAGTCACGTGTATGCGCTCCATCTATGCGTTCCACGCACCGGAAGTGTGCCTCATGGCGTCCGGAAATGATACTTGGCGCCTGCGTTTAAATTTCAGAGTGCTGACGCTGGTCACTAGCTAGTAGCGCTCCCCATATCATCAATGGGTCGGGTCATGTGAGATCGCTGCCTAGTAAGTATGGCTTTATAGACATACTGAATATCAATTTATCAGAATATGTTGGTGATTGTTTGCCTGTCTCAATGCATCATTTTTCAGCTCTTCACATGGACTGGCACTTCCATCCTAGGCCTAGGCATGGGGACAGGGTGCCTCCACCATCAGGGGGCATCCCTGGGCAGAGTCCTTTTAAGGGATGGGTAGGGACAGACTTTTTCAACCACCCAGCCCAATATAGAGTATCTCCCCCAGAGAACATGCCTATACCCTTACTACCCACTTTCTGTATCTGACATATTGTTATTGTTATGTGAGTGTAACACTATATATCAATAGGTATATCCTATTACCCCAATTTGAGTATTAAAGGTAATTTTAGAAGCAAGTTTTTTTTTCCTTTCACTTATGTTAAGTTAACTAGTACATGTCCAAAATCTGTGATATTAATTTTTTCTTCTTAAACATATATTGGTTCTTATCTCACCCAGATTGCTCAGATGGATGAGAATTCAGAAGGCTGTATGATTCAGCAAAATATAGTTTGCTGGAACTGGTATATTCAGACTTTATTTATGGGCTTGATTTTTTTCAATACTAGGTAGGATTGGTAGGGGGACCTATCATTCCACCCCACTCCAGTACAGCTATTCCCCCTAGCCTGAGGTGTTCTCAAGTATAGTCACTTGCAATAGAGCCGGATAGGGGTATGCACTCTGACGCCAAAATATGCAATGGCTAGGTCAGATGTAGGTGATAGTTTATAGTTTTGTTCGTGACGCCAATTGCAGCATGCGCAGGGTACAGTCACAGGGCCCTTTAAGGTGTTGTAACTCACGTACCAGGTTGGGAATGCCAGAGTGGTGTAATGTCTCTGTGTGGTAGTGGCAATAGTGTCAACGGTGTCTCCTACCTGGGTACGACTGGACTCCTGGATCCTGGCTCACTTGCAATAAAATGAGTATGTTGCTAGTAGGAGTACTTGAGGTATTTGCAGCAATAATTGAGATCCAGACTTTGAGTAAAGTTCAAACTTGTCTTTACTGGTTGCAGCTTTAATCCATGCGAGATACAGCAATAGTCTTGGGTCCCAGCAGGTATTGCCAATGTGTGGCAGGAATCTATCTTCTGCTCTATCATGTGCCTGGAGCTCTTTGCAGGATAAGTCGTCTGCTTGTGGCTCTGTAATGTGGCAGGAATTTATATCTTCTGCGCTTACTATCTTCTGCTATCTTGAGGACTGACTTGCTGAGGAGGAATCTGGCTTCTCCTGGTCTCTGGACGGTACTCACAGTTAGCTTCACAGGGTATGTTTCTTCCTGGAACTGGAGGTGGCTGCTTCCTTGTACCAGCTGAGGCTGCAAGGCTCAGGCTGGGGATGATGATCAATTGTCTCAGCCGATACAAGATCCTGGCTTTAGATCCCTATATCTGGGAGCTCCTAACATGCACACCCTACCCCTAGCAGGGGGTGGGTTACACACTAACACTAACTTCCTTCTCTCCCCATGAGGCAGGATATGGGCGAGCTCACTCTGCTCAAAGAGGGGGAGCTAAACTGGAATGTACTACTCCAGTCTAGAAACACTAAACTATAGCTAGGTCCCTGCTAAACACATTGCTGCCACCTGTTGGTGAACATAGAAAATGACAACAATATATATTTAACAAGGATTTCAATGCATATTTGTGAGGAAATTACATGAAATTACACAAGATGACAATGTTAATGCCCTTAAGAGATTGTAGCGGGGTAAAATAGTTTTGTAACATAACTCTGGGATGTTACATTCCCCCTTACTTCGAGTTAAGCCGCCCTCGGCTTATGCTTAGGAGGGAGAGGAACCAGCTCTGGGGTAACCAAATAAATACAGAGTGCTGCATGTATTACATATATAGACATACAAAGACAAAACATATAACGGCTATCCCAAGGTTCCTGCCCGCATGAGTAGGGTGGCCTAAGTAACAGTTTCCCTCTCTCGGTATAACCAGTGAACCAAGTAAACATAGAAACATAGAAAACTGCACTAAGTGCTGCACTAAGCAAACATTACTGACTGACTTTGTAGTGTCCTGGCCTCTAGACACCAAAGAAAGCATGGCGGTGTCTTTACTCCGTAATCCCACCATTATATAATGGAATGCCTGCAAATGAAAAGGTGGCTTTATCCTGTATTCCCTTCCCTGCACCAAAGTCTGAAAAATATGGCTTATAGCACGATCACTATGGTGACTATGGGTAGCTAAATGTGTCTCTAAGGTTTGAGGCGCCATACCTTAGGAAAAGGCTCAGAAGGGGAGGTATTTAGCATCTCCATGCACTTCTGGCAATGTCACAGAAGGAGGGTAGTATAATCTCATGGAACTCCTGGAAGTAACACCTCAGGATGGGAGCAATCCTGAACATATAACAAACGGGAAGGAGGGGTCTATGTTTCCTGTTCTCACAACATGTACCCCCGGGGTCTATATGCAGTTCAACAGGCAGATATCACCATTCTACTAGTTAATAAGATGAGACTTCTTTCTGTAATCTGTGATTTTATTAACCGGCAGTAGATAAGGTAAACTATGAGAAAATGAACATACAAGAACTGAATATACAGTACAGTGTACACAAAACTTACACAAAAACATTAATTACTCCCTTACCGACGATGCTTTAGTAAGAGACACACAATGTGTAGCTGCTCCTTCCATGAGGTGAGGAGAAAAGGAAGCAGGAGCCTGTCTCTTTCCCAGAAAGCACTGTGAGCAGGAAGTCAGGTGACCTAATGAATATGCATAACTTAACAAGGCAAAAGATGCACTTACAGATAAAGGTCACTAGATGGTGCTGAAGGCACACAAATGAACAGACTATGCAATAGTGAAGACAGCACACTCCCCGCTTGACATCAGCCGATGTCACTATTAGAGTCCTCAACCGATAACAGTAGGATTAGCCGATGTCGGATGGGAGATTGGCCATTTTTTGCGTTTGTAAACCCCCGCGTAGCTTGCGGCAAGTGATACATTTGAATATACATTTGTTAATACACCTTTTTGCACCAATGACCCACAGCCCAGCAGCTCGTAATGCTCCTTTGGTGAATAGTCGTCCCTGGTGTTTTATCTTACTGTGGTAGTGCTCAACAAGCAAGGAAGCTAAATGATGATGACCAGGTATTATGATAGGATGTTTCTCATTAAACCCTAATTTGGCCTCTTTAAGCCGCCCTCCCACTCTTAGCAGACCATTCTCGTCAAGGACTGGATCGAGCTTCACTAACACACTGTCTTTTGACACAGGTTTTTTGTTGTTGATGCAGTAGAGTTCCTTGGCGAATGTCTCTTGTTGCATGGAACAAATAATTTGATTTTTCGATTGTTCTAGCTCACTTACTGAGTATCCATTCTTACAATGGTGCCAACCTTTGCAGTTACCTTCCATAACAAATGGGGCATGCTTGAAGGAACGGGCTACATGTGCTAAGCAGGTGATAGCTCGCACGAGTGACTTCCAGGTGGAAAATCTGATGAAACGGTGGCTACCGAGCTGATTGTACGAATTTACAGTAAGTAGCACAGATACCTGGGGGCGGATTTCTTTGTCAGAATCTGCATCTAACAGCTCATATGAGTCACAGGCAGAAGAATGTTCTGAGTTGTATAAAAAAGCAGGACCCATGAACCAAACTGTGTCCTTAAGGTGACTGGCAGCAACTGACCTGGTTGCTAAGTCTGCTGGGTTATGGTCAGTAGGTACAAAGTGCCATTGCTTTGGGAAAGTGGACCTCCTGATTCTTAACACTCGGTTGTTAACGTAAACGTAAAAACGCCTAGTTTGGTTGTAAATGTAGCCCAGGACCACTTTACTGTCAGTATAAAACTCGGTGTCTCGAATCTCTAGGTTTATCTCTGATGTAATTAATTCAGCTAGTTCAACGGCTAGTACAGCGGCACAGAGTTCTACCTGGGTATTGTATGTTCGAGAAGTGGTGCGAGTTTTGCTTTGCCCATGACAAACCCTGTGTGGCACTGACCTTTGTTGTCTATAGTTTTAAGGTAATCTACAGCGGCAATTGCTTTGACGGACGCGTCAGAGAATACATAAAGTGTTTGTGTTTTTACTTCTGTGGATGGCACAGCGTAAGAACGTGGAACATGCAGGTTAGATAAAGTCTTTAGGGAGTTTCTCCACTCTATCCATATGTTTCTTTTTTCAGGGGAAAGTGGGTGATCCCAATCCAATGTCTCCTGAGTTAAGTCTCTAAGTAGTGATTTGCCCTGGATTGTAATGGGGGCCGTGAATCCCAAGGGATCATAAAGACTGTTTATGGCAGACAGGACACCTCTACGGGTAAAGGGCTTCTCTTCTTGGCTGACTTGGAAGGTAAAAGTATCTGATTTTAGATCCCAGAGGAGACCAAGGCCACGTTGTATAGGAAGGGAGTCAGTCCCTAAGTCTAAGCTCTGTAGGTCGTTTGAGTGGTCTTGAGAGGGAAATGCTTCTATCAGCTGCTTACTATTGGAGGCTATTTTGTGGAGTCTCAGGTTTGAGCATGCGAGCATTTCTTGAGCTCTCTTAAGGAGACTTATTGCACCCTCAACAGTGGGTAGTGATTTTAGACAGTCATCTACATAAAAGTCTCTTTCTATGAATTGTCTGACGTCTGACCCATATTCTATTTCGCCTTCCTGAGCAGAGTGTCTGAGACCATAAGTTGCAACTGCAGGGGAGGGGCTGTTACCAAAGATATGTACCCGCATGCGGTACTCCGCAATATCTTTTGCGGGGTCGTTGTCAATAAACCAAAGAAATCTTAAGAAGTTTCTGTGTTCCTCTTTAACGAGAAAGCAGTGAAACATCTGCTGAATGTCCGCCATGAAGGCAACAGAGTCTTTACGAAAACGAAGCAGTACTCCTAGGAGCTTGTTGTTAAGATCTGGACCTGAGAGCAGGACGTCGTTTAAGGAGACGCCTTCATATTTAGCACTAGAGTCAAACACTACTCTAATTTGACCTGGTTTCTTTGGGTGGTAAACCCTGAATATGGGTAAATACCAACATTCTTCTGAGTTTTTAAGAGTGGGAGCTACCTCAGCATGACCATTCTCAAATATTTTCCTCATGAAAGTAAAGAAGTGATCTTTCATTTCTGGCTTCTTGTGGAAGCTACGTCTTAGAGAAACAAAACGTCTGTAGACTTGCTCTCTGTTGTTAGGCAAACGTTGTCTTTGAGGCCTGAAGGGAAGGGGTGCGACCCAACTATTTGTTTCATCCTTAGTGATTTCCTTTTGCATGGTTTCTAAAAACAATCTGTCTTCGTGGGACATTGCTACCTGATTGTCCTCCTTGGTCCTTTGGAACACTGAGCAACCTAAGTGGTCTTCGTCACTGTCACAAGCTATGTCGTGGTCTACAGAGTCTATGAAAGAACAAGGTAGGTGAGGACTATGTGGCAGTTCCTTTATGAGGAAGTTGTTTTTACATGGTTGGAAAATAGAGGGACGTCCATTATCCGATGTGCTTGTGAGCATGCTATTAATGGAGGTTGGTTTGTGTATGCTTCCTAAGCAGACATCTCCTACTATGACCCATCCTAGGTCATGCCTTTGGGCATAAGGAGCATGATGTGGGCCATTAATCTGTTCTCTAGTTTTATGAACTTGTAAGATATCTCTCCCTAGGAGTAGGATTATCTGAGCGTTAGGATCGAGTTTTGGTAAGAGATGGGCTATACGCTGTAAATGGGGGTGATGTATGGCTACCTCTGGTGTAGGGATCTCGTGTCTATTATCAGGGATTTGGTTACATTCAGTAATAGTTGGTAAGGAAAGACACATTTTACCATCTATGGATACAATTAGGTAGCCACTAGCTCTCCTCCCCGCTGTTTCTACAGTACCCGCACAAGTCTTTAGAGAATAAGGAGTGTTAGGCCCTTTGATGTTGAAAATGTCAAAGAAAGTAGATTTGGCTAGGGACGCATTACTTTGGTCATCTAGGATAGCGTAAACGTTGATGGCTTTGTCTCTGCAGCCCTTTGGGTATACTTTTGTTAGGCAGATTTTTGAGCAGGACCTGCCGCCTATGAGTCCTTTACAGACTTCAGTACATTGTGAAGTAACTGCTGGTGGGTTAGCTTCAGAGTTACTTTCCTCCCCGCCATGCTCTCTGGCACTGTTACTCTGTGATGAGGTCCATGGGAAAGGCCCAGGATGTAGGGCCGTGTTGTGATCTGAGTTGTTGCATTCTGTGCATTTTACACTAACCTGACAGTCTTTGGCAATATGTGATGTTGATGAGCAGCACTTGTGGCAAATGCGGTTCTCCTTGAGGAAGGCTTTGCGATCTCCTATGGACATTTCTCTAAAGGCTCTGCACTTCAGAAGAGGGTGTGGCTTCTTGTGTAGAGGGCACTGCTTACCAGGATCTTTGACTGTTTTGCGGCTGGTGGAGCTGTAATGCCTGTAAGAATCTGCAGGTGAAATGTTAGTTTTGTGCACTGCCACTGATCCTTTGTGTGGTCTATGGTCATAGGGAGTGGCACAAGACTGTGATAGATCAAAGCTAGGGTCATTACGAATATTGGCCTCTAGCCTTACAAAGTCAACAAACACACTGAAGGGAGGGAATGGCACATTGCAATTATGTTTGTACCTTGACCCGTGGGAGACCCATTTCTCTTGCAGGTTGTGAGGAAGCTTTAATACAATAGGCTTGACACCTCTGGCAGTGTCGAGGAAAGCAAGCCCCGGTAAATCCCCTTCAGCTTTGGCAACCTGTAATTCCATCAGTAGGTCACTTAAATCCCTAAGTTTCTGGAACCTTTTGCTAGATATTTTAGGGAATTCGTCAATTCTTTTAAACAACGCATCCTCTATGACCTCTGCAGAACCATAACATTCATCAAGTCTATCCCAGATCATTTCTAGGCCAATCTCTGGGTAGTTTATATTAATATCCCTGATTCTCTTGGCATGTTCTACAGAGTCTTTTCCAAGCCGATCTACAAGGAAGTCTATCTCCTCACTGTGTGACAGACCCAAGTCTTTTGTAATGTTATAAAAGGAGGCCCGCCATGCTCTATCGTTTTCAGGGCGATCACTGAACTTCGCCAGTCCCTTTGTAACTAGCTCACGTTTAGTAAAGAACCTGGCAAAGTCTATTGTGCTCTGGTTACTACTAAGGTTGGTTGGAGGTGGAAAGTCACAGTGAGAGTGTGGTGGGCGATCATACCTGTATGGAGTCTCTGACTTAGGCCAGCCCATATCATACCGTCTTGTGGGATAAGGTGGCTCTGCAGGCTGGACTGGAAGCTGGCTTCCTCGGTGTGCAGGGAAGTTAGCTGGAGTTTTGTCACGTGGCTCTGGGCTCTCTTGTTTGTAGGACTGGGTTCCGAGCGTGACTCTTTCTTTTGGACGGTATGATTCTTCTGTGGCATAGGTGACATCTTCGGTTCCTGGGAATGGATCAGCATTGCTGTTTAGTCTAGAGTGTTGACGGACGTACTCTGAAGTGCGTTGTACAGGATCTTGCTGGCCGAGATCTTGGCAAAGCACACTGCGGTGACTTCCGGTTTTCTTGTATTCCATTGCTTCCAAAAACTCTGCTTCAGCTATGGCGGCTGCTGTTTCTTTCTCTACGGCGAGTTTCTCTAGCTTCGCATCTAAGAGGACCTTTTGCATGTCTATTGAAGCCTCTAGCTGTGCCTTTTCTTCTTTCATCTTCATTTCCAGCTGTGCATTTTCTTCTTTCATCTTCATTTCTTCGGCAAAGGCTGCTTTGACCTTTGCGGCTTCTGCTTTTGCACGGGCAATGGCAGCCGCATTGCTAACGGAAGGCGACTTAGTGGAACCATCCTTCCTTGATCTTGTCTTGTAGCTTGATACTGTGCTACGCGACATGGTGTTGGTGAAGACACTTAACTGCGTGGAGACTACTGTGCTGTGGAATGCCGGTCGCTGTGCTTAGAGAGCGGTCACAGTATGCAATCAAATGTGTCTACATTGCTTGAAGCGGCTATCCCCTTGCAGCACTGGACTGTATAGAAGTCGCTGTGGTGTCCGTTTGCAGATATTGCGTGGACCGTAACAGACTTCTGTGTAGTCAGGTGCGTCTCTCTCGCTAGAAGTCGTCGTTTACTGTCCTGTTCTCACAACATGTACCCCCGGGGTCTATATGCAGTTCAACAGGCAGATATCAGCATTCTACTAGTTAATAAGATGAGACTTCTTTCTGTAATCTGTGGTTTTATTAACCGGCAGTAGATAAGGTAAACTATGAGAAAATGAACATACAAGAACTGAATATACAGTACAATGTACACAAAACTTACACAAAAACATTATTTAATCCCTTACCGACGATGCTTTAGTAAGAGACACACAATGTGTAGCTGCTCCTTCCATGAGGTGAGGAGAAAAGGAAGCAGGAGCCTGTCTCTTTCCCAGAAAGCACTGTGAGCAAGGAGTCAGGTGACCTAATGAATATGCATAACTTAACAAGGCAAAAGATGCACTTACAGATAAAGGTCACTAGATGGTGTTCAAGGCACACAAATGAACAGACTATGCAATAGTGAAGACAGCACACTATGACTTCTAACCATTCCCGAAGCAGCGGGGTTACCCGTGTAGTTACTAGACCTGCCTGGACTTACCACTTCGTCCTACCTGGGTACCCGGGATATATGAAACCAGATGCAGGCCATTAGTATTAAGCGTCCGCATAAAGGCAATCCGTATAAAAGGTGTAGAGAACATGAGCTGTAAAATAAGGCATACTGGGGTAAGTTGCTACATTTTTGGCTAAGTGCTATGTTAAGTGCAATCATCACAAATAGTACAGGAAGGTCACATTGCGGCACCTAGAAGAGAATACACACAATGGGCATGTTATACTTAAACGTTACATAACATGTAAACTGGTAAAATGAGTGAAATTATATAGCAATGGAAATCACAAAGAGCTCAGGTATACGTTTGAGTCTTTTCTTTGGGTGTAAGCTTTTTACGTTGCAATAAACCATTTTTTTTAGAAAGTAGTGCAATTTTATTAATGCAATAATGTGCTCAAATATAACTTGAGTCCTATTGCTTGAAGTGTTTAATGTAGAATCCTCTGGAAACTTTAAAAGTCAATTGTAATCCACAGGAATGATAAAGGAGTTACTTGTAATCCAATGGAAAGTATAAAATGTTATATCAAAGCACATAAAATAGCAGCGTATTAAGAACCGTACTTCCATAAGGTTATCAAGGAACCTGAGAAAGGGGATAAAACAATGTGAACTTGGATGCAAGGGGTTAAATGATGATGGGGGGAGTCCTTACAGTGCATGACCATCAGGGTGAGGACAAAATAGGGCAACCTGGAAGAGAAAACATTAAAACAATGCCAACGGGTCCTCACCCGTCAGGAACAGTCCATGACGTGGCTCCCTTAAGTCTTTATTTTTAGAAAAGGATGACTCTTTAGAGAAAGACGTCCATGTCCTCCTCGCTGCTTGAGCTACTAAAGCGCACCAGGGGGTGCTCTTGCCTCTGGTAGCTCAGGGTTGCAGCAGTAGTGGTATGCCACTGCCCTCTGGTGGTGTCTTTGGGTGGTGGCTGTGCAGACAGCCTGTTGAAAGCAGCTGTAACATGCTGCAAGCCGGGATCCCTAGCTGGTGCAGAGGCGGTTAATACCTCCGGCTGAAGGGGTTCTGGTAGGCAACTTGAGGGTGCCTGGTGCTGCTTCCACGGCAAAACATACGGTTGCACTCTGGGATTAAAAGTGAGAACCGAATTGTTAATTTGGCCCACCCGTAGTGTTGGTGGTGCGGCCAGGTCAGGGATTAGTGGCTCAGGTTCTGGCTGGGGTTGTTCTCTGAACCTCATCCGGCCGTCTGGGGTTTCTTGCAGACAACGGACTCTCCCTGCAGAGCCCGGGTCCTCCTGCCAGGTCTCTGGGGTGACTGCAGGGATTAAAGGTTTGGCCAGCAGTGTCACACCGGCAGCAAAGGGGCCTTGGATGGAGCGCATAGGGGTATACTCCACTTGATCCCCTGCGTACAGGTTGTGGCGGGCCTGTGGCAAGTAATGGCGCTTCACCGAGCGCCAGCCCACAAAGATTTCTGAACCAGAATGGCTATCTTGTTGGAATCCCACTCCTCTTTCAACAGAGAACCAGAGCACAGTCCCAGTGCGTCTGGTCGATTTGGGGTCTCCTGGCTGGGGGCCATCTACCACTTGCTTCACCCACTCTTCAACGGCTGACTTGTATTCCCAGGCCGTCTGGGCATAAGCAGTGATCTCCCATGGGACTTCGGGGTTAAGGTATCCCGCTTTGGCAGTAGTAGCAGCACTGGGCGGTGGAGTGGAAGTTCCGCCTCCGCTGCACCAGTAGGTGTCCCTAACGTAGCAGGCCTAGGCCTGTTAGAGGTATCGGGACCCACAGGGAGCGGTGCAGGGGCAGCTACGGACCGGGCAGGGGCCTCAGGGAGCGCATCTGCTCCTACCTGATGTCGCGGCCGGTTCCGGTGCCTCCTGGTGATCATCGCGGGCTTCAGGTGCCGTCTGCGGTGCAGGCTGGTCCAAGGCCTGGGCGACTGTGTCAGCGGCGTCTTCCACGGGAGCAGGCTTAGCATCAACGGCCATCTTGGGGATGTCTGGTCAGCCGTTGCGGAGGGATCCACAGCCTCCGGGGTCTGGACTGTAGACGCGACGTCCTTTTCTCTGGTGGCCTGGAGCTCTTTGCAGGATAAGTCAGCTGCTCGTGGCTCTGTAATGTGGCAGGAATTTATATCTTCTGCACTTACTATCTTCTGCTGTATTGGGGACTGACTAGCTGAGGAGGAATATGGCTTCTCCTGGTCTCTGGACAGTACTCACAGTTAGCTTCACAGGGTAAGCTTCTTCCTGGAACTGGAGGTGGCTGCTTGCTTGTACCAGCTGAGGCTGCAAGGCTCAGGCTGGGGATGATGATCAATTGTCTCAGCCGAGACAAGATCCTGGCTTTGGATCCCTATAACTGGGAGCTCCTAACATGCACACTCTACCCCTAGCAGGGGGTGGGTTACACACTAACACTAACTTCCTTCTCTCCCCATGAGGCAGGATATGGACGAGCCCACTCTGCTCAAAGAGGGGGAGCTAAACTGGAATGTACTATTCCAGTCTAGAAACACTAAACTATAGCTAGGTCCCTGCTAAACACTGCTGGTAAACATAGAAAATGACAACAATATATATTTAACAAGGATTTTTCAATGCACATTTGTGAGAAAATTACATGAAATTACACAAGATGACAATGTTAATGCCCTTAAGAGATTGTAGCAGGGTACAAGAGTTTCGTAACATAACTCTGGGATGTTACACACTGGGATCTTTACTGGGGAATAAATAGACGCCTCAGACTTTCAGTCTGCATGGGATTTGTACCTAGGTGAGGTAAGAATCACTATTTAGTTAGCGCCCAGATGGGCTTTGATTTAAAGTTATGTATTATTTTGTTGCCGTGGCTTCACCCCGAGTGCTAACTTGAATGCCTTGATTTGTGCTGGATACAAAATATACTCAGGTTGGACTGAACTGCTGAACCCCGTGACATTTGTCATCTCCTGCCCTGTTCACACATAGATCCATAACAATTAATTAATAGATTTTGTAGGGCAAAATCCTCCTCAAGCCATTTCTCCAGTATCAATTAAGAACAAGATGCAAATGGCCAAACCAGATATGGGCAATATGGGGTTCAAAGCAGAAGCAATGAATATTAGCGATTTATTCTCACGTTGCAGAAGGAAAAGAGATCTCCTGTCAAATAGATTATCTTTTGTTCCTTCAACATGCTTTGAGATCATTTGAATGGATCAAGGATGTACATTTATTTGCCCAAAAATTGAAGTGGGCAGAATTTTAAAATTCAACTCCCGACAACAATGTAGGGAATTTTGAATTGAATAGATGACATTACCAGAAATCATGACCCTGGAGGGGACTGGGAAGAGAGCAAAGGTCTGTTCCCTATCCTGAAAAAAAAAGAAGAGCATTAACCCCTTAGTGACCAGCCTGTTTTAGGCCTTACTGACCAAGCTTTTTTCTTCCTTTTTTCATAGTTTCCTTCCAAGAGCTATAACTTTTTTATTTTTCCATCTATATAGCTGTATGAGGGCTTGTTTTTTGCAGGACAAGTTGTAGTTATAATGGCTCCATATTGGGGTACACATAACTTTCTGATCAACTTTTATTAACTCTTTCTGGGAGGGAGATGGGAAAAACAACAATACGTTATAAATTTTACGGCATTCATTTTTACAGCGATACCAAATATAATTTTTTTTTATGTTTTACGACTTTTGTGCAATAAAATGGAAGAAAATCTTTTTGCATTGCCGCTTCCCAAGACCCATAACTTTTTTAAAATTTTTTCTATGGAGTTGTGTGAGGGCTTGATTTTTGCGGGATAAGATAGCTGACTCATCTGGTGACATTAGAGGCAGAACTTGTTAACAGCTTATTTGCATCCCTTTCTTCCCAGAATTCTGGAGGCGACCTCCCCAATTTCTTCTGAAAGGGAAAACTGCACAATTGTAAAGGGAGGAATTATCACAGCATATCTAGGCAGATTAGCTATTTAGCTGTATTTACTATGGCTGGTACTATGTATATACTACAGCAGTTAGTACTGGCATTGTTACCAAATCTGTTTTGAACTATTCAGAACTGGGAGATTCCAAAATGGCCTCTTTATGCCACTCTCACTGTGCAGACAAAATTTATCCAGACTAAAGTTAGCCCCCTCCTCCTAAAACTTCCCAGCCCATGTGTACTAACATCAGAGAGTGAGAGAGAGGGGGTAGAAGACATGGCTGCAAACTGAGAGTACAATGCACTGCTTTTCTAGTTTATCTTCTATGAACTGTAATTGTGATATCTGACAAGACAAAACAAAACGACACATAAAGAGATTATTTTTGGTTTTGTTGGTTGTTCTTCTTTCTGTGCTTGGATTTTGGGTTTAGGTCCCTTTTAAAAGGACCGGCAATAGTATTGGTGATCAACAATTTCCCCCCACACATCATTATTTATGCAAACAGGGTATTGAGGGGTTTTGTGACCAGTTTCCCTTGTATATTATGACAGACAAATAAAATATGGTGGGGATTTAACTTCCACCTATAATATTTCTGGCTAGTCTCGATGCTGGTGCTGTATAGCTCCATTCTCCATTAGAAAGGATGTGAGATTAGCTAGCACTTTTTGAAGACAAGGGGTCTTCAGGATAGGATACATAACAAACTGGCTATACTCCAACTTGAGTTCCAGAAGGCTCTTTGAGGAAGAAAGGAATGCAAATGAGCTCCTAAGCTCTGCCTCTAATGCCACCAGATATAAGGCAGCCATCTTATAAGTCAATATTTGACCATATAACTAGGCCTTAAGACATGACCTCTTCTGCAGACAGCTGTTTTGGGGTGATTGCCCCTGCCTTACATCTGGTGGCATTAGAGCAGAGCTTGTTAAAGGGGTTGTCTGGGTTCAGAGCTGAACCCGGATATACCCTTATTTTCACCCAGGCAGCCCCCCTGAGGCTAGCATCGGAGCATCTCAGCTAAATCGCGCAGGGCACGGGTTCTTTTGTTTATCATAACACACTGCCGGGCGAAATCTTCTGCCCGGCAGTGTGTTCGGTGACGTCACCGGTTCTGATGGGTGGGCTTTAGCGTGGCCCTAGCCGTTTTACTGGCTAGGGCAGCGCTAAATCCCGCCCATCAGTGCAGGTGACATCACCGGGCTTCCTGGCAGCCCAATGGAGAGCCCGGTACGTCACCGGATTTTCAAAAAATGCCTTTGCCCTGCGCGATTTAGCACAGGGCAAAGGAGAGCATCGGAGCATGAACTGCTCCGATGCTCAAGTCAGGGGGGCTGACTGGGTAAAAATGGAGGGATGTCCGGGTTCAGCTCTGAACCTGGACAACCCCTTTAAGAGCTCATTTGCATCCCTTTCTTCCCAGAATTCCAGAGGAGCATGTACGGCCTATAAGTCTTCTCACGCTGATTAAGGCGCTGTCCCCAAGGAGAGATAGTAACCCCCAAATCCTGACTTAGGCCTCTCACCCAGTTAAGCCAGTACTCTCTGCACTAATGAGGGGCAATCACCCCAAAACAGCTGGCTGCAGATGAGTTGCTGGCTTATTTATTATCCAAGTCACGTCTGAAGGCATAGTTATAGGGTCAAACATTGACTTATAAGATAGCTGCCTTACATCTGGTGACATTAGAGGCAGAGCTAATTTGCATTCCTTTTTTCCCAGAATTCCAGAGGAGCATGTATGGCCTACAAGTCTCCTCATGCCAATTAAGGTGCTCTCCCCAATTTCTCCAATTTGAAGGATGCCTTCATCACCAGTTTAGGGGGACTGCTATAAGCAGTCTCTTCATGCCAAGATATACAAATATTCATTTGGGTTAGTGAGAGGTCCAGGTGGTCTTTTTAGAACATGCACCTCATCTGTTCTTTTAGGGGCGTGGTGAATTGATGATGCCCAGATTCTCTGGACAGGAACCAAATCACATTTTGAGAATATTGTGCAGATCCTGAATCACAAGTTGGGTTTTTATTTTACCAGTAAGACATCATATGGTGGTCTTTTTATATTTTTACATCGCAAATCGACAGCTACTAATTGTTTGTTACTACTAACTTACTATGGGGAAACCATCATTCAAAACTCAAAAGAGTGATTCAAAATGCACAATAGCTTCCACCTGGGGATAAACTGTTTCAATCACAGGACCTCCAACTAAGTTTACAGGATAGGGGCTACTTGAATAAGTTCTTGGGGGAGGCCTTTATACTTGCCCTGTCACAAGACCATGGTAGCCACCTGACACCATGGAAGAAAGACAACAGAACAAACCTGATATGCTTCATGTGCAGTTTTGATCATCTCCACAGAGAGGTCAAAGAGGCAATTGGTATTCTTATAGCTAATCAGGATCTCAAAGAAGTAATCTTCTTGTTTTTGTCGTGAAAACTTGTGGGATCACCAGGTTCGTAGCCATTTTACCATGAGGGCAGTCAGTCCTGAAACAATGTTGATATCCACAAAAACGAAATGTAAGGTTTTAAATTTCACCAAGAAGAGTAATTAATCTACGTGTCTCTACTGGGAGGAAAAAAATTGTGAACTGTAAGAGCCAAGGGGTTGTGTATTTTACTACCTGAGGATAAAACTATTCATGAACTGCACAGGAGATTACTGGATCACAGTGGTTAGATAAGAGAACTCTTCTATTTCAAGACATGTAAGACAGATGCACCTGAGAGGGTATTCTTTCAGGTTTTAGAGATGGTGCGAACCCAGCCGGGGGAATAACTGGGATAGACTCCAAATGGATCTACACAGGATTCAATCTATGTATCCTAAATCACATGTCTTATACTTACTTTATTGATAGATTAAGATTGATTCCTTATCAAATTAATCATAGATGAATCCTTGTGATTATAAGATCTGTAAAACTTGATGATTTTGGTGGAACCAACCAACCAATTAATGTGTTTGGGGCCTCCTGACTTTCCGATGATGGCAGATATGGGGGAGACATGGATCCGGTGCTTAGTCACGCCCCTCCAAAGTATAGCCAGTCAGTGGCGCAGTGGGTCCACACCCGCTTGCATAACATCCGGCCAGCTGGATTTCAACTGCCTGAAACCTTTTTTCTTGGGTAGAGAAGCCGCTGCCAGAAAAGGTTTCCTTCCCCTCTTTCTAATGAAAACACATGCTTGCTCGGCCAAGCCAAGGAGCTAACAGCTAACTTAGCCAGCCTAAAAGGCTTCAATAAATTATCTGCTCCATAGCTGTGTACACACTTTCATTATCACAGGTGTACTATATGTAGATAAACCCATTATTTAAGTCTCCTGTAGACATAAGATTAAGTTGTGGAAAGAAGGATCTACGTATCCTGGCTCTTTGATAAATATGCATGTGAAACTTGGCCGAATGTGCTATTTCTATGACCATTAAAGGGACACTTCCATCAGAATTTTATTTTTTTATTACAGTATATTGCTTCTGGTGCCCGCCACTCCACATGAAACGGTCTGGCCATCTGAGTTAGGAATGCACCCCGCAGTTGGGCATTGCAGAGAATTATTGAGAGTGATTGCATGCCTTGGGTCAATTGGAAAGATTGCATGTAGAAAGCGGCTCAGTGAGGACCTATACACAGCCTTCGGGGAAAGTCTACTCTGTGAAATACTTCAGGACAAAGCCTACTGCTTGTATTCGCACTGTGACCATCATTTATTAGTAAAACAGAGAAATTACTTTACTATAACCAAGCTGGCCTGGTCATTGGGGTACACGTCTGATCCAACCCCTTGCTCTCCTGCCTTGCACCCCACCACCTGTTTCACCCAACATCAAGATCACCCCAGCCACCACCAGGCAGCAGACCCCAAAGTCCAGATCATGCCCCGAGGGGAAGAAGGGTTGCGCCCCAACAACAACTGCATGCGTGGCCTGGGGGAGCGCTGTAGCAGGGATTAACCACCATGAGGACTATAACGATCCTCATCACCACTGCCACTACTCCCATCCTCTGCACTTTCCACTGCCCTTATGGCTCCACCCGCAGGCCGGTGAGCTGCATTGCTTCCCATGGAAACCATACCACCATCTGTACCCATTGTGTCTGATTCCACTCCTGCTACTGTAGATGTTATCCAAGGAATGAAGCACCAGACCAGTTATGGGCACCTAGAGACCAGCTGAGTACCTTGACCCTGAGCAAGGTGAGAAAGAAGGGTACCATAGGTAAATTGTGCTGTCACATGGACCAGACCATTACAGGAAGCAGTGTTGGAGCTCATAGTAGTGGGGTGGTGTACCTCTAGGGTGGTACGCCACTGGTCTCCAAAGTATTTTTGGTTTTGGTCAAAAGCAATCTCTTTAGTTCCATAAACCATGCCTGTCATCAATAGCTAGATTATGAGCTATCATTATCTTGGCTGGTACCAGCTTCAGCTGTGACTCTTACAAAACACTCCCATCTGAGGCATAACTTGAAGCTCCTGGACCCCAATGAAAAATCTGTAACAGGGTCCCCAACTTTCATGTGCTGTTCATAATAATAGTGTCTTCTAGCGGCAGAGGGGCCACTAAACACTCTCAGTCACCAGGGAGCGGTAGCACCTGCTACTTCTACAGTCTTTAGAGCTTTGCTCCTGATTTTTATTGATATTGATTTATTTTTTTTCATGGATATTTATTGCACACTTGCCAGCATTCTTGTTGGTATATTTGAGACACTTCCCAGGAAGGACCCAAACTCTGTCTGGGATCGCTCAATTCTCGGTGGGGCTTACCCGAATATGCCAGCATGATCTATAAAAATTCGGAACAGTCGATGTAAAATTAGGATTGTTGGAAACTATGGTATTGTGGTGTTTGCTTTTCACTCAAGAACCTCCACGCACTTCTCCATTTCTTTTCTGATCTTTATCAGTTTGAAGTACTAATGGCTCCACACCTCACTACCTGGTAGTAAGTGAATCTGGACAATCTAACGTACACAGTGTAGACGTTTCTGTTATCAAAGTCCATGTAATATGAACATTCACTAACAGTGTCGGACTGGGGTGCCTAGGGCCCACCAGTAAAATGGATTTTGGGGTCCCACTGTTTGGGAACAGATTTGCCTTAAAGGGGTTGTGTCACTATCCACAGGATTGGGGATGTGTCTGATCGGTGGGCATCCAACTGCTGGTGCCCCTGCCAATCACAAGAACAGGGGTTTATGTTCCTTCTTTTGAATCGAGTGGTAGACGCGCATGCTTGCTGCTGCTCTATTCAGCTGTGTGGGGCTGCCGGAAATAGAGACCCGCTTGTATTTTACTATCGCTTGCAGCAGGGGTGGACTGGCCATAAACTCTATAGGAAAATTTCCCAGGGGGCCACCTGACCCCCGCTCACAGCTGATAGTCAGGCATAGGCGTTTTAAATGTAACGCAGCTCTAGTCAGTGGCAGCCCCATAGCCCGCCCGCCGCCGATCCGAATCACAAACTGACCCGCCTGGTGTGACCTCACACGCACACGCTGCCCAGCAGATTTGCGCGCCCGGCAGCCGTACCGCCAGTCATTTTTGTTTTGCAGGAGGCGCGGCAGCAAGGACTAAGAGAAACAGTGCAGCAGGGCCCGGAGTCGCAGCGCGGCAGCTGCGCTGAGGTAACTTAAAGAGGACCTTTCACCGATTATTACACTATGAATTAACTATACAGACATGTAGAGCGGCGCCTGGGGATCTCCCTGCACTTACTATTATCCCTGGGGGCGCCGCTCCGTTCTCCTGCTATGTCCTCCGGTATCTCCGTTCACTAAGTTATGGTAGGCGGAGTCTGCCCTTGTTCTTCTGTAGCGCTGGCCAATCGCATTGCAGAGCTCACAGCCTGGGAGAAAATAACCTCCCAGGCTGTGAGCTCTGCGCTGCGATTGGCCGGCGCTAGAGCAGAACAAGGGCTGACTCCGCCTACCATAACTTAGTGACTGAAATCTCCGCCTACTATAACTTAGTGACCGGAGATACCGGAGGACATAGCAGGAGAACGGAGCGGCGCCCAGGGATAATAGTAAGTGCAGTGAGATCCCCGGGCGCCGCTCTACATGTCTGTATAGTTAGTTCATAGTGTAATAATCGGTGAAAGGTCCTCTTTAAGGCTGCTCCTGGCTACTGATTGCTGGCTGCTGCTAAGGGGAAGGGATAAGGGAAGGGGAAAAGAAAAACTGATCAGTGACAGTCAGAGTCAGCCGCACAAGCCGCACAGTGACTGCACTGGCTCATACAGAGGGGGTAGTGTGCAGAGCTGGGGGGGGATACAATTAGGAGATCGCTTTGCACCTGTTATGGGGCATCTGTAGATGACGCACTGTTATGGGGATCTGTGGATGACAATGTTATGGGGGATCTGTGGATGACACACTGTTATGGGGGGCATCTGTGGATGACACACTGTTATGGGGGGCATCTGTGGATGACACACTGTTATGGGGGGCATCTGTGGATGACACACTGTTATGGGGGGCATCTGTGGATGACACACTGTTATGGGGGGCATCTGTGGATGACACACTGTTATGGGGGGCATCTGTGGATGACACACTGTTATGGGGGGCATCTGTGGATGACACACTGTTATGGGGGGCATCTGTGGATGACACACTGTTATTGGGGGCATCTGTGGATGACACACTGTTATGGGGGGCATCTGTGGATGACACACTGTTATGGGGGGCATCTGTGGATGACACACTGTTATGGGGGGCATCTGTGGATGACACACTGTTATGGGGGGCATCTGTGGATGACACACTGTTATGGGGGATCTGTGGATGTGCAGCACGCCAGACCTGCAGGGTATTGCGAAGTGAGGTCACGGTTATGGGCAATCGAGGGTTACTCACTGTTTGGAGGAGAACCCTGGGCAGGCATGCGGCAGTGAAGGAGAGGTAGACACAAGTTCCTCTGGGGCACACTCTGTATGTAGGGACCAGGCCTGATGGTGGATGAGGTGCCCTGGATGTTGCAGGTGTTTTGAGTGCCTGAGGCAAGGTCCCTTTAAGGATCGTGACGCCAGTGCCTGTAACGGTGGCACACTGATTGATAGGAGTAGTAATTGAGGTACACAGATGGTATGATGAACCAAACGTTGCTTTACTTAAAACAGTCCAAACTTTGTACATACAGTTGGTAATGATGCAGTCCCTTTTATCATATATTCCACAAGCAGGCTTACTTTCAACAATATGGCAGGTAATAATCTTGCAAGATACTTGGAGGGTACACAATTAATGCTTCACAGACCAGGCTGCACTATCTCCACAGCTATTCTGGCTGGCTGTATCCCAAGGCCCGGATGCCTAAATGCTGGCTTTAATCCTTGGTAATAAATCTTCCTCCCGTATTGACCCTTGCTCTCACTTTATAGTACCTCTGCCCATCAGCTTACTTATCTGAGCTGGTTGTACTGGCACTGCTCGGTTGGTGGGTATCTGCAGGTTTCTCCCAGGAGGCACATCTCTTCTCTTGGGGTAATCTTCTGAGCTAACTGAGGCTCACTTTATCTACAGGTAGGCTATAATTCTTCACTAGCCTCGTGGTAGCAACTAGCGGCCTGGACTATCCAACTGCATTTCAGGAGGAGGCCCTCAACATATCTCTGGCTGGTGCCTTCTCACTTCTGTCTCCACAGACTCCTGAATTACAGACTAACTCCTCCCTGTCCGGGCCTGAACATTTATACTAGGGGCTCCCTATCTCCCTCTAGTGTCTAGGATGCCTAACTACACCCTAATAGGCCTGCTATGCATGACACAGGGGAAACATTGCATATAAAAGCACATAGAAAACACATTAAAGTACATAGTTAAATAAAATATTACTGTCCCTTAAGAGTAGGAGTAACACGTGACCCAATTGACCCTTGTGTAGTGCCCACCCCTACCTAGTGGGACACTACAGATGACACACCGTTATGGGTATCTGTGGATGACACAATGTCTCCCAGTCACTGCTGGTACGGTATCTATAATAATAAAATCCCTGTGTGAGTGAGCTGTGTCCGTGTGTGTGTACCCTCAGTTTTGCACTGGGTATGCGTGGGGGTGGGGGGGGGCACAGGGCTCCACACAAGTTTTACTGCAGGGTGACTACCCATAGATATTAACGAACCCCTATAGGCAGGACACAGCTCCCCCGCCGCAGTCTGCTCCTCTCTCAGCAGCTCACAGATGAGAGCCCGGTGCCATGTTCGCTCTGCAGCACGGGGAGAAGAAAGCAGTTTCTCCCTCCGCTGTGCCCCCTCCATAGTAATAAAGATCTCTGTGCCCCCTCCATAGTAATAAATACCTCTGTGCCCCCTCCATAGTGATAAAGCCCTCTGTGCCCCCTCCATAGTACAAACCGGATTCCAAAAAAGTTGGGACACTATACAAATCGTGAATAAAAACTGAATGCAATGATGTGGAGGTGCCAACTTCTAATATTTTATTCAGAATAGAACATAAATCACGGAACAAAAGTTTAAACTGAGAAAATGTACCATTTTAAGGGAAAAATATGTTGAATCAGAATTTCATGGTGTCAACAAATCCCCAAAAAGTTGGGACAAGGCCATTTTCACCACTGTGTGGCATCTCCCCTTCTTCTTACAACACTCAACAGACGTCTGCGGACCGAGGAGACCAGTTTCTCAAGTTTAGAAATAGGAATGCTCTCCCATTCTTGTCTAATACAGGCCTCTAACTGTTCAATCGTCTTGGGCCTTCTTTGTTGAACCTTCCTCTTTATGATGCGCCAAATGTTCTCTATAGGTGAAAGATCTGGACTGCAGACTGGCCATTTCAGTACCCGGATCCTTCTCCTACGCAGCCATGATGTTGTGATTGATGCAGAATGTGGTCTGGCATTATCTTGTTGAAAAATGCAGGGTCTTCCCTGAAAGAGATGACGTCTGGATGGGAGCATATGTTGTTCTAGAACCTGAATAGATTTTTCTGCATTGATGGTGCCTTTCCAGAAATGCAAGCTGCCCATGCCACATGCACTCATGCATCCCCATACCATCAGAGATGCAGGCTTCTGAACTGAGCGTTGATAACAACTTGGGTTGTCCTTGTCCTCTTTGGTCCGGATGACATGGCGTCCCAGATTTCCAAAAACAACTTCGAATCGTGACTCGTCTGACCACAGAACAGTCTTCCATTTTGCCACACTCCATTTTAAATGATCCCTGGCCCAGTGAAAATGCCTGAGCTTGTGGATCTTGCTTAGAAATGGCTTCTTCTTTGCACTGTAGGGTTTCAGCTGGCAACGGCGGATGGCACGGTGGATTGTGTTCACTGACAATGGTTTCTGGAAGTATTCCTGAGCCCATTCTGTGATTTCCTTTACAGTAGCATTCCTGTTTGTGGTGCAGTGTCGTTTAAGGGCCCGGAGATCACGGGCATCCAGTATGGTTTTACGGCCTTGACCCTTACGCACAGAGATTGTTCCAGATTCTCAGAATCTTCGGATGATGTTATGCACAGTTGATGATGATAGATGCAAAGTCTTTGCAATTTTTCGCTGGGTAACACCTTTCTGATATTGCTCCACTATCTTTCTGCGCAACATTGTGGGAATTGGTGATCCTCTACCCATCTTGGCTTCTGAGAGACACTGCCACTCTGAGAAGCTCTTTTTATACCCAATCATGTTGGCAATTGACCTAATTAGTGTTAATTGGTCTTCCAGCTCTTCGTTATGCTCAAATTTACTTTTTCCAGCCTCTTATTGCTACTTGTCCCAACTTTTTGGGGATTTGTTGATACCGTGAAAATTGGAATCAATTTTTCCTTTAAAATGATACATTTACTCGGATTAAACGTTTGATCTGTCATCTACGTTCTATTACAAATAAAATATTGACATTTGCCATCTCCACATCATTGCATTCAGTTTTTATTCACAATTTGTTTAGTGTCCCAACTTTTTGGGAATCCGGTTTGTAATAAAGACCTCTGTCTTTATTACTATGGAGGGGGTACAGAGATATTTATTACTATGAAGGGGGCACAGAGGACTTTATTACTATGGAGGGGGCACAGAGGACTTTATTACTAGGGACGGGGCACAGAGGTCTTTATTACTATGGAGGGGGCACAGAGATCTTTATTACCATGGAGGGGGCACAGTGGTCTTTATTACTATGGAGGGGGCACAGAGGTCTTTATCACTATGGAGGGGGCACAGAGATCTTTATTACTATGGAGGGGGCACAGAGATCTTTATTACTATGGAGGGGGCACAGAGGTCTTTATCACTATGGAGGGGGCACAGAGAGGTCTTTATTACTATAGAGGGGGCACAGAGATCTTTATTACTATGGATAAGGCACAGAGATCTTTATTACTATGGAGGGGGCACAGAGGACTTTATTACTATGGAGGGGGCACAGAGATCTTTATTACTATGGAGGGGGCACAGAGGTCTTTATTACTATGGAGGGGGCACCGAGATCTTTATTACTATGGAGGGGTCACAGAGATCTTTATTACTATGGATAAGGCACCGAGATCTTTATTACTATGGAGGGGTCACAGAGATCTTTATTACTATGGATAAGGCACAGAGATCTTTATTACTATGGAGGGGGCGCAGAGGACTTTATTACTATGGAGGGGCACAGAGATCTTTATTACCATGGAGGGGGCACAGAGATCTTTATTAATATGGAGGGGCACAGAGATCTTTATTACTATGAAGGGGGCACAGAGGACTTTATTACTATGGATGGGGCACAGAGATCTTTATTACTATGGAGGGGGCACAGAGGACTTTATCACTATGGAGGGGGCACAGAGGTCTTTATTACCATAGAGGGGGCACAGAGATCTTTATTACTATGGAGGGGCACAGAGATCTTTATTACTATGGAGGGGGCACAGAAGACTTTATTACTATTGTGTCAGCAGTCTCAGCCACCAGTCAGTGCCACTAGTCACAATGCCAGCAGTCTCAGCCACCAGCCGCAGCCAGCAGTCAGCGCTCAGTGCCAGCAGTCTCAGCCGCAGCCACCAGTCAGTGCCAGCAGTCTCAGCTGCAGTCAGCAGTCTTAGCCACAGCCAGCAGTCATTGCCAGCAGTCTCAGCCACAAGCCACAGCCAGCAGTCAGTTCCCTTGCCATTTAATATAGACTGTTTCTGCTAATGTTTATGCACTACTGTTCTAGCGTCCGTTATTGTAACGGGCTTAATGTCTAGTGTACTATAATATATATGACGGGGATCCACGTGTGTATGTTTATGTTGTATACATGCACATAGATATAATATACATAATGCTGCGCTGCGACTCTTCAGGAATGTGACCTCTCGGAGAGAACTGTTGCAATATGGAAAGTACTGAGAGTATAATGTGTCGTATGTGATGCGCTGACAGATATAACATGTATTTAGAGATGGTATTTTTTTTTTAACAATATATAATATTGGTCACTAGGAGTCTGTGGGCAAGCTGGTGGCACTGGGGGGCAAGCTGGTGGCACTGGGGGGCAAGCTGCTGGCACTGGGAGGCAGCTGGTGGCACTGGGAGGCAGCCAATGGCACGGGGGCGGCTGATGAGTTCTTAGAAAAAAAATGTTCTTTAAATTTTTTTTTTATTAGAGCACTTGATTAATCGTAAAAAATAATTGATAGAATACTCGATTTCTAAAATAATCGTTTACTGCAGCCCTAGTGTATGGCCAGCTTTAGTTGTCCTGATAACTAGGCCAGGTGCCTATTCTACCAATTAGGACCATGGGTGGAAAGACCCAGATTTTGACTTCTGCCCTGTGGGTCTGGGAGGGCTGCAGCAGGTCCTGGTTTCAACTGTATCTGCATTTAAAAAAATATACAAAAATTGTTTTTACATAAAAGTACATCCCTGTGTATCACTGAAAAAGCCTCAAAAATAATCTACATACTGTAATTAAACAAAAAAAATAATGGCTTTCAAAGACTCATGTACTAAAGAAAAAAAAAAAAACTGAAAATGGGTCTGGTCAGAAAAGGGCCCCTGATTAGTCTGGTCTTGAATTAGTTAAAGAATCAGATGGTAATTCAATAGTGAGTCATTAGACGGCACTGGTGTTCCAAGAAGAGGAACCCTTATGAGGAATGCAAACACTGGTTCTTAAGTATAAATGGTGCACACCTTCTTGGACACATGTCCATATAATACAATAACAAAATCCAGGCAGCACTCCATGTGTAATAATTTATTGTACCCAATGCAACGTTTTAGCTCAGAGTGAGCTGGAGAAGTGTTCACACTGAGCCAAACGTTGCATTGAGTACAATGAAGGATCAGACACGGATTGCTGCGTGGAGTATTGTACAGAATGAACACTAGATGGCAGTCACATCAAGTAACAATGCGTGCAATAGTGACTGACCTAGAAAAATAATAATAATAGAGGAGGCATTATATCTACATCCCAAATATTAGGAACCAAACCACAATTATATTACATGAATGAGCCCTATAGAATTTGATGTAACTAGCAGGCATAGCAGCTGCTATGGGGCCCAGCAACTAAGGGGGCCTATGTCCACCCAGACCATACCTGTCATGACCGACGTCACGCAAAGGGAGGGAAATGGGAAGGCCCTGTCCAAGGGAGAGGGATAGGTGGTGACCCCTGACTGCCCTGACGTCCCTAGACGGGTTCCTCACCCGTACGCCGATCACGTGCCTAAACCCTGGCTTTCCCTAAGATGAGCCCTATGTAGTGAACAGGGCGGTGGGATCACTAGTCCGCACCACTGACACTAAAGGAAAACACCAAGGAGAGGACAGACAATACAGACAAACATATAATCCCAGGTGGGCGACAACAGCGGACAACAAAAGCCCAACAGGGATCCGGAGGGTAGCGCTCTGGAACAACAACCAGGAATCACAGCTACACAGCTCCAGTGGGTCAGTATAGTAGTCCAGGCAGGAAGCTCTATATCTGGCAACCAGAGAAGTGGGAGAGGGGAATATAAGGAGGTTGGGAGTGCTGGACAAGAAACAGCTGAGGAGAAGAAGCTACGGATCCCTGAGTGAGCCAAAAAGGGTTGCAAGGCAAACCCAGAAAGCTACCATTAAAAAACAGCACTATCTTTATACATAGAGCGTGCAGCCACCCGCTGCGACTTCCTGACCCCGGGTATAACGGAGTCAGACGTGGCTCTTGACACCCTCGTGACAATACCCCCCTCTCTACGAGGGGCCTCCGGACACTCAGGACTAGGTCTCTCAGGATGAGAGGCATGAAAAGCCCGAACTAACCTGTCGGCATTTACCTCAGATGCTTGAACCCACATTCTTTCCTCGATAACCCCTCCAATGCACCAGATATTGAAGAGAGCGGCGGACCCGACGAGAATCAACAATTTTGGATATTTGAAACTCTAGATTACCATCCACAATAACAGGAGGGGGTGGCAGCGGTGATGGTTCTAGAGGTGGAACATACTTTTTGAGTAACGACTTATGGAAGACGTTATGAATTTTAAAAGTCTTAGGTAGCTCCAGGCGAAAAGCCACGGGGTTAATGATGGCTACTATTTTGTAAGGACCAATGAACCTAGGACCCAGTTTCCAAGAGGGAACCTTTAATTTAATATTCCTAGTAGACAACCACACATAGTCATTCACTCCTAGGTCAGGACCTGGCGACCGTCTCTTATCAGCCATGCATTTATATTTACCGCCCATATTTTTCAAATCAGCTTGCACTTTCTGCCATACAGATGAAAGAGATGAGGAAAACCGTTCCTCTTCGGGAACCCCAGAAGACCCCCCCTCTTTGAAAGTACAGAATTGGGGATGAAAACCATATGCACCAAGAAATGGTGACTTGCCAGTGGATTCCTGACGGCGATTATTTATGGCAAACTCGGCTAACGGTAAATATGATGACCACACCTCTTGGTTTTCAGACACAAAACACCTTAGATATGTCTCAAGGTTTTGGTTGGTACGCTCAGTCTGTCCATTCGACTGAGGATGGAAAGCTGAGGAAAAGGACAAGTGTACCCCCAAACGGGAACAAAAAGCTTTCCAAAACTTAGAAATAAACTGGGTTCCCCGATCCGAAACAACATCGGAAGGGACCCCGTGAAGCTTCACGATATCACTGATGAATACCTGAGCAAGAGTCTTAGCATTAGGTAGTGTGGGTAACGAAATGAAGTGTACCATCTTGCTAAACCTGTCTACTACTACCAAGATAACTGTTTTACCCGCAGACAAAGGTAAGTCAGTAATAAAATCCATCGACAGATGTGTCCATGGCCTATTGGGAATGACAAGTGGCAATAAATACCCTGCAGGACGTGTATGAGAGACTTTCGTGCGCGCACAAGTAGACACAAAATCCATTACATCCTGATGCAACCTTGGCCACCAAAAGCGACGAGACAATAGTTCCAAGGTTGCTTTACTACCCGGGTGCCCAGCAAGTGCCGAATTATGATGTTCCTTTAATAATTCGAGACGCAGGTTTAACGGTACAAATAATTTCTCTGAGGGGCAAGAGACCGGGGCGTCCCCCTGGGCCTCTAACACCTTCCCCTCCAGAACAGAGTGTACCGCAGAGACAACCACTCCTCTTTGTAGAATGGGCACCGGATCACTCACATTACCCCCTCCAGGGAAACTACGAGATAATGCATCTGCCTTGGTATTTTTTGCCCCAGGACGATAGGTAATAAAATAATTAAACCTGGTAAAAAATAGCGACCACCTAGCTTGTCTAGGGGTGAGACGCTTAGCTGATTCGAGGTACAGAAGGTTTTTGTGGTCTGTAATCACCGTGACGGGGTGGATTGCCCCCTCTAAAAAGTGACGCCATTCTTCAAACGCTAGTTTAATAGCTAATAGTTCCCTATTGCCAATATCATAGTTCTTCTCCACTGCAGATAGTTTTTTAGAAAAGAAAGCACAAGGACGCCATTTGCCAGGAGACGGACCCTGAGACAGTACAGCCCCACTCCCACCTCTGACGCATCTACTTCAACAATAAAAGGCTGGGAGACATCAGGTTGGATTAGTACAGGTGCCGAGGTAAACCTCTCTTTTAGAGAGGAAAAAGCAATTTTAGCGGCGTCAGACCATTTAGCAAAGTCAGTCCCCTTCCTAGTCATGTCAGTAAGGGGTTTGACAATCACCGAATAATTTTTAATGAACTTTCTGTAGAAATTTGCGAAGCCCAAGAACCGTTGCAGTGCTTTGAGGTTCTCAGGAAGATCCCAATCTAAAATTGCCTGGACCTTCCTAGGATCCATACGGAAACCTGAAGCAGATAATAAATAACCTAGGAACTGTATTTCCTGAACGGCGAAGACACACTTTTCAATTTTCGCATATAATTTATTCGTCCGTAGGACCTGCAGTACCTGTCTGACATGCACCTCATGTGTTTTCAGATCAGACGAATAAATTAAAATATCATCTAGGTATATCACCACAAACCTGACGATAAGATGACTAAAAATGTCATTAACGAAATGTTGGAAGACAGCAGGAGCATTGGTCAGACCGAAAGGCATGACTAGATTTTCATAATGCCCCTCAGGGGTGTTAAAAGCTGTCTTCCACTCATCCCCTTCCTTGATACGAATCAGATTGTAGGCCCCCCTAAGATCAAGTTTGGAGAACCACCTAGCACCCGCAATCTGATTAAACAGGTCAGGAATGAGAGGAAGAGGGTAAGGGTCTCGGATGGTTATCCGGTTTAGTTCACGGAAATCTAGGCAAGGACGCAGGCCCCCATCTTTCTTTTTAACAAAGAAAAACCCTGCAGCCACGGGTGAAGAAGAGGGTCTGATGTGTCCCTTAGCCAAGCTCTCGGAGATATAATCTTTCATGGCTTGTCTCTCCGGACCCGAAAGATTATATAACCTGGTCTTGGGTAATTTTGCACCGGGAATCAGATTAACCGGGCAATCATAAGGACGGTGAGGTGGTAACTTCTGGCAACCCTTTTCAGAAAAAATGTCCTCAAAGTCCGAAACAAATTTAGGTAGGGTAGCTATGGAGGCGACTAAGCAATTGCTATTTAAGCAATTTTCTCTGCAATGCTCACTCCACTCCAATATCTCCCTGGCCTACCAATCCACCACTGGATTGTGCGCTACCAACCAGGGAAGACCCAATACCACAGGAGTGGGAAGCCCCTCCAGAACATAACATGAAAGCAACTCGTTATGGTGGTCCCCTACCCGAAGGTGTAAGTTATGGACAATGTGAGTGAGGTTTCTCTGAGACAGAGGAGCAGAATCAATAGTGAATATGGGAATAGGTCTCTGTAGCGTACAGAGAGACAAACCCATAGTGTGGGCAAAATGGGCATCTATCAAATTTACTCCTGCTCCACTGTCTAGAAAGAAAGAAATAGTCTCCGTCTTAACACCAAAAACAACCACAAATTGCGATGTTCGTATGGAGGAAACGTATACCCCCCGGCTGACATCCTCCACACAGCCTGGGGTTAGTAGTTTTCCGACGGTCTCTTGTTTTTGATAAAGGAAGGACAGACATTAATGAAATAACCCCTCCCCCACAGAAAAAACAAATCCCACGCCTACGGCGAGCCTCAGGAGGACGGACCTGACGAGTAGTTCCTCCTAGCTGCATAGGCTCGTCTAAGTCCGTACAGACTAACTGCTGCTTGGGAGGGGTTACCAATTGCTCAATCTGTCCCTCAGACGTCTATCTATTCTGATAGAAAGGGACATAACAGCATCAAGGGAAAAGGGAGTCTCATACAGCGCAAGCGCATCCTTTCGGATAACCCAGAGCAGAACTGACTCCTGAGAGCAGGGTCGTTCCATTGGGTATCCGTAGCCCACCTACGGAAGTCAGAGCAATACTCCTCTACTGGCCGCTCTCCCTGTAGGAGTCTCCGTAATTTTGATTCAGCCAGAGCGACTCGGTCAGGGTCATCATATATGAGACCCAAAGCGCCCAAAAAATTCATCCATTGACCGGAGAGCCTGGGAATCAGTGGGTAAAGAGAACGCCCAGGATTGCGGGTCCCCCTGAAGCAGGGAAGTAACAATCCCCACCCGCTATTCTTCATTACCAGAGGAGTAAGGGCGCAGCTTAAAATATAACTTACAGGCCTCACGGAACGTCACAAATTTGTCCCTCCCCCCAGAAAATCTGTCAGGAAGGACAACCTTGGGTTCCGCAACAACCTGGTTACCCGTAGCAACCGCTGGGCTTGCGGTCTGTTGCAATTGCTGCTGTTGCTGGAGGGCCGACGCCATCAATCCTGCCACCTCCAAAGACAGGCCTTGAAGTTGCTTTGTCAATGCAGCAATTGGATCCATACTGGATTCTAAATAGGCAGAAAAAGAATTTATTTTTTATTTTTTTTCTACCTACACAAAATAAGGGCCAGATATAATGTCATGACCGGCGTTACGCAAAGGAAGGGAAATGGGAAGGCCCTGTCCAAGGGAGAGGGATAGTGTCACGGCCAGTGGTTTGTTTTGTGACACTTTCCTTCACTTGGTTGCCCGTGGCAACGTGTGGTGTTGTGTGCATGTGGTGGCAGTGTCTCAGCCCTATGGCTGATCCCCAGGACATGAAGGCCACGCATGCCGTTGCCCGCGGCAACAGGTGAAGTGTGTTTGTTTATGTGTGTATTCCCCTTTAAGAGTCCGTCTTCCCTTGCCTGGTGTTGGAAGGGTTAAATCCCTTCTGTGTGTGTGAACACTGGGTGTGTCTGTGTGGGTGTGGCCACTTGGGCCTATAAAGCCTCAGTGTATTTCACTTGTCTGAGGGGTACTTCAGCCATGGTTAGCTGGAGCAGCCGCCTGTGTATTCCATCTGCCAGTGGGGCCCACCCTTGTGGTCATAGGTTTATGTATGGTGTTTAGAAGATGTTTGTTTGGTCTTTATTTATTGCAGAATATGGTTTCCTGGGTTCCCGTGTGATGTCTGTGTGTGCGGTGTCCTTTGTGTTGTTTGTGGACAGCAGCACTTGCACGTGGGTTCCAGGTTGTGTGTCTGTGGCAGGTAAGTGTGGTACTAGTCTCGCTTACCTGTCATTGCCATATCTCTGTTTCTGTTCCCCTTTATAGCTTGGCCACCTTTAGACTCCTGTTACTCCGTGTCCAGAAGGAACGGGCTGTCTACCCAGCTCCTAGTTGTCATGGTCTTACCTGCTTGCTGCTCTCCTTCGTTTGACATGTGCTGGCGGCCATCTTGGTTTCTGGGTTTCTTGTAGCCTTCCACCCTGCGGCTCCTCCTTCCCCTGGGAGGAGCTGAATGCCTAGCTCATATATATAGGAGGTCTGTGGCTTCAGTTCCTTGCTTGGTCCTCTTGTGTTCACATGCTTCTAAGACTGCTGCTGCTTCTGGTTCCTGATCCTGGCTTCGTCTGACTACCCTTCTGGTTCCTGATCCTGGCTTCGTCTGACTACCCTGCTGGTTCCTGATCCTGGCTTCGTCTGACTACCCTGCTGGTTCCTGATCCTGGCCTCGTCTGACTACCCTTCTGGTTCCTGACCTCTGGCTTCGCAAAGACTCTGCTCGGTTTCACCATCCGTTTGGACTTTTGCTTTACAGCTTTATTTTCAATAAAGCCTTCTTATTTTCACTTATCTCTTGTTGTACGTCTGGTTCATGGTTCCGTGACATTAGGACCAAGCCATGAATTCTGACGGTACAGGGCCATCCTCGCTACCCACGCTGGTTGCCAGACTTGATCAGCAGGATCACCTGTTGGGTCGGTTCGCTGTGGCGTTGCAAACCCTGCTTGAACGCACGGCTCATTTCGCTCCCGTTGCCGATGGGTCGGTTGTCGCTCCTGGGCTCGCTCCTACTGCCGCTCCGGTTGTTGCGCCAGAGTCTACCCCGACACCTGTTGTTGCGCCTGCGGTGTTTCGGGGTATGACTGGTTCTGCCCCTCTTCCACAGCGCTTTGGGGGAGAGCCAACTCAGTGCCGAGGTTTCCTTAACCAGGTGGGCATTTATTTCGAGTTGCTGCCACATGCCTTTCCTACTGAGAGATCAAAGGTGGGCTTCTTGA
Organism: Bufo bufo; assembly: GCF_905171765.1. NCBI lineage: Eukaryota > Metazoa > Chordata > Amphibia > Anura > Bufonidae > Bufo > Bufo bufo. The sequence goes on along the minus strand of NC_053389.1, from coordinate 789,271,580 downwards.
TCTCGCTGCTCTCGGACAAGGCCTTGGCCTGGGCCAGCCCTTTATGGGAGAACAACAATCCGGTGGTTGCCGAGTTTTCCGGTTTTGTTGCTTCTCTTCGGAAGGTATTCGATGTGCCGGCTCGTGCTGCCTCTGCTGCGAAGCTCTTTATGTCCATCAGACAGGGTTCACGATCCGTAGCTGAATACGCCATTGAGTTTCGTACCCTGGCAGCAGAGGTGGGCTGGAATAATGAGGCTCTGGTCGCTGCTTTCTCTCATGGTCTCTCGGATGCCTTGAAGGATGAGGTTGCAGCTAAGGACCTACCAGTTGAGCTCGAGTCTCTTATTTCTTTCCTGATTTTGATTGACACCAGACTCAGGGAGAGACCTTCCTTTAAGGAGAACCTGCGGAGGTCTTCTAACAGATTGGTGCCTACGTTTGCTGTCCCACCCGTGCCTCCCTCTCCTCCCACGCCTCCTGGGGATGACTTGTCTGGGGGTGAACCCATGCAGCTGGGGTTTGCTCGCCTGTCCGAGGGGGAGAGGGCACTCCGGAGACGCGAGGGCCGATGCATGTACTGTGGTCTCGGTGGGCATTTTCGGTTGGCATGTCCGAACCGTCCGGGAAACGCTCGTACCCTGAGATCCTGTCGGGGGCAGATCTTGGGTGGAGTCTCCTCGTCCCCGGTTTCCCGTGTTGACAAACCACTGATCACTGTTGTCCTCTCCTGGGTCGGGGGCTCGGTGACGACCCAGGCGTTGGTGGACTCTGGTGCTGGTGGTTTGTTCATTGATAGTGTGTTCGCTGCCGCCAATTCCATTCCTCTGCAGGCTCGAGGTTCCCCACTGGCTCTTGAGGCGATAGACGGCAGACCCCTTCTGCCGCCACACGTGACTCATGAGACCCTTCCAGTGGGGATAGCCATTGGTGCCGTTCACAGAGAGTCGGTCTGCCTCCAGGTTATTTCGTCTCCACACTACTCGGTGGTCTTGGGGTACCCCTGGCTCCAGAAGCATAATCCGACTTTCGATTGGAGATCGGTCGAGATCCTCTCGTGGTCACCGCAGTGTGGGGCTAGTTGCATCCATGGGTCTGTCAAGTTGCTGTGTACTTCCTCGGACTCTCTGTTGCCTCCTGAATACGAGGAGTACCGGGATGTATTCGATAAGGTGCGCGCGGTTGCCCTACCTCCGCACCGCCCATACGATTGTGCCATAGAGTTACAATCTGGTGCCGTTCCTCCTCGTGGCAAAGTCTATCCACTGTCGGTAGCGGAGAATGAGGCCATGGAGGAGTACGTGAGGGAGGCGCTTTCACGCGGACACATTCGCAAATCTTCGTCCCCGGCAGGGGCTGGATTTTTCTTTGTGAAAAAGAAGGGCGGTGAGTTGAGGCCTTGCATCGATTACAGGGGTCTCAATCGCATCACGATCAAGAACGCTTACCCGATACCCTTGATTTCCGAGCTGTTCGATCGCCTTAAAGGGGCCACGGTCTTTACCAAACTCGACCTGAGGGCGGCATATAACCTGGTAAGGATCAAGGCGGGCGATGAGTGGAAGACCGCGTTTAACACCAGGACCGGTCATTACGAATCCTTGGTTATGCCCTTTGGGTTGTGCAATGCGCCCGCAGTCTTTCAGGAATTCATCAACGATGTTTTCCGTGACCTGTTGCAGCAGTGTGTGGTAGTCTATTTGGATGACATCTTGGTATATTCTGAATCCATGGAGGCCCACATTCTGGATGTCAGACAAGTGTTGCAACGGTTACGAGAGAACAAGCTGTTCGGTAAGCTTGAGAAATGCGAATTTCACCGATCCCAGGTAACCTTCTTAGGTTACATCATTTCCGCTGAGGGGTTCTCCATGGATCCTGAGAAGGTTTCGGCTGTCTTACAGTGGCCCCAGCCCAGTGGTCTTCGTTCCCTGCAGCGCTTTTTGGGCTTCGCCAATTATTATCGGAAGTTCATCAGGGACTTTTCCATGCTGGCCAAGCCTCTCACGGATCTGACCAGGAAGGGCAGTAATTCCCAGGTCTGGCCGCTCGAGGCCATCCGAGCTTTTGAGGCCCTAAAGTCCGCCTTTGTGTCAGCTCCGATTCTGTCGCATCCCAACCCTGGGTTGCCCTTTGTCCTCGAGGTGGACGCGTCTGAGACGGGAGTAGGCGCCCTTCTGTCTCAGCGTAGAACACCAGAGGGTACTCTGCTTCCTTGTGGGTTTTACTCCCGGAAACTGTCTTCCGCGGAGTGCAACTATCAGATTGGTGACAGGGAGTTATTGGCCATCGTGCAGGCCCTTAAAGAATGGAGGCACTTGCTCGAGGGTTCGGTGGTTCCGGTTCTCATCCTGACGGACCACAAGAATCTGACCTACCTTTCTGAGGCCAAGAGATTGACACCACGTCAGGCCAGATGGGCTCTGTTCTTGTCACGTTTTAATTACGTGGTCTCCTACCTACCCGGTTCCAAGAACATCAGGGCGGATGCCTTATCACGGCAGTACTCCGAGCTGTCCAGGGAGGAGTCGATTCCGACTTCGGTCATACCTCCGAATCAGATCCTGGCCGCCATTCGCCCCAGCCTGACCTCTCCCCTGGGTGAGCAGATTTTGGCGGCTCAATCTGGTGCTCCCTCTGGGAGACCCAACGGCAGATGTTTTGTGCCTGAGGAGTTGCGCACTCGGTTGTTGCGAACCTACCATAACTCCAAGACCGCGGGGCATCCTGGAAAGAATCAGCTGTCCTGGGCTGTTTCACGTCTGTTCTGGTGGCCTTCCCTACGTTCCGACATCGCCGCATATGTAGCGGCATGCTCCGTTTGTGCCCAGAGTAAGTCCCCTCGGCACCTTCCGTTGGGCCTTCTGCAACCCATAGCCACCGGGGAGCGCCCATGGTCACACCTGGGGATGGATTTCATTGTGGACCTCCCTGCATCCCGAGGCCATACGGTCATTCTCATGATTGTGGATCGGTTTTCCAAAATGTGCCACTGTGTTCCTCTCAAGAAGTTACCCTCTGCACAAGAGTTGGCCACGATTTTTGCCAGGGAGGTCTTCCGGTTGCACGGTTTGCCTAAGGAGATTGTGTCGGATCGGGGGAGTCAGTTTGTGTCCAGGTTCTGGCGCGCCTTTTGCTCCTAGTTGGGGATTCATCTCTCCTTCTCCTCGGCCTACCACCCTCAGTCCAATGGGGCCGCAGAACGATCCAATCAGGCCTTGGAGCAATTCCTTCGTTGCTATGTCTCCGATCACCAAGACAATTGGGTTGACCTCCTGCCTTGGGCTGAGTTTGCCAGGAACACGGCGGTGAACTCTTCCTCTGGGACGTCTCCCTTCATGGCCAATTATGGGTTCCAACCTGCCGTGTTACCGGAGGTATTCTCTCCCCAGGATATTCCGGCTGTGGAGGATCACCTTTCCGTCCTACGTGCTTCTTGGGTACAGATCCAGAAGTCCCTTGAGGTCTCTGCGCAGCGCCAGAGACTCCAGGCTGATCGCAGACGAGCGCCTGCTCCTTCCTACCAGGTCGGAGACCGTGTATGGTTGTCCACCCGCAACCTCAACCTTCGAGTGCCCACTCCCAAGCTGGCGCCTCGCTTTGTTGGTCCCTTCCGAGTGCTTCGCAGGGTAAACCCGGTAGCCTATGCCCTTGCGCTTCCTCCTGGCATGCGGATCTCCAACGTGTTTCATGTCTCCCTGTTGAAGCCACTGGTGTGTAATCGTTTCACTTCCTCGGTTCCTCGGCCTCGTCCGGTCCAAGTGGGCAATCGTGAGGAATATGAGGTGAGCAATATCCTGGACTCACGCCTGGTCCGCGGTCGGTTGCAGTTTTTGGTCCATTGGCGTGGTTATGGTCCAGAGGAGCGTTCCTGGGTTCCCTCCGCAGATGTCCATGCTCCTGCCTTGCTCCGAGCCTTCCACGCACGCTTCCCTCAGAAACCGTTTTGTGCTCCGCGGAGGAGGGGCCCTTGAGGGGGAGGTACTGTCATGGTCTTACCTGCTTGCTGCTCTCCTTCGTTTGACATGTGCTGGCGGCCATCTTGGTTTCTGGGTTTCTTGTAGCCTTCCACCCTGCGGCTCCTCCTTCCCCTGGGAGGAGCTGGATGCCTAGCTCATATATATAGGAGGTCTGTGGCTTCAGTTCCTTGCTTGGTCCTCTTGTGTTCACATGCTTCTAAGACTGCTGCTGCTTCTGGTTCCTGATCCTGGCTTCGTCTGACTACCCTTCTGGTTCCTGATCCTGGCTTCGTCTGACTACCCTGCTGGTTCCTGATCCTGGCTTCGTCTGACTACCCTGCTGGTTCCTGATCCTGGCCTCGTCTGACTACCCTTCTGGTTCCTGACCTCTGGCTTCGCAAAGACTCTGCTCGGTTTCACCATCCGTTTGGACTTTTGCTTTACAGCTTTATTTTCAATAAAGCCTTCTTATTTTCACTTATCTCTTGTTGTACGTCTGGTTCATGGTTCCGTGACACTAGTACAGGGATCGACGGAGGGTCAGAAGGGATCCAAGGTTCCTGAGCATGAGCCCTCCTACCTTCAAGGGCGGCTCATGCAGCTAGGAGTCAGGGTCAGATTAGGGAAGCTCTAGGTCCTAGGAGGTGACCTGCTCCCTAATTCTGTGTTACTGGCCAAGTAGCGACCTTACATCTCCTGATACCGCAAAGGCTGAGGGTTTTCCCCATCCTCAGCCATGACAGATAGGTGGTGACCCCTGACTCACCTTGAGGCTGGCACCTGACTGCCCTGACGTCCCTAGACGGGTTCCTCACCCGTACGCCGATCACGTGCCTAAACCCTGGCTTTCCCTAAGATGAGCCCTACGTAGTGAACAGGGCGGTGGGATCACTAGTCCGCACCACTGACACTAATGGAAAACACCAAGGAGAGGACAGACAATACAGACAAACATATAATCCCAGGTGGGTGACAACAGCAGACAACAAAAGCCCAACAGGGATTCGGAGGGTAACGCTCTGGAACAACAACCAGGGATCACAGCTACTCAGCTCCAGTGGGTCAGTATAGAAGTCCAGGCAGGAAGCTCTATATCTGGCAACCAGAGAAGTGGGAGAGGGGAATATAAGGAGGTTGGGAGTGCTGGACAAGAAACAGCTGAGGAGAAGAAGCTACGGATCCCTGAGTGAGCCAAAAAGGGTTGCAAGGCAAACCCAGAAAACTACCATTAAAAAACAGCACTACCTTTATACATAGAGCGCGCAGCCACCCGCTGCGACTTCCTGACCCCGGGTATAACGAAGTCAGACGTGGCTCTTGACACCCTCGTGACAATACCACCCAACTTTTTGAACGTCAAAGAGGGATACTTATGCAGTACGCAGCCCTGCAGGGTATTGCGATGGTGAGGTCACAGTTAATAGGCAAACGAGGTTTGCTCTTGGTTACTCACAGTTTATGAAAGACCCTGGGCAGGGTACAGCAGTGATGGAGAGGCTGGCACAGAAGTCCTCTGGGTCACTCTCAGTGTATAGGGACCAGGCCGGTGGTAGGTGAGGTGCCCTGGGTGTTGCAGGTTTAATGTGCCGGTGGCAAGATCCCTTTAAGTTCGTGACACCAGTGCCGGTAACGGTGGCACACCGATTTATAATAGGAATAATTGAGGAACACTATGTTGTGGTGAACCAAAACTTCCTTTTACTGGAAACAATGAACTATTTACAGTCTTTAGTTCAGTTCCATATGACAGCAGCAGTCACAAGCAGGCTTATACAAATGGCAGGCACAATGTTCTTGCAAGATAGTCAGAGGGTTAACACACTTGCAGATCAGGCTGCACTTTTCCTCAGAAATCCTGTCTGTCTTTATCCCAAGGCCCGTACGCCCTATTGTTGGCTTTAACCTTGGTTAGGGAAACTTCCTCAGGTATATATCCTTGCTTTTCTATAAAATCCTTCTGCCCTTCAGCTCTCTTGTCTAGCTGGAATACTGGCTCTGCTTTGCTCTGTTATGGGAACTTGTTTCTCAGGAGACAGGCTCTTCTCCTGGTGGCTACTAGAAGCCTGGGCTATCTAGCTGCATATCAGAGGCTGGATCCCAGCTACCCTCTGTCTAGGGTGCACACTGACTTCAGGAATCCACAACTCTGACTGACTTCCTCTCTCTGGTCTAGACCTGGCTATATATATTAGGGGCCCCCTAGCTCCCTCTACTGTCTAGGAGGAGGAATTACACCCCTACAGGCCTGGTAAACTGGAGATAACATTAAATAACATGAGAATATACATTAAAATGACATATAAAATACAATGGCCCTGTCCCACAGGAGGTGGAGAACAACGTGGCCCAGTTGACCCTTGTGTAGTGCCCACATTTACCTAGTGGGACACTACACTTACAGCTCATTATGTGCAATATCCAATCACTGGCTGAGGTGGGTCATGGTGGCTGACCAGCATTCACAGACATTTCCTGCCATGTGAAGTAGCAGGGAGTGGGACGCACTGGAGACCTGGCAGCGGCGGGGGACTGGTGGGTAACATAGTAACATAGTACATAAGGCCGAAAAAAGACATTTGTCCATCCAGTTCGGCCTGTTATCCTGCAAGTTGATCCAGAGGAAGGCAAAAAACCCTGTGAGGTAGAAGCCAATTTTCTCCACTTTAGGGGAATAAAAAATTCCTTCCCGACTCCAATCAGGCAATCAGAATATCTCCCTGGATCAACGACCCCTCTCTAGTAGCTATAGCCTGTAATATTATTACACTCCAGAAATACATCCAGGCCCCTCTTGAATTCCTTTATTGTACTCACCATCACCACCTCCTCAGGCAGAGAGTTCCATAGTCTCACTGCTCTTACCGTAAGGAATCCTCTTCTATGTTTGTGTACAAACCTTCTTTCCTCCAGACGCAGAGGATGTCCCCTGGGGGTAAATAGATGATGGGAGAGATCTCTGTACTGACCCCTGATATATTTATACATATTAATTAGATCTCCCCTCAGTCGTCTTTTTTCTAAAGTGAATAACCCTAATTTTTTTTTCTTTATTTACAGCATATGCAGCTTTATTCCTACACTGGAGTTAGAGTTGCCTCCTGGCCGGCATTCTACTGCCCAAGCCAGAATTCTGCCCAGACTGCCAGTACCTTCAATTCTTATTAATTTTGTAAAACAACTTCAATGCTTCCTCAGTAGTGATGGACGAACATTGGCTGGGACATTTCGCAAACGCGCGTTCGCGATCAAATGTTTGCGAACCACGTGTTTGCGGCAGGCCCCATTCACTTTAAAGGGTTTCTGTCACCCCATTAAACCGTTTTTTTTTTTTTCTTTACTAATAATCCCTACACTGCGATCTCATCATACATAAGCTAATTAATGATTTTCGTTCAGTAGAATTTGTTAAAAATCGATTTTTATAATATGTAAATTACCTTGCTACCAGCAAGTAGGGCGGCTACTTGCTGGTAGCAGCCGCATCCTCCGATGGTAATGACGCCCCCTCTGCTTGTTGATTGACAGGGCCAGCGGATGGGATCTTTCTCTGCTGGCCCTGCCTGTTTTGATTCAATATCTGGCGCCTGCGCCGCGGCCGTACCTCTCTTCAATCTGCGCAGGCGCACTGAGAGGCGGCCACTCACTTGGCCGCTCGCTCCTCAATGCGCCTGCGCCGGGTGTAGATGTGACGTCATCGGCGCAGGCGCATTGAGGATGGAGCGGCCGAGTGAGTGGCCGCCTCTCAGTGCGCCTGCGCAGATTGAAGAGAGGTACGGCCGCGGCGCAGGCGCCAGATATTGAATCAAAACAGGCAGGGCCAGCAGAGAAAGATCCCATCCGCTGGCCCTGTCAATCAACAAGCAGAGGGGGCGTCATTACCATTGGAGGATGCGGCTGCTACCAGCAAGTAGCCGCCCTACTTGCTGGTAGCAAGGTAATTTACATATTATAAAAATCGATTTTTAACAAATTCTACTGAACGAAAATCATTAATTAGCTTATGTATGATGAGATCGCAGTGTAGGGATTATTAGTAAAGAAAAAAAAAAAAAACGGTTTAATGGGGTGACAGAAGCCCTTTAATGGCAGGCGAACCTGAAAAACCTTCAGGTTATATTTGCAGCCACCAAATACTTACTAGAAGTACACAAATAGTCCCACAATATGGACAGTGACATACCAGAGGGGGATCAATGGCAAAAATTCCTACAAAAAAATATGTATTTTAATCAGGGGCTATTTTTATGCGTCTTAAAGGAAAACTCTCAAAAATGTGCCCTGCTGGAGCCTAGAAAATTTTTAGTTTATGCCACGGGAGTACGGGCCCCAAAAATTATGCATTCACCTGACAGAAAAGAACAAGTGATTATGTGGCTGGTGGTATATTAGGGGTCAGTGGATAACAATTTTACTGTGGGCCAGTGGAGTACAGGCCCCAAAAATTATGTATTCACCTGACAGAAAAGGACAAGTGATTATGTGGCTGGTGGTATATTAGGGGTCAGTGGATAACAATTTTACTGTGGGCCAGTGGACTACAGGCCCCAAAAATTATGCATTCACCTGACAGAAAAGAACAAGTGATTATGTGGCTGGATGTATATTAGACGGTCAGCGGATAACAATTTTACTGTAGGCCAGTACAGGCCCCAAAAATTAGGCATTCATCCGACAGAAATGAACTTTTGATGATGTGGCTGGAGGTACAATAGACGGTCACCGGATCAAATTTTGACTGTAGGCCAGTACAGGCCCCAAAAATTAGGCATTCACCTGACAGAAAAGAACAAGTGATTATGTGGCTGGAGGTACATTAGGCGGTCACTGGATAAAAATTTTACTGTAGGCCACTGGACTAGAGGCCCCAAAAATTAGGCATTCACCTTACAGAAAAGGCCTTTTATGCCGCTGTATATACATAAGACAAGGACCATTCTTTGTTATGGGTGGTGGCGGATATGTGTTGGCTGGCATGAGGAAATTCAATTACACGTGGTCGTCACAGGTGTTGAATTCCTCCGAGATCCATGCCCCATTCTTTTTTAGAAATGTGAGGTAGTCCACAGTGTCGTGAGCTAGGCGAGTGCGCTTATCAGGCAAAATCCCCCCTGCTGCACTGACCGTCCTTTTGGACAGGACACTCGACGAGGGGCAAGCCAAGAGTTCCATGGCAAATTGTGTCAGCTCTGGCCACAGGTCAAGCCTGCACACCCAGTAGTCCAGGGGTTTCTCACTTCTCAGAGCGTCCACATCGGCTGTTAACTCGATGTAGTCGGACACCTGTCGGTCTAGGCGTTCCCTGAGGCTGGATCCGGAGGGCGGCTGTCGATGGGTTGGCTGCAAGAATGATCTCATAACCGAAGTGACCAACACATTTTCAACGTCCCTCTTCTTGCAGGCATGGTAGGATTGGTACCCGCACCTGTTTCGCTGTGGATGAAAATTCCTCCATCAGCGCCTGCAACAGCAGAATGCAGCATCTCTTGCAGCAAGGTCTGGAAATGCTGCATTCTGACAGCCCTCTGTGATGCTGGTAACATGTCCGCCATTTTGTGTTTGTACCGGGGGTCTACGTTTCCACCCAGTACTGGTCATTGCCCTTTATGCTTTTTATACTGGGGTCCCTCGTCAAACACTGGAGCATGAAGGTCCCCATTTGCACTAAATTGGAGGCAGTGGAGTGCCCTGGCTCCTGCTCATTGCCCAGGAGAATGTCGTCCTCAGTCTCCTCCCCCCAGCCACGGACAACACCAGGGATCCCCGAAAAGTTTAAAGCCTGCTCTTCTTGCTCCTCCTCCTCCCCCCAGCCACCATCTGACTCCTCTTTACACTCCTGCTGACTTGTCTCAGATGGAGTAGCCCCCCCAGAGAATTAATTCCACATTGCGACTTACAGCTCCTGCTCCTCGATGGCTTGATCAATGACATGATGCAATGCACGCTCCAGAAAGAAGGCGTAAGGTACGATTTCACTGATGGTGCCCTGGTTGCGACTGACCAGTTTGGTGATCTCATCAAATGGCCGCAGAAGTCTTCATGCATCGCACATGAGCAGCCACTGGCGCGGTGAAAAGAAACCAAGTTCCTCAGAACCTGTCCTGCCGCAGAGTTTGTGCAGGTAGTCAATAACTGAACGTTTCTGCTGGAGCAGCCTATTAAGCATATACAAGGTGGAGTTCCAGCGCGTCGGGCAGTCACAAATCAGACGTCTGACGTGCAGGTGGTGTAGCCGCTGAACGTCAGCAAGGCGAGCCATGGCCGTGTAAGATCTTCTAAAATGGCCAGAGATTTTCCTGGCCTGCTGCAAGACGTCCTGGACCCCGGGGTATTTGATAACGAATCACTGCACAACTATGTTCAGGATGTGTGCCATACACGGCATGGCACGTGTGTCATCTTGCCCTGTTTCAGCGCGCTCAGCACTCCACTTTACCAACTGTCAAATTAAGCGGGGTTAGCCACTTATTGGCCTGTGACCGCAGAGCTAAAATCAGTGCAGGACCGGTGTGGCTCTTGGCTTCCAGGCACAACAGCCGCAGCACAGCATGGCAACGTCTCACCTGACACGTCGAATAGGTTCTGGGGAGCTTGCAGCGGAAGAGGCGGTAGCAGTGTTAAAGGAGGAGTCAGCCAAGAAGGAGACTGGGAATAGAGTAGGAGAAGAAGAGGCAGGCCTGCATGCAATCTGTGGCTGTAACACCAAATCCACACGGGTGCCACGGGTTACATGCTTGACAGCCGTCAGAAGGTTCACCCAGTGGGCAGTAAAAGTTAGGTACCTTCCCTGCCTGTGTTTGCTAGACCGTGTGTCTGTGGTCAGATGTATCTTGGCACACAGTGTGCCAGAGATATATTCAATTGCCACTGAACGTGGCCATATAGCTCTGGGTTGCCCTTCTGGGAAAAATATTTCCTTCCGGGGACCTTCCATTGCGGTGTGCTAATGGCCACAAATTTTCTAAAGGCCTCCGAGTCCACCATTTTATATGGCAGTAGTTGGCAAGCTAGCAGTTCCGACAAGCCAGCGGTCAGCCGTTGGGCAAGAGGGTTATCCGGCGTCATCAACTTTTTATGCTCAAACATTTGGGTCACGGAAGCCTGCCTTCAGACCAGTGAGTCTGACATCAATAGTAGGCAAATTAATGGAAACCCTATTAAAGGATAGGATTGTGGAACATCTAAAATCCCATGGATTGCAAGATGAAAAACAACATGGGTTTACTTCAGGGAGATCATGTCAAACAAATCTTATAGATTTTTTTGACTGGGTGAATAAAATAATAGACGGTGGAGGTGCAGTAGACATCGCATATCTAGATTTTAGTAAGGCTTTTGACACTGTCCCACATAGAAGACTTATCAATAAACTGCAGTCATTGAGCATGGACTCCCATATTGTTGAGTGGATTAGGCAGTGGCTGAGTGACAGACAACAGAGGGTTGTAGTCAATGGAGAACATTCAAAACAAGGTAATGTTACCAGTGGGGTTCCACAGGGATCTGTACTGGGACCGATTTTGTTTAATATCTTCATAAGTGATATTGCAAAAGGCCTCGCTGGTAAGGTTTGTCTTTTTGCTGATGACACAAAGATATGTAACAGGGTTGATGTTCCTGGAGGGAAACGCCAAATGGAAAAGGATTTAGGAAAACTAGAAGAATGGTCAGAACTCTGGAAACTGAAATTTAATGTGGATAAGTGCAAGATAATGCACCTGGGGCGTAAAAACCCAAGGGCAGAATATAGAATATTTGACAAAGTCCTGACCTCAGTATCTGAGGAAAGGGATTCAGGAGTAATTATTTCAGAAGACTTAAAGGTGGGAAGACAATGTAATAGAGCAGCACGAAATGCCAGCAGAATGCTTGGATGTATAGGGAGAGGTATAAGCAGTAGAAAGAGTGAAGTGCTTATGCCGCTGTACAGAACACTGGTGAGACCTCACTTGGAGTATTGTGCGCAGTACTGGAGGCCATATCTCCAGAAGGATATAGATACTCTAGAGAGAGTTCAGAGAAGAGCTACTAAACTAGTACATGGATTGCAGGATAAAACTTACCAGGAAAGGTTAAAGGACCTTAATATGTATAGCTTGGAAGAAAGAAGAGACAGAGGGGATATGATAGAAACTTTTAAATACATAAAGGGAATCAACTCGGTAAAGGAAGAGAGCATGTTTAAAAGAAGAAAAACTACCACAAGAGGACACAGTTTTAAATTAGAGGGGCAAAGGTTTAAAAGTAATATAAGGAAGTATTACTTTACTGAGAGAGTAGTGGATGCATGGAATAGCCTTCCTGCAGAAGTGGTAGCTGCAAATACAGTGAAGGGGTTTAAGCATGCATGGGATAGGCATAAGGCCATCCTTCATATAAGATAGGGCCGGGGGCTATCCATAGTATTCAGTATATTGGGCAGACTAGATGGGCCAAATGGTTCTTATCTGCCGACACATTCTATGTTTCTATGTTTCTATGTTTCTATGAACGAGATGACAGCACATTGGAAGGTGGAGTGGAGGACAAATGGGAGAAGAGAGAAGAAGGAGAAGAGGCAGGATGTGGAGCACCGGGAGTTTGGCATTGTGGGTTCTGACAGCGTTGCCCCCACTGGGCTCGGTGATGGGAGGCCAGGTGCCTTCTTAAGGCGGTCGTTCCTAGGTGAGTGTTGGGCTTACAGAGACTGATGCGTTGACAAAACAGGCTGAAGATGGCAACACTATTGTCAGCAGCTGACACGTTTAAAAAAAAAGCCCACACTGCGGAGCCATGTGCCGACGTCCTGGGAGCGCCAGATGTGACCGTGCATGGTGGATGGCTCGCTCCAGATACATTTGCAGTCTGCTTTTTGCCTCCTGTGCACTGCGAGTTCTGCCTGCTTCTCCTCCTTCTCCTCCCTATCTGATGCTCCTTTTCTCCCTCTGAATTCCCCTCCTCTTCCTCTCTTGTGGGCACCCACGTGACAACCATTGACACGTCATCATCGTCACCTTCACCACCACTGACATTAGAGATCTCGGAGTAGGCAGCAACAGCGGGAACCACCATCCTTGGGCTGATCTGGGCATTGTCCTCAGACCACTGGGTGGTGGCCGTTGCTACCTCCTCTTCCTCATCTGATGCCAAGAATGGCTGCGCATTGGTAAGGTCTGGAAATGGATGGGAAAATAATTCCTCTGACTCGAGTGGAGGGGCTATGTGGTGGTAGTGTCTTTGGGGGTGCACACAGCAGAGAGTGAGGAGGGTGCAGATACAGAGGATGAGGAGGGTGCAGAAGTGGATGGCTGAGTAAGCCACTCAACCAACTCTGGTGCGTCCTTTGACGTAATCACATGCACCTTCTCCAACTTCCCACTTAGGCTCTGGCCTGGTGCACCTGCCCGACCCCTACCACCCCTGCGGAACGGCCTACCTCTTCCTCTGCCTGTCATTTTCAAAATGACCCTGTGCCAAAGTCTCTATAGAAGAGCAGTATTTGTGGAAGCAGGTATATCGCAGGCCTCAATTAGTATTTGGTGGAAGCAGCCATATAGAACCCCTTAATCAGTATTTTGTAGAAGCAGGTATATCGCACCCCTCAATGAGTATTTTGTGGAAACAGGTATATAGAACACCTGAATCAATATTTAGTGGAAGTAGGTATATCGCACCCCTCAATTAGTATTTTCTGGAAGCAGGTATATCAAACCCCTCAATCAGTATTTTGTGGAAGCCAGTGTATCGCAGGCCTCAATCAATATTTGGTGGAAGAAGGTATATCACACCCCTCAGTCAGTATTTTGTGGAAGCAGGTATATAGAACCCCTTAATCAGTATTTTGTAGAAGCAGGTATATCCCACCCCTCAATCTGTATTTTGTGGAAGCAGGTATATAGAACCCCTTAATCAGTATTTTGTGGAAGCAGGTATATGGCACCCCTCAATCAGTATTTTGTGGAAACAGGTATATAGAACACCTGAATCAATATTTGGTGGAAGCAGGTATATCGCACCCCTCAATTAGTATTTTGTGGAAGCAGGTATATCAAACCCCTCAATCTGTATTTTGTGGAAGCAGGTATATCGCACCCCTCAATCAGTATTTTTGTGGAAGCTGCGGTATCGCAGGCCTCAATCAATATTTGTTGTAAGCAGGTATATCGCACCCCTCAGTCAGAATTTTGTGGAAGCAGGTATATAGAACCCCTTAATCAGTATTTTGTAGAAGCAGGTATATCCCACCCCTCAATCAGTATTTTGTAGAAACTGGTATATAGGACACCTGAATCAATATTTGGTGGAAGCAGGAATATCGCACCCCTCAATCTGTATTTTATGGAAGCAGTTATATAGAACCCCTTAATCAGTATTTTGTAGAAGCAGGTATATCGCACCCCTCAATCAGTACTTTTTGGAAGCAGGTATATCAAAACCCCTTAGGCCTATTGCACACGGACGTTTTTTTTTCCCGTTTACTGGCCGTTTTTTGCGTTCCGTATACGGTCCGTATACGGAACCATTCATTTCAATGGTTCCGCAAAAAAAACGGAATGTACTCCGTATGCATTCCGTTTCCGTATTTCCGTTTTTCGGTTCCGTTTTAACATAGAACATGTCCTATTATTGCCTGCAAATCACAGTCCATGGCTCCATTCAAGTCAATGGGTCCGCAAAAAAACGGAACACATACGGAAATGCATCCGTATGTCTTCCGTTTCCGTTCCGTTTTTTGCTGAACCATCTATTGAAAATGTTATGCCCAGCCCAATTTTATCTATGTAATTACTGTATACTGTATATGCCATATGGAAAAACGGAACGAAAAAACGGAACAGAAACGGAAACACAACGGAAACAAAAAACGGAACAACGGATCCGTAAAAAAACGGATCGCAAAACACTGAAAAAGCCATACGGTCGTGTGCAATAGGCCTTAATCAGTATTTTGTGGAAGCAGGTATATCGCACCCCTCAATCAGTATTTTGTGGAAGCAGGTATATCACACCCCTCAATCAGTATTTTGTGGAAGCAGGTATATAGAACACCTGAATCAATATTTGGTGGAAGCAGGCATATAGCACCCCTCAATCAGTATTTTATGGAAACAGGTATATAGAACACCTGAATCAATATTTGCTGGAAGCAGGTATATCACACCCCTCAATCTGTATTTTGTGGAAGCAGGTATATCAAACCCCTTAATCAGTATTTTGTGGAAGCAGGTATATTGCACCCCTC
The DNA here is from genome assembly GCF_905171765.1 of Bufo bufo. Taxonomy (NCBI): domain Eukaryota; kingdom Metazoa; phylum Chordata; class Amphibia; order Anura; family Bufonidae; genus Bufo; species Bufo bufo. The sequence goes on along the minus strand of NC_053389.1, from coordinate 789,256,424 downwards.
AATCAGTATTTTGTAGAAGCAGTTATATAGAACCCCTTAATCAGTATTTTGTAGAAGCAGGTATAACGCACCCCTCAATCAGTATTTTGTGGAAGCTGGTGTATCGCAGGCCTCAATCAATATTTGGTGGAAGCAGGTATATCGCACCTCTCAATCAGTATTTTGTGGAAGCAGGTATATATAACCCCTCAATCAGTATTTTGTAGAAGCAGGTATATCCCACCCCTCAATCAGTATTTTATGGAAGCAGGTATATCAAACCTCTTAATCAGTATTTTGTGGAAGCAGGGATATCGCACCCCTCAATAATTATTTTGTAGAAGCAGGTATATCCCACCCCACAAGTGTATATAGAACACCTGAATCAGTATTTTGTGGAAGCAGGTATATCACACCCCTCAATCAGTATTTTGGGGATGCAGGTATATAGAACCCCTTAATCAGCATTTTGTGGAAGCAAGTATATCGCACCCCTCAATCAGTATTTTGTGGAAGCAGTTATATAGAACCCCTTAATCCGTATTTTGTAAAAGCAGGTATATCGCACCCCTCAATCTGTGTTTTGTGAAAAAAGGTATATAGAACCCCTGAATCAATATTCGGTGGAAGCAGGTATATTGCACCCCTCAATCACTATTTTGTGGAAGCTGGTGTATCGCAGGCCTCAATCAATATTTGGTGGAAGCAGGTATATCGCACCCCTCAATCAGTATTTTGTGGAAGCAGGTATATCCCACCCCTCAATCAGTATTTTGTAGAAAAAGGTATATAGAACACCTGAATCAATCAATATTTGGTGGAAACAGGCATATCACACACCTCAATCAGTATTTTGTGGAAGCAGGTATATCAAACCCCTCAATCAGCATTTTGTAGAAGCAGGTATATAGAACCCCTTAATCAGTATTTTGTAGAAGCAGGTATATCGCACCCCTCAATCAGTATTTTATGGAAACAGGTATATAGAACCCCTGAATCAATATTTTGTGGAAACAGGTATATCACACCCCTCAATCAGTATTTTGTGGAAGAAGGTATATTGCACCCCTCAATCAGTTTTTTGGGGCAACAGGTATATCACACCCGTTGCAAATAGTTGTTCCACTAGCGCTTGTCCCTCTATATACCTGTGGTATCGCAGCAGAACCGCACACAACTGCTGCACAATACAAATGCACTATAGTATACTTTCTATGTTAGAAAATATATTATAAGTATATCACACCCCTCAGTATATCACACCTATCGATATCACACCTATACCAGTCCTCAAAAAGACTTTTGTGGCCCCATTAGCTAGCTTTTGGTGTCCCTAACAGTCTGTCCCTGCTCCACACAGCAACATCTCCATGTAAAATGGCTGCCAGATCGGGTTCTGTTATAGGGTAGGGGGTGTGTCATGTGCTGAAACGTCTCAATTGGCTGTCCTGTCCCACCTGGTGGATGTGCCATGGGTCAAAGTTGGGCGCAATGCAAAAGAATATGGCGCATGCGAATATCGCCATATGTTCGCATGTTTGGTGAACATATGGCCGAGAAACGACCGCCGGGCGATCCGCAAGGCCATCTCTATTCCTCAGTCAGCTCCTTCTAAGTGGCTGACTGAGGAAGTGGAAGGGGCAGAGCGCAGCATGGCATAGTAGGAGAACCAGCATGTACTGAAATGCCAGTAGCTGTAGCTGCTTAGAAGTCCCTACACTGTGTCCATATATGATTATCTCAGCTCACAGAAGCTTAGGTCAATATATTTACGGTCACTTTCACAGAATCTGATTCACTGAAAAGTAGTGGACGGTTTAAAATGAAAATAACAAAACTATATTCGTATTTAAGATTAAAAATTATATGTTGTACTTTCCCAGCTGTATCACCACCTTATTGTTAAATGCAGGATCCTTGTCAGTGTTATCCCTGTATTGTGACATCACTGTGTACTTCTCTCAATATTGTGACATTAATGTGTGCACTCTCTCTATACCGTGACTTCACTATTATAACATCACTGTGTGTACTTTATCCCCGTGCTATAACAACCTTGTGAATTAGAGGGACCAATCATAAACTTTTCTGAACATGTTGAAATCATGGTGGAATGGGGCTACCATTCTAAGTTTTGCTATGGGGCCCTGTGGTCGCGTCTTACGCCTCTGCATGGTAATACAACAAGATAGACCTCCTAAAGTCATCGCAGTCTCCGAGCCTGGATTGGAATACATAATGTCAATGCATAGAGTGAGGCAAAACGAGTAAATGTGTGTTCCATCCATTCTGAGATTGTTTTTTCGTCACATATTGTACTTCATGACACTGGTAAAATGAAGTAAAAAAAAAATCATTTTTATTTATAAAAAAATACCAAATTTACCCCAATTTTTTAAAAAATTGCAAATTTTCAAGTTTTAATTTCTCTACTTCTATAATACATAGTAATACCTACAAAAATAGTTATTACTTTACATTCCCCATATGTCTACTTCATGGTTGGATCATTTTGGGAATGATATTTTATTTTTTGGGGATGTTACAAGGCTTAGAAGTTTAGAAGCAAATATTGAAATTTTTCAGAAATTTTCCCCCAAAAATTTTTTAGGGACCAGTTCAGGTCTGAAGTCACTTTGCAAGGCTTACATAATAGAAACCACCCAAAAATGACCCCATTCTATAAACTACACCCCTCAAGGTATTCAAAACTGATTTTACAAACTTTGTTAACCCTTTAGGTGTTCCACAAGAATTAATGGAAAATAGAGATACAATTTCAAAATTTCACTTTTTTGGCAGATTTTCCATTTTAATAATTTTTTTCCAGTTACAAAGCAAGGGTTAACAGCCAAATCAAACTCAATATTTATGTCCCTGATTCAGTAGTTTACAGAAACACCCCATATGTGGTCGTAAACCGCTGTACGGGCACACGGCAGGGCGCAGAAGGAAAGGAATGCCATACGGTTTTTGGAAGGCAGATTTAGCTGGACTGTTTTTTTTTTACACCATGTCCCATTTGAAGCCCCCCTGATGCACCCCTAGAGTAGAAACTCCATAAAAGTGACCCCATCTAAGAAACTACACCCCTTAAGGTATTCAAAACTGATTTTACAAACGTCGTTAACCCTTTAGGTGTTCCATAAGAGTTATTGACAAGTGGAGATGAAATTTCAGAATTTCCATTTTTCCGAAAATTTTCCATTTTAATTCATTTTTCCCAGTAACAAAGCAAGAGTTAACAGACAAATAAAACTCAATATTTAAGGCCCTGATTCTTTAGTTTACATAAACACCCCATATGTGGTCGTAAACTGCTGTATGGGCACACGGCAGGGCGCAGAAGGAAAGGAATGCCATACGGTTTTTGGAAGGCAGATTTTGCTGGACAGTTTTTTTTTTTTTTACACCATGCCCCATTTGAAGCCCCCCCTGATGCGCCCCTAGAGTAGAAACTCCAAAAAAGTGACCCCATTTTAGAAACTACGGGATAGGGTTGCAGTATTGTTGGTACTAGTTTAGGGTACATATGATTTTTGGTTGCTCTATATTACACTTTTTGTGAGGCAAGGTAACAAGAAATAGCTGTTTTGGCACAGTTTTTATTTTTTGTTATTTACAACATTCATCTGACAGATTAGATCATGTGATATTTTTTATAGACCAGGTTGTCACGGATGCGGCGATACCTAATATGTATACTTTTTTTTTATTTATGTAAGTTTTACACAATGATTTCTTTTTTGAAACCAAAAAAATCATGTTTTATTGTTTCCATAGTCTGAGAGCCATAATTTTTTCAGTTTTTGGGCGATTACCTTGGGTAAGGTATGATTTTTGCGGGATGAGATTACAGTTTTATTGGCACTATTTTGGTGTGTGTGTGACTTTTTGATCGCTTGCTATTACACTTTTTGTGATGCAAGGTGACCAAAAATGGCTTTTTTTACACCATTTTTATTTTTATTTTTTTACAGTAATCACCTGAGGGGTTAGGTCATGTGATATTTTTATAGAGAAAATTATTACGGACGCTGCGATACCTAATATGTATACTTTTTTTTATTTATGTAAGTTTTACACAATGATTTCTTTTTTGAAACAAAAAAATCCTGTTTTAGTGTCTCCATATTCTGAGAGCCATAGTTTTTTCAGTTTTTGGGAGATTGTCTCAGGTAGGGGCTCATTTTTTGCGGGATGAGGTGACGGTTAGATTGGTACTATTTTGGTGGGCAAACGCCTTTTTTAACGCTTGCTGTTGTACTTTTTGTGATGTAAGATGACAAAAAATGGTTTATTTAGCACAGTTTTTATTTTTTATTTTTTACGGTGTTCATCTGAGGGGTTAGGTCATGTGATATGTTTATAGAGCTGGTCGATACGGACGCGGTGATACCTAATATGTCAACTATTTTTTTCCCCCTATTTTTTACCAATTTTTTAAACTTTATTTGTGGAAAATGACGTTTTTGTTTATTTTTACTTGAAACTTTTAATTTTTTGGTGGGAAAACTTTCTTTTTTCAACTTTATCCCAGTACAGGGATAATAAACACAACGATGTCACAGTACAGAGATAATAAACACAGTGATGTCACAGTACAGAGATAATAAACACAGTGATGTCACAGTACAGAGATAATACACACAGTGATGTCACAGTACAGGGATAATAAACACAGTGATGTCACAGTACAGAGATAATAAACACAGTGATGTCACAGTACAGAGATAATACACACAGTGATGTCACAGTACAGAGATAATAAACAGTGATGTCACAGTACAGGGATAATAAACACAGTGATGTCACAGTACAGAGATAATAAACACAGTGATGTCACAGTACAGAGATAATAAACACAGTGATGTCACAGTACAGGGATAATAAACACAGTGATGTCACAGTGCAGGGATAATAAACACAGTGATGTCACAGTACAGGGATAATAAACACAGTGATGTCACAGTACAGGATAATAAACACAGTGATGTCACAGTACAGGATAATAAACACAGTGATGTCACAGTACAGGGATAATAAACACAGTGATGTCACAGTACAGAGATAATACACACAGTGGTGTCACAGTACAGGGATAATAAACACAGTGATGTCACAGTACAGAGATAATAAACACAGCGATGTCACAGTACAGAGATAATAAACACAGTGATGTCACAGTACAGAGATAATACACACAGTGATGTCACAGTACAGGGATAATAAACACAGTGATGTCACAGTACAGAGATAATAAACACAGTGATGTCACAGTACAGAGATAATACACACAGTGATGTCACAGTACAGAGATAATAAACAGTGATGTCACAGTACAGGGATAATAAACACAGTGATGTCACAGTACAGAGATAATAAACACAGTGATGTCACAGTACAGAGATAATAAACACAGTGATGTCACAGTACAGAGATAATAAACACAGTGATGTCACAGTACAGAGATAATAAACACAGTGATGTCACAGTACAGGGATAATAAACACAGTGATGTCACAGTGCAGGGATAATAAACACAGTGATGTCACAGTACAGGGATAATAAACACAGTGATGTCACAGTACAGGGATAATAAACACAGTGATGTCACAGTACAGAGATAATACACACAGTGGTGTCACAGTACAGGGATAATAAACACAGTGATGTCACAGTACAGAGATAATAAACACAGCGATGTCACAGTACAGAGATAATAAACACAGTGATGTCACAGTACAGGGATAATAAACACAGTGATGTCACAGTACAGGGATAATAAACAGTGATGTCACAGTACAGGGATAATAAACACAACGATGTCACAGTACAGAGATAATAAACACAGTGATGTCACAGTACAGAGATAATACACACAGTGATGTCACAGTACAAGGATAATAAACACAGTGATGTCACAGTACAGAGATAATAAACACAGTGATGTCACAGTACAGGGATAATAAACACAGTGATGTCACAGTACAGAGATAATACACACAGTGATGTCACAGTACAGAGATAATAAACACAGTGATGTCACAGTACAGAGATAATACACACAGTGATGTCACAGTACAGAGATAATAAACACAGTGATGTCACAGTACAGAGATAATAAACACAGTAATGTCACAGTACAGGGATAATAAACACTGTGATGTCACAGTACAGAGATAATAAACACAGTGATGTCACAGTACAGAGATAATACACACAGTGATGTCACAGTACAGAGATAATAAACACAGTGATGTCACAGTACAGAGATAATAAACACTGATGTCACAGTACAGGGATAATAAACACAGCGATGTCACAGTACAGGGATAATAAACACAGTGATGTCACAGTACAGAGATAATAAACACAGTGATATCACAGTACAGAGATAATAAACACTGATGTCACAGTACAGGGATAATAAACACAGTGATGTCACAGTACAAGGATAATAAACACAGTGATGTCACAGTACAGAGATAATAAACACAACAATGTCACAGTACAGGGATAATAAACACAGTGATGTCACAGTACAGAGATAATACACACAGTGATGTCACAGTACAGAGATAATAAACACAGTGATGTCACAGTACAGAGATAATAAACACAGTGATGTCACAGTACAGAGATAATAAACACAGTGATGTCACAGTACAGAGATAATAAACACTGTGATGTCACAGTACAGAGATAATAAACACAGTGATGTCACAGTACAGAGATAATAAACACTGATGTCACAGTACAGGGATAATAAACACAGCGATGTCACAGTACAGGGATAATAAACACAGTGATGTCACAGTACAGAGATAATAAACACAGTGATATCACAGTACAGAGATAATAAACACTGATGTCACAGTACAGGGATAATAAACAGTGATGTCACAGTACAGAGATAATACACACAGTGATGTCACAGTACAGAGATAATAAACACAGTGATGTCACAGTACAGGGATAATAAACACAGTGATGTCACAGTACAGAGATAATAAACACAGTGATGTCATAGCACAGAGTAATATCTGCTGTTTCCTTTCACACACTCATAGCATTTGCATGTAGTTACCACTAGGTGGAGTTCTTTACACAGAGATACAAGAGCTCTCTAGAGGTGGTGAACTGAATTTTACTTGTATAGAAATTACTGATACATACAGTTTTTTGTTAACTTTTATACCAGTAGATAACAGACATGATGCCACTAAAGATAGGTAAGAATAGTCAGGATGGCTGGTGAAAGTCATGGAGTGTCGGGAGCGCTTGTTATTGTCTATTATAATACACAGTAGACTCTGTTTTATGGGTATTTACTCTCGCTCTTTTCCTTTATAGGTGAGAGGCTAAAGTTCTCCCTGAGATCATCCATGAAGAAATAGAAGCAGGGGATAAGTCGCTATGGACGTCATTAGTGATGAATGACTTTGGCCTGATCATACGATAGACCAAAAATCACACATAGGGTCACCTAAGAAAACCGAAAAATACACATAAGACTGTATCATAGTATATGCATCTCGAGGGACAGTGCATAGCTGAATTGTTGCATCTAAGCCTATCTTATGTGATACTGCCTACTAAGTTGCTGTATCTAAGCTTATTATGCATGCCAGTCTCAGAGAACCACATAAACTACATTCCCCATCACTTGATGTTACTCAGAGTTGCCAACAGTCCCGATTTTGCAAGGAGAATTCCAGGAACCTGTCCGCTAAAGGGGTGTGGCTTACATATGCCCCACCCAAAGTGTGTGTGATACTCAATGTCATTATACAACAATCTCCACTTCAGTTTGGGTGAGTTTTTGGAGATTAGCAAAAGGTGGATTTATTATCGAGTTCAATGGGATCTGTATGCAACTGTTTGCAGCCAGCTCCCCCTAGTGGTGGCTGCAGGAACCATTGTACAAGCAGAGATAAACTAATTGGATTTATCATGAATTTCACAAAAAGTCACCTGCCAAATGAATCCGAAGTTTTTTGATTAGTTAAGCGAAAATTGCGTAAAAACTGTGCCCAGCGCTATATAACTGTGAAGATTGGCGGGGTTAACAGGAGGGAGAAAGAAGATGAAGGATCAAATGACACTGAGAGGAAGTAGTAGTGAGGCCTGATCAGCCAATCAGGGGGAAGTTTGCTGGAAGGTCCTTATGTATATGATACAATGTATTGCAGCAATTGCAGACACAAGGCAGTTACTACGGACACTATAGGAGCACTATAGGGCGAGAATATGGAGATACAATTGGCTAGATCACAGAAAGCATAGAGAGGGAGTGAGGGACTGGTCATTGTCTCAGCTGCTTCATACAGCTTGCTGGCAGGTTCTGCTTTACAAAATACTTCAAGCAACTACTATTTTTCTGTATGAACACCCAGATATTTTTTTTTTTTGTAAAAAAAAAAGTTTCTACAGTTCATAGGTTTATTGCCAGCACCCCAATAGCATACATTCTACAGCAAACGCTCAAGAATTCTGCATTGTTACTGAATGCGTTCTGCTGCAATAGCAACATTTATATACCAGTTTAGCACTTTGTATTTAATCAAGATTACTGTGCATTATTACCGAGGCAGTTTCATTCCACACATTGTATTACCATTGTAAATTGTTAATTTACTGTATGCCTGCTTGCTTATGTACTGACAGGCGTATCATTCACATGAAGCAGTCTGATGATTACTGCATAGCCATGCTTTTAGATCCTCGTTATCAAAGCAATATGGGAGAATGTTTTCCTGTTGTCGAAAGGGAGGAGAATTACAGTGCAGGTGCAGCCAGTTCAGTGTCATCAATATTATGGAGCAGTTTTTCCATGTGCCACATTATGCTGATGCAAATCAGCAAATGGAGACATACCGCCTGAACAACCAGGTTCAGTCCTACCTGGACTGTGGCCTTTTTTCCAATGCATACTATGTTCCCTGACCCCATGGACTTCTGGGCAGGCTGATTGTAAAAATGGCCAGAACTAGCATAGTTTACTCTCTCTGTACTGTCTTGTTCAGCCTCCAGTGTCATCTCATAGAGGGTTTTCAACACAGCAAATGGTTTCCTCTGCCAGTGTACAGGAGATCACTTTTGTCAAAAAAGGCTGATGAATAGATCTGCCAATGCTGACACTGCCCCCTCATGCCTCTACCTCTGCCTGCTCTGCCACCACCACCACTGCAGGTGCTAAGCCCTGCTGCTAATTCCTCTACTGCCACTACTATTACTCCCACTGCCATTACCGCTATACAGCCACCACTACTACTTGAACCACCCCTAAACAGGCACACACACACATCTAATGCCTTGTCTGTTCCATGCTGTGCTGCTACTGCTGCCGCAACTATTGCTAACAATATAACCCCTACACACCTTAGCCTTTTTACATCCACACTATACTGCTGCTGCTCCCAAGCTTGTTCAACTTCAGAACAAGTCACTTTCTTCTGAGACGTAACAATTGTGTGTATAAATACAGGCAGGCATTCTGCCTCCATTAACACATCATTTTTCTATGCTTGTGCAGAACAAGTCACTGTTTCTTATAATATTAACGTGTGTGTGTGTGTGTGTGTGTGTGTGTGTGTATAAACAGGGGAAGGGATCTGCCCCCGTTAAGGCATAATATTTGGACACTTGGTCCCAAAAAGCCCCTCTTATTTTCCAATAACACCGTTTGTTTTTAACCACCTCCGCTCCCCTAGCTTAAACCCCCTTAAAGGGAGTCTGTCATCAGCGTTTCGCTTTTTTAACCCTTCCCATAGCTCCCTAGCATGCTTACAGTTAATAAAAACGTTACCTCTGGCATCAATCCTAGACTTATAAAACCATCAAAAACGATCTTTATAACATATGCAAATGAGGGCTCGCAAGTGCCCAGGGGCGGCGTTACCCTCGTAGGTGCCCTGCTAGCTCAGCCTTTTCATTGCTTCCCCCCGCCCCTTCCTACCCTCCGCCCGCCCATCCTTTCCCTCTGACCGCCTATCTACCAACTTCTTATTCCGCCGAGATACCGCGTCTGCGCACTCATTCCTTTGGCCGGAGCATGCGCACTGCGATGCCCATACCTTGTATGGCATCACAGTTACTATTGCATATGTTATAAAGATCGTTTTTGATGGTTTTATAAGTCCAGGATTGATGCCAGAGGTAACGTTTTTATTAACTGTAAGCATGCTAGGGAGCTATGGGAAGGGTTAAAAAAGTTTTTCGGAAAATTTTCCATTTTAATTCATTTTTCCCAGTAACAAAGCAAGAGTTAACAGCCAAATAAAACTCAATATTTATGGCCCTGATTCTGTAGTTTACATAAACACCCCATATGTGGTCGTAAACTGCTGTACGGGCACACGGCAGGGTGCAGAAGGAAAGGAATGTCATACGGTTTTTGGAAGGCAGATTTTGCTGGACTGGTTTTTTTTGACACCATGTCCCATTTGAAGCCCCCCTGATGCGCCCCTAGAGTAGAAACTCCAAAAAAGTGACCCCATTTTAGAAACTATGGGATAGGGTGGCAATATTGTTGGTACTAGTTTAGGGTACATATGATTTTTGGTTGCTCTATATTACACTTTTTGTGAGGCAAGGTAACAAGAAATAGCTGTTTTGGCACGGTTTTTATTTTTTGTTATTTACAACATTCATCTGACAGATTAGATCATGTGATATTTTTATAGATCATGTTGTCACGGATGCGGCGATGCCCAATATGTATACTTTTTTTTATTTATGTAAGTTTTACACAATGATTTCTTTTTTGAAACAAAAAAAATCATGTTTTAGTGTTTCCATAGTCTGAGAGCCATCATTTTTTCAGTTTTTGGGTGATTACCTTGGGTAGGGTATGATTTTTGCAGGATGAGATGACGGTTTTATTGGCACTATTTTGGGGTGTGTGTGACTTTTTGATCGCTTGCTATTACACTTTTTGTGATGTAAGGTGACCAAAAATGGCTTTTTTTACACCATTTTTATTTTTATTTTTTTACGGTATTCACCTGAGGAGTTAGGTCATGTGATATTTTTATAGAGCAAGTTATTACGGACGCTGCGATACCTAATATGTATACTTTTTTTTATTTATGTAAGTTTTACACAATGATTTCTTTTTTGAAACAAAAAAAATCATGTTTTAGTGTCTCCATATTCTGAGAGCCATAGTTTTTTTTATTTTTTGGGCGATTGTCTCAGGTAGGGGCTAATTTTTTGTGGGATGAGGTGACGGTTAGATTGTTACAATTTTGGTGGGCAAACGCCTTTTTGATTGCTTGCTGTTGTACTTTTTGTGATGTAAGATGACAAAAAATTGTTTATTTAGCACAGTTTTTATTTTTTACGGTGTTCATCTGAGGGGTTAGGTCATGTGATATGTTTATAGAGGCGGTCGATACGGACGCGGCGATACATAATATGTCAACTTTTTTTTCCCCTATTTATTACCAATTTTTTTTTACTTTATTTGGGGAAAATGACGTTTTTGTTTATTTTTACTTGAAACTTCAAATTTTTTGGTGGGAAAACTTTTTTTTTCCAACTTTTTTTTACTTTATTTTTTGTCCCACTTTGGGATTTCAACTTTTGGGGGTCTAATCTCTTTTACAATGCATTCCAATACTTCTGTATTGGAATGCATTGGCTGTATGAGTAATACAGTGTGTATTACTCATACAGCTTCCGGCCTGTGAGATCCAGGGGGCTGGATCTCACAGGCTCGTCACCGGAAGGCATCGCGCTGCCTTCCATGCCATCGGGTCCCCCCTACAGCCGCATGGGGACCCGATGGCACTGCTGCCCGCCGGATAAGGTAAAACCGCAAACCGCAGGTCTGAATTGACCTGCGGTTTGCGGCGATCGCCGATGCGGGGGGTCACATAACCCCTTCCCCCCGGCGTTGTGACAGGTTGCCCGCTGAATGATTTCAGCGGACATCCTGTTCCGATTAGCCCCTGCCACGCCGCAATGTAATTTTAAACTTAGGACGTACCGGTACGCCCTGGGTCCTTAAGGGGTTAAAGAAAGTGGCTCTTTGGTCTTCTTCACTCACTGCCAACATAGGAGCAGGAAACTTTGTACAATAAAGAGATCCATAATATCCACATAACTGATAATGAACACAGTGATGTCACAGTACAGCGATAATAAACACAGTGATGTCACAGTACAGCGATAATAAACACAGTGATGTCACAGTACAGAAATAATAAACACAGTGATGTCACAGTACAGGGATAATAAACACAGTGATGTCACAGTACAGAGATAATAAACACAGTGATGTCACAGTACAGAGATAATAAACACAGTGATGTCACAGCACAGGGATAATAAACACAGTGATGTCACAGTACAGAGATAATAAACACAGTGATGTCTCAGTACAGGGATAATAAACACCGTGATGTCACACTACAGCGATAATAAACACAGTGATGTCACAGCACACGGATAATAAACACAGTGATGTCACAGTACAGCGATAATAAACACAGTGATGTCACAGCACACGGATAATAAACACAGTGATGTCACAGTACAGCGATAATAAACACAGTGATGTCACAGTACAGGGATAATAAACACAGTGATGTCACAGTACAGGATAATACACACAGTGATGTCCCAGTACAGGGATAATAAACACAGTGATGTCACAGTACAGCGATAATAAACACAGTGATGTCACAGCACACGGATAATAAACACAGTGATGTCACAGTACAGGGATAATAAACACAGTGATGTCACAGTACAGCGATAATAAACATAGTGATGTCACAGTACGGAGATAATAAACACAGTGATGTCACAGTACAGGGATAATACACACAGGGATGTCACAGTACAGGATAATAAACACAGTGATGTCACAGTAGAGAGATAATAAACACAGTGATGTCACAGTACAGGGATAATAAACACAGTGATGTCACAGTACAGGGATAATACACACAGTGATGTCACAGTACAGGATAATAAACACAGTGATGTCACAGTAGAGAGATAATAAACACAGTGATGTCACAGTACAGGGATAATAAACACAGTGATGTCACAGTGCAGGGATAATAAACACAGTGATGTCACAGTACAGGGATAATAAACACTGTGATGTCACAGTACAGGGATAATAAACACTGTGATGTCACAGTACAGAGATAATAAACACAGTGATGTCACAGTAGAGAGAAAATAAACACAGTGATGTCACAGTACAGGAATAATAAACACAGTGATGTCACAGTACAGAGATAATAAACACAGTGATGTCACAGTACAGAGATAATACACACAGTGATGTCACAGTACAGGAATAATAAACACAGTGATGTCACAGTACAGAGATAATAAACACAGTGATGTCACAGTACAGAGATAATAAACACAGTGATGTCACAGTACAGAGATAATAAACACAGTGATGTCACAGTACAGGGATAATAAACACAGTGATGTCACAGTACAGAGATAATAAACACAGTGATGTCACAGTACAGAGATAATAAACACTGTGATGTCACAGTACAGGGATAATAAACACTGTGATGTCACAGTACAGGATAATAAACACAGTGATGTCACAGTACAGGGATAATAAACACAGTGATGTCACAGTACAGGGATAATAAACACAGTGATGTCACAGTACAGGGATAATAAACACAGTGATGTCACAGTACAGAGATAATAAACACAGTGATGTCACAGTACAGAGATAATAAACACAGTGATGTCACAGTACAGGGATAATAAACACTGTGATGTCACAGTACAGGGATAATAAACACTGTGATGTCACAGTACAGGGATAATAAACCCTGTGATGTCACAGTACAGAGATAATAAACACAGTGATGTCACAGTAGAGAGAAAATAAACACAGTGATGTCACAGTACAGGAATAATAAACACAGTGATGTCACAGTACAGAGATAATAAACACAGTGATGTCACAGTACAGAGATAATACACACAGTGATGTCACAGTACAGGAATAATAAACACAGTGATGTCACAGTACAGAGATAATAAACACAGTGATGTCACAGTACAGAGATAATACACACAGTGATGTCACAGTACAGGAATAATAAACACAGTGATGTCACAGTACAGAGATAATACACACAGTGATGTCACAGTACAGAGATAATAAACACAGTGATGTCACAGTACAGGGATAATAAACACAGTGATGTCATAGCACAGAGTAATATCTGCTGTGTCCTTTCACACACTCATAGCATTTGCATGTAGTTACCACTAGGTGGAGTTCTTTACACAGAGATACAAGAGCTCTCTAGAGGTGGTGAACAGAATTTTACTTGTATAGAAATTACTGATACATACAGTTTTTTGTTAACTTTTATACCAGTAGATAACAGACATGATGCCACTAAAGATAGGTAAGAATAGTCAGGATGGCTGGTGAAAGTCATGGAGTGTCGGGAGCGCTTGTTATTGTCTATTATAATACACAGTAGACTCTGTTTTATGGGTATTTACTCTCGCTCTTTTCCTTTATAGGTGAGAGGCTAAAGTTCTCCCTGAGATCATCCATGAAGAAATAGAAGCAGGGGATAAGTCGCTATGGACGTCATTAGTGATGAATGACTTTGGCCTGATCATACGATAGACCAAAAATCACACATAGGGTCACCTAAGAAAACCGAAAAATACACATAAGACTGTATCATAGTATATGCATCTCGAGGGACAGTGCATAGCTGAATTGTTGCATCTAAGCCTATCTTATGTGATACTGCCTACTAAGTTGCTGTATCTAAGCTTATTATGCATGCCAGTCTCAGAGAACCACATAAACTACATTCCCCATCACTTGATGTTACTCAGAGTTGCCAACAGTCCCGATTTTGCAAGGAGAATTCCAGGAACCTGTCCGCTAAAGGGGTGTGGCTTACATATGCCCCACCCAAAGTGTGTGTGATACTCAATGTCATTATACAACAATCTCCACTTCAGTTTGGGTGAGTTTTTGGAGATTAGCAAAAGGTGGATTTATTATGGAGTTCAATGGGATCTGTATGCAACTGTTTGCAGCCAGCTCCCCCTAGTGGTGGCTGCAGGAACCATTGTACAAGCAGAGATGAACTAATTGGATTTATCATGAATTTCACAAAAAGTCACCTGTCAAATGAATCCGAAGTTTTTTGATTAGTTAAGCGAAAATTGCGTAAAAACTGTGCCCAGCGCTATATAACTGTGAAGATTGGCGGGGTTAACAGGAGGGAGAAAGAAGATGAAGGATCAAATGACACTGAGAGGAAGTAGGAGTGAGGCCTGATCAGCCAATCAGGGGGAAGTTTGCTGGAAGGTCCTTATGCTAAGAAGGAAGAAATGTCATTCTGTTCTCAACTGTGTATATGATACAATGTATTGCAGCAATTGCAGACACAAGGCAGTTACTACGGACACTATAGGAGCACTATAGGGCGAGAATATGGAGATACAATTGGCTAGATCACAGAAAGCATAGAGAGGGACTGGTCATTGTCTCAGCTGCTTCATACAGCTTGCTGGCAGGTTCTGCTTTACAAAATACTTCAAGCAACTACTATTTTTCTGTATGAACACCCAGATATATTTTTTTTTTGTAAAAAAAAAAGTTTCTACAGTTCATAGGTTTATTGCCAGCACCCCAATAGCATACATTCTACAGCAAACGCTCAAGAATTCTGCATTGTTACTGAATGCGTTCTGCTGCAATAGCAACATTTATATACCACGTTCTGCTGCAATAGCAACATTTATATACCAGTTTAGCACTTTGTATTTAATCAAGATTACTGTGCATTATTACCGAGGCAGTTTCATTCCACACATTGTATTACCATTGTAAATTGTTGATTTACTGTATGCCTGCTTGCTTATGTACTGACAGGCGTATCATTCACATGAAGCAGTCTGATGATTACTGCATAGCCATGCTTTTAGATCCTCGTTATCAAACAATATGGGAGAATGTTTTCCTGTTGTCGAAAGGGAGGAGAATTACAGTGCAGGTGCAGCCAGTTCAGTGTCATCAATATTATGGAGCAGTTTTTCCATGTGCCACATTATGCTGATGCAAATCAGCAAATGGAGACATACCGCCTGAACAACCAGGTTCAGTCCTACCTGGACTGTGGCCTTTTTTCCAGTGCATACTATGTTCCCTGACCCCATGGACTTCTGGGCAGGCTGATTGTAAAAATGGCCAGAACTAGCATAGTTTACTCTCTCTGTACTGTCTTGTTCAGCCTCCAGTGTCATCTCATAGAGGGTTTTCAACACGGCAAATGGTTTCCTCTGCCAGTGTACAAAAGATCACTTTTGTCAAAAAAGGCTGATGAATAGATCTGCCAATGCTGACACTGCCCCCTCATGCCTCTACCTCTGCCTGCTCTGCCACCACCACCACTGCAGGTGCTAAGCCCTGCTGCTAATTCCTCTACTGCCACTACTATTACTCTCACTGCCATTACCGCTACACAGCCACCACTACTACTAGAACAACCCGTAAACAGGCACACACACACACACATCTAATGCCTTGTCTGTTCCATGCTGTGCTGCTACTGCTGCCGCAACTATTGCTAACAATATAACCCCTACACACCTTAGCCTTTTTACATCCACACTATACTGCTGCTGCTCCCAAGCTTGTTCAACTTCAGAACAAGTCACTTTCTTCTGAGACGTAACAATTGTGTGTATAAATACAGGCAGGCATTCTGCCTCCATTAACACATCATTTTCGTATGCTTGTGCAGAACAAGTCACTGTTTCTTATGATATTAACGTGTGTGTATAAACAGGGGAAGGGATCTGCCCCCGTTAAGGCATAATATTTGGACACTTGGTCCCAAAAAGCCACTCTTATTTTCCAATAACACCGTTTCTTTTTAACCACCTCAGCTCCCCTAGCTTAAACCCCCTTAAAGGGAGTCTGTCATCAGCATTTCACTTTTTTAATCCTTCCCATAGCTCCCTAGCATGCTTACAGTTAATAAAAACGTTACCTCTGGCATCAATCCTGGACTTATAAAACCATCAAAAACGATCTTTATAACATATGCAAATGAGGGCTCGCAAGTGCCCAGGGGCGGCGTTACCCTCGTAGGTGCCCTGCTAGCTCAGCCTTTTCATTGCTTCCCCCCGCCCCTTCCTACCCTCCGCCCGCCCATCCTTTCCCTCTGACCGCCTATCTACCAACTTGTTTTTCCGCCGAGATCCCGCGTCTGCGCACTCATTCCTTTGGCCGGCGCATGCGCACTGCGATGCCCATACCTTGTATGGCATCACAGTAAGTATTGCATATGTTATAAAGATTGTTTTTGATGGTTTTATAAGTCCAGGATTGATGCCAGAGGTAACGTTTTTATTAACTGTAAGCATGCTGTTGCTGGGTTTTTATTAACTGGAAGCAGCTGTTGCTGGGTGATTCAATCATAAGAAGTGTGGAGCTTAAAGAAAATGGTTTTGTGAGATGTCTCCCTGGGGCTACTGCTAGAAGAGATAGAAGACGTATTATTAATATTGTTAAGCAAGCAAAGCAGGAAGGGGACGTGGATGTTCTTGTCCATCTAGGGACAAATGACCTGGCTTGCAATGAAGTGTCAGAGGTGAAAAAATCTTTTATCACACTTGGTAATGACGTACAGGATTTTGCATCCACCATTTCATTTTCTGAAGTTCTGCCTGTGCATAATGTTCAGAATGATAGGCAGAGGCGCATAAAGGAGTTCAACATATGGCTTGGTAAATGGTGTCAAGAGCAAGGATTTGGCTTTGTTTCTCATGATAGCTCTACTTGGAATAGAAAGGAACTGTACAAAAAAGATGGTTTGCATCTTTCTCTCAAAGGAACAAATGTACTTAGTGAACAACTCCAAGAATTTGCGAAAGAGTATTTAAACTAGGAAGGGGGGGCAAAAGAGTGAAAATAAAAGAGTCCAATTGCCCCCCGAAACAATGCCAGAACAGGTCAGAAGCACAGAGGTTAAGAAATGATAAGCTCAGAGTCCTGTCTACAAATGCTCGCAGTTTAGGTAAAAAAATCAATGAACTTGGGTCAATAATGGCATCTGAGAATGTAGATTTAGTGGCTGTTACGGAGACATGGTTTAATGAAAGAAATGACTGGGACATAACCATACCAGGGTACTCTTTATACAGAAGAGACAGAGAAGGCAAGAAAGGAGGAGGAGTGGCCCTGTATGTGAAAGATAGCATTAAATCTAACCTAATACAAGTTGGTGAGGCCAACATAGAGTCAGTTTGGGTTACGTTGCAGTTTGCTAACCATGCAGTAACTCGTGTAGGTGTGATATATAGACCACCTGGTCAAGTTAAAGAACTAGATGATCTACTAGTTGAAGAAATAGCTAAAATGACAATGAAAGGAGAAGTTATCATTATGGGAGATTTCAATCTTCCAGATATAAACTGGAAAACCAAAATAGCAAGTTCTACCAGGAGTACAGATATTCTAAATTCCCTACTGGGGTTATCTCTACAACAAGTGGTTGAGGAGCCAACCCGGAGGGAGGCCATTTTGGATTTGGTATTCACAAATGGGGATTCGGTATATGATGTCATTGTAGGCGAAACCTTGGGATCTAGTGATCACCAGTCAGTGTGGTTTAATATAAGAACTGTGAAAGAGTCCCACCACACAAAAACAAAAGTTTTAGATTTTAGAAAAACAGACTTTTCAAAAATGAAATTAGTCATAAATGAGTCCTTATCAGACTGGAACGGATTACATGGAGTCCAGGAGAAATGGGACTACTTAAAAGGTGCATTATTGAAGGCAACAGAAAATTGCATTAGACTTGTCAGTAAAAGCAAAAAAAGGAGGAGACCACTGTGGTACTCAGCAGAAGTGGCCCAAATCATTAAAAATAAAAAGCTAGCATTTTGTAATTATAAAAAAACCCAGAGCAATGAAGATAAGGAAATCTACAAGATTAGGCAGAGAGAGGCCAAGTAATTTATAAGAACTTCTAAAGCGCAGGCAGAAGAAAAACTAGCTCAGTCTATGAAAAAAGGGGATAAGACATTCTTCAGATATATAAATGAAAAAAGGAAATTAAAACAAGGAATAACTAAATTAAAAACAAAGGACGGAAGGTATGTAGAAGAGAATAAAGGGCTAGCCGACTGCCTTAATGAATACTTCTGTTCAGTTTTTACAAAAGAAAAAGGAGAAGGACCTCCACTAGAAAGAATGACTAATAAATAGTTTGATGCATGTATCTTTACAGAGGAAGATGTTCTAAGTTTGCTGTCTAAGGTGAAGACAAATAAGTCACAGGGGCCTGATGAGATACACCCAAAATTATTAAAAGAGCTTAGTGGTGACCTGGCAAAATCGTTAACAGATTTATTTAACCAATCATTAGTAACAGGAGTCGTCCCGGAAGATTGGAAATTGGCAAATGTCGTGCCCATTCACAAGAAAGGTAGTAGGGAGGAATCGAGCAACTATAGACCAGTGAGTCTGACATCAATAGTAGGCAAATTAATGGAAACCCTATTAAAGGATAGGATTGTGGAACATCTAAAATCCCATGGATTGCAAGATGAAAAACAACATTGGTTTACTTCAGGGAGATCATGTCAAACAAATCTTATAGATTTTTTTGACTGGGTGAATAAAATAATAGACGGTGGAGGTGCAGTAGACATCGCATATCTAGATTTTAGTAAGGCTTTTGACACTGTCCCACATAGAAGACTTATCAATAAACTGCAGTCATTGAGCATGGACTCCCATATTGTTGAGTGGATTAGGCAGTGGCTGAGTGACAGACAACAGAGGGTTGTAGTCAATGGAGAACATTCAAAACAAGGTCATGTTACCAGTGGGGTTCCACAGGGATCTGTACTGGGACCGATTTTGTTTAATATCTTCATAAGTGATATTGCAAAAGGCCTCGATGGTAAGGTTTGTCTTTTTGCTGATGACACAAAGATATGTAACAGGGTTGATGTTCCTGGAGGGAAACGCCAAATGGAAAAGGATTTAGGAAAACTAGAAGAATGGTCAGAACTCTGGAAACTGAAATTTAATGTGGATAAGTGCAAGATAATGCACCTGGGGCGTAAAAACCCAAGGGCAGAATATAGAATATTTGACACAGTCCTGACCTCAGTATCTGAGGAAAGGGATTTAGGAGTAATTATTTCAGAAGACTTAAAGGTGGGAAGACAATGTAATAGAGCAGCACGAAAAGCCAGCAGAATGCTTGGATGTATAGGGAGAGGTATAAGCAGTAGAAAGAGTGAAGTGCTTATGCCGCTGTACAGAACACTGGTGAGACCTCACTTGGAGTATTGTGCGCAGTACTGGAGGCCATATCTCCAGAAGGATATAGATACTCTAGAGAGAGTTCAGAGAAGAGCTACTAAACTAGTACATGGATTGCAGGATAAAACTTACCAGGAAAGGTTAAAGGACCTTAATATGTATAGCTTGGAAGAAAGAAGAGACAGAGGGGATATGATAGAAACTTTTAAATACATAAAGGGAATCAACTCGGTAAAGGAGGAGAGCATATTTAAAAGAAGAAAAACTACCACAAGAGGACACAGTTTTAAATTAGAGGGGCAAAGGTTTAAAAGTAATATAAGGAAGTATTACTTTACTGAGAGAGTAGTGGATGCATGGAATAGCCTTCCTGCAGAAGTGGTAGCTGCAAATACAGTGAAGGGGTTTAAGCGTGCATGGGATAGGCATAAGGCTATCCTTCATATAAGATAGGGCCAGGGACTATTCATAGTACTCAGTATATTGGGCAGACTAGATGGGCCAAATGGTTCTTATCTGCCGACACATTCTATGTTTCTATGCTAGGGAGCTATGGGAAGGGTTAAAAAAGTTTTTCGGAAAATTTTCCATTTTAATTCATTTTTCCCAGTAACAAAGCAAGAGTTAACAGCCAAATAAAACTCAATATTTATGGCCCTGATTCTGTAGTTTACATAAACACCCCATATGTGGTCATAAAACAGCTGTACGGGCACACGGCAGGGCGCAGAAGGAAAGGAATATCATACGGTTTTTGGAAGGCAGATTTTGCTGGACTGTTTTTTTTTGACACCATGTCCCATTTGAAGCCCCCCTGATGCACCCCTAGAGTAGAAACTCCAAAAAAAGTGACCCCATTTTAGAAACTACGAGATAGGGTGGCAGTATTGTTGGTACTAGTTTAGGGTACATATGATTTTTGGTTGCTCTATATTACACTTTTTGTGAGGCAAGGTAACAAGAAATAGCTGTTTTGGCACCGTTTTTATTTTTTGTTATTTACAACATTCATCTGACAGATTAGATCATGTGGTATTTTTATAGACCAGGTTATTACGGACACTGCGATACCTAATATGTATACTTTATTTTTATTTATGTAAGTTTTACACAATGATTTCTTTTTTTAAACAAAAAAAATCATGTTTTAGTGTTTCCATGGTCTGAGAGCCATAATTTTTTCAGTTTTTGGGTGATTACCTTGGGTAGGGACTGATTTTTTGTGGGATGAGGTGACGGTTAGATTGGTACTATTTTGGTGGGCAAACGCCTTTTTGATCGCTTGCTGTTGTACTTTTTGTGATGTAAGATGACAAAAAATGGTTTATTTAGCACAGTTTTTATTTTTTACGGTGTTCATCTGAGGGGTTAGGTAATGTGATATGTTTATAGAGCCGGTCGATACGGACGTGGTGATACCTAATATGTCAACTTTTTTTTTTCCCTATTTATTACCAATTTTTTTTAACTTTATTTGGGGAAAATGACGTTTTTGTTTATTTTTACTTGAAACTTTAAAAAAAAATTTTAAACTTTTATTTTTACTTAATTTTTTGTCCCACTTTGGGATTTCAACTTTTGGGGGTCTAATCCCTTTTTAAATGCATTCCAATACTTCTGTATTGGAATGCATTGGCTGTATGAGTAATGCAGTGTGTATTACTCATACAGCTTCCGGCCTGTGAGATCAAGGGGGCTGGATCTCACAGGCTTGTCACCGGAAGGCATCGCGCTGCCTTCCATGCCATCGGGTCCCCCCTACAGCCGCATGGGGACCCGATGGCACTGCCGCCCGCCGGATAAGGTAAAACCGCAAACCGCAGGTCTGAATTGACCTGCGGTTTGCGGTGATCGCCGATGCGTTGTGACAGGTTGCCCGCTGAATGATTTCAGCGGACATCCTGTTCCGATTAGCCCCCGCCACGCCGCAATGTAATTTTGAACTTAGGATGTACCGGTACGCCCTGGGTCCTTAAGGACTCGGCAAACATGGCGTACCGGTACGTCCTAAGTCCTTAAGGGGTTAAAGAAAGTAGCTCTTTTGTCTTCTTCACTCACTGCCAACATAGGAGCAGGAAACTTTGTACAATAAAGAGATCCATAATATCCACATAACTGATAATGAACACAACGATGTCACAGTACAGGGATAATAAACACAGTGATGTCACAGTACAGAGATAATAAACACAGTGATGTCACAGTACAGGGATAATAAACACAGTGATGTCACAGTACAGGGATAATAAACACAGTGATGTCACAGTACAGGGATAATAAACACAGTGATGTCACAGTACAAGGATAATAAACACAGTGATGTCACAGTACAGAGATAATAAACACAGCGGTGTCACAGTACAGAGATAATAAACACAGTGATGTCACAGTACAGAGATAATAAACACAGTGATGTCACAGTACAGAGATAATAAACACAGTGATGTCACAGTACAGAGATAATAAACACAGCGGTGTCACAGTACAGAGATAATAAACACAGTGATGTCACAGTACAGGATAATAAACACAGTGATGTCACAGTACAGGGATAATAAACACAGTGATGTCACCATACAGGGATAATAAACACTGTGATGTCACAGTACAGAGATAATAAACACAGTGATGTCACAGTACAGGGATAATAAACACAGTGATGTCACAGTACAGAGATAATAAACACAGTGATGTCACAATACAGAGATAATAAACACAGTGATGTCACAGTACAGGGATAATAAACACTGTGATGTCACAATACAGAGATAATAAACACAGTGATGTCACAGTACAGGGATAATAAACACAGTGATGTCACAGTACAGGGATAATAAACACAGTGATGTCACAATACAGAGATAATAAACACAGTGATGTCACAGTACAGGGATAATAAACACAGTGATGTCACAATACAGAGATAATAAACACAGTGATGTCACAGTACAGGGATAATAAACACAGTGATGTCACAGTACAGAGATAATAAACACAGTGATGTCACAGTACAGAGATAATACACACAGTGATGTCACAGTACAGAGATAATAAACACAGTGATGTCACAGTACAGGGATAATAAACACAGTGATGTCACAATACAGAGATAATAAACACAGTGATGTCACAGTACAGGGATAATAAACACAGTGATGTCACAGTACAGGGATAATAAACACAGTGATGTCACAGTACAGGGATAATAAACACAGTGATGTCACAGCACAGGGATAATAAACACAGTGATGTCACAGTACAGGGATAATAAACACTGTGATGTCACAGTACAGAGATAATAAACACAGTGATGTCACAGTACAAGGATAATAAACACAGTGATGTCACAGTACAGGGATAATAAACACAGTGATGTCACAGTACAGGGATAATAAACACAGTGATGTCATAGCACAGAGTAATATCTGCTGTGTCCTTTCACACACTCATAGCATTTGCATGTAGTTACCACTAGGGGGAGTTCTTTACACAGAGATACAAGAGCTCTCTAGAGGTGGTGAACAGAATTTTACTTGTATAGAAATTACTGATACATACAGTTTTTTGTTAACTTTTATACCAGTAGATAACAGACATGATGCCACTAAAGATAGGTAAGAATAGTCAGGATGGCTGGTGAAAGTCATGGAGTCTCGGGAGCGCTTGTTATTGTCTATTATAATACACAGTAGACTCTGTTTTATGTGTATTTACTCTCGCTCTTTTCCTTTATAGGTGAGAGGCTAAAGTTCTCCCTGAGATCATCCATGAAGAAATAGAAGCAGGGGATAAGTCGCTATGGACGTCTTTAGTGATGAATGACTTTGGCCTGATCATACGATAGACCAAAAATCACACATAGGGTCACCTAAGAAAACCGAAAAATACACATAAGACTGTATCATATTATATGCATCTCGAGGGACAGTGCATAGCTGAATTGTTGCATCTAAGCCTTTCCCCTATCGTCCTCCGGCAGCACAGCATGGGTTAATAGTGTGACATCTTCTTTCTAGGACCGCCCACCTAGTAAAACAAGTAATCAATTAATTAAATTAATAGCCTCCCCTATAAGGGTCACCTCCCAGAATGCCTCGGCGCGTTTTTTATTTGTCCTCTTCTACATAGGATGTAGCCCACCTATAGGAAGAATTCTGTGGCCGCAATACCTTGACACGGTTATGGCCAGGGGAGTGGGAATAGCCATGGTGTCCCCTGGCTCCACTCCCGACCGCTCTGGCGCCATCCCCGAAGCCCCTGGTTCTTCGGCAGCAGGTCCCGGTTCTCCGGATTGCAGCGCGACCGGAAGTCAAGAGCCGAACTTCCGGTTTATGGTGGAACGCATGGTGACACGCAGGCGCTTCCGGATGACGTCACTGGCGCGCCCGGCCCTGTTTGAGCGCCAAATTCAAATTCAAATTTTGTAAGGTATTTAAAGCGGTTTTTAGCTGGAGCTCAGTGCCCTTGTACCAGGCAGTAGAGCTCCAGCATTTCAGAGGTATTTGTGGATCCTTTCACTCTTTCTGGAGAAAGATGTATTTCTCTTTTGCCTCTATAATTTAATTTCCCTCCCTTGAATTTCAGATGTCCACCGCGTCAAGCAGGGGGGAAAAGAGAGCCAGAAAGAGCAGACACAGGATGTGTCAAGCCTGTGAACAGCCGCTCCCTGATGATTTCCCGCAGGATCTATGTGTCAGGTGTCACTGCGATTCGCAGGATTCCTCGCCATCCAAAAAGAAACAGAGGTCGCAGTCGTCTCTCTGTATCTCGTGTCTTCACCAGTTACCCGCGGATCATTCCTCCAATATTTGTAAGGATTGTACTCAGCCAGATAATCCGTCTGATGCCGAAACAGAAAAAATTATGTCTCTGTTCAAAGAGTTCCTTAAACAATCTAAAAAGAAGAGATCAAAGAAGCCATGTTTATCCCCATCATCTTCTGAGGAGTCTCTTCGTTCGGAGGGCGAGATTTCTACCGATTCAGATTCGCACTTCATTGAAGATAATTTTCGGTTTAATAAAAAGGATGCGAACCGTTTAATAAAAGAAGTTAAAAATATCATGGAAGCCAGTAAGGAGAAATCCGGTACTCGTGAGGAGGATGATCTCTTCTATTTTCCTAAGAAGAAGGCTCCCGTGTTTCCCAGCCATCCGGTCCTGGATGCAATAATGCATAAAGAATGGGAACAACCGGTAGGCAGAATTAATCTAGGATCTAGATTTAAGAATATCTACAAGACTGATCCTGCGGAATCCACAAGCTGGGAGTCTCCCGCCAGAGTAGATTCAGCAGTAACCAGATTAACAAGAAAATCTTTCTTCCCTTCAGATGATTCAGCATTGTTAAAAGACCCTATGGAGAAAAAGGCGGATGCTCTGCTTAAGAGATTACATACGTATCTTGCTTCTATGAATAAAGCAGCTATGGCCACGGTACCTGTAGCCCGTGCTCTGAGGGTTTGGCTCAGCCAATTAGGCAGAGACATTGAAGATGGCGTCTCCAGGGAAGATCTACTCCGGCAACTTCCGTCTCTGAAACTTGCGGCAGAATTTCTTTGCGACTTTCCAGTTGACTCCTTAAGGCTTATTGCTAAGAACATGGCACTCGCTAATTCTGTTAGAAGAGCCATATGGCTAAAACTCTGGTCTGGAGACCCCTCTTCAAAGAGTAACCTGTGTTCCCTTCCCTTTGAACCTGGCAAATTATTCAGCTCTCATCTCGACAAACTTCTTGAGGCCAATATGGAAGATAAAGCATTAAGTTTTCCACAGCCTAAACGTAGAGACAAAAGGTTTTTTCGTCCCTACAGGGGTCAAGATTCCAGAAGATCTACCTTTAGAGGCCGGTCCAGTCGTGGAAGATCTGACCGTAGAACCTGGGTTCCTACGGAGAAGTCTAGAAAGAAGACCGACGATAACAGATCTACCAAACCTGAATTCTGACGCCAGAGGTCAGAAAGTGGGAGGACGCCTGGCATTCTTCTACCCCAAATGGCAGCAGATTACCTTGGATTGTTGGGCGCTGAATGTGGTTCACAATGGCTATGCCCTAGAGTTCAACCATCTACCAAGAGACAGGTTTCTTCTCAACGATGGAAGAGATCTAGAGATCATCCAGCTTTTAAAAGAGTTCCTGGAAAAAGGAGCCTTAGAACCAGTTCCAGTTCATCAAGAATATACAGGCGTCTACTCCAGAGTCTTTCGCGTTCCCAAACCCGACGGAAAAAGCCGCTTAATTATAGATCTCCGCTATGTGAACCGTTGCATGAAAAAAATCCATTTCAAAATGGAAACAATAAGGTCCATCACTGCGGTCCTCAGGAAGAATCAGTTTATGTCCTCTCTGGACTTGAAGGACGCATACCTCCACATTCCGATCCAGTTGCAGTCAAGAAAATACTTGAGAGTCGCCATCAGGATGGGGAAGAAAACGCTGCATTTTCAATTCAAGGCCCTCCCGTTCGGCTTGTGTTCTGCCCCAAGGATCTTCACAAAGATTGCTGTCATTGTTGTTGTGGAGCTTCGTCTTCAGGGGATTCAGATCTTCCCTTATTTGGACGACTGGCTTGTCGTTGCAGAGTCAGAGAGTCGTCTACAGCATCATCTAGAAGAGACCATAAAACTTCTCCAGTCTGTAGGTTTCCTGTTAAACTGGGGAAAATCCGATCTGATTCCTTCCACTTCCAAGATTTTTCTCGGATTCTTGATAGACACAGTCTCCATGAAGTTATACCTCCCTCTACCAAAGATGGAATTATTAAAAAAGGAAGTGAAAACACTAATATCTCTGCCCTCACCGTCCGTCCACAGAGTTATGAAGACACTGGGACATCTGACAGCTGTTGCGGATGCAGTGCCTTGGGCGAATATCCACACCCGGGATCTTCTGCAGAATTTACTCCAGGCTTGGCGGCGCAGTCGTTACCAGTTGGGGGCGAAGGTGAAGTTATCTTCCTCCACAGTGCAGAGCCTCAAATGGTGGCTTCACTCAAGCAATCTGATCAAAGGGAAGAAATTCCAGTTTCTCTCTTCAGTAACCATCACGACGGATGCATCTGGCCAGGGCTGGGGAGCGCACCTCCAGAACAAATGGGTGCAAGGCCTCTGGTCCTCCAGAGAAATGAGACAGTCTTCAAACTACAAAGAATTGAAAGCTGTAATGTTAGCACTGTACAAGTTCAAGACCGAGGTCTCCGGGAAGTCAGTGCTGATCCGTTCAGACAATCTTGTCACGGTATTCTATTTGAACAAGCAAGGGGGCACGAGAAGCAGGCCCCTGCTGCAGTTATGCAAGAAGATTTTCAGATGGGCAGAATCACATCTTGCGGATTTGAAAGCTCTTCATATCAGAGGCTCCTCGAATACTCAAGCGGATCTTCTGAGCAGGAAAATAGTCAACCAAGCAGATTGGGAACTAAATCCTATTGTCTTCCGAAGCATTGTAGCCAAGTGGGGTTGTCCGTCCTGGGATCTGATGGCATCTGCAACGAACAAGAAGTTAAGCAGGTTCTGTTCTCTGAAGATCTCCGACAATCCTGCAGTGGTAGATGCTTTCTCAATGAGTTGGAAGAACCTTTCCGCCTACATTTTTCCCCCACTTCCTCTCATTCCGAAGACGTTACAGAAAATAGTAGAAGAGAAGCCTCTATTTGTAATAATGATAACCCCCTTTTGGCCAAGGAGGTCATGGTTCCCGCTCCTCCTTCATCTGTCCAGGGGAGAATTCTGGAAGCTCCCTCCATGTCCGGATCTACTTCTCCAGAACGGCCTATTTCATCAGAGTCTAGACCGTCTACATCTTACCGCCTGGAAGTTGAAAGATCTAAATTAGAAGCAAAAGGTCTCTCACAGTCCGTCATTAATACTCTTCTTGCCTCTCGGAAAGACTCGACTAACAGGAAATATTCTAAAATATGGAGGAAATTTGTATCCTGGAGTTCTGATTCTGGCCACAATGACCTTGACGTCTCTTCAGTGCTGCAATTTCTACAAGATGGGCTTCAGAAGGGTCTCAAACCAAATACTTTGAGAGCCCATATGACTGCCATTAACTCTATGACAGAAAATAAATTCCTTCATCACCCTCTAATCCTCAGGTTCCTCAAGGCAGTTAGAAGACTGCAACCGGTACATAGGGACCCTACACCTATCTGGGACCTTTCCTTAGTCCTAAAGAGACTTACCTCAGCACCTGCACAGTGATGTCACAGTACAGGGATAATAAACACAGTGATGTCACAGTACAGAGATAATAAACACAGTGATGTCACAGTACAGAGATAATACACACAGTGATGTCACAGTACAGAGATAATAAACACAGTGATGTCACAGTACAGGGATAATAAACACAGTGATGTCACAATACAGAGATAATAAACACAGTGATGTCACAGTACAGAGATAATAAACACAGTGATGTCACAGTACAGGGATAATAAACACAGTGATGTCACAGTACAGGGATAATAAACACAGTGATGTCACAGTACAGGGATAATAAACACAGTGATGTCACAGCACAGGGATAATAAACACAGTGATGTCACAGTACAGGGATAATAAACACTGTGATGTCACAGTACAGAGATAATAAACACAGTGATGTCACAGTACAAGGATAATAAACACAGTGATGTCACAGTACAGGGATAATAAACACAGTGATGTCACAGTACAGGGATAATAAACACAGTGATGTCATAGCACAGAGTAATATCTGCTGTGTCCTTTCACACACTCATAGCATTTGCATGTAGTTACCACTAGGGGGAGTTCTTTACACAGAGATACAAGAGCTCTCTAGAGGTGGTGAACAGAATTTTACTTGTATAGAAATTACTGATACATACAGTTTTTTGTTAACTTTTATACCAGTAGATAACAGACATGATGCCACTAAAGATAGGTAAGAATAGTCAGGATGGCTGGTGAAAGTCATGGAGTCTCGGGAGCGCTTGTTATTGTCTATTATAATACACAGTAGACTCTGTTTTATGTGTATTTACTCTCGCTCTTTTCCTTTATAGGTGAGAGGCTAAAGTTCTCCCTGAGATCATCCATGAAGAAATAGAAGCAGGGGATAAGTCGCTATGGACGTCTTTAGTGATGAATGACTTTGGCCTGATCATACGATAGACCAAAAATCACACATAGGGTCACCTAAGAAAACCGAAAAATACACATAAGACTGTATCATATTATATGCATCTCGAGGGACAGTGCATAGCTGAATTGTTGCATCTAAGCCTTTCCCCTATCGTCCTCCGGCAGCACAGCATGGGTTAATAGTGTGACATCTTCTTTCTAGGACCGCCCACCTAGTAAAACAAGTAATCAATTAATTAAATTAATAGCCTCCCCTATAAGGGTCACCTCCCAGAATGCCTCGGCGCGTTTTTTATTTGTCCTCTTCTACATAGGATGTAGCCCACCTATAGGAAGAATTCTGTGGCCGCAATACCTTGACACGGTTATGGCCAGGGGAGTGGGAATAGCCATGGTGTCCCCTGGCTCCACTCCCGACCGCTCTGGCGCCATCCCCGAAGCCCCTGGTTCTTCGGCAGCAGGTCCCGGTTCTCCGGATTGCAGCGCGACCGGAAGTCAAGAGCCGAACTTCCGGTTTATGGTGGAACGCATGGTGACACGCAGGCGCTTCCGGATGACGTCACTGGCGCGCCCGGCCCTGTTTGAGCGCCAAATTCAAATTCAAATTTTGTAAGGTATTTAAAGCGGTTTTTAGCTGGAGCTCAGTGCCCTTGTACCAGGCAGTAGAGCTCCAGCATTTCAGAGGTATTTGTGGATCCTTTCACTCTTTCTGGAGAAAGATGTATTTCTCTTTTGCCTCTATAATTTAATTTCCCTCCCTTGAATTTCAGA
This sequence comes from Bufo bufo, assembly GCF_905171765.1. Classification (NCBI taxonomy): domain Eukaryota; kingdom Metazoa; phylum Chordata; class Amphibia; order Anura; family Bufonidae; genus Bufo; species Bufo bufo. The sequence continues at coordinate 789,226,243 of NC_053389.1, read as the reverse complement.
TGTCCACCGCGTCAAGCAGGGGGGAAAAGAGAGCCAGAAAGAGCAGACACAGGATGTGTCAAGCCTGTGAACAGCCGCTCCCTGATGATTTCCCGCAGGATCTATGTGTCAGGTGTCACTGCGATTCGCAGGATTCCTCGCCATCCAAAAAGAAACAGAGGTCGCAGTCGTCTCTCTGTATCTCGTGTCTTCACCAGTTACCCGCGGATCATTCCTCCAATATTTGTAAGGATTGTACTCAGCCAGATAATCCGTCTGATGCCGAAACAGAAAAAATTATGTCTCTGTTCAAAGAGTTCCTTAAACAATCTAAAAAGAAGAGATCAAAGAAGCCATGTTTATCCCCATCATCTTCTGAGGAGTCTCTTCGTTCGGAGGGCGAGATTTCTACCGATTCAGATTCGCACTTCATTGAAGATAATTTTCGGTTTAATAAAAAGGATGCGAACCGTTTAATAAAAGAAGTTAAAAATATCATGGAAGCCAGTAAGGAGAAATCCGGTACTCGTGAGGAGGATGATCTCTTCTATTTTCCTAAGAAGAAGGCTCCCGTGTTTCCCAGCCATCCGGTCCTGGATGCAATAATGCATAAAGAATGGGAACAACCGGTAGGCAGAATTAATCTAGGATCTAGATTTAAGAATATCTACAAGACTGATCCTGCGGAATCCACAAGCTGGGAGTCTCCCGCCAGAGTAGATTCAGCAGTAACCAGATTAACAAGAAAATCTTTCTTCCCTTCAGATGATTCAGCATTGTTAAAAGACCCTATGGAGAAAAAGGCGGATGCTCTGCTTAAGAGATTACATACGTATCTTGCTTCTATGAATAAAGCAGCTATGGCCACGGTACCTGTAGCCCGTGCTCTGAGGGTTTGGCTCAGCCAATTAGGCAGAGACATTGAAGATGGCGTCTCCAGGGAAGATCTACTCCGGCAACTTCCGTCTCTGAAACTTGCGGCAGAATTTCTTTGCGACTTTCCAGTTGACTCCTTAAGGCTTATTGCTAAGAACATGGCACTCGCTAATTCTGTTAGAAGAGCCATATGGCTAAAACTCTGGTCTGGAAACCCCTCTTCAAAGAGTAACCTGTGTTCCCTTCCCTTTGAACCTGGCAAATTATTCAGCTCTCATCTCGACAAACTTCTTGAGGCCAATATGGAAGATAAAGCATTAAGTTTTCCACAGCCTAAACGTAGAGACAAAAGGTTTTTTCGTCCCTACAGGGGTCAAGATTCCAGAAGATCTACCTTTAGAGGCCGGTCCAGTCGTGGAAGATCTGACCGTAGAACCTGGGTTCCTACGGAGAAGTCTAGAAAGAAGACCGACGATAACAGATCTACCAAACCTGAATTCTGACGCCAGAGGTCAGAAAGTGGGAGGACGCCTGGCATTCTTCTACCCCAAATGGCAGCAGATTACCTTGGATTGTTGGGCGCTGAATGTGGTTCACAATGGCTATGCCCTAGAGTTCAACCATCTACCAAGAGACAGGTTTCTTCTCAACGATGGAAGAGATCTAGAGATCATCCAGCTTTTAAAAGAGTTCCTGGAAAAAGGAGCCTTAGAACCAGTTCCAGTTCATCAAGAATATACAGGCGTCTACTCCAGAGTCTTTCGCGTTCCCAAACCCGACGGAAAAAGCCGCTTAATTATAGATCTCCGCTATGTGAACCGTTGCATGAAAAAAATCCATTTCAAAATGGAAACAATAAGGTCCATCACTGCGGTCCTCAGGAAGAATCAGTTTATGTCCTCTCTGGACTTGAAGGACGCATACCTCCACATTCCGATCCAGTTGCAGTCAAGAAAATACTTGAGAGTCGCCATCAGGATGGGGAAGAAAACGCTGCATTTTCAATTCAAGGCCCTCCCGTTCGGCTTGTGTTCTGCCCCAAGGATCTTCACAAAGATTGCTGTCATTGTTGTTGTGGAGCTTCGTCTTCAGGGGATTCAGATCTTCCCTTATTTGGACGACTGGCTTGTCGTTGCAGAGTCAGAGAGTCGTCTACAGCATCATCTAGAAGAGACCATAAAACTTCTCCAGTCTGTAGGTTTCCTGTTAAACTGGGGAAAATCCGATCTGATTCCTTCCACTTCCAAGATTTTTCTCGGATTCTTGATAGACACAGTCTCCATGAAGTTATACCTCCCTCTACCAAAGATGGAATTATTAAAAAAGGAAGTGAAAACACTAATATCTCTGCCCTCACCGTCCGTCCACAGAGTTATGAAGACACTGGGACATCTGACAGCTGTTGCGGATGCAGTGCCTTGGGCGAATATCCACACCCGGGATCTTCTGCAGAATTTACTCCAGGCTTGGCGGCGCAGTCGTTACCAGTTGGGGGCGAAGGTGAAGTTATCTTCCTCCACAGTGCAGAGCCTCAAATGGTGGCTTCACTCAAGCAATCTGATCAAAGGGAAGAAATTCCAGTTTCTCTCTTCAGTAACCATCACGACGGATGCATCTGGCCAGGGCTGGGGAGCGCACCTCCAGAACAAATGGGTGCAAGGCCTCTGGTCCTCCAGAGAAATGAGACAGTCTTCAAACTACAAAGAATTGAAAGCTGTAATGTTAGCACTGTACAAGTTCAAGACCGAGGTCTCCGGGAAGTCAGTGCTGATCCGTTCAGACAATCTTGTCACGGTATTCTATTTGAACAAGCAAGGGGGCACGAGAAGCAGGCCCCTGCTGCAGTTATGCAAGAAGATTTTCAGATGGGCAGAATCACATCTTGCGGATTTGAAAGCTCTTCATATCAGAGGCTCCTCGAATACTCAAGCGGATCTTCTGAGCAGGAAAATAGTCAACCAAGCAGATTGGGAACTAAATCCTATTGTCTTCCGAAGCATTGTAGCCAAGTGGGGTTGTCCGTCCTGGGATCTGATGGCATCTGCAACGAACAAGAAGTTAAGCAGGTTCTGTTCTCTGAAGATCTCCGACAATCCTGCAGTGGTAGATGCTTTCTCAATGAGTTGGAAGAACCTTTCCGCCTACATTTTTCCCCCACTTCCTCTCATTCCGAAGACGTTACAGAAAATAGTAGAAGAGAAGCCTCTATTTGTAATAATGATAACCCCCTTTTGGCCAAGGAGGTCATGGTTCCCGCTCCTCCTTCATCTGTCCAGGGGAGAATTCTGGAAGCTCCCTCCATGTCCGGATCTACTTCTCCAGAACGGCCTATTTCATCAGAGTCTAGACCGTCTACATCTTACCGCCTGGAAGTTGAAAGATCTAAATTAGAAGCAAAAGGTCTCTCACAGTCCGTCATTAATACTCTTCTTGCCTCTCGGAAAGACTCGACTAACAGGAAATATTCTAAAATATGGAGGAAATTTGTATCCTGGAGTTCTGATTCTGGCCACAATGACCTTGACGTCTCTTCAGTGCTGCAATTTCTACAAGATGGGCTTCAGAAGGGTCTCAAACCAAATACTTTGAGAGCCCATATGACTGCCATTAACTCTATGACAGAAAATAAATTCCTTCATCACCCTCTAATCCTCAGGTTCCTCAAGGCAGTTAGAAGACTGCAACCGGTACATAGGGACCCTACACCTATCTGGGACCTTTCCTTAGTCCTAAAGAGACTTACCTCAGCACCTTTTGAGCCTTTACAAGATGTAGATCTCAAATGGCTTTCTTATAAAGCTTTATTTCTGACGGCCGTCACTTCCGCTAAGAGGCTTGGAGAACTACAAGCCTTGTCGTCCAGATCTCCCTATGTACGCTTTTTACCAGATGGAGTCCTACTGCGTACAATTCCGACTTTCCTGCCGAAAGTGCCTTCTTCAGCTAACAAGAATAGGGAATCATTTCTCCCGGTATTCTTTCCTGATCCGATTAACGAACAACAGATACTTCTGAATACTCTAGATGTTAAGAGAACATTACAGATCTACCTCCAGAGAACTAAAGACTTCAGGAAAACCGAAAATCTTTTTGTTCTCTTCGCTGGTCCAAGAAAAGGACAACTGCCTTCCAAGGACTCTCTTGCGAGGTGGATAAAATCCACAATTATGGAAGCCTATTCTCTTGAAGCCCTTCCTCCACCCTTTCCAATCAGGGCCCATTCCACCAGAGCTGCAGCAACCTCCTGGGCAGAAATGGCGCAAGTTCCCATTGAAGATATTTGCAATGCCGCATCATGGTCCTCGTCTCTGACGTTTGCTAAGCACTATCGTCTGGACGTCAATGCTAGGAGCTCAGCCTTTGGTACTGGGGTTTTGTCAGCAGCCGTGGATGAAAGTCCCTCCCTATGAGATCTATAAAAATCCCATGCTGTGCTGCCGGAGGACGATAGGGGAAAGGAAAAATTCGTACCTGGGATTTTACTTTCCTTAAGTCCGGAGGCAGCACAAGTATACCCTCCCTAATAAATTGTTTTTGTGCATATGTTTGTCTGAGTCTATTTTTTTAAACGCGCCGAGGCATTCTGGGAGGTGACCCTTATAGGGGAGGCTATTAATTTAATTAATTGATTACTTGTTTTACTAGGTGGGCGGTCCTAGAAAGAAGATGTCACACTATTAACCCATGCTGTGCTGCCTCCGGACTCAAGGAAATTAAAATCCCAGGTACGAATTTTTCCTATCTTATGTGATACTGCCTACTAAGTTGCTGTATCTAAGCAGAGAACCACGTAAACTACATTCCCCATCACTTGATGTTACTCAGAGTTGCCAACAGTACCGATTTTGCAAGGAGAATTCCAGGAACCTGTCCGCTAAAGGGGTGTGGCTTACATATGCCCCACCCAAAGTGTGTGTGATACTCAATGTCATTATACAACAATCTCCACTTCAGTTTGGGTGAGTTTTTGGAGATTAGCAAAAGGTGGATTTATTATCGAGTTCAATGGGATCTGTATGCAACTGTTTGCAGCCAGCTCCCCCTAGTGGTGGCTGCAGGAATTATTGTACAAGCAGAGATGAACTAATTGGATTTATCATGAATTTCACAAAAAGTCACCTGCCAAATGAATCCGAAGTTTTTTGATTAGTTAAGCGAAAATTGCGTAAAAACTGTGCCCAGCGCTATATAACTGTGAAGATTGGCGGGGTTAACAGGAGGGAGAAAGAAGATGAAGGATCAAATGACACTGAGAGGAAGTAGGAGTGAGGCCTGATCAGCCAATCAGGGGGAAGTTTGCTGGAAGGTCCTTATGTATATGATACAATGTATTACAGCAATTGCAGACACAAGGCAGTTACTACGGACACTATAGGAGCACTATAGGGCGAGAATATGGAGATACAATTGGCTAGATCACAGAAAGCATAGAGAGTGAGTGAGGGACTGGTCATTGTCTCAGCTGCTTCATACAGCTTGCTGGCAGGTTCTGCTTTACAAAATACTTCAAGCAACTACTATTTTTCTGTATGAACACCCAGATATATATTTTTTGTAAAAAAAAGTTTCTACAGTTCATAGGTTTATTGCCAGCACCCCAATAGCATACATTCTACAGCAAACGCTCAAGAATTCTGCATTGTTACTGAATGCGTTCTGCTGCAATAGCAACATTTATATACCAGTTTAGCACTTTGTATTTAATCAAGATTACTGTGCATTGTTACCGAGGCAGTTTCATTCCACACATTGTATTACCATTGTAAATTGTTGATTTACTGTATGCCTGCTTGCTTATGTACTGACAGGCGTATCATTCACATGAAGCAGTCTGATGATTACTGCATAGCCATGCTTTTAGATCCTCGTTATCAAAGCAATATGGGAGAATGTTTTCCTGTTGTCGAAAGGGAGGAGAATTACAGTGCAGGTGCCTGCCACCTGTGTGTCACAGCAGGTGCAGCCAGTTCAGTGTCAACAATATTATGGAGCAGTTTTTCCATGTGCCACATTATGCTGATGCCAATCAGCAAATGGAGACATACCGCCTGAACAACCAGGTTCAGTCCTACCTGGACTGTGGCCTTTTTTCCAGTGCATACTATGTTCCCTGACCCCATGGACTTCTGGGCAGGCTGATTGTAAAAATGGCCAGAACTAGCATAGTTTACTCTCTCTGTACTGTCTTGTTCAGCCTCCAGTGTCATCTCATAGAGGGATTTCGACACGGCAAATGGTTTCCTCTGCCAGTGTACAGAAGATCACTTTTGTCAAAAAAGGCTGATGAATAGATCTGCCAATGCTGACACTGCCCCCTCATGCCTCTACCTCTGCCTGCTCTGCCACCACCACCACTGCAGGCTAAGCCCTGCTGCTAATTCCTCTACTGCCACTACTATTACTCCCACTCCCACTGCCATTACCGCTACACAGCCACCACTACTACTAGAACCACCCCTAAACAGGCACACACACACACACACACACACATCTAATGCCTTGTCTGTTCCATGCTGTGCTGCTACTGCTGCCGCAACTATTGCTAACAATATAACCCCTACACACCTTAGCCTTTTTACATCCACACTATACAGCTGCTGCTCCCAAGCTTGTTCAACTTCAGAACAAGTCACTTTCTTCTGAGACGTAACAATTGTGTGTATAAATACAGGCAGGTATTCTGCCTCCATTAACACATCATTTTCGTATGCTTGTGCAGAACAAGTCACTGTTTCTTATGATATTAACGTGTGTGTGTGTGTGTATAAACAGGGGAAGGGATCTGCCCCCGTTAAGGCATAATATTTGGACACTTGGTCCCAAAACGCCACTCTTATTTTCCAATAACACCGTTTGTTTTTAACCACCTCAGCTCCCCTAGCTTAAACCCCCTTAAAGGGATGGTTTTATAAGTCCAGGATTGATGCCAGAGGTAAAGTTTTTATTAACTGTAAGCATGCTAGGGAGCTATGGGAAGGGTTAAAAAAGTGAAATGCTGATGGCAGACTCCCTTTAATGCCCAGACCACTTTTTACAATTCTGCACTACACTACTTTCACGGTTTATTGCTCGATCATACAACTTACCACCCAAATGAATTTTACCTCCTTTTCTTCTCACTAATAGAGCTTTCATTTGGTGGTATTTCATTGCTGCTGACATTTTTACTTTTTTTGTTATTAATCGAAATTTTTCACTTTCTTACATTTCTATATAAATTTTTCTCAAAATTTATTGTTCTACATGTCTTTGATAAAAAAAATGCAATAAGTGTATATTTATTGGTTTGCGCAAAAGTTATAGCGTTTACAAACAAATGTGAATTTCCGCATTTTGAAGCAGCTCTGACTTTCTGAGCACCTGTCATGTTTCCTGAGGTTCTACAATGCCCAAACAGTAGAAACACCCCACAAATGACCCCATTTCAGAAAGAATACACCCTAAGGTATTTTTTGTCACAAGTTAGCGGAAAATTATTTTCTTTTTTATTTTTTTCTTACAAAGTCTCATATTCCACTAACTTGTGACAACATTTTTTTTTTTACATGAACTCACCATACCCCTCACGGAATACCTTGAAGTGTCTTCTTTCCAAAATGGGGTCACTTGTGGGGTATTTATACTGCCCTGGCATTTGAGGGGCCCTAATGCGTGAGAAGTAGTTTGGAATCCAAATGCGTAAAAAATGCCCTGTGAAATCGTAAAGATACTTTTTGGAATTTGGGCCCCTTTGCGCACCTAGGCTGCAAAAAAAGTGTCACACATGTGGTATCGCCGTACTCAGGAGAAGTAGGGCAATGTGTTTTGGGGTGTTTTTTTTACATATACCCATGCTGGGTGAGATAAATATCTCTGTAAAAGACAACTTTTCCCATTTTTTTATACAAAGTTGTCATTTTACAGAGATATTTCTCTCACCCAGCATGGGTATATGTAAAAAGACACCCCAAAACACATTGCCCTACTTTTCCTGAGTACGGCGATACCACATGTGTGACACTTTTTTGCAGCCTAGGTGCGCAAAGGGGCCCAAATTCCAATGAGAATCTTTACGATTTCACAGGGCATTTTTTACGCATTTGGATTCCAAACTACTTCTCACGCTTTAGGTCCCCTAAAATGCCAGGGCAGTATAAATACCCCACAAGTGACCCTGTTTTGGAAAGAAGACACCCCAAGGTATTCCGTGAGGGGCATGGCGATTTCCTAGAATTTTTTTTTTTTTGGCACAAGTTAGCGGAAAATGATTTTTTATTTATTTATTTATTTTTTCTTACAAAGTCTCATATTCCATTAACTTGTGACAAAAAATAAAATTTTACATGAACTCGCCATACCCCTCATGGAATACCTTGGGGTGTCTTCTTTCCAAAATGGGGTCACATGTGGGGTATTTATACTGCCCTGGCATTCTAGGGGCCCTAAAGCATTTGAAGAAGTCTGGAATATAAATGTCTAAAAATGTTTACGCATTTGGATTCCGTGAGGGGTATGGTGAGTTCATGTGAGATTTTATTTTAGTGGAATATGAGACTTTGTAAGAAAAATAAAAAATAAAAAATTTCTGCTAACTTGTGGCAAAAAAAAAAATATCTTCTATGAACTCGCCATGCCCCTCAAAAGTGATCTTTATAGCGCTGCAGCGATTTTACGGTGTTTTTGCAGTGATCAGAAAAAATTCTATTTCTGTCACTGCGGTGAGGCGGACCGAACGCAAGTGTGAGCACAAGATCAGGCCTGATCGGGCGAACACTGCGTTTTTTGAAGAGCCTATAGAACATGTCCTATTCTTGTCCGCAATTGCAGACAAGAAAAGGCATTTTCTATATAGTTCTGGCAATGTGTGGATCCGCAAAATGCGGAAAGCACATTGCTGGTGTCCGTGTTTTGCGGATCCGCGGTGTCAGTGTTTTGCGGATCCGTGGATCCGCAAAACACATACGGACGTCTGAATGGAGCCTTACAGGGGGGTGATCAGGGAGTCTAATATGGGGTGATCAGGGGTTAAGAAGGGGTTAATAAGTGACATGGGGGGGGGGTGTAGTGTAGTGTGGTGTTTGGTGCTACTTACAGAGCTGCCTGTGTCCTCTGGTGGTCGATCCAAGCAAAAGGGACCACCAGAGGACCAGGTATATTAGACGCTGTTAACAAAACAGCGTCTAATATACCTTTTTCGGGTTAAAAAAATCGCATCTACAGCCTGCCAGCGAATGATCGCCGCTGGTAGGCTGTAGATCCACTCGTTTACCTCCCGATCCTGTGAACGAGCGCTCCTGTGTGCGCGCGTTCACAGGAAATCTCGCGTCTCGCGAGATGACGCGCCAATGCGTCCAGGAGGAATAACCCAGCCGCCCGCAGGACGCAATCCTGCGTTAGGCGGTCGGGAGGTGGTTAAACACCATCTGCCGCCAATAAGGGACAATTTTTGGAAGGTTTATAATATGAATAAGCATAACACATGCGATGGCGCAGTGTTTTTAAACATGTCAACCATGCATTTATGTATATCAGTGTCATTTTGCTATTCCTGTCATTGTGTTAAAGAGCTTAAAAAGAAGGAGGGGGGGGCAAAAAGAAATAAAAAAAAATTAAAAGATAAGTAAAAGATATAAAAAATCTGAGTATAGTTTCAGGCAAATTGGATCATTTGAAGTAAAAACAAGGGTTTGAAAGGGCACTCAAAATATCTAGATAGAGTATGGATAACAAAGTTTTAGTAAAAAAAAAATACTACTATACAGATTTATTAAATTATGTTAATTAGTGACACATGATTGATACATAATTAATAACACATAATTTAGTGACACATAGTTAATAGCATATAACACTTGCATACAAATAACATCTGCATAAAAATTGCATAAAATTTAGTTTAATGCTTGTGATATGATCATATAATCGCAATATTGGTCATATATACCGTTAATTAGTAACACATAGTTAATAACATATAACACTTGTATACAAATAATACCTGCATAAAAATTACACCTGCATAAAAATTAGGGATCCCGTTAATTAGGTTAATGCTTGTGATATGATCATATAATTGCAATATTTGGTCATATACCGGCAATATCTAAAGAAAAAAAAACCCGCTTGTGGCTGGTTATGGAATTGTAGCAAAAAAGTTTTTCATATAGTCATAATGCGTAGTTGTAAAAAGAACCGTCACAGCAACAGCAATTGGTCAATAGATCATGTTCATAGTGAGACTTAAAATAATAGAAGTGGCCACTTAAAAATTTCTTTAAAAATGTATTTTAAAAAAGTAATGAAAAAAGTCACCAAGTAATGAGTATTTCAAAAGCATTTCAAGCCGGCGGCTTAATTTACCATACCCCCCCCCTTCAGGTTGGGGTGCCCGTCTCTGCTTTGGTATGTGGAGCGGTGCCTGGATGCACTATCCCTCTTGGTTCTGATATGCATATGCGAGGCGATGTGAGAGATGCCGGCGTCTCACGTGGTCTATCACACGGTGTCCCACGTGGCATCCCACGTGATCGGAACTCCGGACTTGAAAAAATGGAGCTCTCGGCGTCTTACTTATTTGATCCCTACACTGAAAAACGTCTGGGCCGTGGCATTAATAAAATCTTCTTCGCAGAGGAGGATTAGATTGAGAGTGATCATCTTCTCACTCCTCTTCTGGGAAAAAGACCCAATTATGCTCCGATTGATTACATGCACAGAAGTCCATGTTAAGCCTCACTCACACTCGATGAAAACCCAACCGATTTCATTAAGTCAATGAGGTCCATCGAGTGATGTTCATTCTTCTCTTTTAACAGAAAAGCTGCTTCCATTATTTTCATTGTAATGCTCCTTTAATGGAACAGAATAACAGAAATAAAAAAGAAAATGTGAACCCAGCCTTACTCCTCTCCTGGGATCATGTACTGTACAGTTCTAGAGGGAAAAGAGCAGTTATGGGTCTCCCCCACTTCCTGCAGTCTGTCAGAAGTGCCCCCTACTCAGTAGGGGACTGGCTACTTAAAGTGGAAAAAAATTTAAGTGGTCCCATATTGTGGGTGGGTCCAAATCGACAGCAGAACTAAATACCACAGTGCAGCACAAAATACCGCCCCAGCAGAACTGAATACTACAATAGCTTCCCCTCTGTGGTGTTCAGCGCCAGCTGGCATGTCCTGCTCTTCTTCTTCTCCAGTTGTCTATAATAAAGATATGGAAGAGGAGACCGCCCTCTTCCTATCTTCAGTTGTCTCTAATAAAGATATGGAGGAGGTGAGATGCGGGCCACAGCACCAAGCCACCCCTATCAAGATCATGCTGTCTGATCTTTCAGTGTTACCAAACATATAGGAGAATCCATTATTAGATACCTGTTACATCCAGTGACATCTCTTCTGATGTACATGTTCTCTTCTTTCACCTTTAGCCCAGACCGCCATGACAACTTCTTTCAGCCATGTCTCGTCAGCCTGCTGTTCTCCCCAATTACCTCAAATACTATACTGCAAAAATAATAGTGTCATACATATAACTGTAGTCTCTCTGGCAGTACTAGTACCATACCAAAGCAGAACACCCTTAACCCTTTCAGTACTAGAGGTTTTTTCATTTTTGCATTTTTATTTTTCTTCCCTGATTTTCCTTGAGCCATCATTTTTTTTATATTTCCGTTCACATAGCATTATGAGGGCTTATTTTTTGCGGGACAAGTTGTACTTTCTAATGCCACCATTAATTATGGCATACAATTGTGAGAGTAATCAGCTCATGTTAAGCAGATATATCTATACTCTTCTCCAATTCATTATATTTCAATATGCTAGCTTCAGTATTGAAAAGAATGTTACCTTTATCATATATTCCACTGTAACAATGACTAGGATTAAGGTAATCTGGAATAAGTGAAGACATCAGTCTGTTAGGAGGGGGGGGGGTATAGTATCCAAATTGGAAACAGGAAAAAGGGAGTTTTTACGTTATTGTTTAAAAATATTTCATGACAATTGTGAAATGGGTCTTGTGATCCTGTGTTCCTGAAATTCCAAGAAATGTGGATATTGATGAGCCAGATGGCTGGGATGTGTCCAAGCCAATTGTGGGAATCTGACCTTTAACTCCTTAAGGACTGGGCTAATTTTCACCTTAAGGACCAGGCCATTTTTTGCAAATCTGACCAGTGATAAGATAAGATAAGATAAGATGCCTTTATTGTCACTGTACAATACAATGAAATGTTGTTTGGAGCAATCCTAGATGCCATGGACAGAGGAACAAGAACTGACATTTAAACTAAAGCATTACACTAGAAGAAAAAAAAACATTGCACTAGAAAGCATTACTATTCCCAGTTCACAGCATATATATATATAGCAAGAGCAAAGTAGGAAGTGCTTATGAGTATATATACACACTGATTCAGACACCACTGCAGACAAGAGATCATCATGGGTTCATGAATGCAGCAGTCACTTTCAGTCTGTGGTAGTTTCTATCCTAGGAAGGGGCAATAGTCTCTGAGCATTTAGGAGACTGATTGTTTTGGGGTAAAAGCTGTTCTTCAGCCTAGTGGTGCGGGCATGTAGGGCTCTAAGACGCCTACCAGAGGGTAGGGGAATGAAAAGGCTGTGGCCGGGGTGAGTTGGATCCCCGCAGATAATTTTGCCAGTGATGATAACTGAGTACCAGTGATTCTGCCAGCCATTCTGAGGATGCGCTTAAGGGTCTTCTTGTCCTCAGAAGAGCAGCCGGAGGACCACCCTGTAATGCAGTATGTGATAACAGATTCTATGGTGCTCCTGTAGAAATTGACTAGCAGCTGTTTTGGGAGTTGTGCTTTCTTCAGACTCCTCAGAAAATAAAGCCTCTGAAGGCCTTTTTTGGTAATTTCTGTTGTGTTTTTTATCCATGACAGGTCATGACTAATATGAACTCCCAAGAATCTGAAACTTTGAACTATCTCCACGTTTCCACCATTAGTGCTAATGGGATGGTGTCCATTTCGTTTCTTCTTCCTAAAATCCAGAATCAGCTCCTTTGTTTTCTTGGTATTGAGTATGAGGTTGTTGTTCTTACTCCATCTCTCTAGGTTCTCAACCTCTTTCCTATAGGGTGTTTCATCATTGTTGGAGATTAGGCCTATCACGGTCGTGTCATCTGCAAATTTTATAATGGTATTGTAGTGTCCCACTAGGTAAAGGTGGGCACTACACAAGGGTTAATGTGTTTATTGCATTTACTGTCATGTGTTGTATTTCCCTGCTTTATCTGGGTGTCAGGCCTGTCAGGGTGCAGTTTAGCCTCCCAGACGTTAGGGGGAGCCAGAGAGCCCTAGATATATATAGGAAGGCCCGGACAGGGGAGAGGTAGTGTATGCCAGGGAACTAGAAGCGACACCTAGTCAACCTGAAGCTCCTGAGGCTAAGCTTAGCTCAGTAGAGACACCCCAGTAGTAGGAGTGCACCTCTAGGGAGAAACCTGCAGTCATCTATTTAATTCAGCAGAGAATCCAGCTAATCAGCAAAGGTACTGTAATAGATAAAGCAAGTGCCAATACTGGAGGAAGGAATTGATATACCAAGGATTCAAGCCAGCAATTAGGCATCCGGGCCTTGGGATCCAGCCAGCTAGAATAGCTGTGGGGATAGAGCAGCATTGTACTGCAAAGCATTAACTGTATACCCTCCAAGTATCTTGCAAGATTGAAACCTGTTGTGCTGTGAAGTAAACCTGCTGTGCATTTGTACTATAAAGGACTGCATCATTATCACCTACTGCAACTGTCTGTATAAAGTTGGACTGTTTCCTAAAGTAAAGCAACGTTTGGTTTACCACCTGTGTACTCCATTAATCCTCCTACAAATCGGTGTGCCACCGTTACAGGCACTGGCGTAACGATTTTTAAAGGGACCTTGCCTCAGGCACTCAAAACACCTGCAACATCCAGGGCACCTGACCCAACATCAGGCCAGGTCTCTCCATACAGAGTGTGCCCCAGAGGAACTTGTGTCTACCTCTCATTCACTGCCACATGCCTGCCCAGGGTTCTCCTCCAAAAAGTGAGTAACCCTCGATTGCCCATAACCGTGACCTCACTGTCGCAATACCCTGCAGGTCTGGCGTGCTGCATAAATTGGCGTCACGAACAGGATACGAGCATATCCGCGCCATTGTTGGATTACAAAAACTGTGTGCCACTATCCACCTAAAAAGTGACCAAGCCCTATTGCTTTATTGAAAAATTGCTGGGCCAAAGAGAACTGTAATAATTTGCGGTGTGACGATTATTGTGCATGGACTGTTTGCCGTTTGCTTAAGCCGCCGCTTGCTGTCAGTGAATAGACAGCGATTCGTCCAAAGATGGCCGCTTAACCTGACTGGATTACAAGTGCGCCTCGTGAGACCCGTTTGGCGCGAAAAAGAACAAGGTGAAGTCACCGCCCAGCCAACAAGGAGGGAAAACGCTGCCCTGTCTGGAAAAAGGAGCCGCCTACCTGAATCCCGGAGCTGCGAGAGGCCGCGCCTACCTGCTGACGCTGTGCGCAGGACGCCCAACGAACGTAGCCACGTATCTCGCGAGACCTCACCGGAGTAAGTACCGACTTTAACTTTCGGCTGGCTCTTTCCGATTACTTTACCGGAGCATTCCCGACCCCTGCCAGGGTACCGGAGAGGGTTCCCTATTAGTGACCAAAGACCTTACCTAAAAATAAATAAATAAAAATATTACATTGTCGCTCCGGTCCGCTCCGCTGACATTTAAGGGGCCATACCCACCTAGTAACGCCATGTCCGCACCTGAAGAAATCGGGCAGGTGGCCCCAGTCGTGCCTTCTGAAGTACCCGCAACCGACCCTAGGGTCCCTGCCGCCGCGGCACCGTCAAGCCTGATGCTGCTAACCATGCCGTATTATTTTGGGGCCCCCTGGTTCCCACGTTATTCAGGGGAAGCCCATAAGTTAAAGGACTTTAGGGACCAGATACTGGCCTTGTTCCGGCTTTACCCCATATCTGCCGAACAACAAATGGAGATCCTCCTTGCTCAGTTGGAAGGGGCCGCCCGCAGGGAATTCATGTCGTGGCCCCGTTCTGAAAAGAGTAGCCTGGAGCAGGTTTTTGATCGTCTCGGCACCACGTTTGAGGCCAGAACGGTGTCCGAAATTAAAATGCATTTCTTCAGCAGAAAGCAGCAACCTGGGGAGTCGCTCCGCGATTTTGCCCTGTCCTTACAAGAGACGCTGAGAGCTGTGGTCCAAGTGGATCCCAAAGAGGCTGAGGACCAGGACAAGACTCTTAGAGAGCAGTTTGTCGCGGGTATATGTACGGAGCATTTAAAGGGCCAGCTGCGGATGTTGTCGGCTCAACACCCCCACTGTACATTTTTGGACTTTAAAGAATTGGCCATCAGTATACTAGGTCAGAACCCTGCTGCAGGGCCAGCAGCCTTCCCTGAACCTCAGGCTTGTCAGCCAAAGACTGTTAATGTGGGGCCCACTGGAGTCAGTCAAGCCACCCAGGCTCCAGTCACAGATGTAGTGGCAGCCCTAATGGAGCAAGTGAACCACCTCACTCTGAGCTTAGAGAAAGTATGCAAGAAAATAGAGTGGGAAAGACCAATACTGCTGGAGGATGAAGGCCCTTTTCCTCCAAGGCTCCCACCTGCATATAGGGATGTCTACCCAAAAGAACCTGATGGATGGCCAAATTATCGGTCTAGAAATCGAAAGCAGCCTGTGTGCCACTATTGCAAAAAATATGGACATACTGAATCAATGTGCTGGCAGTTAAACGGGCAACCCCTGAGGCAGAGGACCGCCCCTCGGGAGGTAGAACAGTAGGTCCAAAAGCTCCAAGCTGGATGCCTAAATATGTGGGATCCCGTCCAAAAATTAAAATATGTATCAATGGGATACCCTTTGAAGCCCTTCTGGATACGGGGTCACAGGTCACCACCATCCACAGACCTGCCTTTGACAAGTTCTGGGATCCAAGTCTCCTCACCCTGCCACCAGAGTCCTGGCTAGACATCATTGCCAGCAACGGGAAGCCAGTGAAAGTCCACGGATACTGGGAACCTACTCTTCAGGTGGGAGAGGCCACCTTACCACAGCAAGGTGTAATTGTGGTGCAAGCAGGAGATAGAGGAGGACACCCTGTGATCCTAGGGACCAATGTCCTTAAAAACTGTTATTCTGAAGTGCTTGAGGCATTGAACCAAACTATATCCTCAGCCTTGCCTGCTTCCAGAAGGGTCATCCAAAAGACTATCAGCGCGCTGAGCGCTCAACAAAGGTTTGCCAACAAAAAAGGGGAAATTTGTACTGTTCGGATCCGGGACAACCGACCAGTAATCCTGCCTCCAAACTCTCAGATCATCCTTTGTTGCCGTGCAGTGTTAGGGATCCAGGGTCAGGACTACCAAGCCCTAGTGGAACCCATCCAGATTGAGAATCACCCCTTCGTACGGACAGCCAAGAGTCTGGTGACCGTGTCCTAAGGTAAAGTGCCTGTCCGTTTAATTAACTTTGGTGATCACCCCATTACTCTTTTTAAGCACTGCCCCGTTGCTCAGCTTTTCCAGGTGTCTTTCCAGGATGTGATCCGTCTGCCTGCCACGGAGGCGTTCCAGACCACACAGAGCAGCAGCCTCATCGCCAACACCTCAACAACATCCTGGTGGGAAGAGCTTCATGTGGGGAACGAATCCACCCCGAAAGAGCAAATAGAGGGAGTTCTAAATCTAGTGAGAGAACATCACAAGGCTTTCAGCAAGCACTCCACGGACTACGGAGAGGTCAGAATAATTAAACACACCATACCCACTGGCTCTTATCCTCCTATCAAGGAGAGGCACAGACCCATACCACCTACTCCTCATCAGTCTGTAAAAGAGATGATACAAGAGATAAAAGACTCTAACATAATCCGGGACAGTCATAGTCCCTGGGCTGCGCCCCTAGTCCTTGTGCGGAAAAAAGATGGTATCATAAGGTTCTGCGTGGATTACAGAAAGATCAATCAAATCACTCACAAAGATGCTTGTCCACTACCACGCATTGAGGAGTCCTTGACTGCCCTGGGGTCATCGGCCTACTTCTCCACCTTGGACTTAACTAGTGGGTACTGGCAAGTACCTATGGCCCCAGAAGATCGAGAAAAGACTGCTTTCACTACACCTATGGGCCTGTTTGAATTTAACTACATGCCGTTTGGACTGTGTAATGCTCCAGGGACATTTCAACGGCTGATGGAACGTTGTTTAGGACATAGGAACTTTGAAACCGTATTGTTATATCTAGATGATGTCATTATATACTCCAAGACGTATGAGGACCACCTAGAACACCTGGCGGAAGTGTTCCAAGTCCTTACCAAATATGGTCTCAAAATCAAGCCATCTAAGTGTCACCTGCTGAAACCAGCGGTAAAATACCTAGGGCACGTTGTCAGTGCCGAAGGAGTACAGCCTGATCCTGATAAACTTGCTGCTGTCCGCAATTGGCCTACTCCTACCACCGTAAAAGAGGTGAGAAGCTTTCTCAGTTTTGCAGGGTATTACAGGCGTTTCATACCCCATTTCGCACAAATTGCGGATCCAATCCAGGAACTCCTGAGGGGGCACCCTAAGAAGAGTTCAAAGACTCCTATTCCTGTTGAGTGGAGTGAAGAACGGGAGATTGCCTTCCAGCTCCTCAAGAAGAAGCTGACCGAACCCCCTTTTCTGGGTTACCCAGATTATCAGAAGCCGTTTCACCTCTACACTGATGCCAGTAAAAGAGGCCTGGGGGCTGTGTTGGCTCAAGTGCAAGATAACAAAGAAAGGGTAATTGCCTACGCCAGCAGATCCCTGAAGGGAGCTGAGAAGAACGACCAGAACTACAGTTCCTTCAAGCTGGAGTTTCTTGCCTTAGTGTGGGCAGTGACCGAGAAGTTCAAAGACTATCTCGCTGCCACGCCATTTGTGGCCTTCACAGACAATAACCCCCTGGCGCATCTGAACACGGCCAAGTTGGGGGCTCTGGAGCAAAGATGGGCCTCCCGCCTTGCCAACTATGACTTTACTGTGAAATACCGGGCAGGCCGCTCCAATGACAATGCCGATGCCCTGTCTCGGCTACCCACTACAGAAGCCCCAGATGAACCAAAAGATGCCTGGGAAGAAGTGGAAATGCCCGCGTTCTACAATAAATTTGCCCAGCAGGATAATATCCACTGAAAACCATCCTGCTGCTGATCCTTCCTCACCAGATGTCCCTGAGTCCAGAGGCGACCAAGAAAGGTGGATTAAGCTCCAGTCCGAAAGTAGAGTCCTCTGTGAACTGCTCGACTTCCTGACCAGTGGGCGAACTCTTGAGAGAGTCCGCAGGAGGAGTGCAGACCCAGAACTGATGAGACTGTGGAGACATCAACACCTACTCGTCCTTCAAAGAGGCCTGTTGCTTAGAAGGAGCCTGGATCCAGTGTCCTGTGATAGGATATACCAAATCCTCCTACCACGTCGAGATGCCAGTCTGGTGCTAGAAATGTATCACAACCAGTCCGGACACT
This sequence comes from Bufo bufo, assembly GCF_905171765.1. NCBI lineage: Eukaryota > Metazoa > Chordata > Amphibia > Anura > Bufonidae > Bufo > Bufo bufo. The sequence continues at coordinate 789,207,868 of NC_053389.1, read as the reverse complement.
TCAGCGTGCATAAATCTGATGCCACCATTCGCAGAAGATTCTATTGGATTGGGATGAGAGACGATATTGAGAAATGGTGCCGAGAATGCACTGCCTGTGCTGTGGGGCGAGCTGAACGCCATGACCAGAGGGCACCTCTCCATCCTATCGTAAGTAAAGCTCCTTTAGAACTTGTTGCTCTTGATCATGTGAAGTTGGAGCCGAGTCGCTAAGGGTATACTTATGCCATGACCATTATTGATCACTTCACTAAGTTTGTCGTAGCAGTGCCTGTGAAAGACCTGACAGCTAAGACTACAGCAGAGGCGTTCTGGAAGCATTTCCTTCTGCCCTACGGCTGCCCAGAGAGAATCCTCACCGACCAGGGGTCTGTGTTTGAGTCACAGATGTTCCAAGAGATGTGCCTGCTGCATAACTGCCAGAAAGTCCGGACCACCGCCTATCATCCCCAAGGGAACGGACTCTGTGAAAAGATGAATCAAACTCTCATCGAAATGCTGAGAGCAGTACCCCCTGAGACGAGGGGTGATTGGCCTACTCTGTTGCCACAGCTTATGTATACCTATAACAACACCATTCATTGTTCCACCGGTTACACCCCGTTCTATTTGATGTTTGGCTGACAAGGGAGGTTGCCTGCGTATCATTCCCTGGGTGTGCAAGTGCCGGATGTGATTAACCCACTGCCAAGGACTGATTGGGTAGTGGAGCACCAAAGACGTCTCCTCAATGCTAAGGAGATCGTTCAGGAACGCATGGGGAATGCGCGGGAACGACAACAAAAAGACTATGACCAGGCTGCCCACGCGGAACCCCTAGCTCTAGGAGACAAGGTATGGTTGAAAAACAACCACCGAACCAGCAAGTTGGACAGTAAATGGGAAAGGATTCCCTATATTATTTCTGCCATCCCCAATGCTGAAGCTCATATTTACCAAGTCTCCAGAGAAGGTAAAGGTTCTCAAATTATCCATAGAAATCGTTTAAAGCCTTGTATAGAAGGAGAACCGGCGGCAGAGGACATTGAGCCGGAGTCTCCTGAAACCGAATTGCCAGCTCCACCTGTGGACCCTATGCAGGCTGTGGAGAACTTACTCTATGACAAAAAACCGCTTCATTGGTTTCTCACACCCTGGTTGAACTTGATGGTCCCAGCTCCAGTTCCTGTTAGCCCTCAGCCTCAGGACACCTTGCCCCAGAGAGCTCCTGAAGTAGCTCCAGAGGCGGTGGGCTCCTCTGACCTTCCTGAGTCCAGGCAGGAAGAACCTCTGCCAGTAAGGAGGTCCACGCGATCTACCAGGGGGCACCCACCTGTGAGGTTTGGAGACTACATTATGGGCCCAGGTAGCCCCTCACAGGAAACCCCTGTTTAACCCTTTTGCAAGCCTGGGTACGGACTCATGTTATCCTTTGAGCCTCCAAGAACTTTTAATTGTTTTATATTTTCCTATGGACTATCCTGGTTTTTATTGATACGCTGCACCAGGTCAGCGCCCCTGTTCCCTTACATTATCCTGAGAGAAGAGAACGACGCCCCTTTTCACCACCACTTTCAGTGACATTGTCTGTCAGTTTTATATTGCTACTGTGGTGATTGTTGTGCATGCCTGTTCTCATTTTGTCTTTCAGGCTGCGTTTTCCAGTTGGGCGGACCCCTTTATGCTGCGCCGAGGACGGGCAACGTCATAGCGTGGGGGTATGTAGTGTCCCACTAGGTAAAGGTGGGCACTACACAAGGGTTAATGTGTTTATTGCATTTACTGTCATGTATTGTATTTCCCTGCTTTATCTGGGTGTCAGGCCTGTCAGGGTGCAGTTTAGCCTCCCAGACGTTAGGGGGAGCCAGAGAGCCCTAGATATATATAGGAAGGCCCGGACAGGGGAGAGTGTCACGGATGGTGTACAGGAAACAAGACAAAGCAAAAGAATCTATGACTCACTGGATCCAAAACTAAGGAACAAAAGGGAGACCCCTGCATAAGACCTGTCACTCTCCCTGACTGCTCAGCTTATGCGAACACCCCAAAAGTGGATGGTCGCATATCCACGTACCTCGACTATCTACCACCTGAATACCCTACAATAGTGAGGGGACACGACCACCGGCTCCCTACACTAGACACGGAGGGAGTCAGGGTCACCTGAGATCCAGCAAACAGAAAATCACAAATAAAAGTACAGCACTTATCTTTGTAGAAGACTGGGCAATAGGAACAGCATGCATGCACACACACACACACTCCAGGAAGTTGTATAAGCCGCACACTATTGCATTATGGGGAGGAATTTAAAGGGATGCAATCAGTCCAAACATATGACAGCTGAGAGAGGCTAACGAGATGAGGAACTGAAAACCAAAACAAAGAAAACTCAAGGAGGAGGTTCTGAAAGGCTTCTGTCAGAGCTTCTCAGCTGTCTGGTTGTGACAGTACCCCTCCCTCTACGAGTGGACTCCGGACACTCAGAGCCCACCTTCTCAGGATGGGACCTATGGAAAGCCCTGATGAGACGAGTGGCCTTAATGTCCGTCACTGGGACCCACATCCTCTCCTCAGGACCATAACCCTCCCAATGAACGAGGTACTGGAGAGAACCGCGGACAAGACGAGAATCCACAATCCTAGAGACCTGAAATTCAAGATTCCCATCAACCATAATCGGAGGAGGAGGCAAAGGTGAGGGTACAATGGGTTGAACATAAGGTTTCAATAAGGACTTATGAAAAACATTATGGATCTTCCAAGTCTGAGGAAGATCAAGACGGTAGTCAACAGGATTGATGACAGACAGGATCTTGTAAGGCCCAATAAACCTAGGACCCAACTTCCAGGAGGGAACCTTCAATTTGATATTCTTGGTAGACAACCACACCAGATCACCAGCATTCAGGTCCGGACCAGGCACACGTCTCTTATCCGCCACACGCTTATATCTCTCACTCATGCTCTTTAGATTATCCAGAATCTTTTGCCAAATAGATGACAAAAACGAGGAGAATCTGTCCTCATCAGGTAAACCAGAAGACCCCTCTCCCGAGAAAGTCCCAAACTGCGGATGAAACCCATATGCACCAAAAAATGGTGACTTATCAGAGGACTCCTGACGACGGTTATTTAAAGCAAACTCAGCAAGGGACAAAAAAGAACACCAATCCTCCTGATTCTCCGCCACAAAACAGCGCAGATATGTCTCCAGATTCTGATTGACGCGCTCTGTCTGGCCATTCGACTGCGGGTGGAAAGCAGAAGAGAATGACAACCGAACCCCCAAGCGAGAACAGAAAGCCTTCCAGAATCTGGAAACAAACTGCGTGCCCCTATCAGAGACTATGTCTGAAGGAATACCATGCAATTTGACAATGTGATCAATAAATGCCTGCGCCAGCGTCTTAGCATTGGGCAAACCAGGAAAAGGGATGAAATGCACCATTTTGCTAAAACGGTCCACCACCACCAGAATCACAGTCTTCCCCGAGGAACGAGGCAGGTCCGTTATGAAGTCCATGGACAGATGTGTCCAAGGACGGGAAGGAATGGGTAAGGGAAGGAGAGGACCTGATGGCCGTGAATGAGGGACTTTGGCACGAGCGCAAGTCTCGCAGGCTGCCACAAAACCCTCAACCGACTTACGAAGCGCAGGCCACCAGAATCTCCGAGCGATGAGATCCAGTGTGGCTCTTGCCCCCGGGTGCCCAGCAAGGACCGTAATGTGGTGTTCCTTAAAAATCTTGTGTCTCAAAGCGAGAGGCACAAACAACCTCCCAGGAGGACAAAGATCAGGAGCCTCCGACTGGGCTGCCTGCACCTCTGCCTCCAATTCAGGAAAAAGAGCAGAGACCACCACACCTTCAGCCAAAATGGGACCCGGGTCTTCAAAATTCCCACCTCCCGGAAAACAACGTGACAGGGCATCTGCCTTCACATTCTTAACCCCAGGGCGGAACGTGACAACAAAATTAAACCTTGAAAAGAACAAAGACCATCTGGCCTGTCTCGGGTTCAGACGCTTGGCTGACTCCAAGTAGGCCAGATTTTTATGGTCAGTAAACACGGTAATGGGGTGTCTGGCTCCCTCTAGCCAATGGCGCCATTCCTCAAAAGCCAACTTGATGGCCAACAATTCCCTATCTCCCACATCGTAATTTCTCTCTGCGGAGGAGAGTTTCTTCAAGAAAAAGGCACACGGTCGCCATTTGGCAGGAGAGGAACCCTGAGACAAGACCGCACCCACACCTACCTCTGAAGCATCAACCTCAACTATGAAGGGTAAAGAAATATCAGGTTGTACCAGGATGGGAGCGGAAGCAAAACTCTCCTTGATATTAGAAAAGGCCTTACGCGCCTCTACCGACCAGGAAGAACAATCTACCCCCTTTCTGGTCATATCAGTGAGTTGTTTAACAACAGAGGAATAATTCAAAATAAATTTCCTGTAATAATTGGCAAAGCCCAAAAAACGCATCAGCGCCTTCTGATTCTCAGGAAGCTCCCACTCAAGCACAGCGCGGACCTTCTCGGGGTCCATGCGAAAACCAGAAGCGGAGAGAAGAAACCCCAGAAATTGAACCTCTGGAACCGCAAACACACATTTTTCCAGTTTCGCGTATAATTTATTCTCCTGCAGGATGAGCAAGACCTGACGTAAGTGTTCCTTATGAGTTTTGAAATCAGGAGAAAAAATCAAAATGTCATCCAAATACGCTAATACAAATTTTCCCATTAAATGATAAAAAATGCTGTTCACGAAATGCTGAAAAACGGCTGGGGCATTCATCAAACCAAAAGGCATAACCAAATTCTCAAAATGGCCCTCAGGGGTATTGAAGGCCGTCTTCCATTTGTCTCCTTCTCTGACCCTGACCAAGTTGTATGCCCCTCTTAAGTTTAATTTGGAAAAGACTTTAGCCCCAACAACCTGGTTAAACAGGTCCGGGATCAGAGGAAGCGGATAAGGGTCACGAATAGTGATACTGTTCAGCTCCCTGAAATCCAGACAAGGTCTTAAAGAACCATCTTTCTTCTTAACAAAAAAAAAACCAGCGGCAACAGGTGACTTCGAGGGTCGTATGTGTCCTTTTCTCAGACTCTCAGAGATATAAGCACGCATAGCGACCCTCTCAGGTTGGGAAAGATTGTATAAACGAGATTTAGGCAGCTTGGCGCCTGGGATGAGATTAATAGGGCAATCGTACTCCCTGTGCGGAGGCAAACCCTGAACTCCACTCTCAGAGAAGACATCGAAAAATTCAGAGAGGAAAGGTGGTACAGTCTTAGTAGAAACCTCAGAAACAGATGTCGTGAGGCAATTCTCTCTGCAAAAGTCACTCCAACCATTTATTTGCCTAGCTTGCGAATCAATGGTGGGGTTATGTTTAGTGAGCCAGGGTAGCCCCAACACTAGAGGAGTAGGCAAACCGCTAAGGACGAAACATGACACATCCTCAACATGAGCATCACTCACAATTAAACGGATATTGTGAACTATGCCCTTTAATGATTTCTGAGAAAGTGGAGTGGAATCAATAGCAAAAACAGGAATATCCTTTCCCAAAGTGCATACCTGGAAACCATGAGTTATTGCAAATTGATTATCAATGAGATTGACAGCTGCTCCACTATCCACAAAAATCTCACAAAAAATGCTCTTGCTCTCTAGCGCCACCCTAGCAGGCAGGACAAAATGGGAACTACAAGCAAACGGAAAACCTTCAATTTCCGCCTCAACCCTGCCAATAGTAACAGACGGAACATTTTTAAAAGATTTTTTCCTTTTTGTTTCTTTATTACTCCCAGAAAACTGCCTGTATCTCCTAGAGGGACAAACATTTGCCAAATGATTTATACCTCCACAACAAAAACAAACCCTCCCATGCGGGCTGAATCTTCTATTGTCAGAGGCAATCAACCCCAGCTGCATGGGCTCCTGCTCAGAAGGGGCTGACAACGACTGAGACCCCTGCGCACAGAATGAGACCGCTGCACTGTCCCGGGACTGAGTATGACAGGAAGGAGAGATCTCTCCTCTCTCTCTAAGACGCCTGTCAATACGAACGGCCTGATACATAGCAGAGTCCAAGGAGATAGGCCTCTCATGAAAGGAAAATGCATCTTTCAATCCCTCTGAAAGACCATGGCAAAATTGACTTCGGAGTGCAGCATCATTCCAACCAGTATCAGCTGCCCATCTCCGAAATTCTGAGCAGTATATCTCTGCGGATTGTTTACCCTGGCATAACAGACGTAGTCTAGACTCAGCCAGAGCAATACGATCCGGATCATCATATATCTGACCCAGGGCTAAAAAGAATTCATCCACTGAACGGAGGGGCCGTGCCCCCTCCGGCAGCGAAAAGGCCCAGGACTGAGAGTTACCCCTGAGCAGCGATATAATGATCCCCACCCTCCGTTCCTCATCACCAGAGGAATGGGGAAGAAGGCGAAAATGGAGTTTGCAAGCCTATCTAAAACGCACAAAATTCTCACTACCCCCGGAGAACGTATCCGGGAGCGAGATCTTAGGCTCAGAACAAACTCCATGAACGCAAGCTGAACCGGTCACTTGAAACTGAGAAAAAGTCTTACGGAGATCAGCTACCTCCAATAAAAGACCCTGGAAGCGTTCAGCCAAAAGTGAAACCGGATCCATGCTTGAGACGGTTTTGGCGGCTTATAATGTCATGGATGGTTTACAGGAAACAAGACAAAGCAAAAGAATCTATGACTCACTGGATCCAAAACTAAGGAACAAAAGGGAGACCCCTGCATAAGACCTGTCACTCTCCCTGACTGCTCAGCCTATGCGAACACCCCAAAGGTGGATGGTCGCATATCCACGTACCTCGACTATCTACCACCTGAATACCCTACAATAGTGAGGGGACACGGCCACCGGCTCCCTACACTAGACACAGAGGGAGTCAGGGTCACCTGAGATCCAGCAAACAGAAAATCACAAATAAAAGTACAGCACTTATCTTTGTAGAAGACTGGGCAATAGGAACAGCATGCACACACACACCAGGAAGTTGTATAAGCCGCACACTATTGCATTATGGGGAGGAATTTAAAGGGATGCAATCAGTCCAAACACATGACAGCTGAGAGAGGCTAACGAGATGAGGAACTGAAAACCAAAACAAAGAAAACTCAAGGAGGAGGTTCTGAAAGGCTTCTGTCAGAGCTTCTCAGCTGTCTGGTTGTGACAGAGAGGTAGTGTATGCCAGGGAACTAGAAGCGACACCTAGTCAACCTGAAGCTCCTGAGGCTAAGCTTAGCTCAGTAGAGACACCCCAGTAGTAGGAGTGCACATCCTGGGAGAAACCTGCAGTCATCTATTTAATTCAGCAGAGAATCCAGCTAATCAGCAAAGGTACTGTAATAGATAAAGCAAGTGCCAATACTGGAGGAAGGAATTGATATACCAAGGATTCAAGCCAGCAATTAGGCATCCGGGCCTTGGGATCCAGCCAGCTAGAATAGCTGTGGGGATAGAGCAGCATTGTACTCCAAAGCATTAACTGTATACCCTCCAAGTATCTTGCAAGATTGAAACCTGTTGTGCTGTGAAGTAAACCTGCTGTGCATTTGTACTATAAAGGACTGCATCATTATCACCTACTGCAACTGTCTGTATAAAGTTGGACTGTTTCCTAAAGTAAAGCAACGTTTGGTTTACCACCTGTGTACTCCATTAATCCTCCTACAAATCGGTGTGCCACCGTTACAGGCACTGGCGTCACGATTCTTAAAGGGACCTTGCCTCAGGCACTCAAAACACCTGCAACATCCAGGGCACCTGACCCAACATCAGGCCAGGTCTCTACATCCAGAGTGTGCCCCAGAGGAAGTTGTGTCTACCTCTCATTCACTGCTGCATGCCTGCCCAGGGTTCTCCTCCAAAAAGTGAGTAACCCTCGATTGCCCATAACCGTGACCTCACTGTCGCAATACCCTGCAGGTCTGGCGTGCTGCAGTATTGGTATTGTGAATAGGTTTACAGTCATTTGTGAAGAGGGAGTAAAGAAGAGGGCTCAACACACAGCCTTGCGGTACCCCAGTGTTTAGTGTTAAGGATGAAGAGAAGTGCTTGCCCATGCGTACAACTTGTGGTCTTTTTGTAAGAAAATCCAGTATCCAGTTGCACAAGTGTGAGCTGAGACCCAAGTTGTTCAGTTTCGTTGCCAACTTGTTGGGAGGGATGGTGTTAAAGGCCGAGCTGTAATCAATGAACAGCATCCGCACATAGCTGTCTCTCTGCTCCAGTGTGACAGCGCAGTGTGAAGGGCAAGTGAGACAGCATCCTCCTATGTGCTCTGTAAGCAAACTGGTATTGGTCCATGGAGGTGCAGATCTTGCTCTTCATGTGCCTGAGGACAAGTTGTTCAAAGCACTTCATAGCAATAGGAGTGAGAGCCACCGGGCGATAATCACTTAAGGTCTTCACCCCTGCCTGTTTTGGAATTGGGACAATTGTGGAGGACTTCAGGCAAGTGGGGACAAGTGGGGACAATGGCCTGCTCTAGTGAGCTGTTAAACATACTGGTAAACACTGTTTTCAGCTGTTTAGCACAGTTTTTTAGGACTTTTCCAGGAACTTCATCAGGGCCAGCTGCTTTGTGGGGATTAATGTGGTTTAAGGCCTCTTTCACACTTGCGTTGTCCGGATCCGGCGTGTACTCCACTTGCCGGAATTACACTCCGGATCCGGAAAAACGCAAGTGTACTGAAAGCATTTGAAGACGGAACCGTCTTCCAAATGCTTTCAGTGTTACTATGGCACCCAGGACGCTATTAAAGTCCTGGTTGCCATAGTAGGTGCGGGGAGCGGGGGAGCGGTATACTTACAGTCCGTGCGGCTCCCGGGGCGCTCCAGAATGACGTCAGAGCGCCCCATGCGCATGGATGACGTGATCCATGCGATCACATGATCCATGCGCTTGGGGCGCCCTGACGTCACTCTGGAGCGCCCGGGGAGCCGCACGGACGGTAAGTATGCTGCTCCCCCGCTCCCCGCTACACTTTACCATGGCTGCCAGGACTTTAGCGTCCCGGCAGCCATGGTAACCACTCTGAAAAAGCTAAATGTCGGCTCCGGCAATGCGTCGAAACGACGTTTAGCTTAAGGCCGGATCCGGATCAATGCCTTTCAATGGGCATTAATCCCGGATCCGGCCTTGCGGCAAGTCTTCAGGATTTTTGGCCGGAGCAAAAAGCGCAGCATGCTGCGGTATTTTCTCCGGCCAAAAAACATTCCGTTCCGGAACTGAAGACATCCTGATGCATCCTGAACGGATTTCTCTCCATTCAGAATGCATTAGGATAAAACTGATCAGGATTCTTCCGGCATAGAGCCCCGACGACGGAACTCTATGCCGGAAGACAAGAACGCAAGTGTGAAAGAGCCCTAAGGCCCATTCTACCTCATGTGCTCTCAGCATCAGGGAACATGATGGAGCCTCTTGCTGGGCTAATTTGATGATAGGCAGCTCATTGTCTTTCTCAAATCGTGCAAAAAAAATATTTAGGTCATCAGGAGAGAAAGAATTTCCTGTGTTGATAGAACAGGTGTTGCTCTTATAATTCGTAATGGACTTGATACCCTGCCACATGCGTCGGGAATCAGAGCTTGTAAAATTATGTTGTATTTTTGTTTTGTAGCAGTGCTTTGCCGCCTTAATGCCCCTCTTCAGATTGGACCTGGCTGTTTTGTACTCCTCTGGGTCTCCCTTTCGGAAAGCAATGTCACGTGCCTTCAAAAGGTTTTGGACATTTCTGTTTATCCATGGTTTCCTATTTGGGAAGGTCCGAATGATTTTGGTATCAGTGACATTGTCCATGCAAAATTTAATATAGGATAGGACAGAGGAGGCCTATATGTTTAAGTCTGTGTGATTTTCCTTTGTAGCTCCCTGTTTAAACAAATCCCAATCTGTGTCCTCAAAACAATCCTGTAGTCTCATTGTGGCTCCTTCAGGCCAAACTCTGATTGTAAGCAAAGTAGGCTTAATCCTGGTGATAAGAGGTTTGTATGCTGGAGCTAAAAACAAAGACATGTGACCTGACCTGCCAAGATGGGGGGCAGGTGATGCTGTATAAGCATTTGCTATGTTGCAATAAACACGGCCCAATGTATTTCTCCCCCTAGTTGGGAATTTAACAAACTGGTAGAATTTGGGGAGCACAGTTTTGAGATTGGCTTGGTTAAAATCACCCGCTAAGGCTACTTTCACACTAGCGTTCGGAGCGGGTCCGTCTGATGTTTCATCAGACGGATCCGCTCCTATAATGCAGACGTTTGCATCCGTTCAGAACGGATCCGTCTGCATTATAACTTAGAAAATTTTCTAAGTCTGAAAGTAGCCTGAGCGGATCCTTTCAGACTTTACATTGAAAGTCAATGGGGGACGGATCCGTTTGAAGATTGAGCCATATGGTGTCATCTTCAAGCGGATCCGTCCCCATTGACTTACATTGCAAGTCTGGACGGATCCGCTCGCCTCCGCACGGCCAGGCGGCCACCCGAACGCTGCAAGCAGCGTTCAGGTGTCCGCTCACTGAGCGGAGCGGAGGCTGAGCGCTGGCAGGCATTGAGAATGCATTAGGGCCAGACGGATGCGTTCGGGGCCGCTCGTGAGCCCCTTCAAACGGAGCTCACGAGCGGACACCCGAACGCTAGTGTGAAAGTAGCCTAAGATGAACACTCCATCTGGATGGATATTTTGCAGACTGTTCGTAATATCATGCAATTTGGACAGTGCCAGCTTAACATTTGCTTGTGGAGGAATATAAACTACGGTGAGATACACGACTGTGAATTCCCTCGGTAAGTAGAACGGTCGGCATTTAAGTGTCATAAGTTCTAAATCAGCAGAGCAATATTGTTCAGCAATGACTGTGGAGGTGCACCAAGCCTTATGGACATAAATACACACTCCACCTCCCTTATTCTTACCGGACTCAGCGGTTCGATCCATTCGGTAGACAGTCCGATCCGCAAGTTCAATAGCCTCGTCCGGGATGTTAGTATTTAGCCAGGTTTCGGTGAAAAATGAGGAGCAAGTGTTTATCCTATCAGATGAGATCCTCAGTCTCAGCTCATCGATCTTGTTCACTATAGACTGGGTATTTGCGACGAACAGGCTGGGTAGTGCTTGCTTGTTTGGGGGGTTCTTTAATCGAGTATTGATGCCGCCCCTCTTGCCCCGCTTCTGCTTCCTTTCCCGTCTCCTTCTGTGCCGTCGCTTTGACGGTATAATCATCCAGTCGGGCACCGATGTCCTTAGAATCTCATCCGGGATATTAGGGGGTGGTGGTGGAACAGGACCTTTCATTCTGATGTCCAGTAGCTCTTGCACACTATACGCTGTGTGTGCTGTAGCAAACGGAATACTCGCTGTGCTTAAAATTATGTGGTGATAACTTTAAAACGCTTTGACTTATCCAGGCTATTCTGAGATTGTTTTTTCGTCACATATTGTATTTCATAACACTGGTAAAATGAAGTAAAAAAATTCATTTTTATTTATAAAAAAATACCACATTTGCCAAAATTTTTAAAAAATTAGCTAATTTCCAAGTTTAAATTTCTCTACTTCTATAATACATAGTAATACCTACAAAAATAGTTATTACTTTACATTCTCCATATGTCTACTTCATGTTTGGATCATTTTGGGAATGATATTTTATTTTTTGGGGATGTTACAAGGCTTAGAAGTTTAGAAGCAAATCTTGAAATTTTTCTGAAATTTTCAAAAACCCACTTTTCAAGGACCAGTTCAGGTCTGAAGTCACTTTGTGAGGCTTACATAATAGAAACCACCCAAAATTGACCCCATTATAGAAACTACACCCCTCAAGGTATTCAAAACTGATTTTACAAACTTTGTTAACCCTTTAGGTGTTCCACAAGAATTAATGGAAAATAGAGATCCAATTTCAAAATTTCACTTTTTTGGCAGATTTTCCATTTTAATAATTTTTTTCCAGTTACAAAGCAAGGGTTAACAGTCAAACAAACTCAATATTTATGGCTCCGATTCTGAAGTTTACAGAAACACCCCATATGTGGTCGTAAACCACTGTACGGGCACACGGCAGGGCGCAGAAGGAAAGGAATGCCATAAGGTTTTGGAAGGCAAACTTTGCTAGACTGGTTTTTTGACACGATGTCCCGTTTGAAGCCCCCCTGATGCACCCCTAGAGTAGAAACTCCGAAAAAGTGACCCCATTTTAAAAACTACGGGATAGGGTGGCAGTTTTGTTGGTACCATTTTAGGGTACATATGATTTTTGGTTGCTCTATATTACACTTTTTGTGAGGCAAGGTAACAAGAAATATCTGTTTTGGCACCGTTTTTATTTTTTGTTATTTACAACATTCATCTGACAAGTTAGATCATGTGGTATTTTTATAGACCAGGTTGTCACGGACGCGGCGATACCTAATATGTATACTTTTTTTTATTTATGTAAGTTTTACACAATGATTTCATTTTTGAAACAAAAAAATCATGTTTTAGTGTTTCCATAGTCTGAGAGCCATAGTTTTTTCAGTTTTTGGGCGATTATCTTTGATAGGGTGTGATTTTTGCGGGATGAGATGACGGTTTGATTGGCACTATTTTGGGGTGTGTATGACTTTTTGATCGCTTGCTATTATACTTTTTGTGATGTAATGTGACAAAAAATATTTTTTTTTACACCGTTTTTATTTTTATTTTTTTACGGTATTTACCTGAGGGGTTAGGTCATGTGATATTTTTATAGAGCAAGTTATTACGGATGTGGCGATGCTTAATATGTATACTTTTTTTATTTATGTAAGTTTTACACAATGATTTCATTTTTGAAACAAAAAAAATCATGTTTTAGTGTTTCCATTATCTGAGAGCCATAGTTTTTTCAGTTTTTGGGAGATTATCTTGGGTAGGGTATGATTTTTGTGGGATGAGATGACGGTTTAAATGGCACTATTTTGGGGTGCGTGTGACTTTTTGATCGCTTGCTATTACACTTTTTGTGATGTAAGGTGACAAACAATGGCTTTTTTTACACCGTTTTTTAATTTTTTTTTACAGTATTCATCTGAGGGGTTAGGTCATGTGATATTTTTATAGATCAAGTTATTACGGACGTAGCGATGCCTAATATGTACACTTATTTTATTATTTATGTAAGTTTTACACAATGATTTCATTTTTGAAACAAAAAAAATCATGTTTTAGTGTTTCCATAGTCTGAGAGCCATAGTTTTTTCAGTTTTTGGGCGATTAACTTAGTTAGGGTCTCATTTTTTGTGGGATGAGATGATAGTTTGATTGGCACTATTTTGGGGTGCATATGACTTTTTGATCGCTTGCTATTACACGTTTTGTGATGTAAGGTGACCAAAAAATGGTTTATTTAGCACAGTTTTTTTTTTATGGTGTTCATCTGAGGGGTTAGGTCATGTGATATTTTTATAGAGCCGGTCGATACGGACGCGGAGATACCTAATATAAGTTTTACACAATAACAGCTTTTTTAAAACAAAAAAAAATATGTTTTAGTGTCTCCATATTCTGAGCCATATTTTTTTTCTATTTTTTGGGCGATTGTCTCAGGTAGGGGCATATTTTTTGCGGGATGAGGTGACGGTTAGATTGGTACTATTTTGGTGGGCAAAAGCCTCTTTGATTGCTTGCTGTTGTACTTTTTGTGATGTAAGGTGACAAAAAAATGGTTTATTTAGCATTTTTTTTTTTTTTTTTACGGTGTTCATCTAAGGGGTTAGTTCATGTGATATGTTTATAGAGCCGGTCGATACGGACGCGGCAATACCTAATAGGTCTACTTCCCCCCCCCCCCCTATTTTTTACCAATTTTTTTTAATTTTATTTGAGGAAAATGACGTTTTTGTTTATTTTTACTTGAAACTTGAAAAATTTTTGGGGGAAAACTTTTTTTTTCACTTTCTTTTTTGTCCCACTTTGGGACTTCAATTTTTGGGGGTCTAATCCCCTTTACAATGCATTCCAATACTTCTGTATTGGAATGCATTGGCTGTATGAGTAATACTGTGTGTATTACTCATACAGCTTTCAGTTTTTGGGCGATTAACTTAGTTAGGGTCTCATTTTTTGTGGGATGAGATGATAGTTTGATTGGCACTATTTTGGGGTGCATATGACTTTTTGATCGCTTGCTATTACACTTTTTGTGATGTAAGGTGACCAAGAAATGGTTTATTTAGCACAGTTTTTTTTTTATGGTGTTCATCTGAGGGGTTAGGTCATGTGATATTTTTATAGAGCCGGTCGATACGGACGCGGAGATACCTAATATAAGTTTTACACAATAACAGCTTTTTTAAAACAAAAAAAATTATGTTTTAGTGTCTCCATATTCTGAGCCATCGTTTTTTTTTATTTTTTGGGCGATTGTCTCAGGCAGGGGCAGATTTTTTGCGGGATGAGGTGACGGTTAGATTGGTACTATTTTGGCCTCTTTGATTGCTTGCTGTTGTACTTTTTGTGATGTAAGGTGACAAAAAAATTGTTTATTTAGCACAGTTTTTATTTTTTATTTTTTACGGTGTTCATCTAAGGGGTTAGGTCATGTGATATGTTTATAGAGCCGGTCGATACGGACGCGGCGATACCTAATAGGTCTACTCCCCCCCCCCCCCTATTTTTTACCAATTTTTTTTAACTTTATTAGAGGAAAATGAAGTTTTTGTTTATTTTTACTTGAAACTTTAAATTTTTTAGGGGGAAAACTTTTTTTTCACTTTATTTTTTATCCCACTTTGGGACTTCAATTTTTGGGGATCTAACCCCCTTTACAATGCATTCCAATACTTCTGTATTGGAATGCATTAGCTGTATGAGTAATACTGTGTGTATTACTAATACAGCTTCCTGCCTGTGAGATCCAGGGGGCTGGATCTCATAGGCTCGTCACAGGAAGGCAGCGCCGATGGCTATTTCCTGGCTGATTTGAGCAGGCACCTTGTTCCGACCACCGCCCGCAGGGCGGCGGTGATCGGAAATACACATGACGTACCGCTATGTCATGTGTCCTTAAAGGGGTTATTCGAGTTAATGAAAAAAAATAAAAAACTCTTAAAACCCATCAGGATATACATATAATTTGGTTAGCTAGATTTCATCAAGTTAAAACCCATATGTCCACCTTTTCATGGTTCTGTCATTGCTTTGTTTACATGCTGAGGGGCCGTATAACAACAAAGCCTGAGCTCTCCCTCATGAATATTTCTGGGTGTGAACAACCTGACCTTTCCGCCCCCTGCTCTGTATTTTGCATTAAAAAAAACACATGATCATCTCCTAGCTCACACTGGCAGAAGATCTGTCACATTGCAGCTGGAGCTGCCTGCCGGATCCGCCGATCAGTGCGACAACTGACAGCATAATGCGGATCCGTCTAGAAATGCATTGCAAGAACGGATCCGTCTATCCGCTTGTCTGGCAGTCTTTTTCACAGTTTTCATGGTCTGTGCATGCGCAGACCGGAAGGACGGATCCGTCCTTCAGGTCCTTCAGTTGTTTTGCAATGCCGGATCCGGCAGGCAGTTCAGTCGTCGGAACTGCTCGCCGGATCACTCTGCTGCAAGTGTGAAAGTAGACTTAGTCCTGTGACCTCTCGCCATGCTGCACCAGAGCTCCGCACCCGTCCCCATTATAGTCAATGGGGATGGAGCGGCAGTCCAGCGGCACGGCCAAATAGCGGCAGGGCGGATGCGACAGGGTGAACAGCCTGTCGGATACGTCCTGCCGCTAGTGTGAAAATACACTTACGCTAGTGGGAAAGTACCATTATCAGGATCTGTATCTAAGCAATATCTATATTATTCAAACATATATTCAATATGGATATTGTTTAGCTAAATATATATATATATTGGTGGCAGATATGGTTTTTCTATAGCTAAATCAAAAAATATGATGGACTATTATATATTTATTTTTCCCAGGGGGTGGTAACTGTATAATGTGTAGTTGTGGAGGGTAACATGGGTGTAAGTACGATCCCCAGATGCAGAGGGGATCACACTAACTCTAGCCCAGTGAGAAACATACCCTGCTGCCGGAGAAGAGATCGCCTCGGCTCTGGTGCGTACCGCGCATGCGCGATCGCATACCATCGCCGAGGCATAGTGAGAAGAGCTGGAGAGGGGAGGGCACCAGAGGCTCTGACGTCTCGTTTACAGAGCCTGGCCGCTCCCTCAAGCAGGGAGAAGCCTGTAAACGAGACGTCATCACCAGAGCCGGCTTGCTGACGTCGGGGGTCACATGACCCATAAGTGAACTGGCCAAACGGGGAAAGATAGCTAATGTAAGGGATTAGAAGAAACTTTCAATAGACTATAATAAGAGTAATTAGAATGAATTTATTTAAGTCGGATAACCCCTTTAAGTACCGGGACATCATGCCGTACCCAGGGCCGGCCTCCGGCCTTAGGTGTTCAGGCGCCCTGTGCGAGCTAACCTTGTGGCGCCCCCCCCCTCAAAAAAAAAAAAAAAAACACTGCTTGTTGCTGGCATCATGGCATAGGCTGGCGGAAGGGAAAAATTACGTACGGGCCAGTGCTTTTTCCCTACCCTAACCGCTGGTGAGGCTCCCAGCGCATGCGCAGTGTCGGCCGGTGTCCAGCTGAGAACATCCATCCGATCACCGCACCTGTGCACTGGCCCATAATTTTTCCCTACCCTTACCGCCGGCGAGGCTCCCAGCGCATGCGCACTCTGCTGTGAAATTTCCCTAACCCGTCGTTGTGCACAGTGCGCCCCCCCCAATATAATAAACATTGGTGGCGCAGTGCGCCCCCCCCCAATATAATAAACATTGGTGGCGCAGTGAGCCCCCCCCCCAACACCCCAGTATAATAAACATTGGTGGCGCAGTGGGCCCCCCCAATATAATAAACATTGGTGGCGCAGTGCGCCCCCCCAACACCCCAGTATAAACATTGGTGGCGCAGTGGGCCCCCCAATATAATAAACATTGGCGCAGTGTGCCCCACCAATATAACAAACATGAGCGCAGTGCGCCCCCCCAATATAACAAACATTGGTGGTGCAGTGCACCCCCCCACCCAATATAATAAACATTGGTGGCGCAGTGCGCCCCCCCCTCCCAATACCCCAGTATGATAAACATTGGTGGCGCAGTGGGCCCCCCCAATATAATAAACATTTGCACAGTGTGCCCCCGCTAATATAATAAACATTGGTGGTGCAGTGCACCCCCCCCCCCAATATAATAAACATTGGTGGCGCAGTGGGCAGTGCCAATGAGGGTTAAAAAATAAAAAAATAATTAACTCACCTCCTCCAATTGATCGTCTTCTGTTCTTTCTTCATGACCTGTCAAAGGACCTGTGGTGACATCACTGTGCTCATCACATGATACATCACCATGGTAATGGACCATGTGATGAGCTCAGTGACGTCACCACAGGTCCTGAAGAAACAGGAGACCGGCAGCTACGCGATCAACTGGAGGAGGTGAGTTAATTTTTTTTTAATTTTTTTTTAACAGTCATTGGCACTTCCCACTGAGCCACCAATGTTTCTTATACTGGGGTGTTGGGGGGGAGGGGGGGCGCACTGTGCCACCAACGTTTCTTATACAAATACAGGAGGCGGGTGCCGGAATCACATAGCCGGCACCCGACCTCTGTGACAGGGAGCTGCGATCCGCGGCAGTTAACCCCTCAGGTACCGCACCTGAAGGGTTAACTCAACTGCAGCTGATCGCAGCTCCCTGTCACAGAGGTCGGGTGCCGGCTATGTGATTCCGGCACCCGCCTCCTGTATTTGTATTCAGGTCAGTTATCTTCATTGGTGGCGCAGTGGCCACAGCCCCTCCCCTCCTCCTCCCGTCTCTCTTCTTATTGGCAGCGGCGGGGGCAGCAGCAGGCAGGTCAGACACAGGGGAGGAGGAACGAATCAGGTCAGACAGGGGAGGGGGAGATGGAGGGGGCGCCCCGAGGGAGAACTCAGAACACAAGTGCCGCCTCGCCTGCTGCCGCATATTACATTGCGAGCTGTCGGCCGCCCAGCGCCCCTGTTGCTATGGCGCCCTGTGCGGCCGCACAGCCCGCACACCCCAAAGGCCGTACCAGTACATCATGTGTCCGGAAGAGGTTAAATTCGACTTTTTTCAGGTTGCTTTATTGCCCAGTTATATAAGTGTACTTATTGCCAATATGTATCGCGTGGAATTATGTAATTTGTATTGCCCAATTATAGCACTGTAACCACCCTGAATTATCTTGTAACTCCTATAATGAGAAGTGCATAAAATAAAGACGTTAGGGGTGGTCTAACCAGATCTCCTCAGACATATCACTTGCATCTGTCTGTGATTTCTAGGCCGATTTAATTAATCGGTCTTTTTAGGCAGAGACCGATTAATTAAATCGGCCTAGAAATCACAGACAGATGCAAGTGATATGTCTGAGGAGATCTGGTTAGACCACCCCTAACGTCTTTATTTTATGCACTTCTCATTATAGGAGTTACAAGATAATTCAGGGTGGTTACAGTGCTATAATTGGGCAATACAAATTAGTGGGAAGCAGGTAAAAAAAAATCCAAATGCAGTGGAATTGTAAAAAAACCGCAATTCCTCCACCATTTTATGGACTTTGTTCCCACGGCGTTTTGTTTGCAGCAAAACTGACCTGTACCCTTCATTCTCTGGGTCAGTACGATTATAACGATACCCAATATGCATAGGTTTCTTATGTTTAAATAGTGTAAAAATAAATGTAAACTTTGAAAAAAAAAAAATTATATCACCATTAGAGATGAGCAAATTTTTCAAAATTCAAAAAAGTTTGATCCGAATATATTCGCTGTGAATTTCGTTAAAAAATGGCTATTTCCTGGCTGCAGAGAGCCTTTATAGTGGTGTAGAACACTGTGCCTTGCAGTAACACACATAGGGAGTCTGCTGTGGTAGGGAAATAATACTGTGAGTCTGTATGACATGCAGATGACAGGCGTCACTCTCAGAATCACTGCACACTTCACTTATTGGGGCAGTCACGGGGCCAAAACTGACCAAATAACTCAAGTGTAAACTCAGCCTTACAGGTCAATGTTAGCGCCAAGAAGAAGTGCACTCCTTTTGCATCTTCATCAGCTGATTCCACATAGATGTCTACAGAACCTGTTCTATTAAACCAGAGGTGGGCAAACTATTTGACTTGTGGGCCACAATGGGTTCATATACTGTCCTGAGGACGGCGATACAGATGAATATGGAGATGAGCGCTTCCACAATGGAAGCGCTCATCTCCACTCCTGCTGCCTCCGGACAGAAAGGGCCCCTCAGGCGCTGGGCCCTGCTGACGGCGCCCCCCTCTTCTGTCCTCCTCGCCCGGCTATAGAAACAGCCCTGGGAGGAAGCATGGAATCCGGAAGCCGCAATCCTCAATCGCCGCCTGAACTCTTCCCCGGCTCTGTCACTTCCCATCGCAATCGCTTGAGCAGCTCTGCGGGCCGGATAAAAAGGTCCGCCGGGCCATAGTTTGTTCATCACTGTATTAAACGCTTATACAAGTAGAGCCCCCCGACAGAGTGGAGAGGGTGTCAGCAGTAAGTTTGTGTTGACGTCGCTGATTATTTTGCCCTTTCTCTGATCCGTCAGAACAATAACCCACAAAAAACGGATCCTGTCTGTGGAGCATCCGCCTTCAGTCGGTCAGCATTTGGTCAGTAATCCATCAGTACACTGCGTGCAGAATTATTAGGCAAATGAGTATTTTGACCACATCATCCTCTTTATGCATGTTGTCTTACTCCAAGCTGTATAGGCTCGAAAGCCTACTACCAATTAAGCATATTAGGTGATGTGCGTCTCTGTAATGAGAAGGGGTGTGGTCTAATGACATCAACACCCTATATTAGGTGTGCATAATTATTAGGCAACTTCCTTTCCTTTGGCAAAATGGGTCAAAAGAAGGACTTGACAGGCTCAGAAAAGTCATAAATAGTGAGATATCTTGCAGAGCGATGCAGCACTCTTAAAATTGCAAAGCTTCTGAAGCGTGATCATCGAACAATCAAGCGTTTCATTCAAAATAGTCAACATTGTCGCAAGAAGCGTGTGGAAAAACCAAGGCGCAAAAAAACTTCCCATGAACTGAGAAAAGTCAAGCATGCAGCTGCCAAGATGCCACTTGCCACCAGTTTGGCCATATTTCAGAGCTGCAACATCACTGTAGTGCCCAAAAGCACAAGGTGTGCAATACTCACAGACATGGCCAAGGTAAGAAAGGCTGAAAGACGACCACCACTGAACAAGACACACAAGCTGAAACGTCAAGACTGGGCCAAGAAATATCACAAGACTGATTTTTCTAAGGTTTTATGGACTGATGAAATGAGAGTGAGTCTTGATGGGCCAGATGGATGGGCCCGTGGCTGGATTGGTAAAGGGCAGAGAGCTCCAGTCCGACTCAGACGCCAGCAAGGTGGAGGTGGAGTACTGGTTTGGGCTGGTATCATCAAAGATGAGCTTGTGGGGCCTTTTCGGGTTGAGGATGGAGTCAAGCTCAACTCCCAGTCCTACTGCCAGTTTCTGGAAGACACCTTCTTCAAGCAGTGGTACAGGAAGAAGTCTGCATCCTTCAAGAAAAACATGATTTTCATGCAGGACAATGCTCCATCACACGCATCCAAGTACTCCACAGCGTGGCTGGCAAGAAAGGGTATAAAAGAAGAAAATCTAATGACATGGCCTCCTTGTTCACCTGATCTGAACCCCATTGAGAACCTGTGGTCCATCATCAAATGTGAGATTTACAAGGAGGGAAAACAGTACACCTCTCTGAACAGTGTCTGGGAGGCTGTGGTTGCTGCTGCACGCAATGTTGATGGTGAACAGATCAAAACACTGACAGAATCCATGGATGGCAGACTTTTGAGTGTCCTTGCAAAGAAAGGTGGCTATATTGGTCACTGATTTGTTTTTGTTTTGTTTTTGAATGTCAGAAATGTATATTTGTGAATGTTGAGATGTTATATTGGTTTCACTGGTAAAAATTTATAATTGAAATGGGTATATATTTGTTTTTTGTTAAGTTGCCTAATAATTATGCACAGTAATAGTCACCTGCACACACAGATATCCCCCTAAAATAGCTAAAACTAAAAACAAACTAAAAACTACTTTCAAAAATATTCAGCTTTGATATTAATGAGTTTTTTGGGTTCATTGAGAACATGGTTGTTGTTCAATAATAAAATTAATCCTCAAAAATACAACTTGCCTAATAATTCTGCACTCCCTGTATTGCTAATGCCAAAAAAAACAGCAGTGGATCTGCAATGCCCTTTATTACCAGTGTCTGGGGTATCCCTTAACCTTTAAGAGGTTTTTACAATATATGTCCCTTTTGATAGAGCAAGTTGTCGTGGCGCCAGTTCCCTTTCAGCAACGAGGACATGGAGTCCCCTTTAAGATGGAATAAGTGTGTATACCCAAGTGTTGGATTGCCAGAGTGGTGTAGGATGGTGTTGCATGCACATGTCACGGTGCTCCTACTTGGATATTTTTGGATAAACTTTCATCAGAAAACAATTGTAACGGTCACGTACACACACACACACACAGGGGGAGGATAGTGACCACTGCGCTCCACCCTCACCCCTGGCCCTGCCTACTTGCCTCACGAGTCCTGATGACAGGGGACAACTGGACGGCAGTCCCTAACTTAGGATACGTGCGGGAAGGACAGACAATACAAATAACGGATAGTGAACGGACCGGGTCAAAACCAAGAGGACAACGCAGTACAGAGGGATAAGCAATGAATGGTCAGGAGAAGCCGGGGTCATAAATACCAGGAGAGTCGAGAAGTACCAAAGGAGTCTGCAAAGAATAGTCAGGTGGAAGCCGAGGTCAGAATACCAGGAGGGATGCGCAGTACAGGAGGAGCAGGCAAAGGATCGTCAGGGAACAGGATCAGGTAAGTATACAGGTATCCAACAAACGCCAGGAACCTAAATTAACAGGCAACCTGTGGCCAGCAGGCTGCCTGTATTTATAGTGGGGAATGAGGGTCATGTGACGTGGCCAGCGTCACATGACCGACAGACCGACCAGTCGAGCACCGAGAGATCAGCTCGGCGCTCAAGGCAGACCTAGGAGCAGGGAGCCTCCCAGCTAGCAAAGCCGCCCTGGGAACGAGGTCAGACACAGATCCTCGCTCCCGAAGCTAAGCAGCAGGCTTGCAGCTGATGGGAGACCGAGTGTGCCTTCGGCACCCTGTTACAACAATCTTCCAACTTTGTCTTGGTCCTCAGCAGGTTTAGGCATCTCAACTCTCTCAGCTCTAATATGTCAGCTGGATTAAATAAGAACTTTTCCTCTTCTGCTGGAATTTAGCTTTCTGTAGTCTGTCTCTTACTGTAATCCTAGGAACTTCTTCCTGGCTTCAAGCTTACTTAGCTTGACTTTAGGGGGGGGGGGGGTAAGCTAGACATAGGCCTCATGCACACAACTGTTGTGTGCATCCGTGTCCGTTCCGTCATTTTTCACAGTTTAGCGGAGGTCCCATTCATTTCTATGGAGCTGTGGAAAAAAAAATTATAGTCCTCCGGCTACCAAATCATAAGCCAATTCTGATGGTACCATACAGGCCTTACAACTGCTACACAGAGAGGATCCCTTGTGCGTTTCATTTTTCCTTCCTTCTGACAGATCAGAAGAAGGGTCAAATAAATGATGATGTCAGATAAGCCAAAAAGGCTAAATAGTGGCCCAGTCATGAAGTGGGGAGGGTGGGAACAGCATGAGAAGTAGACAGAGTGGCCCTATGACATAGTGGTGATGTGGAAGCAGCATGAGGAGCCCAATGACAGAGGGGCCCAATGACAGAGTCTGGAGGTGGCGGCAGCATTAGAAGGCCACAGAGCGGCACAATGATAGTGTGGAGGTAGCAGCAGCATCAGGAGACCACAGAGTGGTCCTATGACATAGTGGTGAGGTGGAAGTAGCATGAGGAGGCCACAGAGTTGCACAATGACAGTGTGGAGGTGGCGGCAGCATCAGGAGACCACAGAGTGGCAAGGTGACATAGTGTGGAGGTGGCATCAGCATGAGAAGACCACAGAGTGGCCCTATGACATAGTGGTGAGGTGGAAGTAGCATGAGGAGGCCACAGAGTGGCACAATGACAGTGTGGAGGTGGCGGCAGCAGCAGCATCAGGAGGAGGCCACAAAGTGGCACAATGACAGTGTGGCGTTGGCGGCAGCATCAGGAGACCACAGAGTGGCAAGGTGACAGTGTGGAGGTGGCGGCAGCATCAGGAGACCACAGAGTGGCAAGGTGACATAGTGTGGAGGTGGCAGCAGCATGAGGATACCACAGAGTGGCCCTATGACATATTGGTGAGGTGGAAGTAGCATGAGTAGGCCACAGAGTGGCACAATAACACTGTGGAGGTGGCGGCAGCAGCAGCATTAGGAGGAGGCCACAAAGTGGCACAATGACAGTGTGGCGTTGGCGGCAGCATCAGGAGACCACAGAGTGGCAAGGTGACAGTGTGGAGTCTGGAGGTGGCGGCAGCATTAGAAGGCCACAGAGCGGCACAATGATAGTGTGGAGGTAGCAGCAGCATCAAGAGACCACAGAGTGGTCCTATGACATAGTGGTGAGGTGGAAGTAGCATGAGGAGGCCACAGAGTTGCACAATGACAGTGTGGAGGTGGCGGCAGCATCAGAAGACCACAGAGTGGCAAGGTGACATAGTGTGGAGGTGGCATCAGCATGAGAAGACCACAGAGTGGCCCTATGACATAGTGGTGAGGTGGAAGTAGCATGAGGAGGCCACAGAGTGGCACAATGACAGTGTGGAGGTGGCGGCAGCAGCAGCATCAGGAGGAGGCCACAAAGTGGCACAATGACAGTGTGGCGTTGGCGGCAGCATCAGGAGACCACAGAGTGGCAAGGTGACAGTGTGGAGGTGGCGGCAGCATCAGGAGACCACAGAGTGGCAAGGTGACATAGTGTGGAGGTGGCAGCAGCATGAGGATACCACAGAGTGGCCCTATGACATATTGGTGAGGTGGAAGTAGCATGAGTAGGCCACAGAGTGGCACAATAACACTGTGGAGGTGGCGGCAGCAGCATCAGAAGGCCACAAAATGGCCCTATGACATATTGGTGAGGTGGAAGTAGCATGAGTAGGCCACAGAGTGGCACAATGAGAGAGCGTGGAGGTGGCGGCAGCAGCATCAGGAGGAGGCCACAAAGTGGCACAATGACAGTGTAGAGGTGGCGGCAGCATCAGGAGACCACAGAGTAGCACAATGACAGAGTATGGAGGTGGCAGCAGCATGAGGAGACCACAGAGTGGCAAGGTGACATAGTGTGGAGCAGGCCCGTCGCTAACAGACAGGCAAAACAAGCAATTGCTTGGGGCCCCGAGCTGGCCCGGGGCCAAGCAGAGCCGGTGCTTGTTTTGCTTCCTTTAAGGCTGCAGCCGCCTGAGCGCTCTATAGAGAGCCTCAGACGGCTGCAGCACTCCTGGTTACCTCCCGAGTTCCTCCTCTGCTGACTGCTGCTCTGTAGCGTGGCTGAGCTCTCCTCCTCTACCTCCTGGCTGTCACTCAGTCCGGCCGGGTACCGCGCGGTACAGGAACAGGGGATTCAGTTTCCTGTTCCCGGCCGGACTGACAGGAAGTGTACACTGAGTGCTCACTTCCTTTTAGTCAGGCCGCGGCCGGGAACAGGAAACTGAATCTCCTGACCTGTACCACGCAGTTCCCGGCCGCACTGAGTGACAGCCAGGACTGGCGGTAGAGAGCGAGGAGCTCGGCCACGCTACAGGGTCCAGGGAAGGAGCCGGAGGACTGAATTAACTTAGGAACTTATCTAAGGTAGGGTAGGGAGTAAAAAAAAAAAAAAACAGGGAGGGGGAGAGTAAGTAGGACATTTGTTGAAAATGTTCAAATTTCATGCACATAAACAGCAGTATTTGCACTGTAAACCTCCTTTTTTATTTATATAAAGTGTGGGTGAACTTAAACTGTATGGCTATACTGTGGTTCCTGTAGGCTTTGCGTGCGGAAGGTGGGGAGGGCGTGGAGGGGGGCCCTCCATGTCTATTTTGCTTGGGGCCCCCAAATTCCTTCAAACGGCCCTGGTGTGGAGGTGGCAGCAGCACGAGGAGACCACAGAGTGGCAAGGTGACATAGTGTGGAGGTGGCAGCAGCATCAGGAGGCCACAGAGTGGCAAGGTAATGTAGTGTGGAGGTGGTAGCAGCATCAGGAGGCCACAAAGTGGCAAGGTGACATAGTATGGAGGTAGCAGCAGCATGAGGAGACCACAGAGTGGCAAAGTGACATAGTATGGAGGTAGCAGCAGCATGAGGAGACCACAGAGTGGCAAGGTGACATAGTGTGGAGGTGGCAGCAGCATCAGGAGACCACAGAGTGACCTGGTGACAGACTGGGGAGGTGGGGGGCACTAAAATTTCCCACTGACGATGCTGTGTGTAATAAGGAGCACTTGGCATCAGATGTGTGGCATCATGCGGGTGGCAGCATCAGAATAGTAGCTGAGGCAGGTAGCCAGAAGAAACCTGTTTCTTTTGTCAAAGTTTGGGTGAGGCAGCATGGATGATCTAATCTGATGCATCAGACAATGGTCGGTGGAAATCTTGGCTGATCCACGCCTGATTTATCTTGACAAAGAGGTTGATGGAAGCATATTCATCCAAACATCCTTTATTAGTCGTTACTCCATGAACAATGTACAAAAAGGCCAATAAAAAGCAGCAACGTTTCAACTACGCAGTAGTCTTTGTCAAGCATAGTATGAAGTGCTCCCCCAACAAATTTTATAGTACATCTAGTGCCTCCCACAACATCACCTAAACCTATCAAAATAGGTAATAAATAATTACAAATACCCGGCTTAAAAGGCCACCAATAGAAATTCACTGCATTATGATTACTATCGCAATTCACCTTTGCATACAATATGAAATGGAGAATATCCAGCAATGGACACCTTACCTCATGCACATTACTTCAGTTTGGCGTCTCAACATCATCTCTGCACATGTACATTTACACGTATCGATCCACCTAACAATTCATGACAGCAGCAGGTCATGTGATCAAACTGCGATCACATGATCTCTTCGTGCTATTCTATCTGGCCCGGCTATCTTCCGGCCTCACTGGCTTCCACGTAACTATAGTGATCACATTTCCTGCGCTCCTCCCTGTGGTCTTCAGGTCATGTGATTGAACTGCGATCACATGATCGCAACTTACGCTCGTAGCCGGCTAACTTTGTCTCTGACGTAGATCGCATCACGTAGTCATAGAGATAGATCTCACAATCCCATATAGTTACACCTCCACACGTCGGCGCTGCCGTGCACTTTGGCAGACACCGACAGGCTCAAGGACTGGCCCACCTTCTGTTCTACATGTGTGTGCAGGGCTGGTACTGCCTTTTTTGGAAAGAAATGGTGGCTTGGGTCTCTCCACCTCGGCTCAGCACAAGCCATCAGTTCTCTGAAAGGTGCAGAGTCCACCACTTGGAAAGGGAGGGACTGCAGCACCAGCAACTTGGACAGGAGCACATTCATCTTTTGCGCCGTTGGATGAGTGCACACATACTGTTGTCTTTTGGCAATCGCTTCGCTGATCGATTGCTGACAGAATGACTGATGAGGAGAAGGAGGACGAGGAGCAGGAGCATCAGGACCGGTAGATGGGAAGGACAGACAGCTCCGTTCAGCTGAGGTGGTGGAGCCTTAACTCCCTGAAACAGGGTGCGTGCCACTGGGCGATGCAGCGGTTGTCCCAGGCCACTTTATGGTGACGCTGCATATGTTGACGCAGGGCCGTGGTGCCAACATTGGCACCCTGGCCACGCTTCAACATCTGCCCACATATTCTACATTTGGCAATGTTCACCTCCTCCGGTGGCTTAACAAAAAACTGCCACACCACCGAGTAGGTGATTTTACCCCCAACACTCAGGGATTGTTAGGAGGTTGCCATTCCCTCCTCCCTAGCTTTGGGGCCTAGTCTGTTTTCCTGTTGCTGTTTGTTTACTTGGTGTTCCTCTTATCCCCATCTACCGTGACATTATCAACCACCCCTACCGTCATTATTTTCTTTGGTTTGTGCAGATATGGATACTGTTAATGCACTGGTGGATTGCATGCAGGGATTATCTTTGGAGGTAGCTGACCTCCGTCATTCTGTTACACAGTTTCAGATTTCTCAGGCATCTGGTTCCGTCAGTGGGAACCAGGGCAGCCTTGAACCTAAAGTCGCCCTCCCAGATAGGTTTTCTGGGGGGAGTGATAATTTTGTTTGGTTCAGAGAGTCATGTAAACTGTATTTTCGACTGCATCCGCTCTCCTCAGGGGAAGAAAATCAAAGAGTAGGGATTATTATTTCTCTGCTGAAAGGTGATGCTCAGTCCGGGGCCTTTTCTCTACCGATCGGTTCCCAATAGAAAAAGGGGGTCAGTCTGCACATCCCAAAGCGCAGGGGCACGTTGCTATGGCTGAGAACAAGACTGTTAAACAAAACAAGCAATGCAACAGCTCACTGCAAACCAAATAAAGTACAAAATTGCATCATAATTGCAAATGCTGGACCAACAAGCCAGAGATACTTGGCAAATCGTTTTGTACAAAATTATTTGAGCCCGTCTGCCGAACGTCAAGGCAATCTCTAGTTAGACGGGTTCCTAACACTAAATATACCTGTTATGTGCCATAGCGGCTATCATATAATTCAGAAAGTGCAGGTTCCACTTACATGCTGGATCCGCCTGAATTTCTGTCATTTTCGGTGCCAAAATGGCCTCCATTATATCCAGGGAAAACAGTTACCAGCATGCACGCCGGGCCCACTCCACCCCACCCCTGGCGCCACATGGTCACCAAGGACTGCAGTGAGAGTCCACACACTATATCTCTCCTGGTGCCAGATGGCTTCAGTGAGTGAGGGGGAGCGGGCCAAGCTATATACTAACACTAATTAAAATCAACCTGTGGGACAGACGAGCTGGTCAGGAGTGCACGACCGGGGAGCCAGCCACACCCCCAGCACAAACTGCAAAGAAAAAGGGGGTCAGTCAGCACATCCCAAAGTGCAGGGGCACCTTGCTATGGCTGAGAACAAGACTGTTAAACAAAACAAGCAATGCAACAGCTCACTGCAAACCAAATAAAGTACAAAATTGCATCATAATTGCAAATGCTGGACCAACAAGCCAGAGATACTTGGCAAATCGTTTTGTACAAAATTATTTGAGCCCGTCTGCCGAACGTCAAGGCAATCTCTAGTTAGACGGGTTCCTAACACTAAATATACCTGTTATGTGCCGTAGCGGCTATCATATAATTCAGAAAGTGCAGGTTCTACTTACATGCTGGATCCGCCTGAATATCTGTCATTTTCGGTGCCAAAATGGCCTCCATTATTTCCAGGGAAAGCAGTTACCAGCATGCACGCCGGGCCCACTCCACACCACCCCTGGCGCCACATGGTCCCCAAGGACTGCAATGAGAGTCCACACACTATCTCTCTCCTGGTGCCAGATGGCTTCAGTGAGTGAGGGGGAGCGGGCCAAGCTATATACTAACACTAATTAAAATCAACCTGTGGGACAGACGAGCTGGTCAGGAGTGCACGACCGGGGAGACAGCCACACCCCCAGCACAAACTGCAAAGAAAAAGGGGGTCAGTCAGCACATCCCAAAGCGCAGGGGCACCTTGCTATGGCTGAGAACAAGACTGTTAAACAAAACAAGCATCCGATTGATGGATACATTTTTCGGAGCCTTGGGCCTTATTTGTGATGACCTAGATCGGGTTTCTCTGGCCGAATGTAAGCTGCATCGTTTGAGTCAGGGAGAACGTTCTGCGGAGTCATATTGCTCTGAATTTAGGAGATGGGCGACTGATTCAGAGTGGAAAGACCCAGCACTCCGTAGTCAATTCTGTCAAGGGCTGTCTGAGAGACTAAAAGACACCCTGGCATTCCACGAAAACCCTGATTCTTTGGAGGCGGCTATGTCCCTGGCCGTACGGATTGATAGATGCCTGAGAGAGAGGCGCAAGGTTCCCCTCACTCGGGATGCCCTACCATATGGGGAAACAGCCGCTTCTGTCCCGCGGGGTACTCGTGTCTGGTGATGTGTCTATGCAATTGGGACAGGTCTCTTCATGCCCTGGTAATGGGAACTTTAGGGTTCAGAGAAGACTGTTTCTTCTGTGGTAAAGAAGGACATTTTATTAACGTATGTCCTTATATTAAACCTCAAGGTGAAAAAAAAAAAAGGGTCTAGTTCTCTTACTCTTGGTAGTGTGGATGGGGAGTCGGAGAAGGTATTTTTGTATTTTACCGGTAGTACCCGATTTCTCCTGCCTGCCATGGTGGCGCTAGACTTTGAAAATATTGAATTGGAAGTATTTGTTGACAGTGGGGCATAGGTTAACCTTGTGGACTATCAGTTCGTTCAGAGTCATGGTTTTAAAACAAGCACAGTAAACAAGGGGATATCTGTGTTTGCTATTGATTCCACCCCTCTCTCGCAAAAGTATCGGACTCGTATGGTGCATGATATTCATTTGAGGGTGGGTAATTCCCATGTTGAGTCCATTTCTTGTTTTGTCCTGAAGGGGTTGCCTGCTCCTCTAGTGCTAGGTTTACCATGGTTGACCAGACATAATCCTACCATAGATTGGCAAGCAAGACAGATCAGTAATTGGAGTGATTTCTGTATAGACAACTGTCTCGGCGCGTCACTCTCTGTGTTACCCCTTTTGCTTAGTGATTTTTCTGACGTTTTTTCGGAGGGTGGAGATCAGGAGTTACCCCCTCACCGAGAGTATGATTGTCCAGTCAACCTTATTCCCGGAGCTAAATTTCCAAAGTCTCGGTTGTATAATCTTTCCCAACCCGAAAGAGTAGCTATGCGAGAGTATATTACCAAGAGTTTAGCAAACGGACATATTAGACCATCTAAGTCACCGGTGGCTGCCGGCTTCTTTTTGTTAAAAAAAAGATGAGACCCTTAGACCGTGTTTAGACTTCCGGGAGCTAAATCTTATCACTGTCCGTGATCCTTATCGCCTTCCTTTGATCCCGGATTTATTCGATCAGATTGTAGGAGCCAAGGTGTTTTTCAAGTTGGAATTAAGAGGGGCTTATAATCTGATAAGAATCAGGGAATGGGACGAATAGAAGACGGCCTTTAATACCCCTGAGAGCCACTTTGAGAACTTGGTCATGCCCTTTGGGTTGACTAATGCTCCGCCGGTCTTTCAGCACTTTATCAATGACATTTTTCATCATTTGGTGGGGAGGTTTGTTGTTATTTAGCTCGATGACATACTCTGAACCCAAGGCAGGCCAGATGGTCAGTGTTTTTTACCAGATTTAATTTTGTGGTCACTTATCGCCCTGGGGTCAAAAACATGAAGGCGGATGCTTTGTGACATAGCTTTCCTGGGGGAAGGGGGGAGATTCAGAGGATCCTACTCCGATTTTGGCGGATGGGGTGGTGGTATCTTCCCTTTATCCCGAATTTGAGGCGGAGGTGTTGGAAGCTCAAGGTGAGGCACCTGATTCCTGTTCTTGTATGTTCCTGCTGGGCTTTGGCACAAGGTGTTCAAGGAACATCATGATACTGTCCTTTCGGGACACCCTGGGAGCAGATCCACTGTGTATCTTATCTCCCAGAGATTCTCGTGGCCAGGTTTACGTAAAGGTGTGGAGGGTTATGTGGCAGCCTGTGAGACCTGTGCACGTGCCAAAGTTAAGTGACTCATACTCGGCCTTCAGGATCTCTTCTTCCTTTGTCCATCTCATCCCGTCCCTGGACGCATTTGTCCATGGACTTCATCACTGATTTGCCTAGTTCCTCTGGGAAGACGGTGATTTTGGTGGTGGTGGACCGCTTCAGTAAGATGGCGCACTTTATACCATTATCAGGTTTGCCAAATGCCAAAACTCTCGCTCAAGTGTTTATTGATAACATCATGAAATTACACAGCATTCCCTCTGATGTGGTGTCTGATAGGGGGACGCAATTTGTTTTCAGGTTCTGGAGGGCATTCTGTACCCGTCTGGGAGTTCAGTTGTCCTTCTCTTCGGCATTCCACCCTCAGTCAAACGGACAAACTGAGAGCACTAACCAGAATCTGGAAACTTATTTGAGGTGTTTTGCCTGAGTGGTCTTCATTTTTGTCTTTGGCTGAGTTTGCCTAAATAACCGTAGACAGGAGTCCACTGATAAGTCTAATTTTTTTGGTGCATATGGGTTTCACCCTCAGTTTGGTACCTTTTCTGGGACTGTCCTCTGGTATACCTGAAGAGGAAAGATTCTCTTCCTCATTGTCATCTATCTGGCGGAAGATTCAAATCAATTTGAAAAAAATGGGCAAAATATATAAACGTATGGCTGTCAAGAGACGTATGACTGGTCCGGACGTGTGCATGGGTGATTTGGTGTGGTAGTCCACTAAGAACATTAAGTTAAAGGTACCCTCTTGGAAGTTGGGCCCAAGATTTATTGGTCCTTACAAGATAACTGCCATTATTAATCTGGTTGCGTTTCGTCTCAAACTTCCGCAGGCTTGGAAGATCCATAATGTGTTTCACAGGTCTTTGTTGAAAAACTATGTGGAACCTTCTGAACCATCTCCCTTGCCACCTCCTCCTGTCTTGGTAGATGGTAATCTGGAGTTTCAGATCTCCAGAATAATTAACTCACGTATTCTTCGTGGTTCCCTTCAGTACCTCGTGCATTGGAAGGGTTACGGTCCTGAAGAAAGAATGTGGTTTCCAGCAACTGATGTCAGTGCTAGTCGCCTTCTGAAGGCTTTTCACAGGGCGCACCCGGATAAGGTCGGTCCTGGATGCCCAGAGGTCACCCGTAGAAGGAGGGGGTACTGTCACTGCCTGCCCTGTGAGGGATCTGAGAAGATCAGATAGACTTGCAGCACATGAGTCTATCTGACAGGTCTTTCTGTGTTTCCTTTCTGTTTGTTGTTGTGGGCTGGATTCCACCTCTCCACATGTTTTGCTCGTTAGTTGTTTAAGAGGCTCTATTTAAGTCCGCCTCTTACTGATGACTTTGCGGCTGATATTTTCCTTCTATGCTGGTTGTTTGTGGATCCTCTACTTCCCGCTCATTTCAAGCTAGGTTCTCCTGTTTTCTCCTTTGTGCATGTGTTGCATCTAGGTCTCAGGGAGACGCTGGTTCCTTCACTGTGGCTGCTGTCGCATTCCCGACTCCCTAAATTAGGGTTTAAGACATTGTCAGCAGGGCTTAGGTTCCAGTGTATGAGTTCGTTCACCATCAGGACTTGCTCATACTGTCAGCAGTCAGGGAGAGGCTCAGGGATTGTTAGGAGGTTACCATTCCCTCCTCCCTAGCTGTGTGGCCTAGTCTGTTTTCCTGTTGCTGTTTGTTAACTTGGTGTTCCTATTATCAGCATCTACCGTGACATCAGGAGAGTTAAGTTATTTTATTATTTTACAGTCTGATCTGAGGTCTGATATGGAGGTCTTATTGGAGGTCTGGAGAGGTTTAATTGGGAATCTGGAGGTCTTACTGGGGGTCTGAAGTGGTCTGAAGGGGGTCTGGAGAGGTCTCACAGAGGGTCTGGATGTCTGAAGAGGTCTAATGGGGGTTCTGGAGGTCTCATTGGGGGTCTGGGGGGTCTCACTGGGGGGTCTGGAGTGGTCTGACTGGGGGGGTCTGGAGGTCTGACTGGGGGTATGGAAAGGTCTAATGGGGGGTCTAAAGGTCTGACTGGGGGTCTGGAGAGGTCTAATGGGGGTCTGGAGGTCTGACTGGCGGTCTGGAGAGGTCTAATGGGGATATAGACATCTGATTGGGGGTCTGTAGAGGTCTAATGTGGGGTCTGGAGGTCTGACTGGAGAGGTCTAATGGGGGTATAGACGTCTACATCAGAGAAGAGAAGTCACTGGATGGAAGAGGTACATATGTGGGGCTGTATTACCCTGTATGTTCTGTAGCGCTGTAATGAGCCGGACCGTGGGTGTAGTTGCACGGACACCAATTATGCAGTGGGTCAGGATATGTGTATAATAGTCTATGGTTTTTGTTCGTGACGCCAATTGCAGCGTGTGCAGGGTACTAACACAGGGCCCTTTAAGGTGTTGTAATTCACGTACCAGATTAGGAATGCCAGAGTGGTGTAATGTCTCTGTGTTATAGTGGCAATAGTGTCAACGGTGTCTCCTACCTGGGTACGGCTGGACTCCTGGATCCTGGCTCACTTGCAATAAAATGAGTGTTGCTAGTAGGAGTAATTGAGGAACTTGGTAGCAATGAATGAGATCCAGACTTGGAATATAATTCAAACTTGTCTTTACTCTGGTGCAGCAGTAATCCATATGAGGTACAGCAATAGTCTGAAGTCCCAGCAGGTATTGGCAATGTATGGCAGGAATCTGTCTTCTGCTTCTATCATGTGCCTGGAGCTCTCTTGCAGGATAAATCGTCTGCTTATGGCTCTAAAATGTGGCAGGAATCTATATCTTCTGCTTTGTTGGGGACTGACTAGCTGAGGAGGAATTTGGCTTCTCCTGGTCTCTGGACAGTACTCACAGTTATGCTCACAGGATATGGTTCTTCCTGGAGTTCTGGAGGTGGCTGCTTGCTTTCCACCAGCTGAGGCTGAAGGCTCATGCTGGGAATGATCTATGGTCTCAGCCGAGACAAGATACTGGCTTGGGATCCCTAGAACTGGGAGCTCCTACACATGCAGCCTTCCCCATGCAGGGAGAGCTGGCACACTAACTCTAACTTCCTTCCCCACCCATGAGGCAGGATGTGGGAACATTCCACACCTCCTCAAAGAGGGGGGGCGCTAAACTGGAATGTACTATTCCAGTCTAGATACACTAAACTGAACTAAGTCTCTGGTAACACATTGCTGCCACCTGCTGGTGAACATGGAAGTTACAGCAAATACATTTAACAAGGGCCTTAATATGTATAGCTTGGAAGAAAGAAGAGACAGAGGGGATATGATAGAAACTTTTAAATACATAAAGGGAATCAACTCGGTAAAGGAGGAGAGCATATTTAAAAGAAGAAAAACTACCACAAGAGGACACAGTTTTAAATTAGAGGGGCAAAGGTTTAAAAGTAATATAAGGAAGTATTACTTTACTGAGAGAGTAGTGGATGCATGGAATAGCCTTCCTGCAGAAGTGGTAGCTGCAAATACAGTGAAGGGGTTTAAGCATGCATGGGATAGGCATAAGGCTATCCTTCATATAAGATAGGGCCAGGGACTATTCATAGGATTCAGATATATTGGGCAGACTAGATGGGCCAAATGGTTCTTATCTGCCGACACATTCTATGTTTTCTATGTTTTCTATGTAAGGGTTTCAATGCACATTAGTGAGGGTGTGATGTTAAATTACCCAGGATGACAATGCAGATACAACTAACAGGTTGTAGCGGGGTAAAAGCTGGTTGTCCTCTTTTTTATGTAAGAGCGCTGCCTTCTCTGCTCTGTTTACCTGCGCATCACTGCAAATTCTACGGCGAGCAGGTGAACAGAGCAGAGAAAGCAGCTCTCATATGAGCACTGCCCTCTCTTCAAACAGCTGATTGGCGGGGGTGCTGGGGGACCCTGCCGATCTGATATTGATGACCTATCCTGAGGATAGGTCATCGGTAGTAAAAAGAGGACAACCCCTTTAACAGTAGGACTAGAGGGAAGGGGTTAGGTTGAGAATTTGGCATGGGGGGGGGGGGTTTAAATTTTTGCCTCGGGCAGCAGAAAAGCTATGTGTGCACCAGCGCGGAGTGAAGGGGGGGGGGGGGGGGCAAGCTGAACTCTTGCACCAGGGTCCATGAGCCTTTAGCTATGCCCCTGCAAGAACCACTGGGTTGCTGGTCACGACACGACCGCTAGCTGACACTGCGAGCTCAGGCCTCTAGAAGTGACCCCTGCTGCCATGACCCCTTACTCTGCTGCGACCTCTGCCTGCGCCAGAAACATTTACACCTTTGCCACTACCCTGTGCAGGGCCTGGCACTTCTCTGTCTGACATACTGTTAGATCAATGTAAAAAATAAATAAAAAGGAAATTAAAACACCCATACATTACATTAAAACACAAATATTTTTTCTGTTTCTGCTAATACACGCCACAAAAGGCTTTAGAACAGATAACTGCACCGCTGAGGGGCAAATATATTTAACTTTTGCCACTAAGGCTACTTTCACACCTGCGTTAGGTGCGGATCAGTCTGGTATCTGCACAGACGGATCCGCACCTATAATGCAAACGCTTGTATCCGTTCAGAATGGATCCGTTTGCATTATTCTTTTTTTTTAAAAAAAGTCTAAGTCAAAACTTACATTAAAAGTCAATGGGGGACGGATCCGTTTTCAATTGCACCATATTGTGTCAGTGAAAACGGATCCGTCCCCATTTACTTACATTGTAAGTCAGGACTGATCCGTTTGGCTCCGTATCGCCAGGCGTTTTCGTGTCTGCATCCAGAGTGGAATGGAGGCGGAACGGAGCCAAACTGATGCATTCTGAACAGATCCTTATCCATTCGGAATGCATTGGGGCTGAACTGATTCGTTTTGAACCGTTTGTGAGATCCCTGAAACGGATCTCACAAGCGGAATTCAAAATGCCAGTGTGAAAGTAGCCTAATACACGACAAAAAGGGCTGTTATTTTAGCACTTCACCACACAACGGCTAAGGGTACTTTCACACTTGCACTCGCCGGACCTGCCTGCCGGATCCGGAAATCTGTATGTAAACGGATAGCATTTGTTTCTGGATCCGGCTGACAAATGCATTGAAACACCGGATCCAGTATTTCTTTTTTTCTTTTCACATTTTTAAAGGTCTGCGCATGCGCAGATCGGGAAACCGGATCCGGTTTTCTGGAACACTTTATACCGGATCCGGCATTAATACATTTCAATGGAAATTAATGCCGGATCCGGCATTCTGGCAAGTGTTCCGGAATTTGGGCCGGAGAAAATACCGCAGCATGATGTTGCGGAATGATTCCTCCCTATTAGTGTTGATCAAGTACCAAAGTGCTCGGGTGCTCTGGTGCTCGGGTGCTCGAGTAGAACACTTTGGGATGCTCGGGTGCTCTACAGAGCACCAGAGCACAATGGAAGTCAATGTGGGAACCGGAGCATTAAACCAGGCACCCCCTGCTCTGAAGAGGGTAGGGTGTCTGGTTCACAGTAAAAGGTCAGAAATTGATGGAAACACCACTGAAATGGTTCGGGAACAGCATGGGGAGGATGTCTGGATGCATCTTGGACTCCCAGGTCACTGCTGGGAACGATGTTGTCCGAGTAGTACGCCACTTTTACAGACTGACAATAATACGCACAAAACCAAAGATAAAATCGATTTTAGAGGAAAAATTATAAGGAAACATTCTTTCCTGTATATTTACTTGTATATAAAGTGCAAGTGCTGCCAAAAATTACAAGGAAGAGGCACTCCGATACAACCTGTATATAACATAAAGGAGGGCCTCATTCACATTGTGGTACAATTGTTCAGGTAGTAGTACTCCGATCCTCATAAAGCCTATGCACTAAGTGAAATGGGCTGCCAAAAATTACAAGGAACCGGCACTCCAATACACCCTTTATTACACATAAAGGAGGGCATCATACACACCCTTGAAAAATGATGATTGATGGCCTGCTGGTGACCCTCAAAAACATTAGGAGCAAGGGCCTGATGCTGATCTGACCATCTAAAACATTATAGGTCAGGGTCTGCTGCTGAGCTGACCCTCTAAAACATTAGGGGCGAAGGCCTGCTGCTGATCTGACCATCTAAAACA
Organism: Bufo bufo; assembly: GCF_905171765.1. Classification (NCBI taxonomy): domain Eukaryota; kingdom Metazoa; phylum Chordata; class Amphibia; order Anura; family Bufonidae; genus Bufo; species Bufo bufo. The sequence continues at coordinate 789,170,974 of NC_053389.1, read as the reverse complement.
TTAGGGGCGAGTGTCTGCTGCTGAGCTGACCCTCTAAAACATTAGGGGTGAGGGCCTGCTGCTGATCTGACCATCTAAAACATTAGGGGTGAGGGTCTTCTGCAGAGCTGACTGTCACGGCTATGCTCTCGGGTTGTTGTACGTCTAGTTGTGGTTCCGTGTCTGGTCAGTGTTTGGTGTACTCTGTCCGGCATGGATGCTAGATGTTCCCCTGTTTGTCTGTACCTCCGGAAGGGGGTCCCTGGGGTTCCCCGGAGGGGGAACCAAAGATCTGTGCACAGCTCTGCCTGGGGCCACCATGCATCCTGTCCGCATGGGGGTCCAGGCAGGTACTGGTGTGCTAGATTCCTGGATTAGTTGTTTGTGCTGTGTCCTGTTAGGTGTTCAGGTGCCAGTACTCATGGAGTTTCATGGAGTCCAGCCGCAATTGTTGCAGCGGCAGGTAAGTGCTTTTTGTTTCTTGGCTCTTGCCTGCCTATCCAGTAGCTGTGCACTATCTGTCTTTCCCAGTTGCTAGGTTTGTGGCAAACTCCGGTTCATCCGTGTTGTGGATGAACCAGTCGTCTCCTTGCCCAGACCTTACTACCAGGGATCATCAGGGATAGTAAGGGCCCAGGTTCTGGTGCATGAGCCCTCCTACCATCTGGGTTCACTCATGCGGTTAGGAGGTCAGGGCGAGGATTAAGGAAGCTATAGGAGGTGACCTGCTCCCTGATCCCAGCATCCAGGCCTAGTTGCTTTCCTTATTTCCCGACATTGTACGTGGGGAGTTTCCCTCTCTCCCCACCATGACACTGACCCTCTAAAACATTAGGGGCGAGTGCCTGCTGCTGATCTGACCATCTAAAACATTATGGGCGAGGGCATGCAGGTGACCCTCTAAAACATTAGGAGCGAGGGCAGCCTAATAAGCATGTTGATATGATGGAGGAGGAGGACAAGAAAAGGAAAATTGTACCATATACCCTTTTTAGTGGTGGAAGGGGTGCATGGGAATACAGTGTATTCAATACACCATAAAAGACACATTTAAAGTGCCTTTATGTTCAGCCGCTTTCCTCTGGTGGAGTAGAAAAGTCAGGGGCAATCAAAGCCTTGTTCATTTTGATAAGAGTCAACCTGTCAGCATTTTCAGTTGACAGACGGATGCGCTTATCAGTTATTATGCCCCCAGCAGCACTAAATACCCGCTCTGACAAAACGCTGGCGGCAGGGCAGGCCAGCACCTCCAAGGCGTAGAGCGCCAGTTCCTGCCACATGTCCAGCTTGGACACCCAATAGTTGTAAGGCACAGAGGTATCACTGAGGACGCTGACATGGTCTGCTACGTACTCCTTCACCATCTTCCAAAACTTTTCTATCCTTGTGACACTAGGCCGCGCATCAGCGTGAGGGTGCTGGCGGGGTGTCATGAAACTGTCCCAGGCCTTGGAGAGTGTTGCCATGCCTCTGTTGGAACTGCTGTGTGTGTTCCCCTCGTCTCCCCTCCTTGGTTGCCCAAGGAAGTACGTACTCTGCTGCCAGGGTTGTCAGCTGGAAATTTTTGGAGCAATTTTTCCACAAGGACCTTCTGGTATTGCACCATTTTGCTAGTCCTCTCCACCACGGGAATGAGAGATGAGAAGTTATCTTGGTAGCAGGGGTCGAGAAGGGTGAACAACCAGTAATCAGTGTTGGCCAAAATGCGTATAATGCAAGGGTCACGGGAAAGGCAGCAAAACTGTATATATACTACAGAGAGCAGTATACTGTATATATACCACAGAGGGCAGTATATTGTACATATACTACAGAGGGCAGTATACTATATATACTACAAAGGACAGTATACTGCATATATACTACAGAGGGCAGTATACTGTATATATACTACAGAGGACAGTATACTGTATATATACTACAGAGGACAGTATACTGTGTATATATACTACAGAGGACAGTATACTGTATATATACTACAGAGGGCAGTATACTGTATATATACTACAGAGGACAGTATACTGTATATATACTACAGAGGGCAGTACACTGTATATATACTACAGAGGACAGTATGCTGTATATATACTACAGAGGACAGTATGCTGTATATATACTACAGAGGGCAGTATACTGTATATACACTACAGAGGGCAGTGCACTGTATATATACTACAGAGGGCAGTATACTTCAACCATTTTGTCACAGACACAAGAGGATTTATTAAAAAGGGGACTGTCATTCGCTCCAACATGTCATTTTGATCTACAGTACAGACCAAAAGTTTGGACACACCTTCTCATTCAAAGAGTTTTCTTTATTTTCATGACTATGAAGGCATCAAAACTATGAATTAACACATGTGGAATTATATACATAACAAAAAAGTGTGAAACAACTGAAAATATGTCATATTCTAGGTTCTTCAAAGTAGCCACCTTTTGCTTTGATTACTGCTTTGCACACTCTTGGCATTCTCTTGATGAGCTTCAAGAGGTAGTCCCCTGAAATGGTTTTCACTTCACAGGTGTGCCCTGTCAGGTTTAATAAGTGGGATTTCTTGCCTTATAAATGGGGTTGGGACCATCAGTTGCGTTGAGGAGAAGTCAGGTGGATACACAGCTGATAGTCCTACTGAATAGACTGTTAGAATTTGTATTATGGCAAGAAAAAAGCAGCTAAGTAAAGAAAAACGAGTGGCCATCATTACTTTAAGAAATGAAGGTCAGTCAGTCAGCCGAAAAATTGGGAAAACTTTGAAAGTAAGGGCTATTTGACCATGAAGGAGAGTGATGGGGTGCTGCGCCAGATGACCTGGCCTCCACAGTCACCGGACCTGAACCCAATCGAGATGGTTTGGGGGTGAGCTGGACCGCAGAGTGAAGGCAAAAGGGCCAACAAGTGCTAAGCATCTCTGGGAACTCCTTCAAGACTGTTGGAAGACCATTTCAGGGGACTACCTCTTGAAGCTCATCAAGAGAATGCCAAGAGTGTGCAAAGCAGTAATCAAAGCAAAAGGTGGCTACTTTGAAGAACCTAGAATAGGACATATTTTCAGTTGTATCACACTTGTTTGTTATGTATATAATTCCACATGTGTTAATTCATAGATTTGATGCCTTCATAGTCATGAAAATAAAGAAAACACTTTGAATGAGAAGGTGTGTCCAAACTTTTGGTCTGTACTGTATATCGAACAATTATACATGTCAACAGGCTAGCACGAATTTTGACTTTAAAAAAAATTTCCAGACCATGAATGATTCTTTTGATAATGTTTTGGATGTCAGTACACAGTATATTTCAATTACATCTATTTCTTCCTTAGATTTCAGGGAATTAGTACAAATAGCTTCTCTGCAGGAAATGCGCCAAGAGCAGGATGAGACTCACAAACAAAATACATCCAATTTTTTTAAAACATCAAACTGTGATTTTTATCCATTGCAATTGAGATCTCCTGCTTTGTAGTGTTGAGTATATTCTAAAAGCAAATTTTTATCGCGAATATCGGCACTTCGAGAATTCGCAAATATTTAGAATATAGTGCTATATATTCGTAATAACGAATATTATATTATTTTTTTTATTTTTTTAACACAGTACACATCAGGTGATCATCCCTCCTTTCTTCTAGCTTGTGGGCCAATGAGAAGGCTTTGTCACAGTTTAGCAACATCCCTAGCAGCCAATAGAAAAGTTGCCTACCCCTTACTACAGTCAGGTCCATAAATATTGGGACAACGACACAAATCTAACATTTTTGGCTCTATACACCACCACAATGGATTTGAAATTAAACGAACAAGATGTGCTTTAGCTGCAGACTGTCAGCTTTAATTTGAGGGTATTTACATCCAAATCATGTAAACGGTGTAGGAATTACAACAGTTTGCATAAGTGCCTCCCACTTGTTAAGGGACCAAAAGTAATGGGACAATTGGCTTCTCAGCTGTTCCATGGCCAGGTGTGTGTTATTCCCTCATTATCCCAATTACAATGAGCAGATAAAAGGTCCATAGCTCATTTCAAGTCTGCTATTTGCATTTGGAATCTGTTGCTGTCAACTCTCAAGATGAGATCCAAAAAGCTGTCACTATCAGTGAAGCAAGCCATCATTAGGCTGAAAAAAACAAAACAAACCCATCAGAGAGATAGCAAAAACATTAGGTGTGGCCAAAACAACTGTTTGGAACATTCTTAAAAAGAAAGAACGCACCGGTGAGCTCAGCAACACCAAAAGACCCGGAAAACCACGGAGGTAGGTGTATGTATGTCAAAGTCAACAATCAAGAGAATACTTCACCAGAGTCAATACAGAGGGTTCACCACAAGATGTAAACCATTGGTGAGCCTCAAAAACAGGAAGGCCAGATTAGAGTTTGCCAAACAACACCTAAAAAAGCCTTCACAGTTCTGGAACAGCATCCTATGGACAGATGAGACCAAGATCAACTTGTACCAGAATGATGGGAAGAGAAGAGTATGGAGAAAGAAAGGAACTGCTCATGATCCTAAGCATACCACCTCATCAGTGAAGCATGGTGGTGGTAGTGTCATGGCGTGGGCATGTATGGCTGCCAATGTAACTGGTTCTCTTGTATTTATTGTTGATGTGACTGCTGACAAAAGCAGCAGGATGAATTCTAAAGTGTTTCGGGCAATATTATCTGCTCATATTCAGCCAAATGCTTCAAAATTCATTGGACGGCGCTTCACAGTGCAGATGGACAATGACCCAAAGATTACTGCAAAAGAAACCAAAGAGTTTTTTAAGGAAAAGAAGTGGAATGTTATGCAATGACCAAGTCAATCACCTGACCTGAATCCGATTGAGCCTGCATTTCACTTGCTGAAGGCAAAACTGAAGGGAAAATGCCCCAAGAACAAGCAGGAACTGAAGACAGTTGCAGTAGACGGCTGGCAGAGCATCACCAGGGATGAAACCCAGCGTCTTGTGATGTCTATGAGATCCAGACTTCAGGCTGTAATTGACTGCAAAGGATTTGCAACCAAGTATTAAAAAATGAAAGTTTGATTTATGATTATTAGTTTGTCCCATTACTTTTGGTCCCTTAACAAGTGGGAGGCACATATGCAAACTGTTGTAATTCCTACACCGTTCACCTGATTTGGATGTAAATCCCCTCAAATTAAAGCAGACAGTCTGCAGTTAAAGCACATCTTGTTCGTTTCATTTCAAATCCATTGTGGTGGTGTATACAGGGAGTGCAGAATTATTAGGCAAATGAGTATTTTGACCACATCATCCTCTTTATGCATGTTGTCTTACTCCAAGCTGTATAGGCTCGAAAGCCTACTACCAATTAAGCATATTAGGTGATGTGCATCTCTGTAATGAGAAGGGGTGTGGTCTAATGACATCAACACCCTATATTAGGTGTGCATAATTATTAGGCAACTTCCTTTCCTTTGGCAAAATGGGTCAAAAGAAGGACTTGACAGGCTCAGAAAAGTCAAAAATAGTGAGATATCTTGCAGAGGGATGCAGCACTCTTAAAATTGCAAAGCTTCTGAAGCGTGATCATCGAACAATCAAGCGTTTCATTCAAAATAGTCAACAGGGTCGCAAGAAGAGTGTGGAAAAACCAAGGCGCAAAATAACTGCCCATGAACTGAGAAAAGTCAAGCGTGCAGCTGCCAAGATGCCACTTGCCACCAGTTTGGCCATATTTCAGAGCTGCAACATCACTGGAGTGCCCAAAAGCACAAGGTGTGCAATACTCAGAGACATGGCCAAGGTAAGAAAGGCTGAAAGACGACCACCACTGAACAAGACACACAAGCTGAAACGTCAAGACTGGGCCAAGAAATGGTGGAGGTGGAGGTGGAGGTGGAGTACTGGTTTGGGCTGATATCATCAAAGATGAGCTTGTGGGGCCTTTTCGGGTTGAGGATGGAGTCAAGCTCAACTCCCAGTCCTACTGCCAGTTTCTGGAAGACACCTTCTTCAAGCAGTGGTACAGGAAGAAGTCTGCATCCTTCAAGAAAAACATGATTTTCATGCAGGACAATGCTCCATCACAAGCGTCCAAGTACTCCACAGCGTGGCTGGCAAGAAAGGGTATAAAAGAAGAAAATCTAATGACATGGCCCTCTTGTTCACCTGATCTGAACCCCATTGAGAACCTGTGGTCAATCATCAAATGTGAGATTTACAAGGAGGGAAAACAGTACACCTCTCTGAACAGTGTCTGGGAGGCTGTGGTTGCTGCTGCACGCAATGTTGATGGTGAACAGATCAAAACACTGACAGAATCCATGGATGGCAGGCTTTTGAGTGTCCTTGCAAAGAAAGGTGGCTATATTGGTCACTGATTTGTTTTTGTTTTGTTTTTGAATGTCAGAAATGTATATTTGTGAATGTTGAGATGTTATATTGGTTTCACTGGTAAAAATAAATAATTGAAATGGGTATATATTAGTTTTTTGTTAAGTTGCCTAATAATTATGCACAGTAATAGTCACCTGCACACACAGATATCCCCCTAAAATAGCTAAAACTAAAAACAAACTAAAAACTACTTCCAAAAATATTCAGCTTTGATATTAATGAGTTTTTTGGGTTCATTGAGAACATGGTTGTTGTTCAATAATAAAAATTAATCCTCAAAAATACAACTTGCCTAATAATTCTGCACTCCCTGTAGAGCAAAAAATTTTAGAATTGTGTCGATGTCCCAATATTTATGAACCTGACTGTATATAAGAACCTCCCCAGCAGCTATTTTCTAAAGTTTATTGCAGTTATGAAGGAGACAGTCATTGCTGTGCTCTGTGCTTTATGTTATTACATTAGATAGTTAACTTATATATATAATTCAGATAGTTAGTGGGAGATACTGTAGTTTAGATAGTGATATAGTGTAGCTGGTTCTAGTGCAGGGTGTTAGGTAGTGTAATAGGTTCTGCTGTCCATACATACATGATACAGACACAGTGCTGTGATATCACAAGTTGCACGTATTGCTAAAAAATCTGCGCATCATTAATTGCCGAAAATTCGCAAGGGCAAATATATTGGAGCACTCTATCTGCATATAAAGCTATTCTAATGTTCTGCCGTGCCAACCATTTTCTCCAGTCTCAGGAAACTTATACCAGCTTGAAAAATGTAGCATAAGTGACCCGCGCCGGTATTTTGTGCGCATTACGTGAATCAAGAATATAATCTTGAATTCTCGAATATACAGTCAGGTCCATAAATATTGGGACATCGACACAATTGTAGCATTTTTGGCTCTATACACCACCACAATGGAATTGAAATGAAACGAACAAGATGTGCTTTAACTGCAGACTGTCAGCTTTAATTTGAGAGTATTTACATCCAAATGCAACTTTTTCTTGCAACTGTATATGTGGAACATCCCTTAGTTTCTATCTTTCATGCTTTACCTAAGATACATAAAGAAGAGTTTCCACCCCCTATGAGACCAATTGTTGCTGGTATTGGTTCTTACTACAGATGAGCACATTTAAAAAAAATTGATTCGCTGGTTCACCAAATTTTTCGGCAAAAATTTGTTTTGATCTGAATATATTGCGGCGAATTATGTTAAAAACTGCTATTTCCTGGCTGCTGAGAGCCTTTATAGTGGGGTAGAACACTGTGCCTTGCAGTAACGCGCATAGGGAGTCTGCTGTGGTAGTGAAATAATACTGTGAGTCAGTATGACAAGCAGATGTCAGGCGTCGCTCTTAGAATCACTGCACACTTCACTTATTTGGGCAGTCACGGGGCCAAAACTGACCAAATAACTCAAGTGTGAACTCAATCTTTTAGGTCGATGTTAGCGCCAAGAAGAAGCGCACTCCTTTTACACCATCATCAGCTGATTCCACATAGATGTCTACAGAACCTGTTCTATTAAACACTTATACAAGTAGAGCCCCCCGACAGAGTGGAGAGGGTGTCAGCAGTAAGTTTGTGTTGACATCACTGATTATTTTGACCCTTCCTCTGATCCGTCAGAATAATAACCCACAAAAACTGATCCTGTCTGTGGAGCATCCGCCTTTACTCGGTCAGCATTTGGTCAGTAATCCATCAGTATTGCTAATGCCAAAATGCAGGAGTGGATCTAAAACAGAGATGACACGTGAATGGAATATTTGCAAGTCTTCTGTGTTTTGTACCCACTCCTGCTTTTGGCTACCAAATCATAAGCCAATTCTGATGAGACCGTACAGGTCTTACAGCTGCTACACAGACAGGATCTGTTCTGCATCTCTTTTTTCCTTCCTTCTGAAAGATAAGAAGAAAGGTCAAATAAATCATGATGTCAGCCAGGCTGAAAGGCAGTCATGAAGTGGGGAGGGTGGGAACAGCATGAGAAGTCTACAGACTGGACCAATGACATAGTGGTGAGGTGAAAGCAGCATGAGGAGACCATAGAGTGGCCTAATGACAGAGTCTGGAGGTGGCGGCAGCATCACGAGGCCACCGAGTGGCACGATGACGAAAGATCGCGAATGTGGCGGCAGCATCAGGAGGCCACAAAGTAGCACAATAACAGATTCTGAAGGTGGTGGCGGCAGCATCAGGAGGCCACAGAGTGGCACACTGACAGAGTCTGGAGTTGGCAGCAGTATGAAGAGGCCACCGAGTGACACAACGACGAAAGATTGTGGAGGTGGCGGCAGCATCAGGAGGCCACAGAGTAGCACGACAACGAGAGATTGTGGAGGTGGCAGCAGTATGAGGAGGCCATTGAGTGGCACATTGACCGAGTCTGGAGTTAGCAGCAGCATGAGGAGGATACCACAGAGTAGCAAGGTGACAAAGTGTGGAGATGGCAGTAGCAGAAGCATCAGGATACCACATATGGTGACGCTGCATATGTTCACGCAGGGCTGTGGTGCCAACATTGGCACCCTGACCACGCTTCACCTTCTGCCCACATATTCTACATATGGCCATGTTAAACTCCTCCGGCGGCTTAACAAGAAAATGCCACGCCGCCGAGTATGTGATTTTCCCGCCAACAGTCCGCACTGACTGACTGTTACCGCTGCTGCTTCTGTGAACCCCTGCACCACTACTCACGGGCAGGTAGGCTGCTGCGAAGCAGGTGGTCTACCCCGGACACATTTGCTCCCGACCTCCCAGTGCTGCCACTCTGCTGACTCACAGGTATGCTTTTAACATATATAACCGCCGAAGTGAACTGAGAATATATTTTTCCTTATGTACTGAGATAGGCCACTAAACGCTTTTGCCACAAATAAGTGTACCAGTGAAGTGCGTATATATATTTTCTTTCTGTAGGCTTTCAACAAATATAACTGCAGAAGTGAACTGAGAATATATTTTTCTTGTTTGAAAAGATAAAAGCCACTAAAAGATTTTCAACATAGCACTTGCACCACAAGAACAAATTGCTGGAATGACAGAGCTGTCTAATGGCTATTTGGATCCCCAAATTATCTTTCCCTGCACTTGTCAATCACTTTCCTATCACTGTCCCTAGCGCCTTCTGACGTCTCTCCCTGCACTAAGATACTGTGAAATGATTCCTCCCTATCCTTTCCCTGCACTTATAAATCGTTTTTTCAGTTGTTTTTTTTTTACGACGTTTTTCCATTTGCTGTCCCTAGGGCTTTCTCACATCTGTCCCTGCACTCAGAACGCTTGAAAATGGCAGAATCTAAAATGGCTGCCGTATTTATAGGGCTGTGACATCCCAGGGCTGGCTGTGATTGGCTGCATGCATGGCATTATGGTTCAGCCCACCTTCCCAAAGTTCCTTGCCCCATGTCCTCACACGTGTAGTCGCCTTTTTAGCCACCATTTTAGGAAAAATTGCGATTCGTTACCACGTTGCTAAACGAATTTTTCCTGAAATTCGGATAGAATTCCACTTTCGCTCATCTCTAGTTCTTACTCTGAGAAATGATCAGAGTGGGTGGATTCTCTCCTGCAACCATTGGTACCGCTAATTCCCGGATATTTGAAAGATTCACGTACTGTAATGCAAGCCTGCGACAGTTTAGATGTAGAATGCTAATTATGAATGGACAACAGCAGATGTGCTATCGCTATATACCGATATTCCCCATCAATTAGCGATACAAGCTTTACAGTGGTTTCTGGTTTCTTATAGTGATTATACCTCACAGCACCAAGATCATATTTGTAAGGTTATGCAATTTTTACTCAAGCATAATTTTTTCATGTTTAATGGCAGTATTATTTGCAGCTGGCAGGAGTCTCTATGGGGGCGAAATTTTCACCTTCCATAGCTAATATTTTCATGGCTTGGTGGGAAAGACAGTTTTTATTTACGGAAGCTAACCCTTTTTTAGATAATATCAAGTGGTATGGACGCTACATAGACGATCTGTTGATGATATGGGTCGGCGATGTGGAGGACATTCCAGCTTTAGCTGAATACTTCAATGAGGGGATAGATACAATCAAATTTAGCATCCATCATGATCCGAAATCTATAGTATTTCTGGACCTGCATTTATATGGTGATGCCGCCAATTCAGTAATTTCAACATCAACCCATAGAAAAGAGACGGCTGGCAATACTACCCTTTTAGCGACTTCATGTCACTCACCTCATGTGACAAGGAACAGACTAAAGGGCGAAATGTTGTGAGCAAGACGCAACTGTTCAGATAGTACTGCATTTATGAGGGAAGCAGATAATATCGGTAGCAGATTACTTGCGAGAAATTATGCTACACGGTCTATAGAGGAGGCCAAAAAATGGGTTCTCTCTTTAGACAAAAATAAATAAATTTTTCCCCAAAGGGTAGTTTTCGATATGAAAATAACAAAAAAAAACATAAAAAAGGGAAGCCAGCAACTTTTGTGACAGGTTACAGTAAGGAATACCCGGAGATTTGTGATATCATACAGCGACATCTCCCTGTATTAAACTCAGTCCAGGAGTGGAAAGGGTTAGTCAATGAGGGGCAGGGGCGTCGTTAGGTCAAAAGATTCGGGCTGGAGCCCCGAATGTTTTGTCCAGTGCCTATAATGTTTTAGAGCGCACTCTTGCTGGAGGCGCCGGCCCGCGCCGCCGCCTCCTAGCTCATTTATTCACTTCACTTGCCTCTGTGTAATCTCGCACAGGCGCACTGGCAGAGGAGGCATCGTCGAGCAAAGTGCGCATGCGCTGTCTTCCAGCGCACCTCGTTTGACGATGCCTCTGCCAGTGCGCCTGTGCGAGATTAAGGCGCTTCTCTGCAATTACACAGAGGCAAATGAAGTGAATAAATTAGCTAGGAGGCAGTGCTGGGCGGGGAGGGGATCTGTGGATGACACTTAGGGGGATCTGTGGATGACACTTAGGGGGATCTGTGGATGACACTTAGGGGGATCTGTGGATGACACTTAGGGGGATCAGTGGATGACATTTATGGGGGATCAGTGGATGACATTTATGGGGGATCAGTGGATGACACTGTTAGCGGTTTTTCTCAGGCAGGTTTATGCTGGTATAAGATGAGGCATCAGACCTCCAACCCATGAATATTTCCCTGTGCAATGAATATCCGGTTTGCTTCTGATCAGGAGATAAATCTCAACCGTGAGTCAACATAGGTTGTTAAATATCCGACATCTTTATTTTTTCAGCACATACTTATAAGGCTTTTTGGGGGTGGGCGCATATTGTCTCTCAAGATCCAATTGGAACAATCCTGGTATTTCTTAGGAGGTCTTGGGAACGTGTGTTGTCAAAATATAGTTGAAACTTTGTTAAACAATGCTGGTATCTGCTATATACAATACTTGCAAAAGAGCTATTTTACATTGAACAGGTTTTCCTCTACATGCTAATAAGTTGAATAGGTTATCTCAGTTCGTTGTCATTGTATGTGAGGTGAGATGTTAAAGAACCTTTTGTTCAGGGATGCTGCTATTGTGTCCAGCAATGGCAGGGTGGGAGATATGTTAATTGGAGGTACTGCATTCTACAAGAGATGAGGCTTGTATAATATATAGGCTGGCTCACAGTATTTTTGCATAAAATTTTAATACTGCACTAAATCAAACAAAAACTAACTTGGTGTCAGCATATCAGCATACATACATGAAATGTGTAAGATAGGTATATAAAGTGCGGAGCTCACGCACAAACCTAAACAGCTGGAGTACTCCTAAAAATACAATAAGACCTAATGGCTAGATTGAGGCTGCAAGAGTTGTTCAATTAGACCGCTCGAATGTCCATAACATTAAATGCCAGTTTACCGGATAGTTGGAACCGGAGAGGTTCTAAAACGTCCTTGCTATAATCTCCCACAAGGGAAACTCAGTATTCAGGTGTCGTCTGGCAAATAATGACCGCACCTCCTCCGATCAGCAGTGCTCCACTTACTTGTTGCTGTGAGCCAGCCTATATTACTATTGATTTATTCTTTTTCTTTCAGCTGGTAACTGAAAGGCTGAGCTCCAGTAGTTTGCTGGTGGAGCCTTTCTAAATATTTAATAATAGTTTTGTATAATATATGTCTAATCTGTGATGTATCAAAAGTAAGATTATGAAAAATCCCTTTCAATCCAACCATTGATCCCAACTTTTATATATATATATAAAAACGGGATCACTGTACGTTTTCCTCCATCTAAGGCCGTGTGTGTGTGTATGTGTGTGTATATATATATTTGTGGGAGGAGCTGAGCGAGGAACAGAATAGGCATGCCTACGTACCGTCCTGACCTAACTGGCTGGAGTGTGCCCGACGCCAGTGACGAGGTAAGGCCTGAATAAGTGGGCCACCCAAGAGGAGAGTAAGAAGAAGGGGATGGGAGGGAGGGGCAAGAACCGGGCGCCCTCCTGCTTGTAGGAGGGGGTTTAAATAGGCTAAGTGCGCTCCTCCCACAATTACAGGCTGCAAGCAGCCTTCAACATTTGTGTGAGGAGCTGAGCGAGGAACAGAATAGGCATGCCTACGTACCGTCCTGACCTAACTGGCTGGAGTGTGCCCGACGCCAGTGACGAGGTAAGGCCTGAATAAGTGGGCAAAAAGAGAACTGGCACGTTGCAGGGTATGGAATATTTATTGAAGCATTGTGCCTACAATGCCAAGGAACAAAAGGCTCTGGATATCTCAGCCCGTGGATTCGGTATGTACCTTGCAAAGCAGGACAACCTCCAATGGCCCATCTTGCGGATGATGTGCGCCGGTACCTGGTGACTAGAAGCTGCGGACGCGGCCCCTATACGAAAGGAGTGCCCGGATATTGTGCTAGGGTTGGAACCCAACCCTGCGGCCAGGGTGCGGATGTTGGAGATGAACAGGGTTGAAGACAGGGGCTTGCTGTTGACCGGGAGCAACGGGTCATCTAAAGCGGGAGATGGAGGGAGGCCAGGAGCTCCTGGAGCACCTTGATAGGACACCAACAGTTGGCCGTAGGGTAAATATTCCACCTCCATGGGAGGACCGGCTTGATTGGCCTTGGAGGACGGAATGGACAGGATGAAGTGGTCGGAGTGCCAGGCGAGATGTCGCCTGAGCAAGGTTGCCCGGGAGATGGCGCTGCAGGTGAACTTCCCGGGTCGGAGGAACCCATAGAACCCGAGGTACATGGCCGCTTGTAATGATGCTTGCTGATTGGCCAAAAGGGAGACCGTCTAGGCCTACAGACAATCTGCGGAAACTCGCCTGACACTGGTTGCCTACGCACCCGGACCGCCGTGCTAACGCTGAGGGCTTGATGCCTCAAGCCTGGCGAAAAGCTGGAGCAACTAGCCCAGCCCGAGGGGACGCCCTGAGGTCCCCTGATCAGGAATCAGGGTGCAGACCGCCCAAATGAGATTGAGCAAACCATGATGTAGCAAAGAACACAAGAATGCCGTTTGAGTGGGAGCAGAGTACAATACCTGATGTAACCATAGTTGTCGAGATAATGGATGACCATGTCCAAACCCCCGTGATGACCCGGATCCAATGCAATCAGGGATTCAAAAATGCGGAACCCGAACCGGATAACAGAAACCACTGGATACTGCTGGAAAACCCAGAGCGTCTCAGGCCAATGTATCGGATCCCGAATGATTCAGGCAAATGTGTACCAGCAGCGGGAAGAGACCTGAGTGATTTCAGGCAAATGCGAACAACCTGCGGGAAAAGAGCTGAGAGAATCATGCAGATGCGAACAGCCTGTGGGCAAAAAGACCTGAGCGATTCAGGGAATACGTAACCTGGGTGAATCAGGAAAACATACGACCTGGAAATACCGCCAACCTGAAAGAGACAGGAAAATACAGAACCTGAGTGATTCAGGGAATACGTAACCTGGGGAAATCAGGAAAACATACGACCTGGAAATACCGGCAACCTGAAAGAGACAGGAAAAATACAAAACCTGAGCGATTCAGGGAAACCTAAACCTGAGCGATTCAGGAAAATACCTGACCTGAGCGATTCAGGGAAAACACCTGACCTGAGTGAATCGGGGAAAACGTAACCTGAGTGACTTGGGCACATACACAACCCGAACGATCCAGAACATGAACCTAGGCGACTCTGGAACATAAACCCGAGAGATCCAGGTAAAACATGGACCCGAGCGATCCAGGAAACACGCAACCCGCGCGACTCCGGGGAATTAGACCTACGTGAAAGGGTAATACGTGAATTTTGAGCTGATCTGGGAAATATATGGCCATGTCCAAACCCCCGAACCTGAGAATCATAAGGAAACAGGAATGAACATGGTATAGAAAGGATCGCAACCCAACCGAATCAACGGACAGCGCTGCCAACTCCCCGGTGATACCGGAGACCTAGGAATGGAGGTTCGTGATGAATGAAGGAAGGCTCTGAGCTGCAGAGAAGCGCCACGCCGCCACTCGGCTGGAACTTACCTGAAACCCGGCACCGTGGAGTGACCGAGCATGGAGGAGCCCTGCGATATAACTGAGGATGGATCGACATTCCGGTGGCCTGAGGCCCTGCTTACAGGAAATAATAAGCTTGCGTCGGTACGAGACCCGGAGAGAGGTGCGATCTGGTGGCACTGGAAAGAGGCGATGGAGAATCGGGATGCAACCTGGGCGTCATGGCCAACTGCTGGGTGACCCTGGACAGCCAGAATCAGAGCCCGAAGTCGCGCCGCATGCAACAAACCTGTGGAAACAGAAATCCAGACACACAGGACACGAATCGGGTAACCAGGAACCAACCGGACGCTGCTGAACAAATCCCTGAGCGTTACAGGTTGATGCATAGAACCTGCGTCATTCGGGCGATGCACTGACTCCTGAGCGGTTCAGGCGACATGGAATCCTAAGCAACGTAGGCAATTACATGCACCTTCATGAAGATGACGGTCACCCGGGAGGGTCGGGCAGTACCTTGAATCTGGTTGGACCTGGCCACTACCTACTCCCTGGGCGACCAGGGAAAAACAGAGACCTGCGTGAATCAGGGGAATACATAACCAGACTGTTCAGGAAAATATGCAACCTGGGAACAACTGACCTGGAAGAGGAAGGAAAACAAAACCTGAATCAGGGAAAACATGGCACCTGAGCGATTTCAGGGAAATACATGACACCCGAGCGAATCAGGGAGCACACCACCCCTGAGCGATTCAGGGAACACACCACACCTGAGCGATTCAGGGAACACGCAAGACCTGAGCAATTCAGGGAACACGAAAGACCTGAGCGATTCAGGGAACACGCAAGACCTGAGCGATTCAGGGAACACGCAAGACCTGAGCGATTCAGGGAACACGCAAGACCTGAGCGATTCAGGGAACCTCACCCCTAAGTGACTAAGGGAGGCAAAACACCAGAGCGATTCAGGGACCTGACCCCTGAGTCACTTAGGGAAGAAATGGCACCTGCGATTTTTGGGAACATGACACCTGTGAATTGGAGAAAACATAACCCTGAGTGATTCCGGGAAGACATGACACATGCGGTTCTTGGGTAAAATGACACCTGTAATTTGGAGAAAATCACGACGCCTGAGCGAATCAGGGAAGACAAAACCTGAATGATTCAGGGAAGACATGACACTTGTGACTCCAGGAACATGACCCCTGCGATCTGAGGAAAACATGACACCTGAGCGATTCAGGGAACATTACCCCCGAGCGGTTCAGGGACGACATTACCCCCGAGCGATTCAGGGACGACATTACCCCTGAGCGATTCAGGGAAGACATCACACCCGAGCGAATCAGGGAGGACATTACCCCTGAGTGACTTTTAGGGGAGACATACACCTGAGTGATTTTTAGGGAAGACATTACCCCTGAGCGATTCAGGGAAGACCTTACACCTGAGCGATTCAGGGAAGACATTACACTAGAGCGATTTAGGGAAGACATTACACTAGCGATTCCGGGAAGACATTTACACTTGAGCGATTCAGGGAGGACATTACACCTGAGTGACTTTTAGGGAAGACATTACACCTGAGTGACTTTAGGGAAGACATTACACCTGAGTGACTTTAGGGAAGACATTACACCTGAGTGACTTTCAGGGAAGACATTACACCTGAGCGATTCAGGGAAGACATTACACTAGAGCGATTCAGGGAAGACATTACACTAGAGCGATTCAGGGAAGATATTACACTATCGATTCAGGGAAAATTTTTATTTATTTATTTATTTATCTTTTAATTTTTATTTTTTATTTTTTTTATTTTTTCTCAGCAGTGCGGGCAGCATGCCAACAGCCGGCGACTCGCCCACACGGAGAAGCGGCGCCCACTGGACAGTGGCGGCTGTGCTGCTAGTCATGCCGCCCGGACCCCCGCACTGGGTAACATGAGCAGGAAGGCATGACTGCCATAGACAATTTTGGGAACATGACACCTGTGAATGGAGAAACAACTGAGCGAAACAGGGAACAAAAACCTGAGCGATTCAGGGAAGCCAGAGCACCGGCGTGCTTCAAGAAATACCACAAAAACACGAGTGCCTGAGCGGTTCAGGGGACGGCCCCTGACTGATTCCAGGAATTCGCAGACTGAAAGAACCCTGGACTGAAACCACCTGCTTGGGTTGAGGCCGCAGCCGGCCGGCAGAACCCACCCCCTGATCTGTGGGGAACAGAGGAACGGCACCCGCCGGGGGCTGGCTGGCAGAGGACTGTGACTCGACGTGCCGCCTGCCAGCCACCCCAAGCTCCCCGGGAACAGCCTGCCCCCCCCCCACGGCCCCTAGGTGACAGGACAGCTGAGGTGCTTGTGGGAGGACCAGGCATGGCCAGCAGGAGCGGCGCAAGCCCAGGAAGACAGGGATTGACCGGGACCCCGCCGCCTGACTGGATAGTTAGGCCATATTTACAGAGAACCTGTCCCTCATTTGAGGACCGCGGCGTCGACTAGTGCCCCAGTGCTGCTGTATGCAGGAGACGCCGCGCGGGTCCCACGACCGGACCTGCTCTAGACTGCAGGAAGAGAAGCGGGGGTGCGTCCGCACTGCCAACAGGGCTCGGCTACCCAGCCGGGACCACTTACCGGAGGCGCCGCGGTCTGGATTCCACGAGGACGCGAAACCGGAAGTGACGTCACAGAAGGTATCGAAACCGGAAGTGGCGTCACGGACGGGCGGAACTTCACAGGCCCTGCTGGCATCCGTCGACACATTGGAAAAAAACATAGCGCTACAGCCCCAGCCGCACAGGTACGCCGGCCGGGAGATACAAAACAGCCGGGAGCAATGCGGGAGGAGGCCGCAGAGAAGCCAGGGCCTCAATTAGTGGCGTCCCGGACCGGAGAAGTTGCGCCAACACTGAAGGGCCTCTGGAGCAGCTGCTACCAGGCAGACCAACCCGCCGCCGACCCGCAGGGATCGAGGAGCGGTGCATGCTGCCGGCCTAAGAACGGGCCCCCCTTTTTTCCTCTGGAAGCCAGGCGGTGGTCAGGACCCGAGATGACGACCGAAGACGCGACCGGAAGTGACGTCAGGTGCTGGTAAGGCAAGAACCGGGCGCCCTCCTGCTTGTAGGAGGGGGTTTAAATAGGCTAAGTGCGCTCCTCCCACAATTACAGGCTGCAAGCAGCCTTCAACATATATATATAACGTGTGTGTGTGTGTGTGTGACACATGAAGACACTAAAGACTATGAAGGAGATAAAAAATAACTTCTGTGTAATTTGGCGCACAGTAGGAAAAAATCTCCTGCATAGTGAAGAGAGAGAAGAAAGAAAAGTAAGAAAGAAGATAAGGCATGCAAGCTCTACACATAGATAGGATATTCGGGTTAGATCGTTTACTGGGCTAACCCCGCCCTCCATGGCACATGGCTGCCCAGTGATATTACAGATAGGCAGGTACATTCCACCTCATGCCTTGACCAATAGAAATACTTTTTAGACCTGGAAGGTACACATTCGCACATTTCCCGAGAGTGGCGGTGGGTGGTGCTCAAACACTCACCATCCACTACCACACCCAGAACATGCGCAAATGCTCCCAAATGAATCAGCCTTCTTTTAAACAAATGTGGCCCTAATCGGACAACATCCATTTAATCTGGTACAAATATGCTACTGACCCACAGTGAATCTCTGTTAGACATGGTTCCGAAAGGGGGGATCAGTCCTTGAGGAAGGTCTTTCAAAACAGGGTCGACCAAGAAAGGTGATATAGCATTCACATGGACACCAGTCCCACCAACCAATGTTCCATGTTGGGGCGCCCATGGTTCAGTGAGACCGGCATCAGTGTGCCATACCCCACCGTTGCTGATGAGGACCCGCTAGTAGCCTTCACTAAGAACATTGCTCTCAGAGCAAGCAGCCATTGGATCCCTCTCAAACCAACGGTGGCGGCTTTCACATGGGAAATAGGGACCTGAGTGCTGATTTATAGAATTTCCCTTGCAATGACCTGACCCGATCATGCTCTCATAACCGTAATCAGGTCAGACCTTACACAGGGAGGCATATAGAAAATAAACCTACATACCATTCCTAAGCTAAAAAGAAAGTCTACTATAGTCATCCTATGCTTAATAAAACTTTCCATGACAGTTCCCTCCTCTCTGTAATATGTCCCCTGTGTTCTTTGAGTCTCTTGCTGAATCTTCGGTTTCCTCAGCTTGCCCTCGTCGATTGTGGTGCTCCTTGGGTGTTATTGCCTCCATGATGATGCTCCATCCTTTGGTTCGATTCTTCGGGGAGTTGACTCTGAGGCAGGTCCTTATGTGGTAAGGTGTGGCGTGGCGATGAACGTTTAGTTAGACATCCTTTCCATCAAAGACATAGGTTGATCCGTGGTGTATCTGGGAGCTGCGATTAGGATGTGATTATCTGCACGTGACTGGGCGATCCGATCGATCAAACAACAGGAGCATCTCACCAGGATATATGATAAAGAGAAAAAACAACAACATGAGGATATATATACTCCTATTTCCTTCAAACAGTTACCTATGGAAAACAGGAAATCTCCAAAACCACCCAAAGCTGTGAAACGATTCTATCCCTCATTTGTAATAGCCCTATCTCAATTACAGTGACCTTATCCATATGGGCCTGGACTTTATCCCTGGTATCTGCAGTCCTCTCCTATAAACTCACAGAAACCCCCCCTAAGAAGCTAAAAGATAATCCAGCGCCATCTTTTCCTGTAAGATGAGGGTTGGGTTGGTGCACCTGTTGGCAAGGGAAACAAGAGCGAAATATCATCATAGTCAATGTTTAATTTCTTAATCAGTTTTGCCACATATTCCTCTTGCATCTGCTGCAAGTCTCTAGGCATCAGAATTAATGGACTCATTGTCCATGGGGTTGGGAAGGATCTTCCCATCCAATTTACTACTCCTCCCTTTGACCATAGACCGTTAAGAGTCTTTGGTCATCCCTTGAATCTTTAATGCCCTTGCATATATTGTTCTACTGGGCTGTGCAGACTGTACAATCGGTTGATTAGCATGCTCAGAGAAAACCTGTTCCTCAGGTTCTGTAAATCCATGAACCTGTGGTAGAGTCAAGTGTGCGCCTATCTCATCATCTGATTCTGTTGTTAATTTTGTTACTAAAGGGTGCAATGGCAGATATGGGGGTGGGACAGGAGTTGGAGTCACAATGGGGGTTTTACTTTGCTGTCTTGTATTTGAACTGCACAAGTCAGTCCAAAACTTTTGCACAGATAGCCATGCTTGGCCACAAGTTTTCATATACATTTTATTCCAATGAGGGTCTCCTTTGCACCATGGAAAGGTGTCTATGTCATTCAGACATAGGCCCTTGATCATGGCCATATGAAAGTCTGAAAAAGACCCTTCTTTTGGGAACGGGTCAGTACATTTCATTTCTTCTGTCCATTTACACATATTATCAACCCAAGGATCAGTATAAAATGGACCTAAACACCTCTGGACAAACATTTTTGGACTTTCCCCCAATCCATTTTTAGGAGACAGTTTCACCGTAGAGTGATTCGCAGCAGATTTTCGGAACATGATTTTCAGTTCTAAATTAAAAATTCAGTTTTTTTTGGATCCTCCTTACCATAAGAATTGCCCATTTTTACTTAGCTAAAATATACAGTGAGATCAGCTGAATTTGGAGCTTTATCAAAGGATGATTATGTTTGTGTTCAGTGCAAAAATACTTACTGATAAACCTTGCTTATCAGTTTATGTGGTTTTTATCCTATTTCTTCTAATTCAGGTTCATAACTACTCCTGAATTTATGGCAGATTTTAAACTATTTATGGCCAATTTTATACCTTCAATTTCAGCATAAACTCACATACAATCTATACATAATCTATACACAGTCTATACAGTAAAATTCAACCTTATCTATATATAACGACTAAATATGCTTAAGCAACTATACAGCAATATACAGTTTTTAGCAAAGGATATTCGTTGCACACAATACTGTTTTTCAGATTAGGGGACTCCAGACCCCATTTTTTTCAGGAATATCAGATTCCTCTGGGACTTCAGATCCCTCTATTTCTTTAGGAATATCAGATTCCTCTGGGACTTCAGATCCCTCTATTTCTTTAGGAATATCAGATTCCTGGGAGACGCTTATCAGAAGCGCTTACCGGGTTCAAATAATCCACTCTTACAGTATAGGGCAGTAATAATATATATCTTAAATATAGAATCACTTACCCGATACTGTATTTTGGTGGATCCCACCTTCTGACACCAAACTGTTAGCGTTTTTTCTCAGGCAGGTTTATGCTGGTATAAAATGAGGCATCAGACCTCCAACCCATGAATATTTCCCTGTGCAATGAATATCCGGTTTGCTTCTGATCAGGAGATAAATCTCAACCGTGAGTCAACATAGGTTGTTAAATATCTGACATCTTTATTTTTTCAGCACATACTTATAAGGCTTTTTGGGGGTGGGCGCATATTGTCTCTCAAGATCCAATTGGAAAAATCCTGGTATTTCTTAGGAGGCCTTGGGAACATGTGTTGTCAAAATACAGTTGAAACTTTGTTAAACAATGCTGGTATCTGCTATATACAATACTTGCAAAAGAGCTATTTTACATTGAACAGGTTTTCCTCTACATGCTAATAAGTTGAATAGGTTATCTCAGTTCGTTGTCATTGTATGTGAGGTGAGATGTTAAAGAACCTTTTGTTCAGGGAGGCTGCTATTGTGTCCAGCACTGGCAGGGTGTGAGATATGTTAATTCGAGGTACTGCATTCCACAAGAGATGAGGCTTGTATAATATATGTCTAATCTGTGATGTATCAAAAGTAAGATTATGAAAAATCCCTTTCAGACACTGATGGGGATCTGTGCATTACACTGATGGGGATCTGTGGATGACATGGTATGCAGCTGGAGAGAGAAAACGTAGCCTGATGTGAGGCACTGGGGGGCTGAAGAGAGGCTACTGGGGGGCTGATATGAGGCACTGGGAGGCTGATATGAGGCACTGGGGGGCTAAAGAGAAGCACTGAGGGGGGTGATATGAGGCACTGGGGGCTGGAGAGAGGCTTCTGGGGGGCTGAAGAGGGGCACTGGGGGCTGATATGAGGCACTGGTACCTGATATGAGGTACTGGGGGCTTAAGAGTGACACTGGGGGGGCTGAAAAGGGGCACTGGGGCTCTCATCTGAGGTCTGATTGGGGGTCATTTATATTGGGGTCTGATCTGAAGTCTTATTGGGGTCTTATTAACATTGGGGGTCTTATTGGGGCTGTCAGCTGAGGTCTGATTAACATTGGGGGTCTGATTGGTGGTCTAACCTCGGGTGTAATGAAAAATATTTTTTTCTTATTGTCCGTCTCTAAAACCTAGGTGCGTCTTATAGGGCGAAAAATACAGGTAAGTTTAAAAATTATTTCTTCTCCCTTCATTATATTGATAGTGTGGGTCTGTATGTATGCATGTAGAGTTTATTTGTGTATATACAGTCAGGTACAAAAATATTGGGACATCGACACAATTCTAACAATTCTAACATTTTTGGCTCTATACACCACCACAATGGATTTGAAATGAAACTAACAAGATGTGCTTTACCTGCAGACTGTCAGCTTTAATTTGAGGGTATTTACATCCAAATCAGGTGAACGGTGTAGGAATTACAACAGTTTGCATATGTGCCTCCCACTTGTTAAGGAACCAAAAGAAATGGGACAGAATAATAATCATAAATCAAACTTTCACTTTTTAATGCTTGGTTGCAAATCCTTTGCAGTCAATTACAGCCTGAAGTCTGGAACGCAGAGACATCACAAGACGCTTGGTTTCATCCCTGGTGATGCTCTGCCAGGCCTCCACTGCAACTGTCTTCAGTTCCTGCTTGTTCTTGGGGCATTTTCCCTTCAGTTTTGTCTTTAGCAAGTGAAATGCATGCTCAATCGGATTCAGTTCAGGTGATTGACTTGGCCATTGCATAACATTCCACTTCTTTCCCTTAAAAAACTCTTTGGTTGCTTTTGCAGTATGTTTTGGGTCATTGTCCATCTGCACTGTGAAGCGCCGTCCAATGAGTTCTGAAGCATTTGGCTGAATATGAGCAGATAATATTGTCCCAAAACACTTCAGAATTCATCCTGCTGCTTTTGACAGCAGTCACATCATCTATAAATACAAGAGAACCAGTTACATTGGCAGCCATACATGCCCACGCCATGACACTACCACCACCATGCTTCACTGATGAGGTGGTATGCTTAGGATCATAAGCAGTTCCTTTCCTTCTCCATACTCTTCTCTCCCCATCACTCTGGTACAAGTTGATCTTGTCCTCATCTGTCCATAGGATGTTGTTCCAGAACTGTGAAGGCTTTTTTAGATTTAGTTTGGCAAACTCTAATCTGGCCTTCCTGTTTTTGAGGCTCACCAATGGTTTACATCTTGTGTTGAACCCTCTGTATTCACTCTAATGAAGTCTTCTCTTGATTGTTGACTTTGACACACATACACCTACCTCCTGGAGAGTGTTCTTGATCTGACCAACTGTTGTGAAGGGTGTTTTCTTCACCAGGAAAAGAATTCTTCGGTCATCCACCACAGTTGTTTTCCGTGGTCTTCCGGGCTTTTGGTGCGTTCCTTCTTTTTAAGAATGTTCCAAACAGTTGTTTTGGCCACGCCTAATGTTTTTTCTATCTCTCTGATGGGTTTGTTTCGTTTTTTCAGCCTAATGATGGCTTGCTTCACTGATAGTGACAGCTCTTTGGATCTCATCTTGAGAGTTGACAGCAACAGATTCCAAATCCAAATAGCACACTTGAAATGAACTCTGGACCTTTTATCTGCTCATTGTAATTGGGATAATGAGGAAATAACACACACCTGGCCATGGAACAGCTGAGAAGCCAATTGTCCAATTACTTTTGGTCCCTTAACAAGTGGGAGGCACATAAGCAAACTATTGTAATTCCTACACCATTCACCTGATTTGGATGTAAATACCTTCAAATTAAAGCTGACAGTCTGCAGGTAAAGCACATCTTGTTCGTTTAATTTCAAATCAATTGTAGTGGTGTATAGAGCCAAAAATGTTCGAATTGTGTCGAAGTCCCAATATTTATGGACCTAACTGTATATATATGTATGTGTGTGTGTGTGTGTGTGTGTATGTGTATATAATATATACATACATACACGTGCGGCGTGTTTGTGCTTTAGGGTGCGCACCCTAATGCAATAGGCTGCGCACGTCTATGCTGGTGGGATTTATTTTTAAATAAGGCTATTCCTAGCCGTCTGGGCAATCCCACAGATCATCCCTCAACCCCCCTTGTACTTGTTCCGCTACTTGCAGGTTGCACGGGCATGAGTTCAGAACTTCAGTCACTTCAGTCCGAAGTTCTGAACTCATGCACGCTCAGCCTCCAAGTAGCGGAACAAGTACAAGGGGGGTTGATGGGTTCCAACTTCTGTGATTAGTTTATAGTTGGGGGGTTTGCTTCATTTTAAATTCGGCTGACCATAGGTTAAGATGATCTGTGGGGTTGCCCAGACGGCTAGGCCCTTCACTGTAGTTATTAACCCCTTTCAGCTGTCCCCCATTCACTGAAGGGGTGACTGCTGAAAGGGGTTAATAACTACTGTGAAGGCCCCCGAAGCCGATGAGGGCGTGTCTTTATGGGGTGGGGGCGTGGCTTTATGTGGGCTCGTGTCCCGGATGTCTTCAGACCCTAGCAACGCCCCTGATGAGGGGGTTAAATGTGTGGCCCGCAGAGCCACAACCATAGGACAAAAAAATCAGCCCCAGCCTTTTCCAGGAATGATCAGCAACTCCACCTATGTGGCTCCCCTATAAATGTGTCAGTAACAGATGTATCCGCTGTAAATACATGTCAGTGTGTCACAATGTGACATCTACTGTGAACGGCAAGAATGACACCATGAGACAATATCTGAACGGTAACACAGATTATGCCGGTTATTTAATCACCTGCAGAGATTGTCTTCTACAATATGTAGGTTGCACTACAAAACAAATAAAAAGCTGAATACACAAACATTTATCAGATATACCACATTATGAAACTCGCAGTGTATCTGCCGACAGTTTTTAATTTGCCCCTGTGCACAAAGGAGATACAAGAGCGTTTTCTGTTCAGGGAGTGGAAAGGGTTACTCTTCCCATCAGAGGAGGAGATCACAAACTCCTCAGCCGTGAGGCACATTGGACGTTTGAATTGGGAAGTTACTTTCTCACAGGTCTGAACAGAAAACGCGATCTGATTTTACAATATCGTTAAAAGAACGATCTTTATAGTTTTTAGTCTTTTCTTCCTGATTGGGTGTTGGTTTTTGTTGTCTGACCAGTTCTCCTCCCCGTCTGAGCATGTGATGCCGAAGTCCTGATTACCTGGTGCACCGTATGTTTAAAGAGAGGGGAACATTCGCTTTTTTGTATGTCATGAGTAAGGACCAAGATTGTGGAGTCCGAAACGCGTAGACATCGTGGATCTTGTATGAGATTTGTGTTTGGATAATATTTTTTTTTATTGTTATTAATAAAGCTATAAGATTTTATGAGAAGCTGGACCACAAGTTTTTTCTTTGGATTACGTTTGTATACAGTCAAGTCCGGACGGGGCCAGAGCTTCTGTGAAGGCAGCAAAGGTGAGAGTTGTCTTATATATATTTGTAAGTTTGATATGTACTACAGAGGACAGTATACTGTATATATACTACAGCGGACAGTATACTATATATATAAATATATACTACAGAGGGCAGTATGATATATATATTACAGAGGACAGTATACTGTATGTATACTGTATATATACTACAGAGGGCAGTATACTGTATATATACTACAGAGGACACTATACTGTATATATACTACAGAGGACACTATACTGTATATATACTACAGAGGACAGTATACTATATATATACTACAGAGGGCAGTATACTGTACATATACTACAGAGGACAGTATACTGTATATATACTACAGAGGGCAGTATTATATATATATTACAGAGGACAGTATACTGTACGTATACTGTATATATACTACAGAGGGCAGTATACTGTATATATACTACAGAGGACAGTATACTGTATATATACTACAGAGGACAGTATACTGTATATATACTACAGAGGACACTATTATTATTATTATTATTTATTATTAAAGCGCCATTCATTCCATAGCGCTGTGCATATGATAAGCGGTGCACATACATAATACAGACAATTGCACTAATCATAAACAAGACGAGTTACAAACTGGTACAGAAGGAGATAGGGCCCTGGCCATGAGGGCTTACAATCTACATGGTATGGGATAAGGACACAGTAGGTGCGGGTGAAGTTGGTCATAGTGGTATGAAGGCAGCAGGGTCACTGGTTGTAGGCTTGTCTGAAGAGGTGGGTTTTCAGGTTTCTTTTGAAGGATTCCACTGTGGGTGAGAGTCTGAAATGTTGGGGTAGCGAGTTCCAGAGTATGGGGGATGCACGGGAGAAATCTTGGAGTCGATTGTGGGAAGAGGCGATAAGAGGAGAGGAGAGAAGGAGGTCTTGTGAGGATCGGAGAGTGTGTGTGGGGGTGTATCGGGAAAGTAGCTCAGA
The DNA here is from genome assembly GCF_905171765.1 of Bufo bufo. NCBI lineage: Eukaryota > Metazoa > Chordata > Amphibia > Anura > Bufonidae > Bufo > Bufo bufo. The sequence continues at coordinate 789,144,501 of NC_053389.1, read as the reverse complement.
GGGGAAAGGTTATGGACGGCCTTGTATGTATTTGTTAGTACTTTGAAGTGAATTCTCTGGGCAATGGGGAGCCAGTGAAGGGATTGGCAGAGGGGAGAGGCAGAGGAGTAATAGGGTGAGAGGTGGATTAGTCGGGCAGCAGAGTTGAGGATAGATTGGAGGGGTGCGAGAGTGCTAGATGGAAGGATACAGAGGAGAGTGTTACAGTAGTCTAGGCGGGAGATGATGAGGGCATGTACAAGCATTTTCGCAGATTCAAAGTTAAAGAAAGCACGGATGCGTGGGATGTTTTTGAGTTGGAGGCGGCAGGTGGTGGAAAGAGCTTGGATGTGCGGTCTGAAGCAGAGGGCAGAATCCAAGGTCACTCCAAGGCAGCGGACTTTGTTGACCGGAGAGTGTGTGCAGCCATTGATTGTGATAGATAGGTCTGTTGGGGGGGTTGAGCAAGATGGGGGAAAGAGGATGAATTCTGTTTTATCCATGTTAAGTTTTAGAAAGCGAGAGGAGAAGAAGGATGATATAGAAGATAGACATTGTGGGATTCTTGATAGTAAGGTGGTGATGTCTGGACCAGAGAGGTAGATTTGTGTGTCGTCAGAGTAGGAGTGATACTGAAAGCCATGGGACTCTATGAGCTGTCCCAGGCCAAAAGTGTAGATAGAGAAGAGCAGGGGTCCTAGGACAGAGCCTTGCAGGACACCAACAGAGAGGGAATGAGACGAGGAGGTGGTGCGGGAGTGGGAGACGCTAAACGTCCGGTCTGTGAGGTATGATGTGATCCAGGAGAGGGCCAGGTCAGTGATGCCAAGAGATGAGAGAGTTTGCAACAGAAGGGAGTGGTCAACAGTGTCGAAGGCAGAGGACAGGTCAAGGAGAAGGAGGACAGAGTATTGTTTCTTGGTTTTGGCTGTCAGTAGGTCGTTGGTGACTTTGGTGAGGGCAGTCTCAGTCGAGTGGTGGGGTCGGAAGCCAGATTGTAGGCGGTCAAAGAGGGAGCAGGAGGAAAGGTGAGAGGACAGTTCAGAATGGACATGTTGTTCAAGTAGCTTTGAGGCATACGGAAGAAGTGATATGGGGCGATAACTGGACAAAGAGGATGGGTCAAGTGAAGGCTTTTTGAGGAAGGGTGTAATGGTAGCGTGTTTAAAAGCAGAGGGGAAGACACCAGAGGTTAATGATAGGTTGAAGAGATGAGTTAGGGCTGGGATAAACACTGTGGTGAGGTTAGGGATGAGGTGGGATGGGATTGGGTCAAGTGCACAGGTGGTGAGATGTGAACTGGATAGTAGAGTGGAGAGTTTTTCTTCAGTAATGGTGGAGAAGCGGGTTTTGGGAGAAGAGGACCGAGCCGTTGTGTAGAGGGTCTGTGGGGACTGTATAGTGAAGCTTTCTCTGATGTCGACTATCTTTTGTTTGAAATATTTGGCAAAGTCCTCAGCTGAGAAGAGAGGAGAGAGTGGGGGTGCTGGGGGTGCTGGGGGACGGAGAAGGGAGTTAAAAGTGCTAAAAGGTTGTTTAGGGCTGTGGGCCAGGGAAGATATGAGAGCTGAGAAGTAGGCCTGTTTTGCATCAGCGAGTAAGGATTTGAATATGAGGAGGGATTGCTTGTATGCGGTGAAATGATCTATGATCTTTTGAATGGGATTTCTTCCATCTCCGCTCAGCAGCCCTGGAAGCTTGTCTGAGTTTTTTGGTCAGGTTGGTGTGCCAGGGTTGTCTGTTAATTTTTCGGGTTTGGTTGTGTGTGAGGGCGGCAACAGTGCCCAGAGCTGTACTTATTGTGGTGTTATATAGGGTGGTAGCAGCATCTGGGTCTTGGAGGAAAATACAATAGAGATATAAACCTCCTGGCACTCTGGAGGGTTGCTGCTTGGAGTCGGGTTCCCACCCCGTGTAGTAAATAAAATAGAAAACTCCAGCAATGTGCGTTTGTATCAAAGAATATTTCGTTTATTATGAAAATGCGGCGTCGTGATGTGACGTTTCGGCCACTTAGGCCTTTATCAAACTATGTGAAAAATACAAAGGGAGGGTGATAATTACAATCATGTCAGATATCCAACATATGGTGTACAAATAAATCTATAATACATACAGGAGTATAAGGAACACAAGATGTCCCACAGGTCGATTCAACATATTGCAATCCATAACATATTATTTTGAAAAATACGACAAGAGAGGAAAAGAAAGCAGCACGTTTAGAGGGGAAAGGAAAAAAAAGGGAAAAAGAAAATTACAAGTCAGCAGGAGGAAACAGATGGTAGAGAGTTGGAGAAGAGAGTCAGAAAGCAAGCGAAAGTCGAGATGTTTAAGGTTCCTGCGGGGGTGTGCTAGTGTGTGGACCGGGGGAGCAGCAGAAGAGACCAATAAAGAGAAGGTGAGTAGGTTGTGGTCAGATAGGGGGAGAGGCGAATTAGAAAGGTTAGATAGGGAGCAGAGGCGGGTAAAGATAAGATCCAAAGTGTGACCATCTCTGTGGGTGGGAGCTGAAGACCACTGTGATAGGCCGAAGGAGGAAGAGAGCGATAGGAGTTTAGAGGCGACCGAGTGGCAGGTGTCAATAGGGATGTTGAAGTCACCCATGATGATAGTAGGGATGTCGGCAGAAAGAAAGTGTAGTAGCCAGGTTTTAAAGTGGTCCAGATAGATGGTGGCTGGGCCTCGGGGGCGGTAAATGATGGCTACTTGAAGGTTGAAGTGAGAGTAGATGTGAACAGAGTGTACTTCAAATGAGGTGAGCGTAATGGAGGGTGGCAGTGGAGTTAGGCTGTAGGAACAGGTGTCTGATAGGAGAAGACCAACTCCTCCACCATGTTTGCAGCCGGGGCGGGGGGTGTGAGTGAATTGAAATCCACTATAAGAGAGTGCAGCAGGGGAGGAGGTGTCAGAGGATGTCAGCCAGGTTTCTGTGAGACCCAGAAAGGAAAGGTTTTGAGAGATGAAAAGTTCATGAATGTACGACAGTTTGTTACAGACAGAGAGTGCGTTCCATAATGCTCCTGCAAGAGGAACCAAAGGAGCAGGGGTCACAGGAATGGTTGTTAGGTTTAAGGGGTTGCAGGAATTTGGAGAAGGAGATTTGTCTTGGGACGTAGAGGTGATAGTGGGGATTTGCTGAGAGGGGCCTGGATTTGGAGAGATATCACCAGCAGTAAGGAGAAGCAGAGAAAGTGTTAATAGGTGAGAATAGGAGAGGGCAGGAGGTATCTGTGTGTGTTTGGGAAGGAAGTGTTTTATGTTGCCAAGCAGGTTTGTGCAAGCTGTCAGATGAGAAGGTAAGATGGAGAGATGAATAGTTCCTTGCTTGGTGATTGGACGTGGGGGGTTTTCAGGAGGTTGTGGGAAGAGTAAGATGAAAAATTGAAACATTGTTTGCATTAACTATGTCTGTAATTACCTGTGGTCCCCTTCTGGTCCCATTCTGGTATAATTCAGTCTGTGCACTTAAGAGTTGCACTTGAGAGATGTTGCATTTGGAAAGACCAAGGTCTGAAAAGACCTAGGACCTTAGATTTATATCATTCAGTGTTCAATCAGGTGTGACCAAGAGGGGAGGGGGCTACATTTGGCCTAATCAAGGAGGACCAGATACAGGGGTGAAATAGTCTATGTAAACAAATACTCAATAAATCCAGCAGGGAAAGAGACATTAATAGTTCAGACAAGACATACCAGGATTTAGAAGGAGAGATGAGAGGGATGGACAATATCAGACTGTGGAAAAGCTGGGTGTAGCAGTAAGCTTCACTATACTGTATACATACTACATACATACTACTATACTACTATATAATACAGAGGACAGTATACTGTATATATACTACAGAGGACACTATGCTGTATATATACTTCAGAGGACAGTATACTATATATATATATTACAGAGGGCAGTATACTGTATATATACTATAGAGGGCAGTGTACTATATATACTACAGAGGTCAGTATACTGTATATAAATTACAGAGGATAGTATACTGTATATATAGTCAGGTCCATAAATATTGGGACATTGACACAATTTTTGGCTCTATACACCACCCCAATGGATTTGAAATGAAACGAACAAGATGTGCTTTAACTGCAGACTGTCAGCTTTAATTTGAGGGTATTTACATCCAAATCAGGTGAACGGTGTAGGAATTACAACAGTTTGAATATGTGTCTCACACTTGAACCAAAAGTAATGGGACATAATAATAATCATAAATCAAACTTTCACTTTTTAATACTTGGTTGCAAATCCTTTGCAGTCAATTACAGCCTGAAGACTGGATCTCATAGACATCACCTGATGCTGGGTTTCATCCCTGGTGATGCTCTGCCAGGCCTCTACTGCAACTGTCTTCAGTTCCTGCTTGTTCTTGGGGCATTTTCCCTTCAGTTTTGTCTTCAGCAAGTGAAATGCATGCTCAATCGGATTCAGGTCAGGTGATTGACTTGGCCATTGCATAACATTCCACTTCTTTCCCTTAAAAAACTCTTTGGTTGCTTTTGCAGTATGCTTTGGGTCATTGTCCATCTGCACTGTGAAGCGCCGTCCAATGAGTTCTGAAGCATTTGGCTGAATATGAGCAGATAATATTGCCCGAAACACTTCAGAATTTATCCTGCTGCTTTTGTCAGCAGTCACATCATCAATAAATACAAGAGAACCAGTTACATTGGCAGCCATACATGCCCACGCCATGACACTACCACCCCCATGCTTCACTGATGAGGTGGTATGCTTAGGATCGTGAGCAGTTCCTTTCCTCCATACTCTTCTCTTCCCATTACTCTGGTACAAGTTGATCTTGGTCTCATCTGTCCATAGGATGTTGTTCCAGAACTGTGAAGGCTTTTTTAGATGTCTAATCTGGCCTTCCTGTTTTTGAGGCTCACCAATGGTTTATATCTTGTGGTGAACCCTCTGTATTCACTCTGGTGTAGTCTTCTCTTGATTGTTGACTTTGACACACATACACCTACCTCCTGGAGAGTGTTCTTGATCTGGCCAACTGTTGTGAAAGGTGTTTTCTTCACCAGGGAAAGAATTCTTCGGTCATCCACCATAGATGTTTACTGTGGTCTTCCAGGTCTTTTAGTGTTGAGCTCACCGGTGCGTTCCTTCTTTTTAAGAATGTTCCAAACAGTTGTTTTGGCCACGCCTAATGTTTTTGATATCTCTCTGATGGGTTTGTTGTGTTTTTTCAGCCTAATGATGGCTTGCTTCACTGATAGTGACAGATCTTTAGATCTCATCTTGAGAGTTGACAGCAACAGATTCCAAATGCAAATAGCAGACTGGAAATTAACTCTGGACCTTTTATCTGCTCATTGTAATTGGGATAATGAGGGAATAACACACACCTGGCCATGGAACAGCTGAGAAGCCAACTGTCCCATTACGTTTGGTCACTTAACAAGTGGGAGGCACATATGCAAACTGTTGTAATTCCTACACCGTTCACCTGATTTGGATGTAAATACCCTCAAATTAAAGCTGACAGTCTGCAGGTAAAGCACATCTTGTTTGTTTCATTTCAAATCCATTGTGATGGTGTATAGAGCCAAAAATGTTAGAACTTTGTACATGTCCCAATATTTATAGACCTGACTGTATACTACAGAGGACACTATACTGTATAAATGCCTGGGAATAAAAGGGTCATCACCTTTTACCACATTTGGAGTGCTGCCTATTCTTTGGATATACTATATTGGAGTAAAGGTTGTCCACCTTTCCAGAGGAGTTTGCACCCTAACTACTTTTTTCACTGTGCTGCTGTTATTCTTTGTTTTTTATACTGTATATATGCTACAGAGGACAGTGTACTGTATATATACTACAGAAGGCAGTACACTGTATATATACTACAGAGGACACTATACTGTATATATACTACAGAGGGCAGTATACTATATATATTACAGAGGGCAGTATACTGTATATATAGTATATATACTACAGAGGACACTATACTGTATATATGCTACAAAAGGCAGTACACTGTATATATACAACAGAGGGCAGTATTTGCTTTGATCCGAATATATTTGCGGCGAATTGCATTAAAAACAGCTATTTCCTGGCTGCCGAGAGCCTTTATAGTCGTGTAGAACACTGTGCCTTGCAGTAACACGCATAGGGAGTCTGCTGTGGTAGTGAAATAATACTGTGAGTCTGTATGACATGCAGATGACAGGCGTCTCTCTTAGAATCACTGCACACTTCACTTATTGGGGCAGTCAAGGGGCAAAAACTGACCAAATAACTCAAGTATGAACTCAGCCTTACAGGTCGATGTTAGCGTCAAGAAGAATCGCACTCCTTTTACACCGTCGTCAGCTGATTCCACATAGGAGTGGATCTAAAACAGAGATGACACGTGAATGGAATATTTGCATGTCTTCTGTGTTTTCTACCCACTCCTGCTTTTGGCTTCCAAATCACAAGCCAATTCTGATGAGACCATACAGGCCTTACAGCTGCTACACAGACAGGATCTGTTGTGCGTCTTATTTTTCCTTCCTTCTGACAGATAAGAAGTAAGGTCAAATAAATCATGATGTCAGCTAGGCTAAAAGGCAAAATAGTGGCCCAGTCATGAAGTAGGGAGGGTGGGAACAGCATGAGAAGTCAACAGAGTGGACCTATGACATAGTGTTGAGGTGGAAGCAGCATGAGGAGACCATAGAGTGTGGCCTAATAACAGAGTCTGGAGGTGGTGACAGCATCAGGAGGCCACAGAGTGGCAAGACGATGAAAGATTGTGGAGGTGGCGGCAGCATCAGGAGGCCACAGAGTAGCATGACAACGAGAGATTGTGGAGGTGGCAGCAGCATGAGGAGGTCACAGAGTGGCACAATGACAGAGTCTGAAGGTGGCAGCAGCATCAGGAGGCCACAGAGTGGCACACTGATAGAGTCTGGAGTTGTCAGCAGTATGAGGAGGCCATTGAGTGCTACAATGACCAAGTTGGTAGCAGCATGAGGAAACCACAGAGTGGCCCAATCACAGAGTCTGGAAGTGGCAGCAGCAGGAGGCCACAGAGTAGCTCGACGACGAGAGATTGTGGAGGTGGCAGCAGCATGAGGAGGCCACAGAGTAGCACACTGACCGAGTCTGGAGTTAGCAGCAGCATGAGGAGGATACGACAGAGTGGCAAGGTGACAAAGTGTGGAGATGGCAGTAGCAGAAGCATCAGGATACCACATATGGTGACGCTGGATATGTTCACGCAGGGCTGTGGTGCCAAGATTGGCACCCTGACCACGCTTCACCTTCTGCCCACATATACTACATATGGCCATGTTAAACTCCTCTGGCAGCACGACGACGAGAGATTGTGGAGGTGGCCGCAGCATGAGGAGGATACCACAGAGTGGCAAGGTGACATAGTGTGAAGATGGCAGTAGCAGCAGCAGCAGTATCTGGATACCACAGCGTGGCAAGGTGACATAGTGTGGTGATGGCAGCAACAGCAGCATCAGGACACCACATATGGTGACGCTGCATATGTTAATGCAGGCCTGTGGTGCTAATATTGGCCCCCTGGCCACATTTCACCTTCTGCCCACATATTCTACATGTGGCCATGTTAACCTCCTCCAGCGGCTAAACAAAAAAAGCCACACCGCCGAGTAGGTGATTTTCCCGCCAACAGTCCGCACTGACTGACTGCTACCGCCGCTGCTTCCGTGAACCCCTGCACCACTACTTCCTAGGCAGGTAGGCTGCTGCAAAGCAGGTGGTCTACCCCGGGCACATTTGGCTCCCGACCTCCCACTGCTGCCACCCTGCTGACTCCCAGCTATGCTTTCAATACATATAACTACAGAAGTGAACTGAGAATATATTTTTCTTTTTGTACTGAAATAGGCCACTAAATGCTTTTAGCAGAAATAAGTGTACCAGTGAAGTGTGTATATTTTTTTCTTTCTGTATGCTTTCAACACATATAACTGCAGAAGAGAACTGCATATATATATTTTTCTTGTTTGAAAAGATATAAGCCACTAAAGGCTTTTCAACATAGCACTTGCACCCCAAGAACAAATAGCTGGAATGACAGAACTGTATTATGGCTATTTGGATCTCAAATAATCTTTCCCTGCTTTACATGTAAATCACTTTCCTAGCACTGTCCCTAGCGCCTTCTGACGTCTCTCCCTGCACTAAGATGCTGTGAAATGATTCCTCCCTATCCTTTCCCTGCACTTATAAATTGTTTTTTCAGTTGTTTTTTTTACAATGAGGTATTTCCATTTGCTGTCCCTAGGGCTTTCTCACGTCTGTCCCTGCACTCAGAACGCTTGAAAATGACAGAATCTAAAATGGCTGCCGTATTTATAGGGCTGTGACATCACAGGGCTGGCTGGCTGCTGATTGGCTGCATGCATGGCATTATGGGTCAGCCCGCCTTCCCAGAGTTCCTTGCCCCATGTGCTCACACGTGGAGCCGCCTTTTTAGCCACCATTTTAGGGAAAATTGCGATTCGTTACCACGAAGCGTGAGGAAATTCGCATTCGTTGCGAATCGAATTTTTCCTGAAATTCTGATCTAATTCCACTTTGTCTGATTCGATTCGCTCATCTCTAGTTCTTACTCTGAGAAATGATCAGAGTGGGTCGATTCTCTCCTGCAACCATTGGTACCGCTAATTCCCGGATATTTGAAAGATTCACGTACTGTAATGCAAGCCTGCGACAGTTTAGATGTAGAATGCTAATTATGAATGGACAACAGCAGATGTGCTATCGCTATATACCGATATTCCCCATCAATTAGCGATACAAGCTTTACAGTGGTTTCTGGTTTCTTATAGTGATTATACCACACAGCTCCAAGATCATATTTGTAAGGTTACGCAATTTTTACTCAAGCATAATTTTTTCATGTTTAATGGGGAGTATTATTTGCAGCTGGCAGGAGTCTCTATGGGGGCGAAATTTTCACCTTCCATAGCTAATATTTTCATGGCTTGGTGGGAAAGTTTGTATTTACGGAAGCTAACCCTTTTTTAGATAATATCAAGTGGTATGGACGCTACATAGACGATCTGTTGATGATATGGGTCGGCGATGTGGAGGACATTCCAGCTTTAGCTGAATACTTCAATGAGGGGATAGATACAATCAAATTTAGCATCCATCATGATCCGAAATCTATAGTATTTCTGGACCTGCATTTATATGGTGATGCCGCCAATTCAGTAATTTCAACATCAACCCATAGAAAAGAGACGGCTGGCAATACTACCCTTTTAGCGACTTCATGTCACTCACCTCATGTGACAAGGAACAGACTAAAGGGCGAAATGTTGTGAGCAAGACGCAACTGTTCGGATAGCAGATTGCTTGCGAGAAGCAGATAATATCGGTAGCAGATTGCTTGCGAGAAATTATGCTACACGGTCTATAGAGGAGGCCAAAAAATGGGTTCTCTCTTTAGACAAAAATAAATAAATTTTTCCCCAAAGGGCAGTTTTGGATATGAAAATAACAAAAAAAGATAAAAAAAAAGGGAAGCCAGCAACTTTTGTGACAGGTTACGGTAAGGAATACCCGGAGATTAGTAATATCATAGAGCGACATCTCCCTGTATTAAACTCAGACCAGGAGTGGAAAGGGTTACTCTTCCCATCAGAGGAGGAGATCACAAACTCCTCAGCCGTGAGGCACATTGGAATTGGGAAGTTGCTTTCTTACAGGTCTGAACAGAAAACACGATCTGATTTTACAATATCGTTAAAAGAACGATCTTTATAGTTTTTCAGCACAATATACATGTTGTCTTTTCTTCCTGATTGGGTGTTGGTTTTTGGTGTCTGACCAGTTCTCCTCCCCGTCTGAGCATGTGATGCCGAAGTCCTGATTACCTGGTGCACCGTATGTTTAACCACCTCCTGTCTGCACGTTTCTGAACGTCCATTCAGAGACTGCAGCTGCACGCTAATCGTGCAGCTGCAGATCGGGTTGCCCGCTGTCAGCGACAGCAGGGCAACCCTTAGAGAACGCAGGGACAGTGCCCAGGTGTCCCTGCCATCTAGATCGCTGTATACACAGCGCTCACCGAGCGCTGTGTATACAATGCAGGAAGCGCTATGCCTTGTATGACCTTATGGGGGACGAAGGTCTTGTATGACCTTATGGGGGACGAAAAGTGTAAAATAAAAAAAATAAAAAAAAGGTTTCACATGTAAAAAAATAATTCCCCAAGTAAGGAATAAAAAAAAAAGTTAAAAATAGAAAAATAAAATAAAAATAGACATATTTAGTATTGTTGCATCCGTGACGGTCGGCTCTATAAATATATCAAATGATCGACCCAGTCCGATAAACACCATAAAAAATAAAAAATAGCAATTTTTGTCACCTTACATCACAAAAAATGCAACACCAAGTGATCAAAAAGGCGTATGTTCCACAAAATAGTACCAATAAAACTGTCACCTCATCCCGCAAAAAATTATCCCCTACATAAGAAAATCGCTCAAAAAATAAAAAACTATAGCTCTCAGAACATGGAGACAATTAAAACATCCTTTTTTTGGTTTCAAAAATGCTATTATTGTGTTAAAGTGAAATAAAAAAAATAAAAGTATACATGTTAGGTATTGCCGCGTCCGTAACAACCAGCTCTATCACATGACCTAACCCCTCAGGTGAACACCGTAAAAAAATACAAAAAAAACTGTGTCAAAAAAAGCCATTTTTGTCACCTTACATCACAAAAAGTGCAACACCAAGTGATCAAAAAGGCGTATGTCCCAGAAAATGGTACCAATAAAACCTACACCTCATACCACAAAAAATGAGCTCCTACATAAGAAAATCGCTCAAAAAATTTTAAAAAATATAGCTCTCAGAACATGGACACATTAAAACATAATTTTTTTGTTTCAAAAATGCTATTATTGTGTAAAACTTAAATAAATAAGAAAAAGTATACATATTAGATATCGCCAAGTTCGTAACGATCTGCTCTATACAAATTTCACTTGACCGAACCCCTCAGGTGAATGCTGTAAAAATAAATAAATACAAACTGTGCTAAAACAACCAATGTGCTAATAACAACTTGCCCCATAAAGTGTTATAATGAATGATCAAAAAATCATATGTACCCAAAAATAGTACCAATACAACTGGCACCTTATTCCCTAGTTTCCAAAATGGGGTCACGTCTTGAGAGTTTCTACTGTAAGGGTGCATCAGGGGGGCTTCAAATGGGACATGGCATCTAAAAACCATGCGGCGCTCCTTTTCTTCTGCGCCCTGCCGTGTGCCCATACAGCAATTTATGACTACATGTGGGGTGCTTCTGCAAACCGCAGATTCTGGGTAATAAATATTGAGTTTTGTTTGGCTGTTAACCCTCGTTGTGTTAAAGAAAAAATTGGATTAAAACTTCCAATTTTTTTTAAACTTCTAAGCCTTCTAACGTCCTAAAAAAATAAAATTACATTTCCAAAATTATGCCAACATAAAGTAGGCATATGGGGAATGTTAAAGGGTTTATCCGAGTTAATGAAAAAATAAATAAAACCTCTTAAAACCCATCAGGATATACAAACCGGATTCCAAAAAAGTTGGGACACTATACAAATCGTGAATAAAAACTGAATGCAATGATGTGGAGGTGCCAACTTCTAATATTTTATTCAGAATAGAACATAAATCACGGAACAACAGTTTAAACTGAGAAAATGTACCATTTTAAGGGAAAAATATGTTGAATCAGAATTTCATGGTGTCAACGAATCCCCAAAAAGTTGGGACAAGGCCATTTTCACCATGTGTGGCATCTCCCCTTCTTCTTACAACACTCAACAGACGTCTGGGGACCGAGGAGACCAGTTTCTCAAGTTTAGAAATAGGAATGCTCTCCCATTCTTGTCTAATACAGGCCTCTAACTGTTCAATCGTCTTGGGCCTTCTTTGTTGCACCTTCCTCTTTATGATGCGCCAAATGTTCTCTATAGGTGAAAGATCTGGACTGCAGACTGGCCATTTCAGTACCCGGATCCTTCTCCTATGCAGCCATGATGTTGTGATTGATGCAGAATGTGGTCTGGCATTATCTTGTTGAAAAATGCAGGGTCTTTTCAGTACCCGGATCCTTCTCCTACGCAGCCATGATGTTGTGATTGATGCAGAATGTGGTCTGGCATTATCTTGTTGAAAAATGCAGGGTCTTCCCTGAAAGAGATGACGTCTGGATGGGAGCATATGTTGTTCTAGAACCTGAATATATTTTTTTGCATTGATGGTGCCTTTCCAGACATGCAAGCTGCCCATGCCACACGCACTCATGCAACCCCATACCATCAGAGATGCAGGCTTCTGAACTGAGCGTTGATAACAACTTGGGTTGTCCTTGTCCTCTTTGGTCCGGATGACATGGCGTCCCAGATTTCCAAAAAGAACTTCGAATCGTGACTCGTCTGACCACAGAACAGTCTTCCATTTTGCCACACTCCATTTTAAATGATCTCTGGCCCAGTGAAAACGCCTGAGCTTGTGGATCTTGCTTAGAAATGGCTTCTTCTTTGCACTGTAGAGTTTCAGCTGGCAACGGCGGATGGCACGGTGGATTGTGTTCACTGACAATGGTTTCTGGAAGTATTCCTGAGCCCATTCTGTGATTTCCTTTACAGTAGCATTCCTGTTTGTGGTGCAGTGTTGTTTAAGGGCCCGGAGATCACGGGCATCCAGTATGGTTTTACGGCCTTGACCCTTACGCACAGAGATTGTTCCAGATTCTCTGAATCTTCGGATGATGTTATGCACAGTTGATGATGATAGATGCAAAGTCTTTGCAATTTTTCGCTGGGTAACACCTTTCTGATATTGCTCCACTATCTTTCTGCGCAACATTGTGGGAATTGGTGATCCTCTACCCATCTTGGCTTCTGAGAGACACTGCCACTCTGAGAAGCTCTTTTTATACCCAATCATGTTGGCAATTGACCTAATTAGTGTTAATTGGTCTTCCAGCTCTTCGTTATGCTCAAATTTACTTTTTCCAGCCTCTTATTGCTACTTGTCCCAACTTTTTGGGGATTTGTTGACACCGTGAAATTTTGAATCAATGTATTTTTCCTTTAAAATGATACATTTACTCGGATTAAACGTTTGATCTGTCATCTACGCTCTATTACAAATAAAATATTGACATTTGCCATCTCCACATCATTGCATTCAGTTTTTATTCACAATTTGTTTAGTGTCCCAACTTTTTTGGAATCCGGTTTGTACATATAATTTGGTAAAGCTAGATTTCATCAAGTTAAAACCCATATGTCCACCTTTTCATGGTTCTGTCATTGCTTTGTTTACATGCTGAGGGGCGTATAACAACAAAACCTGAGCTCTGCCTCATGAATATTTCTGGGTGTGAACAACCTGACCTTTCCGCCCCCTGCTCTGTATTTTGCATAAAAAAAAACACATGATCATCTCCTAGCTCACACTGGCAGAAGATCTGTCACATTGCAGCTGGAGCTGCCTGCCGGATCCGCCGATCAGTGTGACAACTGACAGCATAATGCGGATCCGTCTAGAAATGCATTTTCTGTACGGATCCGTCTATCCGCTTGTCATGCGGATGGACGGATCCGTCTGGCAGTCTTTTTCACAGTTTTCATGGTCTGTGCATGCGCAGACCGGAAGGACGGATCCGTCCTTCAGGTCCTTCAGTTGTTTTGCAATGCCGGATCCGGCGGGCAGTTCCGTCGTTGGAGCTGCCTGCCGGATCCGCCGATCAGTGCGACAACTGACAGCATAATGCGGATCCGTCTATCCGCTTGTCATGCGGATGGACGGATCCGTCTGGCAGTCTTTTTCACAGTTTTCATGGTCTGTGCATGCGCAGACCGGAAGGACGGATCCGTTCTTCAGGTCCTTCAGTTGTTTTGCAATGCCGGATCCAGCAGGCAGTTCAGTCGTCGGAACTGCTCGCCGGATCACTCTGCCTCAAGTGTGAAAGTAGACTTAGTCCTGCGACCTCTCACCGTGCACTGCCGTGCTGCGCCAGAGCTCCGCACCCGTCCCCATTATAGTCAATGGGGATGGAGCGGCAGTCCAGCGGCACGGCCAAATAGCGGCAGGGCGGATCCGACAGGGTGAACAGCCTGTCGGATACGTCCTGCCGCTAGTGTGAAAATACACTTACGCTAGTGTGAAAGTACCATTATCAGTATCTGTATCTAAGCAATATCTATATTATTCAAATATATATTCAATATGGATATTGCTTAGATAAATATATATATATATTGGTGGCAGATATGGTTTTTATATAGCTAAATCAAAAAATATGATGGACTATTATATATTTATTTTTCCCAGGGGGTGGTAACTGTATAATGTGTAGTTGTGGAGGGTAACATGGGTGTAAGTACAATCCCCAGACGCAGAGGGGATCACACTAACTCTAGCCCAGTGAGTGCTGGAGGGAGAAACATACCCTGCTGCCGGAGAAGAGATCGCCTCGGCTCTGGTGCGTACAGCGCATGCGCGATTGCATACCATCGCCGAGGCAGTGTGAAAAGAGCTGGAGAGGGGAGGGCACCAGAGGCTCTGACGTCTCGTTTACAGAGCCTGGCCACTCCCTCAAGCAGCGAGAAGCCTGTAAACGAGACGTCATCACCAGAACCGGCTTGCTGACGTCGGGGGTCACATGACCCATAAGTGAACTGGCCAAACGGGGAAAGATAACTAATGTAAGTGATTAGAAGAAACTTTCAATAGACTATAATAAGAGTAATTAGAATGAATTTATTTAAGTCGGATAACCCCTTTAAGTAATAAATATTTTATGAGGTTTCACTCTCTGTTTTAAAAGCAGAGAAATTGAAATTAAGAAAATTGCGAATTTTTCTAAATTTAGGGTAAATTTGGGATTTTTTCATAAATAAAGGTGAACTATATTGACTCAAATTTATGACTAGCATGAAGTACAATGTGTCACGAGAAAACAATCTCTGAATGGCTTGGATAAGTAAAAGCGTTCCAAAGTTATTACCACATACAGATATAGCATCGCTGACGCTCCCTTCAGACTCGCGCGAGCGCATAGCGATATCCAATTTCATTAACAAACCCGAAGCGCGTAAATAGAGTGAGAAAATTCAGGGTGCAATTTAGGTTTGTGAACACCAGATGGCGCATGGAACTACATGGCTAACCTTTCTCCCGCACCCTGCTGCTGGCATATAGATGAGATTATAAAAAAAATGTGTACCATTTATTAATATATAAACACAGACATAAAAATTTGTTCTATAATAAAAGACCATTAATAAAAGAAAGATTTAAAAAGTTGTATTCAATAATCCTTATTCAGTATAAGATCTACGGAGGGTTGGTGTAGATACTAATATATTTTTGCTACACATTTGAGTTCCCTTCAAATATATATATATATATATATAGTTATTTGATATATGTAATCACAGCCATATATCTGTATGTCCCGGTTTATATCATCAATCCCTGTATATCTTAATGTTCCATATATAGTTGTGAATGAGTATGAGTCTCTCCGATCCTTAGTCCGGTAATATAGTCTCCCCAGCTTTAGTGTAGATATCCCCGATATCTTAATTATGTGATAGAGAGAAGATCTATATCTTAATTGCAGGAATATCTACACTAAATCTGCGGAGAGAAGGTGTACTGTATATACATCGGCATGTATAGATAACGAAAATATTTAACTTGTCTTTATTTCAATTATAGAAGAGCTGTATGCTGGCGGTATGCGCCAGTGACAAGCGCGATGTGGCAGCAGGAGGAGCGCGGTCCCGCTGTGTGTCTATAATAATATTAATAAACTGTTACTTTATTTAATAGTCAATTCAGCTAAGAAGGAGTTAACATTGGGACTCTGGACCTTGGGAGATGGTGCTATGGTGGGTTCAGGCGGGGAGAGATTTCGATGGGGACTCCAGATGGTAATGCTGCCAGAGAGTGCAATCCTAACTACATAGCAGGATCGCGCTGAGCGCCCGTTGTATGTGTGCTGCGGCAATGGTTAACAGAGGAAGGTGCGCTCATGTCATGAAAGAAAATGCTACATGTGGTAAGAAAGTGTCTAGTGTAGGGGGGCAAAAGTTACTAAATAGTACATATTTTTGTACATATATATCCACTCTAATATTTTTATTAATTAATGATACATTTTTATACATCGATTTTTGTAATCAATAAAATATTGCTATAACAAGCAGGTGTGCACATGCCATGCTGGGGGCTCCAATGCTGCAGTGGAAGGGGGAGGGGACAACCCCTATACAACCACATACACATCTCAGGATCGCGGACTCACTGAAAGTAAAGTATCCATCTTTTATTGTACAGTATGTTGGCACTATTACTAGGGACAAAGCACATTAAACAAGAAAGTATATATATATATGTAAATATATGCAATATAAATATTGTATATATAAAATAATATACAGTGCATAAAAACACAAAAATCCATGTTATTACTACCATAATATAGTACTGTAGTGAGCAGATAACCACTATACAAGATACACGATTGTTCACCACATAAACGGCTATCTATGAAATTATAGGAATGGCCGAACTTGAGACATTCTTACATATACTGTATATACTGTAGATATGCGCATTATATTATATTAATAACTGCACAGAATTGTCCACTACAAAAAAGGCTACCTGCCAAATTAAATGAATGGCATATAACCCTTACAGTACTATTATATGGTAGTAATAAA
The DNA here is from genome assembly GCF_905171765.1 of Bufo bufo. Lineage (NCBI taxonomy): Eukaryota > Metazoa > Chordata > Amphibia > Anura > Bufonidae > Bufo > Bufo bufo. The sequence continues at coordinate 789,127,758 of NC_053389.1, read as the reverse complement.
ATGTGCAATTGTATTTTTCTATTTTTTTTTAAATCTTTTTCTATGTTTTTTTAAATAAGGATACAGGGATTTTTGTGATTTTATGCACAGTATATTATTTAAAAAAATAAATAGATTAATATTTTATATACAGAGCCGACCATCGATCCTATATTTAAATATATGCAAAAGGGGGGGGCACAGTACTTTTTTCTTTAATCTGTTTTGTCCATAGTGATAGTGCCAACATCACAATAAAAGATGGACACTTTACTTTCAGTGCGTCCGCGATCCCGAGATAACACCTGGTGTTATCAAAATCCAATCCACTTGTACAGTCACAGATCTAAAGACATACAGTACACTAATTGAGCGGTGTATTAAGTATTAAGGACCGCTTACAGTGTCTCCAAGAAGTCCTGAGAAAGTGATAATAAGGAGACAAGACAAAGGCCAATCGTACTGTAAGCTTTGTACGTTTGTCACAGAGCTCCAGAACACCCAGGGTTAAGAAAAAAAAAAGGAGCGGCATCCCTTCTTCCCATCCAAAAAGAAGTGCCATTTTCTTTTGTGGCTGATCCTTTTATACCTGGAGGTTTGATTTCATTGGTTCCAGAAGTCACATGCCCTACCATGCCCAATCAGATTAAAAACTATGTTTCATTCTGTGAATGAAACCTAATTTTTAATGTGAGTGGGCAAGTGACTTGTGGAACCAATGAAATCAAACCTGCAGGTATTAAAGTATCAGCTTAAGAAGAAAAATGGCAGTGTCACGAGTTGGAGGTCCCAGGAGAGACCACCGCGTCGTCAAGCAATAAACAAACGGAAATCAGGTACAGACACATAAGAGTTTATTGCACACACAAAAACCAGGGAAGGAAGCACAGACAAAACATGAGCTCTATGTACCGTCAGCACAGTGGGAGAAAACCCCCACTGCGCCACTGTCTAGTAATACTCCAGAGGGGCGTGAGTAAGCAACTCCTGGTATTCACTAGAGCCCCAGATGGTAGGGTTAGACTTTGCAGCAGGAAGTTGCCAGGGTCCACTCCAGAGCGTGAACTAGACAGTGACAGCAAGAACAAATGGACAACAGGTACCAGAAGGTACCGACGGCACATAGGCAAACATAACATAGACAGGCAAATACAAAACAGACAGACACAGAGCACAGACAGACACAGATCCCATGGGTCAGCAGCATGGGAGAGTGAGTACAAATAAGGAGCAGGACAAGACAACACACAGCAGGAGAGCTGACACAGAACTGAGGAAACCTCAGCCTTATATACAGGTTCCATGGGTGCAGCAGAGAGGCCACACCCATGGAGCAGACAGAGGATTAACTCCTAATAGGCAAACAGGGGAGTTAACCCATACAGAATCACAAATAACACACAGAAACGAAACTTCAGCGAGGAGCGCCGAACGAGCAAGGATGGAAGGTCACAGCCAGAGATAGTGGCTGTGACAGGCAGTCCATTTTTTTTTGTGGAGCAGAAACGCAGCTCCTTTTTTTTTCTATATATATATATATATATTTTTTTTTTTTTTTTAATTGGCCCTGGGTGTTCTGTGGCATCCCCCTGACCTCCAGTCACACTGCCCATTAACCCTTCCTCTTCCTTTTAACATACCTTTAATAGACACTAAATGGATAGATCAAAACAGAGCAAAACGCACAGCCTGTTATATTAGTATTGTCTATAGGTACTGTTTGTCATATTTTAGTCTGATCAGACTTATTATTGATTGTATTATTATTTTAGGAGTATTCACTATTATTATTATAGGATTTTATCTAATAAGTACCACTTACTCCAGATATAGAGAGTGCCCAGCCCTTTCTTTCTAATATGAATTATGATGTTAACACTGACACCATTAAAACAAATAATATTGTTACATGAAAAACAAAAATAAATAAATAAATCAATACAGCTGCAGCGCTGGGTAAGTTTTAAAATACTCCAAAAGTTTACAGGCAAAAATAGACCAATACATACAGCGTTGCTGCTATATTGATTTATTATATATAAATATATTTATATATATTTTATGTATTTATATTATATATAAATTTACATATAGTATAATTAGTGTAATATTGTATAATTATTTAATAATACAGAGGTTATCTATCTACACTCACCTAAAGAATTATTAGGAACACCATACTAATACGGTGTTGGACCACCTTTTGCCTTCAGAACTGCCTTAATTCTACGTGGCATTGATTCAACAAGGTGCTGATAGCATTCTTTAGAAATGTTGGCCCATATTGATAGGATAGCATCTTGCAGTTGATGGAGATTTGAGGGATGCACATCCAGGGCACGAAGCTCCCGTTCCACCACATCCCAAAGATGCTCTATTGGGTTGAGATCTGGTGACTGTGGGGGCCATTTTAGTACAGTGAACTCATTGTCATGTTCAAGAAACCAATTTGAAATGATTTGAGCTTTGTGACATGGTGCATTATCCTGCTGGAAGTAGCCATCAGAGGATGGATACATGTTCTCATTCTGTTTACGCCAAATTCGGACTCTACCATTTGAATGTCTCAACAGAAATCGAGACTCATCAGACCAGGCAACATTTTTCCAGTCTTCAACAGTCCAATTTTGGTGAGCTTGTGCAAATTGTAGCCTCTTTTTCCTATTTGTAGTAGAGATGAGTGGTACCCGGTGGGGTCTTCTGCTGTTGTAGCCCATCCGCCTCAAGGTTGTGCGTGTTGTGGCTTCACAAATGCTTTGCTGCATACCTCGGTTGTAACGAGTGGTTATTTCAGTCAACGTTGCTCTTCTATCAGCTTGAATCAGTCGGCCCATTCTCCTCTGACCTCTAGCATCCACAAGGCATTTTTGCCCACAGTACTGCCGCATACTGGATGTTTTTCCCTTTTCACACCATTCTTTGTAAACCCTAGAAATGGTTGTGCGTGAAAATCCCAGTAACTGAGCAGATTGTGAAATACTCAGACCGGCCCGTCTGGCACCAACAACCATGCCACGCTCAAAATTGCTTAAATCACCTTTCTTTCCCATTCTGACATTCAGTTTGGAGTTCAGGAGATTGTCTTGACCAGGTCCACCCCCCTAAATGCATTGAAGCAACTGCCATGTGATTGGTTGACTAGATAATTGCATTAATGAGAAATAGAACAGGTGTTCCTAATAATGTGTGTATATCTCTATATGTCCATTATACTGTAAAATACACTATATCTAAATCACCATACCTCATATGGATCATGGAATAAATAATTATACAATATTATACTAATTATACTATATGTAAATTTATATATAATATAAATATATATAAATATATTTATATATAATAAATCAATATAGCAGCAACGCTGTATGTATTGGTCTATTTTTGCCTGTTAACTTTTGGTGTATTTTAAAAATTACCCAGCGCTGCAGCTGTATTGATTTATTAATATACTACTGCCACTATGATCCTGCGATGATACTGCATTAATTAGTTAGACAGATAGATTGATATGTAGAAAGATAGATATGAGATAGATAGATTATTACGGCACAATAGTGATTGCTATTACTGCATTAACCCAGTCTAAAAAGGCACAGTTTAGGCTATAATATGGAGTAGTATTTATTTATTTATTTTTGTTTTTCATGTAACAATATTATTTGTTTTAATGGTGTCAGTGTTAACATCATAACTCATATTAGGTTTCCATTGCACAATTGTGGAGAAAGAGATCCAACATTAAGAATAGCAAGAATAGGTGTGTGAATTGTCCTGGCAGAAGGGGGGGGGGGGGGGGGGGGGGGTGCCATCAAGGAGGAAATAATCAAAAGGCTGTACATGTTGTTTTTCGATACTGTATTAACATTCAGCCACTATAGGAACATAGCTAATAAATACACTCTGTATCCACTACATTATATAACTGTATACTGTACACTGCTCCAATACATATCTGTATACAACACTTCATTATATATCTGTACACACCGCTCTATTATATATCTGTATGCAGTAGGCCGCAAAAAATCCGGTACAATGTATCACCAGGTGTTATCCAAATCTAATCCACTTGTATCACAGATGTAAAGACATAATGGAGCGGTGTATACAGATATATTATAGAGCTACATATGCCAATTTGAAATGATTCGAGCTTTGTGACATGGTGCATTATCCTGCTGGAAGTAGCCATCAGAGGATGGATACATGTTCTCATTCTGTTTACGCCAAATTCGGACTCTACCATTTGAATGTCTCAACAGAAATCGAGACTCATCAGACCAGGCAACATTTTTCCAGTCTTCAACAGTCCAATTTTGGTGAGCTTGTGCAAATTGTAGCCTCTTTTTCCTATTTGTAGTGGAGATGAGTGGTACCCGGTGGGGTCTTTTGCTGTTGTAGCCCATCCGGCTCAAGGTTGTGCGTGTTGTGGCTTCACAAATGCTTTGCTGCATACCTCGGTTGTAACGAGTGGTTATTTCAGTCAACGTTGCTCTTCTATCAGCTTGAATCAGTCGGCCCATTCTCCTCTGACCTCTAGCATCCACAAGGCATTTTTGCCCACAGGACTGCCGCATACTGGATGTTTTTCCCTTTTCACACCATTCTTTGTAAACCCTAGAAATGGTTGTGCGTGAAAATCCCAGTAACTGAGCAGATTGTGAAATACTCAGACCGGCCCGTCTGGCACCAACAACCATGCCACGCTCAAAATTGCTTAAATCACCTTTCTTTCCCATTCTGACATTCAGTTTGGAGTTCAGGAGATTGTCTTGACCAGGTCCACCCCCCTAAATGCATTGAAGCAACTGCCATGTGATTGGTTGACTAGATAATTGCATTAATGAGAAATAGAACAGGTGTTCCTAATAATGTGTGTATACTGTATCTCTATATGTCCATTATACTGTAAAATACACTATATCTAAATCACCATACCTCATATGGATCATGGAATAAATAATTATACAATATTATACTAATTATACTATATGTAAATTTATATATAATATAAATATATATAAATATATTTATATATAATAAATCAATATAGCAGCAACGCTGTATGTATTGGTCTATTTTTGCCTGTTAACTTTTGGTGTATTTTAAAAATTACCCAGCGCTGCAGCTGTATTGATTTATTAATATACTACTGCCACTATGATCCTGCGATGATACTGCATTAATTAGTTAGACAGATAGATTGATATGTAGAAAGATAGATATGAGATAGATAGATTATTACGGCACAATAGTGATTGCTATTACTGCATTAACCCAGTTTAAAAAGGCACAGTTTAGGCTATAATATGGAGTAGTATTTATTTATTTATTTTTGTTTTTCATGTAACAATATTATTTGTTTTAATGGTGTCAGTGTTAACATCATAATTCATATTAGGTTTCCATTGCACAATTGTGGAGAAAGAGATCCAACATTAAGAATAGCAAGAATAGGTGTGTGAATTGTCCTGGCAGAAGGGGGGGGGGGTCGGTGGGGGGTGCCATCAAGGAGGAAATAATCAAAAGGCTGTACATGTTGTTTTTCGATACTGTATTAACATTCAGCCACTATAGGAACATAGCTAATAAATACACTCTGTATCCACTACATTATATAATTGTATACTGTACACTGCTCCAATACATATCTGTATACAACACTTCATTATATATCTGTATGCAGTAGGCCGCAAAAAATCCGGTACAATGTATCACCAGGTGTTATCCAAATCTAATCCACTTGTATCACAGATGTAAAGACATAATGGAGCGGTGTATACAGATATATTATAGAGCTACATATGCCAATTTGAAATGATTCGAGCTTTGTGACATGGTGCATTATCCTGCTGGAAGTAGCCATCAGAGGATGGGTACATGTTCTCATTCTGTCTACGCCAAATTCGGACTCTACCATTTGAATGTCTCAACAGAAATCGAGACTCATCAGACCAGGCAACATTTTTCCAGTCTTCAACAGTCCAATTTTGGTGAGCTCGTGCAAATTGTAGCCTCTTTTTCCTATTTGTAGTAGAGATGAGTGGTACCCGGTGGGGTCTTTTGCTGTTGTAGCCCATCCGGCTCAAGGTTGTGCGTGTTGTGGCTTCACAAATGCTTTGCTGCATACCTCGGTTGTAACGAGTGGTTATTTCAGTCAACGTTGCTCTTCTATCAGCTTGAATCAGTCGGCCCATTCTCCTCTGACCTCTAGCATCCACAAGGCATTTTTGCCCACAGGACTGCCGCATACTGGATGTTTTTCCCTTTTCACACCATTCTTTGTAAACCCTAGAAATGGTTGTGCGTGAAAATCCCAATAACTGAGCAGATTGTGAAATACTCAGACTGGCCCGTCTGGCACCAACAACCATGCCACGCTCAAAATTGCTTAAATCACCTTTCTTTCCCATTCTGACATTCAGTTTGGAGTTCAGGAGATTGTCTTGACCAGGACCACCCCTCTAAATGCATTGAAGCAACTGCCATGTGATTGGTTGACTAGATAATTGCATTAATGAGAAATAGAACAGGTGTTCCTAATAATTCTTTAGGTGAGTGTATATATAAAAGGAAAAAATGTGGCAGCACCAATTCACAGTATAGATGGCGGGTGCTATGTCCAGGGGTGTCACTGCTTACCCATGAAATGTAGACGAAAACGGACAGCACATCCAGTAGAAAAAGTGGAAGTTTATTGGACCACAATGGCACAGTGAGGCGACGTTTCGGCAGAGCCTTTCTCAAGCATCAAACACAAGTGTAACACATGGTATAAATAGGTATAGATAATTAGGGGGTGGAGTGATCAATAAGTACAATCAATATAATAAAAATGTGTATAAAAATCAATACATAGTGATTATCAGGTAACGCAAAATAGTCTTGTGACAAAAATATTGTGATACATGATTATATATAAAAAAGTTGCAAGAAATTCACAATAATACAACATAATCAATGTATAAATATAAGTGGCGCCAATGTGGATCAGCTGCTATACATAAACATGATTACATTAATTTAAAAACAGGAGGAGCAAAAGATAGGAATGGTGACATACCACATGGAATCAGCGTACTGCCACATGTCAGCAGTGGCCAAAATTGGCGTCTAGCTCTAGAGAGTTCGCGGGCGTCAGGGTGCGTCTCAGCAGAATGACGTCACGTCGCGTCCAAGGTAGGCGTCTCGCACCTCAACTCCCCAGTCGGACGCAGCGGGACCGGAAAAGTCTGTCAGCTCTCCAACGCGCATGATCACATGGACCCATGTGTAGAAGCGCCATATTGGACACTGGCAGAGTTACCCACCGTTGTATAATACATATAATAAATGGCTCGCAGGAGGCAAAAGAGGGAGCCGGACACCCCTGTCAAGGGGGTACAGTATCCTCATGTCGGGCATGCAGTATGAGCCCGATCGGCACTGCCGTGTCCATCGTGCATACAAGTGCCGCCCCATCTACGCCTCCTGACTACGCCACAGACAGGGTTCTCCTGACAACCGTTGGATATATAATATATTTGTTCTATTTATTTGTAACAAATCTGTCGAGACACAACCTGAGCCGGAGCACAATAAAATCAAAAGTTAAGATGATATTAGGCAGATGTGGGATCACGGTGTTTTTCAATATGGTAGGTCAGCATCACATGCATATTGCTCTTCTTCTTGTATTATATCAGATCCTCTACAGAAAGAGATGAAAGAAATGAGAGAAAATATTAGGATCATGAGTTAGAACTTATATAAACACTTGTGTCTAACTAACATCACCTACAGCAGGATTTGGGACAGAACAGAGAATGTAGGAGGACACTTTTATTGCAAGAAACTTGAAGTTCTCTCCAACAGATATTCCTTGGATTTTATCCTTTTGAATATACAATATATACAGGAAGAACTATCCTCTACAGCTGTTGAAATGGGTGACATTGAACGGGCATTACAAACATCTTTGTCCATTGAGGAATTTACTCTGTTTTCAGAAGGTGTATCACATCATGTATCCAAACTAAAGGCCGAACTTGAGGAGGGCAAACGCTCAAAATGGACTCGTGATCTGGAGGACTACAAAAGAGGTTCCATCTATGCATGGCAGTTTGAAAACAATATGTCCAATCAGAAAGATAGAAAGAGAAAGAAAAATACACAGACATCAGGATCAGAGCAGTCTGCCTCTGTTTTAGGAAACAGAACCAACAGCCAGCACCAAAAAGAGGCCGCACCAGACGCGGTGGCCGTAGACATCGACGAACCCCCAAAATTGCGCAACAACAAGACCCGTGCACAGGTTGGCAAACCACAGATGCCAAAGAGGAAATAACTGTCATCAATCAATCTGTCCTCTAAGGTTCTTACTCCGATGCAAGTAAGTGTCCTGAATAGAGGATTAACGTTTTGCCCATCGACTCCACTTAATTGGTTTGATTTGGACATTGATTTATCAGCTTTTTTTCGCAGGATTAAGCTTAAAGCTTGGTTTCATAATAAGAAGCGGACTAATACTGCCCAGTTGAGTGAACTCACATAGTCTGCCATTGATGCCTACATTACTGCAGTTAGGTCTGATTTATCACATTACAAAATTTCCTGTGATGCCAGTACACTCAAGAGCCCCAATCTCACACGGTTGGAGATTGAGGCGATTGAACAATTGAGGAATGACCCCCTCCTTACTGTGAAACCCGCAGATAAGGGTGGTGGGGTTGTCGCTCTAGATACTTCCAAATATATCGCGGAGATCAGACGACAGCTCGATGACACTGAGGTCTATTTAGCATTTCAGACCGATCCTAAATTTGATATTGCTAGAGCAATGAATAAATGTTTTAACCAATGCAGTTCTGGCCGGCATCATTGACAATGATCTCGCTGAATTTTGTACTGTCAATCCTCCGGTTACACCGGTACTATATGTGCTTCCAAAAGTACACAAATCATTGGTCGACCCTCCAGGTCGTCCAATCGTATCGGGGTCCGAGTCTATTTTCAGTAATATTTCCATCTTCCTGGATAAACTTTTACAGAATTATGCATGTGGGGCAGAATCTTACATTCAGGACACCACTGACTTTTTATGCAAGTTAGAAAATGTTGATCTTGGTGACACACATACAATTATTCTAGCATCCTTTGATGTGACATCTCTATATACGTCAATCGACCATGACACGACCGTGTCAGTGCGGTTAGACGTATGTTAGATCTGTCATCTCTGACTGCACAAACATGTGATTTTGTTGTGGACCTTCTCAATATCATTCTGAGACAGAATTATTTTCTGTTTCAGGATGTATTTTCTAAACAAATTAGGGGCGTGGCGATGGGGTCCAATGTGGCCCCTACCTATGCCAATATATTCATGAGATGTTTTGAGGAGGATGTCGTCCAAGAATCCCACCACCGCAGTAAGATTCTGAGGTGGTGGAGATACATCGACGACGTCTTCCTCATTTGGACTGGTGACTGCTCTGAACTATTAGATTTCCAGGGTTATCTCAATAATATCAACAAAGAGTTACAATTTACCCTAGTATACTCAGACACAGAAATTCAATTCTTGGACGCTACTGTCAGATATCAGGAAGGTCAGTTGCACACTAGTTTATTCACCAAACCAACTGACAAAAATACCCTCCTACATTTCGAGAGTAGTCATCCACGCAATATGGTTAAGCACCTCCCTTTTTCCCCAATTCCTTAGGGCCAAAAGAATTGTTTCTGACCCTGAGGCTTTGGAGGAATCACTTGATACCATTCAAACAAAGGGGTTACCCCCCCCCCCCCCCCAAGCTATTACAATCCCAAATTGATAAGATCCAAGGTATGGATAGATGTGATACACTAATTAGAAAAGAGAAAAAGGGTCCCCACAATAGGATCCCCTTTATTACAAGATACACTGAACATAGTCGTGTGATTAACCGAGTTATTAACAAACATTGGGGCATTTTAGGTGGTTGCCTGAGCTAAATCCCTGAATTCAGATCTCCTCCCTTATTTTCCTATCGGAGATCTAGGAATTTACGGGATCAATTGGTGCGAGCGGACATTGGTCCTGGCCCTGGACTAGTACAGAGTACATTGACACAGCGGAGCATGGGATGTTTCCCATGTCTCAGCTGTGTCAACTGTAAACATATCTGCAAGGGCAAGACTTTTATACATCCGATGACCAATGTGAGGTACCCTATCTCTTTTTACCTCACCTGCAATTCCAACTTTGTAATTTACGTCTTGAGTTGCCCCTGCAGATTGTTATATGTAGGTGAGACATCCACTGATCTCAAAACTCGCCTAAACAATCACCGCTCCACCATTAGAAAAAAACGCCAGGATTTACCCATTCCCAAACATTTTGTAGAGAAGAATCATTCTGAAAATCAATTAAAATGTTGGATCATTGATCACATTCCATTGCCTAGACGTGGAGGCAACAGAAACTTGCTACTAAGAAAAAAGAAGGAGTTATTTTGGATCCACACACTCAACACTTTGAGACCTAATGGTCTAAATGTAGATTACAATTTAGGGGTATATGCATAAGAGGTGGTTTGCCCCATGGTGTCCTCCTACATTCTCTGTTCTGTCCCAAATCCTGCTGTAGGTGATGTTAGTTAGACACAAGTGTTTATATAAGTTCTAACTCATGATCCTAATATTTTCTCTCATTTCTTTCATCTCTTTCTGTAGAGGATCTGATATAATACAAGAAGAAGAGCAATATGCATGTGATGCTGACCTACCATATTGAAAAACACCGTGATCCCACATCTGCCTAATATCATCTTAACTTTAGATTTTATTGTGCTCCGGCTCAGGTTGTGTCTCGACAGATTTGTTACAAATAAATAGAACAAATATATTATATATCCAACGGTTGTCAGGAGAACCCTGTCTGTGGCGTAGTCAGGAGGCGTAGATGGGGCGGCACTTGTATGCACGATGGACGCGGCAGTGCCGATCGGGCTCATACTGCATGCCCGACATGAGGATACTGTACCCCCTTGACAGGGGTGTCCGGCTCCCTCTTTTGCCTCCTGCGAGCCATTTATTATATGTATTATACAACGGTGGGTAACTCTGCCAGTGTCCAATATGGCGCTTCTACACATGGGTCCATGTGATCATGCGCGTTGGAGAGCTGACAGACTTTTCCGGTCCCGCTGCGTCCGACTGGGGAGGTGAGGTGCGAGACGCCTACCTTGGACGCGACGTGACGTCATTCTGCTGAGACGCACCCTGACGCCCGCGCACTCTCTAGAGCTAGACGCCAATTTTGGCCACTGCTGACATGTGGGAGTACGCTGATTCCATGTGGGATGTCACCATTCCTATCTTTTGCTCCTCCTGTTCTTAAATTAATGTAATCATGTTTATGTATAGGAGCTGATCCACATTGGCGCCACTTATATTTATACATTGATTATGTTGTATTATTGTGAATTTCTTGCAACTTTTTTATATATAATCATGTATCACAATATTTTTGTCACAAGACTATTTTGCGTTACCTGATAATCACTATGTATTGATTTTTATACACATTTTTATTATATTGATTGTACTTATTGATCACTCCACCCCCTAATTATCTATACCTATTTATACCATGTGTTACACTTGTGTTTGATGCTTGAGAAAGGCTCTGCCGAAACGTCGCCTCACTGTGCCATTGTGGTCCAATAAACTTCCACTTTTTCTACTGGATGTGCTGTCCGTTTTCGTCTATATATATATATATTTATACATAAATACAGTAGATACACTGTACAGTATATATACTCTGAACCTACGGTATATAAAAATAATTTAACTCACCTTAATCCACTTGTTCGCGCAGCCCGGCTTCTCTTCTGTCTTCTTCTTTGCTGTGTGCAGGAAACGGACCTGTGGTGACGTCACTCCGTTCATCACATGATCCATCACCATGGTAAAAGCTCATGTGACGGACCATGTGATGAGTGTAGTGACGTCACCACAGGTCCTTTTCCTGTGCACAGCACAGAAGAAGACAGAAGAGAAGACGGGCTACGCGAACAAGTGGATTAAGGTGAGTTAAATTATTTTTTATTCATTTTTAACCCCTCCAGCCCTGAATATCACCTGAGGCTCTCTCGTGAATGGACCGTTCTCATGCTTAGGGGATCCAAGATGGTAGTGGCGGCGGTGTCAAGTGACATTCTGCGCATGCACGAATTGGATGCGGAGTTACTTCGCTCTGCGCATGCCCGGAACCACGCAGATCTCGCGAGATTTGAAAGTTTAAAAGTCCATCTTGTTCTCTAGGTTGCGGAACCCTCTCTGGCTGTAAGGTAGCTTTGGACACCACTCTCCATCCTTGAAAACATGTTACCTGTTTCTCATATTATTTTTTTGTTGACAGATGGATCCTCCTCAGTGTTCGGGGGGAAAGAAAACGAAAATCTAACCCCAATATTTATGATAATTGCCAACAGTGGCGTCGCTACAGGGGGGAGTTAACCCTTCCAACCAGGGCCGGATTAACGTAGGGGCTGATGGAGCTGCAGCTCCAGGCCCCTACCATAAAATAGGCCCATCTGCCAGCCAAAAGGCCATCAGGAGCGGCCTGCGCTAAAAGTCCTCTGTTGTCAGCTGTCACATAGCGCACAGACAATGCAGAGACGCTCACCTCACGCTGGCAGCAGGAGCCTGAGGGAGGGACTCAGGAGGAGCGTAATATGATCCTAGAGTGGAAGCTGCTTCTGCCAGCCCCTCCCCTCCCCGCCCACCAACCAATCAGAGCTGAGGCAAGGCAAGCATTAGCAGCTCTGAGTCCTCTGAGTAGTACAGGGAGTCTTCACAGGTCCTGTAAGGGAACTGCACAGTGTAAAGTGTAGTTCCCAGGTTAGAACAGTGCATCTGCCAGGACCTGTGATGACATCATCACAGGTCCTTCAACCCCTAACAGCAAGTATTAGAAGTTCACAATCAGCTCTGCATTGATCCATACAGACTGGAATGGAGTGGTAAGAGGAGGTCCTCCACTTTTCATCATTTACCCCCCCCTCCATGCCCTGTTTTTACTCATTGCTCACTCATGTATAATACTTCAGACAAGTACAGTGACCACAACCTCATGTACTTCACACACACAGTGACCATAATGCATAACTGACCACATATTTCTATAAACACTGCATCTACAGTATTATACCTTGTATGCCTCACATCTATATATATATATATACACACACACACACACTGCATATATTAAACAGTATTATAGATGCAATATGTACAGATATATAGTATATACAGCAGTGTACTGATATGTTAGGTACGAGGTATAATAGATGGTGTGTACAGGTATATTGTATATACAGTATTGGATTGATATGTGAGGTACGAGCTGTAATTTATACCTCATATATCAGTACACTGCTGTATATACTATATACCTGAACACACTGCATCTATTATACCTCGTACCTCACATATCAGTACACTGCTGTATACACTATACATCTGTACACACTGCATCTATTATACCTCTTTTGTGTGCCAGGCCTGTTTTGTAATCCCAATCCGGCCCTGATGGCATAAATTATAAAACAGCAGCGAACATAGTTCATGGAACAAAGAGAGAGGCCTGGAATGGGTAGTGGGAGGGGCTATGAAAGGGGAATGGGGGCCCAATTTAGATTCTTGCTATGGGGCCCAGTGATTTCTATGTACGCCTTTGACAGGAGCAGGGAGATAAGAGAAGTGACAGATGACACAGAGTTTAGATTACAGGTTGAATTAACCCTTTAGGATCAAATTGGCTTCTCAGGAGATATATATGTTAAAGGCATCTCATTCAGTAGCTATATAACTAAGGCTACTTTCACACTAGCGTTCGGAGCGGATCCGTCTGATGTTTCATCAGACGGATCCGCTCCTATAATGCAGACGTTTGTATCCGTTCAGAACGGATCCGTCTGCATTATAACTTAAAAAAATTTCTAAGTCAGAAAGTAGCCTGAGCGGATCCGTCCAGACTTTACATTGAAAGTCAATGGGGAACGCATCCGCTTGAAGATTGAGCCATATGGTGTCATCTTCAAGCGGATCTGTCCCCATTGACTTCCATTATAACTCTGGACGGATCCGCTCGCCTCCGCACAGCCAGGCGGACACCCGAACGCTGCAAGCAGCGTTCAGGTGTCCGCTCACTGAGCGGAGCGGAGGCTGAGCGCTGGCAGGCGGATGCATTCTCAGTGGATCCGCCTCCACTGAGAATGCATTAGGGTCAGACGGATGCGTTCGGGGCCGCTCGTGAGCCCCTTCAAACGGAGCGCACGAGCGGACACCCGAACGCTAGTGTGAAAGTAGCCTAAGGGGGGGTTCACATCTCCTTTATGGATTCCGTTAAGTGGGGACTGTGGGGACTATTTTATTATCAGCCAGTGACTGTGTTAGGCTACTTTCACACTAGCGTTCGGGTGTCCGCTCGTGAGCTCCGTTTGAAGGGGCTCACGAGCGGCCCCGAACGCATCCGTCTGGCCCCAATGCATTCTCAGTGGAGGCGGATCCACTGAGAATGCATCCGCCTGCCAGCATTCAGCCTCCGCTCCGCTCAGTGAGCGGACACCTGAACGCTGCTTGCAGCGTTCGGGTGTCCGCCTGGCTGTGCGGAGGCGAGCGGATCCGTCCAGACTTACAATGGAAGTCAATGGGGACGGATCCGCTTGAAGATGACACCATATGGCTCAATCTTCAAGCGGATCCGTCCCCCATTGACTTTCAATGTAAAGTCTGAACGGATCCGCTCAGGCTACTTTCAGACTTAGAAATTTTTCTAAGTTAGAATGCAGACGGATCCGTTCTGAACGGATGCAAACGTCTGCATTATAGGAGCGGATCCGTCTGATGAAACATCAGACGAACCCGCTTCGAACGCTAGTGTGAAAGTAGCCTTACTGTAATACTGTTATGAATTCAGCACATAGTTTTCCCTGTGCATTCACATTTCACTTCACTTGGTTCGTTGTACTACTGTCAGTGTCAGACTGTTGTCACTGTGGGTAACAATGCACAACAGACAACAATGCACACCACAGTGACAGCTCCTGAGTCCTCCTGTCCGGCGTCAGCCTCAGCTTCCCTTCACTATCACTATAATCAATCACTCTTCCTGATCCTGACTCACTCATTAGAGAGCTGAAGAGCCGACTGAGTCAGCAGCAGCAAGTGAATCGAATGGATAGCATCTGCGCATGCGCAACGGCACCTAGAGTCTTCGGTTCACTTGCGAGTCAGCTCAGCAGTCAGTGACTCAGCAAGTGAACCGAAGATCCGATTCATGAATCGGTTCATTTGAATGAGCTGATTCAAATGAACCGATTCATCTGAAAGATCCGAACTTCCTATCACTACTGAGGTCATATCCGGCGGGCCGCGGCATTACAGGAACAGCACCAGCTGCTCTGACGTCCTGCCGCCGGATATACGTCACAGGATATCCGGCGGCAGGACGTCAGAGCAGCTGGTGCGGTTCCTGTAATGCCGGCCCGCCGGATATGACCTCAGTACGCCCGCGGTTATCCCTCCTGCACGCTGCGCTGTGTACAACCTACTCAGCAGTTTCGACCAGCACACGGCCCACAGCGCTCAGCCACACCAGCCCGCGAGACAGCAGGAGCTTCTGGAGCAGGGCAGGTATCAGATAAACTCATCCAGTTGGAAGAGAGGGCAATCATAGTGCTGTTATGATTTATGGACAGCTCTCAGCATGCTTAGCCAGCCTTCTATCTGGTTGTTTCTGAGCCTGTGGACTGTGACTCTCAAGAAGCACAGCCAGATAGAAGGCTGGCTAAGCATGCTGAGAGCTGTGTCCATAAATCATAACACAGCTCTATGAAAATTACTGACTGGCTAAGCATGCTGAGAGCTCAGTCTCTATAACATAACACATTAAAGAAATTACTGTTTCTAGCTGCTAGTCCACAGCTAGTCCACAGCAGCTAGAAACAGTAATTTCTTTAAAGGGATTCTGTCACCAGGTTTGACCCCTGTCAGCTAAAAATATGCTGATGTTCAGAACGTCTTCATGATTCCTAATGTGGGCTTATAAATGTCATCTGTGGGCTTATTTAGCTAAAAAACAGCTATTACTAACCTGTCAGTCAAACAAATAAGGTGCCCAAGGGGATGTTAATGGATGCAAGGTGCCCGCCGCACCCACCGCCGTTCGTGCCCAGCACCGCCTTTCCGGACTTCTGCACCGCCTCCTAATCCTCTGTGCCGCCTCTCGCTCTCCCTCCCTCCCCCCTCCTTCTGCTGTAAGATCTCGCGCTTGCGCACAGGGCTCTGCCTGATGCGCCCGTGCAGACTTCTCCATTTGGCTTCTTACAGCGAAGTGCGCATGCGCCGGCACTTCGCTCAACCCCTGTATGCGCGAGATCTTACAGCAGGAGGGGGGGGAGGGAGAGCGAGAGGCGGCACAGAAGATTAGGAGGCGGCGCAGAAGTCCGGAAAGGCGGCGCTGGGCACGAACGGCGGCGAGTGCGGCCGACACCTTGCATCCATTAACATCCCCTTGGGCACCTTATTTGTTTGACTGACAGGTTAGTAATAGCTGTTTTTTAGCTAAATAAGCCCACAGATGACATTTATAAGCCCACATTAGGAATCGTGAAGACGCCCTGAACATCAGCATATTTTTAGCTGACAGGGGTGAAACCTGGTGACAGAATCCCTTTAATGTGTTATGTTATTTAGACACAGCTCTCAGCATGCTTAGCCAGCCTTCTATCTGACTGGCTAAGCATGCTGAGTGCTGTGTCCATAAATCAGAACACAGCTCTATGAAAATTACTGTTTCTAGCTGCTGTTGTCCACAGTCCACAGCAGCTAGAAAACAGTAATCTTCATAGTCCTGTTAAATGATCACTATAGTGTCAGGAAAACAAAGCGGTTTTCCTGACACTATAGTGCCCTGAGGGTGCCCCCACCCTCAGGGTCCCCCTCCCGTGGTTCCCCTCCATGTTGCCAAGATAGACGCCAAATGAAGGGGTAGTTGCAGGAACAAAATACTTTAATGGTATCGATAAAATATATATGTAATTAAGACACTGAGTGCAGTTCCATAAAAAGGCCCAGCAAAATCCTCAGCACCAGGCCCATGATGCTCTTAATCCGGCCCTGCTTCCAACACCAGACAAGGGAAGGAAGCCACTTAAAGGGGAAGTGCACACACAAGCACAGAAAGCTACACGTTGCCGCAGGCAACAACATGCATGGCAACCATGTCACGGCAATCACCCAGAAGGCCGAGACACTGCCACCGCATGCACACACAGCAACACGTTGCCGCGGGCAACCGCAAGTGTAGCAACAGTGGCACAGCACACACCATAGGCCGTGACAACCATGCAGAGATGGTCAGTCTCTGGAGCTTGAGGTCTAGTACTGAGGAGTGGAGCACATGGACTTTTCCTCCTCTCTCCTTTAATCAATCAGTGCATAACCTATTTAAGCCATGACATCAGCCTCTCACTTGTACTGGTCATTTTACTCACCCAAAACTCGTAAGAGTCTTTTTTCACTTTTTGCCCCATAGCGGCTTTTAAAGGAATATAACAAACAGATTGGATTCTAGTAACGAGCGCCGGATAATGACTTGTTTTTTGCATTATTGCTGCAAATGGAGCCGATACGGAATAATTTTTCTCAAGAGCACCCCCGGGATATGCAGAGGTGTGCAAGTGCAGGAGCCAACCTCATTTATTTTTTCTGTATATTCCCCTCAGGTCGGGGAAATACCATAAGCATGTTATACATCTATGTGCAGTGAGCTCCCCCTAGTGGTGGCTGTAAGCAGCCAATGATTATATCATTTAAAAGGGTTGTCCAGAGTCTTTCTGGAAATGCTGAGAGCGCTACAAAATTATTTAAAAAAAGACAATACTCATTTAACCCTAAAGATTTTATCCACTTGACAACCCCTGAAGGATATTTGGAGACCTCAAACCATTTCACAACCCTAGATCACCAGGGCAGTGCCCATTTACCTCTTTACCGTCCTAGACCACCACAGTTTAAACCACTGTTACTTGATGACTGGACCCCGCACAGATAAGGTTGGGGGGTTGCACTAGGTTTGGTTTTCTATGAACACCCCTATCTCGGGAACTTGCTGGATCGTATGAATGCACTTCCTCGGTGTGACCGGTGTATGAGGAGTGCATCCGGCAGCCCGTGTTTAGAGGCCACGTGTAGTGCAGCGGTCTGTAATTATAGCTGAGCGCTGTGATTAAAGACTTTCAGCAAAAAAAAAAAAATTGTTGCTGTGCTGTGGATCCCTGGGGATCTGACATGTTCGAAGCAAAGCACAGAGTCCTGAGCTCATTCTGGAGCTGCTGCTACAGCCAGACACATAGAGAAGGTTGCTTACTCAATACCCAACGA
Organism: Bufo bufo; assembly: GCF_905171765.1. Classification (NCBI taxonomy): domain Eukaryota; kingdom Metazoa; phylum Chordata; class Amphibia; order Anura; family Bufonidae; genus Bufo; species Bufo bufo. The sequence goes on along the minus strand of NC_053389.1, from coordinate 789,109,356 downwards.
TACTACATGATGTATGTCATAGACGTCTGAAAGGTGCATGGAAAGATCACTGCGGTGGAAGGTAAGGGATCGCTTATCAAGTATAAGACACCAGTGATTCTGGAGGAAAGTAGGTGGATCTTGTCTACTAATCCCTGACTCACAGGTGCTCTACTAAAACAACAACTCCCAACGTGTGCAGAGCCACGGCTTATGGAACCTTGCCATAGGTTCAATATCATCCTTATTCTTTCCATTATTAAACATAAGCTCATTTATACAGGAATCGCATATATAACAATTTCCTGTATCTGTAGAGGGGGGTGCTATCCAGGGGTGCACCACCAATGAGGTGAGGTGAGGCGATTGCCCAGGTAGGGGGAAGAGGGCGGCAGCAGAAAGGGGATTATCTGTTGGTGGTATTGGTGGGCACATCATGTGGCACTTTATTATCCTGTATGTTTGTAGTGCTGTACTGTATGTAATGTAGTATGTTTTTTTTAGTAAGGCTGCAGGGAAGGGGTTAAATTAAGAATTTGGCATTGGGGGGTTGGGGCCCCTTTTCAGTTTTCGACTCAGGCAGCAGAAACAGGGCCGGAACCTGCACCCGGCATACCCGGGCCCACTTCTCCTGGGGGGGGGCCCACTGCGCAGTGTGTGTCAAGAGGGGAGGGCTGGGAGGCTGGGAGGGCTGGGAGGCTGGCACTCCCTGGCACTCCCCGGCCCAATCCCTGAGGAGTAGACACACATTCTGCAGGATGCGGTGACGTCGTGTTTGGTAGTAGAAGAGGGGGGGGGGGGGGGGGCGTGTTTAATATTAGCGTAGAGGCATGTTTATGCTGTGTAACCATACCCAACACATTGGAGCTTCTGTCAGGGGGGAGGAGATTCTGAGTGGCCAGCGCTCTGTTTGTCTAGAGTGGGAGTAGAGGAGCTGGGCAACCGGAGCTGTGCTCCCCCGTGCTCTGGAGCTATAAGAGCAGCAGGCAGGTGCTGGATCCGGACACCCTGCTGGACTGGACTGTGACCCTGAGAACCCCTTACTGGGCAGTGCATGGTCTATATCACTTCCAGATCTGGAGATTTCAGGTTGCAATTAAGTTGATAGGGAGCTGAGCTGCGGCTTCCCTGCACTTCAGCAACAATAGATATGTTAGGGGGTCATTTGGGGGAGGGGGGGACATTATACTGTATAAGGGGGCTATTGGGGTGGATCATTATGCTGTGTGAGGGGGCCACTGGGGAGTAATTCTACTGTGTGAGGGCCCTTAACACAGTATAATGACCCCAGTGCCCCCCATACAGAATAATGAACCCCAGTGCCCCCATTTCAGTATAGTGATCCCAATGGCCCTCTATACAGTATAATAACCCCCAGAGCCCCCCATATAGTATAATGACTCCCACATAATAGTGTCATCCTATTCAATATAATGACTCCAGTAGCTACCCATACAGTATAATGACCCCCTTTGGCCCCCTCACAGACTATAATGACCCCTAGTGCCCCCTATTCTGTATAATTACCCCCAGTGACCCCCATACAGTATATTGTCCCCCAGTGCCCCCTCCATACAGTATGACCCCCACTGCAGTTTCATTGCTGAGTACCGTATTTTTCGCCCTATAAGACGCACTCCCCCCCCCCCCAAAAGTGGGGGGGAAATAGCAGTGCGTCTTATGGGGTCAATGCTGCATTTTGCAGAATTTTCAATGATATGCGCGCTGCGGCGGGTGTATCAGCTGAGAGGGAGGAGAGGCTGGGGGCCGGCATCTGGTTTTATAATGACAGCGGGCCCGTGCAGTGACTGTATTCTACTACACGGGCCCCGCTCACTGTATATAATCGTATCTGTAATTGTATAAAAATTCTGGGTAATCAGCGCCTGTAGTACTTACAAGCGCTCGGTAGCAGAGAGGAGGGAGGAGGCAGGACCGGGAGGACCGGCGCTGACAGCGTGAGTCACTACGTCACGCGCCTGCGCCACCCACTTTATGAATGAAGCAGGCGGCGTGGGCGCATGACGTAGTGACTCACGCTGCCAGCGCCCGTCCTCCCGGCCTGCCTCCTCCCTCCTCTCTGCTACCGAGCGCTTGGAAGTAATACAGGCGCTGATTACCCAGAATTTTAATACATTAACAATTACAGATACGATTATATATAGTGAGCGGGGCCCGTGTAGTAGAATACAGTCACTGCACGGGCCCCGCTGTCATTATAAAACCAGATGCGACCCCCACCCCCTGTATTGGGGGTCATTCACACTACAGGGACACTGTTATGGAGGGGATCTGTGGATGACACATAGCATAAGATGCGATATATGTGTCATCCACAGATCCCCCCCATAACAGTGTCATCCACAGATCCTCCATAACAGTGTCACCCACAGATCTTCCATAACAGTGTCACCCACAGATCCCCCATAATAGTGTCACCCACAGATCCCCCATAACAGTGTCACCCACAGATCCCCCATAACAGTGTCACCCACAGATCCCCCATAATAGTGTCACCCACAGATCCCCCATAACAGTGTCACCCACAGATCCCCCATAACAGTGTCACCCACAGATCACCCATAACAATGCACCATCCACAGACCCCCATAACAGTGCGCCATCCACAGACCCCCATAACAGTGCACCATCCACAGACCCCCATAACAGTGCGCCATCCACAGATCCCACACAGATTCACACTACAGGGACACTGTTATGGAGGGGATCTGTGAATGACACATAGCATAAGATGCTATATATGTGTCATCCACAGATCCCCCCCATAACAGTGTCATCCACAGATCCTCCATAACAGTGTCACCCACAGATCTTCCATAACAGTGTCACCCACAGATCCCCCATAATAGTGTCACCCACAGATCTCCCATAACAGTGTCACCCACAGATCCCCCATAACAGTGTCACCCACAGATCACCCATAACAGTGCGTCATCCACAGACCCCCATAACAGTGCGCCATCCACAGATCCCACATAATAGTGTCATCCACAGACCACCATTAGTTCAAAACCCACCAAAAGCACACCTTTTGGTTCAAAATATTTTTTTTCTTATTTTCCTCCTCAAAAACCTAGGTGCGTCTTATGGGCCGGTGCGTCTTATAGGGCTAAAAATACGGTAATTTATGCAAAATACCACAAGGGGGGTCCACAGTGTCTTTATCGCCCAAGGGCCCACATGAACCTGGAGCCAGCCCTGAGCAGAAAGGCTAGGTGCAATCCATACTATATAAAGAACTGTCTCCTCAGGCACGCTGTTCAGAATGACGATCTGTATGCTAGCTTGCTTACGCTGTGACCAGGGCCGTCTTTAACGCGGGGCAAAAGGGGCAGCTGCCCCAGGCCCAGTTGCTCCTGGGGGGCCAAAGCTGGCCACTGGTGACGTGGGGGTGGCGGCAGGGCACAGGGAGATGAGCGCTTCCATTGTGGAAGCGCTCATCTCCATAGTCATCTGTATAGCTGTCCTCAGGACAGCGATACAGATGGAAGTTCTGCCGTGGGGCGCCTCCCTTCCCCGTTGCTCTGATAGGCTGCAGGCACTAGGCCTGCAGCCTATCAAAGGCCGGTGCAGGCAGCACGATTACGTCATCGCGCCGCCAGAGCCGTACAGGGAAGGACACAGGCCGGAAGAGGCCTGCATCGCCTCGCTGCCGGCCTGATGGAGGTAAGTATAAGTGTTAATTTTTTTATATATGGTACTACTACTCGCACATTATTGGGGGGCATCTATGGGGGTACTTGTTATTGGCACCTGATTGGGGGGCATCTTTGGGGACACTTGTTATTGGCACATGATTAGGGGCATCTATGGGGCACTTGTTACTGGCACATGATTGGGGGGCATCTATGGGGGCACTTGTTACTGGCACATGATTGGGAGGCATCTATGGGGGCACTTATTACTTGCACATGATTGGGGGCATCTCTGGGGGTACTTGTTACTGGCACATGATTGGTGGGCATCTATGGGGGTACTTGTTACTGGCACATGATTGGTGGGCATCTTAGGGGGTAATTGTTACTGGCACATTATTGGGGGGCATCTATGGGGAACATCTTACTAACACATTATTTGGGGCACTGTGGGGCCATCTATGGAAGTACTTCTTACTTGCACATTATTGGTGGCACTTTTTACTGGCACATTATTGGGTGGCACTATGGGGGCATCTACTGAGGCCACAAAGAAGGGATATTTTTTATGGGGGAAGGGAAATTAGGAACACTATGGGGGCTTCTACTGAGGCCACAAAGAAGGGGTATTTTATACGGGGGGGCTCTGTATAGGGGAATTTTATACTGGGCACATTATGGTGGGTACTATGGGGAAAGGGAGAGAGTACTATGGGCTCATCTATGGGGGGCACTAAGAAGGGGTATTTTATACTTGCAAATTTTGGGGGATACTGAGGGCATCTACTAGGGCACTATATATGGGACATTTTATACTGGTACATTGTGAGTGGCACTAGGAAGAAGGGGGGAGAGGAGCACAATGAGTTATTTACTGGGGGCACTATATAGGGGAATTTCTTACTGGCACATTATGGGGGCACTATAGGGACATTAGCTCAACTGGGGGCATTAAAAAGGGGTATTTTTTGCAGTGGCACATTATAAGGAGAATTATTACTACTGGGGGGCATTATGATGGGCTTTATTACTACTGGGGGTCTATGGGGAACATGATTACTAGTATGGGCACTATGGGAGCATTATTACTACTGGGGCACAGTGGGGACATGTTGGGGGCACTGTAGGAGCACTATTACTACCATGTGTGCTCTAGCAGAGAATTGTTCCTATTGGTGGGACTTTTGGGAGCACTATTACTGTGGGGGCACCTTGCACATTTTTTTAAAAAAAAAGCAATCTGCAAAATATTTGTGTCAGAAGTTGTGCTTTTTTAATTTTTTGAATAATGATACAGCCATTTTATTCGATATTTTTGTGCTAATTCTAGGGACACTATAGTCACCAGAACCACAACAGCTAAATGTAGTAGTTCTGGTGTCTATATCATGTCTCTGCAAGCTTTTTAATGTAAACACTGTCTTTTCAGAAAAAAAGGCAGTATTTACATTACTGCCAAGGAACACCTCTAGTGGCCACTTATCATTATTAAAGTTTACTACTCTACAAGGTATGTGGATTTTTTTATTTTGTGTGTGTGTGTGGGAAGGCGGGATCCAGGGGGCCCAAGCAAATTCTTGCCAAAGGTCCAATCAATATTAAAGACGGCCCTGGCTGTGACAGGCATGCTGTTGACCTCAAGCAATTATTATTATTTATTATTAAAGCGCCATTCATTCCATAGCGCTGTACATATGAGGAGCGGTGCACATACATAATACAGACAATTGCACTAATCATAAACAAGACGAGTTACAAACTGGTACAGAAGGAGAGAGGGCCCTGCCCGTGAGAGCTTACAATCGACATGGTATGGGAGAAGGACACAGTAGGTGCGGGTGAAGTTGGTCATGGCGGTATACAGGCAGCAGGGTCACTGGTTGTAGGCTTGTCTGAAGAGGTGGGTTTTCAGGTTTCTTTTGAAGGATTCCACTGTAGGTGAGAGTCTGATATGTTGGGGTAGCGAGTTCCAGAGTGTGGGGGATGCACGGGAGAAATCTTGGAGGCGATTGTGGGAAGAGGCGATAAGAGGAGAGGAGAGAAGGAGGTCTTGTGAGGATCGGAGAGTGCGTGTGGGGGTGTATCGGGAAAGTAGCTCAGAGATGTAGGGAGGGGACAGGTTATGGACGGCCTTGTATGTATTTGTTAGTACTTTGAAGTGAATTCGCTGAGCAATGGGGATCCAGGGAAGGGATTGGCAGAGGGGAGAGGAAGAGGAGTAATAGGGTGAGAGGTGGATTAGTCGGGCAGCAGAGTTGAGGATAGATTGGAGGGGTGCGAGAGTGCTAGATGGAAGGCCACAGAGGAGAGTGTTGCAGTAGTCTAGGAGGGAGATGATGAGGGCATGTACAAGCATTTTTGCAGATTCAAAGTTAAGGAAAGCACGGATGCGTGAGATGTTTTTGAGTTGGAGGCGGCAGGTGGTGGAAAGTGTTTGGATGTGCGGTCTGAAGGAGAGGGCAGAATCCAAGGTCACTCCAAGGCAGCAGACTTGGTTTACCGGGGAGAGTGTGCAGCCATTGATCGTGATAGATAGGTCTGTTGGGGGGGTTGAGCAAGATGGGAAAGGGGATGAATTCTGTTTTATCCATGTTAAGTTTTAGAAAGCGAGAGGAGAAGAAGGATGATATAGAAGATAGACATTGTGGGATTCTGGATAGTAAGGTGGTGATGTCTGGACCAGAGAGGTAGATTTGTGTGTCGTCAGCGTAGGAGTGATACTGAAAGCCATGGGACTCTATGAGCTATCCCAGGCAAAAGGGTAGATAGAGAAGAGCAGGGGTCCTAGGACAGAGCCTTGCGGGACACCAACAGAGAGGGAATGAGACGAGGTGGTGGTGCGGGAGTGGGAGACGCTAAACGTCCGATCTGTGAGGTATGATGTGGTCCAGGAAAGGGCCAGGTCAGTGATGCCAAGAGATGAGAGAGTTTGCAACAGAAGGGAGTGGTCAACAGTGTCGAAGGCAGAGGACAGGTCAAGGAGATGGAGGACAGAGTATTATTTCTTGGTTTTGGCTACCAGTAGGTCATTGGTGACTTTGGTGAGGGCAGTCTCAGTCGAATGGTGGGGTCGGAAGCCAGATTGTAGGCGGTCAAAGAGGGAGCAGGAGGAGAGGTGAGAGGACAGTTCTGAATGTACATGTTGTTCAAGTAGCTTTGAGGCATACGGAAGCAGTGATATGGGGCGATAACTGGACAAAGAAGATGGGTCAAGTGAAGGCTTCTTGAGGATGGGTGTAATGGTAGCGTGTTTAAAAGCAGAGGGGAAGACACCAGAGGTTAGTGATAGGTTGAAGAGAGGAGTTAGGGCTGGGATAAACACTGTGGTGAGGTTAGGGATGAGGTGGGAAGGGATTGGGTCAAGTGCACAGGTGGTGAGATGTGATCTGGAGAGTAGAGTGGAGAGTTTTTCTTCTGTTATGGTGGACAAGCAGGTTTTGGGAGAAGAGACCGAGCAGTTGTATAGAGGGTCTGTGGGGACTGTGTAGTGAAGCTTTCTCTGATGTTGACTATCTTTTGTTTGAAATATTTGGCAAAGTCCTCAGCTGAGAAGAGAGGAGAGGGTGGGGGCGCTGGGGGACGGAGAAGGGAGTTAAAAGTGCTAAAAAGTTGTTTAGGGCTGTGGGCCAGGGAAGATATGAGAGCTGAGAAGTAGGCCTGTTTTGCATCAGCGAGTGAGGATTTGAATATGAGGAGGGATTGCTTGTATGTGGTGAAATTATCTTTTGAATGGGATTTCTTCCATCGCCGCTCAGCAGCCCTGGAAGCTTGTCTGAGTTTTTTGGTCAGGTTGGTGTGCCAGGGTTGTCTGTTAATTTTCCGGGTTTTGTTGAGTGTGAGGGGGGCAACAGTGTCCAGAGCTGTACTTATTGTGGTGTTATATAGGGTGGTAGCAGCATCTGTGTCTTGGAGGGAACAGATGGTAGAGAGTGGAAGAAGAGGGTCAGAAAGCAAGCGAAAGTCGAGATGTTTAAAGGTTCCTGCGGGGGTGTGTTAGTGTGTGGACCGGGGGAGCAGCAGAAGATACCAATGAAGAGAAGGTGAGTAGGTTGTGGTCGGATAGGGGGAGAGGTGAATTAGAAAGGTTAGATAGGGAAAAGAGGCGGGTAAAGATATGATCCAAAGTGTGACCATCTCTGTGGGTGGGAACTGAAGACCACTGTGATAGGTCGAAGGAGGAAGAGAGCTATAGGAGTTTAGAGGCGGCTGAGTGGCAGGTGTCAATAGGGATGTTGAAGTCACCCATGATGATAGTGGGGATGTCGGCAGAAAGAAAGTGTAGTAGCTAGGTGTTAAAGTGGTCAAGAAAGATGGTGGCTGGGCCTGGGGGGCGGTAAATGACGGCTACTTGGAGGTTGGACGGAGAGTAGATGCGAACAGAGTGTACTTCAAATGAGGTGAGCGTAATGGAGGGTGGCAGTGGAGTTGGGCTGTATGAGCAGGTGTCTGATAGGAGAAGACCAACTCCTCCACCATGTTTGCAGCCGGGGCGGGGGGTGTGAGTGAATTTAAATCCACTATATGAGAGTGCTGCAGGGGAGGAGGTGTCAGAGGATGTCAGCCATGTTTCTGTGAGACCCAGAAAGGAAAGGTTTTGAGAGATAAAATGTTCATGAATGTACAACAGTTTGTTACAGACAGAGCGTGTGTTCCATAATGCTTCTGCAAGAGGAACCAAAGGAGCAGGGGTCACAGGAATGGTTATTAGGTTTAAGGGGTTGCAGAAATTTGTAGAAGGACGTAGAGGTGATAGTGGGGATTTACTGAGAGGGGCCTAGATTTTGAGAGATATCATCAGCAGTAAGGAGAAGCAGAGAAAGTGTTAATAGGTGAGAATAGGAGAGGGCAGGAGGTATCTGTGTGTGTTTGGGAAGGAAGTGTTTTATGTTGCTAAACAGGTTTGTGCAAGCGATCAGATGAGAAGGTAAAATGTAGGAAGAGATGAATAGTTCCTTGCTGGGTGAATGAACGTGGGGGTATTTCAGGAGGTGGGAACAATAAGATGAAAAATTGAAACATTGTTTGCATTAACTATGTCTGTAATTACCTGTGGTCCCATTCTGGTATAATTCAGTCTGTGCACTTAAGAGTTGCACTTGAGAGATGTTGCATTTGGAAAGACCAAGGTCTGAAAAGACCTAGGACCTTAGATTTATACCACTCAGTGTTCAATCAGGTGTGACCAAGAGGGGAGGGGGTACATTTGGCCTAATCAAGGAGGACCAGATACAGGGGTGAAATAGTCAATGTAAACAAATACTCAATAAATCCAGCAGGGAAAGAGACATTAATAGTTCAGACAAGACATACCAGGGGATGAGAAGGAAAGATGAGAGGGATGAACAATATCAGACTGTGGAAAAGCTGGGTGTAGCAGCAAGCTTCAGACAAGACATACCTGGAGATGAGAGAATTGGGTGATGGTCAGTAGGCAGTGATGACAAAGTCGATTCAATATCCGTAATATTACATTCTGGTATAATTCAGTCTGTGCACTTAAGAGTTGCACTTGAGAGATGTTGCATTTGGAAAGACCAAGCAATCTGATGATTACAGGATAGCCATGCTTAATTTTTGGATGCTTGGTCCCCCAACAAGCCACTTTAAAAAAAAAAATGTAATCCCATAACACAGCGGGTGTTACAACACTATCTGCCCATGAAAATGGACAATTTTTGGAACCTTTGGAATATGAAAAAGCATAACACATGCCTTGCTGAGCTGTGTTGCTAAACACGCTGTATGTTAATGCCATCAAACGTGCGTATAGCCACAGCTATGTATGTCAGCGCCACTCAGACATCATTTACTATTACTGTCAGGGCCGGCCATTGGGGTATGCGACTTGTGCGACGCCACAGAGCACATCACTCCAGAAAGATAAAGGGGTGCCAAAACAGCTGATCAGCACCACTCAGTAAAATGCTGCTGGGCACTGCTGTCAGCCAATATCTGCAGGCTCTGAAGAGGCGCATGCTGACTGCTACTTGTTCCACCTGGGCAGGATGCTGCTTTCTCTAGCAGCCAGGCAGCGCTGCCTCCTTCTCTCTCACTCACAGGCTACAGAGGGTTCCGTGCAGGCATGGGATTCAGCCGGTTCCCTCAGGTTCTCCAGATTCGCTTGGTAAAATTACAGCCGGATCGGAGAACCGTGTTACCAGCTGATTCCCGATCCAGTGCTCTGGCGGCGGCAGCTGGAGATGAGTGCCTCCATTCCATGGTTTAGCTCCTTAGGCTTTTTAAAAGTTGGGTGGTATGTGTGTAGTGTATATAGGGTGTATTTATGTGTACAGTACAGACCAAAAGTTTGGACACACCTTCTCATTCAAAGAGTTTTCTTTATTTTCATGACTATGAAGGCATCAAAACTATGAATTAACACATGTGGAATTATATACATAACAAACAAGTGTGAAACAACTGAAAATATGTCATATTCTAGGTTCTTCAAAGTAGCCACCTTTTGCTTTCATTACTGCTTTGCACACTCTTGGCATTCTCTTGATGAGCTTCAAGAGGTAGTCCCCTGAAATGGTCTTCCAACAGTCTTGAAGGAGTTCCCAGAGATGCTTAGCACTTGTTGGCCCTTTTGCCTTCACTCTGCGGTCCAGCTCACCCCAAACCATCTCGATTGGGTTCAGGTCCGGTGACTGTGGAGGCCAGGTCATCTGGCGCAGCACCCCATCACTCTCCTTCATGGTCAAATAGCCCTTACTTTCAAAGTTTTCCCAATTTTTCGACTGACTGACTGACCTTCATTTCTTAAAGTAATGATGGCCACTCGTTTTTTTTTACTTAGCTGCTTTTTTCTTGCCATAATACAAATTCTAACAGTCTATTCAGTAGGACTATCAGCTGTGTATCCACCTGACTTCTCCTCAATGCAACTGATTGTCCCAACCCCATTTATAAGGCAAGAAATCCAACTTATTAAACCTGACAGGGCACACCTGTGAAGTGAAAACCATTTCAGGGGACTACCTCTTGAAGCTCATCAAGAGAATGCCAAGAGTGTGCAAAGCAGTAATCAAAGCAAAAGGTGGCTACTTTGAAGAACCTAGAATATGACATATTTTCAGTTGTTTCACACTTGTTTATGTATATAATTCCACATGTGTTAATTCATAGTTTTGATGCCTTCAGTGTGAATCTACAATTTTCATAGTCATGAAAATAAAGAAAACTCTTTGAATGAGAAGGTGTGTCCAAACTTTTGGTCTGTACTGTATGTGTGTAGTGTATATAGGGTGTATTTATGTGTATGTGTGTAGTGTATATAGGGTGTATTTATGTGTATGTGTGTAGTGTATATAGGGTGTATTTATGTGTATGTGTGTAGTGTATATAGGGTGTATTTATGTGTATGTGTGAAGTGTATATAGGATGTATTTATGTGTATGTGTGTTGGATATATAGGGTGTATTTATGTGTATGTGTGTAGTGTATATAGGGTGTATTTATGTGTATATGTGTAGTGTATATAGGGTGTAATTATGTGTATGTGTGTTGCATATATATGGTGTATGTATATACACCTGGATCTCACATGAAGCAGGCTGTAAGTGTATTACATTGAGTAATACACTTACAGCCAATGCATCACAATACAGAAGTATTGTGATGCATTGTAAAGGGGATCAAACCTCCAAAAGTTGAAGTCCCAGAGTGGGACAAAAAATAAAGTAAAAAAAAAGTTTCCAAAAAAATTTAAAGTTTCAATTTAAAAAAAAAATGCGTCCTTTTCCCAAAATAAAGTAATATTTTTTTTAAAAAAAATAGGGAAAAAAAAGAAAAGTAGACATATTAGGTAGCGCTGCATCCGTATTGACCGGCTCTATAAAAATATCACATGGCCTAACCTCTCAGACGAACACCGGCAAATAAATAAAATAAAAAGTGTGCTAAATAAACCATTTTTTGTCACCTTAGGCTACTTTCACACTGGCGTTTCTGGGTCCGCTTGTTAGATCCGTTTCAGGGCTCTCACAAGCGGCCCAAAATGGATCATTTCAGCCCCAAGCATTCTGAATAGATAAGGATCTGTTCAGAATGCATCAATTTGGCTGCGTTTGGTCTCCGTTCCGCTTTTGAGGCGGACACTAAAACGCAGCTTGCAGCGTTTTGGTGTCCGCCTGATGATGCGAAGCCAAACGGATCTGTCCTGACTTACAATGATACCCTACCTAAGACAATCGACCCCCCAAAAAAAAGAAATATGGCTCTCAGACTATGGAGACACTAAAACATTAAAAAATAAAAAAAATTATGCATATTAGGTATTGCCACATCCGTGACGACCTGCTCTCTAAAAGTATCGCATGACCTAACCCCTCAGATGAACACCATAAAAAAATAAAAACAATGTCAAAAAAGTATTTTTTTTTTTCACCTTACATTACAAAAAGTGTAATACCAAGCGATCAAAAAGTCATACACACCCCAAAATCATACCAATACAAAACGTCATCTAATCCCACAAAAAATGAGAACCTACATAAGACAATCGCCCAAAAAAATAAAAAAAAATATGGGTCTCAGAATATGGAGACACTAAAACATGATTTTATTTGTTTCAAAAATGCTTTTATTGTGTAAAACTTAAATAAATAAAAAAAAGTATACATATTAGGTATCGCCGCGTCTGTAATAACCTGCTGTATAAAAATATCCCATGACCTAACCCCTCAGGTGAACATCGTAAATACCAAGCGATCAAAAAGTCATATGCACCCTAAAATAGTAGCAATTAAACCGTCATCTCATACTGAAAAGAATGAACCCCTACATAAGACAGTCGCCCCCAAAAAAAATATATATATATGGCTTTTAGAATATGGAGACATTAAAAAAATTTTTTTTTCAAAAATGCTTTATTATGTAAAACTGAAACAAACAACCAAAAGTAGTCATATTTAGTATTGTCACTTCGGTAACAACCTGCTCTATCAAAATACCACATGATCTAACCTGTCAGATGACCATTGTAAATACCAAAAAATAAAAATGGCGCCAAAACAGCTATTTCTTGTTACCTTGCTTCACAAAAAGTGTAATATAGAGCAACCAAAAATCATATGTACCCTAAAATAGTACCAACAAAACTGCCACCTTATCCTGTGGATTCCAAAATGGGGCAACTTTTTGGGAGTTTATACTTTAGGGGTGCATCAGGGGGATCTTCAAATGTGACATGGTAGCTTAAAATTATCCCAGTGAAATCTACCTTCCAAAAACCATATGGCGTTCCTTTCCTTCTGCGCCCTGCTGTGTGCCTGTACATCAGTTTACGACCACATATGGGGTGTTTCTGTAAACGACAGAATCAGGGCAATAAATATTTTTGTTTGGCTGTTAACCCTTGCTTTGTTAGCGGGGAAAAAAATGATTAAAATGGAAAATCTGCCAAAAAAGGGAAATTCTGAAATTTTCATCTCCATTTTCCATTAATTCTTGTGGAACACCTAAAGGGTTAACAAAGTTTTCAAAATCTGTTTTGAATACCTTGAGGGGTGTAGTTTCTAAAATGGGGTCATTTTTGGGTGGTTTCTATTATGTAAGCCTCACAAAGTGACTTCAGACCTGAACTGGTCCTTAAAAAGTGGGTTTTGGAAATTTTATGAAAAATTTCAAGATTTGCTTCTAAACTTCTAAGCCTTCTAACGTCCCCAAAAATTAAAATGGCATACACTAATGGGAATGTAAAGTAATAACTATTTTTGGAGGTATTACTATCTATTATAAAAGTAGAGAAATTGAAATTTGGAAATTTTGCAAATTTTTCCCAAATTTTTGGTAAATTTTGTATTTTTTTATAAATAAAAATGAAATTTTTTGACTCAAGTTTACCACTGTCATAAAGTACAATATGTGACAAGAAAACAGTCTCAGAATGGCCTGGATAAGTAAAATCGTTTTCAAAGTTATTATTACCACATAAAGTGACACATGTCAGATTTTATAAAAATGGCCTGGTCCTTAAAGGGTTTCTGTCACTAGAAATAACATTATGTAGCTGACTAAAATTAGCGATGTGCTAATGTCCGCAGTACATAACAGTGTGCTTTATAACTCCCTGCCTGCCGCCGTTCTCTTAAAATAAAGACTTTTAAAATATGCTAATGAGCCTCTAGGTGCTATGAGGGCGTTGCTTCAGCACCTAGAGCAGGCATGCTCAACCTGCGGCCCTCCAGCTGTTGTAAAACTACAACTCCCACAATGCCCTGCTGTAGGCTGAGAGCTGTAAGCTTTTCGGGCATGCTGAGAGTTGTAGTTTTGCAACAGCTGGAGGGCCACAGGTTGAGCATGCCTGACCTAGAGGCTCGGTTAGTATTTGGCGCAGGGGCAGTGAGTGAAGGACGCGCTTCTGGATGGGCCCCTTCTGAGTTGGGGCCCCAAAGCAGCCGCTTCCACTATAGCTACGCCATTGCTCTAGAATGAAGATCCCAAAGAAAACCCTCCTCCCCTGCAGCACTCTCTTATAGTGGATTTCAATTCACTCACACCCCCCGCCCCGACTGCAAACATGGTGGAGGAGTTGGTCTTCTCCTGTCAGACACCTGCTCCTACAGCCCAACTCCATTGCCACCCTCCATTACGCTCACCTCATTTGAAGTACACTGTTCGCATCTACTCTCCCTCCAACCTCAAAGTAGCTGTCATTTACTGCCCCCCAGGCCCAGCCACCATCTTTCTTGACCACTTTAACACCTGACTACTACACTTTCTTTCTGCCGACATCCCCACTATCATCATGGGTGACTTTAACATCCCTATTGACACCTGCCACTCGGCTGCTTCTAAACTCCTGTCACTCTCTTCCTCCTTCGGCCTATCACAGTGGTCTTCAGCATCCACCCACAGAGATGGTCACACTCTGGATCTAATCTTTACCCGTCTCTGCTCCTTATCTAACCTTTCTAATTCGCCTCTCCTCCTATCCGACCACAACCTACTCACCTTCTCTTCATTGGTCTCTTCTGCTGCTCCCCCGGTCCACACACTAGCACACCTCCGCAGGAACCTTAAACATCTCGACTTTCGCTTGCTTTCTGACTCTCTTCTCCACCTCTCTACAATCTGTTCCCTCCAAGACCAAGATACTGCCACCACCCTATATAACACCACCATAAGTACAGCTCTGGACATTGTTGCCCCCCTCACACACAACAAAACCCGAAAAATTAACAGACAACCCTGGCACACCAACTTGACCAAAAAACTCAGACAAGCTTCCAGGGCTGCTGAGCGGCAATGGAAGAAATCCCATTCTAAAGATAATTTCACCACATACAAGCAATCCCTCCTCATATTTAAATCCTCACTCGCTGATGCAAAACAGGCCTACTTCTCATCTCTCAAATATTCCCTGGTTCACAGCCCCAAAAAACTTTTTAACACTTTTAACTCCCTTCTCCGTCCCTCAGCGCCCTCACCCTCTCCTCTTATCTCAGCTGAGGACTTTGCCAAATACTTCAAACAAAAGATAGTCAACATCAGAGAAAGCTTCAGTACAGAGACCCCACGGACCCTCTACACAACTGCTCGGTCCTCTTTTCCCAAAACCCGCTTCTCTCCACTCTACTCTACAGATCTCATCTGACCACCTGTGCACTTGACCCAATCCCATCCCATCTCATCCCTAACCTCACCACAGTGTTTATCCCAGCCCTAACTCATCTCTTCAACCTATCACTAACCTCTGGTGTCTTTCCCTATGCTTTTAAACATGCTACCATTACACCCATCCTCAAAAAGCCTTCACTTGACCCATCTGCTTTGTCCAGTTATCGCCCCATATCACTGCTTCCGTATGCCTCAAAGCTACTTGAACAACATGTCCATTCAGAACTGTCCTCTCACCTCTCCTCCTGCTCCCTCTTTGACAGCCTACAATCTGGCTTTCAACCCCACCACTCGACTGAGACTGCCCTTACCAAAGTCACCAATGACCTACTAACAGCCAAAACCAAGAAACAATACTCTGTCCTCCTTCTCCTTGACCTGTCCTCTGCCTTCGACACTGTTGACCACTCCTTTCTGTTGCAAACTCTCTCATCTCTTGGCATCACTGACCTGGCCCTTTCCTGGATCACATCATACCTCACAGACCGGACATTTTGTGTCTCCCACTCCCGCACCACCTCCTCGTCTCATTCCCTCTCTGTTGGTGTCCCGCAAGGCTCTGTCCTAGGACCCCTGCATCCCCGATACATCCCCACACGCACTCTCCGATCCTCACAAGACCTCCTTCTCGCCTCTCCTCTTATCACCTCTTCCCACAATCGCCTCCAAGATTTATCGAGTGCATCCCCCATACTCTGGAACTCGCTACCCCAACATATCAGATTCTCACCTGATGACTTACAAATAAGTCACAGGGCCCTGATGGGATACACCCAAAGATATTAAAAGAGCTCAGCGGTGAACTAGCAAAACCATTAACAGATTTATTTAACCAATCACTGGTAACAGGAGTCGTCCCAGAAGATTGGAAATTAGCAAATGTTGTGCCTATTCACAAGAAAGGTAGTAGGGAGGAATCGGGCAACTATAGGCCAGTAAGCCTGACATCAATAGTGGGGAAATTAATGGAAACCATACTTAAGGAGAGGATTGTGGAACATCTAAAATCTCATGGATTGAAAGATGAAAAACAGCATGGGTTTACTTCAGGGAGATCATGCCAAACTAATCTTATTGATTTTTTTGATTAGGTGACTAAAATAATAGATTGCGGAGGTGCAGTAGACATCGCTTATCTAGACTTTAGTAAGGCTTTTGATACTGTACCACATAGAAGGATTATCAATAAATTGCAGTCTTTGGGCTTGGACTCCCATATTGTTGAATGGATTTGGCAGTGGCTGAGGGACAGACAACAGAGGGTTGTACTCAATGGAGTATATTCAGACCATAGTTTTGTTACCAGTGGGGTACCTCAGGGATCTGTTCTGGGACCCATATTGTTTAACATCTTTATCAGCGAAATTGCAGAAGGCCTCGATGGTAAGGTGTGTCTTTTTGCTGATGACACAAAGATTTGTAACAGGGTTGATATTCCTGGAGGGATACACCAAATGGAAAAGGATTTAGCAAAACTAGAGGAATGGTCAAAAATCTGGCAACTAAAATTTAATGTTGATAAGTGCAAGATAATGCACCTGGGGCGTAAAAACCCAAGAGCAGAATATAAAATCAGTGATACAGTCCTAACCTCAGTATCTGAGGAAAGGGATTTAGGGGTCATTATTTCAGAAGACTTAAAGGTAGGCAGACAATGTCATAGAGCAGCAGGAAATGCTAGCAGAATGCTTGGGTGTATAGGGAGAGGCATTACCAGTAGAAAGAGGGAGGTGCTCATGCCGCTCTACAGAGCACTAGTGAGACCTCATTTGGAGTATTGTGCGCAGTACTGGAGACCATATCTCCAGAAGGATATTGATACTTTGGAGAGAGTTCAGAGAAGAGCTACTAAACTGGTACATGGATTGCAGGATAAAACTTACCAGGAAAGATTAAAGGACCTTAACATGTATAGTTTGGAAGAAAGACGAGACAGAGGGGATATGATAGAAACTTTAAATACATAAAGGGAATCAACAAGGTAAAAGAGGAGAGAATATTTAAAAGAAGAAAAACTGCTACAAGAGGACATAGTTTTAAATTAGAGGGGCAAAGGTTTAAAAGTAATATCAGGAAGTATTACTTTACTGAGAGAGTAGTGGATGCATGGAATAGCCTTCCTGCAGAAGTGGTAGCTGCAAATACAGTGAAGGAGTTTAAGCATGCATGGGATAGGCATAAGGCCATCCTTCATATAAGATAGTACCAGGGGCGTCGGTTTCCAGCGCGCATAGATTAATTCAATTTAAGATTCTTTATAGACTGCATTACACGCCTAGGGTCCAAGGGAAATTTCCACAAAATAGGGTCCGGGACTGTTGCTGCCCTAAATGTGGATATGTTAATGCGAACTATGTCCACATGTTATGGAGCTGTAGTAAAATAAGGAAATATTGGGATGAGGTTTTTTCTGCCCTACAAAAGGAATCCTCAATGAACTATAACCCGGGGATCTTGATAGTGATTTTTGGAGACTATGGTTCAGAAACGGAAGTCCCTCCCCGGGTTAGACAGATTTGGATGAGAGGATTGATGGTAGCGAAAGCTATATTGGTCAGGCACTGGGGCTCTGTTTCCCAGCCTTCTTCAAGGGAGTGGGATCTATACCTTCAACAAATTAAAATCTATGAGGATATCGGGAAGAATCGGAGAGTTGCACGCAGAGCCACGTAGACATATTTTGACATGATTAATGTACTTACTGTTTGCTGTATTTGAATGAATTGAGGGGAACGACAGCCAATGGGGGGGGGGGAGGTATAAGGATATCGATGATTGTTCTACTACATAGTTATGTATATATACTGAAGTGGTTTATATTGGTCTATGCACTAATTCTAGGATTGTTATATTACATATACTGTTGCATTAGTATTAATTAATAATAAAAATAAAGTATATTTAAAAAAAAAAAAAAAAAAGATAGTACCAGGGGCTATCCATAGTATTCAGTATATTGTGCAGACTAGATGGGCCAAATGGTTCTCATCTGCCGACACATTCCATGTTTCACCTACAGTGAAATCCTTCAAAAGAAACCTGAAAACCCACCTCTTCAGACAAGCCTACAACCAGTGACCCTGCTGCCTCTATACCGCCATGACCAACTTCACCCGCACCTACTGTGTCCTTCTCCCATACCATGTAGATTGTAAGCCCTCACGGGCAGGGCCCTCTCTCCTCCTGTACCAGTTTGTAACTCGTTTTGTTTATGATTAGTGCAATTGTCTGTATTATGTATGTGCACCCCTTATCATATGTACAGCGCTATGGAATGAATGTCGCTTTAATAATAAATAATAATAATAAAAATAATAATAATAAAGTCGCTTCTCTTGAGACCTGGCACATCAACACAATAACAAAACATGACTTTTTAGGCTTACTTTAAAATTATTTCAACTTGGCTTCTGAAATTGATGGATTTGAAGCCTTAACATTCAGCCATTTGCCTCTCACTGCAGATTCTGTAAGACTTCTTTGAGTTAAATCCATGACCTCGGTCAACCTTATTTGCTCTGTGATGGTGATAGGGTGGGATAAGGGATAATAAAACTCTCCCTGTCTCAGGGAAGAAGGGGAAATGTCATTTGAAATGAATTTTTACAGGAACAGAAGGATTTATGCCTCTGGTTTTCTGGTTTTACAATGGTTAACACTCATCTTCTGTTGAATGCTATTATATTTACAGCTGGCTAGGTATGATTGCCTCTTTATTCTAAAACAATGTACATCTGCCAAATTGTAGCCTGCAGCACTTTGCACAACCCTGCCTACTTTGTATTCATTATGAGCCTAAAGTGCAGATTTTATATTCTACACAGGACAGATCGCTTACCAAATATGCAGCAGGTGTCCTGCACAATTCACCCCCTCCGCAAAGCTTTGATCACGTCTGTTGCATTTGTGTCAATCAAATGGTTAAATTATTCCCGCATCTTCAGTCCTTCTATATAAGAATACTAAAATCATTTTTAAATTATGATTACAATAATTAGATCTCATTTTGGACCATTTTTATATTTATTCAGCCTATGGGAAACGTAAAACCTTATTAACACACCTACATCGAGTGTTAGATGTGCCAATGTAAGAACTATTCCTTCATAAAACACCTTTATCCAAAATTAATCAGGAATCATTTTCAATTAAAATGTAGGTATATAGTTTTTACTATAGGTAGGTGTAGACAGTGATGGATAAGAGCTTGTTGGGACACAAGCACATTATTCTGAGGGCCCACCTTTTATCCATGTACAACATGTGCACGCCCAATCATAAGCACAGGCCATATCATATACACCATCAAGTAGGTTATTTGTGAATTAAGATATACCTATCACGATCAATGGCTGCACACTCTTCCCGGTCAACCAAGTCCGCTGCCTTGGAGTGACCTTGGATTCTGCCCTCTCCTTTTGACCGCACATCCAAGCCCTTTCCACCACCTGCCACATCCAACTCAAAAAACATCTCCCGCATCCGCGCTTTCCTCAACTTTGAATCTGCGAAGATACTTGTACATGCCCTCATCATCTCCCGCCTAGACTACTGCAACACTCTCCTCTGTGGCCTTCCATCTAGCACTCTCGCACCCCTCCAATCTATCCTCCACTCTGCTGCCCGACTGATCCACCTCTGACCCTGTTACTCCTCTGCTTCTCCCCTCTGCCAATCCCTTCACTGGATCCCCATTGCCCAGCGAATTCAGTTCAAAATACTAACAAATACATACAAGGCCGTCCACAACCTTTCCCCTCCCTACATCTCTGAGCTACTTTCCCGATACATCCCCACACGCAATCTCCGATCCTCACAAGACCTCCTTCTCTCCTCTCCTCTTATCACCTCTTCCCACAATCGACTCCAAGATTTCTCCAGTGCATCTCTGGAACTTGCTACCCCAACATATCAGACTCTCACCTACAGTGAAATCCTTCAAAAGAAACCTAAAAACCCACCTCTTCAGACAAGCCTACAACCAGTGACCTTGCTGCCTCTATACCGCCATGACCAACTTCACCCGCACCTACTGTGTCCTTCTCCCATACCATGTAGATTGTAAGCCCTCGCGGGCAGGGCCCTCTCTCCTTCTGTACCAGTTTGTAACTCGTTTTGTTTATGCTTAGTGCAATTGTCTATATTATGAATGTATACCCCTTCTCATCTGTACAGCCCTATGGAATGAATGGCGCTTTAATAATAAATAATAATGATATAGTGGCTCACCTGTCTCAATTTCTGGATATAGGTGCACTGTTATAGGCCTACCCCACAGCCTTTTAGTTCTATGCTTGGAAATATTAACAGGCACTCAATCATCTGGAACTGCCCTGAAAATTCATACTTTAATATACCCCATACATAAAACAAACAATAACAATATAAAAATAAATTAAAAAATTTAAATACTGTTAGAGTACAATATAAGCAGCAATCATAGCCAAAAAAGAAATGCGTATTGTATGCATCAGTACATGACCGAAAATATATCTGATTAGAGATAAAAATGCAAAAATATAAAAAATATAAATATGAAGATCAAAAACATGTTTTCCAAAGGAAATCCCTGATGCGATTAGTCCAAATATTCAATGATTAATAATGTTGTTCAATCCAAAGAATTGTTAATGGTATTACTTGATTCAAATAATTAGTTGATTATTGTCCATAATTCATCCAATAATCGCTGTTCATGATTGTATTAAATTAAAATAATGTAATCATGTAAATATCTCATCCATCTAACATCATGGATAGAATTTTCCCCGGGTTAAATCTCATCTATAAAGTATCAATGCGTATATGTATACACTGCCTGTCCAAAAAAAAAGTCGCCACCTGGATTTAACGAAGCAAATAGTTATGAGCCTCCTATTGGATAATTACTGCATGGGCGATCATCTTTCAGCTGGCAACAAGTTATTTAACCCCAACTGGTGCAATGAGTTGCTTCTCATTTCTTAAACAACCATGTGGAAAGACACATCTCGTGGTCGTGGAAAAGATGTTAGTCTGTTTGAGAAGGGTGAAATCATTGGCATGCATCAAGCAGAGAAAACATCTAAGGAGATTGCAGAAACAAAAAAAATGGGGTTATGAACTGTCCAACGCATTATTAAAAACTGGAAGGATAGTGGGGACCCATCGTATTCGAGGAAGAAATGTGGCAGGAAAAAAATCCTGAATGATCGTGATCAGCGATCACGTAAATGTTTGGTAAAATCAAATTGAAGAAAAACAACAGTAGAACTCAGGGCTATGCTTAATAGTGAAGGTAAGAGCATTTCCACATGCACAATGCGAAGGGAACTCAAGGGATTGGGACTGAACAGCCGTGTAGCCGTAAGAAAACCACTAATTAGTGAGGAAAACCAGAAAAAAAGGCTTGAATTTGCTAGGGAGCATAAAGATTGGACTCTGGAGCAATAGAAGAAGGTCATGCAGTCTGATGAGTCCAGATTTACCCTGTTCCAGAGTGATGGGAGCATCAGGGTAAGAAGAGAGGCTGATGAAGTGATGCACCCATCATGCCTAGTGCCTACTGTACAACGAGTGATCATACCAACACGTGTGACGCCAAACGGAAAGTAACTACACTACTTGACTTACGGGGAACCAGGAGACTTGGCAGGAGGCAGACTTCACCCCCTATACACGGTTGCTCCTGGGAAGACATAGTGGTAACTTAGAGCTGCCAGCAGCAAAAGACAGTTTGCATTAGATAGATGAGAAAATTCTATCCATGATGTTAGATGGATGAGATATTTACATGACCTTGAATAGGGGACTAATGACTACTTGATACTATCACAATTATGAACACTGATTCCTGAATTAAGAATACAATTAATATCTGGATCAACTAACAACACTGATTATTTAATATTATATTAATTTAATACAATCATGAACAGTGATCATTGGATGAATTAGGAATTACAGCTAATGAGGCATTTGGATTAAATGTTACCATCAACATCGTTATTCTAAAGTGAACTTATGTAATCATGAACAGTGATCATTGGATGAATTATGGACAATAATCAACTAATTATTTGAACTAATCCCCATCAGGGATTTCATTTGGGAAATATATGTTTTTTATTTTATTTTTTTATATTTTTTATACTTTTGCATTTTTATCTCTAATCACTGGTCTATACAATATATATATGTATATTTCCGATCATGTACTGATGCATACAATACGCATTTCTTTTTTGGCTATGATTGCTGCTCATATTGTACTCTAACGGTATTTTAATTTTTTAATTGTTTTTTATATTGTTATCATTATTGTGACTGGTTTCTCCTATAGGGTTGTAGCAGAGTCACACTGGGGTTCTTTGTGCCCACCAGAGGAAATTATTCTCAGGCCCATCCACTCTATCATCAATAAGGTCTGATAGTTTTTAAATCAAAGAAATAGACTCTTATGGCAAGTGATTATCTTCAAATGCAGTTTCAAATGGGGGTTTTCTCCTGAACCTTTGGGGCCCACTATTAAATCAGAACCAGAGCCCATCAGTGGATCATCTGTTACTCTTGTGGGTCAGTCCAAGCCTGGTTGTATGGCATTCTTTAATATAAAGTTGTCCCCAGACATTATACTTTCGCTCAGCGTTAAGTTTTCATGAATAGTAGTACCAACCAGGAATATCAATGACCTATCTGCTCCATATATTAAAATGTGGGCATTAGGACAGTCTAATGTCAGCCTAACCTTACAAACTAAAGGTAGCCCACTTTAATGAATGGTTGGAAACATGACCCTCAAAACTTGGATTTCTCTGTGGTTTCCACGGTTCATTTAGGATTTTGGTACTTTGTTAGTCCCATCACTTTAATTTGAGTTGATTGTCCAGTAGCTAGTAGGGGGATAGTGTCTAAAGAAACCAGGTAGGGGAAGGTGTGAGTAGTCACCAGTAACAAGCGGAGGTCTCATAATCAGCAAGCACAGTCAAAACTGTACGGACCAATACAGAACAGAACCAAAATGAGACAAGAAGAATGGTGGTCACAAGACAAGCCAAGTTCAGAGCATTTAATAGTCAGAAGCTGAAGACCATGGAAAGTTGATAACCATGGAGGGTTGCTAGAGTTGGCCTTAGGTCAGGCATCCTCAAACTGCGGCCCTCCAGTTGTTGTAAAACTACAACTCCCACAATGCCCTGCTGTAGGCTGATACCTGTAGGCTGTTCGGGTATGCTGGGAGTTGTAGTTTTGCAACAGCTGGAGGGCCGCAGTTTGAGGATGCCTGCCTTAGGTTATATGATGCCCTGTGCAGTACCTTCTGTTGATGCCCCCTTATAGTGTAACAAATAGTTCCCAAATAATACAGTGATACCATCTACAATTTCTTAAATTGCACTGCTCCATGAAGAAACTACTGAGCAATGTAGCTGGATCCAGTGCAGCTGCCTTTCCATTGGTCGAGACAGGTCAGAATGAAAGATATGGGAGCCCAAGCTATCAGGGCCAATGGCACCCTCTTCAGTAGTGAAAAATAAGATGCCCTAACACATACCCATAAAGGTAACAGTCCAGTCAAGGTGCTTAGGGGTCAGCAGCTAGCACAGTGAGTCAGTTTGTGTCCAAAAAGGGGGACCATCAAACGAAATTCTAAAGCTAACTATAGGGTTGTCAAACTAATGGTCTTAAATAGTGCTCCCGCTAGTGTAATTGGTGGGGCACCAGTGTTTACCACTCCAGGTCAGAGCTGAGTGGTGTCCTGGAATTGACATCCTTGAGTGGACTGCGTTCTGATTTGAAACATTTCATTTATGCATATCTTATGTGATTTGTGATGGGGCATTGATAGCCACAACCAAGCAAGTAAGTGAACATAAGCAAATAAATGTCCAAGATTTACAATTATGTTATGTCTTTGTGTTTTCTAGGAGGCATCATGATAAGAAGACTAAACACTTGGAAAATCTTTAAATCAGGTCTTCTAAGTGTGATATGTTTCGCATTGTTTTACATGTTTGATGGACTCAACATCATGTTGGACACATGGAACCAGTTCCAACATCATGTCCATCTTCATTCCTTCACAAGTCATATCATTATCCTGAACTCTTCACCCTCTGCCACAAATCACTTGCGAGTATATCCTTATCCACATCCTTACAGGTTTCTAATTAACCAACCCAGAAAATGTCTGACACGGAATCCATTCCTACTTCTCCTGGTGATCGGAGAGAGTCAGGATGTGAAAGCTAGAGACACCATACGGATGACTTGGGGAAATGTAAGCAACTATAGAGATGTTGACGTTATGATGCTCTTCTTGGTTGGCATCTCTCCTGTTATGACTGGGGCCATACAGAGGCTCCTTGAAGAGGAAAGTACCATTTATGAGGACATTGTTCAACAGGACTTCCTGGATACCTATCAAAATCTAACTCTGAAAACTTTAATGGGTATGGAGTGGGTGACAGATTTCTGCCCTAATGCCTCCTATGTGATGAAGGTGGACAATGATGTCTTTCTCAATGTCAACTATTTGGTCCACCAACTTCTCCATCCAGACCTTTCACCTCGTACTAATTATGTAACTGGGTATATTCTATGCCATACAGGGCCTGTACGGGACAAAGAAAGCCAATGGTACATATCTGAGGAAGTTTACCCTGGGGACACATACCCACCATACCCTTTAGGGGCAGCATACGTGTTCTCAGGAGATATGGCCCAAAAGATCTATAAAGTAGCTCAAGAAATCAGAGTCTTTGGCATCGAAGATGCTTTTATTGGCATTTGTTTGTACAAACTGAATATTTTACCCACAAACACACCAAGAAATATGTTTAATGGTCGCAAGATCGATTTTCATCCCTATACGTTTTGTAATCTGGTCATGGTTCACAATTATAAGGATAATGACTTGAAAAAAGTTTGGCAACAGTTGTGGAGAAAGGGGGTGTTTGTGTGTTAATTGGGACAGAACACGTAGGTTGTAATTATCTCCATAAGGGATATGCATGATTGGTAGGTGTGGGCTGAACAGATTATTTGGCTTGGCTGCATGGGCATGATGCTTTTATACAGAGAGAGAAGCAGCTATTCTACCTCCATGATGCCAATTATCCCAAAGAACTGAGCACATGATAACCTTTCCGAACTTTGTTTTAGATCCATTATTGGTGGATCCGGATGAAATCAGGGCATTAGAGCACATGGATGTTATCAATAAGCATCCTCTGCTTGGGAACCCTTTCAAGAGCCATAACAAAGAAAATCCCCACTGCAAATGCATTACCAGCTACAGCGACAGGGTTCTTTTTTTATTTTTATTTTTAATCTGTTTATTGTTTGACATTATATCAATATGCAAATACAATGCAACATGACCATTAACAAAGTAGTATATACTAATCGGTATAGACATCAGTGAACAAGAATGTAAAAAAAAAAGCAATGTCCCCCCCCCCCCCCACCCCCCACAATCCTGTGCTCCAACCTTAAGGAACATAGCACTTCAGGACTTCGGGGAACCTCAAGTACCAGCTGAAATTTGAATAGGTGTGCATCCTTGAAGAACTTCATATAAATACCATGTCGTATGCTCAAAATGTTGAATAAGTTTAGATTTGATGGAAGAGTATTCATAAATAAATAAAGACCATTTTTTTTTTTAATCGTTTGGTCATTTTTTCCCTATCTGATAAAGTAAAAATCCAGTCCATATTAAACAGGAAGGTTAGTTTGGCTTGAATAAAAGTGATAGAGGGTATTTCTGGGTTTAGCCATCGATGTAGAAGACTTTTTCTTGTAGCAGCCGCCCAAATGTGTAATAAAGCTTTGTCTCGTCTGGGAAGACCGTGTTGTTCCTCGGATAGCCCACTGAGGAGTAGCAGTGAAGGTTATATTGTAAGTTGCTAATATGTGGGATCGCACTTGCTCCCATAAATCTTGAACATATGTGCAGCCCCACAGATGATGGTATAGATCTGTATCAGGCATATTACATTTAGAGCAAGAATAGGTACAATCAGGAGACATATATCATCAAAGCCATATCCTTATAGCTGCTGACTGGAGAATGTTTGAGTATTTTCAATGTGGCCTCAAGTAATAACATAAAGGCCGAAAAAAGACATTTATCCATTCAGTTCGTCCTGTCATCCTGCAAGTTGATCCAGAAGAAGGCAAAAAAAAAACTGTGAGGTAGAAGCCAATTTTCCTCACTTTAGGGGAATAAAAAATTCCTTCCCGACTCCAATCAGGCATCAGAATAACTCCCTGGATCAACGACCCCTCTCTAGTAGCTATAGCCTGTAATATTATTACACTCCAGAAATACACCCAGGCCCCTCTTGAATTCCTTTATTGTACTCACCATCACCACCTCCTCAGGCAGAGAGCTCCATAGTCTCACTGCTCTTACCGTAAAGAATCCTTTTCTATGTTTGTGTACAAACCTTCTTTCCTCCAGACGCAGAGGATGTCCCCTCGTCACAGTCACCGTCCTGGGGATAAATAGATGATGGGATAGATCTCTGTACTGACCCCTGATATATTTATACATAGTAATTAGATCTCCCTTCAGTCGTCTTTTTTTCTAAAGTGAATAACCCTAATGCTGATAATCTTTCAGGGTACTGTAGTTGCCCCATTCCAGTTATTACTTTAGTTGCCCTCCTCTGGACCCTCTCCAGCTTTGCTATGTCTGCCTTGTTTACAGGAGGCCAGAACTGTACACAGTACTCCATGTGTGGTCTGACTAGTGATTTGTAAAGTGGTAGGACTATGTTCTCATCACCGGCATCTATGCCCTTTTTGATGCAACCCATTATCTTATTGGCCTTGGCAGCAGCTGCCTGACAGCAGCTTAGTTTGCTGTTTATTAAAATTCCTAGATTTTTTTTCCATGTCAGTGTTACCGAGTGTTTTAGCATTCAGTATGTATGCAGCGTCCCACTACGTGTGTGTGGGCACTGCTTAAAAGCACTTTTTACCTTATCAAAAGCACTAGGTTGTAATGTATGATTTTGTGTGTATGTATCTGCAAAATCCCTGTTACCAGGCAGATTAGGTGAAATTCATACATCCCACCACTAGATGGGGATAAAGTTCAGGTCCTATATATATACCTAGGTCAGGCCTAGTGAGAAAGATGAGTTCAGACCAGGTTGTTGAAAATGTAGTTCAGAAGAGAGCAGATCCGAGGGAGTCATATCAGATTAGTGGGAGAAAATGTAGAGTGAAGACTCCATGACACAGATTAGTGAGTGGAGCCAACTTCGCCATGAGGTGGTACTAAGATGTGAGGCGCAGAAGAGCGTTTTCCTTCTGTGGCCGGACTATAGACTTGCATCCCTGACCAGTAGGAGAGAGTTTGCCTCCCTGGAAAAGAAACAAGCTTTCCTAAGGAATCATCGGTGATAAGAGCCATTATTGAGGGCCACAGACACCTTTGCGCATGGTGGAGGACTTATAGCTTCTGGCAGCCACACCATACTTCTGAGAGACAGTTGAGTTTTCCTGTCTAAATATTCAGCTTGTAGGGAGAGTCAAGGAATAGGATCCCACACATCTAAAGGAACCAGGTACACCGAACCCACAGCTCCAAAACTAGAAACCTGAAAAGCCTAGAAACAGTGGATTTGCAGAATTAACTCTGTACCATCAAGAGACTGCATAATTGTACTGCTGCAACCAAAGACATCCAAAGTAAAAGTTGTGAGTTGCATTTCACCACTGTCTACCTTATTATTACCACTACTGGTTGTACCACCATTAACGGTACTGGCGTCACGACAAAAACCATCAAGGGACTCAGCCGCAACAAGCACCCTAAGCACCCCTAACATCAAGGGCACCTCAACCACCATCTTGGCTGATGCCCTGGAGGATTTCGTGCTGTCCACCTCAACACTGTGCTGCCAGCCCAGGGAGGCTATCTGCTAACCGTGAGTAAACTGATGAACTGTGTGTTATATTATTTGGCCCCTCATCGGTCCACCGTGCACCTCACGTGTTCCCCCTGCGACTGGCTGGCTGTATGTACGGGTGACTTGCATTATTCCTTCCCATGTGCATAACTTTATACATTTGTCAGTGTTAAACCTCATCTGCCACTTCTCTGCCCAAGCCTCCAATCTATCCAGATCCCTCTGTAGCAGTATACTGTCCTCTTCAGTGTTAATTACTCTACACAGTTTAGTGTCATCTGCAAAAATTGATATTTTACTATGCAAGCCTTCTACAAGATCATTAATAAATATATTGAAGAGAATAGGGCCCAATACTGACCCTGTGGTACCCCACTAGTGACAGTGACCCCTCCAATACTGACCCCTGAGGTACCCCACTAGTGACAGTGACCCAATCTGAGTGTGTACCATTAATAACCACCCTCTGTTTTATATCATTGAGCCAGTTACTTACCCACATACATAGTGTCTTCTGCGAAATGTGTTGACTTCCAGATTTGGAAAGACTTTGATCCATTTCCTCAGACCCGTGGTGACTACATCCCAATCTATAAGTGGTCTGATGAATCTGTAGATAGTACCAGTGGAGGAAATCTGAGTTTGGACTCTTTTAAGAAATATGTTTATGCATGCCCGTCCCGAGTCTCCCGGAATATTGTTCATACAACGTTGTACAAAACTACGGGCTTGTAGATATATAAACTGATTATGAATAAATGCCGGGAATCGTTGGGAGGCTTCTGTAAAAGAAAGAACAGTGACCGGAATCTATCATATCAAGAATCCAAATACATCCTTGTGATGCTAGGGTGGTATATATCCTGGGCGGTTTGCCCCCCAGAAACCCCGGGTGACCCAAAAAGGGCTGAAAAAAAGTGTGTGTGCCATCTAGGTTACTGAGCTTCCTTACTTTAGGCCAGGCCTGAATAGTATTCCATAGGACAGGAAAATCTCTTATGTTAGGGGGAAGTGTTGTTTTTGGTAAATGCAAGAGTGCCAGAAGGGAGATGTGAGGGAAAAATAGTTTTTCCATATTCACATTAGCAAAATGGGTTTCATCTCGCATCCAATCAATAATATATCGAAAATTGGCAGCCAAGTTATATAGTGAAATGTCAGGGAAGTTAAAGGGATTCTGTCATCAGATTTAACCCCTCTAACCTAAACATATGCTCATGTCCAGGAAGAACAATTGAAAATTAACGTGCTTAATTAGACAACTTGATACCTTTATTAATGAATGGGTATGAGCAAGAGTGATCGATATGCTCAGATGCTCTGATATATAAAAGGAAAAACGAACCTCCTATTGTAGATAGGTGGTGAAATACTGAATCACTATAGGGACGGGGGTAATATTGGGTAAGTCTGTGGAAGGTTGCTCTCCCTAGACGACCCTATGGAACTATGTCCTTAGCACAGGGATGTCCCCTGATGGTGGAGACACCCTGCCCCCGTACCTAGGCCTAGATATGGCCCTAGTGATGCCCTACTTAGAAAAGCTGGATAGGGAAATATTGATCCAGTGAAAAAAACAAAAAGAATAAGTCTAATATGAAAATATATAAGACACAACCCCAACGCGTTTCGGCTGCATATAGCAGCTCATCAGGAGGTGATGACAATGTACTATACGTAGGGAATGGAGAAAGCAAGAAGATGGTGCTTCAAAAAAAGATGATACTTAGCTCCTTAGCATACTTGATGGCGATGTGTATACAGATATGTACCTCTTGTCCGTATGTATGATGAAGTCTGGGGGTAAAAGGTACTCTATGTCAGATATTTATGCAAGTCAGAAGATATAGACACTGTATGTCAGACATTAATTGCAGTAATATACTGATCTATAGTATAAGGTCCATGGTATAGGTAATGCTATGTACTCACACAGGGTTTATGCAAATCTGAAGATATAGACGCTGTGTGTAAGACATTCATAGCAGTAGTATACTAATCTATAGTAAATTAGTTCTATGTCAATCGGTGCTTGAACATAGAGCAAAGAACAAACCAGGTCCATGATGAAAATGATGCTGTGTACTCACCAGACAGAGGGGGGCCCTGTAGAAAGTGCAGCTCGTATGCTAGGAGGCTGGAGGGCTCATGGCACTGTGTCAGCACTTGCTTTTTAAGCGCTGGTGCTGACACGTGTTTCCGGACGCCAAGGAGAAGGCACTTCCGGTAAGTGGACCGCATCACAATGACGCGATGCGTCACTTCCGGTCTTTGGAACGCATATTGGAACGCATATGCGGCCGGCAATGCTGGAAGTTCCTGGTATGTATATACTTCTCAGCAACTATTGATTTGGCCAAAATAACTGGACCGAAGTGGTTGTATAGTCCCCTGCACATATAGGATTAGTTGTGGGAGGACTATGTTGTTTATTTTGAGCCCTGAATTACCACACTATAATTGGAGGCATATGCTCATGTCCAGACTAATAAGAAGAATCCTAAGCTGGCCTTATTAAACCTCACTGTGGCTCTATTTGCCCAAAAAACAGGTTTTTAGAACCTGTCAATCACTTACTTAAGGTGCCCAAGGGGAGGTCCGTTAATACAGGGTGCCCGTCCGATGCCCAGCGCCGCCTTCCCTAGAAAGAACTGCACATGCACAGACCGGAAAACCGGATCCGGCAATTTCCAGAACACTTGGTACCGGATCCGGCATTAATACATTTCAATGGAAATTAATGCAGGATCCAGCAAGTGTGGTAGTGTTCCGGGATTTTGTCCGGTCAAATACCGTACAAGGGAAGGAACGGAAGACATCCTGATGCATACCGAACAGATTGTTTTCCATTCAGAATGCATTGGGACAAAACTGATTTGTTTTTTTCCAATATTGAGACCCTTTACCGGATTTCAATACCGGAAAAGAATAACACTAGTGTGAAAGTACCCTTAGTTACAGTAATTTGGTGAAGGCCACCATTTTAAGGAGGCGACAATGGCCAGAAAAGGACAATCTAAAATGTTGCCAGGATTGGGTTAAAGAAATGATTGAGGCAATGAGGGGACGGTAGTTCAGCTTATACAGTTGGGCCGGGTCGGCTGTCAATTTTACCCCAAGGTAAGTAATGGATTCGGGATGCCATTAAAATGGAAATTAGGTAACCCAGTGGTTTCTGGCTGTGCGAAAAATAAGAAGCACCTCTGATTTATGGAAATTGACCTTAAATCCGGAGATTGCATCATTTGGTGTTAAGGGAATAGCTCTGGACCTTTGGGCACCAGGGCGCTGATCCGGCGCTGCACCCTGAATATTGGTCACAATAAAATTGAATGTTTGGCTATAACTTGTATATTCCCAGGTTACAATTCTATCCAAAAAAATTGATAATTTTAAATAAATCTGGTAAAAAGTAGTCAATAGACATGAAAGCTCTCACTCAACATACACTCAACTCAACATACACACTTTGATTGACCTATAATTGAAATACTTGACTGCATTCTTCCAGAAACAGTGCCACTCTTATCTTTTGGCTCTATCCGGTATTGCAGCCCAGCAGTTTCACTCAAAGAGGTTTCCTGGGACCCAGCGGTACCACAGTTGTGTGGAACGACTGCTCGGGAACCTGGTCACGGGATGCACCTCTTTTTAGAATCCCGCATCCATTGAAGTCACGTCCTTTACCAGGTATCTGGTCAGGTCCTGTGGATAGGGATGTCAGTTCCACAGCCCAGGATGGGGGAGGCGCTAGGAAAAGGGGCCAGAACAATCAATCTCCGTACGCATGCGCAGACGAGGTGTGTTCAGGAGTTTGCACATGCGCTTTGCATTTGAATACTTATGACTCTATCCACTACACCTCCACCGTTCTGGACTGCCTTTACCCTGTCCATGGACCAGACTGAAAACTCGGTTAAGGATGTGATATTAGCAGATGGAGGATTTTCAGAAGAGGCGCATTACGTTACCGGGTTCCTGAGTGGCCGATCCATGCTCCTTTAGGTAGGTATATTACACACTTTTTTCTACCAGGGGAGGACTGGGCCAACACCCAGGGTGCCGCCTGAGCCCTCCTCTCCTCTCAGCTGCCAGCCAGGTAAGTTATGATCTAATGCTGCCAGAGTTAACCTATACCAAACAGACGTTGGACACCTCCACACATAGATACAGTGGGATGCGAAAGTTTGGGCAACCTTGTTATTCGTCATGATTTTCCTGTATAAATCGTTGGTTGTTACGATAAAAAATGTCAGTTAAATATATCATATAGGAGACACACACAGTGATATTTGAGAAGTGAAATGAAGTTTATTGGATTTACAGAAAGTGTGCTATAATTGTTTAAACAGAATTAGGCAGGTGCATAAATTTGGGCACCACAAAAAAGAAATGAAATTAATATTTAGTAGATCCTCCTTTTGCAGAAATTACAGCCTCTAAACGCTTCCTGTAGGTTCCAATGAGAGTCTGGATTCTGGTTGAAGGTATTTTGGACCATTCCTCTTTACAAAACATCTTTAGTTCATTCAGGTTTGATGGCTTCCGAGCATGGACAGCTCTCTTTAAGTCACACCACAGATTTTCAATTATATTCAGGTCTGGGGACTGAGATGGCCATTCTAGAACGTTGTACTTGTTCCTCTGCATAAATGCCTTAGTGGATTTTGAGCAGTGTTTAGGGTCGTTGTCCTGTTGAAAGATCCAGCCCCGGCGCAGCTTTAGCTTTGTCACTGATTCCTGGACATTGGTCTCCAGAATCTGCTGATACTGAGTGGAATCCATGCGTCCCTCAACTTTGACAAGATTCCCAGTCCCTGCACTGGCCACCCAGCCCCACAGCATGATGGAACCACCACCATATTGTACTGTAGGTAGCAGGTGTTTTTCTTGGAATGCTGTGTTCTTTTTCCTCCATGCATAACGCCCCTTGTTATGGCCAAATAACTCAATTTTAGTTTCATTAGTCCACAGCACCTTATTCCAAAATGAAGCTGGCTTGTCCAAATGTGCTTTAGCCCACCTCAAGCGGCACATTGTGCTGTGGGCGGAGAAAAGGCTTCCTCTGCATCGCTCTCGCATACAGCATCTCCTCGTGTAAAGTGCGCCGAATGGTTGAACGATGCACAGTGACTCCATCTGCAGCAAGATGATGTTGTAGGTCTTTGGTGCTGGTCTGTGGGTTGACTCTGACTGTTCTCACCATTCGTCGCTTCTGTCTATCCGAGATTTTTCTTGGTCTGCCACTTCGAGCCTTAACTTGAACTGAGCCTGTGGTCTTCCATTTCCTCAATATGTTCCTAACTGTGGAAACAGACAGCTGAAATCTCTGAGACAGCTTTCTGTATCCTTACCCTAAACCATGATGGTAAACAATCTTTGTCTTCAGGTCATTTGAGAGTTGTTTTGAGACCCCCATGTTGCTACTCTTCAGAGAAAATAAAAAGAGGAGGGAAACTTACAATTGACCCCCTTAAATACTCTTTCTCATAATTGGATTCACCTGTGTCTGTAGGTCAGGGGTTACTGAGCTTACCAAGCCAATTTGAGTTCCAATAATTAGCTCTAAAGGTTTTGGAATCAATAAAATGACAACAGTGCCCAAATTTATGCACCTGCCTAATTTTGTTTAAACAATTATAGCACACTTTCTGTAAATCCAATAAACTTCATTTCACAAGGTTGCCCAAACTTTCGCATCCCACTGTATTTTACAAAATTAGTACTTTATTGAAGATGATATCATAAAAAAAATATGCAACAGCAGACTGTGGTACACAAGGCAAATATCTGAGCAAAAATGTTTTTATTAAAGAATGATATCATACATATAGAACAGCATAATTAAATACTAGAATAAGTAGCAGATAAGAACAGACAGTAAAGGACTGATGGACCCAGGGGAGGGCCGAGGGGTCGCCACAGCAAAAATTCTGGCTGAAAATAATAATAGTAATAATGATAAACAAGACTGCCAGCAAGAGGCAAAAAAAACGTGTTTAAGTAAACCTGTTTCAAAGAAACTAGGTACAAGGATCCACAAGCTGGCAGTCAAAAGTAAACTGACAAAAGAAAAGAAAGGTGTATTACCAGATGCTGCGTGTCGGCCCCTCGGTCAAACCCTGCCCACCTGTGAAGGCTTCTTGAGCCACCATGAGCAACCTCTTAACTCCTTAGGGACGCATGACGTACCGGTACGGCATGTTTCCCGAGTCCTTAAGGACCCATGACGTACCGGTACGTCATGGCTTTAACCACCTCAGCCCCCAGTGCTTAAACACCCTGAAAGACCAGGCCACTTTTTACACTTCTGACCTACACTACTTTCACCGTTTATTGCTCGGTCATGCAACTTACCACCCAAATGAATTTTACCTCCTTTTCTTCTCACTAATAGAGCTTTCATTTGGTGGTATTTCTTTGCTGCTGACATTTTTACTTTTTTTGTTATTAATCGAAATTTAACGATTTTTTAGCAAAAAAATGACATTTTTCACTTTCAGTTGTAAAATTTTGCAAAAAAAAACGAGATCCATATATAAATTTTGCTCTAAATTTATTGTTCTACATGTCTTTGATAAAAAAAAAATGTTTGGGTAAAAAAAAAATGGTTTGGGTAAAAGTTATAGCGTTTACAAACTATGGTACAAAAATGTGAATTTCCGCTTTTTGAAGCAGCTCTGACTTTCTGAGCACCTGTCATGTTTCCTGAGGTTCTACAATGCCCAGACAGTACAAACACCCCACAAATGACCCCATTTCGGAAAGTACACACCCTAAGGTATTCGCTGATGGGCATAGTGAGTTCATAGAACTTTTTATTTTTTGTCACAAGTTAGCGGAAAATGATGATTTTTTTTTTTTTTTTTTTTCTTACAAAGTCTCATATTCCACTAACTTGTGACAAAAAATAAAAAGTTCTATGAACTCACTATGCCCATCAGCGAATACCTTGGGGTGTCTTCTTTCCAAAATAGGGTCACTTGTGGGGTAGTTATACTGCCCTGGCATTCTAGGGGCCCAAATGTGTGGTAAGGAGTTTGAAATCAAATTCTGTAAAAAATGACCTGTGAAATCCGAAAGGTGCTCTTTGGAATATGGGCCCCTTTGCCCACCTAGGCTGCAAAAAAGTGTCACACATCTGGTATCTCCGTACTCAGGAGAAGGTGGGGAATGTGTTTTGGGGTGTCATTTTATATATACCCATGCTGGGTGAGAGAAATATCTTGGCAAAAGACAACTTTTCCCATTTTTTTATACAAAGTTGGCATTTGACCAAGATATTTATCTCACCCAGCATGGGTATATGTAAAAAGACACCCCAAAACACATTCCTCAACTTCTCCTGAATACAGAGATACCAGATGTGTGACACTTTTTTGCAGCCTAGGTGGGCAAAGGGGCCCACATTCCAAAGAGCACCTTTCGGATTTCACAGGTCATTTTTTACAGAATTTGATTTCAAACTCCTTACCACAAATTTGGGCCCCTAGAATGCCAGGGCAGTATAACTACCCCACAAGTGACCCCATTTTGGAAAGAAGACACCCCAAGGTATTCCGTGAGGGGCATGGCGAGTTCCTAGAATTTTTTATTTTTTGTCACAAGTTAGTGGAAAATGATGATTTTTTTTTTTTTTTTTCATACAAAGTCTCATATTCCACTAACTTGTGACAAAAAATAAAAACTTCCATGAACTCACTATGCCCATCAGCGAATACCTTGGGGTCTCTTCTTTCCAAAATGGGGTCACTTGTGGGGTAGTTATACTGCCCTGGCATTCTAGGGGCCCAAATGTGTTGTAAGGAGTTTGAAATCAAATTCAGTAAAAAATGACCTGTGAAATCCGAAAGGTGCTCTTTGGAATATGGGCCCCTTTGCCCACCTAGGCTGCAAAAAAGTGTCACACATCTGGTATCTCCGTACTCAGGAGAAGTTGAGGAATGTGTTTTGGGGTGTCTTTTTACATATACCCATGCTGGGTGAGATAAATATCTTGGTCAAATGCCAACTTTGTATAAAAAAATGGGAAAAGTTGTCTTTTGCCAAGATATTTCTCTCACCCAGCATGGGTATATGTAAAATGACACCCCAAAACACATTCCCCACCTTCTCCTGAGTACGGAGATACCAGATGTGTGACACTTTTTTGCAGCCTAGGTGGGCAAAGGGGCCCATATTCCAAAGAGAACCTTTCGGATTTCACAGGTCATTTTTTACAGAATTTGATTTCAAACTCCTTACCACACATTTGGGCCCCTAGAATGCCAGGGCAGTATAACTACCCCACAAGTGACCCCATTTTGGAAAGAAGAGACCCCAAGGTATTCGCTGATGGGCATAGTGAGTTCATGGAAGTTTTTATTTTTTGTCACAAGTTAGTGGAATATGAGACTTTGTATGGAAAAAAAATAAAAATAAAAAATCATCATTTTCCACTAACTTGTGACAAAAAATAAAAAATTCTAGGAACTCGCCATGCCCCTCACGGAATACCTTGGGGTGTCTTCTTTCCAAAATGGGGTCACTTGTGGGGTAGTTATACTGCCCTGGCATTCTAGGGGCCCAAATGTGTGGTAAGGAGTTTGAAATCAAATTCTGTAAAAAATGACCTGTGAAATCTGAAAGGTGCTCTTTGGAATATGGGCCCCTTTGCCCACCTAGGCTGCAAAAAAGTGTCACACATCTGGTATCTCCGTACTCAGGAGAAGGTGGGGAATGTGTTTTGGGGTGTCATTTTACATATACCCATGCTGGGTGAGAGAAATATCTTGGCAAAAGACAACTTTTCCCATTTTTTTATACAAAGTTGGCATTTGACCAAGATATTTATCTCACCCAGCATGGGTATATGTAAAAAGACACCCCAAAACACATTCCTCAACTTCTCCTGAATACAGAGATACCAGATGTGTGACACTTTTTTGCAGCCTAGGTGGGCAAAGGGGCCCACATTCCAAAGAGCACCTTTCGGATTTCACAGGTCATTTTTTACAGAATTTGATTTCAAACTCCTTACCACACATTTGGGCCCCTAGAATGCCAGGGCAGTATAACTACCCCACAAGTGACCCCATTTTGGAAAGAAGAGACCCCAAGGTATTCGCTGATGGGCATAGTGAGTTCATGGAAGTTTTTATTTTTTGTCACAAGTTAGTGGAATATGAGACTTTGTATGAAAAAAAAAAAAAAAAAATCATCATTTTCCACTAACTTGTGACAAAAAAAAAAAATTCCAGGAACTTGCCATGCCCCTCACGGAATACCTTGGGGTGTCTTCTTTCCAAAATGGGGTCACTTGTGGGGTAGTTATACTGCCCTGGCATTTTCCAGGGGCCCTAATGTGTGGTAAGTAGGTAAATGACCTGTGAAATCCGAAAGGTGCTCTTTGGAATGTGGGCCCCTTTGCCCACCTAGGCTGCAAAAAAGTGTCACACATCTGGTATCTCCGTACTCAGGAGAAGGTGGGGAATGTGTTTTGTGGTGTCATTTTACATATACCCATGCTGGGTGAGAGAAATATCTTGGCAAAAGACAACTTTTCCCATTTTTTTATACAAAGTTGGCATTTGACCAAGATATTTATCTCACCCAGCATGGGTATATGTAAAAAGACACCCCAAAACACATTCCTCAACTTCTCCTGAATACAGAGATACCAGATGTGTGACACTTTTTTGCAGCCTAGGTGGGCAAAGGGGCCCAAATTCCTTTTAGGAGGGCATTTTTAGACATTTGGATACCAGACTTCTTCTCACGCTTTGGGGCCCCTAAAATGCCAGGGCAGTATAAATACCCCACATGTGACCCCATTTTGGAAAGAAGACACCCCAAGGTATTCAATGAGGGGCATGGCGAGTTCATTGAAAAAAAAATTTTTGGGCACAAGTTAGCGGAAATTGATTTTTTTGATTTTGTTCTCACAAAGTCTCCCTTTCCGCTAACTTGGGACAAAAATTTCAATCTTTCATGGACTCAATATGCCCCTCAGCGAATACCTTGGGGTGTCTTCTTTCCAAAATGGTGTTATTTGTGGGGTGTTTGTACTGCCCTGGCATTTGAGGGTCTCCGCAATCATTACATGTATGCCCAGCATTAGGAGTTTCTGCTATTCTCCTTATATTGAGCATACGGGTAATGAGATTTTTTTTTTCCGTTCAGCCTCTGGGCTGAAAGAAAAAAATGAACGGCACAGATTTCTTCATTCGCATCGATCAATGTGGATGAAAAAATCTCTGCCAAAAAAAGAAAAAGGAGGGGAAAGGCGTCTGCCAGGACATAGGAGCTCAGCCCAACATCCATACCCACTTCAGCTCGTATGCCCTGGCAAACCAGATTTCTCCATTCACATCAATCGATGTGGATGAATAAATCATTGCCGGGATTTTTTTTTTTTATATATACAAAGTGTTTGCCAAAGTATATGAACACCGCCACCTCCTCAGCTCATATGCCTCGGCAAACGTATCTTTTACTGCAGAGGAGAAATCTCGTCTTGCAGCGCCGCATACACCGACTTGCGTGTAATCTGACAGCAGCGCAATGCTTCTGTCCGAATGCACATCAGTGCTGCAGCTGGTCGATCGGTTGGTCCACCTGGAAGGTAAAAAAAACAAAACAAAAAAGAAAAAACCAGGCCGCAAAGCAATAACTTTATTAACTTTAGAACAGAACATATTAACTTTTTTTAACTTTTTTAACTTTTTTACTTACCGGTAATTTTTTTTTTGTTTTTGTTTTTTTTACCTTTATAGAACAAACCTCTCCTTCCCCATGGGACAATGTGCAAAGCGCAAATCGCCCAAAGATGTGGCGAAGTACGTTATGCACTTTATCCCAGGTGAAAGGAGAGGTTTGCAGCAGCTGAGAGTAAAAGGGCCCTAATAGCCCTGTGTGCCTGTCCTGTGAGATGCAATCCCTATGCTAGGTGTACCTGTGTGTGGTACTTCCGGAAACAGTCACCAAAGCATAGGGCAGGGTGGTCAGGACAGTCAGGACAGAAATAGCGGGTGTCACGCCTTATTCCACTCCTGCTACAGACACGACATCTTTTTCGGGGTGACGGTTGGGTTGAGGTACCAGGAACGACACTGGGGAAATGTCGCTCGTGTAGACGGCTAACTACACTGGTGGATGGGGCCACAGAACCTCCTGGGTAAAGGAGGTTCTCGATGATCTCTTCCTGGAATTTGAGGAAAGATCGTGTTCTCCCAGCCTTACTGTAGAGAACAAAACTATTGTACAGCGCCAATTGAATTAAATATACAGACACCTTCTTATACCAGCGTCTGGTTCTGCGGGAAACTAAATACGGAGACAACATCTGGTCATTGAAGTCCACCCCTCCCATGAGCGCATTATAGTCGTGGACACAGAGGGGCTTTTCAATGACACGGGTTGCTCGCTCAATTTGGATTGTCGTGTCTGCGTGAATGGAGGAGAGCATGTAAACGTCACGCTTGTCTCTCCATTTCACCGCGAGCAGTTCTTCGTTACACAAGGCAGCCCTCTCCCCCCTTGCAAGACGGGTGGTTACAAGCCGTTGGGGGAAGCCCACGCGACTAGTTCGCGCGGTGCCACAGGCGCAAATCCGTTCTAGAAACAAATGTGGTGTCCACGGTAACAGCACCACCCCAGTCCCTGTGCGAGGTACCGCGGCAACGGTCCTCAAGCCCGATTGTATCGTCGACTACAATCGGTATATGGGAGGAGTTGATCTCTCTGATCAAGTCCTCACGCCATATAATGCCATGCGCAAAACCCGGGCATGGTACAAAAAAAGTTGCGGTCTACTTGGTGCAGGTTGCCATGTACAACTCTTTTGTACTATCCCGAAGCGCTGGCAGCACAGGGACATTCCTCCAATTCTATGAGGCAGTCCTCAAGGACCTGATCTTTTCGGACCGGGAAAGAGCAGGCCGAAGTACCTCGGGAACTGTAGGTGCCCGGATCGTCCCTGGCCAACACTTTCCAGGTGTGGTCCCCCATACTTGAAAGAAGGGACGAACCCAAAAAGATGCAGAGTGTGTCACAAGAGGGGGATACGGAAGGACACCACCACTCAGTGTGACACGTGCCCCGATCATCCGGGCCTCTGCGTTATCAATTGC
This sequence comes from Bufo bufo, assembly GCF_905171765.1. Lineage (NCBI taxonomy): Eukaryota > Metazoa > Chordata > Amphibia > Anura > Bufonidae > Bufo > Bufo bufo. The sequence goes on along the minus strand of NC_053389.1, from coordinate 789,069,087 downwards.
TTCAGGGAGTATCACACTTCCATGGAGTACTAAATTTTTATAATCCCCAACAGTCCACTAGAGAACATAAAAAACTATGGCTCTCAGACTTTGGAGACACGGAAACAATTTTTTTTTCCCAAAAAAATATTAGTTTTAGTGCAGGCATCCTCAAACTGCGGCCCTCCAGATGTTGTAAAACTATAACTCCCAGCATGCCCAGACAACCTACAGCCATCAGCAGGGCATGGTGGGAATTGTAGTTTTACAACATCTGGAGGGCCGCAGTTTTAGGATGCCTGCTTAGTGTCTCCAAAGTCTGAGAATCATACATATTGGGCATCGTCGCGTGCGTAAAAGTCGTCGCTATAAAAATAACTTTTGACCAAACGCCTCGGATGAACGGTGTTAAAAATATAAAATAAAAACGGTGCCAAAACACCAATTTTTGGGCAAAATTTCCATTTGAATCCCTTTTGCCGATAATAAAGCAAGGGTTAACAGCCAAACAAAACTAAGTATTTATTGCCCCGATTCTGTAGTTTGCAGAAACACCCCATATGTGGTCGTAAATGGCTATATAGCCGCACGGCAGGGCATAGAACGAAGGGAACTCCATACGGTTTCTGGAAGGCAGATTTTGATGGACAGTTTTTTTTTTGACACCATGTCCCATTAGAAGCCCCCCTTGATGTAGCCTAGACTAGAAACTCCAAAAAAGTGACCCCATCTAAGAAACTACACCCCTCAAGGTATTCAAAAGTTACTTTACAAACTATGTTAACCCTTTCCACAAAACTAAATGGCGAATGTAGAAACAATTTTAGAATAAATTTTTTTTGTTACATTGCCTCAAAAAAGAGTAATATAGAGCAACCAAAAATCATATTTACCCCTAAAATAGTCCCAAAACAACAACCACCTTATCCCGTAGTTTCCTAGATGGGGTCACTTTTATGGAGTTTCTACTCTAGGGGTGCATCAGGGGGCTTGAAAGGGGACATGGTGTAAATAAACCAGTCCAGCAAAATCTGCCTTCCAAAAACCATATGGCGTTCCCCTTCTTCTATGTCCTGCCGTTTAGCCAAATAGTAGTTTACGACCACATATGGGGTGTTTCTGCAAACTACAGAATCAGGGCAACCCATTTTGAGTTTTGTTTGGCTGTTAACCCATTTTTTCCAGTAATAAAGTAAGGGTTAAAATGGAAAATTTTCCAAAAAATAGAAATTTCTAAATTGTTTCTCCATCTGCCATTAACTCTTGTGGAACACCTAAAGGGTTAACAAAGTTTGTAAACCCAGTTTTGAATACCTTGAGGGGTGTACTTTCTTAGATGGAGTCACTTTTTTGAAATTTCTATTCTAGGGGTGCAACAGGGGGCTTCAAATGGGACATGATATAAACAAAACCAGTCCTGCAAAATCTGCCTTCCAAAACCCATATGGTGTTCCCCTCGTTCTATGTGCTCCCGTTCGGCCAAACAGCAGTTTACGACCACATATGGGGTGTTTCTGCAAACTACAGAATCAGGGCAACCCATTCTGAGTCTTGTTTGGCAGTTAACCCTTGTTTTACTCCTGGAAAAAATTGATTATATTGGAAAATTTTCCAAAAATTAGAAATTTCGAAATTGTTTCTCCATCTGCCATTAACTCTTGTGGAACACCTAAAGGGTTAACAAAGTTTGTAAACCCAGTTTTGAATACCTTGAGGGGTGTACTTTCTTAGATGGAGTAACTTTTTTGAAATTTCTATTCTAGGGGTGCAACAGGGGGCTTCAAATGGGACATGGTATAAACAAAACCAGTTTTGCAAAATCTGCCTTCCAAAACCCATATGGTGTTCCCCTCATTCTATGTGCTCCCGTTCGGCCAAACAGTAGTTTACGACCACATATGGGGTGTTTCTGCAAACTACAGAATCGGGGCAACCCATTTTGAGTTTTGTTTGGCAGTTAACCCTTGTTTTACTCCTGGAAAAAATTTATTATATTGGAAAATTTTCCAAAAAATAGAAATTTCAAAATTGTTTCTCAATCTGCCATTAACTCTTGTGGAAGACTTAAAGGGTTAATAAAGTTTGAAAAAACAGTTTTGAATACCTTGAGGGGTGTAGTTTCTAGAATGGGTTTTGGGAGGTTTCTATTATCTAAGCCTCACAATATGACTTCAAACCTGAACTGGTCCATAAAAAGTGGGATTTTGAAGATTTCTGAAAAATTTCAAAATTTGCTTCTAAACTTCTAAGCCTTGTAACATCCCCAAAAAATAAAATATAATTCCCAAAATGCTACAAACATCAAGTAGACATATGGGGAATGTAAAGTCATCACAATTTTTGGGGGTATTACTATGTATTACAGTAGTAGAGAAACTGAAACTTTGAAATTTGCTAATTTTTCTAAATTTTTGGTAAAAATTGTATTTTTTTATGCAGTGTCATGAAGTACAATATGTGACGAAAAAACAATCTCAGATCGGCCTGGGTAAGTCAAAGCGTTTTAAAGTTATGAGCACTTAAAGTGACACTGGTCAGATTTGCAAAAAGTCCTTAAGGTGAAATAGGGCTGAGTCCTTAAGGGGTTAAATAGGTACCTCATTTGGTTAAAATAGCGTCCGGTGTGTGGTATTAGTCTGCCCATCAGGAGTGACCTTCCTGATGGTCAACTCCACCCCTGATGACCAATGGGCTTGCGTATTGGTGCTGCATCACCATGTCATGTGTCAGGCATCACAGCATCATAGCGATGTCGGAGACACCTGACCTCCCATGTGATGATCACATGACCACAACATAGCGGCCATGTGATCACAGTACTACACAGGCTCTTTCTATCAGAGACACCGCCTGTATTATATATCAGATGCTTCCTAAAATGATATGTCAACAGGAGGGATACGGTATACACAATATGCTAGTCAAATTGTACGTCAGGCAAAATATATAAAAGACATTAAAGGGAGTCTTTCACGCCGATTCACCCTATTAACCTAATAACAGTGTTATGTCCACGGCATCCCCCCTATTAAAACTGTGCTTACCGTTTGTTCCTTGGTATCATCGTTCTGCAGAAAAACACTTTTAATCCACATGCAAATTAGGCTGTGAAGGTGCCAGGCCCCTGGGTCATTTTCATACGAAGCCACTCCCCCTCCGCAACGTCTAGTGTAAGGCAATCAGTAGCGATTTGTTATTAAAGCGAACCTTTCACCTCATTTTCACTTTATAAACTAGCAACAGTACCTTATAGATTATCTTGAGTGTGTTGTTATCCATGTTAGTGCCGCTTTCCTGGGCTCTTTATACTTCAAAAAATCGTCTTATAAACTTCACATTCGGTGCTCCAACAGTCATGCAACCAGTCAAGGGGGTAGCCCTTCCATCTCCTCTGGCCGTACCGCCCCTGCCCTAACCCCTCCTCTATGCTCCTTAACTGACAGCCGGCTCAGTCGCCGGGACGGCGCTTCTGAAACCTGCGCATGCGCCGTCCTCCTGATTCGCCGCGCGATCCCGTCTTTCTTGCTGACAAAAGCGCGATCATGTAAGAGAATCGCGCATGCGCCTTACGCGATGCCGGCCTGTCTGCTCTCCCTCCCGTGCGCGCGCTCCACTATTGTCAGCAAGAAAGACGGGATCGCGCGGCGAATCAGGAGGACGGCGCATGCGCAGGTTTCAGAAGCGCCGTCCCGGCGACTGAGCCGGCTGTCAGTTAAGGAGCATAGAGGAGGGGTTAGGGCAGGGGCGGTACGGCCAGAGGAGATGGAAGGGCTACCCCCTTGACTGGTTGCATGACTGTTGGAGCACCGAATGTGAAGTTTATAAGACGATTTTTTGAAGTATAAAGAGCCCAGGAAAGCGGCACTAACATGGATAAGAACACACTCAGGATAATCTATAAGGTACTGTTGCTAGTTTATAAAGTGAAAATGAGGTGAAAGGTTCGCTTTAAGTAAGGCATAAATAGGCGGAGCTATCATAAGACGACTCACCCCTATTTATGAATATTAATTATTGAGATTTGCATAAATATCAATAATTAATATCCCCGTTAACATTGGCGAGCCAGGCCCACTGCTAGGAATTTGTTTTCTGTGTTTGATTTTGGTGAGAAAAAAAATCGCTTACGCTGTGAACTAGTCAGGCGGGAGGGACGCGGTCAGTGGATTCTGAGCGTCCATTGCCTGATAGTTCGTACAGGTAAAGCGGTTGGTTCAATCAGAACCAAACACAGAGCAATCTCTACAGCAGAGAATCTAAAATCTTTTCTGATTTTTCTGTATTAATATTTTCTGATTCCCTTACACGCCCACTGGAGAGAAGTCATACACCACTGAAGAGAGAATCATTGTCATTGAAGTCAAACAGAAGTCGTCTGGCTGGTCAGGAGAAGGCGTTCCGAATATTGAAGGACCTCCTCCACGCAGCAACACAGTACAACCAACAACGACACCAATGAAGATGACCCCTCGCCAAAAAGTGAGTATGAACTTCGCCACACTGCAACACCTCAGCAAACATAGCACATACAACCCCATCATCCCCATCACTTACAAATCCACTGAGCTGCTATGGTCCACTTTATTGGACCAGGCATACGCTCATGATAAACTCTGTATTAATCATAGTGTGTTCAAAAAAAACAAAAAACGGCTCCAAATGTTAGCCAAATTGGTTCACACCTTTGAGGATATCATTTGGAAGCCAGAACATCTTGAAACACTTAACAACACAACAAAGGCAGAGGAAGTTTCTAACACGGCAAACTTTCACTGCAATTGTTGTGTTGAGAACATTAAACAGTTACACACATTACAAACACAACTACAAGAGAAGTCCCAGTGTACGGTCGAGAGGGGCAGGGAGATTTGCGTGTTAGAGTCTAGACTCTCGGACAAGGAGAGTTTCTACTCTGACATGGACAAGGAACTGCTCAGACTGTACACTGAGATAAACCAGTTCAGAAACAATACGGTATCTATGGATAGCATGATTGTTCAACTTCGAGAGGACCTGGCTGCGAAAACGCAAACCATTGCGGATTTACAGCAGGTCATCTCGAATCTGTCACGGCCTGGTGCTAACAGTATGGTGCCCACGAAACAGGTTTGTGTTTCGGGAACGGCACAGGGGGAGATAGCGGCGACAGCGCCAAGACCTTCCACGGATCAAACATCCGATACAGTAGACACTAGGGAACAGGTGGAACGGACGCTACATTTCACCCAAACACCCAGGGAGAATAGGGGTAGCAACCGATCCCAGGAACAGGGCAACGATTGGAGAGAGGAAAGTGGTTGGCCATTTACCACTTCCAATCCGCCAACGCGTCCGGAAAGACAGGAAGATTTTTACCCTAACCATTCCAGTATGGAAAGGATAAACTTCCTGTTACAGATCTGCAAGGAGATCCCAAAATATGATCCCAGTGTAGATCCGTTTACTTCATGTGATATCTTCGAGGGTCACTGTAACAAGTATTCAGTGGCTCACGAATATCGCATGGAGTTATTCAAGTTATGGTTACCTACACACCTAAACCAAAGGTATGAGGTAACGGGGAGGACGCAACCCATGAATTGACAGTTTTATGACAAGGAGGAACGTCTCTCCATACTCATGAGACTGGCAACGGGCCATTGGGACGTCACTCCGGATATCCTGTCAAAGTTCAAACCCACTATACATGACGAACCTCTGTCTATGTGTAGTCGATTTGAAGCAATGTACAGAAGGGTTACGAAAGATCACGGTATCGGAATTCCACAGGGTATGATACGTATGTTTGTGGAAAAATTCCCATACCTTGACACTGCAATCCGGTTGAGTGCAGCTAGGGAGCCATCCCTCACAGATGCTGCTATGATTATTGAGCAGTGCAGACAGGATACACTGCTCAATAAGAAATCCGTCAAAGTGACGGAGCGTGCGCCTGTACACGATACATCTCAAGATGAACGGGTACAGCATACAAAAGGTAATTCAGCTATTCGCCCCACAGCCCCGCCATTGGAAAGGATGGGAGGCATTCGATGCTTCCTATGTTTACAATACGGGCACATAAAGAGGAATTGTCCACAATGGTCACGTAATAACCGGACAAATCCTGAGAGAACGGGCAATAATAACGGTTTCAAGATGAAACCTAATTATGCCAAACCAGTGGGGGAATATCTGGGATATTCACAGGTCCAGACACCAAAACGTGTGGCTGTTGTGAATGACCCAGCGCGTTCGGTAAGGAGTGTGGAATCCCTGGAATCCACACTAAGGGTCCATAGCAAGAACCCACAAGTGGCAGTATGTACCTCACAGGTACCTACTGGGAGTCTGGTAGAAATTGATTGAAGATCAGGGATCCCTAAAGATCTGGCGCCAGTATGTCCCATCATACTTGATTCTTCAGGGAGACCCCACATAAAGGCCAAAATCAAAAATCAGGACGCCGAAATCATGCTTGACACTGGTGCGGACATTTCCATTACCAATGTCAAACATGATTTACATCCCAACAGCCCTCAGTGTGTGGTGATCGGATTTGATCACCAACAAGGGGGGGTGAGGGCTCACAGAATAGAAGAAGTAATTGTCCAGATTACCAGTCACACGACCCTTAGGATCCCCATGTGGTATTACCCCGGTTCTGACAACATTATTGGAACCGACGTAATGACACAAAATGGGTGGATCCTAGATCTGGCAAATAGTATTGTATGGAAGGGTCCCAGACAATCCAAGGTGTTTGTCATCCAACGCCAGTTTCTGGGACCACCATTGCCAACAGTAGATGACTCTGCTGAAGTACTTGAACACAAATGGCCTGAGATCTCGCATAATCCAGACCTTGAGCCTATTGTGTATGAGTACCCCGATCTGTGGGCCCAGGGAAAAAACGATTGTGGCAGACTGATTGGTGTTCAGGTGGACATACAAGGTCCCGACCCTCCACCTCAACGCCAATACCGCTTTCCGCCAGAAGCCACCCATTCAATTTTGGACACCGTCCAAGAATTGAAAACTAGGGGGGTGGTCATAGAGGGCAATTCTAAATGCAACAATGCCCTCTGGCCAGTAAAGAAAAAGGACACCAATGCATGGAGGCTCACCATAGACCTCCGGGTCCTCAACAAATACACCCCAATGTCCGCTCCAGTGGTGGCACAGACTCCCGACATCATGGCCAGAATAAGAGGCAAAAGTCGCATATTCTCAACCATAGATATTGCCAATGGGTTCTTCTCAATTGAACTCACTGAAAACTGTAGGTACAAATTTGCCTTTACAGTAGGGGACAAACAGTACATGTTCGGAGTACTCCCCCAGGGATTCCACAGTAGTCCCACGTATTTTCACCAGGCATTGGCGGCCGTTCTGAGTGTATTTTCACGGCCGGAATGCCTCCTGCAATACGTGGATGACCTGCTCTTACACACAGAAACCATAGAAGAACACTTGGTTCTGTTAAAAGAGCTATTGGGACTCCTGGCCAAGTCAGGACTCAAGCTGAGTCCCCACAAGGCAAATTTGGCCAGAACAGACGTGACTTTCCTTGGAGACCAAATTTCTTTTGGAACCAAAGGAATCGTGGCAGCCAGAGTGGAAGCCATGGTAAAGTTACCTAGGCCGGGCACTCTACAGGATTTGAGAAAATTCCTGGGAGTTGCTAATTTCATGAGGGAGTTCATAGAGGATTTTGCTGCCAAAGCAAAACCCCTCTATGAACTCCTCAGAGGAGAAGACCCTTCAATCAAAGGTTGGTCTGATGCACAGGAAAAGGCCTTTTCTACTTTGAAAAGGGACCTCTCCTCTGCCCCCTATTCCTGAAGGGGAAATAGCCATACAGGCACATGCAGGGACGGAGTCTATCTCAGCGGTCCTCCTACAGCAGATAGGGTATGACACTAGACAGCTGGGATACTTCTCCAGGTTACTTTCGCCTGTTGAACGAGGGTTCGATGAGTGTGCCAAACAACTGGCAGCCATACACTATGCCGTCAAAACCACTGAGCATATTGTAGGCTTCAGGCCCCTCACTTTGCAGACTCCACACTCTCCATTGGCCCTCCTGCTCCGTGATACACTACCTGGAGTCTCCCAACAGAGATTCGGGAGGTGGATTATGGATCTCAGTGGCCGGAGTCTGCAGGTGAACCACAAAGCCAAGTATGTTCTGTCCCAGTTACTGAACCTAACTGGCACCGAACATGACTGTGGCCAACCAGCGCATACCAACGCGCCACAAATTTTCAGGACCGATAAACATCCAGAAGTTATCTTTGTTGATGGCTCTCGATTTTTCATGGATTGGACCTATGTCACAGGTTTTGCTGTGCTGGTTGAGACCACAGGTACCCAGAATCTTGTCAAATTACCAGGTCACATGTCGGCACAGCGGGCGGAACTGGAGGCGGTCAAGGAAGCCTTGCTTCTTCAACCCCCAGGGAAACGAACTATATATAGCGACAGTTCATATGTAGTTCGCTCTCTCACCCTGCACCTGGACACATGGAAAAGACGAGGATTTGTGGATAGCCAAAACAAACCTCTGGCTCATTTGTCGGTCCTGAAAGAATTTTGGGAATGGGGCATGGCACACACGGCGGAAGCAGCCATCATAAAAATCCCTGCGCATCAGAAAGGGGATGAGCCTTTGACGCTAGGTAACAACAAGGCGGATGAATTGGCGAAACTAGCGGCAGTATCTGGGATCCTTCAGGAAACAGACACTGAGCTGCTACCGGCCTACCAGTTTGCAGTTCGTACCAACCTGAGTAAAGGCCCGGTGTCATTTGAGGAGGAACAAGCAAAAGATCCTCTTCTAATGACACACCTCACATCTCCACAGCATCCCTGGTCAATACAGCAAGGGATCCTGTGTTACGATACCGGTACACAGCAACTTCCTCTTCCGGTGGTTCCACAGCATCTGCAAGCAGAGCTAACCAGATTGAACCACCAACTGTTTGGACACCTTGGCCGGGATAAACTCTTGTCTCTCCTGAGAGACAAATTATACTGGCCAGGAATGTCCAACACAGTAGAGGAAGTAACACAACAGTGCCTGGTATGTGCTCAGGTTAACCCAAGGGCGTCAGCCCTGAAGCCGGTGTTGCAGCGAGTTCCTCCTGCAGATGGTCCGTGGTCCGCACTACAAATAGATTTTATAGGACCTTTACCAACAGGAAGTCGTAACTATCGTTACGCACTGGTGGTAGTGGATGTCTTCTCTAAATGGGTAGAAGCCATCCCCACAGTTAATGATTCGGCTACAACCACTGCCCGTGTTCTCTGGGAACAGGTTCTGTCACGATGGGGTATCCCCAGATTGATAGAGTCAGACAGAGGGTAAGGTAATGAAAGCGCTTTGTGGTCTTTTAGACATAAAGCAAAGGTTTCATGTGCCTTACCACCCTCAGTCTGCGGGCATCGTGGAGCGGATGAACCGGACCATAAAAACACGACTTTCTAAAGCACTACTGGAGAAAGGTTCCTCATGGGTAACCTCTCTGCCAGCCGTGCTAATGGGAATCCGAGCTACCGAGGCTACCAGTACCGGTATCACCCCATTCAAACTAATGACCGGACGAAAAATGCCCCTGTGCCTACCCAATGAACCCCTAGTGTCAGAACCAGTAAAGAACGCCATCGCCTGAGACCTGTTTCTCCAACAGGTACAACTAAACCTGAAGGAGTTATTGCCTCATGCAGCAATACGGCTACACAGACCGTATCTACAGGGGGAAACGCCAATGCCCTCTGTAGGAGAGCTAGTGATGGTGAAAATCTTCCGTCGGGCCGGCCCCTGGGATGCAAACTGGGAAGGACCCTATCAGGTCCTTGAAGTAATGGGTGACACCATGCAAAGGTGCAAAGGCCGATGACGACCAAGAAAAAGTCACGTAGGCGGCAGGGAGTTTTTTGGATCCATATCGACCAGGCCAAGGCCACCCGAGCCTCCCCAACTCAATAATGAACCCTCACAGAGTTGGGTGACCGGGGGGGGGGGGGGTTTTGGTGGGTCGAGGGTGGATCAATGAAACTAATTACATTCACATTGAATTAACAGATCACAGGAGGGAGACTCACCAAGGTTACGACTAGCCTGAAAAGATATAGAAATCCTCTGAACATGGCATATCCCCAACTTGTGGCACTGGTGGTAAGCATGATGATGGCAGGCTCAACCTCTTCGGGGGAGGGCCTGGGAGTTAATAATGATATGGCTAACATATCAATGAATAAACCCGGCCTTTTAATGGTGGAATGTTTGGAGGGCAAAATCCTGAAACCATACGAGAACTTTTCCTTTACACCAGGACAGTGGTATCTGTATGGTTTCCAGAGGGAGAGTTTTGCCCAAGGTGTAATTTAACATTATACCCCTGTGGAGAATGTGTCTGCCATACAACATGATTTACATGCCCTCTGCCTCAAAGAATTCAGACATTTTCGGGACTCTGACCCTACTCCTATGAGATCCTTAAGATGGGTGTCTAAGGACCCTCACTTACATCCTTACAAACAAGTGGAAGCCAACACTACCACAGTGTTGTGTACCAAGGAGGGGGTTCTGAGTCCCGAAGATGTCACGGGTGCAGAGTATAGTGGCTGGTATATCCTTAAAGCTACCTTCATAAGGAGGGATAGCCAAGATGGGCTGAGGGTAAGGACATATTTGACAGACCCATTCCGGTAAAGGGCACCCTAAAAGCTTATTGTATGTTAAGAGATTCCCAGATGATTATCACTAGGGAATCCAGTTATGTTCAGAGACATGTGTCCACAGATTACATACGAACCAGTATAGTGATGCTAAAGTTAAACTGCAGTAACTCTGGCCAGGCCCTATGGAATGACCAGAGTGGTCCGGTAAAACTGGAAGGCTTTTACCGAGCCACAATTTTAAAAGTACGGACAGATGCCAAGGATCCCAGGTATGCTCTGTTAAAGGGATCTCCATCCATACGGCCTTTTATGATCACCATCATGAGAGACAATTGTGTTCAGGAGGTGACTGGATATTATTTTGTCACCTATGCCCACTGGGAACAAGATACCCAGATGGTAACCTTGGGCACTAATCCCTGGAGTTGGGATTAAGTGTGCAATGGGGTGGATACCCCTACAGTGGATGTATGGATGGACGGTACCCCTATGAATGAGGAATACCGGGGTAGGTACAGTAGGTGAACCCGATTTTGTGTCAATCTCGCTGTATTTCTCGGCGAGATTGAGCACATACGAGCCCCATCGCGGGAGCCAGCGCCGAGCTGGCTTGCAGCGATGGAGACAGAGCCGTCATAGAAGCGACGGGAGATCCGACTTGGATTCCCGCCAATTCTACACGTGTGCGGCGTTTGTTATGAATCCTGAGGGGGAAGTCCCCGCCGGATTTTAAATAAAAATCCGGCCTGGGTCCCGCCCTCAGGAGCATACCGGGCCCTTAGGTCTGTTATGGGTTGTAAGGAGAGCCCCCCCTACGCCGAAAAAAACGGCGTAGGGGGTCCCCCTACAATCCATACCAGACCCGTATCCAAAGCACGCTACCCGGCCAGCCAGGAAGGGAGTGGGGACGAGCGAGCGCCCCCCCCCCCCTCCTGAGCCGTACCAGGCTGCATGCCCTCAACATGGGGGGTTGGGTGCTCTGGGGCAGGGGGCGCACTGCGGCCCCCCCACCTCAGAGCACCCTGTTCCCATGTTGATGAGGACAGGGCCCCTTCCCGACAACCCTGGCTGTTGGTTGTCGGGGTATGCGGGCGGGAGGCTTAACGGAATCTGGGAGCCCCCTTTAATAAGGGGGCCCCCAGATACCGGCCCCCCACCCTAAGTGAATGAGTATGGGGTACATCGTACCCCTACCCATTCACCTGCAAGAAAAGTGGTAAAAACACAAATAAACCACACAGTGTATTAAAATATTTTATTTTTCTGCTCCGGAGGCCGCCCCCTGTCTTCTTTATTAGCTCTTTTACCAGGGCGGGGCTCTTCTTCTTCCGATATCCCGACGGGTCTTCTCCGCTATCCGGGGGGGTCTTCTCAACTCTCCGGGGTTCTCCTTCTGTCTTCTCCTTCTGTCTTGTTGTCTCCTTCTGTCTTCTGTCTCCGGGGGGGGCTCTTCTTCTTCCGATATCCCGACGGGTCTTCTCCGCTATCCGGGGGGTCTTCTCAACTCTCCGGGGTTCTCCTTCTGTCTTCTCCTTCTGTCTTGTTGTCTCCTTCTGTCTTCTGTCTCCGGGGTTCTCCTTCTGTCTTCTCCGCTATCCGGGGGGGTCTTCTCAACTCTCCGGGGTTCTCCTTCTGTCTTCTCCGCTATCCGGGGGGTCTTCTCAACTCTCCGGGGTTCTCCTTCTGTCTTCTCCTTCTGTCTTGTTGTCTCCTTCTGTCTTCTGTCTCCGGGGTTCTCCTTCTGTTTTCGCCTCTCTCTGTTGTTGACTCGGCGCACCCCGGTTCTTCGTCTCGCGAGACTCGGCGCACCCCGATTCTTCGTCTCGCGAGACGAAGAACCGGGGTGCGCCGAGTCAACAACAGAGAGAGGCGAAAACAAGAAGAGAAGACGAAGAATCGGGGTGCGCCGAGTCTCGCGAGACGAAGAACCGGGGTGCGCCGAGACAACAAGACAGAAGGAGAAGACAGAAGGAGAACCCCGGAGAGTTGAGAAGACCCCCCCGGATAGCGGAGAAGACCCGTCGGGATATCGGAAGAAGAAGAGCCCCCCCTGGAGACAGAAGACAGAAGGAGACAACAAGACAGAAGGAGAAGACAGAAGGAGAACCCCGGAGAGTTGAGAAGACCCCCCGGATAGCGGAGAAGACAGAAGGAGAACCCCGGAGAGTTGAGAAGACCCCCCCGGATAGCGGAGAAGACCCGTCGGGATATCGGAAGAAGAAGAGCCCCCCCCGGAGACAGAAGACAGAAGGAGACAACAAGACAGAAGGAGAAGACAGAAGGAGAACCCCGGAGAGTTGAGAAGACCCCCCCGGATAGCGGAGAAGACCCGTCGGGATATCGGAAGAAGAAGAGCCCCCCCTGGTAAAAGAGCTAATAAAGAAGACAGGGGGCGGCCTCCGGAGCAGAAAAATAAAATATTTTAATACACTGTGTGGTTTATTTGTGTTTTTACCACTTTTCTTGCAGGTGAATGGGTAGGGGTACGATGTACCCCATACTCATTCACTTAGGGTGGGGGGCCGGTATCTGGGGGCCCCCTTATTAAAGGGGGCTCCCAGATTCCGTTAAGCCTCCCGCCCGCATACCCCGACAACCAACGGCCAGGGTTGTCGGGAAGGGGCCCTGTCCTCATCAACATGGGGACAGGGTGCTCTGAGGTGGGGGGGCCGCAGTGCGCCCCCTGCCCCAGAGCACCCAACCCCCCATGTTGAGGGCATGCAGCCTGGTACGGCTCAGGAGGGGGGGGGGGGGGGCACTCGCTCGTCCCCACTCCCTTCCTGGCTGGCCGGGTAGCGTGCTTTGGATACGGGTCTGGTATGGATTGTAGGGGGACCCCCTACGCCGTTTTTTTCGGCGTAGGGGGGGCTCTCCTTACAACCCATAACAGACCTAAGGGCCCAATATGCTCCTGAGGGCGGGACCCAGGCCGGATTTTTATTTAAAATCCGGCGGGGACTTCCCCCTCAGGATTCATAACAAACGCCGCACACGTGTAGAATTGGCGGGAATCCAAGTCGGATCTCCCGTCGCTTCTATGACGCGCTTGCTGGGATGTGCTGTCACTATCCCAGTGAGTGCGAGATCTCGGCACCACGTCGCCGAGTATCAGCGCGACGCTGTCGTGCTGAAAACACAATGTCAGAAACACCTACTGTATGTGTCTTCCGATTGGAAAGACCCCAGTGGCAGGGATTTTAACTTTGACATCATTATAGATGGTTCGTTTAGATGGCCTTTTTGCTAGGCAGTAGATGAAGGGTGCTGGACATTTACACAATGGGTCTATCTGTCTAAATCCAAACCCGTAGGAAAACTAGTGCTACAGGTTGGAGAAAGTGACCAATGGTATCCGTTCAGAGGTAGAGGGCAAGTTTGTGTAACGGTGGTGAGGATCCCCTATGAAGCAACAGGTCTCCAACCTGTAAAAATGCATTTAGACTCTTGCAACGCCCCTATCCATCAATTGGCAGATCCTATAGCTCCTCAACTGTCATCCCCATGGAAGATCATCACGGGGACAAAATTCGTCCTATTTACTTGGAGAATTTCCGTCGATGACTTCCAAGTCGACCAGTGGGATCACAGATGTGGGGAGTTTGTGAGGAACCAAATTGACATGATAAGAGGTTGGATAGAGGCGGGGCAAGAGGTAAGAAAGGACGATCTCATACATAGAAATCACAGGGGAAGAAGAGATCTGATAGCCATGGGACTAGGCGGAGGTGCATTGGGAGTGGGCGCCCTGAACACTATGGATATGGAAGTCCTGAGAGGTAAACTTGGGGATGTTGCGCGACACGCCGGAGAAGGATTCGAGACCCAGCTTGATGTAAACCACGTCTTAGAGGGTTTGCAGCACTCGCACATAGATGCCACTACCTCTCTATCTTCTGCTTTACGAGAGAAGTTTAGAAGGTTAGTTGTGGGTCTCTTGGAAGAACAGGATAGAGCTCAGCTCGCTCTGGCGTGTACGCAAGTCCAGAGTGAACTCTCAGGCAACCTTAAACATATTGTATCATCATTGTACGGCGGCCACTTCCCATTTAACCTCCGCCAATGGGTAAGTCCTCTGATATCTCCTTTTGCAGCCAATCACACCAACTGGTAGGTAGTCCAGTGGCACGGCTGTAGGAATCTTACTTGCACTGCTTCGTCATTGGCTCCTGTATCCGGCCATCTTAGACAGGGTTACAGTGCAGTTAACTTAGGGATTGTCATAAATAACCAGACGGTGCTTCATCCACAGCTCCCCCCGGGTGTTCTAACCTATGAGAGAGGCCATCCTTATCTGTTAGACACAGAGGGATGTTGGAAGAAAGAGGATGCTATCCTCTGTCAAGGTAGTCAGGATAGGGTGTTAAGACACCAATGTTGGAGCACCAAGGGGTCCTGTGAGATGAAGGCCAGCCCAATACCCTCCTCCCTTAAATACTTGGGACAGGGGTATTGGTGCTGGTACCAAAGACAAAACATGTCTTATACAATCTATGGAACTAACTGCACTAAGAGAGGAGAACTCCTCCCTGGAGCGTATTGCACCCTTAGTCCCGTCCTAGGTTTAGATGTCGCAGAGCTACAAGGAAGGACACCAATCACCCCGGAGAAAAGACTCGACATCCGCCCTGACGTACCCGTGAGACTCCAGAAGATTCCTCTTGGCTTTGGGCTAGAACTCAAACATCTCCTGCTAGACTTCAGCCAAGAAGACGAAATACTTAGGAATCTTCGAGAAACAGAGAAACAGGCCACCATCCAACTGACTCACGACAAGAATAAAATAACGGCAATCACTACCGCTTTGGACAAAGACTCCAAGATCTCCTGGTGGGAAAGTCTGTTCGGCTACAGTCCAAAGGCAACATCCTTCTTCAACCTATTGATACACCCGGTGATAGTTCTCCTGGTTCTGGTAATCGTCATGTACACGGGACTGTGTCTAATCTACAGGAGGGTCAAGAGACTTGCGGACCAGCTAAACCAGAACCAGACAGAACTTCACGAAGTTAATCGTAGGAGGCTCAGGACTTAGCTCCAACAAAGTCCTGAAGCCAGAGATCGCATGGACATATGGTTTCCTATGAAGGTCGGGATGAAAATCCAAAAGCCATCCTGTGACCTCATAGTATTGTGTGTGTATATAAATATTGTGTGGTAGTAGGTTTTCCTATGAGGGTTCAGGATGAACCTCCAAAGCCATCCTGTGACCTCATAGCATTGTGTGTATGTATACACGTATTGTAGTAGATTTTCGTAGGAGGGTTTGGGGTATAATCATAGGCCACCCTGTGACCTCATCATATCGTGTATAGATTTATATTTATTATTTGCATGTGAGTTCCTCATGTACCCATGGACACTCTAGGTGCAAATGTGCGACAGCCATACTACAATATGGCTGGACGCACACTTGCATCCTATAGTCATTTCCCCAATGACACAAGGGTCTGTTAACTACCAGTGTCTTGGGAGGAATAGAGAGTAAGGCCAGGTGGTATGAGTCTCTATGGGTACACACTGAATTGAATTGGGCTGTATTGGGAGGGATGTGACATGTTTGTGTGAGTGGGGTAGAGTAGATTCCCTAGGGTCAGGCCCCTCATCACTAAGGTATTTGCCGCTTCAATATCGACAATGGTGACTTTTTGTAAGGGTTGGACTGAATGATGGTAGTGTGGGGTTCCTTCCCGCAGGTAGAATTTAGGTACTATGACATCACCTCTCACCTGAAAATCTGACCTGCCTTGTAAAAACCTATGTATCTGTCCATGGGAGAACCTCTCCAACAACTGAGTCTTCAATTAAGATGAAAGTCATACTGGTGTTAAAAGGTCAGCCTACGGGCGTCCGTACCCCATAAGGAGGTGCTACATTAATTCCGGCACTAACATTGGGGGTAACGGATGCCAGAAGAACAACACTGGCAAAGAGAGAGAACACGGTCACTGAGTGGAGTGATTTAAAGACAGTGAGGGTGAAGCCATTCCAGAGTCAGAAATAGACTACATAGGGAGTGGCTGACACCTGAGGATCATAATGTAAGATGCCAAGGAAGTTATCCAAAGAGAAGACGGTGTATTCGGTGGGTGGAAGCGTTTGGTGAAGGGCAGGTCGGAGATGTTGGTCATTATAGGTGATGTCTAGGTACCTAAGGGTCATATTACTTCAGTCCTTCCTGAATCGTCACCTAGAGGGCGATTGAGAGGAGACTAATACAGCCCAACCCTTCCCCCAAAATGTTTATTGTCGTGTTCCTGACAACAGGGGGATTGTTGAGGGAAGTGACATATTCAGATATACATATGTATATATGCCCTGAGATATATGCATATGTATGTATATGTATATATAGGCCCTTCTCCTGGGCCCGTCCAGTTGGGGTGTGTTGCACATATAGAGATGTATGTGTGCCCCCTGGGCAGCATGCATCTCTATATGTGTAAGCCATGTTTCAGGGGTATGGGTACATATATATCTATAGATGTGGCCCAGACATCTATGGATGTATATGTGCCCCTATAATATAGGAGGGCTTATTCCTGCCCCTATGTGAATATAATGTCCGTTCATATATGCTTATAGATGTGCCCCAAGCATCTATGGGCATATATGCCGCAATCCCGCCGAAGTACGCCTGCTCGGTGGGTGGAGGAGACCGACAGTTGGACAATTATGTCCAGCGTCGGCCTCTACAAAGGACAGAGGATCAATAAGATCCTCTGCCCTTTGTCACCATCTCCGGCCGCACCGGAGATGGTACGCCTAACAAAGACATGGGAACAAAGAGTTCCCATGCCCCTGTGAGTGGCTGACCTCCGGCGCTGTAATTACAGCGCCGGAGGTAAGTGTCCACTTCACAGGCGGGAGGATCAAAGGATCCCCCCCCCTGGACGCGCGCTCCGAGATCCTCGGGCCGGCGCGGTGATGTCATATCACCGCGCCGGCCCACGCGTTGAGGCCGGTGGTGCGCATGCGCACGGCGCCAATAGGAAGACTGCGAGCGAGCGCTGCCAAGTTTAAATAGACCGGCGGCGCTCCACTCAGCAGTCAGGTAAGTCCACCGTCCACCAGCAAGAGGAGCATCCCCTGGATCAACGAGCCCCCCTGGACAACGAGCATTATTACCACTGAGTATACCCTCCCTATACCACCAACGATATATATATATATATATATTCCACCAACGATATATATATATATATATTATCCCCTGCCATATCTACCTTCCCCTGCATTAACCCTTATACCACCAACGATCCCCGGATTCCCCTGCATTCCCTGCATTCCCCTGATTCCCCTGCCTTCCCTGCATTAACCCCTTATACCACCAACGAGCCCCTAACCCTCACACCACTAACCTCTGTGTTCCCCTATAGCCCCTGTTTCCCCCCATAACCCTTGGTAACCCTTACCTTCCCCTGCCCTGAGCCTAATCCCCCTGTGTTCCCCCAGGATCCCTCATATTCCCCGCTACCCTGGTATATTGCTACCCCTGATACCCCTTCCCGGCTGCCCTGCTTATCCCAGCAGCAGCAGTGTCTGTATTTACCCCTTGTTATTCCCCGTAGGGAGAGTATATTGACAGGATTGGGTGGGCTTCTGGTAAAGTGTATGTATGTGTATTATAGTTAGATACTGGGGAGGAATTGGGACTGTGTTAGCGTAGTCAGAACCGTATTAGTGTTTTATAGTGTGTGTACTTACATTGCTGTGTGTTGCCATAACTATATATACCTATTCCCTTGATATAGATATATATAGTTAGAAACATCCTTTGTAGTAGTAAGACGCTGCAGCAATAGTTGTAGTATATTGTTGATACTGTATTATTAGTGTATTACGTATGTTATGTTCTGTAAGGATTAATAAATACTGTAATATTTATACCTATTGTGTAACGTGTGGTTACTAGCGTTAGTTAGTAAGGCACATGCAGCTAGTTTATTGATTAGTGTAAGGCAATCA
Organism: Bufo bufo; assembly: GCF_905171765.1. NCBI lineage: Eukaryota > Metazoa > Chordata > Amphibia > Anura > Bufonidae > Bufo > Bufo bufo. Next base: position 789,050,478 of record NC_053389.1, on the reverse strand, counting down.
GTAGCGATTTGTTATTAAGTAAGGCATAAATAGGCGGAGCTATCATGAGACGACTCACCCCTATTTATGAATATTAATTATTGAGATTTGCATAAATATCAATAATTAATATCCCCTTTAACAGCGCCGATGGAGGCAGAGGAAGAAGCCCAACTAAAAATTCTCCAAACAGAAAGGGAAGAAGCAGCTACCTTAGCTAAACTGAAGATCACACCCCTGTAAAGTTCCATTCAGACGTCCGCATGATTTTTACGGATCCACTGATAGATGGATCGGATCCGCAAAACGCACACGGACGTCTGAATGGAGCCTTACAGGGGCGTGATCAATGACTGTGGTGATCACCCCATATAGACTCCCTCATCACCCCCCTGTCATTGATTACCCCCCTGTCATTGATCACACCCCTGTAAAGCTCCATTCAGACGTCCGCATGATTTTTACGGATCCACTGATAGATGGATCGGATCCGCAAAACGCATACGGACGTCTGAATGGAGCCTTACAGGGGCGTGATCAATGAATGTGGTGATCACCCCATATAGACTCCCTCATCACCCCCCCTGTCATTGATCACACCCCTGTAAAGTTCCATTCAGACGTCCGCATGATTTTTACGGATCCACTGATAGATGGATCGGATCCGCAAAACGCACACGGACGTCTGAATGGAGCCTTATAGGGGGGTGATCAATGACAGGGGGGTGATCACCCCATATAGACTCCCTGATCACCCCCCTGTCATTGATCACCCCCCTGTCAGGCTCCATTCAGACATTTTTTTGGCCCAAGTTAGCGGAAATATTATTTTTTTTTTTCTTACAAAGTCTCATATTCCACTAACTTGTGTCAAAAAATTAAATCTCACATGAACTCACCATACCCCTCACGGAATCCAAATGCGTAAAATTTTTTAGACATTTATACAGGGAGTGCAGAATTATTAGGCAAGTTGTATTTTTGAGGATTAATTTTATTATTGAACAACAACCATGTTCTCAATGAACCCAAAAAACTCATTAATATCAAAGCTGAATATTTTTGGAAGTAGTTTTTAGTTTGTTTTTAGTTTTAGCTATTTTAGGGGGATATCTGTGTGTGCAGGTGACTATTACTGTGCATAATTATTAGGCAACTTAACAAAAACAAATATATACCCATTTCAATTATTTATTTTTACCAGTGAAACCAATATAACATCTCAACATTCACAAATATACATTTCTGACATTCAAAAACAAAACAAAAACAAATCAGTGACCAATATAGCCACCTTTCTTTGCAAGGACACTCAAAAGCCTGCCATCCATGGATTCTGTCAGTGTTTTGATCTGTTCACCATCAACATTGCGTGCAGCAGCAACCACAGCCTCCCAGACACTGTTCAGAGAGGTGTACTGTTTTCCCTTCTTGTAAATCTCACATTTGATGATGGACCACAGGTTCTCAATGGGGTTCAGATCAGGTGAACAAGGAGGCCATGTCATTAGATTTTCTTCTTTTATACCCTTTCTTGCCAGCCACGCTGTGGAGTACTTGGACGCGTGTGATGGAGCATTGTCCTGCATGAAAATCATGTTTTTCTTGAAGGATGCAGACTTCTTCCTGTACCACTGCTTGAAGAAGGTGTCTTCCAGAAACTGGCAGTAAGACTGGGAGTTGAGCTTGACTCCATCCTCAACCCGAAAAGACCCCACAAGCTCATCTTTGATGATACCAGCCCAAACCAGTACTCCACCTCCACCTTGCTGGCGTCTGAGTCGGACTGGAGCTCTCTGCCCTTTACCAATCCAGCCACGGGCCCATCCATCTGGCCCATCAAGACTCACTCTCATTTCATCAGTCCATAAAACCTTAGAAAAATCAGCCTTGAGATATTTCTTGGCCCAGTCTTGACGTTTCAGCTTGTGTGTCTTGTTCAGTGGTGGTCGTCTTTCAGCCTTTCTTACCTTGGCCATGTCTCTGAGTATTGCACACCTTGTGCTTTTGGGCACTCCAGTGATGTTGCAGCTCTGAAATATGGTCAAACTGGTGGCAAGTGGCATCTTGGCAGCTGCACGCTTGACTTTTCTCAGTTCATGGGCAGTTATTTTGCGCCTTGGTCTTTCCACACGCTTCTTGCGACCCTGTTGACTATTTTGAATGAAACGCTTGATTGTTCGATGATCACGCTTCAGAAGCTTTGCAATTTTAAGAGTGCTGCATCCCTCTGCAAGATATCTCACTATTTTTGACTTTTCTGAGCCTGTCAAGTCCTTCTTTTGACCCATTTTGCCAAAGGAAAGGAAGTTGCCTAATAATTATGGACACCTAATATAGGGTGTTGATGTCATTAGACCACACCCCTTCTCATTACAGAGATGCACATCACCTAATATGCTTAATTGGTAGTAGGCTTTCGAGCCTATACAGCTTGGAGTAAGACAACATGCATAAAGAGGATGATGTGGTCAAAATACTCATTTGCCTAATAATTCTGCACGCAGTGTATTCCAGACTTCTTCTCACGCTTTAGGGCCCCTAGAATGCCAGGGCAGTATAAATACCCCACATGTGACCCCATTTCGGAAAGAAGACACCCCCAGGTATTCCGTGAGGGGCATATTGAGTCCATGAAAGATTGAAATTTTTGTCCCAAGTTAGCGGAAAGGGAGACTTTGTGAGAAAAAAATAAAAAATATCAATTTCCGCTAACTTGTGCCAAAAAAAAAAAAATTCTATGAACTCGCCATGCCCCTCATTGAATAACTTGGGGTGTCTTCTTTCCAAAATGGGGTCACATGTGGGGTATTTATACTGCCCTGGCATTCTAGGGGCCCCAAAGCGTGAGAAGAAGTCTGGTATCCAAATGTCTAAAAATGCCCTCCTAAAAGGAATTTGGGCACCTTTGCGCATCTAGGCTGCAAAAAAAGTGTCACACATCTGGTATCGCCGTACTCAGGAGAAGTTGGGGAATGTGTTTTGGGGTGTCATTTTACATATACCCATGCTGGGTGAGAGAAATATCTTGGTCAAATGCCAACTTTGTATAAAAAAAATGGGAAAAGTTGTCTTTTGCCAAGATATTTCTCTCACCCAGCATGGGTATATGTAAAATGACACCCCAAAACACATTCCCCAACTTCTCCTGAATACGGCGATACCACATGTGTGACACTTTTTTGCAGCCTAGGTGGGCAAAGGGGCCCATATTCCAAAGAGCACCTTTAGGATTTCACAGGTCATTTACCTACTTACCACACATTAGGGCCCCTGGAAAATGCCAGGGCAGTATAACTACCCCACAAGTGTCCCCATTTTGGAAAGAAGACATCCCAAGGTATTCGCTGATGGGCATAGTGAGTTCATGGAAGTTTTTATTTTTTGTCACAAGTTAGTGGAAAATGATTTTTTTTTATTTTTATTTTTTCTTACAAAGTCTCATATTCCACTAACTTGTGACAAAAAATAAAAACTTCCATGAACTCACTATGCCCATCAGCGAATACCTTGGGGTGTCTTCTTTCCAAAATGGGGTCACTTGTGGGGTAGTTATACTGCCCTGGCATTCTAGGGGCCCAAATGTGTGGTAAGGAGTTTGAAATCAAATTCTGTAAAAAATGACCATTGAAATCCGAAAGGTGCTCTTTGGAATATGGGCCCCTTTGCCCACCTAGGCTGCAAAAAAGTGTCACACATCTGGTATCTCTGTATTCAGGAGAAGTTGAGGAATGTGTTTTGGGGTGTCATTTTACATATTCCCATGCTGGGTGAGAGAAATATCTTGGCAAAAGACAACTTTTACCATTTTTTTATACAAAGTTGTCTTTTGCCAAGATATTTCTCTCACCCAGCATGGGTATATGTAAAATGACACCTTAAAACACATTCCCCAACTTCTCTTGAATACGGAGATACGACATGTGTGACACTTTTTTGCAGCCTAGGTGGGCAAAGGGGCCCACATTCCAAAGAGCACCTTTCGGATTTCACCGGCCATTTTTTACAGAATTTGATTTCAAACTCCTTACCACACATTTGGGCCCCTAGAATGCCAGGGCAGTATAACTACCCCACAAGTGACCCCATTTTGGAAAGAAGACATCCCAAGGTATTTGCTGATGGGCATAGTAAGTTCATGGAAGCTTTTATTTTTTGTCAGAAGTTAGTGGAATATGAGACTTTGTAAGAAAAAAAAAAATCAAAAAACAAAAATCATCATTTTCCGCTAACTTGTGACAAAAAATAAAAAGTTCTATGAACTCACTATGCCCATCAGCGAATACCTTAGGGTGTCTACTTTCCGAAATGGGGTCATTTGTGGGGTGTTTGTACTGTCTGGCCATTGTAGAACCTCAGGAAACAGGACAGGTGCTCAGAAAGTCAGAGCTGCTTCAAAAAGCGGAAATTCACATTTTTGTACCATAGTTTGTAAACGCTATAACTTTTACCCAAACCATTTTTTTTTTACCCAAACATTTTTTTTTTATCAAAGACATGTAGAACAATAAATTTAGAGCAAAATTTATATATGGATCTCGTTTTTTTTGCAAAATTTTACAACTGAAAGTGAAAAATGTCATTTTTTTGCAAAAAAATCGTTAAATTTCGATTAATAACAAAAAAAGTAAAAATGTCAGCAGCAATGAAATACCACCAAATGAAAGCTCTATTAGTGAGAAGAAAAGGAGGTAAAATTCATTTGGGTGGTAAGTTGCATGACCGAGCAATAAACCGCTAAAGTTGTGGAGTGCCGATTTGTAAAAAAGGGCCTGGTCTTTAGGGGGGTATAAACCTGTGGTCCTTAAGTGGTTAATAGCATATACTATAATAAATAATATGTCATTAACCCATAGGATACCAGCGCTGTACATGTATGTCGCTGGAAACACGGTCACAAATCCCAGTGCCATACAGGTACAGCGCTCTGATCGGGCGGCCACAGGAGCTACTCCCGCCCGATCAGCTGCAGGGGTCCGGCAGGCACTAATAGTTGGACCCCTGCTGTATGCACCGGCATCGGTGAAAACACTGATGCCTGCTCATTAACCCTTGCACTGCCGCGGTCAGCGCTGATGGCTGCATGTGCGGTATCCCCGTGGTGCTGTGACGTCAGCCTGGTGTCTAGCCCTGTCAGTCAGTGGGGGGAGGGGTATGTGTGCAGAGCACAGGGGGTGTTATAGAGCATTGCTCAGAATAGGGTTGCCACCCATACGGGAATGACCCAGACAGTCCGGGTTTGCAATCCTGTGCCCGAGTACAAGCCTTTGTCAGACCCGGGCACAGGATCAGCTGTGAATGATGGCGGCGGTGGATAGGCACAGGGAGATGAGCGCTTCCATTGTGGAAGCGCTCATCTCCATAGTCATCTGTATCGCCTTCCTCAGGACAGCGATACAGACGGCTGTGCTGCGGCGGGGCAGGGGAGGGAGAGGCGTCTCCCTCCCCTGTTCCTCTGATAGGCTGCAGGCACAAGGCCCGCAGCCTATCAGAGGCTGGTGCAGGCGGCGCGATGATGTCATCACGCCGCCTGAGCCATACAGCACGGTACACAGGCAGGGAAGAGGCCTGCATCGCATCTTTGGAGGTAAGTAAACGTTTTTTTGTTTTTTTTTTAGAGAAGAGAGGCACCTGAAATTGGCACATATGGGGGAAGGGGTGGAAAGAGGCACCTTATACTGGCACATATTGGGGAGGAGGAGAAATGAGGCACTTGAAACTGGCACATATGGGGGAAGGGGGGGGGAGAGGCACCTTATACTGGCACATATTTGGGGGTGGAGGAGAAAAGAGGCACTTGAAATTGGCACATATAGGGGAAGGGGTGGAAAGAGGCACCTTATACTGGCACATATTGGGGGGGAATGAGGCACTTGAAACTGCCACATATGGGGGAAGGGGTGGAAAGAGGCACCTTATACTGGCACATATTGGGGGGGAATAAGGCACTTGAAACTGCCACATATGGGGGAAGGGGGGGGGAAGAGGCACCTTATACTGGCACATATTGGGGGGGAATGAGGCACTTGAAACTGCCACATATGGGGGAAGGGGGGGGAAAGAGGCACCTTATACTGGCACATATTGGGGGGAAATGAGGCACTTGATACTGGCACATATAAGGGAAGGGGGGGGAAGAGGCACTTTATACTGGCACATATTGGGGGGGGAAATGAGGCACTTGATAAGGGCACATATAAGGGAAGGGGGGGAAGAGGCACCTTATACTGGCACATATTGGGCGGGAGAAAAGAGGCACTTCTTACTGACACATGGGGGCATCTATGGGGGGCACTTCTTACTGGCACATTATTTGGGGGCTTCTACTGAGGCCACAAAGAAGGGGTATTTTATATGGGGGGCTCTGTGTGGTACTACTATTATCAGGGGGTTTATCTGTTTCTGAAGTATAGTATTGGGGAGCACAGCGGCACAGTATTGGGGGTAGTAGGATGATTTGTCCAGAAGATGGAAGAATGATGGAAAAGTAGTAAACTAAGATTTTTATTGTCAAACTGCAGAGACGAGAAATGGCTGAAAATGGTGTCTGGTCTGAAGGTCTGAAAGGAGAAGATGAGGAAAGAGAACATCTGGAGGCGGGACATGGGCGTGGTTGGATGTGGGACATGGGTGGGGCCTGGAAGGGGGCCCTCCCTCCCTTCTGTTCGGGTTTGGCTTGAAGAAAAGGTGGCAACCCTAAACGCCATGCGCAAAACCCGAGCATGGTACAAAGAAGTTGCGGTCTACTTGGTGCAGGTTGCTTTGTACAACTCTTTTGTGCTGTCCCGGAGCGCTGGCAGCACAGGGAAATTCCTTCAGTTCTATGAGGCAGTCCTCAAGGACCTGATCTTTTCTGACCGGGAAAGAGCAGGCCGGAGTACCTCGGGAATTGGAGGCGCCCGGATCGTCCCTGGCCAACACTTTCAAGGTGTGGTTTCCCCCCTACTGGAAAGAAGGGACGGTCCCAAAAAAAAGTGCAGCGTGTGTAACAGGAGGGGGTAACGGAAGGACACCACCACTCAGTGTGACACGTGCCCCGATCATCCGGGCCTCTGCATTGACGGTTGCTTCAGGGAGTACCACACTTCCACGGAGTACTAAATTTATAATCCCCTTCCCCAGGGGCGGACTGACCGTTCGGGCACTTCGGACATGGTCCGAGGGCCCAGCCGGGATGGGGGCCCGCCGCAGAATAGCATAATGTGTTATGCCCAGCGCCCCGATTCCGAATGTTATGCTGGCCTGGTAATGGTGGTAATGGCAGCGGTGCCCGGTGCAGTCACTGTATTCTATCGCACCGGGCCCCGCTCACTGTAATACAAATTTTCATATGTGAACAAGAACAAGAGAAATTCTCTGCGATCCTCTCCCTCTCTGTACTCACAAACTCAGTAGCAGGCAGGCCGGGCGGCAGCGTAACTCACTGACGTCACGCGCCTGCTCAGCCTGCTTCATTCATAAAGTGGGAGGAGCAGGCGAGTCAGTGAGTTACGCTGCCGCCCGGCCTGCCTGCTACTGAGTTTGTGAGTACAGTAACATGTTCTTGTAGCCCCTTTTATTTCATTTTTACAAGGGGTAATAGGAGAAAACGCGCCCCAAAATTCGTAGCCCATTTTCTCCCGAGTAAGGACATACCCCATATGTGGACGTAAAGTGCTCTGCGGGCGAACTACATGGCTCAGAAGAGAAGGAGCGCCATTGCGATTTTGGTTGTCCAAAATCCCAATAGCGCTCTTTCTCTTCTGAGCCGCGTGGTTCACCCAGCAGATCACTCTACATCCACATATGAGGTATTTTCTGACTCGGGAGAAATTGGGCTATAAACTGTTGGGTGAACAAGTTCGTTTGCTCCACCATCAGATTCACAAATTGTTCACTGAAAAAAAACAAAAAATGTCATATTCAGCCCACTGTGTCTGGATTCCTGGTTGGCCAACAAAGTCAGGAATCAAGGGCTCAAAATCCTCTGGGGTACTCCAGCCAAGTTCACCGGTAGAGGGATCAGGTGAATTTGCCTGGTGGGCGGGAAAACTAGTACGAGCCCCTCATACTAGTGTGGGCCACAGGGTTCCTGGCATGGGGGGCTCCTGGCTCCGCCTGGCGGCGTCTCAGTCGCCTTGGGGCTCATCATCTTCACTAGATGATGAGGAGAACGAGGATGACAACAGGAAAGTGGGGTCATCCTCGTCCTCACTGGGGCTCTCGGAGTCGGAGAGCAGCTGGGTATATGCCTCCTCGGCGGGCCATCTTAGAACACTAAAGCGGAGTGCGTGTGTGTGTAAAACTTTATTTAGTGTGTGTGTGGGGGGCGGTGTGTTTTTATGTATACCCTACCCTAACCCACCCTAACCTAACAGAATCCCCGAAAAATTGCTCATAGCCCAAAAACTCGCTGATCAGCGGTGGGGTGGGCGATGCGCTAACAGTGGCCAGGCGCTCTTTTACAGCTAAGAGTGCTGGCCACAGTCAGCGCACCTATAAAAAGAAAAAAAAATGCGCTTGCGCCCCAAAATATGTGGGGGCGGCAAGCTGCAGCACCCCTGGGGGGACGGGGGTCGCACAAGTTGCTGGGGACCCCAGACACCCTCAGATCCGGGTGCTGCACACAAAAAATAACTTTTTTTTTTTCACTACCCCTGCCTAACCTAAAGCTCTCCCTAAATGTTTATATGCCAGATGGCACTTTATGGGGTCTCAGGGGCCACGGATGGCGGCGGATCGTGTGGGATGCAGATGGACCGACACAGGGCTCCTCTCTCCTTACTCACACAGAAGTCTGTGGGCGGGGAGAGCGGAGCTTCAGGACGTGATCTCCAGGTCAGTCCCTCCAGTCAATCACAGGCGATCCTCACCCTCATCCTCCGTCACCGCCACCTCACAGGATCTGCGGAGGGTGATTGGTGGTGTATATTACACCACTGATCACCCTCCTATTCCGGGTCACCGGAGACCTGAATAACCTGGAAATGCTGCAAACCGCAGGTCTGAATTGACCTGCGGTTAGCAGCAATCGCCGGTATGGGGGGGGGGGGGGGGGTCACAGGACCCCCCCTCGGCATTGTCACAGGGTGCCTTCTGAATGATTTCAGCAGGCACACCGTTCCTAACACTGCCCGCCGCACAGCGGTGATGGGAAATACACAGGTACGCCCTGTGTCCATAAGAGGTTAAAGAGGCTCTGTCACCAGAATCAACCCTATTAGTCCATACGTACTGCCTGGTAGGGCTCATTATGCTGATTATGTATGATAAATAGCTGCAGAGATTCATATGCAAATAAACAATTCGAGCCCTCAGAGGCGGGGCTGAATATTCTGAGCAATGCTCTATAACACCCCCTGTGCTCTGCACACATACCCCTCCCCCCACTGACTGACAGGGCCAGACGGCAGGCTGACGTCACAGCACCACGGGGATACCGCACATGCAGCCATCAGCGCTGACCGCGGCAGTGCAAGGGTTAATGAGCCGGCATCAGTGTTTTCACCGATGCCGGTGCATACAGCAGGGGTCCAACTATTAGTACCTGCCGGACCCCTGCAGCTGATCGGGCGGGAGTAGCTCCTGTGGCCGCCCGATCAGAGCGCTGTACCTGTATGGCGCTGGGATTTGTGACCGTGTTTCCAGCGACATACATGTACAGCGCTGGTATCCTATGGGTTAATGACATATTATTTATTATAGTATATGCTATTAAAGAAAAAAACATATGTCTTTCTGGGGACTTCAACCTGCAAAGCCATTAATGTAACCTCCAAGCTATAACATTAGCACATGGTTTTTCTATACTTAGAAGCTATCACATAGTACTGTGATCTGTATGATCATATATCGTGTCTGTGGATAAAGCAGTAATATGTATATCAGCAAATCTCAGTGTGGTGAAGCTATAGCACACTGTGTGTATAATACACATATATATACAGTAGATATGTAAAATCCAGGATACAGCTCTGTATACAGGGCCCCTTTACTATAGTGCTGCCCATGTACTCTTAATAAAATTTGACTCTGATCTAGAGCTCAATAAAATATAAAATATAAATTTTATTAATAGCCTATATGGGGTTTTGAACCCATGAACACTGCATGCAAAGCAAGTGTCTTTCCACTGAGCTATAGCTCCAGACACTAAAGGTGGTGATTTTTTTGATCTATGAGATGTAGTATAGCAAAAAACACAGTAAACCTAAGATCCCTTGCGACACTGACAAATGAAGGACGTGAGATATCAGCGTCACACATCATTTAAATTTGCCTCTTATCTAGGGCATAATAAAATATAAACACTTGTTAGAGGCTGAAAGGGGTTTTGAACTCAGAAAGCCTAGACATGGGGCAACAGCATTACCACTGAGCAACCAGCTTGCCTTGTATGAGCTTGTGATTTTTGTTCATCTATGTGATGTAGCATACAAAACCACAGTAAAGCTAAAATGTTTTGTGACACTGAGAAGTGAAGGAAGTGAGACATCAGCGTCACACATCAGCGTCACACATCATTTAAATTTGCCTCTTATCTAGGGCATTATAAAATGTAATTTTTTTTGAGGCTGAAAGGGGCTTTGAACTCAGAAAGCCTGGACATGGGCCAACAGCATTACCACTGAGCTACCAATTTGCCTTGTATGAGCTTAGGCATTTTGTTCATCTATGTGATGTAGCATTCAAAACCACAGTAAACCTAAAATCCTTTGTTCCCTTCCTTACCACTGAGCTATCAGCTATGCGCTCATAACACTGTAATGTGTTAGCTTACAGCATTTTAGGCACAGAGCTATAAGCTCAGCAATAGACATACTTTGGTTGTGTGATTTAGCATACAAATACATAATATATATCTATAACTCCTTCTCACTTTGACCCTGACCTATGAAGAGCATAAGTCAAACTCAGATATGAGAGTCAAGGGTCAGGTATCAGGGTCAGGTGTCAGAGTCAGGTGTCAGGGTCAGGTGTCAGGGTCAGGTATCAGGGTCAGGTGTCAGGGTCAGGTGTCAGGGTCAGGTATCAGGGTCAGGTGTCAGGGTCAGGTGTCATCGTCAGGTGTCAGAGTCAGGTATCAGGGTCAGGTGTCAGAGTCAGGTGTCAGGGTCAGGTGTCAGAGCCAGGTATCAGGGTCAGGTGTCACATTGGCATTATTTTGATACTTGACTATGATATCTGACCATTTCCTAAAATGAACACTGTAGAACAGACCTATGACAGTTCTGAAGCTACAGAAAGCGCCTTATTCAAGAGACATCAAGCCTTCCCAAAGATAACTAGCAAGCTCCAGGATCTGAGCGACCTGCTAAAGGAATTAGGATTGGCTAAAATGGACCCACATCTGCCAGGACTGAGTTACCTTGATACTGCCCATGGTGTCAATCCAATTGTGTCGAAACTACCACACGGCATGCAAGAAAAATGGGCAGACCAGGGCTCCAGATATAAAAGAGAACACAATGTGTCTTTTCCCTCTTTCTCTTATTTTTCCAGAATCATCAGTGACCAAGCTCGGAAGAAGAATGATCCCAGCTTTGACTTCACAGAATCCACTCTACCTGCTTCATCCTCATGCTCAAGGTATGACAACACAACAAGTAAACGTAGAGACTTAAGAGGAACAGTATCCGTTAGGAAAACAAACATCCCACTTATTGCAACCTCCACTACTAGGAAGGACATCCCTGTCCTTAAAGAAAGAGACCCTAATCGCATGTGCCTTATCCACAAAAGACCTCATACTTTAAAAGAATGTCATAGGTTCAGGGCAAAGATTTTGCAAGAACGCAGAGAGACACTCAAAGAGCTTGGAGTGTGTTACAAGTGTTGTGCTTAGTCAAATCATATGGAAAAAGACTGTAAAGCTATCATCAGGTGTGCAGAATGCAACAGTGACAAGCATGTTACAGCAATGCATCCTACTTTGCCTCCAGACAATGCACCATCTCAAGCCGCAACCAACGCCATCGCACTTCATGGCGGGGAGCCACCGGCTCAAGAGCTAGCTACAACGACTGTCTCCTCTTCCTGTATGAAAATATGTGGCAAGGAGACTGGTTCCAAGTGCTGTGCAAAAGTGTGTTTGGTCAACGTCTACCCAGAAGGGCAATCTGAAATGGCCACCAGAATATACTCCATTATAGATGAACAAAGCAATAGGTCTCTGGTAAAACCTAAATTCTTTGAGATCTTCGGCATAAAGCCATATACCCTCAACACTTGTTCTGGTTGTGTAGAGACTTATGGCAGAAGAGCCACTAGATACCTTATCTCCTCCATTAAAGGGAATGTTCATATACCCTTGCCAACGTTAATTAAATGTGACCAGATACCTGATGAAAGAGATAAAATTCCTACTCCAGAAGCTGCATACCATCATTCCCACTTTAAACATCTAGCTAGTGAGATTCCTCCTATGGACATAAATGCTAATGTCCTACTCTTGATCGGGAGAGACATTCTGAGAGTCCACAAAGTGCGGCAACAATGCAACGGTCTTGACAACACCCCATATGCGCAAAGACTCGACTTGGGCTGGGTGATTGTGGGCGATGTATGTATAGATAAGAGCCACAAACCATCTTAAGTGAATTCCTTCAAAACTTTTTTGCTCAAAAATGGTCGCACAACTCGCTTTAAGCCATGTGTTCATCATTACAAGGTATTTGTACAGTGTTTTGTACAACACCAGAGGACAACCGATTAGTCTCGTCCATAGATGACAAAGTGTTTATTAAAATAATGGACAATGGATTCTTCAAAGATGCATCTAACCACTGTGTTGCACCTTTACCTTTCCGTGCTGTAAGAGCGAGACTTCCTGACAACCGGGAACAGGCACTATCCAGATTCATCTCCTTGCAACGTACGTTACAAAACAAGCCTGAAATAAAAAATCATTTTGTGGCCTTCATGGAAAAGATATTTCACAATGACCATGCAGAGCCGGCTCCACCTTTGCAAGAGCATAAAGAATGCTGGTACCTTCCCTCCTTTGGAGTATATCACCCACGGAAACCAAACCAGATAAGAGTGGTACTCGACTCAAGTGCCAAACATAATGGCGTATCTTTGAACTACGTCGTTCTCACCAGTCCAAACCTGACCAATAATCTGGTAGGAGTACTTATGAGATTCAGAAAGGAGCCAGTTGCCATTACTGCAGACATTGAACAAATGTTCCACTGCTTTATTGTACGGCAAGACCACAGAAATTATCTCAGGTTTCTTTGGCACAGAGACAATGACACCAGCAAGGAAATGGTTGAATACCGCATGAAGGTGCACGTGTTCGGTAACAGTCCTTCACCTGCTGTTGCTACATATTGCCTACGCAGGGCTGCCTCTGATGGTGAGTCAGAGTTTGGGCAAGATGCCCGGAACTTCACTGAAAGAGAAAAACAATAAAGAGGTTGTGACGCTCACCAAACCTGTTTCACACGGGGAGCACGGATTGCACGCCGATTCCAACTATGGCAAAAAGATTCGTGCAGGTATCCAGCTTCCATACAGTGACAGCCTTTATTGTTAAAATACAGTACAACGACAGTGGATTCACATCTACGCGTTTCGGATCAATTACTTCTGATCCTTCCTCATGACAAAAGTGAACAGTTGCCTTCTGGTTTAGGCCTCCTGAACACGACCGTTTTTTCCCCCAGTTTACTGGCCGTTTTTTGCGTTCCGTATACGGTCCGTATACGGAACCAGTCATTTCAATGGTTCCGCAAAAAAAAAACGGAATTTACTCCGTATGCATTCCGTTTCCGTATTTCCATTTTTCCGTTCCATTTAAAGATAGAACATGTCCTTGTCACAGCCAGACAGCTGAGAAGCGCTCACAGGAGCTTCTCAGACCCTCCTCCTTGAATTTCTTTGTTTTGGTTTAGTTTCTCATCTCGTTAGTCTATCTCAGCTGTCATGCAGTTGGACTGATTGCTACCCTTTAAGTTCCTCCCCATAATGCAGTAGTGTGCGGCTGATACAACTTCCTGGAGTGTGTGTGCATGCTGTTCCCAGTTCCCAGTCGTCAGTCGTCTGCAAGATAAGTGCTGTTTATGTATTTATGATTTTGTCTTTTCTGGATCCAGGTGACCCTGACTCCCTCCATGTCAGTGTAGGGAGCCGGTGGTCGTGTCCCTTCACTATTGTAGGGTCTTCAGGTAATAGATAGCCGAGGAACGTGGATATGCGGCCATCCACCTTTGGGGTGTTCGCATAGGCTGAGCAGTGAGGGAGAGCGGCAGGTCTATTGCAGGGGTCTCCCTTTGTTCCTTAGTTGTGGATCCAGAGAGACATTGTTTATATGGTATTGTCTTGTTTCCTGTACACCATCCGTGACATTATCAGCCGCCAAAACCGTCTCAAGCATGGATCCGGTTTCACTTTTGGCTGAACGCTTTCAGGGTCTTTCTTTGGAGGTAGCTGATCTCCGTAAGACTTTTTCTCAGTTTCAAGTGACCGGTTCAGCCTGCGTTCATGGAGTTTGTGCTGAGCCTAAGATCTCGCTCCCGGATACGTTCTCCGGGGGTAGTGAGAATTTTGTGCGTTTTAGAGAGGCTTGCAAACTCCATTTTCGCCTTCTTCCCCATTCTTCTGGTGATGAAGAACGGAGGGTGGGGATCATTATATCGCTGCTCAGGGGTAACGCTCAGTCCTGGGCCTTTTCGCTGCCGGAGGGGGCACGGCCCCTTCGTTCAGTGGATGAATTCTTTTTAGCCCTGGGTCAGATATATGATGATCCGGATCGTATTGCTCTGGCTGAGTCTAGACTACGTCTGTTATGCCAGGGTAAACAATCCGCAGAGATATACTGTTCAGAATTTCGGAGATGGGCAGCAGATACGGGTTGGAATGATGCTGCACTCCGAAGTCAATTTTGCTATGGTCTTTCAGAGGGATTGAAAGATGCATTTGCCTTTCATGAAAGACCTACCTCCTTGGATTCTGCTATGTCTCAGGCTGTTCGTATTGACAGGCGTCTTAGAGAGAGAGGAGAGATCTCTCCTTCCTGTCATACTCAGTCCCGGGACAGTGCAGCGGTCTCATTCTGTGCACAGGGGTCTCAGTCGCTGTCAGCCCCTTCTGAGCAGGAGTCCATGCAGCTGGGGTTGATTGCCTCTGACAATAGAAGATTCAGCCCGCAGGGGAGGGTTTGTTTTTGTTGTGGAGGTATAAATAATCTGGCAAATGTTTGTCCCTCTAGGAGATTCAGGCAGTTTTCTGGGAGTAATAAAGAGACAAAAAGGAAAAAATCTTTTAAAAATGTTTAGTCTGTTACTATTGGCAGGGTTGAGGCGGAAATTGAAGGTTTTCCGTTTGCTTGTAGTTCCCGTTTTGTCCTGCCTGCTAGGGTGGCGCTAGAGAGCAAGAGCATTTTTTGTGAGATTTTTGTGGATAGTGGAGCAGCTGTCAACCTCATTGATAATCAATTTGCAATAACTCATGGTTTCCAGGTATGCACTTTGGGAAAGGATATTCCTGTTTTTGCTATTGATTCAGCTCCACTTTCTCAGAAATCAATAAAGGGCATAGTTCACAATATCCGTTTAATTGTGAGTGATGCTCATGTTGAGGATGTGTCATGTTTCGTCCTTAGCGGTTTGCCTACTCCTCTAGTGTTGGGGCTACCCTGGCTCACTAAACATAACCCCACCATTGATTGGCAAGCGAGGCAAATAAATGGTTGGAGTAACTTTTGCAGAGAGAATTGCCTCATAACATCTGTTTCTGAGGTTTCTACTGTCGGGTATTTATTTCATATAAGATATGAAATATGAAAAATTATGATTTCATATTTTTATGAAATATGAAAAATTAAAAATTAAAAAATTTATTGGCGGACATATAAACGCCAGTTCTTTTATTGACGAGATCTAAAGTTAATTTGTGCAGATAATGAAACAGGGTGCAATTAATTATATAAAATATAATTTATTACAAATAAATACATGCAGTAAAAATGGCATACAAATGAATACAAGGATAATATCAAAATTGACCACAAGATGATGCTCCGCCGTTTACGCCGGGCTTACTTAATTTAGTACACCAAGTACAATATAATGTTATTCAAATTATTACCGATTTAATATACTGGTTATCAAAATATTATAATGTAACAACAACAACAACAAAACAATAGAAATGAATGTGTGGAAAATCCCTTATGCTCAATCAAAGAATATGGCAGTAAGAGACACCTTATAAATACGCCCGTTGACCTAACTACGGATAATAATATCCGATCAGAGATTCTACTCTGATATCAATATTACAGGAATTCTAATGATGTGCACGTTCATTAAAATTTCCCATAAAATTATTGTTTTAACACTACTGACCCACTAATAATGGGGTCTCCACTATGTGCCAATTGGAGCGATTTATAATTACTGCAAATGAAATAGATTATACATTACCCCTGGCTTTGGGATAAAGAACTTTTAGAATGGACCCAGCTTTCCAAGATTCAGATATGTCCCGTCCTATGGTATGTTCCTGACGTGTGAAGTGATGCTGATGAATGAATCTTTGTAAAGAGTTCCGTTGTGAAGTCCTTGTGAAGTTTTTCTTTTTGTGAGGTTTGTGAAGTGTTTGAAGAAGTGTGTTTTTTCTCTCCCAAAAACTGGATCAGATATCCCCATCCTTATCTATGCCCATCCCCTCTTGGAATAGGGATTACCAATTAGATAAGGTGGGTGTGACGTATGTTAAACATGGGGATGATGTCACTTAACTGACATTCCTCAGAAACTTCTGCCCATCTACCACTTGATGGCACTGTTGTATCATATAACAATTTTGAATATTTTAAGAATTAACAGATATACAGATTGTTTTATTACTACTTAAACTTTGCCCTTTCACACCTTAAATCAATTAGGAGGGGCTCTTTCTGACACTTTGCTCAGACTGACTGGCGGTATCAGAAGTTTCCCTAATCCCTGAATTTATGGGGCAGATAGGAGTAATGATGGTTTTTCTGGTTTGTGTACCTTAACTGTCTTCAGCTATTGAGTAATGATGTTTGAAATAACATCAGCTCCTCTAAAATAAACCCTATTTAAGAAAATTCTATATCCCCTAGAATATATCCTCTCAGTGAGATACAGACATATAAAGATACATTAATAATATTTGGTTATAATACATCAATATCACATAGTATATATGAATCATTAACAAGTACAAACGCTAAATAAATGCATACAGGAATATATGTATATCTATTCCACACCAGATGTGTTTTATGGACGTCTCTTATCAGATCATGGTTTAGCCATGAAACACCCATTGTTCCTCAGACAGACAAGTTTAGAGAAACCAGTGTAGATAAATCCATGTCTCTAAACAATAATATGAGTATAGTCTTCTCTATATATTCACTTTTAACACATTGAACTCGCTATGAACCCATCTTGGTTTATTCCAGGTTCATGCTGATCACATGCTGTTAAAGGCAATGATCATCCATATTGAATATAGTATCATCAGATACATTGTACACTTATGAAAATGCACAACAAATCCCCCTTCATTCCAAAAATGTTCCATAAAAATGTGAATGTATTTGGAATGCTTAAAAGGGCTTTTCATATATCTTCTTCGATACGTAGATTTGGCTTATAATGTTCCAACCAGAGCTTGACTAAAGTTCTTCTGGAGAACCTTATCTAACGCATGACTTGGATGGTCAACAAACTCAACCATCCCATAGATCCTGCAAAACAGGATATAAGTTCGATAAAGGTTTGTTTTGATTCTCCATCTCCACATGAATGTTTAATAGGTTCCTTTTCAATGAACCAATTTCAAGTTCCAATATCTTGATGGAGATGGAATCGGCAACTGTCACACCGGTAGTAATAACAGTGCTCACTACGCCAAAGATTATAGCGGCTATGATCGCAAAACAAAATGAATCGCTTCGGTCTGTAGAAAACTGTTCTCTGGTTAGGGTTTTCCTTGCTTGCTCCAGGATCTGGGTAATCCGTTCTCGGGAATATCCGATGTGCATCTGGTACCAGGCTTGGATTTCCGGTGACTGGATTTCGGATATGTTGAATTGCCTTTCAACGAAAACGCGTGGATCCAGGCTGATGTAGACCTTCTGGGATAATATCCTCTTGTTCGTCAAGATGAACCCCACTGTATCTTGTAGCATGATCCCCGACGAAGGACCTGGCACAGCAATCGGCTCAGCATGGAACTTCTTCCCCAAGATCAGGACGACGTAGATAATGGCAATCATCTTTGATGACATCTTACGTCTATAAAATATTGTATGACACATATAAGTATATACATTTTTTTTTTTTTTTTATCCTGCAAGAAAAGAGTTACTAATACCATATACCTCTGATTGGCATAAGTTCTTTTCTTGGACATAGTAAGTTCTGGTCTCAGAGGTGAGTTAGGAGACATTTTGTTACAGAGGAAACATACATCAGGATGGGTTAGTATGCGTTAAAGATGTAGAATAACAGATAACGCTTTTCCGTTCATACGATACCAATCCTTATTTCCGTCTTTAGCTGGAACCATAAAGTCTTTTCACCTCTTTTCATCCAACTCCTTCAATCTCTCGAAGTCGTGCACTAGGATGACAAACACGTAGCTGATTAATGTGCACCCATTTTTCAATAAATTCATCCCCCTTAGGGATTTTAATCTTGTAGACCACTGGAGATAATTTGTCAGTGATGACATAGGGACCTTTCCAGGAAGGTAGGAATTTTCTCTCCTTCACTTGATCCCGAGCGAAGTTATAGAGATATACCCGATCGGAAATTTGATACTCCTTCTGTGTAGTCTTCAGATCATAGTATGTCTTAGCACTCACTGCGGCTTTCTCTATGTTTTTCTGGGCGAACGCAAAAGCATGCTGAAGGTGCTTGCGTAAATTTTCCACATATTGATGCGATGTTGTAGCATTGATCAAGTTATGGTCTGTTGTCCTGTAAAGTAAATGCTGGGGTAACACCATCTTCCTTCCCGTGATCATCTCGAAGGGAGAAAGCTTAGTTGCTGCGCTTGGGGTGGCTCTGATGGCCATAAGCACCAAAGGCAACTTGACATCCCAGTCTTTACCAGATTCATTGACAAACTTTTTCAGGATGTTTACAATGGACTGGTTGTAACGTTCTACTCCACCACTAGAGGCTGGTCGATAAGCTATGTGTAGCTTCCTCTTTACCCCCAGGATTTCCCACATCTTTGTCATCACCTCACTGGTGAAATGACTTCCACGATCGGATTCGATGCGCTGGGGAAGACCAAACCTGGAGAATATGTGGTTAATTAGCAGAGATGCACATACGCTTGAACTGCATGTTTTGCACGGCAAACATTCCACCCATTTGGTGAACAGACAAGTTACGGTTAACATATATTTGTTGCCTCTTGATGAGGTTGTTACTGGTCCAATGAAGTCAATTTGGATGTCTGACCATGGCATGGACATCCCCCTTTTCATCAATGGTGCCCGATGAGTGGGTCCTTGTGGCTGGAATTGAGGGCAGATTAGACATCCCTGACAATATGTTCGCACATCTTGCAGCATATGTGGCCAGTAAGCGTAGTCCCGTAGTAACTCGTACGTTATTTTCTCACCTCGATGGCCAGCTGTTGGGGCATCATGTGCATGTTGTAACATCAGACCTCGGTAGGCTGCAGGTACTATCCATTGCGTGATACCATTCTTAGAGGTTCTTATCAGCAGTTCATCCTGTAATGAGATTTGGGACTTACCTTTCATCAAAATTCGTAACTCCTCCTTACCCACACAGTCTTCCGTGGTTATGGGGAAGTTGTGTGGATCCTCAATGTGCTTATAAAAAGCACCAATAATTGGATCCCCCTTTTGGCTTGCAATGAGATCCTCACTAGGGGAATCTTGGCTCCACTGCGCCACATTGGCTTCAGCTCCCTTTTGGGCCTGACTCCTTGTCATAGCATCCACTTGGATAGTTCCCATGAGGTCATCAACGTCAAAGACTTCTCCATCAATGGCTGCTTGCTTGGCAAGGGAATCCGCTAGGTCATTCCCCTCTTTATCCATGCCTGGATATTTTGAATGACCTCTTACCTTCTTCCAATAAATGGTAAGACTGTGGGCGGTAACCATCTCATCAATTTTACAAAACATCTTACCATGCTTTACGGGCTTGTTATTACTTCTCATCCAGTCTGACCTTTTCCATCCGGGAAAGTACTCCACAAAGCTGTTACGAATATAGTCAGAATCTGTGATGATTACAAACTCCTTAACATCATATTCGATAGCCATTTGTACGGCTTTGTACACAGCAGTAAGTTCTGCAACTTGGCTGCTTTTGGAACCAATCTTGTATCCAACGGATACATCCAGGAATGTATTATTCCATACGACTCCAATACCTGCAACCAATGTACGTTCGGATCCTTCCTCGGCATGGAAGGAACAGCCGTCTACGTACACACATGGTAACGATTTGCAATATTCCTCTTCATAAGATTTATATGGTGATGATGATTGTTCATCCAGGAAATCATTTTCCGTTGACTCACTTTTACGTTCCGTATGGGTACAGTCATGGAGGTCTGCTAATCCTTGAGCAACTGGGTTTTTATTATTTTGTTTGTACCTGATTTCCAATGGCCATCCCATTAAGGACATTGTCCAGGCGGTTATCCTGCTGTTTGACAAGTTTCCATCTCTTATACGATCACTCTGCAAGTATTGCAGTGGCTGATGTGCGGTCTCCACAATGATCCTTTCGCCTTGGATAAAACTCCTAAAATATTGCAAAGCCCACACAGTTGACAATAATGCTTTCTCACAATCATTGAATTTTACCTCAACCGGTGACAAGGACTTGCTGGCATAGGCGATGATCTTGTTTCGGTTTTCCTGTTTTTGGAAAAGAACTGCACTTATGCTTTTATTAGTGAAACCTGTTTCCACAAAGAAAGGTTTTCCCCCTTCTGGATAAGCAAGGCACGGAGCCTGGATAAGTTTGGCCTTGAGCTCGGTTACAGCTTGCTCATGACGCTCACTCCATTCCCATTTTACTCCTTTTTTTAGCAACTGTAAAAGAGGTTTTGTAATTTCGGCATAATTATCTATGAACTTACGTGAGTAGTTCATCATGCCCAGGAATGATCTCAACTCTTTGAGATTTGTAGGAGATTTTGTCTTGGTCACTGCTTCCACCTTCTTTTTCTGTGGGTTAATTCCATCCGCAGTGACTTCATGACCTAGGAAATTAACCTTGGTCCGGCACCATTGAGCCTTTTGCAAAGAAAGTTTTACACCTGCTTTCCTCAGCTGGGTTAGTACATGCCTCAACTCCTGAATATGTTCCTCAAAAGTTGTACTTTTTATCAGGATGTCATCCACATAGGATAAGGTACCTCGTTCAGTGGCATCAGGCATTGCCTTATGCATGAACACTGCAAACTCATGGCCTGCATTTATGTATCCGAAGGGCAGTCGGGTCCATGCATACTGTCGTTTGCCAAATGTAAAGGCCAGTTTGTACTGATCCCTTTCATCTACCTTAATCGTCCAATATCCTTGTGCACAGTCAAGGGCAGTGAAGATTTCGGATCCTTGTATTTGTGCCAAACACTGGTCAATGTATGGCACGGGCCATCCGGACATGTAAACACGTTTGTTTAACTGTCTTAGGTCCGAACAGAGACGAAATTGACCGTTAGGTTTGAGGACTCCAAGTATCGGATGATTGAATGAACTGTGTACTGGACGGATGATACCCTTCTTCTCCAAGTTTTTGACGATTTCCGATAGTGACTCGTAAGCCGCCAGCGGAAGTCGGTATTGTTTGACAAAAACAGGGGGTGCATCGGGATCTGTCTGGATTCTTGTAACGTGTAGGTCTGTTTCCCCACAGTCATAAGAATCCTTGGCGAACATCTCCTGGAACTCTGCGAAGAGCTCCTTTAGCCGTTGACGCTTCGACTCGTCGGAGCATGCATCAGCCATGGAGATTTGTTCTTCCACCCGCTCCTGAAATTCTGGGAAAATCTCAGGCTGACTTAACTCGTAAGCTTCTTCAAGCTCACTAGTTAAATCGTTCTGGGTGTAGCATACCTTATCCTTTCCTTGCTGGTACGATTCATACTCTTTTTCATCGACCTCATGGTTGAAAACCAATGATGATTCTTCGATGTGGCATGTACCTTCTTCAGAGCTGAAAGGATAAACAGAGTGGATGTTAAATAACCCCTCAGGGGTTGAGGAAAAATGCTGTTCCACGGTTTGTTCCTCTGTCAGGTATTCATCAGGAATTATTCCAATAACATCATTTTGGAATCCAAATGTGTAGTATTCCGAATCCATAGCCAAACCAATTACGGTGTCCTTTTGTAGGGATATGCTATGGGAAACCATGTTATGAATTACCATATGTAACGGATCCTGATGGATATTTATCAGGGGAGTAGGTGTTACCTTTAGGCCGAGTTGCTGTATTCTGTCGGATAAACAGATCAACGCGTCTGTGTTCTTCAGCTTCTGTCCCTTCTTTATTTTAATGGGTAGAAGAAATGGTTTGCATCCTTCAGGAATTTCAACTTTCTCAGCAACCATGATACTTACGGCATAGGGCATCTGTTGTCCCCATCGTAAGGCTTGTTCTACATCCTGGAATCCCTCTGGGTTTCCTGGCAATCTGGACCATAAGGTGTTATTCACCAGGTCGATTTGTACGGCAAATCGGTGCAGAAGGTCATTACCTATATACATTTGATACCGTGGTTCATTTATCACGATGAAAACGTGCTCCGTAGTTTTGTTTCCTATGGAGATAGACAAAACGCATCTTGCAACCACATTATGACTTTGGGAATCTCCATCCAGATCATGAACCCATTGGTCCTGTGGAGAGAAACTTTTAATCATTTTAGGATTGGTGATCTGTTTCAAGAGTCCTAGGCTTATGTAACTTGCTTCGGATTTCAAATCCAACTTGGCAAATTTCACCCGGGCTATATTGTTTACCTGTACGGGAATCAATAAATTGTCATTGACCTTTTTTATCCGTACCATCGATTGAATGTGCCTTGTCAGGTCCGCGACTTCGTGATTACCCCTTTCAAGAGAAATGGTTAATATATCATCATCCAGAGTTACCTTTTTGATTTTGTCCCTCTGGATGGTAATGATGTGAGCGGCACCATTGACATCTTCCTCGGGCTTACCATTCTTCAGGATTGTGACCTCCGGTGTTTGATTATTCCTGAAATGCACTTCAATAGAGCTAGGTTTCTCTTCAATCACATGACAACTACGTTGTGCTTGTGTGTTGCAAGAGTATTCATAGGCAATGGGTGCCTTCACCTGAGTCCATACTGCTTCATTAATGAAATCAATTATGGGACTCAATCTTTTTAATAAATCGATTCCTATGATCATCCGATCATATGGAAGATCCACAATCAATGTGGGATGTCTAATTGTCTTCTTGCCAATCTTAAATGTCAACCAGGATGTTCCTTTTACCTGTAAGGCATCTCCACCTACACTTATCAAAGATCCATCAAATGACCTTAATCGTGGCTTCTTTGATGTTAAATTCAAAATCTTTTGGAAATAACTGATAGATAAAATGGTGGCTTGTGATCCAGTGTCTATTAATCCTTTGATTGGTCCGATAAGTTCATTTTGGAGATATATATCCATAAAGTATCTGCCATCCACCTGGAACAAATCACAGAGAAAGTTAGGATGTTTACCCATCTGCTGTCTGAGAGGTTGACCTCTTTGCAGCTCCGTGACCTCTGCATTCCTGAGTCTCCCAGGACAAGCTGGAGGAGCAGCATCAGCCCCCCCCTTTGGGACAAGCTGTGTGACACCACAAGTCACAGCTGGCTCACGGCTAGATGCTGGAACGATGGGATTACACACTGGAACAGACATCTGGTCATATGAATTGACATCATTAGACTGCAAGACAAATGACATATTAGACATTTCCCCCCTGGCCCTAATTTCAGGGTCAGAGGTACTGCAAGGAAATATAGAATTAGGAATTACATCAGATTCTACCACAATTAACTTGATATCCTTACAGTGGCCTGGGTTCTGACCCGGCCCAATTTGCTTTATGATGTTGAGCTGGGACCTGGAGTTGCCCCTAAAAAAGGCTCAGGCTGTTTTCCTGGAGATACCTGGGACAACTTTCTCACAATATCACTCAACTGGGCCACTTGTTCTGCCAGCTGATCAAACCTGTTTGGTCTGGGCACATTTTGACTTTGCTGGGCACCCTGGTTATCGGTAGGTGACCTACTCCTGGGTGAATTTGAGGATTCCTGCCTATCTTCCCTCTGTTGTCTGGGTCTATTATCCCAGCGCCTGTAATTCCTATAGGGCCCGTATCCCTGGGGGCCCCTATTGTAATAGGGACGGTAGTTAGACCTCCCATTACCTGAATTATTCCCCTCTGATCCATTAGTATTTTGGGGTCTGGTCTGTTTGGGCGGTCCTACCTGTTGTTGCTGGGCTTGTTGAGCAGGTCCTGTAGACTGAGGGAACCTTCGTGGCTGGCTTTCAAATCCCAAGCTAGGGTTTACCTTAGCTTCAGCTACCTTTTGCTCTGGGGATTTTTTAAACCTTCTTTCCTCTATTGCATGGCACTCACTGATATTATACAGTGTGGTGGCAGCAGTCACCAACCAATCCAAGGGGGCATCAATATCCAGATCTCTGGCTAAGTTAAATTTGATCTGGGTTGGCATAGCGTCATAGAATAACTGTTTGAATTCTTCAGATTCCCATTTTGGGGATCTATATGCCAACCCATAGGCATTTTTGAGGACAGAGAGGAATTCACGTGGACTCTGATTGGGTCTACACGTAAGGCTATATATGTCCCGTTTTGCAGCGGTGGTGGTTCGGTACGGTCCGAATTCCAATTTAACCTCATGCAAAACACTTGGCCAATCTTGAATGCCTCTCTCCCCAAATGAGGTAAAGTAATGACGATACTTATCATCAAATGCCCATGGAAGGAATCTGATCCTGTCAGCATCAGAGTATAATTTTAAAGAATCCATAGTGGATTCATACAGTTCCAAGTGATTGGCTATCTGAGAAGAACCTTTCTTGGAAAATTTGGATACTGTAGTATTCAAAAACTTAATTATGCTGGAGGAGCTCTGATCCTTATCTGAATATTGGGAATTTTTATTCCTAGAAACCACCTCAGCATATGTTGGTCGCCTTTGATCCTGTGGCAAGGAATAAGTCACATGCTTCCCCACACCACTGTCAAACTCACATGCACTTTCACAACTTTCATGAGACTTATACGGCACAGGTGATTTAACCCTAACATCTCTTCTCAGGGGAACATGTGGAGAGGAACTTCTAGGGGCTTCCATGTTATTGGCATCTAGTAAGGCGGTTGCAGTTTGGAATGCCCGACTCAATTGGGTGAATGCCTCCCGTGTAATCATGCCAACATTTTCAGGTTGCTGAGTATCTTGGATGGGGTCTGCTTTAAGAGCATGTGATGGCATGTCTGGATAGTGGGGAGTAAGACATGGAGGGTCAGGATATCCCACAGCGTTAGATGGATCCCTTTCAGCATTGACTATATTATGGGCTGATCCATCTGTCTGTTTAATTTTGGAATACTGGAGATATAAATCCTCTAAATCACTTTTTGCCTTTTGGTATGCGTCATGGCTATGACTAAGGTTGTACTCTAAGTCTTTGATCTTCGCTTCTGCGGATTGTAGTTCTGATTCTATCTTGGATACATATATTTTTGTACCCATTATAGACTCATACCTAACTTTTGAGAGAGTACTGACTGCCAACAATGCATACAAAACAGGTGGCAATGCACATAAGAGGTGTTGGTCCCTTTTGGTATTATCAGTTGCCAAATCCATATATGTCAGGTATCTATCAACCATGCCACCTAACGTCCATATATCTCCACGTTCTTCATAGGCTCTTGCCTGCAGCTCATTAGTCCATTCATCTATATTTTTATCTAACTTCAAACGGGAATAAACATATTTGATAACCTTAGAGATTATCTTATCTGGGTCAGATGGACTATCTGCTAAAACCTGGCCATTACCTGGGTCGCTGCCTGTTACACTCATGATTTTGATCAATAATCAATACAACAACAATTTGACTTGCCAATAAGGATTAAGGAATATTTTCACTAATTGCACAAATTGGTTATAGAAATATCTCAATCAATCTCGGTGGGACCTCCAAAATATGTCGGGTATTTATTTCATATAAGATATGAAATCATAAAAATTATGATTTCATATTTTTATGAAATATGAAAAATTAAAAATTAAAAAATTTATTGGCGGACATATAAACGCCAGTTCTTTTATTGACGAGATCTAAAGTTAATTTGTGCAGATAATGAAACAGGGTGCAATTAATTATATAAAATATAATTTATTACAAATAAATACATGCAGTAAAAATGGCATACAAATGAATACAAGGATAATATCAAAATTGACCACAAGATGATGCTCCGCCGTTTACGCCGGGCTTACTTAATTTAGTACACCAAGTACAATATAATGTTATTCAAATTATTACCGAT
Source organism: Bufo bufo (assembly GCF_905171765.1). Lineage (NCBI taxonomy): Eukaryota > Metazoa > Chordata > Amphibia > Anura > Bufonidae > Bufo > Bufo bufo. Next base: position 789,023,917 of record NC_053389.1, on the reverse strand, counting down.
TTAATATACTGGTTATCAAAATATTATAATGTAACAACAACAACAACAAAACAATAGAAATGAATGTGTGGAAAATCCCTTATGCTCAATCAAAGAATATGGCAGTAAGAGACACCTTATAAATACACCCGTTGACCTAACTACGGATAATAATATCCGATCAGAGATTCTACTCTGATATCAATATTACAGGAATTCTAATGATGTGCACGTTCATTAAAATTTCCCATAAAATTATTGTTTTAACACTACTGACCCACTAATAATGGGGTCTCCACTATGTGCCAATTGGAGCGATTTATAATTACTGCAAATGAAATAGATTATACATTACCCCTGGCTTTGGGATAAAGAACTTTTAGAATGGACCCAGCTTTCCAAGATTCAGATATGTCCCGTCCTATGGTATGTTCCTGACGTGTGAAGTGATGCTGATGAATGAATCTTTGTAAAGAGTTCCGTTGTGAAGTCCTTGTGAAGTTTTTCTTTTTGTGAGGTTTGTGAAGTGTTTGAAGAAGTGTGTTTTTTCTCTCCCAAAAACTGGATCAGATATCCCCATCCTTATCTATGCCCATCCCCTCTTGGAATAGGGATTACCAATTAGATAAGGTGGGTGTGACGTATGTTAAACATGGGGATGATGTCACTTAACTGACATTCCTCAGAAACTTCTGCCCATCTACCACTTGATGGCACTGTTGTATCATATAACAATTTTGAATATTTTAAGAATTAACAGATATACAGATTGTTTTATTACTACTTAAACTTTGCCCTTTCACACCTTAAATCAATTAGGAGGGGCTCTTTCTGACACTTTGCTCAGACTGACTGGCGGTATCAGAAGTTTCCCTAATCCCTGAATTTATGGGGCAGATAGGAGTAATGATGGTTTTTCTGGTTTGTGTACCTTAACTGTCTTCAGCTATTGAGTAATGATGTTTGAAATAACATCAGCTCCTCTAAAATAAACCCTATTTAAGAAAATTCTATATCCCCTAGAATATATCCTCTCAGTGAGATACAGACATATAAAGATACATTAATAATATTTGGTTATAATACATCAATATCACATAGTATATATGAATCATTAACAAGTACAAACGCTAAATAAATGCATACAGGAATATATGTATATCTATTCCACACCAGATGTGTTTTATGGACGTCTCTTATCAGATCATGGTTTAGCCATGAAACACCCATTGTTCCTCAGACAGACAAGTTTAGAGAAACCAGTGTAGATAAATCCATGTCTCTAAACAATAATATGAGTATAGTCTTCTCTATATATTCACTTTTAACACATTGAACTCGCTATGAACCCATCTTGGTTTATTCCAGGTTCATGCTGATCACATGCTGTTAAAGGCAATGATCATCCATATTGAATATAGTATCATCAGATACATTGTACACTTATGAAAATGCACAACACTACTAAGACTGTACCACCTTTCCTCTCTGAATTTTTGGATGTCTTCTCTGAGAGTGGAGTTCAGGGTTTACCTCCGCACAGGGAGTATGATTGCCCTATTAATCTCATCCCAGGCGCCAAGCTGCCTAAATCTCGTTTATACAATCTCTCCCAACCTGAGAGGGTCGCTATGCGGGCTTATATCTCTGAGAGTCTGAGAAAAGGACACATACGACCCTCGAAGTCACCAGTTGCCGCTGGTTTTTTCTTTGTTAAGAAAAAAGATGGTTCTTTAAGACCTTGTCTGGATTTCAGGGAGCTGAACAGTATCACTATTCGTGATCCTTATCCGCTTCCTCTGATCCCGGACCTGTTTAACCAGGTTGTTGGGGCTAAAGTCTTTTCCAAATTAGACCTAAGAGGGCATACAACCTGGTTAGGGTCAGAGAAGGAGACGAATGGAAGACGGCTTTCAATACCCCTGAGGGCCATTTTGAGAATTTGGTTATGCCTTTTGGTTTGATGAATGCCCCAGCCGTTTTTCAGCATTTCGTCAACAGCATTTTTTATCATTTAATGGGAAAATTTGTATTAGTGTATTTGGATGACATTTTGATTTTTTCTCCTGATTTCAAGACTCATAAGGAACACTTACGTCAGGTCTTGCTCATCCTGCGGGAGAATAAATTATACGCGAAACTGGAAAAATGTGTGTTTGCGGTTCCAGAAATCCAATTTCTGGGGTTTCTTGTCTCCGCTTCTGGTTTTCGCATGGACCCCGAGAAGGTCCGCGCTGTGCTTGAGTGGGAGCTTCCTGAGAATCAGAAGGCGTTGATGCGTTTTTTGGGCTTTGCCAATTATTACAGGAAATTTATTTTGAATTATTCCTCTGTTGTTAAACCACTCACTGATATGACCAGAAAGGGGGTAGATTTTTCTTCCTGGTCGGTAGAGGCGCGTAAGGCCTTTTCTAATATCAAGGAGAGTTTTGCTTCCGCTCCCATCCTAGTACAACCTGATATTTCGTTACCCTTCATAGTTGAGGCTGATGCTTCTGAGGTAGGGGTGGGTGCGGTCTTGTCTCAGGGTTCCTCTCCTGCCAAATGGCAACCGTGTGCCTTTTTCTCAAAGAAACTCTCCTCCGCAGAGAGAAATTATGATGTGGGAGATAGGGAATTGTTGGCCATCAAGTTGGCTTTTGAGGAATGGCGCCATTGGCTAGAGGGAGCCAGACACCCTATTACACCCTATTACCTTTTACTGACCATAAAAATCTGGCCTACTTGGAGTCAGCCAAGCGTCTGAACCCGAGACAGGCCAGATGGTCTTTGTTCTTTTCAAGGTTTAATTTTGTTGTTACGTTCCGCCCTGGGGTTAAGAATGTGAAGGCAGATGCCCTGTCACATTGTTTTCCAGAAGGTGGGAATTTTGAAGACCCGGGTCCCATTTTGGCTGAAGGTGTGGTGGTCTCTGCTCTTTTTCCTGAATTGGAGGCAGAGGTGCAGGCAGCCCAGTCAGAAGCTCCTGATCTTTGTCCTCCTGGGAGGTTGTTTGTGCCTCTCGCTTTGAGACACAAGATTTTTAAAGAACACCACGACACGGTCCTTGCTGGGCACCCGGGGGCAAGAGCCACACTGGATCTCATCGCTCGGAGATTCTGGTGGCCTGCGCTTCGTAAGTCGGTTGAGGGTTTTGTGGCAGCTTGCGAGACTTGCGCTCGTGCCAAGGTCCCTCATTCACGGCCATCAGGTCCTCTCCTTCCTTTGCCCATTCCTTCCCGTCCTTGGACACATCTGTCCATCGACTTCATAACGGACTTGCCTCGTTCCTCGGGGAAGTCTGTGATTCTGGTGGTGGTGGACCGTTTTAGCAAAATGGTGCATTTTATCCCTTTCCCTGGTTTGCCCAATGCTAAGACGCTGGCGCAGGCATTTATTGACCACATTGTCAAATTGCATGGGATTCCTTCAGACATAGTCTCTGATAGGGGCACGCAGTTTGTTTCCAGATTCTGGAAGGCTTTCTGTTCTCGCTTGGGGGTTCGGTTGTCATTCTCTTCTGCTTTCCATCCGCAGTCGAATGGCCAGACAGAGCGCGTCAATCAGAATCTGGAGACATATCTGCGCTGTTTTGTGGCGGAGAATCAGGAGGATTGGTGTTCTTTTTTGTCCCTTGCTGAGTTTGCTTTAAATAACCGTCGTCAGGAGTCCTCTGATAAGTCACCATTTTTTGGTGCATATGGGTTCCATCCGCAGTTTGGGACTTTCTCGGGAGAGGGCTCTTCTGGTTTGCCTGATGAGGACAGATTCTCCTCGTCTTTGTCATCTATTTGGCAAAAGATTCAGGATAATCTAAAGAGCATGAGTGAGAGATATAAGCGTGTGGCGGATAAGAGACGTGTGCCTGGTCCGGACCTGAATGTTGGTGATCTGGTGTGGTTGTCTACCAAGAATATCAAATTGAAGGTTCCCTCCTGGAAGTTGGGTCCTAGGTTTATTGGGCCTTACAAGATCCTGTCAGTCATCAATCCTGTTGCCTACCGTCTTGATCTTCCTCAGACTTGGAAGATCCATAATGTTTTTCATAAGTCCTTATTGAAACCTTATGTTCAACCTATTGTACCCTCGCCTTTGCCTCCTCCTCCGATTATGGTTGATGGAAATCTTGAATTTCAGGTCTCTAGGATTGTGGATTCTCGTCTTGTCCGCGGTTCCCTCCAGTACCTCGTTCATTGGGAGGGTTATGGTCCTGAGGAGAGGATGTGGGTCCCAGTGACGGACATTAAGGCCTCTCGTCTCATCAGGGCTTTCCATAGGTCCCATCCTGAGAAGGTGGGCTCTGAGTGTCCAGAGTCCACTCCTAGAGGGAGGGGTACTGTCACAGCCAGACAGCTGAGAAGCGCTCACAGGAGCTTCTCAGATCCTCCTCCTTGAATTTCTTTGTTTTGGTTTAGTTTCTCATCTCGTTAGTCTATCTCAGCTGTCATGCAGTTGGACTGATTGCTACCCTTTAAGTTCCTCCCCATAATGCAGTAGTGTGCGGCTGATACAACTTCCTGGAGTGTGTGTGCATGCTGTTCCCAGTTCCCAGTCGTCAGTCGTCTGCAAGATAAGTGCTGTTTATGTATTTATGATTTTGTCTTTTCTGGATCCAGGTGACCCTGACTCCCTCCGCGTCAGTGTAGGGAGCCGGTGGTCGTGTCCCTTCACTATTGTAGGGTCTTCAGGTAATAGATAGCCGAGGAACGTGGATATGCGGCCATCCACCTTTGGGGTGTTCGCATAGGCTGAGCAGTGAGGGAGAGCGGCAGGTCTATTGCAGGGGTCTCCCTTTGTTCCTTAGTTGTGGATCCAGAGAGACATTGTTTATATGGTATTGTCTTGTTTCCTGTACACCATCCGTGACAGTCCTATTATTGCCCACAAATCACGTTCCATGGCTCCATTTAAGTCAATGGGTCCGCAAAAAAAGAAACACATACGGAAATGCATCCGTATGTCTTCCGTTTCCGTTCCTTTTTTTGCGGAACCATCTATTGAAAATGTTATGCCCAGCCAGCCCAATTTTATCTATGTAATTACTGTATACTGTATATGCCATACGGAAAAACGGAACGGAAAAACGGAACATAAACGGAAACACAACGGAAACAAAAAATGGAACAACGGATCCGTGAAAAACGAATCGCAAAACACTGAAAAAGCCATACGGTCGTGTGCAGGAGGCCTTAAGTAGACGCAGCTACTGATTGCCAGGTGAGCACAATTAACCTAGAACACACCCCACTTCCATTCAATAATCCATTGTTTTAATACAAGACCAGAAGCTAAAAAATAGATATAAAATGTATGATATAGAAAAGTGCAATTTATATAGAAATACAATATTTAACATGTAAAATAAAAAAATCTGATCATGCCTGCGATTTAACCCTTGCGGAGCCGAAGTACCCATAGAAAAAAAACAAAAAACTTCCCTGTTCAAAAGCTTGCGTTTATGGTCCCCTCCCCTAAGGCTCCATTCACACGTCCGCAAAATGGGTCCGCATCCTTTCCACAATTTTGCGGAAAGGGTGCGGACCCATTCATTCTCTATGGGGACGGAATGGTTGCGGACAGCACACAGTGTGCTGTCTGCAGCCGCAATTGCGGAGCGCGGCCCCGATTTTGGGTCCGCAGCTCCGCAAAAAATTAGAGCATGTCCTATTCTTGTCCGCAGCTTGCGGACAAGAATAGGCATTTCTATGGGGGTGACGGGCTGGTGTGTTGCGGACCCGCAATTTGCGGGTCCGCAACACACCACGGACGTGTGAATTAAGCCTAACAGGGGGATTAACCCTTTCCAGACCTTTTACTTGAAAACCTGCTACGTTGCCCTGGTGTACCGCAGCATAGTGGAGACTAACAGCTGAGACATTTCTGGTTCTAGTAAAGGGTATGTCTGATAAATGCCTCATTGAAAGAGACTTCTAAGTGGACGACGCACTCAAATCATTGCCCACAGTGGAGAAAGCCATTGATCTGCTCAAAAGGACACAAGGTATGCTTTCAAAATCTTGTCTGAGGTTACATAAAATCGCCTCTAACTGTGCTGCTATAATGAAAGCCTTCAAGCCCAGGGATCATGCCACAGAATTCAGATTCTTGAATCTAGGGATAGACAATCCACCAGTACAGAGAAGTCTGGGTTTGAGCTGCGACTTCTCAAATGACTCCGTTGGGTTTCAAGTTAGCTGTGCAGATAAACCATTTACACACAACCTTCCCTTAAAGAAGGGTAAGCTAGACTACTCACTAACTAACTACTCCCTCTCTAGAGAGGGCTGGAAGGGAACTAGAAGGTTCCTCTCCAGGGAAGCCAACACTGCCAATGTTGCTGCCACCTGCTGGTGAACTATGCACGTTATTCTTAAACATTAGTTTCCAAGGAAATATGTACACATTGCAGGAGATGGCAACAAATATATATATAATGACACAGGATTTACCAATGAAGATAGTGGGGTACAAAAGAGGTGGTAATGCCCACTCTGGGTCATTACAATTGTGAGGCAAAAGATGTGCAGGTCAGGAAGACAGAAGAGGTGCAGATCTTTATACCTTATGTCTGTGGAGGCTCCAATCCTGGTTTGACAATCACTGATGAAAATCACTGACTAAAACACTTGGGGGTCATTTACAAATATCAGATTTTTTTGCTAGACTTTGTTTTCTCTTTGTGTTGTATCCTGCGCTTAATTTATGACATAAAGCTACATATCATCATAACATAAAGCTACATATCATCATAACATAAAGCTACATATAAAATGTACCAAATGGTACTTCAAGCAGCTGAGTGCATATGGCACAGGCTGGTCTGAAGGCTCACCATGGTGCGATTGTGGGTCTGTCTGTTTCTGCCACGCAATGAAGTCTGACACAAGGAACCACGACCACACGGACAGTGGACTGCTGACTGAAGACCAATATATACAGGGAGTGCAGAATTATTAGGCAAGTTGTATTTTTGAGGATTAATTTTATTATTGAACAACAACCATGTTCTCAATGAACCCAAAAAACTCATTAATATCAAAGCTGAATATTTTTGGAAGTAGTTTTTAGTTTGTTTTTAGTTTTAGCTATTTTAGGGGGATATCTGTGTGTGCAGGTGACTATTACTGTGCAGAATTATTAGGCAACTTAACAAAAAACAAATATATACCCATTTCAATTATTTATTTTTTACCTGTGAAACCAATATAACATCTCAACATTCACAAACAAAACAAAAACAAATCAGTGACCAATATAGCCACCTTTCTTTGCAAGGACACTCAAAAGCCTGCCATCCATGGATTCTGTCAGTGTTTTGATCTGTTCACCATCAACATTGCGTGCAGCAGCAACCACAGCCTCCCAGACACTGTTCAGAGAGGTGTACTGTTTTCCCTCCTTGTAAATCTCACATTTGATGATGGACCACAGGTTCTCAATGGGGTTCAGATCAGGTGAACAAGGAGGCCATGTCATTAGATTTTCTTCTTTTATACCCTTTCTTGCCAGCCACGCTGTGGAGTACTTGGACGCGTGTGATGGAGCATTGTCCTGCATGAAAATCATGTTTTTCTTGAAGGATGCAGACTTCTTCCTGTACCACTGCTTGAAGAAGGTGTCTTCCAGAAACTGGCAGTAGGACTGGGAGTTGAGCTTGACTCCATCCTCAACCCGAAAAGGCCCCACAAGCTCATCTTTGATGATACCAGCCCAAACCAGTACTCCACCTCCACCTTGCTGGCGTCTGAGTCGGACTGGAGCTCTCTGCCCTTTACCAATCCAGCCACGGGCCCATCCATCTGGCCCATCAAGACTCACTCTCATTTCATCAGTCCATAAAACCTTAGAAAAATCAGTCTTGAGATATTTCTTGGCCCAGTCTTGACGTTTCAGCTTGTGTGTCTTGTTCAGTGGTGGTCGTCTTTCAGCCTTTCTTACCTTGGCCATGTCTCTGAGTATTGCACACCTTGTGCTTTTGGGCACTCCAGTGATGTTGCAGCTCTGAAATATGGCCAAACTGGTGGCAAGTGGCATCTTGGCAGCTGCACGCTTGACTTTTCTCAGTTCATGGGCAGTTATTTTGCGCCTTGGTTTTTCCACACGCTTCTTGCGACCCTGTTGACTATTTTGAATGAAACGCTTGATTGTTCGATGATCACGCTTCAGAAGCTTTGCAATTTTAAGAGTGCTGCATCCCTCTGCAAGATATCTCACTATTTTTGACTTTTCTGAGCCTGTCAAGTCCTTCTTTTGACCCATTTTGCCAAAGGAAAGGAAGTTGCCTAATAATTATGCACACCTAATATAGGGTGTTGATGTCATTAGACCACACCCCTTCTCATTACAGAGATGCACATCACCTAATACGCTTAATTGGTAGTAGGCTTTCGAGCCTATACTGTACATCTTGGAGTAAGACAACATGCATAAAGAGGATGATGTGGTCAAAATACTCATTTGCCTAATAATTCTGCACGCAGTGTATTGGGGGCACAAGTAAATATAAAATATATATATATATATATACACTCACCTAAAGAATTATTAGGAACAGCATACTAATACGGTGTTGGACCCCCTTTTGCCTTCAGAACTGCCTTAATTCTACGTGGCATTGATTCAACAAGGTGCTGATAGCATTCTTTAGAAATGTTGGCCCATATTGATAGGATAGCATCTTGCAGTTGATGGAGATTTGAGGGATGCACATCCAGGGCACGAAGCTCCCGTTCCACCACATCCCAAAGATGCTCTATTGGGTTGAGATCTGGTGACTGTGGGGGCCATTTTAGTACAGTGAACTCATTGTCATGTTCAAGAAACCAATTTGAAATGATTCGAGCTGTGTGACATGGTGCATTATCCTGCTGGAAGCAGCCATCAGAGGATGGATACATGTTCTCATTCTGTTTACGCCAAATTCGGACTCTACCATTTGAATGTCTCAACAGAAATCGAGACACATCAGACCAGGCAACATTTTTCCAGTCTTTAACAGTCCAATTTTGGTGAGCTCGTGCAAATTGTAGCCTCTTTTTCCTATTTGTAGTGGAGATGAGTGGTACCCGGTGGGGTCTTCTGCTGTTGTAGCCCATCCGCCTCAAGGTTGTGCATGTTGTGGCTTCACAAATGCTTTGCTGCATACCTCGGTTATTTCAGTCAACGTTGCTCTTCTATCAGCTTGAATCAGTCGGCCCATTCTCCTCTGACCTCTAGCATCCACAAGGCATTTTTGCCCACAGGACTGCCGCATACTGGATGTTTTTCCCTTTTCACACCATTCTTTGTAAACCCTAGAAATGGTTGTGCATGAAAATCCCAGTAACTGAGCAGATTGTGAAATACTCAGACCGGCCCGTCTGGCACCAACAACCATGCCACGCTCAAAATTGCTTAAATCACCTTTCTTTCCCATTCTGACATTCAGTTTGGAGTTCAGGAGATTGTCTTGACCAGGAGCACCCCCCTAAATGCATTGAAGCAACTGCCATGTGATTGGTTGTCTAGATAATTGCATTAATGAGAAATAGAACAGGTGTTCCTAATAATTCTTTAGGTGAGTGTATATATATATATCTTATTACAAATGACTGTCAGAATGTTTATACTGCTCTAATAAACAGTTTTCTATTTATGAAAACAAGCCAGGATCTGTAATGGAGGAGATTCCAACTTATTTCCACAAATCCCAAAAAATTAACAAGAATTCTTTATTTGAATTTTTATTTTTGATTATTTATCATAAATTTTTATTGGTCATATTCACTCAGGTCTTTTTGCTCTTATTACTTTTTTAATATGGAGTTTTTTTATAACTGCAGTATATAATTATCATGCCATTTGATATATAATACATAACAATCATGTTATCTAATTAGTTTTAGTGTTGATCACGAATATTCGAATTTCAAATTTTTATCGCGAATATAGGTACTTCGAAAATTTGCGAATATTTCGAATATAGTGATATATATTCGGAATTTCGAATATTCGATTTTTTTTTAATCAGTACACATGATCCCTCCCTGCTTCTAGCTTGTGGGCCAATGAGAAGGCTGCAGTATATTTGACTTTAGGAGTAGTGTTGTTTGCGAATTTTCGAATTTTTATAGCGATTTTTTTCAACTTACAACTATTAGACAAAGAAGATTATAGCACCATATTAGCTAAATTGCTCTATATTATTTATTTTTTTTTCTCGAATATTTGCTATATTACTATAACTTCGTTTTTTTGAATATTCGTAATATTCTAAAACAAGAATATATAGCAATATAGTGAATATTCGAAAAAAATAAAAATAAATTTAGAGCAATTTAGCTAATATAGTGCTATAATCTTCTTTGTCTAATAGTTGTAATTTTTTTCTCATCTGAAGTTCAGATTGGAAAAAAATTACAACTATAAAAAAAAATTATAGCACTATATTAGCTAAATTGCTCTAAATTCGTTGTTTTTTTTCGAATATTCACTATATTGCTATATATTCTTGTTTTAGAATATTACGAATATTCGAAAAAACGAAGTTATAGCAATATAGCAAATATTCGAAAAAAAAACGAATATAGAGCAATTTAGCTAATATAGTGCTATAATCTTCTTTGTCTAATAGTTGTAAGTTGATAAAAATCGCAATAAAAATTCGCATTACTAAAATTCGCATGACAAAAATTTGCATATTACACGATCATTACCTTGCCGATTTTTCAAGTAAAAAGAATCGTAGAATATAACGAATATTCAAATTTGCAAATATTCAACGAATATTCTACAAAATATTCGTGAAATATCGCGAATTCGAATATGACCCCTGCCGCTCATCACTAATTAGTTTATATAATCTTGTTATTATAATCATGTTATCTATACATATCATTTCACAAATTATGGGATATAATGTGCTTCTCTCTATGCCGATTCATTTTAGTGTTACTCTTTCCCAGGGCTTTTTTTCTCAGAGAAAAGGTGGTGGAACTCACCCCCCCTCCCCTGGCCACGCCCCTACCCACCCCTAGGACCGCCCCCCTAAAACCGCCCCTTTAGAGAACATAGATGCAAGTAAAATTTGGGGGGACTATAAAAGTCCAGCCCAGCAAAGAAACCCCCCAGATGGGGATGGCACTGTTAATGGGGGATCTGGGGATGGCACTGTTAATGGGGGATCTGGGGATGGCACTGTTATGGGGTGGAGGATCTGTGGATGGCACTGGTATGGGGGATCTGTGGATGGCATCCACAGATCTCCCATCCTATAACAGTGCCATCCACAGACCCCCCCCATCCTATAACAGTGCCATCCACAGACCCCCCCACCCCATAACAGTGCCATCCACAGACCCCCCCACCCCATAACAGTGCCATCCACAGACCCCCCCACCCCATAACAGTGCCATCCACAGCCCCCCCACCCCATAACAGTGCCATCCACAGATCCCCCACCCCATAACAGTGCCATCCACAGACCTCCCCTTAACAGTGCCATCCACAGACCCCCCACCCCATAACAGTGCCATCCACAGACCCCCCACCCCATAACAGTGCCATCCACAGACCCCCCACCCCATAACAGTGCCATCCACAGACCCCCCCATAACAGTGCCATCCACAGACCCCCCCACCCCTTAACAGTGTCATCCACAGACCCCCCCATTGCCGCTCCAGTACAGTTATAAAATGTGTAATTCGATTAATAATGATTCATGCTGCCCCCTCTGTAGTATAACATTCAATATATCCTACTCACAGGGCTACTGTTATATCGTAATGCAGGCCGGCCGGGCAGACGAGCGGCAGAGTGACTGACTGACGTCACGTGCCTGCGCCGCCTGCTTCATTCATAAAGCAGGCGGCGCAGGCACGTGACGTCAGTCAGTCACGCTGCCGCTCGTCTGCCCGGCCAGCCTGCATTACGATATAACAGTAGCCCTGTGAGTAGGATATATTGAATGTTATACTACAGAGGGGGCAGCATGAATCATTATTAATTGAATTACACATTTTATAACTGTACTGGAGCGGCGGGGCCGGAGCACAGTGAACGCACCGACCCCCAGCTGGAGCATGGCAGGCTGCGATGTCAAAAGGTGGCGGAACGCCGTTCCGGTGCGTTCCGCCAGAAAAAAAAGCCCTGCTCTTTCCATCTAGGTATTGGATAGGATACTATAATCTTGCCTATGTGTACTTGTAGTGTTGCCTCTTTATGATTTGGCTCAGTTAAACCTGTTTACAATCTCCTTAGAACATGCGATCACATGATTACATCGCAGACGCGACCCGTACATGCGCTGTCTTCCCTCCTCTGTACGCGCTCTGATATGCGTCACCACGCGCGCCACACGTGCGCAGTGGTGAGGTATGGACGCGCTGAAAGACAAGGGCGGCCATCATGACGGAGCCGCACTGCCTCGATTTTTCTCAGGTGATTACATTTACCATTTCTGCCTTTCCACTATATATAACCCTGTTTTCCCTTATGTCCTACCAGCAGCACAGATGGGGTTAACCACCCCCCGTGGACTGGTAGGACTGGCGGAATTTTAATGAGCCCAAGTAATAATTAAACACTTAAACCTCCCCTATAAAGGAGGGAATCACCTCCAGCCCATCGTGTTTTTTTCTGTCCTCCGGACAGGTGGACTAGGCGGTGATTCCCCCTCTCTTAGGGGGGAATCTTTTTTTCATTTTATCTGTGGGCTTTGCCTCCGCTTTTACTAGATGGCTTGTCAGGCATCTTACCTGCTTCCGGCGCTGCGCAGCGGTGCTTCGCTGCGGTGCGTTTTTCAGCGTCCGCCATCTTCCGGAAGTGATGTTGGAATCTGACGTCACTTCCGGAATTTTTCCTTGCGACGCGATTTAGCGTCCTTTTGCGATTTTTTTTTTAGATATAATTCGCGATTTTTCCTCCGGTTGGAGGTTTTATTGTATTCCTTCCTGGGGGCGGGGACTCGGTTCTGAGCCCACCCCCTCCCCTATTTAAGGAAACATTGTGAACCAGGTCGTTCTCTGGCTGCACATGCTTTTTAAGCTAGCTCCCAGAGTCCTATAAGCTGGAGTTCCTCCACTTATTGGTGCCTTATTTCTGGTCCTCATTTTCAGCTTCTGCCGGTCTGCTTTTCTTTTACCTTTCTCCTGAAACATTTATTGGTTGTTTACAAATGTTTTACTTATCCTTTTTTTCCCGCAGTGATGTCGCCTCCACGGGATTCGAATGGCAGAATGGCGGGTTCCAAGCGGAAACATTTATCGTGCTATGATTGTAGCGCGCTTTTGGAGGATAGCTGTCCCTACTCCAGGTGTGACGGCTGCCGTCCGAGGGTCCAACCTTCCACCGAACCTACGATGCAGGATATGTATCAGTGGGTGAAGACGTATGTTGATGGATCCATCAAAGGGGTTATAAGCCTGCTGGATGAGAGGCTTCCTACTCAGACAACTATGGAGTCTTCGGCTCCAGTAGAGAGACCTTCTGTAGTCTCCTTGGGTTCCTCCTCCTCGGATGAGGAGGAGCTTACTTCATGCTTCTTTCCTCCCGATAAGACGCAAAAGTTACTTAAGTCCATCAGGTCGAGGGACCCTGATGTTGACCTGGGGGAGCCCTCTGATCCCGCTAGTTGGGCACTTCGTGTCTTTAAAGCAGATGAGACCCTCCTCTCTGTCATGCGCACAGAGTGGAAGGTCTGATTCTAACTAAAGATTCAGAACCATGTTTCCGATGGCTAAACCCTTGGTGGAATCGTGGGGTTCCATTCCCAAGGTGGACATGGCTATTGCCAAACTGTCCAAGCGCACTCTGGTTCCTGCGGACGATGGGTCGAGTCTGCAGGATCCCCTTGACAGGAGAGCAGAGTGCACACTCAGGAGAGTTTATACGGCAGCCCGCAGCTTCCGGGTCTACGGCCATCGCTGCTACAGAAGTTTCTACCTTCCTCCGGTCTCGATTAAACCAGATCCAGATGGATGTGGATCAGAAGGTGTCTCGGGACGACATTCTGGCGGCCAGGGGCGTAACTAGAGGTGACTGGGCCCCACAGCAAATTTTTGTATAGGCCCCCCCCCCCGTGTAAACCCCGCTCCTTTGGTTAGTCACGATCTAGACCAGACCAGGCTGCCACGCCATCCTTTTCCTATTATATATATTATATACATACACACACACACTCTATCTGTCATGTAGTGTCATTCTATCATACTGTTGTGGGGGCCGTGTCAAAGTCTTAGGCCCCTTTGACACGGGCGACTTTTCCGCACGGGTGCAATGCGTGATGTGAACGCATTGCACCCGCACTGAATCCGGACACATTCACTTCAATGGGGCTGTGTACATGATCAGTGATTTTCTCGCATCAGTTGTGCGTTGCGTAAAAATCGCAGCATGCTCTATATTCTGCGTTTTTCACGTAGCGCACGCCCCACAGAAGTGAATGGGGCTGCTTGAAAATCGCATTGCATCCGCAAGCATTGCGGATGCAATGCGATTTTCACGGATGGTTGCTAGGAGATGATAGGGACCCGAACTTTATTATTTTCCCTTATAACATGGTTATATGGGAAAATAATAGCATTCTTAATACAAACTGCAAAGAAAAAGGGGGTCAGTCAGCACATCCCAAAGCGCAGGGGCACGTTGCTATGGCTGAAAACAAGACTGTTAAACAAAACAAGCAATGCAACAGCTCACTCCAAATCAAATAAGGTACAAAATTGCATCATAATAGCAAATGCTGAACTAATAAGTTAGAGATACTTGGCAAATCGTTTTGTACAAAATTATTTGAGCCCGTCTGCCGAACGTCAAGGCAATCTCTAGTTAGACGGGTTCCTAACACTAAATATACTTGTTATGTGCCATAGCGGCCATCATAAAATTCAGAAAGTGTAGGTTCCACTTACATGCTGGATCCGCCTGAATTTCCATGATTTTCGGTGCCAAAAATGGCCTCCATTATATCCAGGGAAAGCAGTTACCACTCCACACCACCCCTGGCGCCACATGGTCACCAAGGACTGCAATGAGAGTCCACACACTATCTCTCTCCTGGTAGCCGTCTGGCACATAACAGGTATATTTAGTGTTAGGAACCCGTCTAACTAGAGATTGCCTTGACGTTCGGCAGACGGGCTCAAATAATTTTGTACAAAACGATTTGCCAAGTATCTCTAACTTATTAGTTCAGCATTTGCTATTATGATGCAATTTTGTACCTTATTTGATTTGCAGTGAGCTGTTGCATTGCTTGTTTTGTTTAACAGTCTTGTTTTCAGCCATAGCAACGTGCCCCTGCGCTTTGGGATGTGCTGACTGACCCCCTTTTTCTTTGCAGTTTGTACTGGAGGTGTGGCTGCCTCCCCAGTCTTGCACTCCTTCCAGCTCGTCTGTCCCACAGGTTGATTTTAATTAGTGTTAGTATTTAGCTTGGCCTGCTCCCCCCCACTCACTGAAGCCATCTGGCACCAGGAGAGAGATAGTGTGTGGACTCTCATTGCAGTCCTTGGTGACCATGTGGCGCCAGGGGTGGTGTGGAGTGGGCCCGGCGTGCATGCTGGTAACTGCTTTCCCTGGATATAATGGAGGCCATTTTTGGCACCGAAAATGATGGAAATTCAGGCGGATCCAGCATGTAAGTGGAACCTACACTTTCTGAATTTTATGATGGCCGCTATGGCACATAACAAGTATATTTAGTGTTAGGAACCCTTCTAACTAGAGATTGCCTTGACGTTAGGCAGACGGGCTCAAATAATTTTGTACAAAACGATTTGCCAAGTATCTCTAACTTATTAGTTCAGCATTTGCTATTATGATGCAATTTTGTACCTTATTTGATTTGCAGTGAGCTGTTGCATTGCTTGTTTTGTTTAACATTCTTAATACAGAATGCTCAGTAACATGTGGCTTGAAAGGTTAAAAAATAATAAAATATTTAATTATTCACCTCATCCACTTGATCGCGCAGCCCGGCTCGTCTTCTTTCAGGACCTGGCAGGAAAAGTACCTTTGACGTCACCGTGCTCACAACGTGGTGAGCGTGGTGACGTCGGAGAGCAGGTCCTGCTGAATGAAGATAGAAATCTTCTATCTTCATTCAGCAGGACCTGCGCCGACGTCACTACGCTCACCACCAGGTTGCTAGGAGATGTTGTTTGTAAACTTTTAGTTTTTTATCACGTGCATGAAAAACGCATCAAAATGCATTGCACCTGCGCAGAAAAAACTGAACGCAATCGTAGACAAAACTGACTGAATTTGCACCCTGAACGCATCTGGAGCCAACCCGTATTGTTCGTGTGAAAGGGGCCAGCCATTCCCGTATTGCGGACTGCATATGCGGATCAGCAATAAATGGGCACCCTTCCGTGTGCATTCCGCATCACGGATGCGGACCCATTCACTTCAATGGGTCCGCAAATCCGGAGATGCGGAAGGGTGCGAAACGGAATCACGGAACACTACGTAAGCACTATGCAGTGCTTCCATGGGGTTCCATTCCGCACTTCCGTTCCACCAAAAGATAGAACATGTCCTTTTTGCAGAATTGTGCTTTCCTGGGTAATATACCCGGAGAGGTGAACATGACATCACCCGACACTGTATGTACAGCACAGTATGACCCCTGCTGTTGGATAGGCGCCCATTCTATGTATTGCTGCAGGGCTGACACCGAATGTAGTCTATCCCCATGGTCTGAGCCCCTGGTAACTAGTGGAGTAGCTAGAAATGACTGGGCCCCACAGCAAATTTTTAAATGGGCAGGCAGGCGTAATACAGTGGCATCTGATTCTTTAGCATACATGTGTTTTTACTGGACTATGACGTACACGATACAGAAATGCAGCACTCCACGTTCTTGTATCCTGCGCAATCCGGTAAAAAAAATGGCTACTTTTTTTTTTTTTTTGCAATGAAACTCTATGGTGAACGGATGTCACTGTCATGGCATCAGTATGAGGCATCCGAATACGTTTTTTTGTATACGTTAAACGGATGGGAAAAACGTGATGTGAACCCAGCCTTAAATGTGGGACAAAAATGTGATGTGAACTAACCATACTCGCCTGCTCCCCGCCGCTCCGTGATCTTCCAGTCCCCATTCTGGCCTCATACTGGTGTCCCCAAGCTGCACATGGGCGCCCAGAGGAGTGTGGCATCAGATGGATAGGGGGCCTACAGGGCAGGGCATCAGATAAGTAGGGGGCCCACAGGACAGGACTGGGGAAGGGCTTCTGAAAGGACAGCAGATTAATGCAGCTGGGGGGGGGGGGGGGCAAAGGACAGCAGATGAATGCAGCTGGGGGGGGGCAAAGGACAGCAGATGAATGCAGCTGGGGGGGCATGAGATGCTGCAGGACAGCTAGGGTTGGCACTTGGCAGGGATAAGCCTGGATAGTGAAAGGCACAGCATCTTCTTTCTGCAGCACTTCCTGTCTCCCCTCTCCCTCCTGTTACTGCCGACTACAGAGCAGTCTCTGTAGCAGAAGCTGGGCTGTACTAATAGTTAGGAGAGGGAGGGGAGACAGGATCTCCCTGTAGCACCCTGTACTGAGCCCTGGCTGCACTATTAAGCAGCCAGGCTCCTCTATTAATGGTCCGTGCTGATGGGCGGGGCTTAGCTCCCTGCTCTGCTCCGAGGAAGTTCTAAAGCAGCAGTGAAGTGAGTGTAGAGGGGGGTGTGGCCAGTCTGACTGTTTACTACTGCTCCGGGCCCCTTGTCAGCCCGGGCCCCGAAGCAGCTGCTTCCCCTGCTTCCCTGGTAGTTACGCCACTGATACCAGCCCAAACCAGTACTCCACCTCCACCTTGCTGGCGTCTGAGTCGGACTGGAGCTCTCTGCCCTTTACCAATCCAGCCACGGGCCCATCCATCTGGCCCATCAAGACTCACTCTCATTTCATCAGTCCATAAAACCTTAGAAAAATCAGTCTTGAGATATTTCTTGGCCCAGTCTTGACGTTTCAGCTTGTGTGTCTTGTTCAGTGGTGGTCGTCTTTCAGCCTTTCTTACCTTGGCCATGTCTCTGAGTATTGCACACCTTGTGCTTTTGGGCACTCCAGTGATGTTGCAGCTCTGAAATATGGCCAAACTGGTGGCAAGTGGCATCTTGGCAGCTGCACGCTTGACTTTTCTCAGTTCATGGGCAGTTATTTAGCCTTGGTTTTTCCACACGCTTCTTGCGACCCTGTTGACTATTTTGAATGAAACGCTTGATTGTTCAATGATCACGCTTCAGAAGCTTTGCAATTTTAAGAGTGCTGCATCCCTCTGCAAGATATCTCACTATTTTTGACTTTTCTGAGCCTGTCAAGCCCTTCTTTTGACCCATTTTGCCTAATAATTATGCACACCTAATATAGGGTGTTGATGTCATTAGACCACACCCCTTCTCATTACAGAGATGCACATCACCTAATATGCTTAATTGGTAGTAGGCTTTCGAGCCTATACAGCTTGGAGTAAGACAACATGCATAAAGAGGATGATGTGGTCAAAATACTCATTTGCCTAATAATTCTGCACGCAGTGTATGAGGCAAACATCTAATAAGGGACGCTGTCATGGTCGTGTTGGTGGTATTGGTGGAGCCTCTGGTGCAGGGAGAGGACGGGGCTGTTCTGCCACAGCTACACGTCCTACTGAACCTACTACCTCAGGTGCCAGTAGCCGCCAGAATCTACAACGTTATTTGGTCGGGCCTAATGTATTTCTAAGGATGGTAAGGCCTGAGCAAGTACAGGCGCTAGTCAATTGGGTGGCCGACAGTGGATCCAGCACGTTCACATTATCTCCCACCCAGTCTTCTGCAGAAAGCGCACAGGTGGCGCCTGAAACCCATGCCCATCAGTCTGTCACATCACCCCCGTGCATATCGGGGAACCTGTCTGAGCCTCAAGTCATGCAGCAGTCTCTTATGCTGTTTGAAGACTCTGCTGGCAGGGTTTCCCAAGGGCATCCACCTAGCCCTTCCCCAGGGGTGGAAGACATAGAATGCACTGACGCACAACCACTTATGTTTCCTGATGAGGACATGGGAATACCACCTCAGCACGTCTCTGCTGATGACGAAACACAGGTGCCATCTGCTGCGTCTTTCTGCAGTGTGCAGACCGAAAAGGAGGTCAGGGAGGAAGACTGGGTGGAAGACGATGCAGGGGGCGATGAGGTCCTAGACCCCAAATGGAATGAAGGTCGTGCCACTGACTTTCAGAGTTCGGAGGAAGAGGCAGTGGTGAGACCGAGCCAACAGCGTAGTAAAAGAGGGAGCAGGGTGCAAAAGCAGAGCAGCCGTCGCCAAAACAGTTCGCCTGCTACTGGCCACCGTCACCAGGGACCGAGCACACCAAAGGCATCTTCAAGGAGTTCCCTGGCATGGCACTTCTTCACACAATGTGCTGACGACAAGACCCGAGTGGTTTGCATGCTGTGCCATCAGAGCCTGAAGCGAGGCATTAACGTTCTGAACCTTAGCACAACCTGTATGACTAGGCATCTACATGCGAGACACGGGCTGCAGTGGAGTAAGCACCTTCAAAACCAAGAAAGGGCTCAGGCCCCTTCTGCTCCCTCTTCTGCTGCTGCCTCGGCCTCTTCCTCCGCCTCTGGAGGAACGTTGGCACCTGCCGCCCAGCAAACAGAGGATGTGCCACCAACACCACCTCCGTCACCAAGCATCTCCACCATGTCACACGGAAGCGTTCAGCTCTCCATCTCACAAACCTTTGAGAGAAAGCGTAAATTCCCACCTAGCCACCCTCGATCCCTGGCCCTGAATGCCAGCATTTCTAAACTGCTGGCCTTTGAAATGCTGTTATTCAGGCTGGTGGAGACGGACAGCTTCAAACAGCTCTTGTCGCTTGCTGTCTCACAGAATGTCGTTCCCAGCCGCCACTACTTCTCCAGGAGAGCGTGCCCTCCCTACACAACCAAGTATCGGATTAAATCAAGTGTGCACTGCGCAACGCCATCTGTGGCAAGGTCCACCTAACCACAGATACGTGGACCAGTAAGCACGGCCAGGGACGCTATATCTCGCTAACTGCACACTGGGTAAATGTAGTGGCGACTGGGCCCCAGGCGGAAAGCTGTTTGGCGCACGTCCTTCCGCCGCCAAGGATCGCAGGGCAATATTCTTTGCCTCCTGTTGCCTCCTCTTCCTACTGTCACGGCTGAGGATGGGGGAAACCCTCAGCCGTGTGCCGGAAGGAAGATGGTCGCTGCTTGACCAGGACAAACAGGATTAGGGAGCAGGTCACCTCCTACAGCATCCCTAACCTGACCCTAACTCCTACCTGCATGGGCCGACCTTGAAGGTAGGAGGACCCATGCGCAGGAACCTCGGATCCCTACTCGCCCTCCGCCGGTCCCTAGGCTAGGAGTCAGAGTAAGACATCCTGTTCCTTCTGGATACGGAGGAACAGGAGTCTCACTGGCCAAGCTGCAAGCAAGGGGAAACAAATGCAACCTGTGGCAATGGCAGGTACTTGCCACAAACATAGCAGAGACCTACCACAGACAACCAAGCCTGGAACCCATGTGGATGTACTGCCCACAGACAGCAGGACTCAGCACACAAACACACAACACACGGGAACCCAGGACCACAGGTGCAATAAAACAACATAAAACCAAACACATCTCCCAGACACCAAAGGACATATATATTAGCTTATGACCAGAAGGTTGGGCCCCACTGGCAGTTGGTAAGTAACCAGGAGGATGTCTACAGCCAGCATGGCTGAAACACCCTCTCTGGCTACTGCCTACAACTGAGGCTATATAGGGCCAAGAGGCCACACCCAACAATCAGACACACCCCGTGACTCACACACACTGAAAGGGAGTTAACCCTTCCAAAACCACAGAAGGGAAAACATAACTTAAAGGGGAAGTGTCCAAACAATAAACACACTGTGGCTGTTGCCGCAGGCAACGACATGGGTGTCAAGCGTGTCCTGGGAGTCAGCCCGAAGGCCGGGACACTGCCACCACATGTACATAATACAACCAAACGTTGCCACGGACAGCCACAGAGCAGGGAAAATGTCAGTGCACACCAAACATAAACAAAGTGCACACAGACATACAAAAGTGCTACAAACGTGCACATAACTCCAAGGGAACCGCACACATAGCTGTTGTCCGCGGCAACCGCACCTGAGGCCAACTACATTATGCCTCAAGCTGCGGTTGACACTACAACCCAAAACCGCGGGCAGCAGTATGCGGCTCCCAAGGAGTCACGGCCATAACCGTGGCCGTGACACTCCCACCCCTCAAAGCCCCCCCACCAAAAGAAAAAACATGTGAGGGACTCACACAAGGGGATGGGAGAAGGGGACGTCCACTCTCAGACACGGTTCCCAGGAAGTCGCTGGCAGCTGCATCCTCTCCCAGCACTCACTCAGCCAGTCCAGCGAGGCCTGCAGCCCGACACAGCGACACAGGGGAGAGAACCACTGAGAGATGGACGAGGGGACTCTCCACTCACGTCCCCACTCCAGTCGCTGCCAGCAGACACTCCTAACCAGCACGCAGCCGGACCACTTACGGAGTGCTGCCAGCAGACGACCAGGGATGAGAACATGGAGAGAGACGAGGGATCCCCAACACGGACACGGAAGGTAAGGTGGCGGGGAATAAGCCACCAACCGTGCCGTTAACGGAGATCCCCCCGGAACGCTCTCCCTCCGGAGAACGCGCATGCAGGCCACAAGCAGATGGCACTGCATGCTGCACCCTCTTTCGAAGGTATGCATACCGCACACCAAACAAACACCACGTGTAATAAAATCAGGGGGAACGCCAAACGAGGCAACGATGATGGCGGGGAAACGCCACTCACCGCGCAGTCAGAGGCGAAACCCCCAGAACGCTCTCCCTCCGAAGAGCGCGCATGTACCCCTTCCGCAGACGGCGGTACATGCTTCAACCTCTTTCGAGGGAAGGACCAGGTGAGGAGCCTTTCTGGTCATACTGTCACGGCTGAGGATGGGGGAAACCCTCAGCCGTGTGCCGGAAGGAAGATGGTCGCTGCTTGACCAGGACAAACAGGATTAGGGAGCAGGTCACCTCCTACAGCATCCCTAACCTGACCCTAACTCCTACCTGCATGGGCTAACCTTGAAGGTAGGAGGACCCATGCGCAGGAACCTCGGATCCCTACTCGCCCTCCGCCGGTCCCTAGGCTAGGAGTCAGAGTAAGACATCCTGTTCCTTCTGGATACGGAGGAACAGGAGTCTCACTGGCCAAGCTGCAAGCAAGGGGAAACAAATGCAACCTGTGGCAATGGCAGGTACTTGCCACAAACATAGCAGCGACCATCTTCCTTCCGGCACACGGCTGAGGGTTTCCCCCATCCTCAGCCGTGACACCTACTCGGCTTCCTCCTCCTCTTTTACCACCTCCTCATCCGGTCAGCGACAGACCTTCACCACCAACTTCAGCACAGCCAGGGGTAAACGTCAGCAGGCCGTTCTGAAACTGATGTGTTTGGGGGACAGGCCCCACACCGCGCAGGAGTTGTGGCGGGGTATAGAACAACAGACCGACGAGTGGTTGCTGCCAGTGGGCCTCAAGCCCGGCCTGGTGGTGTGCGATAATGGGCGAAATCTCGTTGCAGCTCTGGGACTAGCCGGTTTGACGCACATCCCTTGCCTGGCGCATGTGCTGAATTTGGTGGTGCAGAAATTCATTCACAACTACCCCGACATGTCAGAGCTGCTGCATAAAGTGTGGGCTGTCTGTGTGCGCTTCCGGCGTTCTCATCCTGCTCTACAGCGTAACTTCAGCCTTCCCGCTCACCGCCTCATATGCGATGTGCCCACCAGGTGGAACTCCACCTTGCACATGCTGGAGACAGCAGCAGGCCATAGTGGAGTTTCAGCTGCAGCCCGCACGGGTGAGTCGCACTGCGGAACAGCACCACTTCACCACCAATGACTGGGCCTCCATGCGAGACCTGTGTGCCATGTTGCGCTGTTTCGAGTACTCCACCAACATGGCCAGTGGCGATGACGCCGTTATCAGCGTTACAATACCACTTCTATGTCTCCTTGAGAAAACACTTAGGGCGATGATGGAAGAGGAGGTGGCCCAGGAAAAGGAGGAGGAAGAGGGGTCATCTCTAACACTTTCAGGCCAGTCTTTTAGAAGTGGCTCAGAAAGAGGATTTTTGCAACAGCAGAGGCCAGGTACAAATTTGGCCAGCCAGGGCCCACTACTGGAGGAGAAGGATGAGGATGAGGATGAAGCATGTTCACAGCAGGAAGGCATCCAACGCAGCTCGGGCCCATCACTGGTGCGTGGCTGGGGGGATATGGAGGACGCAGACGATACGCCTCCCACAGAGGACAGCTTGTCCTTACCTCTGGGCAGCCTGGCACACATGAGCGACTACATGCTGCAGTGCCTGCGCAACGACAACAGAGTTGCCCACATTTTAACGTGTGCTGACTACTGGGTGACCACCCTGCTGGATCCCCGTTACAAAGACAGTGTGCCGTCCTTAATTCCTTCACTGGAGCGTGATCGGAAGATGCGCGACTACAGGCGCACGCTGGTAGACGCGCTCCTGAGAGCATTCCTCACTGACACCAGGGGTCAAGTGGAAGCACAAGGCGAAGGCAGGGGAGGAGGAAGAGGTCGCCAACGCAGCTGTGTCAGCGCCAGCACCTCAGAAGGCAGGGTTAGCATGGCCAACATGTGGAAAAGCTTTGTCACCTCGCCGCAACAACCGGCCCCAACTGCTGATATGGAGCGTGTTAGCAGGAGGCAGCATTTGAACAACGTGGTGGAACAGTACCTGTGCACACGACTATACGTACTGACTGATGGTTCTGCCCCATTCAACTTCTGGGTCTCCAAATTGTCCACATGGCCAGAGCTTGCCCTGTATGCCTTGGAGGTGCTGGCCTGCCCTGCAGCCAGTGTACTCTCTGAACGTGTATTTAGCACGGCAGGAGGCGTCATCACAGACAGACGCAGCTGCCTATCCACAGCCAACGTGGACAAGCTCACATTCATTAAAATGAACCAGGCCTGGATCCCACAAGACTTGTCTGTACCTTGTGCAGAATAGACAGTTCTAACAGCCTCAACCATCCATCCTTGTACTCAAGTGCACTTATTCCTTTTTTTTTTTTTTTTTATATGTCCCAATATTTTGGGGGATACCCCTATGTAAAAATGCAAAATAACACACATCTGTGTTGGCTACCTATTCCTCCTTCGCCGCTGCTTCCACCAAGACCGCCACGTGAGCCTACACGGCCACATCCACCCATTCACCGCCTCCTCAACCTCTTCCTCCTACATCATTCCTAATTTTTATT
The DNA here is from genome assembly GCF_905171765.1 of Bufo bufo. Classification (NCBI taxonomy): domain Eukaryota; kingdom Metazoa; phylum Chordata; class Amphibia; order Anura; family Bufonidae; genus Bufo; species Bufo bufo. Next base: position 788,999,637 of record NC_053389.1, on the reverse strand, counting down.
TTTTTAAGGTCTTTTATGTTTTTTTAATTCATTTCCCTATCCACATTTGTTTGCAGAGCATTTGCCATGCTCTTAAGCACATTTTGCTGCCTTTTGCAGCCCTCTAGCTCTTTCTATGACATTTTTACAGCCATTTTAGTGCTCAAAAGTTTGGCTCCCCATTGACTTCAATGGGGTTGGGGTTGGGGTTCGGGGTCAAGTTCGGGTCCCGAACCCGATTTTTTTTTTTTCAAGTTCAGCCGAACCTGCCGAACCCGAACATCCAGGTATCCGCTCAACTCTAACTAAAAACTCAAAATCAGGATTAGGTATGGGTTGATCATGTACATGTGAAAAGCCAGAAGTTTCTTGTCGCATTAATTGGACACAATCATGTTCATCAGTATCTTGTAATTTTTGTAAAAGAGGGCCTGTACCCCCTTCCCCCATTTCTGAATCCGAAATCGGTAGAAGAGTTGCAGGATTCAGAGTAGTACATCTCTTGAAAGTAATGGACTCAGGCATGAGTAAAGAACATTGCAACCATAGTTGGCGTGCCATGGATATGTGCTTTGGTTGCACCTGACTAAAGATACCTTGGATGTCATGAGGGGTCTGTACTACCAGGGGATAGTCAAGTACAACTTCAGAAGCCTTTTTCCACCATCAGCTGCACTGACACAGGAGGGGGCGCCTCGTGAGACTGGATCTAATCTGGCAGAAAAATAGGCAATCGGCCTTTGCCTGTCCCCATGTTTCTGGGTCAGGACTGAGGTACTATGGCCACTCAGTTCTGAGCAGAACAGGTTAAAAGGCTGGTCGTAGTCTGGTATGCCCAGTGCCGATGCTGACAGGATTGCCAATTTGAGTAAGTAAAAAGAATCCTCTGCAGGGCCGCTGATTGAAAAAAAAAATACAAAGGGTCAGAGGCCAAGCAGTCATAAAGGGGTTGCATCAACATGGATGCATTCCGGATCCAAGGTCTGCAATAGGACACTGGTCCCAAAAACATTCTGAGGGGCTTCGGCCCCTGAGGGAGTGGGATGTCTTTCACAGCCTGTTTTCTTTCCTCGGTGAGGTGCCGGGCACCTTCTGACAAACACTGACCAAGGAAAGTAACACGGGATTGGCAAAACTGCAGCTTGTCTTTGGAAGACTTACACCCATTTTCTGCCAGGAAAATCAACAGTGACAGAGATGCATTTTTACAAGTGTCATAGTCAGGAGCACATAACAATAGATCATCAACATATTGTAACAAAACAACCTGATCAGGAACCTGTCAGGACTGATTAGAGGGCTTGAGTATACATGGTGGGTGAGTTTTGAGCTCCCTGTGGCAGTACCGTCCATGTATACTGTTTACCCTTGAATGCAAATAAATATTGACATGTCACGTGGATCGGGACACTGAAAAATGCATTTGCAAGGTCAATCACAGTATAACACGATGCCCTCGGAGGGACCTGTGACAACAAGGTGTGTGTGTGTTCGGGACAGTCATGCACCATCCTATAAGTCACAGGCTGGCCTTTTACTGCTTTCTTTTTGACTGGAAACAGGGGCATGTTTGCGGGAGAATTAGTCACCACCAGGACCCCCATTTGAACCTGAGTGACCACAGATTGTTCTTGTGCATGACTCAAGGGATACTGACGGACTCGGGGTGGTGTACATCCTGGTTTTAAATGTACCATGAAAGGAGTGACATCCAATCTGCCAATATCAGTTTTACCCTTTGCCCACAATTTGTCGGGGACTGGCTGCAGGTCCTGCTCCAATTGTACCACACATGATGTTTGGTCTGGCTCCTGGTGTAAAGCTAGAACCCGGGTTAAAACATAATCGAGGGTGTCAATATCTACATGTATGGTACCATCCTCATTAAAGTGAATATGAGCCCCCAGTGCCTGCAGGACGTCAGTATCCAGCAAATTGAATGGGATACTTTCACTGTACTGTCTTTGATTTTTAACTTCATAGGTATGGTCTCTGGGATGAAGACCACTTCCCCTGTGAACCCTGATGCGGGGACACACTGTGTACTTATCTGCCATGGCTTAATATAATCAGGATTGATCACTGTCTTGGCTGCCCCCGTGTCTATTAAGAAAGGAACCTGTTGGTTGCCTACCTGGACTGGTATCTCAATTTGGCAGCCCACGGCTGCTCCAGTCATGGCAGATAAGGAGGACGGGGTTGCCGGCTTCCTATTGTGAGGTCACCGGACCAGGGGTGTGCACTGAACCCTGGTTCTGTGAGTTCACCTGTTGTCCTTGAGTGGGTAACCGGCAATTTCTGCGTATGTGACCAGGTTCGCCCCAATTGTAACATCTGAAGTCACCCCTCCTCTGTCTGACTTTTTATTTGGGGACCAAGAGTGCACACACAAATACACGACAATTCGGCTACACAGTAGCCTTTCTCAAGTATACTGGTACAAAATTCATTGAACATATAAATACTATAATGAGCCCCCCATGTGACAAAATATAACCAATAAGGAAGACATACTGGTTAATATTACCTGTGTGCTAATTAAAACCATCGTTGCTGCCAATAGAAATGTTGCTTCTAAGGTCAAAAGTACCTGTTATTCATTAGGCAGCCTCCAGCTGCACCTCCACACTGGCCATACCTGTTGGCGTCTCTATGGTCCTACCGCGCATTTCCGTGATGTCATCCCGTCTGTGAGTGGGTGGGACGCCGTCGCCACTGTCAGCCAAGAGGTTGCTCTCCTCCCCAAGCAAGCGCCGCATGTGAACCAATAGACAACGCTATTCATGGTCACATGTCAGGCGCGTCATAGATCATGTGATTTTTGGAATTTGCACCGAATCGATGACCCGGAATCTCAATTGGCTGACAGAGTGTCCACAGTCAGCGAAATGTTTGGCCACTGGCTTGTCTAGCATTTTTTTCCTTATCGTACTTTTGTGTTTATTGATACGCTCTCTGATCTCCATGATCGTCTCCCCCACATAGATTAAACTACAAGGACAGACGATCATGTAGATGACAAACTTGGAACGGCATGTGTAGTACCGTATTTTTTGCCCTATAAGACGCACCGGACCATAAGACGCACCTAGGTGTTTGGGGAGGAAAATAAGAAAAAAAATTTTTTTTAACCAAAAGGTGTGCTTTGGTGGGTTTGGAACTAATGGTGGTCTGTGGATGGCACTATTACTGAGGATCTGTGGATGACGGACACTGTTATGGGGGATCTGTGGATGACTGACACTTTTGACCTTTGAAGCAACATTTCTATTGGCAGAAACGATGGCTTTAATTAGCACACAGGTAATATTAACCAGTATGTCTTCCTTATTGGTTATATTTTGTCACATGGGGGGCTCATTATAGTATTTATATGTTCAATGAATTTTGTACCAGTATACTTGAGAAAGGCTACTGTGTAGCCCAAACGTCACACTGGATATGCTGCTGTGAAACTCTCTCCTTATCTACTTGTACTTATGGGATGGCGTTGGATTGGCGGTTCCACCACGGCTGATGCATTCCGGCAGGGGCGTACATAGAAATCATTGGGCCCCATAGCAAGAATCTGAATTGGGCCCCCTAACTCCGCCCACTAGCCAACCCTTGGCCCATCCCTGTGCCCCACGTTCAGCACGCAGGCCACAGGGAGTACAAGCTTACACACAGCCCCAGAGAATAAAGAGTTAAAGCAGTGACGTCACCTCTTTCTGCAAAACAAGAACGTTTCTGAAAACTGGAATCACAGGAAGGGGGAAGACGACAACATCGCCCCCCTGACGGCCACAAGCAGAACAGCATTTCCCCGGATGATAAAAGTCAGCAGTCAGACGCCCCTGTGAAAAATAGAGGTTGAGGATACACAGGGTGAAGAACTGCAGGCAGATGGGGGTGCAATAGAGCAGACAGTGCGGGAAAGGCTGCAGTGCATTGGCCTGGGCAATACTTATACCAGCTGTACATATATAATTATATACAGGAGATACCCAGGTTATATCAGCATGGTCCATATCACTATATACAAGAAGATGTATACCGTATTGCATCTTCATGTATACCTGGGCATCTCCTATATATAATTATATATGTACAGCTGGTATAAGTTATACATCTTCTGGTATATAATATACCAGAAGATGTGTAACATACCATATACGTTACAATATGAACATACACTCACCTAAAGAATTATTAGGAACACCTGTTCTTTTTCTCATTAATGCAATTATGTAGTCAACCAATCACTTGGCAGTTGCTTCAATGCATTTAGGGGGGTGCTCCTGGTCAAGACAATCTCCTGAACTCCAAACTGAATGTCAGAATGGGAAAGAAAGGTGATTTAAGCAATTTTGAGCGTGGCATGGTTGTTGGTGCCAGACGGGCCGGTCTGAGTATTTCACAATCTGCTCAGTTACTGGGATTTTCACGCACAACCATTTCTAGGGTTTACAAAGAATGGTGTGAAAAGGGAAAAACATCCAGTATGCGGCAGTCCTGTGGGCAAAAATGCCTTGTGGATGCTAGAGGTCAGAGGAAAATGGGCCGACTGATTCAAGCTGATAGAAGAGCAACGTTGACTGAAATAACCACTCGTTACAACCGAGGTATGCAGCAAAGCATTTGTGAAGCCACAACACGCACAACCTTGAGGCGGATGGGCTACAACAGCAGAAGACCCCACCGGGTACCACTCATCTCCACTACAAATAGGAAAAAGAGTCTACAATTTGCACGAGCTCACCAAAATTGGACTGTTGAAGACTGGAAAAATGTTGCCTGGTCTGATGAGTCTCAATTTCTGTTGAGACATTCAAATGGTAGAGTCCGAATTTGGCGTAAACAGAATGAGAACATGTATCCATCCTCTGATGGCTACTTCCAGCAGGAAAATGCACCATGTCACAAAGCTCGAATCATTTCAAATTGGTTTCTTGAACATGACAATGAGTTCACTGTACTAAAATGGCCCCCACAGTCACCAGATCTCAACCCAATAGAGCATCTTTGGAATGTGGTGGAACGGGAGCTTTGTGCCCTGGATGTGCATCCCTCAAATCTCCATCAACTGCAAGATGCTATCCTATCAATATGGGCCAACATTTCTAAAGAATGCTATCAGCACCTTGTTGAATCAATGCCACGTAGAATTAAGGCAGTTATGAAGGCAAAAGGGGGTCCAACACCGTATTACTATGGTGTTCCTAATAATTCTTTAGGTGAGTGTATATAATTATATACAGCAGATCCCCATGTTATACCACCATGCTCCATATCACTATATACAAGAAGATGTTATACCGTATACATATTATTGTATATAGTGATATGGGCCATGCTTGTGTAACCTGGGCATCTCCTGTTACCATCTGTACATATATATGACCCTCCCCCCCCCCTGAGTCCTCTATGAGCCCCCCTAATGCCCACCAAAATGCCCAGGGGATAGGGAAGTAGGAGGAAGGCACACTGTCCTTTATGAGAACCCCCCCTCCACCTCCCTGCTCCCTCCTCCCTATGAGTCCTTGATGCATACTACATGATGAACCAACCATATAGAGCGGCCCCAGGTCCGGTCAGGAGCGGTCCTTCAGTCCAGGAAGGGAGGGGGGTGTCTGCCACTGCACTGACAGTGGCTGATAACTTCAGGCGGGCAGCACATGTGAGCGGCGCACAGGGACTCCAGAGGATCATACGCCGCATCGCCTCACTGGACTCTATGTATGGCTGCCTGTGCCAGCAATACATTGGCCAATCAGCAGCAGCCTCTTTGCGCTCATTGGCCAGTGTGAAATGCAGCCCGGAGTCTCGCTCCTTCAGGTCAGTGATTGGCCAGTGGCTCAGACAAGGGGGGGTGTGGTTCGGAAGAACATACAAGTGCCGCTGCGCCCGTGCGCCGCATATGAACTAATTAACTAACTGTTCAGACTGCAGAGCAAACAGAGGGGGCGGGGCCTTCCGTGCACTCTGGGCCCCCCTGTGCCACGGGCCCCATAGCAACGGCGTGGTCTGCCTATATTGGCGGTAGGCCACTGCATTCCGGACAGGTCAAAAGATCCATTTTGTGCTGCTCTACAACTATTTTTTATTACCCTCCTCTGTCTGGTCTGTCCCTGTTGACCAGACCATGGTCTCTGTTGTCCTTGTACCATATTGATTTTTGAGGATTTGGTAGTGGACAGGTCTAGTTCCAAACCCTTAGCAGCAGCAACAACTAACTGAGGTAGTGCTGTCACCCTCCATTCAGGCTTACATGCCTTCAGTTTTGTCTAGAAGGCAGGTCTCAGTACCTCCATGAAAGCAGATGTCAGTAACTTTTGTCCCATAGGTCCAGTGGTATCCTAACACATGTCTGTCCAGACTGTCCCTAGTCTAGACTCAAATGCCACTACGTCTTCTTTAGTCTCCTGTATTACGTCTTTTAAACTACGGGCACTGTCATCTTCCTTTGTCCTGGCCCATCTACCAAAAATTCTGCAATATTCTATGCCTGATGTGTCAGTTTGATTACCAGTCAGACCATGAGGACTGGTCAGTTTTTACCCTTTCAGCCAGTAACTGTTCTTTTAGAGGGTTTTACGGTGATTCTCCCAAGTCATTTAAGTCAGCCCATGTTGCCCTATATGTGGCTTGTATCTGTTGCAACATACGGTGGGTAGCCATAGGTCTTGTCAGTGGGTCAAGAATTCTACCTAAAAGTCCCATTTGGTCCTTCGGACTCCATGGGGAGTAAGACAATAAGTGCTGTTGCACATATTGGACTTGACCACCGGGTGGTGGTGCCTGAGGGGCTTGATTGTCTCCCCCGTCTCCTGGTCCCCCTCCTCTATCTACTGGTGGAGGGACTTGTGGGGTGAATCCGGTACGTATGATGACCAGATAGAGTCCTGTACGCAGTCTAGGTCGGGGTGCCCCACATACTCTACAAGTTTCCGTCCAGTCAGGATTCTGGTTTCCACACATTTTACATATCCAGCCTGGTATACCTATCGTCCCAGAATATGACGGTGGGGATGCTGAAGGTGGCAGACATATTTTCTTTTCTGTCTCACTATCATTGTCATGTTTTACACTTGTGTCATAATACAAATGTCCTCCAAATGTTACATTTGGCCATTTTTCATTCTTCACTTTCTCTACTGCCCGACACCAACATTCCACAACCTCCTCACATTCCTGATCTTTCATCCAACCACTATGTGTTCTTTTGAACCTTTCCCAAACTTCAGAATCTAAGTTACTATGTTTCATACCCACCTTCTGTAACACCTTCTCTATCTTTTTCTTGTCTTGTTTCCCTTCTGCATCTTCAACTATCTGTTTGGCTAATTTATATCCCTCAGGTAAACATTGTGTATTGCCCATGTTTATGTGTTAAGAATTTCTCTACCAGACGTCTGAAATATCTACAGTTGAAACTAAATTTCAACAACCATCTACCTGCTTCCTTATAGCCGATTTCCTCACTAATCTCCTGTTAGAGTATCAACTATATTACAGATAGGAAAACTCTATATTGTCTTAACACTTTCTCAGAGGACTCCACGGTTCACTATTTCCTCTATGGGCATTTTCTGTGATACGATACAAAATCCAAACAACAACCAGTACGTAAATCACAACACCAATAACCAAACCAAATGTTTCCCAAGACCAAGACCAATCAAATTTCATATCTCAGCATAAATTGGTTCTTACCATTTTAAATGGCTTGACTGTCAGAGAAACTTCAATAGACCCACTGTCTCGGACCCAGGTGAAGACACAGGAAACACAGATATATTTTTGTAAGAATAAGCTTCTTACCTTACAGCGCTGTTTGTAGTATCTGTGAGTCCGGGTCTCCTCCTGTTGCGCCCGAAACCGTAAGGTCAGAGTTCACTGGTCAAGTCCCACATTGGGCGCCAAAGAAATTGTGGGGGCAAAGACCTAATTTATGCTGAGTTCCAAATCATCATTGCCCATAGATTTAATGAGTACTCATGGAGCATTGATTGACCGACACATTTGAGTGATCAAACAAGTCTCTCATTTATTTTTCATGGTAGCAAATACTTATCATTAGGGCCAGTTCCGGTTATACACCCACACACTCACCACAAAACACCTAGACATATATAAATGCTTATGAAGCAGAAGGTGTAACATGTCAGTTAACCGCAGATACATATATTTCAGAATACAGGAAATAAATGTCATAGCTAGTAGTTTCCATCTATCGAAAATAGCAAAGGTGGGGGCCAAGTTACTCCCTGCAGAAATTTTGACATGCAAGAAAAGTTCCTGATCTATTAACTTGAAAAAGGTCATACAATGTAAAATGGCCGCTGCAGACACAAAGATTGAGTCTCATCCCTCACAGGTGGGTATTTGCACTTGCGTTCAAATGCCTGGGGTAATGACATTTGGATGCTGCGCTGGGACAGGGAAGTGGATGTGGTCGCTTGCAAAGGGCCAGGAGCAGGGCGGGAGGCAACCGGGCCTACGTCTTGGACAGGGGATTGGCTAGCACGTAAAACAGGAGAAGAAGATGCAGTGGTGTAACCCACAGACACAGATTGTGGACCCAGGCGTTCGGCCCACCTATTAGGGTGCTTTGATGCCATGTGGCGGATCATGCTGGGGGTGGTGAGGTTGCTAGTGTTCACGCCCGGCTCATTTTGGTGTGGCACAGGTTGCAAACTACTATTCTTTTGTCATCCGAACTTGCCTCAAAAAAGCGCCAGACTGCGGAACACCTACCCCTTCGCAAGGGAGATTTAAGCAAGAGGGTGCTCTGTGGAACAGTTGCGGGCCTGTTCGGTGCTGCTGGCCTTCTACCTTTTGCCACCCCACTGCCTCTTCCAGCCTGTTGCAGTGATGAGGATCCCTCCCCCTCTGTACTGCTCTCCTCGCTCGGCTTGTTGCCACCTTCCCAGGTTGGGTCAGTGACCTCGTTATCCAGAACCACCTCTTCCACTTCCTCACTGTGATCATCCTCCTGATTTGTTGACCTAACCCCAACCTCAGTAATTGACAACTGTGTGTCATCCTCTTCCTTAACCTCTTGAGACAGTAATTGCGGTTGAGTCATTGGCAAATGTGTCTCATCATCATCTACCTCATTAAACACTAATTGCCGTTCCCCAGCGTCATGTTCTTGTGACTCTGGATGCTCAAGAGGTTGGGAATCGTTGCACAAGATCTCAGGTCCCTCTTAAAGCGTGCTTGGCGAGAGGGCCAAATCAATTAATGGCGTTGAAAAAAGTCCTCGGAATATCCGAGTGTGGGATCACTTGTTTGGCCAGACTGTAAATGGTGGAAGGAAGGAGGATCAGGGTGGGGATTGTGTGGACCAGACTCCTGACTACTGAGACTGAACTTGGTGGAAGACAGGGTGGTGCTTAACCGACTGGAAGCACTATCTGCTGCAATCCCACTGACCACCTGCTCGCACAGGGCTGACTTCAAGAGTGGTCTCCTGTCCAGCCCTGCACACTGGGACATGAAGCTAGGTATCTTGGATGATTGTTTTTCTTGTGCTCTGGCAGCAGGCACAGTTTCAACGCGCCCAGGGCCACGGCCTCTGCGTGTACCATCAGCATCATGGCCACTTCCCAGTCCCTTAATGCTCGCCTTCTTCATATTAAATGTTGTATGGACGCTTAACACACAAGATGTGGCACGGATGTCACAGTTCACAGCGAGCACAGTATATGGAAAAAGTACGTAAAAGTATGGAAAAAGGAAAATAGATTACACTTACACTACAGACCAAAAGTTTGGACACACCTTCTCATTCAAAGAGTTTTCTTTATTTTCATGACTATGAAAACTGTAGATTCACACTGAAGGCATCAAAACTATGAATTAACACATGTGGAATTATATACATAACAAACAAGTGTGAAACAACTGAAAATATGTCATATTCTAGGTTCTTCAAAGTAGCCACCTTTTGCTTTGATTACTGCTTTGCACACTCTTGGCATTCTCTTGATGAACTTCAAGAGGTAGTCCCCTGAGATGGTTTTCACTTCACAGGTGTGCCCTGTCAGGTTTAATAAGTGGGATTTCTTGCCTTATAAATGGGGTTGGGACCATCAGTTGCGTTGAGGAGAAGTCAGGTGGATACACAGCTGATAGTCCTACTGAATAGACTGTTAGAATTTGTATTATGGCAAGAAAAAAGCAGCTAAGTAAAGAAAAACGAGTGGCCATCATTACTTTAAGAAATGAAGGTCAGTCAGTCAGCCGAAAAATTGGGAAAACTTTGAAAGTAAGGGCTATATGACCATGAAGGAGAGTGATGGGGTGCTGCGCCAGATGACCTGGCCTCCACAGTCACCGGACCTGAACCCAATCGAGATGGTTTGGGGTGAGCTGGACCGCAGAGTGAAAGCAAAAGGGCCAACAAGTGCTAAGCATCTCTGGGAACTCGTTCAAGACTGTTGGAAGACCATTTCAGGGGACTACCTCTTGAAGCTCATCAAGAGAATGCCAAGAGTGTGCAAAGCAGTAATCAAAGCAAAAGGTGGCTACTTTGAAGAACCTAGAATATGACATATTTTCAGTTGTTTCACACTTGTTTGTTATGTATATAATTCCACATGTGTTAATTCATAGTTTTGATGCCTTCATAGTCATGAAAATAAAGAAAACTCTTTGAATGAGAAGGTGTGTCCAAACTTTTGGTCTGTACTGTATATTTTTTTACTTGTCCTGACACACACACGCTATTGCAGCGCAGATGTGACAATTCACTGCAGACACCGTTTATAGGAAAATTATGGATAAATTATGGAAAAAATATATTTGTTGTCAGTAATATTTTTCCCAATATCTGGCCCTGACACACAGACACTATTGCAGCACAGATGTGACAATTCACTGCAGGGATCGTTTATAGGATAAATGTGGATAAATTATGGAACAAATATAATTGTTTTCGCTAATATTTTTCCCAATATCTGGGCCTGACACACAGACGCTATTTTGCAGCACAGATGTGACAATTCACTGCAGGGACCGTTTATAGGAGAATTATGGATAAATTATGCAAAAAATATATTTGTTGTCAGTAATATTTTTTACCAATATCTGGCCCTGACACACAGACGCTATTGCAGCACAGATGTGACAATTCACTGCAGGGACCGTTTATAGGAAAAATGTGGATAAATTATGGAAAAAATATAATTGTTTTCGCTAATATTTTTCCCAATATCTGGGCCTGAAACACACGCTATTGCAGCACAGATGTGACAATTCACTGCAGGGACCGTTTATAGGAAAAATGTGGATAAATTATGGAAAAAATATAATTGTTTTTGCTAATATTTTTTCCAATATCTGGGCCTGACACACACACACACTATTGCAGCACAGATGTGACAATTCACTGCAGGGACCGTTTATAGGAAAATTATGGATAAATTATGCAAAAAATATATTTGTTGTCAGTAATATTTTTCCCAATATCTGGCCCTGACACACAGACGCTATTGCAGCACAGATATGACAATTCACTGCAGGGACTGTTTATAGGAAAAATGTGTATAATTTATGGAAAAAATATAACTGTTTTCGCTAATATTTTTCCCAATATCTGGCCCTGACACACAGACGCTATTGCAGCACAGATGTGACAATTCACTGCAGGGACCGTTTATAGGAAAATTATGGATGAATTATGCAAAAAATATATTTGTTGTCAGTAATATTTTTCCCAATATCTGGGCCTGACACACAGACGCTATTGCAGCACAGATGTGACAATTCACTGTAGGGACTGTTTATAGGAAAAATGTGGATAAATTAGGCCCCTTTCACACGGGCGAGTATTCCGCGCGGATGCGATGCGGGAGGTGAATGCATTGCACCCGCACTGAATCCTGACCCATTCTTTTCTATGGGGCTGTACACACGAGCGGTGATTTTCACGCATCACTTGTGCATTGCGTGAAAATCGCAGCATGCTCCTCTTTGTGCGTTTTTCACGTAACGCAGGCCCCATAGAAATGAATGGGGTTGCGTGAAAATCGCAAGCATCCGCAAGCAAGTGCGGATGCGGTGCGATTTTCACGCACGGTTGCTAGGTGACGATCGGGATGGGGACCCGATCATTATTATTTCCCCTATAACATGGTTATAATGGAAAATAATAGCATTCTGAATACAGAATGCATAGTACAATAGGGCTGGAGGGGTTAAAAACAAAATAAAAAATAAATTAACTCACCTTAATCCACTTGTTCGCGCAGCCGGCATCTCTTCTGTCTTTAACTATGAGCAATAGGACCTTTGATGACGTCACTACGCTCATCACATGATCCATCACCATGGTGATGGATCATGTGATGGACCATGTGATGAACGCAGTGATGTCATCAAAGGTCCTATTGCTCACAGTTAAAGACAGAAGAGATGCCGGCTGCGCGAACAAGTGGATTAAGGTGAGTTAAAAATTAGTAAATTTTTTTTAACCCCTCCAGCCCTATTGTACTATGCATGCTGTATTCAGAATGCTATTATTTTCCCTTATAACCATGTTATGAGGGGAAATAATACAATCTACACTACAACTAACCCAAACCTGAACTTCTGTAAAGAAGTTCGGGTCTGGGTACCACAGTCGGTTTTTTATCACGCGCGTGCAAAACACATTGCACCCGCGCGATAAAAACTGAATATCGGAACGCAATCGCAGTCAAAACTGACTGCAATTGCGTTCCTACTCGCGCGGGTTTGTCGCAATGCACCGGGACGCATCCAGACCTAATCCGGACACGCCCGTGTGAAAGAGGCCTTATGGAAAAAATATAAGTTTTTAATAATATTCTTCCTATTTCTGCCCCTGACACACAGAAGGTATTGCTGAACAGATATCACAAGTCACAGCAGATACCCTCTATAGAACAAAAAATATCGCAAAATATGGAGAAAAAAAAATCAAAGACTACTTTGCAAGATTAAATTGCTTCCACCACACACAATAGTCCTTAAAAGGACTTTTGGGTCTTTGAAACGCTTTAAAATTGATTAAATTGTGATCACAAACTCCCTACACTATCTGTCCCTTCCTAAGTGCAGCTCTCCCTGACTCGCAATGACCCGAACCCACTTCATCTGGTGCTATATAGCACCCGATGACGTGTTCTGGCCAGCCAATCACTGTAATGCCAATAGCCAACATGGCTACTGGCATCACAGTGATGGCAGTACTTACCTGCACGTTTATTGGCTGCTTAGCAGCCGCGAAACGTGCAGGGAGGAGACTCGGCCGAGTACCGCCATGTGCCGAGCATAGCGATGCTCGAGCTGAACAGGTATTCAGCTGAGCATGCTCGCTCAACACTAATGGAGACACTAAAACATTATTATTATTTTTTTTGTTTCAAAAAGGATATTATTGTGTAAAACTTAAATAAATAAAAAAAGTAGATATTAGGTATTGCTGCGTAAGCACGTAAGCAGGTAAGGACCTGCTCTATAGAAATCCCACATGATCTAACCCCTCAGGTGAACACCGTAAAAAAAAAAAATGAAAAAAAAAACTGTCCTAAAAGCCATTTTTTGGTCACCTTACAACACAAAAACTGTAATACCAAGCGATCAAAAAGTCATACACACACCAAAATAGTACCAATTAAACCGTCATCTCATCCCGCAAAAAAAGAGATTCTACATAAGACAATTGCCCAAAAATTTAAAAAACTAGGGCTCTCCGAATATGGAGACACTGAAACATAATTTTTTTTAAATTCAAAAATGCTGTTATTGTGTAAAACATAAATAAATAAAAAAAAGTATACATATTAGGTATACCCACATCCGTAAGAACCTGCTGTACAAAAATATCACATGACCTAATCCCTCAGGTGAACACCGTAAAAAAAAAAAAAAAGTGTGTCAAAAAAGCCAACATCACAAAAAGCGTAATACCAAGCGATCAAAAAGTCATACGCACGCTAAAATAGTACCAATCAAACCATCATCTCATACCGAAAAAAATTTGCCCCTAAATGAGACAGTCGCCCAAATTTTTTTAAAAAACTATGGTTTTCAGAATATAGAGACACTAAAAAAATAATAAAATAAAAAAATGCTTTATGTAAAACTGAAACAAACAACCAAAAAAAGTTGTCATATTTGGTATTGTCACGTCCGTAAAAACCTGCTGTATCAAAATACCATGTGATCAGACCTGTCAGATGACCATCGTAAATAACAAAAAATTAAAATGGCGCCAAAACAGCTATTTTTTGTTATCTTGCCTCACAAAAAGTGTAATATAGAGCAACCAAAAATCATATGTACCCTAAAATAGTACCAACAAACCTGCCAACTTATTCTGTAGTTTCTAAAATTGGGTAATTTTTTGGGAGTTTCTACTCTAAGGGTGCATCAGGGGGTCTTCAAATGTGACATGGCAGCTTAAAATTATCCCAGTGAAATTTGCCTTCCAAAAACCATATGGCGTTCCTTTCCTTCTGCGCAATGCCATCTGCCCGTACAGCAGTTTACGACCACATATCAGGGCCATAAATATTGAGTTTTGTCTGGCTGTTAACCCTTGCTTTGTTAGTGGAAAAAAATTTATTAAAATGGAAAATCTGCCAAAAAAGTAAAATTCGGAAATTTCATCTCCATTTTCCATTAATTCTTATGGAACACCTAAAGGGTTAACAACAGTGGCGTAGGGATCGCCATAGCAACCGCTATGGGGCCCGTCCGAAACGCTTTCTGTTTTAAAAAAAAAAAAATTATTAACAAACACAGACACTACACACACGCGCCTCGGCAGCGTGTGTGACAGTTTATTTTCAAGTTAGTTAAATATCGATTCAGGGCCCCTTCACAGCAGCAGCCGCTGACCAGGCTCCCTCGCTAATGTGATCTAATCTTACTAAGTCTCCTGATGTGTCTGGAATTCGAACCCACAACCTCCAATGTATCAGTGGCAAAGCATTTACCCTCACAGCCATAAAGGAAGCATTGAAACTGATTGAAACTGATTGATTGAAAAGATATGAGACTTCTACTGTTATAGCTGGCTAAGTGTACATCTATACACATGACAGCTTCCCCAACACACCCAGCACTGCTATATTTGCCTCTGATACAGAAGGTTGTGGGTTCAAATCCCAGCAGAAACTTTTCTGAAATACAAGCACTGACTCCATATATGGACATACAGGGCGGGACACAGGAAGAGGCTGCATCGCATCTCTGACATGGAGGTAAGTAGAAGTGTTTATTATTATTTTTTAATACCCAACTGTTACTGCCATGGGGGAGCGGGGGGCACTTGATACTGGCACATGGGGGAGGGGGGTTGGCAACTGATACTGGCACCTGGGGGGGAGAGAGGCATCTGATACTGGCACATGGGGGGGGAGGGGTTGGCACCTGATACTGGCACCTGGGGGGGAGGGGGGGGGGTTGGCACCTGATACTGGCACATGGGGGGGGAGAGAGGCACCTGATACTGGCACATGGGGGGGGAGGGAGAGAGGCACTTGATACTGGCACTTTTTTTGTGGGGGGGGGATGGCACTATGATACTGGGACATGGGGGGGAGAGAGGCACTTGATACTGGCATGTGGGTGGGTTTGGCACTATGATACTGGCACATGGGGGGGAGAGAGGCACTTGATACTGGCACTTTTTTTTGGGGGGGGGAGATGGCACTATGATACTGGGACATGGGGGGGGAAGAGAGAGGCACTTGATACTGGCACATGGAGGGGTTTGGCACTATGATACTGGCACATGGGGGGTGGGAAGGAGAAAGGCACTTGATACTTGCACATTGGGGGGGAGATGGCACTATGATACTGGGACATGTGGGGGGGGAGGAGAGAGGCACTTAATACTGGCACATGATGGGGGGGCATCTATGGGGACACTTACTGGCACATTATTGGGGGGAATTATGGGGGACACTAGGCCGGCAGCCTATCAGAGGCCGGACACTGAGGGGCATCTACTGGGGCACTATATATGGGGCATTTTATACTGGTACATTATGGGGGGCACTAGCAGGAAGGGGGGAGAGGAGCACTATGGGGGAATTTACTGGGGGCACTATATAGGGGTATTTTATACTGGGCCATTATGGGGGCACTATGGGGACATTAGCTCAACTGGGGGCATTACAAGGGGGTATTTTTGCACTGTCACATTATAAGGAGAATTATTACTACTGGGGGGGCATTATGGTGGGCTTTATTACTCCCCCATGGTATGACCCCCTAGTAGCAGCACCAGCCTCCCCCTGCTCTGCTATCCCTCTGCCCCTTCTCCAAATCCTTATTATGAAATCTTTCTCATTAGGATAAAGCACAACATCAGCTCCGCCGAGCCCCCGGCCAAAGTGTTGAAGTGGTGTCCGAGATCCCCAAGGGTCAAGAAACTGTAAGTTTTCATATGAAATATGTTTGTTATACACATATAGCATCCACTGTGCCACACAATATACAGTATACCGCTACACTGTGCCAAAGGAGTGGGGTTTACACAAAAGGAGGGAGGTGCGAAGCGCGCTGGGGGGGCCCTTACAAATATTTGCTGTGGGGCCCAGTCACTTCTAGTTACACCCCTGGCTGGTATCATCAAAGATGAGCTTATGGGGCCTTTTTGGGTTGAGGATGGAGTCAAGCTCAACTCCCAGTCCTACTGCCAGTTTCTGGAAGACACCTTCTTCAAGCAGTGGTACAGGAAGAAGTCTGCATCCTTCAAGAAAAATATGATTTTCATGCAGGACAATGCTCCATCACACGCGTCCAAGTACTCCACAGCGTGGCTGGCAAGAAAGGGTATAAAAGAAGAAAATCTAATGACATGGCCTCCTTGTTCACCTGATCTGAACCCCATTGAGAACCTGTTGTCCATCATCAAATGTGAGATTTACAAGGAGGGAAAACAGTACACCTCTCTGAACAGTGTCTGGGAGGCTGTGGATGCTGCTGCACGCAATGTTGATGGTGACCAGATCAAAACACTGACAGAATCCATGGATGGCAGGCTTTTGAGTGTCCTTGCAAAGAAAGGTGGCTATATTGGTCACTGATTTGTTTTTGTTTTGTTTTTGAATGTCAGAAATGTATATTTGTGAATGTTGAGATGTTATATTGGTTTCACTGGTAAAAATAAATAATTGAAATGGGTATATATTTGTTTTTTGTTAAGTTGCCTAATAATTATGCACAGTAATAGTCACCTGCACACACAGATATCCCCCTAAAATAGCTAAAACTAAAAACTACTTCCAAAAATATTCAGCTTTGATATTAATGAGTTTTTTGGGTTCATTGAAAACATGGTTGTTGTTCAATAATAAAATTAATCCTCAAAAATACAACTTGCCTAATAATTCTGCACTCCCTGTAGTTAGCGTTCACCAAGCAAAGTAAAAAGTAGTTAAGTCTGTTAAAAATAATTAATCGCCAATAAAAACCCTGATGTAGGGTATTGCACTCAATTATTTATTTTTTTAACTCTATATGACAGCGATATTTGTGGCCTAAATTTCACAGTCACTTATGCACGTCTAATCCCAGATGTGCACTATATCAGAGGGTTTTTTAACCCCAGTAAGCAAAAAGCTGTATTTCTGGCCTAAATGTGACACTCACTTATGCACGTGTAATCCCAGATGTGCAGTATATCAGAGGGTTTTTTCACCCCAGTAAGCAAAAAGCCATATTTCTGGCCTAAATGTGACAATCACTTATGCATGTGTAATCCCAGATGTGCAGTATATCAGATGCTTTTTTCACCCCAGTATGCCAAAGCCATATTTCTGGCCTAAATGTGACAGTCACTTATGCACGTGTAATCCCAGATGTGCAGTATATCAGAGGGGTTTTTCAGCCCAGTATGCCAAAGCCGTATTTCTGGCCTAAATGTGACAATCACTTATGCACGTGTAATCCCAGATGTGCAGAATATCAGAGGGTTTTTTCACCCCAGTATGCCAAAGCCGTATTTCTGGCCTAAATGTGACAATCACTTATGCATGTGTAATCCCAGATGTGCAGAATATCAGAGGGTTTTTTTCAGCCCAGTATGCCAAAGCCGTATTTCTGGCCTAAATGTGACAATCACTTATGCACGTGTAATCCCAGATGTGCACTATATCAGAGGGTTTTTTCAGCCCAGTATGCCAAAGCCGTATTTCTGGCCTAAATGTGACAGTCACCTATGCACGTTTAATCCCAGATGTGCAGTATCTCAGAGGCTTTTTTCAGCCCAGTTTGCCAAAGCCGTATTTCTGGCCTAAATGTTACAATCACTTATGCACGTGTAATCCCAGATGTGTAGTATATCAGAGGCTTTTTTTCAGCCCAGTATGCCAAAGCCGTATTTCTGGCCTAAATGTGACAATCACTTATGCATGTGTAATCCCAGATGTGCAGTATATCAGAGGGTTTTTTTCAGCCCAGTATGCCAAAGCCGTATTTCTGGCCTAAATGTGACAATCACTTATGCATGTGTAATCCCAGATGTGCAGTATATCAGAGGGTTTTTTCACCCCAGTATGCCAAAGCCGTATTTCTGGCCTAAATGTGACAATCACTTATGCACGTGTAATCCCAGATGTGCACTATATGAAACAGATGGATTTTTTTCACCCCAGTAAGCAAAAAGCTGTATTTCTGGACTTGCAGACATGCAGATAGCCTGTGTTGGTGCGCTATCGTTGCATAAAATGGCTGCCGATTATGTATTGATATTGACTAACTGAAGAAAAAAAAATTGTTTTCAGTAGTAGTTGGCTCAGGGCAGGCTTAAAAAAATTGTGCACCCACAAAACACATTTGCTGTAGATCGCTGAGTAAAGAAGCAGTTCTGTATCTTCATAAAATTTCTCCCTGATCTCTCCCTCACAGCAGCTGCAGCCTCTCCCTACACTAATCCGAGCAGAGTGACGGGCGGCGCTACGTGACTCCAGCTTAAATAGAGGCTGGGTCACATGCTACAGTTGGCCAATCACAGCCATGCCAATAGTAGGCATGGCTGTGATGGCCTTTTGGGGCAAGTAGTATGACGCTTGTAGATTGGCTGCTTTGCAGCCTTTCAAAAAGCGCCATAAAAATCGCCGAACACCGAACCCGAACTTTTACGGAAATGTTTGGGTCCGGGTGCCGAAAACCCTAAAGTTCGGTACGAACCCGAACATTACAGTTTGGGTTCGCTCAACTCTATTTTTTGTAGATGGCAGCAGATATATGGGTGAGGATGGCCGATTTCATACTGGATATGCAGTGGTCACGCAACATGAGGTAGTACTGGCTGAACCACTCCCTCCTCACATGTCAGCACAGGAGGCTGAGTTGAAGGCAGTCTCTGAAGCGTGTAAAATGGCACAAGGTAAACAAGCAAATATTTTTACAGACTCCAGGTACGGGTTTGGTATTGCACATGATTATGGCCCTATTTGGAGAGCCAGGGACTTCCTTACCTCTGCAGATCAACCTATAAAGAACAAAGACTCAGTGTTTGAACTAATTAACTCACTACTGCTTCCAGAGGAAGTAGCCATTGTCAAGGTTAAGGCACATACCAGACAACAATTAAACCCGTGAGGCTAGGGGCAACAACAAAAGAGGCAGCAGTGAAGCCTTGGAAACCCGAGGTAATCCGTGTCGGCGTCCTGGAGCCTCACCACATGTCTGAAGACGTGTTGATTAAACTGTCTGCACAGGCAGATGAAGGAGAAAAGAGCTCCTGGACTCAGAGAGGAGCAGTGCCGAATGGGCAGGGACTCTGGGAAGTGTCAGGAAAAATATGCCTACCCAGAGCCCTCTATCCTATGATGGCACAGGAGGCCCACGGGCCAACACACCAAGTAAAGGGTGCTATGGTGAGCACGGTACTGAAGAGATGGGTCACATCTGGTTTCTCCACTATTGCCAGTAGATTTGTAGAAGGCTGTATGATCTGTGCTCTAAACAACCCCGGACAGGTAGTTAAGACACCTCAGAAACATACACCTAGGCCATTTTACCTATTCCAGAGACTGCAAATAGACTATATACAGTTACCGAAGGTAGGAACATACGAATATGTGCTTGTGTGCGTTGATCTCTTTTCAGGATGGCCGGAGGCTTAGCCTGTATCTACTACAAATGCCAAGAATACTGCAAAGAAGCTGGTTAGTGAACTTGTGTGCAGGTATGGAGTCCCTGAAGTGATAGAATCAGACAGAGGAAGCCATTTCACAGGGGATGTGATGGGAACCTTGGGGGTCACTCAGGCCTTACACACGGCCTATCCAGCGGCCGTGTGGAAAGACTGAATGGCACTATTAAAAATCCAGAAGGCTATGAAGGAGACCGGGAAGCCCAGGACTGAGTGTCTCCCTCTTGCCCTGTATTCCATCTGCACCACCCCAGGAAAAAGGTCTGGCCTATCCCCATATGAAATCTTGTTTAGTTCTGTACCCAAACTGGGGCTGTATTTTCCTGAATAATTGCAGCTCCAGACTGACAGCATGGATGTCCGATCAGGCAGAAGTTATCTAGAGTCAACAAAGCAGCAGCAGGGCCTCTCCTGGCTAACGTTTCCAAATCCTGAATACCGCAGTGACATTTCCTGTAATTTTTTATTACTGATTCCAATAACAAGGCATCTTAAGAGTCCTGTATTGTTCTTTATCACGAGTCGGGAGTGTGTGATTTGCGCGCCACCCGCATGCGTTCTTTGGATGTGATAGCCGTTTCTCAGGCTCCTTATCCGGAATCAAACACTGATTCCACGTTACCCGTAGTTTACAATGGTTTTGAGATGACAATTACATCGAAAGTTGATAGGCCAGACATCCGAATGGATCGTCACAGTCACGGGGACGAGCCATCGGCCCCAGGTTAACTAGAGTCACCAATGCGGCAGCAGGCCACCGCCCATAATGTTTTAGATGGTCAGATCAGCAGGCCCTTGCTCCTAATGTTTTTGAGGGTCACCCACAGGTTGGAGCACAATCATAAACAAGTGTTTGCTTCCATTCCAGATCCAGACTCAGTGGAAGGGGCACACCCACTGGTGCCTGGTGATTGGGTTGTCATAAAAAGGCTGTCACGGTGGACGTGCACTCAGACTAACAGTTAAACCACCAACCAGGCTCTAGGCGAGAGACAGGGGAAGGGTCACCTCCTAACTTATCCCTGACCTCTCTCCCTGCACTGCTCAGCCCACATGCATACCTTTGTGGTAGGTATGAAGTGTCCCCGTGCCTGGACTGAAACACTAAATTCCCTGAGATGGTGAAGAGGGGAAATAGGAGCAGCCTGCTCGCACAGAACCTGGATGGGGAAGATGACACCAAACAATCAAACAAGAAACCACACTTATCTCTCTGCGCTGGAACAGACAACCTTCCTCTCCAGCTTCCAAGACAAAAGTGAATAATATAATCCGCTCAGAGCACTGGGGTGGAGAGCTATTTAAACTCATAACCCCACCCAGTGCACCTGATGGGAGCAGAGGCGTAACTAGAACTGACTGGGCCCCACAGCAAATTTTTGTACCGGGCCCCCCACACACACTTACACGCTTCTTCACAAACCGCCTCCTCCTGTGCAAACCCTTCTTATATGGATATTTTGTGACTTTTTATTTACTGTATTTATTGTCATTTTTAGCACGACTTTGAATTTTAACATTTACAGTTGCTGACAGAGTTTATATTCAACACAACCCCTTTAAAACCTGCGCTGCAATTGTAATAGACCCGTCTGATTTACCTTTACATATCCACAAGTATTTTAGCCTCTGTACCTTTCATACTGCAGCCATGGACGCAGTCATACACGCACTCTCCACATATACATAGATGCAGTCATACACACACTCTCCACATATACATAGATGCAGTCATACACACACTCTCCACATATACATAGATGCAGTCATACACACACTCTCCACATATACATAGATGCAGTCATACACCCACTCTCCACATATACATAGATGCAGTCATACACCCACTCTCCACATATACATAGATGCAGTCATACACACACTCTCCACATATACATAGATGCAGTCATACACACACTCTCCACATATACATAGATGCAGTCATACACACTCTCCACATATACATAGATGCAGTCATACACACACTCTCCACATACATGAACGCACTCATACACACACTCTTCACATATACATGGACGCACTCATACACACACTCTTCACATATACATGGACGCACTCATACACACACTCTCCACATATACATAGATGCACTCATACACACACTCTCCACATATACATGGACGCACTCATACACACACTCTCCACATATACATAGATGCAGTCATACACACTCTCCACATACATGGATGCAGTCATACACGCACTCTCCACATACATGGATGCAGTCATACACGCACTCTCCACATATACATGGACGCACCCATACACACACTCTTCACATATACATGGACGCACTCAGGGCCGGCCTTAGGTGTCCAGGCGCCCTGTGCGAGCTAACCTTGTGGCGCCCCCCCCCCCCAAAAAAAAAAAACACTGCTTGTTGCTGGCATCATGGCATAGGCTGGCTGACTATCCAACCAAGTAGTTACCAGCCCACACACCCCAAAGGCCGGTGTTATACTTCCCGACTTCGTGAGATTTCCCTACCCTCGTCACTTTCGGTCGCACCGGACATGACGTGAGGAGGTGTGCAGCGCCGCGCAGGCGCACAACGTCAGGTTAGGGAAGTATCACAGCAGAGTGCGCATGCGCCAGGAGTCTCGCCGGCGGTTAGGGTAGGGAAAAACTATGGGCCAGTGCGCAGGCGCAGTGATCGGATGGATGTTCTCAGCTGAACATCGGCCGACACTGCGCATGCACCGGGAGCCTCATCAGCGGTTAGGGAAGAGAAAAATTACGTACGGGCCAGTGCTTTTTCCCTACCCTAATCGCTGGTGAGGCTCCCAGCGCATGCGCAGTGTCGGCCGGTGTCCTGCTGAGAACATCCATCCGATCACCGCACCTGTGCACTGGCCCATAATTTTTCCCTACCCTAACCGCCGGTGAGGCTCCCAGCGCATGCACACTCTGCTGTGAAATTTCCCTAACCCATCGTTGTGCGCAGTGCGCCCCCCCAATATAATAAACATTGGTGGCACAGTGCGCCCCCCCCAACACCCCAGTATAATAAACATTGGTGGCACAGTGCGCCCCCCAACACCCCAGTATAATAAACATTGGTGGCGCAGTGCGCCCCCCAACACCCCAGTATAATAAACATTGGTGGCACAGTGCGCCCCCCCCAACACCCCAGTATAATAAACATTGGTGGCGCAGTGCGCCCCCCCAACACCCCAGTATAATAAACATTGGTGGCGCAGTGCGCCCCCCCAACACCCCAGTATAATAAACATTTGCGCAGTGCGCCCCCCCAATATAATAAACATTGGTGGCGCAGTGTGCCCCCCCAACACCCCAGTATAATAAACATTGGCGCAGTGCGCCCCCCTCAATATAATAAACATTGGTGGCGCAGTGCGCCCCCCCCAACACCACAGTATAATAAACATTGGTGGCGCAGTGCGCCCCCCCTCAATATAATAAACATTGGTGGCGCAGTGCGCCCCCCCTCAATATAATAAACATTGGTGGCGCAGTGCGCCCCCCCTCAATATAATAAACATTGGTGGCGCAGTGTGCCCCCCCTCAATATAATAAACATTGGTGGCGCAGTGGGCAGTGCCAATGAGGGTTAAAAAATTAAAAAAATTATTAACTCACCTCCTCCAATTGATCGTCTTCTGTTCTTTCTTTATGACCTGTCAAAGGACCTGTGGTGACATCACTGTGCTCATCACATGATACATCACATGATCCATCACCATGGTAATGGGTCATGTGATGAGCTCAGTGACATCACCACAAAGAAGAAAGACCGGCAGCTACGCGATCAACTGGAGGAGGTGAGTTAATTTTTTTTAATTATTTTTTAACCCTCATTGGCACTTCCCACTGAGCCACCAATGTTTCTTATACTGGGGGGGGGGCGCACTGTGCCACCAACGTTTCCTATACAAATACAGGAGGCGGGTGCCGGAATCAAATAGCCGGCACCCGACCTCTGTGACAGGGAGCTGCGATCAGCGGCAGTTAACCCCTCAGGTACCGCACCTGAAGGGTTAACTCAACTGCCGCTGATCGCAGCTCCCTGTCACAGAGATCGGGTGCCTGCTATTTGATTCCGGCACCCGCCTCCTGTATTTGTATTCAGGTCAGTTTTCTTCATTGGTGGCGCAGTGGCCACAGCCCCTCCCCTCCTCCTCCCGTCTCTCTTCTTATTGGCAGCGGCGGGGGCAGCAGGCAGGTCAGACAGGGGAGGGGGAGATGGAGGGGGCGCCCCGAGGGAGAACACAAGTACAGCCTCGCCTGCCGCAGATTACATTGCGAGCTGTCGGCCGCCCAGCGCCCCTGTTACTATGGCGCCCTGTGCGGCCGCACAGCCCGCACACCCCAAAGGCCGGCCCTGGACGCACTCATACACACACTCTCCACATATACATAGATGCAGTCATACACGCACTCTCCACATATACATGGACGCAGTCATACACACACTCTCCACATATACATAGATGCACTCATACACGCACTCTCCACATATACATAGATGCAGTCATACACGCACTCTCCACATATACATAGATGCAGTCATACACGCACTCTCCACATATACATAGATGCAGTCATACACGCACTCTCCACATATACATAGATGCAGTCATACACGCACTCTCCACATATACATAGATGCAGTCATACACGCACTCTCCACATATACATAGATGCAGTCATACACGCACTCTCCACATATACATAGATGCAGTCATACACACACTCTCCACATACACTGCGTGCAGAATTATTAGGCAAATGAGTATTTTGACCACAACATCCTCTTTATGCACGTTGTTTTACTCCAAGCTGTATAGGCTCGAAAGCCTACTACCAATTAAGCATATTAGGTGATGTGCATCTCTGTAATGAGAAGGGGTGTGGTCTAATGACATCAACACCCTATATTAGGTGTGCATAATTATTAGGCAACTTCCTTTCCTTTGGCAAAATGGGTCAAAAGAAGGACTTGACAGGCTCAGAAAAGTCAAAAATAGTGAGATATCTTGCAGAGGGATGCAGCACTCTTAAAATTGCAAAGCTTCTGAAGCGTGATCATCGAACAATCAAGCGTTTCATTCAAAATAGTCAACAGGGTCGCAAGAAGCGTGTGGAAAAACCAAGGCGCAAAATAACTGCCCATGAACTGAGAAAAGTCAAGCGTGCAGCTGCCAAGATGCCACTTGCCACCAGTTTGGCCATATTTCAGAGCTGCAACATCACTGGAGTGCCCAAAAGCACAAGGTGTGCAATACTCAGAGACATGGCCAAGGTAAGAAAGGCTGAAAGACGACCACCACTGAACAAGACACACAAGCTGAAACGTCAAGACTGGGCCAAGAAATATCTCAAGACTGATTTTTCTAAGGTTTTATGGACTGATGAAATGAGAGTGAGTCTTGATGGGCCAGATGGATGGGCCCGTGGCTGGATTGGTAAAGGGCAGAGAGCTTCAGTCCGACTCAGACGCCAGCAAGGTGGAGGTGGAGTACTGGTTTGGGCTGGTATCATCAAAGATGAGCTTGTGGGGCCTTTTCGGGTTGAGGATGGAGTCAAGCTCAACTCCCAGTCCTAATGCCAGTTTCTGGAAGACACCTTCTTCAAGCAGCGGTACAGGAAGAAGTCTGCATCCTTCAAGAAAAACATGATTTTCATGCAGGACAATGCTCCATCACACGCGTCCAAGTACTCCACAGCGTGGCTGGCAAGAAAGGGTATAAAAGAAGAAAATCTAATGACATGGCCTCCTTGTTCACCTGATCTGAACCCCATTGAGAACCTGTGGTCCATCATCAAATGTGAGATTTACCAGGAGGGAAAACAGTACACCTCTCTGAACAGTGTCTGGGAGGCTGTGGTTGCTGCTGCACGCAATGTTGATGGTGAACAGATCAAAACACTGACAGAATCCATGGATGGCAGGCTTTTTAGTGTCCTTGCAAAGAAAGGTGGCTATATTGGTCACTGATTTGTTTTTGTTTTGTTTTTGAATGTCAGAAATGTATATTTGTGAATGTTGAGATGTTATATTGGTTTCACTGGTAAAAATAAATAATTGAAATGGGTATATATTTGTTTTTTGTTAAGTTGCCTAATAATTATGCACAGTAATAGTCACCTGCACACACAGATATCCCCCTAAAATAGCTAAAACTAAAAACAAACTAAAAACTACTTCCAAAAATATTCAGCTTTGATATTAATGAGTTTTTTGGGTTCATTGAGAACATGGTTGTTGTTCAATAATAAAATTAATCCTCAAAAATACAACTTGCCTAATAATTCTGCACTCCCTGTACATGGACGCAGTCATACACGCACTCTCCACATATACATAGATGCAGTCATACACGCACTCTCCACATATACATAGACGCACTCATACACACACTCTCCACATATACATAGATGCAGTCATACACGCACTCTCCACATATACATAGACGCACTCATACACACACTCTCCACATATACATAGATGCAGTCATACACGCACTCTCCACATATACATAGATGCACTCATACACACACTCTCCACATATACATAGACGCAGTCATACACACACTCTCCACATATACATGGACGCAGTCATACACGCACTCTCCACATATACATAGATGCAGTCATACACACACTCTCCACATATACATAGATGCACTCATACACACACTCTCCACATATACATAGATGCATTCATACACACACTCTCCACATATACATGGACGCAGTCATACACGCACTCTCCACATATACATAGATGCACTCATACACACACTCTCCACATATACATAGACGCAGTCATACACACACTCTCCACATATACATAGATGCATTCATACACACACTCTCCACATATACATAGATGCAGTCATACACACACTCTCCACATATACATAGACGCAGTCATACACACACTCTCCACATATACATAGATGCATTCATACACACACTCTCCACATATACATAGATGCACTCATACACACACTCTCCACATATACATAGATGCATTCATACACACACTCTCCACATATACATAGATGCAGTCATACACGCACTCTCCACATATACATAGATGCACTCATACACACACTCTCCACATATACATAGATGCAGTCATACACGCACTCTCCACATATACATAGATGCACTCATACACACACTCTCCACATATACATAGACGCAGTCATACACACACTCTCCACATATACATGGACGCAGTCATACACGCACTCTCCACATATACATAGATGCAGTCATACACACACTCTCCACATATACATAGATGCACTCATACACACACTCTCCACATATACATAGATGCAGTCATACACACACTCTCCACATATACATAGATGCAGTCATACACGCACTCTCCACATATACATAGATGCAGTCATACACACACTCTCCACATATACATAGATGCATTCATACATGTGCTCACCATATACATAGATGCACTCATACACACACTCTCCACATATACATAGATGCACTCATACACACACTCTCCACATATACATAGATGCAGTCATACACACACTCTCCACATACAGGGGCGCACTCATACACATACTCTTCATATACAGGGGCGCACTCATACACACAGTCACCACATACATGGACGCACACATATACAATACACATATATAGACACCCAGCTTTCCTGCTGTGCCTCTCCCGCATACTCTAATGCCTCTGCACTGGTGCCATGCAGGATAGCAGGGAAGCTGGATGACATTTCATGATATAATTCACCCAGCTTTCCTACTTTACTGCAGGTCACATGTGCACAGTCAGGGAAAGCTGAATATAACCCCAGTTCCCATGACACTCACATCACTGGTGCAGTTGTGGCAATGCAACTGATGTTCAGCTTGCCGGGCAGGGAAGGTTCAAGCTGCAGGAATCGCGGGTAGAAAAGGGGGCGGGGCTATTATAGCTCCGCCCACATCGGGCTGTTGCTGGTCAGTGTCCATCATAAGAACTGAGGAGGGGGAGAGGCGGAGCAATGTCACTGATGTCAGGTCAGAGGTGCAAGTGCAGGAGAAGTCAGCTGCTCTGACAGGGGCCCGGGGTGACGAAGTACAGTGACTGCTCCCGGGCCCCTTCTGAGCTCGGGCCCCGAAGCAGCTGCTTCCCCTGCTTCCCTGATAGTTACGCCACTGGATGGGAGGCGGATCCAGCACGGCTCCAAAACAAAACACTAAACTCGTGCTGCTATCCTGGCCGACCTCCGCACAACGTCAGGACAGGGCATGACAAAGGCACGTGGGAAAGACATTTGAGCCCAGATTTGATGGTCTCTTCCAAGTTTTGTTAAAGACTGAAACTGCTGTAAAAGTTGAAGGAAAACCCAACTGGATATGCAGCACGCCAGACCTGCAGGGTATAGCGACTGTGAGGTCACGGTATGGGCAATCAAGGGTTACTCACTTTTCTGAGGAGAACCCTGGGCAGGCATGCGGCAGTGAATGAGAGGCAGACACTAGTTCCTCTGGGGCACACTCTGTAGATAGGGACCAGGCCTGATGGTATGTGAGGTACCCGGGTGTTGTAGGTGTTTTGAGTGCCTTAGGTAAGGTCCCTTTAAGGTTCGTGACGCCAGTGCCTGTAACGGTGGCACACAGTTGGTGAACTAAACGTTGCTTTACTTGGTGGAAAAACAGTCCAACTTTGTACAGACAGTTACAGTTGATAAAGATGATGCAGTCCCTTGAACAATACTCCACAAGCAGGTTTCCTTTCAATAATGGCAGGTATAAATCATGCAAGATACTTGGAGGGCAAACAGTTAATGCTTTGCAGTGCAATGATGCTCTATCCCCTTCAGCTATTCGAGCTGGCTGGATCCCAAGGTCCGGATGCCTAATTGCTGGCTTTAATCCTTGGTATATAAATCCTTCCTCCAGTATTGACCCTTGCTCTTTACTTTATAGTACTTCTGCCCGTCAGGTTACTTATCTGAACTTGTATTATCCTTGCTTGGTAGGGAAGCTGCAGGTTTCTCCCAGGAGGTTCTGTCCTACTACTGGGGTATCTCCACTGAGCTATTCCTAGCCTCAGGAGCTTCAGGTTGACTAAGTGACTCCTCTAGTCCCCTGGAATACACTAACTCTCCCCTGTCTGGGCCTACCTATATATAACTAGGGCTCTCTAGCTCCCTCTAACGCCTGGGAGGCTAAACTGCACCCTGACAGGCCTCACACCCAGATAACACAGGGAAATACAACACATGACAGTAAATGCAATAAACACATTAACCCTTGTGTAGTGCCCACCTTTACCTAGTGGGACACTACATACACCCACGCTATGACGTTGCCCGTCCTTTGGAAGCGGCAACCTGAAAGACAAATGAGAACATGCACATACAGCAATCATCTTTACCTAGTGGGACACTACAGATACACGCTTCTCATTGCAAGAAATTCTTGGAACCACAGGATGAGGGTCCTTCTGTTGGCAGTGACTCTGACCTTAAGCATGTCAGCAGTGTTTCATCCACTGAATGATGAATGGGACAATGCTTTGATACGGCACCATCAGTTGCTGTTTGAGGGACTGAATGATCTGCGGGCCCCAATTCCATCAGGGATTCCGCCACCACCTACGTTAGTGGCTCCAACCCCAACTTCTCCTCCTCCGTCTCCTCCTCCACTTCTACCTCCGAATTATCTGCGTGCAGCACCAGTCAGTCTTAAGTCGGTAGCTGGAAGCAGTGTAGCACTGCAGTGGGGAAGCGGCAACAGGCCATTCTGAAGCTAGTCTGCCTAGGTGACAAACAGCACACCACCGCAGAGCTGTGGCAGGGGATAGGAGACCAGACTGAGCTGTGGCTCTCGCCACTCAACCTAGAACCAGGCATGTTTGTGTCTGATAATGGCCGTAACTTGGTGGCGGCTTTGGAGCTCGGCAACCTTAGACACATCCCATGCCTTGCCCACGTATTCAACCTTGTGGTTCAGCGGTTTCTAAAAACATACCCCAATTTGCCTGAGATACTGGTGAAGGTGCGCCGCATGTGTGCACATTTCCGCAAGTCACCGACAGCTTCAGCCGGTCTGTCAACGCTACAGCAGCGCTTGAAATTGCCAGTTCACCCGCTGTTTAATTCCATCTGTTCAGCGTGGATGGGCCGAAGAGGAGGAAGACAATGAGAAGATTGAGAGTCATCCTCCTGATGACGACAGCGAAGTCTCGCCTATTAGTACTCTGGCACACATGGCTGACTTCATGTTCGGCTGCCTTTCCCTCGACCCGCTCGTTATATGCATTTTAAAAAACACTGATTACTGGTTGTTCACCCTTCTCGACCCCCGCTACAAAGAGAACTTCTCATCTCTCATTCCTCTGGTGGAGAGGACGAGCAAAATAGTGCAATATCCTTGGATGTGATAGCCGTTTCTCAGGCTCCTTATCCGGAATCAAACACTGATTCCCCATTACCCGTAGTTTACAATGGTTTTGAGCTGACAATTACATCGAAAGTTGATAGGCCAGACATCTGAATGGATCGTCGCCGTCACGGGGACATGCCATCGGCCCCAGGTTAACTAGAGTCACCAAAAGCGGCAGCAGGTCACAGCCCATAATGTTTTAGATGGTCAGATCAGCAGGCCCTTACTCCTAATGTTTTTGAGGGTCACCAACAGGCGATCAGTCATAATTTTTAAAGGGTGTGTATGATGCCCTCCTTTATGTGATATACAGGTTGTATCGGAGTGCCTCTTCCTTGTAATTTTTGGCAGCACTTGCACTTTATATACAAGTAAATATTCAGGAAAGAATGTTTTCTATCAAATTTTCCTCTAAAATCAATTTTTTCCCCCTTGGTTTTGTGTGGATTATTGTCATTATGTAAAAGTGGCGTACTAGTCGGACAACATAGTTCCCAGCAGCGACCAGCGAGTCCAAGATGCATCCATACATCCTCCCAATGCTGTTACAGAACCATTTCGGTGGTGTTACCAACAATTTCTGACATTTTCTTACGAACCAGGCACCCTCCCCTCTTCAGAGCAGGGGGTACCTGGTTTAATGCTTGGGCTCTCCCATCGGTCAAGCACCCGAATATCACAATGTGTTTGGCCCGAGCACCTGAGCACTACGGCGCTTGATCAACACTAGTCTCCATATTCTGAGAGCCATAGTTTTTTCAGTGCATATGACTTTTTGATCACTTGCTATTACACTTTTTGTTATGTAAAGTGACAGAAAATGGCTTTTTTGACACCATTTTTTTTAGATCAGGCTCTTACGGACAGGGCAATACCTAATATGTCAACTGTTTTTTATTTTTTTTAGATTTAACACAATAATATTTTTGAAACAAAAAAAATCATGTTTTAGTGTCTCCATAGTCTGAGAGCCATAGTTTTTTTGATTGTCTTAGGTAGGGGCTCATTTTTTTCATGAGGTGACAGTTAGATTGGTACTATTTTGGGGGGCATACACCTTTTTATTACTTGGTGTTGCACTTTTAGTGATGTAAGGTGAAAAATGTTTTTTTTTTAGCACCGTTTTTATTTTATTTTTTTGATGGTGTTCGCCTGAGGTCATGTGATATTTTTATAGAGCCGGTCGATACCTAATATGTCTACTTTTCTTTTTTTCCCTACTTTTTTTAAAAAAAAATTACATTATTTTGGGAAAAGGATGCTTTTTTTTTTTTACTTGAAACTTTTAATTTTTTTTGTAAAAAATTATTTTTAAACTTTTTTTTTCACTTTACTTTTTTGTCCCACTCTGGGACTTCAACTTTTTGGGGTCTGATCCCCTTTACAATGCATGACAATACTTCTGTATTGTAATGCATTGGCTGTAAGTGTATTGCACACTGTAATACACTTACAGCCTGCTTCATGTTAGATCCAGGTGGCTGGATCTCACAGGCTCTCCCGGAAGAGAGCCACGATGCCTAAGGAAGGCATCGTGCTGCCTTCCCTGCCATCGGGTCCCCGTCACAGCAGCGCGGGGACCCGATGGCTGCTTCCTCCCTGCACGGACATCGCACGTGCCGCGGTCAGCGCTGACCACGGCTGTGCAGGGGTTAATGCATTGGCATCTGTGATTTCACCGATGCCGGCGCATAGGGCAGGGGTCTGGCTATCAGTGACTGCCGGACCCCTGCCGCTGATTGGGCGGGCGCAGCTATTGCACCCGCCCGATCAGCGTGCCGTACATGTACAGCGCTGGGCGTTAAGTCACGTTTGGCTGCGCCGTACATTTACAGCGCTGGGCGTGAAGGGGTTTAGTGGTTCAAGAGGGGATGCCTTATGATTGTAATTTTGGTATGAACTTTTATGAGGTGGATAATATTACCTTGTAGAGTGTAACCTACACCAGACTATTTTCAACATACTCTATGCTACTGGCTGATGTGCCCCTTGTAGATTTTCTGTATTTGATTTCCATCTTGTCGTTTTCTCCTTGGTGATTAATTTATTCCATGATCTGAACTAATAAAGTTTTCAATTTATATATTTTTATATAATATGGCCGTATGGATTTCTTTAGGGTTTTGCAACCATAATACTGGCAGCAGTGTCCACATAAATAATACTGGCAGCAGTGTCCACATAAATAATACTGGCAGCAGAGTGCACCCATAAATAATACTGGTAGCAGAGTGCACCCATAAATAATACTGGTAGCAGAGTGCAGTGTCCTACTCGTGATCGTGGGCACCGCAAACTAGTTTGATTGCGTTTTATTGTCATATATTATGCCTGTATGCTGTACTTCATCTCATGTCATATTCTCCCATGTCACTATGTGATTGTATGTGTAAGATCCTTTACTCAGGGTGCACTACACTAGTTTCTCCACTAGATGGGGTAGTGTTACAGTGTATATATAGCTTAGCATAGGCCTAGTTAGGTCAGTCTTTTCCTGAAGTCTAGTCAGAGAGCAGCCATGATGTAGCTGCCTGCTGGAGGGAGGCCTCCTGCCTCTCTGCTCTCTCCCTGTTAGCTCCACAGTCCAGGGTTAAAGCCTACAAGATTCAGCCTAGAGGTGAGAAATCTACTTCTATAGCTCTCTCCTCCGGGGTGACCAGTGATAAGCTGCAAACAGCAAGTATTCAAGGTGACTAGTATATTTTATTCAAGTCAAAGGATAGCAAATGGCTTCCCAGGCACCTTTGCAATTAGGTGCAGGACACAGCTTCCGGCATCCACACCTTCAGTTTAAAGGGAATCTGTCACCTATTTCGAGCATATAAAACCGTTAACATAGCAATGTGCAATAAAGTACCTTCATTCCAGCATGTGTCTTCTTTCTTTTATTCAACTTTTCATTTAGATGAAAAAGCAATTTTTCTGATATGCTAATTGTAACGGATCTCCTGGCACCCCGACAGCGTACCTCCGTCGAATGATGCTCCTAGCGCTTCCCGAGGACTCCAAGCACTCCACTTGACACCGCAGACCCCACGAACCGCCGAAGCTTGGTTGAGGTCTCGCAGTCTCCTACCCACCCTGGACCTACGACAAGGTTCCAGGCTCCAGTGGGTGAACCTCTCCTAAATCCAGAGAGCAGGAACAGCTCTTACAAGAGCTAGTAGTTATAGAAAGGGGAGTATAGCAAATCTTCAGCGTATAGCAATCCCCAGTGTCGATCAGTTACCCAAACACCAGCCTCAACATGATGAAGGATAAAACAGGAACTCTTTATTGAACACACAAGCATTGACACACATTTTCCAACAAGGTTACCACCCACAGGGTTTTGTAAAAACAACCAATAAACACGTATAATACAGTAAAACACTCCCACACAAAATCCTCCCCTCTTCCTGTGATACAATTACCTCACACGGGTTAATGTAATCATCACAGGCAGGAGAATACACAATGTCTTCTGTCCTGGAGACAACCGAGGAGTAATTCAATTATCTCTCAGGACAAAGGGAAATCGCCAATACACACGTGGAGACAATAGGACAGACATCACTACTCAAATATACAATGTCCCACCCTTTACAGTACACATAGACATTTAACATATCCCAAAATGGCACGAATTAGACCAGGGGTTTAAAAGTTTAGCATGGGCTGATGAGAGGGCCCATAATCCTGGGGCACAAGGCTGGCAAACAGGCCCCTCCAAAACCCAGTGGCGAGGTTGGTTTCGCCACACTAATTAATTCTCAAGGTGCCCAGAGGGGCGTTATTACTCTCCTCTAGTGCCCAGTAACGCCCCCCTGCAGTGCCCAGCCCGCCTTTCTTCCAAGCCCAGCACGCCTCTTAAGAAATAAATTTACCAAAATAATCCTTGCCGAACGGCGCCGCCCCCTCCACTACGTCATGTAATTTATTCACCCCACCATCCTTGCGTCCTCCTTTCTTGGCCTCTGAAATCCTGCACAGCCGCAGTATCGCTGACTGCCTGGGCCTGTACGATGCTCCTGGATCCTGAGGCAACAGCGCTCTAATTACGTCACCGGGCTCGGCGCATGCCCAGTGACACTATTGAGGCTGTTGCCCTCAGGACCAGGAGTATCGTACAGGCGCAGGCAGTCAGCGATACTGCGGCTGCGCGGGATTTCGGAGGCCAAGAAAGGAGGACGCAAGGATGGTGGGGTGAATAAATTACATGACGTAGTGGAGGTGGCGGCGCCGTTCGGAGAGTATGTGGGAGTACATTTATTTCTTAAGAG
This sequence comes from Bufo bufo, assembly GCF_905171765.1. NCBI lineage: Eukaryota > Metazoa > Chordata > Amphibia > Anura > Bufonidae > Bufo > Bufo bufo. Next base: position 788,964,858 of record NC_053389.1, on the reverse strand, counting down.
GCGTGCTGGGCTTGGAAGAAAGGCAGGCTGAGCACTGCAGGGGGGCGTTACTGGGCACTAGAGGAGAGAAATAATGCCCCTCTAGGCACATTGAGGCTTAATTAGCATATCAGAAAAATCGCTTTTTCATCTAAATGAAAAGTTTAATAAAAGAAGGAAGACACATGCTGGAATGAAGGTACTTTATTGAACATTGCTATGTTAAAGGTTTTATATAGGTGACAGATTCCCTTTAAACCCTGAGGACAGTTAGGCCAACTGTCAGAAAAGCACTGGAAATAGAGGTTCAAGGATTCTGAAAATCACCTTTAATTCAGGTTAGAATAAGGCGAGAGTTAATACCAGCCTAAGACTTTTATACTTCAAAAGCCTAGTCTGAAGCAGTATCTTTCATATACACTCACCTAAAGAATTATTAGGAACACCATACTAATACGGTGTTGGACCCCCTTTTGCCTTCAGAACTGCCTTAATTCTACGTGGCATTGATTCAACAAGGTGCTGATAGCATTCTTTAGAAATGTTGGCCCATATTGACAGGATAGCATCTTGCAGTTGATGGAGATTTGAGGGATGCACATCCAGGGCACGAAGCTCCCGTTCCACCACATCCTAAAGATGCTCTACTGGGTTGAGATCTGGTGACTGTGGGGGCCATTTTAGTACAGTGAACTCATTGTCATGTTCAAGAAACCAATTTGAAATGATTTGAGCTTTGTGACATGGTGCATTACCTGCTGGAAGTAGCCATCAGAGGATGGATACATGTTCTCATTCTGTTTACACCAAATTCGGACTCTACCATTTGAATGTCTCAACAGAAATCGAGACTCATCAGACCAGGCAACATTTTTCCAGTCTTCAACAGTCCAATTTTGGTGAGCTCGTGCAAATTGTAGCCTCTTTTTTCTATTTGTAGTGGATATGAGTGTTACCCGGTGGGGTCTTCTGCTGTTGTAGCCCATCCGCCTCAAGGTTGTGCGTGTTGTGGCTTCACAAATGCTTTGCTGCATACCTCGGTTGTAACGAGTGGTTATTTTAGTCAACGTTGCTCTTCTATCAGCTTGAATCAGTCAGCCCATTCTCCTCTGACCTCTAGCATCCACAAGGCATTTTCGCCCACAGGACTGCCGCATACTGGATGTTTTTCCCTTTTCACACCTTTCTTTGTAAACCCTAGAAATGGTTGTGCGTTAAAATCCCAGTAACTGAGCAGATTGTGAAATACTCAGACCGGCCCATCTGGCATCAACAACCATGCCACACTCAAAATTGCTTAAATCACCTTTCTTTCCCATTCTGACATTTAGTTTGGAGTTCAGGAGATTGTCTTGACCAGGACCACCCCCCTAAATGCATTGAAGCAACTGCCATGTGATTGGTTGACTAGATAATTGCATTAATGAGAAATAGAACAGGTGTTCCTAATAATTCTTTAGGTGAGTGTATATAAAAGACAAAGACCCTGTTTTATCTGAGGACTTACATTACCCTACCCCTGTATGCATGAGAGACTGTATTTCATATCTGGATGTACTAGAGACTGTTTAATACTTGGATGTAACCGTTATCAGGAGCAACGTTCAGTAAAAGTTATAAGCTGGATTGCATCATCCTTGTCTCAGCCTTCAATTCCTCAGTTAACACTACAGTAAATGGTTGTACCACTATAAAAGGTACTGGCGTCACGACTACAAGGGACCTTGCCATAGGCACATTAATACAGACCATCGCGGGCTCCTCGAATCACCATCTGGCCAGTGTCCCTTACACCAGAGTGTGCCCCAGAGAATCCTTGTGCCGTTCTCCTCATCACTTGTGCGAACCTGCCCAGGGATGACATAACCGCGAGTCACCAGAACTGTATTTACCTCGGCCCACCTAATGCTCACACCGTGACCTCACATATAATTCCCCGGTCGGTCTGGCATACTGCATAAAATAAATCTTGGCGTCACCATGAACAGGATTCATTCCTTTGTGCCTTTAATGAACTGTGTGAACAGGATTTGCAAACCCCTGCGCCATTATAGCCTGCCTATTGTGAATGAGCCCCAACTGTTTGATTGCTTTTATTGTACCAAAGGACTGTTTGGGCTGCTTAGAGACTGTCTGCATGTATTGCGCTACACTTCTACTACAAAACCTCATTTTTAAAACTGCAAAATTGGGAATTTTTCAAAAGTCAATAGCGCTGCTTGCTCTGTTTGAATGGACTGTTTTGCACTTAATATGGCTGCCTAAAGGACTTGTAATTGTTTCCCGTGCCAACACAGAGGAGCCTGGCAGGAAAAATTAAGTCACACCCCCTCTTTGCATGGATTAGAATATGTGCGCCGCCTCCCCGTTACTGGAGTACCTAGGGGGCGTGCAAGAGACAAGGTAGAGCCTGCCCGAGCAATTGGATGGCCTGCTACGCAATCTTCTGCCTTTGGACATGTTGGAAGAGACTGCGTTACCAAAGATGTCAGAGAGCGGAGCAACCAGAGAGACTCCTGCGTCTAGAGAGCCACAGCCCGGGCCTGCCTATTGTCCGGGATCGGAGAGGCCGCCCTACCCCTGCCTGCAGCCATGTGGAAGTTTTCCCAGGCCTAGTCCTTTGTGGCCTGCTCTGATGGAGGAAATACGCTCCGCTGCGGTGCGCAAGACGAATCAAACCAAAATATATTTTGAGGAAGTCCCCAAAGCCATTGACGAAAACCCTCGAGACTGTCAGCCCCGCCTAGAACGGAGGTCGGGCATTGTCATCACCTTTGACGAGGACCGTGGTTTTGGCTTTATAAAAGACCTCACTACTGTCCGCGACCTATATGTCAACCGAAGGTCCGTCAAACGGAGCTACTTACGGGGGTATCTGAATAACCTCTGGGAGGGAGAGCAAGTGGAATTCACCCCCGCTGAGGGCATGAGGGGTCCATATGCTACGGCGGTGACTCGCCCGCGGCGTAAGCCAGAGAATTGGGAGGACCCAGATGATATTTTATTCCCAGACACTGAGCCAGAGGTCCAACTTGAGCCTGCCCGAACCACCTACCAAGAGAGAGCTGCATTTGTCGGGCCTAACATCTTCTGGCAGCCGACGGTATTGGAGAAGCCGGCCAGCCCGTATCCATCACCAGAGCTTCCCCATAAAGACAGAACTCAGGAGGACATCGTGAGACTGGAGCAGTTCCACGCTTGCCTTGAAGGAGTGCGACAAGAGAGGGAGCTTCACACAACCGCTGAGCTTGATGCTTTCCACGGTGCCCAACAAGCAAATGTGGAGGAGCAGATTGCCAGATTGGAGGCCCATCTGGAGGGCATGCGCCAGGTCTCTGCGCTCCGACCAACTCAGCCCCAGCGCAATGGCTGTGACCCAGACTCAACCAAGGAGGCTCAACAAAAAGAGGGAAACTGTCAAGACACACGCGCCCCATCCACTAACTCTGCTACATCAGAGCCTACTGCTACTATTCCTGTGGTTCCAGTATCTACCAGAGCTGTTCCCCATATTGCTGCATCTATGAAGGACCTTTCATATGCCGCCTGCTGGGTCCGTACGCGGAAGATATCTGCACCAAAACCTGTAGATCCAGCACAATGGGTAGGTCCCTTTCCAGTTTTACTACCTGCAAGTACAGTTTCATGGATTGATCCTATATATGACCCGAATTACTGGCCACAGAGCAGAGCCTGGATTCATCATCCACGATGACCAGGGTGGAATGGACACCTACTTGTAAGTAGGCCTGTTAGGCCAACACCTACACCATGATATCTTAACCACCTCAGCCCCCAGTGCTTAAACACCCTGAAAGACCAGGCCACTTTTTACACTTCTGACCTACACTACTTTCACCGTTTATTGCTCGGTCATGCAACTTACCACCCAAATGAATTTTACCTCCTTTTCTTCTCACTAATAGAGCTTTCATTTGGTGGTATTTCATTGCTGCTGACATTTTTACTTTTTTTGTTATTAATCGAAATTTAACGATTTTTTTGCAAAAAAATGACATTTTTCACTTTCAGTTGTAAAATTTTGCAAAAAAAACGAGATCCATATAGAAATTTTGCTCTAAATTTATTGTTCTACATGTCTTTGATAAAAAAAAAAATGTTTGGGTAAAAAAAAAAATGGTTTGGGTAAAAGTTATAGCGTTTACAAACTATGGTACAAAAATGTGAATTTCCGCTTTTTGAAGCAGCTCTGACTTTCTGAGCACCTGTCATGTTTCCTGAGGTTCTACAATGCCCAGACAGTACAAACACCCCACAAATGACCCCATTTCGGAAAGTACACACCCTAAGGTATTCGCTGATGGGCATAGTGAGTTCATAGAACTTTTTATTTTTTGTCACAAGTTAGCGGAAAATGCTGATTTTTTTTTTCTTACAAAGTCTCATATTCCACTAACTTGTGACAAAAAATAAAAACTTCCATGAACTCACTATGCCCATCAGCGAATACCTTGGGGTCTCTTCTTTCCAAAATGGGGTCACTTGTGGGGTAGTTATACTGCCCTGGCATTCTAGGGGCCCAAATGTGTGGTAAGGAGTTTGAAATCAAATTCTGTAAAAAATGACCTGTGAAATCCGAAAGGTGCTCTTTGGAATATGGGCCCCTTTGCCCACCTAGGCTGCAAAAAAGTGTCACACATCTGGTATCTCCGTACTCAGGAGAAGGTGGGGAATGTGTTTTGGGGTGTCATTTTATATATACCCATGCTGGGTGAGAGAAATATCTTGGCAAAAGACAACTTTTCCCATTTTTTTATACAAAGTTGGCATTTGACCAAGATATTTATCTCACCCAGCATGGGTATATGTAAAATGACACCCCAAAACACATTCCTCAACTTCTCCTGAATACAGAGATACCAGATGTGTGACACTTTTTTGCAGCCTAGGTGGGCAAAGGGGCCCATATTCCAAAGAGCACCTTTCGGATTTCACAGGTCATTTTTTACAGAATTTGATTTCAAACTCCTTACCACACATTTGGGCCCCTAGAATGCCAGGGCAGTATAACTACCCCACAAGTGACCCCATTTTGGAAAGAAGACACCCCAAGGTATTCCGTGAGGGGCATGGCGAGTTCCTAGAATTTTTTATTTTTTGTCACAAGTTAGTGGAAAATGATGATTTTTTTTTTTTTTTCATACAAAGTCTCATATTCCACTAACTTGTGACAAAAAATAAAAACTTCCATGAACTCACTATGCCCATCAGCGAATACCTTGGGGTCTCTTCTTTCCAAAATGGGGTCACTTGTGGGGTAGTTATACTGCCCTAGCATTCTAGGGGCCCAAATGTGTGGTAAGGAGTTTGAAATCAAATTCTGTAAAAAATGACCTGTGAAATCCGAAAGGTGCTCTTTGGAATATGGGCCCCTTTGCCCACCTAGGCTGCAAAAAAGTGTCACACATCTGGTATCTCTGTATTCAGGAGAAGTTGAGGAATGTGTTTTGGGGTGTCTTTTTACATATACCCATGCTGGGTGAGATAAATATCTTGGTCAAATGCCAACTTTGTATAAAAAAAATGGGAAAAGTTGTCTTTTGCCAAGATATTTCTCTCACCCAGCATGGGTATATATAAAATGACACCCCAAAACACATTCCCCACCTTCTCCTGAGTACGGAGATACCAGATGTGTGACACTTTTTTGCAGCCTAGGTGGGCAAAGTGGCCCATATTCCAAAGAGCACCTTTCGGATTTCACAGGTCATTTTTTACAGAATTTGATTTCAAACTCCTTACCACACATTTGGGCCCCTAGAATGCCAGGGCAGTATAACTACCCCACAAGTGACCCCATTTTGGAAAGAAGACACCCCAAGGTATTCCGTGAGGGGCATGGCGAGTTCCTAGAATTTTTTATTTTTTGTCACAAGTTAGTGGAAAATGATGTTTTTTTTTTTTTTTTCATACAAAGTCTCATATTCCACTAACTTGTGACAAAAAATAAAAACTTCCATGAACTCACTATGCCCATCAGCGAATACCTTGGGGTCTCTTCTTTCCAAAATGGGGTCACTTGTGGGGTAGTTATACTGCCCTGGCATTCTAGGGGCCCAAATGTGTGGTAAGGAGTTTGAAATCAAATTCTGTAAAAAATGACCTGTGAAATCCGAAAGGTGCTCTTTGGAATGTGGGCCCCTTTGCCCACCTAGGCTGCAAAAAAGTGTCACACATCTGGTATCTCCGTACTCAGGAGAAGTTGAGGAATGTGTTTTGGGGTGTCTTTTTACATATACCCATGCTGGGTGAGATAAATATCTTGGTCAAATGCCAACTTTGTATAAAAAAATGGGAAAAGTTGTCTTTTGCCAAGATATTTCTCTCACCCAGCATGGGTATATGTAAAATGACACCCCAAAACACATTCCCCAACTTCTCCTGAGTACGGAGATACCAGATGTGTGACACTTTTTTGCAGCCTAGGTGGGCAAAGGGGCCCACATTCCAAAGAGCACCTTTCGGATTTCACAGGTCATTTTTTACAGAATTTGATTTCAAACTCCTTACCACACATTTGGGCCCCTAGAATGCCAGGGCAGTATAACTACCCCACAAGTGACCCCATTTTGGAAAGAAGAGACCCCAAGGTATTCGCTGATGGGCATAGTGAGTTCATGGAAGTTTTTATTTTTTGTCACAAGTTAGTGGAATATGAGACTTTGTATGAAAAAAAAAAAAAATCATCATTTTCCACTAACTTGTGACAAAAAATAAAAAATTCTAGGAACTTGCCATGCCCCTCACGGAATACCTTGGGGTGTCTTCTTTCCAAAATGGGGTCACTTGTGGGGTAGTTATACTGCCCTGGCATTTTCCAGGGGCCCTAATGTGTGGTAAGTAGGTAAATGACCTGTGAAATCCGAAAGGTGCTCTTTGGAATGTGGGCCCCTTTGCCCACCTAGGCTGCAAAAAAGTGTCACACATCTGGTATCTCCGTACTCAGGAGAAGGTGGGGAATGTGTTTTGGGGTGTCATTTTACATATACCCATGCTGGGTGAGAGAAATATCTTGGCAAAAGACAACTTTTCCCATTTTTTTATACAAAGTTGGCATTTGACCAAGATATTTATCTCACCCAGCATGGGTATATGTAAAAAGACACCCCAAAACACATTCCTCAACTTCTCCTGAGTACGGAGATACCAGATGTGTGACACTTTTTTGCAGCCTAGGTGGGCAAAGGGGCCCAAATTCCTTTTAGGAGGGCATTTTTAGACATTTGGATACCAGACTTCTTCTCACGCTTTGGGGCCCCTAAAATGCCAGGGCAGTATAAATACCCCACATGTGACCCCATTTTGGAAAGAAGACCCCAAGGTATTCAATGAGGGGCATGGCGAGTTCATTGAACAAAAAAATTTTTTGGCACAAGTTAGCGGAAATTGATTTTTTTGATTTTGTTCTCACAAAGTCTCCCTTTCCGCTAACTTGGGACAAAAATTTCAATCTTTCATGGACTCAATATGCCCCTCAGCGAATACCTTGGGGTGTCTTCTTTCCAAAATGGTGTTATTTGTGGGGTGTTTGTACTGCCCTGGCATTTGAGGGTCTCCGCAATCATTACATGTATGCCCAGCATTAGGAGTTTCTGCTATTCTCCTTATATTGAGCATACAGGTAATGAGATATTTTTTTTCCGTTCAGCCTCTGGGCTGAAAGAAAAAAATGAACGGCACAGATTTCTTCATTCGCATCGATCAATGTGGATGAAAAAATCTCTGCCAAAAAAAGAAAAAGGAGGGGAAAGGCGTCTGCCAGGACATAGGAGCTCCGCCCAACATGCATACCCACTTCAGCTCGTATGCCCTGGCAAACCAGATTTCTCCATTAACATCAATCGATGTGGATGAATAAATCATTGCCGGGATTTTTTTTTTTATATATACAAAGTGTTTGCCAAAGTATATGAACACCGCCACCTCCTCAGCTCATATGCCTCGGCAAACATATCTTTTACTGCAGAGGAGAAATCTCGTCTTGCAGCGCCGCATACACCGACTTGCGTGTAATCTGACAGCAGCGCAATGCTTCTGTCCGAATGCACATCAGTGCTGCAGCTGGTCGATCGGTTGGTCCACCTGGAAGGTAAAAAAAACAAAACAAAAAAGAAAAAACCAGGCCGCAAAGCAATAACTTTATTAACTTTAGAACAGAACATATTAACTTTTTTAAACTATTTTAACTTTTTTACTTACCGGTAATTTTTTTTTTCTTTAGTTTTTTTTACCTTTATAGAACAAACCTCTCCTTCCCCATGGGACAATGTGCAAAGCGCAAATCGCCCAAAGATGTGGCGAAGTACGTTATGCACTTTATCCCAGGTGAAAGGAGAGGTTTGCAGCAGCTGAGAGTAAAAGGGCCCTAATAGCCCTGTGTGCCTGTCCTGTGAGATGCAATCCCTATGCTAGGTGTACCTGTGTGTGGTACTTCCGGAAACACTCACCAAAGCATAGGGCAGGGTGGTCAGGACAGTCAGGACAGAAATAGCTGGTGTCACGCCTTATTCCACTCCTGCTACAGACACGACATCTTTTTCGGGGTGACGGTTGGGTTGAGGTACCAGGAACGACACTGGGGAAATGTCGCTCGTGTAGACGGCTAACTACACTGGTGGATGGGGCCACGGAACCTCCTGGGTAAAGGAGGTTCTCGATGATCTCTTCCTGGAATTTGAGGAAAGATCGTGTTCTCCCAGCCTTACTGTAGAGAACAAAACTATTGTACAGCGCCAATTGAATTAAATATACAGACACCTTCTTATACCAGCGTCTGGTTCTGCGGGAAACTAAATACGGAGACAACATCTGGTCATTGAAGTCCACCCCTCCCATGAGCGCATTATAGTCGTGGACACAGAGGGGCTTTTCAATGACACGGGTTGCTCGCTCAATTTGGATTGTCGTGTCTGCGTGAATGGAGGAGAGCATGTAAACGTCACGCTTGTCTCTCCATTTCACCGCGAGCAGTTCTTCGTTACACAAGGCAGCCCTCTCCCCCCTTGCAAGACGGGTGGTTACAAGCCGTTGGGGGAAGCCCACGCGACTAGTTCGCGCGGTGCCACAGGCGCAAATCCGTTCTAGAAACAAATGCCTAAAGAGGGCCACACTTGTGTAGAAATTGTCCACATAAAGATGGTACCCCTTGCCGAATAAGGGTGACACCAAGTCCCAGACTGTCTTCCCACTGCTCCCCAGGTAGTCAGGGCAACCGACCGGCTCCAGGGTCTGATCTTTTCCCTCATAGATCCGAAATTTGTGGGTATAGCCTGTGGCCCTTTCACAGAGCTTATACAATTTGACCCCATACCGGGCACGCTTGCTTGGGATGTACTGTTTGAAGCCAAGGCGCCCGGTAAAATGTATTAGGGACTCGTCTACGCAGATGTTTTGCTCGGGGGTATACAAATCTGCAAATTTCTGGTTGAAATGGTCTATGAGGGGCCGAATTTTGTGGAGCCGGTCAAAAGCTGGGTGGCCTCTGGGACGGGAGGTGGTGTTGTCGCTAAAATGCAGGAAGCGGAGGATGGCCTCAAATCGTGCCCTGGACATAGCAGCAGAGAACATGGGCATGTGATGAATCGGGTGCGTTGACCAATATGACCGCAATTCATGCTTTTTTGTCAGGCCCATGTTGAGGAGAAGGCCCAAAAAAAATTTAAGTTCGGAAACTTGGACTGGTTTCCACCGGAAAGGCTGGGCATAAAAGCTTCCCGGGTTGGCGGATATAAATTGTGTGGCATACTGGTTGGTCTCTGCCACGACTAAGTCCAAGAGTTCCGCAGTCAAGAACAGCTCAAAAAATCCCAGGGCCGAACCGATTTGAGCCGTCTCAACCCGAACTCCAGACTGGGCGGTGAAAGGGGGAACTACAGGTGCGGCTGAAGTTGGTGACTGCCAATCAGGGTTTGCCAGCACCTCAGGGATTCTAGGGGCTCTACGGGCCTGTCTGTGCGGTGGCTGCGACGGGGTAACTAGTGCACGTGCCACCGTACCAGCTTCAACTGCCCTTCTGGTGCTCGCCACGTCACCATGTTGTACGGCAGTGCTGGTACTAGGTCCAGGGAGGGCTGCGCTGCTGGTGTATGCCTCACCACGTGATCCGGCAGCGACAGCCCCACTCTGCTGCTCTTGAAGCGGATCCTGCATAACCTGTGGTCTAGCGACACGGGGCCGGGTACGCCTGGTGCTGCCAGGGACCTCCACCTCCTCGTCCGAACTTTGGGTCAGAGAGCCACTGCTTTCCACAGGTTCATATTCTGACCCGCTAGATTCATCAGATGAGGGTTCCCACTCCTCATCCGACTGGGTCAGAATCCTGTAGGCCTCTTCAGAAGAATACCCCCTGTTTGACATTTTGGACTACTAAATTTAGGGGTATTCCCTGAGACTACCCAAGAAAAAAAGCAAGCCTGTCTTACAAAGGGGAGGCTAGCGAAGTACCGGAGGCCGCTGCGGTTGATAAAAAATATCAAAACGGATTTTTTTATTGCCGCAGTGCGTGTAAAATGAATGTGCAGTGATCAAAAAATATATATTTTTTGTCACTGCGGTGGGGCGGGCGTGGGTGAACGCACGTGTGGGCGACCGATCAGGCCTGATCGGGCAAACACTGCGTTTTGGGTGGAGGGCGAACTAAAGTGACACTAATACTATTATAGATCTGACCGTGATCAGTTTTGATCACTTACAGATACTATAAAAGTACAAATGCTGATTAGCGATACGCTATTCAGCGAATAAAAGTGACTGCGGTGCGGTGGGGTGGGCGCTAACTGACGCTAACTACCTAACCAAGGGGCCTAAACTATCCCTAAAACCTAACAGTCAATACCAGTGAAAAAAAAAAAGTGACAGTTTACACTGATCACTTTTTTTCCTTTCACTAGTGATTGACAGGGGCGATCAAAGGGGTGATCAAAGGGTTAATTGGGGTGCAGGGGGGTGATCAGGGGCTACAGTGAAGTGTTTGGTGTACTCACTGTGAAGTCTGCTCCTCTGCTGGATCCAACCGACGAAAAGGACCAGCAGAGGAGCAGAGAAGCCATATAACAGATCATATTTACTAATATGATCTGTTATATGACTTTTGATTGGATTTTTTAAAAATCGCCAGCCTGCCAGCCAATGATCGTTGCTGGCAGGCTGGTGACGAACTTCTTCTTTGAATTTTGCCGGTCCGCGATGCGCATGCGCGGGCCGGCTTGGAGCGAAATCTCGCGTCTCGCGAGATGACGCGTATATGCGTGATTGTGCGCAGCGCTGCCACCTCCGGAACGCGAATCTGCGTACAGTGGTCCGGAGGTGGTTAATAACTGTTCCAGTACAGGCGTCCTTTGTTGCAACAATGTGAGCTGCTGCCAGTTCCCCATGGCCCAGTGGCAGTTCCTTAAGTCACTCTGGATACCAATGCCCGCATTGTGCCCTTTCAGGACTCCCTGTCGGACAATACTTTCTTCATCCCATTTGTGCCTGTTTTTGCACATGTTTTCCCTTCAACCCCCTTTTCAGGTTAATTTGGGATTTTTGCTATGGATATGTTTTATTATGTTTTAAGCCATATGCCCAGAAGGAGCTAACTCCTAAAAGTTTTATATGCTAAAATATATATATATATTTGCACTATAATATATGCCAATACTTATTTGGACTCTTTATTACTTGCCATGGACTTTATTGCCCTTACTTATGATCGTCGCCCATGTTTCCCCGTCAAGCACCGAAAAGTGTCAACGCCCATTATTCACCCAGACCAGTGATATATATGTGACTTATTTGCCTAGATTGTATTTATAGTACATTGCAAAGTCCACATTTATATTTGCTCTTTTTGAGAGTTGATTGTATATGGCGTATGTTTTGGTGTCTTGCAGGTGACCAACTTCCTGTCCTGGATGTGTCGGGGGCGACACATGTTATACAAGAGGGGTATGCAGTGTCCCACTCGTGATCGTGGGCGCCGCAAACTAGTTTGATTGTGTTTTATTGTCATATATTATGCCTGTATGCTGTACTTCATCTCATGCCATATTCTCCCATGTCACTATGTGATTGTATGTGTAAGATCCTTTACACAGGCCTAGTTAGTGTGCACTACACTAGTTTCTCCACAGTGTTACAGTGTATATATAGTTTAGCTCAGGCCTAGTTAGGGCAGTCTGTTCCTAAAAGTCTAGTCAGAGAGCAGCCATGATGTAGCTGCCTGCTGGAGGGAGGCCTCCTGCCTCTCTGCTCTCTACCTGTTGGCTCCACAGTCCAGGGTTAAAGCCTACAAGATTCAGCCTAGAGGTGAGAAATCTACTTCTATAGCTCGCTCCCCCGGGGTGACCAGTGATAAGCTGCAAACAGCAAGTATTCAAGGGGATTAGTATATTTTATTCAAGTCAAAGGATAGCAAACGGCCGTACTCAAAGGCTTCCCAGGCACCTTTGCAACTAGGTGTAGGACACAGCTTCAGGCATCCACACCTCCAGTTTATATCCTGAGGACAGTTAGGCCAACTGTCAGAAAAGCACTGGAAATAGAGGTTCAAGGATTCTGAAAACCACCTTTAATTCAGGTTACAATAAGGCGAGAGTTAATACCAGCCTGACTTTTATACTTTAAAAGCCTAGTCTGAAGCAGTATCTTTCATATATATAAAAGACAAAGAGCCTGTTTTAACTGAGGACTTACATTGCCCTACCCCTGTATGCATGAGAGACTGTATTTCATATCTGGATGTACTAGAGACTGTTTTATACTTGGATGTAACAGTTATCAGGAGCAACATTCAGTAATAGTTATAAGCTGGATTGCATCATCCTTGTCTCAGTCTTCAATTCCTCAGTTAACACTACAGTAAATGGTTGTACTGGCGTCACGACTACAAGGGACCTTGCCATAGGCACATTATTACAGACCATCAAGGGCACCTCGAACCACCATCTGGCCAGTGTCCCTTACACCAGAGTGTGCCCCAGAGAATCCTTGTGCCGTTCTCCTCTTCACTTATGCGAGCCTGTCCAGGGACAACATAACGTGAGTAACCAGAACTGTATTTACCTCGGCCCACCTAATGCTCACACCGTGACCTCACATATAATTCCCCTGTCGGTATGGCTTACTGCAATTAGGGCTTATTTTTTGCGAGACAAGTTGTACTTTCTAATGCCACCATTAAATATGGTATACAATGTAGTGGTAAGCGGTAAAAAAATTCCAAATGGGGTGGAATTGTAAAAAAAAAACACAGTTCCTCCACCATTTTGTGGGCTTTGTTCCCACGGCGTTTTGTTTTCGGCAAAACTGACTGTACCCTTCATTCTCTGGGTCAGTACGATTACAACGATACCCCATATGTATAAGTTTCTTATGTTTAAAAAGTGTAAAAATAAATGTAAACTTTGAAAAAAAAAAAAAATTTATATCACAAATTCGATTTGCCGAATATATTCGCGGTGAATTTCGTTAAAAACTGCTATTTCCTGGCTGCATAGAGCCTTTATAGTGGTGCAGAACACTGTGCCTTGCAGTAACACGCATAGGGAGTCTGCTTTGGTAGTGAAATAATACTGTGAGTCCGTACGGTATGACATGCAGATGACAGGCGTCGCTCTTAGAATCACTGCACACTTCACTTATTGGGGCAGTCACGGGGCCAAAACTGACCAAATAACTCAAGTATGAACTCAGCCTTACAGGTCGATGTTAGCGCCAAGAAGCGCACTCCTTTTACACCCTCGTCAGCTGATTCCACATAGATGTCTACAGAACCTGTTCTATTAAACCAGAGGTGGGCAAACTTTTTGACTCGTGGGCCACAATGGGTTCATATATTGGACCCGGGGGCCGGACCAAGAGTAGATGGATGGGGAGTTTGTGTGAATTAATATAAATTTTATTTAAATTTCGTAACATTAAAGGTTTAGAGTAATTCAAGGTAGAAAAGCATAAAAAGAGTTATTGTACAAAACTTTTATGCAATGTATTTATTTCATAACATAGTATGTATAACTCTATGCTTCCGGTCTATGGAACGCAGCGCACGCTTTGATCCAGCGCGATATGCTGCTTCCGCTACTTGGAACGCAGTGCGCGCTGGTTCAACTGATCGACGTGCATTCACGCATGCGCAGATGGCAGTTCCGCCCGCCGCTTGTTTCGGCGCGCATCTCTGCCTCTGCGCCGAGCCCACACTGACGACCAGCACCTCCTCCCACTGGGGGGTCGCTTTAATAGACCACATGTACGCCCATACCACAGGTGATGATTATTATTATTTCATTATTATGCATATATATATGTGCTCATATGTGACACAAAAACAGGTACCCCTGCGGAAGCCAGCAGAGCCTCGCGATACGCGTTGGGCTTCTTCTCCCTGACCACCACGCATACTCCCACCATGTTACTTCTATGATAAGTATTTCACTTATATCATTCATGTTGATGGATTTTATGCACTTTAATTAAATCTTACTTATTCATGTGGGAGGATGTTTATGGTCTTGTGGTAGAGTCAGGGTGGCGTATGGTACGTATTTGGTCCACACAGCCATGATTTATTGTATACAATGATTTTAATTTGTCTCTGTTGTGTCTGTTTTCTTCAATAAATTTGATACTTTTTAGATGTGCGGCTCATATCTCGGTATTCTTTTTCTCCTTTGGTTTATATTGAATGTTTCATACCGTGTGCCGGCACTCTTATTTTAATCTTGATGTGCCCCCACCTTCCAGATTTCATAGTATGTATAACTCGCCTTCAATTTTAGTGGGAACAGTGTTGTTGGTCTCCCTTTTTTGCTAAGGCATCAAAGTCTCCATAGTGCCCCCCCATATTGTGCCAGTATATAGGGCCCCCATAGTGCTTCCCCCTCTTCTCCATAGTGCCCCCCCCCCATATTTTGGCAGTATATAGGGCCCCCATAGTGCTTCCCCTCTTCTCCATAGTGGCCCCCATAGTGCTTCCTCTCTTCTCCATAGTACCAATCCATTTTGTGCCAGTATATAGGGCCCCCACCCCCCTTCTTGCCACAGTTTACTATAAATAATAAAAACAATAAACACATATACTTACCTTATGCTGCTGTCAGTGATGCGATGCAGGCCTCTTCCGGCCTGTGTCCCGCTCTGTTCGGCTCAGGCGACGCGATTACATCATTGCACCGCCTGCACCGGCCTCTGATAGGCTATAGGCCTAGTGCCTGTAGCCTATCAGAGGAACGGGCAAAGGAGACGCCCCCTGCTCCTCCGCACCATTCATCTGTATCGCTGTCCTGAGGACAGCGATACAGATGAATATGGAGATGAGCGCTTCCACAATGGAAGCGCTCTTCTCCACTCCTGCTGCCTCCGGACAGAAAGGGCCCCCCTCCGGCCCCGGTGCCCTGCTGACGGCGCCCCCCTCTTCTGTCCTCCTCGCCTGGCTGTAGAAACATCCCTGGGAGAAAGCATAGAATCTGGAAGCCACAATCCCCAATCGCCGCCTGAACTCCACCCCGGCTCCGTCACTTCCCATCGCAGTCGCATGAGCAGCTCTGCGGGCCGGATAAAAAGGTCTGCCGGGTTGTAGTTTGCCCATCACTGTATTAAACGCTTATACAAGTAGATAGGGAGGAGAGTGGAGAGGGTGTCAGCAGTAAGTTTGTGTTGACGTTACTGATTATTTTGCCCTTCCTCTGATCCGTCAGAACAATAACCCACAAAAAACTGATCCTGTCTGTGGAGCATCCGCCTTCACTCGGCCAGCATTTGGTCAGTAATCCATCAGTATTGCTAATGCCCAAAAAAACAGCAGTGGATCTGCAACGCCCCTTATTACCAGCGTCTGGGGTATCCCTTATGCTTTAAGAGGTTTTTACAATATATGTCCCTCTGATAGAGCAAGTTGTCGTGACGCCAGTTGCCTTTCAGCAACGAGGACATGGAGTCCCCTTCAAGATGGAATAAGTGTGGATACCCAAGTGTAGGATTGCCAGAGTGATGTAGGATGGTGTTGTATGCACGTGTCACGGTGCTCCTACCTGGATATCTTTGGATTCCAGACGTGGTCGGATGAAGCAGTGCAAAAAAGGATGATTACGTGGATGATGAGTAAGTAGAATAACTGGAGTCCAGACTTGTATTAACTTTGAACACAGCTTTACTTGGTCAGAACTTTCATCAGAAAACTTTCATCAGAAAACAATCTTCCAACTTTATCTTGGTTCTCAGCAGGTTTAGGCATTAGTTTTGGCAGGCAAACACTGTCAGCCCTGCTACATCTGAACTCTCTCAGCTCTAATATGTCAGCTGGATTAAATAAGAACTTTTCCTCTTCTGCTGGAATTTAGCTTTCTGTAGTCTGTCTCTTACTGTAATCCTAGGAACTTCTTCCTGGCTTCAAGCTTACTTAGCTTGGCTTTAGGCAATGCAAGCCCCGGAGTGGACATGCAACCATTTAGAATTCACAGACAGGGCCTGTCCAGGGGGGAGGGGGGGGGGGTAAGCTAGACATAAGACATAAGACCAGACTGACTAACACTAACTGAACTCCTCCCTCTCTAGAGAGGACTGGAATGGAACTAGAAGGTTCCTCTCCAGTGAAACTAATTCTGCCAAGATTGTCGCCATCTGCTGGTGAACCAGGCACATTAGCCTTGAACAGTAATTAGAAAATAAATATTAATACACATTTTGCAGGATATGATATATATATACACTCACCTAAAGAATTATTAGGAACACCATACTAATAAGGTGTTGGACCCCCTTTTGCTTTCAGAACTGCCTTAATTCTACGTGGCATTAATTCAACAAGGTGCTGATAGCATTCTTTAGAAATGTTGGCCCATATTTCAGTTGATGGAGATTTGAGGGATGCACATCCAGGGCACAAAGCTCTATTGGGTTGAGATCTGGTGACTGTAGGGCCATTTTAGTACAGTGAACTCATTGTCATGTTCAAGAAACCATTTTTCCAGTCTTCAACAGTCCAATTTTGGTGAGCTCGTGCAAATTGTAGCCTTTTTTTCCTATTTGTAGTGGAGATGAGTGGTACCCGGTGGGGTCTTCTGCTGTTGTAGCTGTTGTAGCCCATCCGCCTCAAGGTTGTGTGTGTTGTGGCTTCACAAATGCTTTGCTGCATACCTCGGTTGTAACGAGTGGGGTATTTCAGTCAACGTTGCTCTTCTATCAGCTTGAATCAGTCGGCCCATTCTCCTCTGACCTCTAGCATCCACAAGGCATTTTCGCCCACAGGACTGCCGCATACTGGATGTTTTTCCCTTTTCACACCATTCTTTGTAAACCCTAGAAATGGTTGTGCGTGAAAATCCCAGTAACTGAGCAGATGAAAATACTCAGACCGGCCCGTCTGGCACCAACAACCATGCCACGCTCAAAATTGCTTAAATAACCTTTCTTTCCCATTCTGACATTCAGTTTGGAGTTCAGGAGATTGTCTTGACCAGGACCACACCCCTAAATGTATTGAAGCAACTGCCATGTGATTGGTTGACTAGATAATTGCATTAATGAGAAATAGAACAGGTGTTCCTAATAATTCTTTAGGTGAGTGTGTGTATATATATATATATATATATATATATATAAAATGACAAAGGATACACCATAGAAGATAGTGGGGGCCAGACAAAGGTGGTAATGCCACTCTGGGGTATTACAGATCCAAAACAGAGATGACACGTGAACAGAATATTTGCATGTCTTCTGTGTTTTGTACCCACTCCTGCTTTTGGCTACTAAATCATAAGCCAATTCTGATGGGACCATACAGGCCTTAAAACTGCTACACAGAGAGGATCCATTGTACGTCTCATTTTTCCTTTTCTTCTGACAGATCAGAAGAAGGGTCAAATAAATGATGATGTCAGATAAGCCAAAAAGGCTAAATAGTGGCCCAGTCATGAAGTGGGGAGGGTGGGAACAGCATGAGAAGTCCACAGAGTGGCCTTATGACATAGTGGTGAGGTGGAAGCAGCATTAGGAGACCACAGAGGGGCCCAATGACAGAGTCTGGAGGTGGTGGCAGCATCAGAAGGCCACAGAGTGGCACAATGACAGAGTCTGGAGGTGGCGGCAGCAGAAGCATCAGGAGGAGGCCACAGAGTGGCACAATGACAGTGTGGAGGTAGCGGCAGTATCAGGAGGCCACAGAGTGGCAAGGTGACATAGTGTGGAGGTGGCAGCAGCTTGAGGAGACCACAAAGTGGCAAGGTGACATAGCGTGGAGGTGACAGCAGCACGAGGAGACCACAGAGTGACCCAGTGACATAGTGTGGAGGTGGCAGCAGTATCAGGAGGCCACAGAGTGGCAAGTTGACATATTGTGGAGGTGGCAGCAGCATCAGGAGGCCACAAAGTGGCAAGGTGACATAGTGTGGAGGTGGCAGCAGCATCAGAAGACCACAAAGTGGCAAGGTGACAAAGTGTGGAGGTGGCAGCAGCATGAGGAGACCAGAGAGTGACCCGGTGACATAGTGTGGAGATGGCAGCAGCATCAGGAGACCACGTGTCATGGTCATATTGGTGTTTGACCGTGACGCGGTTGCCGTGTAGACTGGTTGCCAGGGGCAACGTGTGGTTTGTGGTTTGCACGTGCACTTCCCCTTTAAGGTGTGCCTCCCTGCTGTTTGGTGAGCAAGGGGTTAATCTTCTGGCTAGTCGGGATTAAGGTGTTTCCCGGGTGTGGCCGCAAGCTTGATACAAACCACACGTTGCCCCTGGCAACCAGTCTGCACGGCAACTGTGTCACGGTCAAACACCAATATGACCGTGACACTCGGTGACAGACTGGGGAGGTGGGTGGCACTAACATTTCCCACTGACGATGGTGGGTGTACGAAGGAGCACTTGGCATCAGATGTGTGGCATCATGCGGGTGGCAGCATCAGAATAGTAGCTGAGGCAGGTAGCCAGAAGAAACCTGTTTCTTTTGTCAAAGTTTGGGTGAGGCAGCATGGATGATCTAATCTGATGCATCAGACAATGGTGGGTAGAAATCTTGGCTGATCCACGCCTGATTCATCTTGACAAAGAAGTTGATGGAAGCATATTCATCCAAACATCCTTTATTAGTCGTTACTCCATGAACAATGTACAAAAAGGCCAATAAAAAGCAACAATGTTTCAACTACGCAGTAGTCTTTGTCAAGCATAGTATGAAGTGCTCCCCCAACAAATGTTATAGTACATCTAGTGCCGCCCACAACATCACCTATACCTATCAAAATAGGTAATTAATAATCACAAATACCCGGCTTAAAAGGCCACCAATAGAAATTCACTGCATTATGATTACTATCGCAATTCACCTTTGCATACAAAATGAAATGGAGAATATCCAGCAATGGACACCTTACCTCATGCACATTACTTCAGTTTGGCATCTCAACATCATCTCTGCACATGTACATTTACACGTATCGATCCACCTAACAATTCGTGACATCAGCAGGTCATGTGATCAAACTGCGATCACATGATCTCTTCGTGCTATTCTATCTGGCCCAGCTATCTTCCGGCCTCACTGGCTTCCACGTAACTATAGTGATCACATTTCCTGCGCTCCTCCCTGGGGTCTTTAGGTTATGTGATTGAACTGCGATCACATGTTTGCAACTCACGCTCGTAGCCGGCTAACTTTGTCTCTGACGTAGATCGCATCACGTAGTCATAGAGATTGATCTCACAATCCCATATAGTTACACCTATACACGTCGGCGCTGCCGTGCACTTTGGCAGACACTGACAGGCTCAAGGACTGGCCCACCTTCTGTTCTACATGTGTGTGCAGGGCTGGTACTGCATTTTTGGCAAAGAAATGGTGGCTTGGGACTCTCCACCTCTGCTCGGCACAAGCCATCAGTTCTCTGAAAGGTGCAGAGTCCACCCCTTGGAAAGGGAGGGACTGCAGCACCAGCAACTTGGACAGGAGCACATTCAGCTTCTGCGCCGTTGGATGAGTGCACACATACTGTTGTCTCTTGGCAATCGCTTCGCTGATCGATTACTGACAGAATGACTGATGATGAGGAGGAGGACGAGGAGCAGGAGCATCAGGACCGGTAGATGATGGGAAGGACAGAGAGCTCCGTTCAGCTGAGCTGGTGTAGCCTTGACTGCCTGAAACAGGGTGCGTGCCACTGGGTGGGCTGGACCGCCACATCGGAGCCACGGTAGTCCTAGGCCACTTTATGGTGATGCTATATATGTTGACGCAGGGCCGTGGTGCTAACATTGGCACCCTCGCCACGCTTCACTATTTGCCCACATATTCTAGATATGGCCATGCTCACCTCCTCCGGGGGCTTAACAAAAAACTGCCACACCGCAGAGTAGGTGATTTTACCCCCAACACTACGCACTGACTGACTGCTACCGCCACTGCCTCCGGGAACCCATGCACTGCTATTTCCCGGGCAGGTAGGCTCCTGCGAAGCAGGTGGTCTACACCGGGCACGTTTGGCTCCCGACCTCCCACTGCTGCTACCCTGCTGACTCCCGGCTCCGCCGCTGGCTCACGGGCAAGCTGCCACCCTCTTCTCTCGATGATGATGAAGCCCCTTCGTCACCCGACTCCCAAGTGCGATCAGCTACATCATCATCATCAAGTACTGTCTGCACGTCACTGATGTCCTCCTCAACCGTCTCTGAGTCAGGAGCCTGACCACTCACAACACCAGCTCCCACGCCACTCTCCTCATCACTACTTGCCCGCCTAGTGGAGGAAGCGGCGGATGTCTCATCCACATCTTTGCTGGCCAGTAGCTGCTGACTGTCTTCTAGTAGGTCGTCCTCACTGTATAGTGGAGCTGAGCCCACAGCATGTTAAAGATGTGTGAATTTTATTCTATATTTTGTATATCTAGGACTGTAATGAGTTAACTTTTTCTTTTCCAAGTGCCTCCCCCCCACCCCTCGCCTCACAGATGAGGTGGTAGATGCTACCACCTCATCTGTGGAAAACAGTGTATCAAATAGTAGTAGACCTAATCAATATGGGTCTATTGTATTCTAAAAATAGAATAACCAATTAGTAGTTGGAATATTCTAGGGTCTCATTCAGCCCATATGGAGATAGGGTATTTAAGCCGTAAATCCAATGCATCTCCTTTCTGCATAGGAGCTGATAGGATTGTGCGACATGTTCTATAGGGATCAGTTTCAAAAGTGATGAATCGCTATTATGTTTATCTAGAAAGTGTCTGGAGACGCTATGTGTGATGACGCCTCGTTTTATATTCGAACGGTGTTCCGACATTCTATCTCTAACGGCCTGAGTAGTTCGGCCTACATATTTCAGGTTACAGGGGCATATTAATAGTAGTGTTGGGCGCGAATATTCGCAATGCGAATATTTCGCGCGAATATCGCATATTCGCGATTTCGCGAATATTTAGAATATCGTTCTATATATTCGCAAAATCGAATATTCGTTTTTTTTATTTTTTTTTTTATTATATTTTTTTCTTTCCCACTTCCCTAAAGTTGTTCTTACCTGTCCTTTGGATTCCTGGCTTCCTGGCTGCTCCAGTCAGTGGCGTTTTCAACTTACTGCTATATTCCATATTAGCTAAATTACAATCTAATCTATATGTGTATTTTACGAAATTTCGCAATAGTCGCAATTGCGATGCGAGTAATATAACACGAAATATTCGCATGAAGATTTCAACTTAGCACTGCTATACTCCATATTCTAGCCTAATATGGAATATAGCTGTGCTAAGTTAGCACTGCTATATTCCATATTAGGCTAGAATATGGAGTATAGCAGTGCTAAGTTGAAATCTTCATGCGAATATTTCGTGTTATATATTATATAACACGAAATATTCGCATGAAGATTTCAACTTAGCACTGATATACTCCATATTCTAGCCTAATATGGAATATAGCAGTGCTAACTTAGCACAGCTATATTCCATATTAGGCTAGAATATGGAGTATAGCAGTGCTAAGTTGAAATCTTCATGCGAAAATTTCGTGTTGTATAAGTCGCATCGCAATTTCGACTTTTTCAAATGTTCTTAATATTGCTCTAACTTCGTCTTTTAGAAATTTCGTAATATTGCTCTAACTTCGTCTCTTAGAATATTACGAATATTCTAAAAGACGAAGTTAGAGCAATATTACGAAATTTCATAAAATACACATATAGATTGTAATTTAGCTAATATAGTGCTATAATCCCTTTTTTTTCCTGTAATTTTTTTTTGCCTCTTCTGAACTTAAGTTTTGTAAAATATGTACACTATTAAAAATTATTACTATAGCAGTATATTAGCTTAAATACAATCTATGTGTATTTTACGAAATTTCGTAATATTGCTCTAACTTCGTCTTTTAGAATATTACGAATATTCTAAAAGACGAAGTTAGAGCAATATTAAGAACATTTGCAAAAGTCGAAATTGCGATGCGAGTAATATAACACGAAATAGTCGCATGAAGATTTCAACTTAGCACAGCTATATTCCATATTCTAGCCTAATATGGAATATAGCAGTGCTAACTTAGCACAGCTATATTCCATATTAGGCTAGAATATGGAATATAGCAGTGCTAAGTTTAAATCTTCATGCGACTATTTCGTGTTATATTACTCGCATCGCAATTTCGACTTTTGCAAATGTTCTTAATATTGCTCTAACTTCGTCTTTTAGAATATTCGTAATATTCTAAGAGACGAAGTTAGAGCAATATTACGAAATTTCATAAAATACACATATTAGCCTAGCCATAGTCATTAGCATAGGAACGTTGCCTTATACTATCAAGATAAATTTTCGCAATATGCGAAAAATAATTTCGCGATAATTGGAATAATTGCGAATATTCGATTTCGACGAATATAACACGAATATTCATGCGAATATTCGCGAAATATCGCGAAATCGAATATGGCACCTCCCGCTCATCACTAATTAATAGGTAGATGACATTCCTTGTTGCGCAAGTCATTCTCTGCCTGAGTTTCCAAATGTCTTCCGCTGTTACTGAGATTTCTGTGGTGTCTAGAGGGATCATGCGACAACATTTGCACTTGCTAACTCCGCAGCGATAGGCCTCCGGATTGGAGTTTAGCTTCCTAATAAGTGTTTGACCCCTATTATGTTGGGGCAATTTGGGGCAAGAAGGAGCCAAAATGTTTTTAAGTGACTGTGCTCGTCTGAAGGTAATGGATGTCTGTCTCGGAAGTATACTTTTAAGAATAGGATCCTTTAAGAGAATGCCCCAATGTTTAATCAGGATGCGACGAATATCTACATGTTTAGTGTTATATCTGGTAATGAGGTTAGAATAGTAGGTGTTTTTACTATCCTTTTTTGTTTGGGGGGGCTTTAAAGCAGATTTTTGATCTATCATTGAGATTCTTTTTTCTGATGCTCTTATAAGGCTATTAGGGTAGCCCTTTTCCTTAAAGCGATCCTTTAAAATACCCAGTTGTTTGTTGAAGGTTAGGTTGTCCGAGCAATTTCTTCTTATACGCTTCATCTGGCTATAGGGAATATTTATTTTCCATTTTGAATGGTGACAACTTGTATATTCCAAGTAGCTAGTGGCATCCACTTTTTAAAAAAAGGTGCTGGTATGTATTTTTTCGTTGATTATTTGTATATGTAGGTCAAGATAAAATGCTTCAAGAGGATCTGATTCAGAACTAAATTGAAGGCCCCAATCATTCTGATTGAGGGTCTTAATGAAAGTCAAAAGTTTTTCAGTGCCGCCTTCCCAAATCAAAATAATGTCGTCTATATATCTTCGATAGAAGATAATGTTGGGGTGAGAAAGGAGGTTAAAATGGTCTTCAAAGCAGCCTACAAAAAGATTGGCGTAAGAAGGAGCGAATTTAGTGCCCATGGCTGTGCCTTTTGTGTGGATATAAAATTTATTGTTAAATGAGAAATAATTGTGATTTAAAATATATTCTATGGAGCTAAGTAGAAATTCTTTCTGTAGTGGAGGTAATTCGCAGTCTTTGTCAAGGACTGACCGGATAGCCACAAGACCAAGGTCGTGTCTGATATTGCTGTATAAAGATGACACGTCTAAGGTAACCCATAAAAAATTCTCCTTCCAGACTATATGATCTAATAAGTGGATGAGAGCCGCTGAGTCTTGTAAATAGGAGGGTAGCTGTTGGACATATTTTTGTAGATATTTGTCTACATAGGCCGATAAATTCGATGTGAGGGAATCTATCCCAGAAATGATTGGGCGACCGGGTGGGTGAGTCATGTTCTTGTGTATTTTGGGTAAAAAATAAAATCTGGCCTATGTAGACAAATATCTACAAAAATATGTACAACAGCTACCCTCCTATTTACAAGACTCAGCGGCTCTCATCCACTTATTAGATCATATAGTCTGAAAGGAGAATTTTTTATGGGTTACATTAGACGTGTCATCTTTATACAGCAATATCAGACACGACCTTGGTCTTGTGGCTATCCGGTCAGTCCTTGCCAAAGACTGCGAATTACCTCCACTACAGAAAGAATTTCTACTTAGCTCCATAGAATATATTTTAAATCACAATTATTTCTCATTTAACAATAAATTTTATATCCAAACAAAAGGCACAGCCATGGGCACTAAATTCTCTCCTTCTTACGCCAATCTTTTTGTAGGCTGCTTTGAAGACCATTTTAACCTCCTTTCTCACCCCAACATTATCATCTATCGAAGATATATAGACGACATTATTTTGATTTGGGAAGGCGGCACTGAAAAACTTTTGACTTTCATTGAGACCCTCAATCAGAATGATTGGGGCCTTCAATTTAGTTCTGAATCAGATCCTCTTGAAGCATTTTATCTTGACCTACATATACAAATAATCAACGAAAAAATACATACCAGCACCTTTTTTTAAAAAAGTGGATGCCAATAGCTACTTGGAATATACAAGTTGTCACCATTCAAAATGGAAAATAAATATTCCCTATAGCCAGATGAAGCGTATAAGAAGAAATTGCTCGGACAACCTAACCTTCAACAAACAACTGGGTATTTTAAAGGATCGCTTTAAGGAAAAGGGCTACCCTAATAACCTTATAAGAGCATCAGAAAAAAGAATCTCAATGATAGATCAAAAATCTGCTTTAAAGCCCCCCCAAACAAAAAAGGATAGTAAAAACACCTACTATTCTAACCTCATTACCAGATATAACACTAAACATGTAGATATTCGTCGCATCCTGAATAAACATTGGGGCATTCTCTTAAAGGATCCTATTCTTAAAAGTATACTTCCGAGACAGACATCCATTACCTTCAGACGAGCACAGTCACTTAAAAACATTTTGGCTCCTTCTTGCCCCAAATTGCCCCAACATAATAGGGGTCAAACACTTATTAGGAAGCTAAACTCCAATCCGGGGGCCTATCGCTGCGGAGTTAGCAAGTGCAAATGTTGTCGCATGATCCCTCTAGACACCACAGAAATCTCAGTAACAGCGGAAGACATTTGGAAACTCAGGCAGAGAATGACTTGCGCAACAAGGAATGTCATCTACCTATTAATATGCCCCTGCAACCTGAAATATGTAGGCCGAACTACTCACGCCGTTAGAGATAGAATGTCGGAACACCGTTCGAATATAAAACGAGGCGTCATCACACATAGCGTCTCCAGACACTTTCTAGATAAACATAATAGCGATTCATCACTTTTGAAACTGATCCCTATAGAACATGTCGCACAATCCTATCAGCTCCTATGCAGAAAGGAGATGCATTGGATTTACGGCTTAAATACCCTATCTCCATATGGGCTGAATGAGACCCTAGAATATTCCAACTACTAATTGGTTACTCTATTTTTAGAATACAATAGACCCATATTGGTTAGGTCTACTACTATTTGATACACTGTTTTCTACTATCTACATCTTTCACATTAAGTTACCGTTATCAATCAAGTGCCATAAAAGCCTGTCTCTTATGTATACATATACTCTTTTACTATAACGGTCCCCCATAACCATATCTATCGATCATATTCTATGTTTTTTTATATATACTTTTTATATACACTATTTACCTATATATCTATTGATCCAATTCTTATACATATGCCTATCCAGCTATATATACTCTCCCTTTTTTTGTGTAGAGTATCCCTTTACTATCTCCAGTGCAGCTAGCAAATATCAGAGAGCTAAACATCTATTTATTTGATACTGATATTAACTTACTTATATATTTATTCATTTATTTATTTATATATTCTTTTTTAAATTTAAATATACAGTATTTAAATGTATTAATTTAATGTATCTATGTATCTGTTCCTAGTTGTCTCTGAGCCCATTTTTTATTTTCATTAATTTGAGCGTAAATCAAAGGAATTTTATATACATTGCCCGAGGGCACTTTGCGCTTTAAATGCACGTTTTATCATACTAGAGGTATGGCTGTCTCGTCTCCATGGGATTTTGCGTTCCAAAGGTGCGTTCCACGACACCGGATGTGACACCATCACGTCTCTATCCCGTGACACCTTAGTGCTTTCCACACAACTTGAGATCTTACTTGGGCCGTGATCTCGCGAGACCTATGTATTCGGCCCTCATACATATATTTGCATCACCTCTTAATATATAAGATGTATTTTCAGATAATCATATTCATATTGTATCTGGATCTATATCTGTCAACTATTGGTATTTAATCATTCAAATATTTAACCTGTTTTTCATATACTGACTAGACGTCACTTCCGGTGCGTTCCAGCTTGGAACGCATCGGGCCTCCTGGAGTTACTCCGTTTCTTTTCTTTGACCCGAGAACAGCTAATTTGAGGTTTATATTATAGAAAGGGATGCCCCGGTATTGGGATAAGCCCGCCTAATGTTTTACATCACACTTAGGGAATTTAGTCTCCTCCCGATGCGTTCCACGGTGGAACGCACCCAGCGACCGGATGCAACAATCCAGGGTTCCGTTTCCGGTGCGTTCCACGTTGGAGCGCACCTGGCGACCGGAAGTGATGTCATGTAGATGCTTTTTGCCGCTTTTTTAATGTATAAATATGCCTGTGTCATTAATGTATATTATGGCTCTTGAAGAAGGGGATTCCTAGACGAAAATCCCCGAAACGCGTTGGGCTCTTTTCTTCACCAATAACCTTATGTTGAATAAAGCTATTTGGAATTTCAAGATTTCCAGAATTTGGACTGCTGTTTTTCCAGAAAAATCTTCCAAGCGAACCAGGCGCAGGAGGTAGTTGATGAGGGTGTTTTGTGCTTATCCCTCATCTCTCCTCCTGGGTGAAGTGAGTAAATCTGATTTTATCCAGATCTTATATTTATTATCAGTAATTTCTCTGATTCAGGTGGCGCCTTGTAAGTGGTAATAACTTTTTATTTCTTTTTCCAATTTTAACTTCTTTGTCTGACATACTGTTAGGTCAAATAAAAAAAATAAAAAGGAAATGAAAACACCCCAAAAAAGTCTGTAATTTTCTCACTTCACCACACAACAGCTAATAAGCCTTTTTTTCCCCACTAATACACTCCACAAAAAGCTTTACAACAGATAAGTGCACCGCTGAGAGGCAAATATATTATTTCTTTTTCCACTAATACACGCCACAAAAGGCTTTACAACAGATAGGGACTGGGGGAGGGTAATTACACTATAGGAGGGGAAGATAGTGCAGATAGAGACCAGGGCAAGGTAGTGGGACTGGGGGAGGAATGGAAGGAGGAACTAGAACAGTTCAGAAGGAAAGGTGTAGGGTAAAAAATATACACAAACCTCTCAAATGTATGTATACTAATGCCAGAAGCCTGACTAATAAAACTGAGGAACTGGAATTAGTGATGTGTGAGGAGGACTATGACATAATGGGAATAACTGAGACATGGCTGGATGATAGCTATTGTAGTGTCCCACTAGGTAAATGTGGGCACTACACAAGGGTCAATTGAGTCACGTTGTTCCCCATCTCCTGTGGAACAGGGCTATTGTATTTTATATGTCATTTTAATGTATAATGTCATTTTATTCATGTTATTTATGTGTATTTCCTGGTTACCAGCCCTATTAGGGGTGTAATATTTCCTCTTAGACAGTAGAGGGAGCTAGGGAACCCCTAGTATAAATAGCCAGGTCCAGACAAGAGAGAGGGAAGTCAGAGCTGTGTAGAGTCAGTTCAGAGTGGGCACTTTAGCCAGGCAGGAGCTGAAGGCCAGGTTCTGACATGCAGCTAGACAGTCCAGGCTTCTAGTTGCCCCACCAGGAGAAGGGTCTGCCTCCTGAGAGAAACCAAGTTCCCATAACAGAGCAGAGTAGAGCCAGTATTCCAGCTAGACAAGAGAGCTGAAGGGCAGAAGGATTTATCTGAAAGCAAGGACATATACCTGAGGAAGTTTCCCTAACCAAGGATAAAGCCAACAATAGGGCATACGGGCCTTGGGATAAAGACAGACAGGATTTCTGAGGAAAAGTGCAGCCTGATCTGTAAGTGTGTTAACCCTCTGAGTATCTTGCAAGAACATTGTGCCTGCCATTTGTATAAGCCTGCTTGTGACTGCTGCTGACCTATGGAACTGAACAAAAGACTGTAAATAGTTGATTGTTTCCAGTAAAAGGAAGTTTTGGGTCACCACAACATCGTGTTCCTCAATTATTCCTATTATAAATCGGTGTGCCACCGTTACCGACACTGGCGTCACGAACTTAAAGGGACCTTGCCACCGGCACATTAAACCTGCAATACCCAGGGCACCTCACCTACCACCTGGCCTGGTCCCTATATACAGAGAGCGCCCCAGAGGACTTCTGTGCCATCCTCTCCATCACTGCTGTACGCCTGCCCAGGGTTTTCTATAAACTGTGAGTAACCAAGAGCAACCCTCGATTTGCCTATTAACCGTGACCTCACCATCGCAATACCCTGCAGGGCTGTGTACTGCACTATGACAGTGGGAATAACTGAAGCATGGCTGGACATAGCTATGACTGGGCAGTTAATGTACAGGGTTACAGTCTGTTTATAAAGGATCGTCAAAACCGGAGAGGGGGGGTCTGCCTTTATGTATAGTCTTGTCTAAAGCCCACACTCCGGGAAGATATAAATGAGGGACATGAACATGTGGAGTCACTGTGGGTAGAGATACATGGAGTTAAAAACAATAATAAATTACTAATAGGAGTTTACTATAAACCACCTAATATACCAGAGTCCACAGAAAATCTACTACTAAACGGGATAGACAAGGCAGCAAATCAAAATGAGGTGGTTATTATGGGGGGACTTCAACTACCCAGATATAGACTGGGAAACTGAAAGCTGTACATCCCATAAAGGAAACAGGTTCTTGGCAATAACCAAAGACAATTACCTCTCCCAACTGGTTCAGGACCCGACTAGAGGGACGGCCATACTGGACTTAGTATTAACCAATAGGCCTGACAGAACAACAGACGTGCAGGTTGGGGGACACCTGGGAAATAGTGACCATAAAATAATAACCTTCCAATTATCATTTAAAAGAGCGTTTCGACAGGGAGGAACCAAAATACCAAACTTCAAAAAAGCTAAATTTTCCCAACTAGGGGAGGCCATAGGCCTAACTAACTGGGAAAAGTCCTCAAAAATAAAAATACAGCCACAAAATGGGATATCTTTAAAGCATCCTAAAATCTCATTGTGAGAGATACATACCGTATGGGAATAAAAGGTTAAGGAACAAAAAGAAACCAATGTGGATAAATAGAACTGTAAAGAAAGCAATAAATGACCAAAAGAAAGCATATAAATCACTAAAACAGGAGGGTAGCGAGGAAGCACTGAAAAACTATAAGGAAAAAAATAGAACATGTAAAAAACAAATAAAAGCGGCCAAACTAGAGACCGAGAGATTAATTGCCAAAGAGAGTAAAACTAACCCTAAAATGTTCTTCACATATATAAATGTTAAAAAGTATAAATCTGAAGGTGTCGGCCCTTGTAACGGATCTCCTGGCACCCTGACCAGGTACCTCCGTCGATGGATGCTCCTAGTGCTTCCCGAGGACTCCAAGTACTCCACTTGACACCGTAAGCGCTGCAGACCCCACGAACCGCCGAAGCTTGGTTGAGGTCTCACCGTCTCCTACCCACCCTGGACCTACGACAAGGCTCCAGGCTCCAGTGGGTGAACCTCTCCTAAATCCAGAGAGCAGGAACAGCTCTTACAAGAGCTAGGAGTTATAGCCAGGGGATTATACAGCGTATAGCAATCCCCATACACATGAGACGAGGCTCTATGTTGAATGTAAAACAGGAACTCTTTATTGAACACACAAGCATTGACTTATACACATTTTCCAACAAGGTTACCACCCCCGTGGACCTGGTTGGGAACTGAGGACATGACCTAGCAGCCAATCCTTTACAGCTTTACAGTTTAAACACTCCCATACAAAATCCTCCTCTCTGCCTGTGAAACAATTACCTTACACAATGGGTTGATGTAATTATCACAGGCAGGAGAATACATAGTTTTAAACAATGTCTTCAGTCCTGGAGACAACCGAGAAGTAATTGAATTATCTCTCAGGACAAAGGGAAATCGCCAATACACACGTGGGGACAATAGGACAGACATCACTATTCAAATATACAATGTCCCAACCATTACAGTAAATATAGACATTTAACATATCCCCAGATGGCTTGGATCTGAGCGCTCAATATATCCAAACAGCTCTCAGATGCCACAAACACAGTCAAATCGCCATGGGGTTTAAGTTTAGCATGGGCTGATGAGAGGGCCCATAATCATGGGGTAAGAGGCTGGCAACCAGGCTTCTCCAGCACCCAGTGGTGAGGTTGGTTTCGCCACATTTCTCCCCTTTTCCAAACAGACTAACAGGGTATCTGACCTTCTGCCGGTCAGTGCCCTTGTTAGTCCAGCAGCCCACCCACAAAACAGAAACAGCAGTACAGCCCACCCACAATAAATGGTTACTATAACTGAGCAAGGGATAAACCTGTCCATGTCCATGTGCCTCACCACGGCTGTGTGGGGGACTGGTAGACTGCCTTGGTGGGTTGCTGAGTGGGCAGAGACCAGCGGTACTCTGTCCTGGTGCCAGCGCTACCACGGAAGTAGCCTGGTTGGAGCCTGGTTGTTGGAGGGGGAGACCGACTGTCTCCCCTTTAGATACACAGCTCTGCTGTTGTAGAGACCGACTGTCTCCCCTTTAGATAGACCACCATGCTGCTGTGGGGGGAGAATGACTGTCTCCCCTTTGGCTAAATAGCCCTGTTGCTGGGGGACAGGACTGACTGTCCCTACCCCCTGTGCTGTGAGTGCAGAGACCACGATCCCATCTGCACTGTTGTGGGGCTTACTGTCTCCCCCTGGTGCGTTAAACTGCCGCTGGGGGATGGAGACTGGGCTCCCAATTCCCTGTAAATCACACTGCCGATGGGGAATGGAGACTGTGCTCCCAATTCCCTGTAAAACATACTGCCGCTGGGGAGCAGGACTGACTGTCCCTACTCCCTGAAATTCCGGCTGCCGTTGGGGATCTGGGCCGACTGCCCCGCATCCCTGTAGGGCCGGTGGAGAGATCTCAGTCCCATCTCCACCTGCCATATGGGGTTCCCCCCAGGACCAGTCTATGAGGTCCCCTACCTCTGTAGCTGGTACTGAAGCAGGGGATACTTCAGTCGGGTCTTCCCAGCTGTAGGGTTGTAGGTCTGGGACTGCCACCCAGCTCTCTGGCAGTGTATATTGGGGCCGAATTGAGCTGAAGAAATATTAAATATTTTTTTCTCCAATGTATTCACTGAGAAAAATAAACTGTCAGATGAAATGCTGAATGTAAAAATAAATTCCCCATTAAAAGTGCCCTGTCTGACCCAGGAAGAAGTACAACAGCGACTTAAAAAGATTAAAATAGACAAATCGTCAGGACCGGATGGCATACACCCCCGTATCCTAAGGGAATCAAGTAATGTCATAGCCAGACCCTTATTTCTGATATTTGCGGACTCTGTACTGACAGGGAATGTTCCATAGGATTGGCGCATAGCAAATGTGGTGCCAATATTCAAAAAGGGTCCAAAAACAGAGCCTGGAAACTATAGGCCGGTAAGTTTAACATCTGTTGTGGGTAAACTGAAGGTTTTCTGAGAGATGCTATCTTAGAGCATCTCAAAGGAAATAAGCAAATAACGCCATATCAGCATGGCTTTATGAGGGATCGGTCATGCCAAACTAATTTAATCAGTTTCTATGAGGAGGTAAGTTCTAGACTTGACAGCGGCGAATCAATGGATGTCGTATATCTGGATTTCTCCAAAAACATTTGACACTGTACCACATAAAAGGTTAGTATATAAAATGAGAATGCTCGGACTGGGAGAAAATGTCTGCATGTGGGTAAGTAACTGGCTCAATGATAGAAAACAGAGGGTGGTTATTAATGGTACATACTCAGATTGGGTCACTGTCACTAGTGGGGTACCTCAGGGGTCAGTATTGGGCCCTATTCTCTTCAATATATTTATTAATGATCTTGTAGAAGGCTTGCATAGTAAAATATCAATTTTCGCAGATGACACTAAACTGTGTAAAGTAATTAACACTGAAGAGGACAGTATACTACTACAGAGGGATCTGGATAGATTGGAGGCTTGGGCAGATAAGTGGCAGATGAGGTTTAACACTGACAAATGTAAGGTTATGCACATGGGAAGGAATAATGCAAGTCACCCGTACATACTAAATGGTAAAACACTCGGAAACACTGACATGGAAAAGGATCTAGGAATTTTAATAAACAGCAAAATAAGCTGCAAAAAACAGTGTCAGGCAGCTGCTGCCAAGGCCAATAAGATAATGGGTTGCATCAAAAGGGGCATAGATGCCCGTGATAATAACATAGTCCTACCACTTTACAAATCGCTAGTCAGACCACACATGGGGTACTGTGTACAGTTCTGGGCTCCTGTGAACAAGGCAGACATAGCAGAGCTGGAGAGGGTCCAGAGGAGGGCAACTAAAGTAATAACTGGAATGGGGCAACTACAGTACCCTGAAAGATTATCAACATTAGGGTTATTCACTTTAGAAAAAAGACAACTGAGGGGAGGAGATCTAATTACTATGTATAAATATATCAGGGGTCAGTACAGAGATCTCTCCCATCATCTATTTATCCCCAGGACGGTGACTGTGACGAGGGGACATCCTCTGCGTCTGGAGGAAAGAAGGTTTGTACACAAACATAGAAGAGGATTCTTTACGGTAAGAGCAGTGAGACTATGGAACTCTCTGCCTGAGGAGGTGGTGATGGTGAGTACAATAAAGGAATTCAAGAGGGGCCTGGATGTATTTCTGGAGCGCAATAATATTACAGGCTATAGCTACTAGAGAGGGGTCGGGGATCCAGGGAGTTATTCTGATTGCCTGATTAGAGTCGGGAATGAATTTTTTATTCCTCTAAAGTGGGGAAAATTGGTTTCTACCTCACAGGTTGTTTTTTTTTTGCCTTCCTCTGGATCAACTTGCAGGATGACAGGCTGAACTGGATGGGAAACCTGAAAGACGGGGACACACCAGAATTAGAACAAGAGTGCCGGCACATGGTATGAAACATACAATATAAGCCAAAAAAGAGAAAAAAAAGAATACCGAGATAAGAGCCGCACATTAAAATCATTGTATACCATAAATCATGGCTGTGTGGACCAAATAAGTACCACACGCCACCCTGACTCTACCACAAGACCATAAGCATATTCCCACATAGGTAAGCAATAAGTAAGATTCAGTTAAAGTGCATGAAATCCATCAACATGAATGATGTAAGTATAATACTTATCATGGAAGTAGCATGGTGGGACAGGGAAGAAAGCCCAACGCGTATCGCCAGGCTCTGCTGGCTTCCTCAGGGTTGCCTGTTTGTGTATCACATATAAGCTCATATATATACAGTACAGACCAAAAGTTTGGACACACCTTCTCATTCAAAGAGTTTTCTTTATTGTCATGACTATGAAGGCATCAAAACTATGAATTAACACATGTGGCATTATATACATAACAAACAAGTGTGAAACAACTGAAAATATGTCATATTCTAGGTTCTTTAAAGTAGCCACCTTTTGCTTTGATTACTGCTTTGCACACTCTTGGCATTCTCTTGATGAGCTTCAAGAGGTAGTCCCCTGAAATGGTCTTCAAACAGTCTTGAAGGAGTTCCCAGAGATGCTTAGCACTTGTTGACCCTTTTGCTTTCACTCTGCGGTCCAGCTCACCCCAAACCATCTCGATTGGGTTCAGGTCCGGTGACTGTGGAGGCCAGGTCATCTGGCACAGCACCCCATCACTCTCCTTCATGGTCAAATAGCCCTTACTTTCAAAGTTTTCCGGCTACTTTTTCCAATTTTTCGGCTGACTGACTGACCTTCATTTCTTAAAGTAATGATGGCCACTCGTTTTTCTTTACTCAGCTGTTTTTTTCTTGCCATAATACAAATTCTAACAGTCTATTCAGTAGGACTAAATAGTATCAGCTGTGTATCCACCTGACTTCTCCTCAACGCAACTAATGGTCCCAACCCCATTTATAAGGCAAGAAATCCCACTTATTAAACCTGACAGGCCACACCTGTGAAGTGAAAACCATTTCAGGGGACTACCTCTTGAAGCTCATAAAGAGAATGCCAAGAGTGTGCAAAGCAGTAATCAAAGCTACTTTGAAGAACCTAGAATATGACATATTTTCAGTTGTTTCACACTTGTTTGTTATGTATATAATTCCACATGTGTTAATTCATAGTTTTGATGCCTTCAGTTTGAATCTACAATTTTCATAGTCATGAAAATAAAGAAAACTCTTTGAATGAGAAGGTGTGTCCAAACTTTTGGTCTGTACTGTACATGGTCATAATGAAATAATAATATCGCCTGTGGTGTGGGTGTACATATGGTCTATTGGAGGGACCTCCCGGGAAGAGGAGGTACTGGTCGTTGGTGCGGGCTCGGCGCAGAGACAGAGATGCGCGCCGAAACGAACGGCGGGCGGAACTGCCATCTGCGCTGAACTGGATGGACAAATGTCTTTTTTCGGCCTTATGTACTACGTTACTATGTTACTAGATAAGTGCACCGCTGAGCGGCAAATATATTTTTTCTGTTTCTGCTAATACACGTCACAAAAGGCTTTAGAACAGATAACTGCACCGCTGATCAGCAGATATATTTTACTTTTGCCACTAATACACGACAAAAAGGGCTGTAATTTTTGCACTTCACCACACAACGGCTAAGGGTACTTTCACACTTGAACTCGCCGGAACTGCCTGCCGGATCCGGAAATCCATATGCAAACGGTTAGCATTTGTTTCCGGATGCGGATCCAGCTGACAAATGCATTGAAACACCCGATCCGGCTCTCCGGTGTCATCCGGTGTCATCAAAAACGGATCTGGTATTTATTTTTTTCACATTTTTAAAGGGCTGCGCATGCACAGATCGGGAAACCGGATCAGGTTTTCCTGAACACTTTATACCGGATCCGGCATTAATACATTTCAATGGAAATTAATGCCGGATCCGGCATTCTGGCAAGTGTTCCGGAATTTGGGCCGGAGAAAATACCGCTGCAGTATTTTCTCCGGCCAAATACCGTAAGAGTGACTGAACTGAAGACATCCTGATGCATACTCAACGGAATGCTTTCCATTCAGAATGCATTAGGATAAAACTGAAGCATTTTTTTCCGGTATTGAGCCCCTGTGACGGAACTCAATCCTGGAAAACTTTAACGCAAGTGTGAAAGTACTCTATTAAGCCCTTTTTTCACACTAATACAAGCGAAAAAAAATGCTTTAGAACATATAACTGCACCGCAGAAGGGCAAACAAGACGTAAAAATACACTGCTTGTCCCAAAAAAAATTTGCCACCCAAAAAAAAAAGGTCACACACTCACACACTCTAATATGTCGTTGGACCACCTTTAGCTTTGATTACGGCACGCATTCGCTGTGGCATTGTTTCGATAAGCTTCTGCAATGTCACAAGATTTATTTCCATCCAGTATTGCATTAATTTTTCACCAAGATCTTGCATTGATGATGGTAGAGTCTGACCGCTGCGCAAAGCCTTCTCCAGCACATTACATAGATTCTCAATGGGGTTAAGGTCTGGACTCTGTGGTGGCCAATCCACGTGTGAAAATGATGTCTCATGCTCCCTGAACCACTCTTTCACAATTTGAGCCCGATGAATCCTGGCATTGTCATCTTGGAATATGCCCGTGCCATCAGGGAAGAAAAAATCCATTGATGGAATAACCTGGTCATTCAGTATGTTCAGGTAGTCCGCTGACCTCATTCTTGGAGCACATACTGTTGCTGAACCTAGACCTGACCAACTGCAGCAACCCCAGATCATAGCACTGCCCCCTCAGGCTTGTACAGTAGGCACTAGGCATGATGGGTGCATCACTTCATCTGCCTCTCTTCTTACCCTGATGCGACCATCACTCTGGAACAGGGTAAATCTTGACTCATCAGACCACATCTTTATGCTCCCTAGCAAATTGAAGCCTTTTTTCTGGTTTGCCTCACTGATTAGTGGTTTTCTTATGGCTTCACAGCTGTTCAGTCCCAATCCCTCAAGTTCCCTTCGTATTCTGCGTGTGGAAATGCTCTCACTTTCACTATTAAACATAGCCCTGAGTTCTACTGTTGTTTTTCTTCGATTTGATTTCACCAAACGTTTAAGAGATCGCCGATCACGATCATTTCAGGATTCCCCCCCCCACACATTTCTTCCTCGAATACGATGGGTCCCCACTATCCTTCCAGTTTTTAATAATGCGTTGGACAGTTCTTGACCCAATTTTAGTAGTTTCTGCAATCTCCTTAGATGTTTTCTCTGCTTGATGCATGCCAATGATTTGACCCTTCTCAAACAGACTAACATCTTTTCCACGGCCACGAGATGTGTCTTCCGACATCGTTGTTTAACCCCTTAGGGACGCATGACATACCGGTATGGCATGTTTCCCGAGTCCTTAAGTACCCATGACGTACCGGTACGTCATGGGTTTAAACCGCGATTGCGGCGCGGAAGGGGTTAATTGGGACAGGATGCCCGCTGAAATCATTCAGCGGGCATCCTGTCACAACGCCGGGGGGGGGTCGTGTGACCCCCCCCGTATATTGGCGATCGCCGCAAACCGCAGGTCAATTCAGGTTTGCGGCTTTAACTGCGGTTGCGGCGGCGATCGGGCGGTGCCATTGGGTCCCCATGCGGCTGTGGGGGGGACCCGAAGGCATGGAAGGCAGCGCGATGTCTTCCGGTGAAGAGCCTGTGAGATCCAGCCCCCTAGACCTCACAGGCCCCGGAAGCTGTATGAGTAATACACACAGTATTACTCATACAGCCAATGCATTCCAATACAGAAGTATTGGAATGCATTGTAAAGGAATATACCCCCCAAAGTTCAAGTCCCAAAGTGGGACAAAAAATAAAGTGAAAAAAAAAGTTGAAAAAATAAAGTTTTCCCAAAAAAAAAAAAGTTTCAAGTAAAAATGAACAAAAACGTCATTTTCCCCAAATAAAGTTAAAAAGAATTGGTAAAAAGTAGGGGAAAAAAAAAAAGTATATATACGAGGTTTCGCCGCTTCCGTATCGACCGGCTCTATAAACATATCACATGACCTAACCCCTCAGATGAACACCGTAAAAAATAAAAAATAAAAACTGTGCTAAATAAAAAAAAATTTGTCACCTTACATCACAAAAAGTACAACAGCAAGCGATCAAAAAGACATTTGCCCACAAAAATAGTACCAGTCTAACCGTCACCTCATCCCGCAAAAAATGAGCCCCTAACTGGGACAATCGCCCAAAAAAATAAAAAAAATATGGCTCAGAATATGGAGACACTAAAACATCATTTTTTTTGTTTGAAAAAAGCTGTTATTGTGTAAAACTTACATAAATAAAAAAAAAGTTATACATATTTGGTATCGCCGCGTTCGTATCGACCGGCTCTATAAAAATATCACATGACCTAACCTCTCAGATGAACACCGTAAAAAGTAAAAAATAAAAACTGTGCTAAATAAACAATTTTTTGTCACCTTACATCACAAAAAGTGTAATAGCAAGCGATCAAAAAGTGATATGCACGCCAAAATAGTGCCAATAAAACTGTCATCTCATCCCGCAAAAAATGAGACCCTACCTAAGATAATTGCCCAAAAACTGAAAAAAACTATGGCTCTCAGACTATGGAGACACTAAAACATGATTTTTTTTTTTGTTTCAAAAATTATATTATTGTGTAAAACTTACATAAATAAAAAAAAGTATACATATTAGGTATCGCCGCGTCCATATCGACTGGATCTATAAAAATATCACATGACCTAACCCCTCAGATGAACACCGTAAAAAATGTAAAATAAAAACTGTGCTAAATAAATCATTTTTTGTCACCTTACATCACAAAAAGTGTAATAGCAAGCGATCAAAAAGTCACACGCACCCCAAAATAGTGCCAATAAAACCGTCATCTCATCTTGCAAAAATCATACCCTACCCAAGGTAATCGCCCAAAAACTGAAAAAAT
The DNA here is from genome assembly GCF_905171765.1 of Bufo bufo. Lineage (NCBI taxonomy): Eukaryota > Metazoa > Chordata > Amphibia > Anura > Bufonidae > Bufo > Bufo bufo. The sequence goes on along the minus strand of NC_053389.1, from coordinate 788,926,270 downwards.
TATGGCTCTCAGACTATGGAAACACTAAAACATGATTTTTTTTACTTCAAAAATGAAATCATTGTGTAAAACTTACATAAATAAAAAAAAGTATACATATTAGGTATCGCCGCATCCGTGACAACCTGGTCTATACAAATATCACATGATCTAACCTGTCAGATGAATGTTGTAAATAACAAAAAATAAAAACCGTGCCAAAACAGCTATTTCTTGTTATCTTGCCTCACAAAAAGTGTAATATAGAGAAACCAAAAATCATATGTACCCTAAACTAGTACCAACAATACTGCCACCCTATCCCGTAGTTTCTAAAATGGGGCCACTTTTTTGGAGTTTCTACTCTAGGGGTGCATCAGGGGGGCTTCAAATGGAACATGGTGTCAAAAAAACCAGTCCAGCAAAATCTGCCTTCCAAAAACCGTATGGCATTCCTTTCCTTCTGCGCCCTGCCGTGTGCCCGTACAGCGGTTTACGACCACATATGGGGTGTTTCTGTAAACTACAGAATCAGGGCCATAAATATTGACTTTTGTTTGGCTGTTAACCCTTGCTTTGTTACTGGGAAAAATGGATTAAAATAGAATATTTGCCCAAAAATTTAAATTCTGAAATTTCATATCCATTTGCCAATAACACTTGTGGAACACCTAAAGGGTTAACGACGTTTGTAAATTCTGTTTTGAATACCTTGAGGGGTGTAGTTTCTTAGATGGGGTCACTTTTATGGAGTTTCTACTCTAGGGTTGCATCAGGGGGGCTTCAAATGGGACATGGTGTCAAAAAAAACAGTCCAGCAAAACCTGCCTTCCAAAAACCGTATGGCATTCCTTTCCTTCTGCGCCCTGCCGTGTGCCCGTACAGCAGTTTACGACCACATATGGTGTGTTTCTGTAAACGACAGAATCAGGGCCATAAATATTGAGTTTGGTTTGTTAACCCTTGCTTTGTAACTGGAAAAAAATTCTTAAAATGGAAAATCTGCCAAAAAAGTGAAATTTTGAAATTGGATCTCTATTTTCCATTAATTCTTGTGGAACACCTAAAGGGTTAACAAAGTTAGTAAAATCAGTTTTGAATACCTTGAGGGGTGTAGTTTATAGAATGGGGTCATTTTTGGGTGGTTTCTATTATGTAAGCCTCGCAAAATGACTTCAGACTTGAACTGGTCCCTAAAAATTGGGTTTTTGAAAATTTCTGAAAAATTTCAAGATTTGCTTCTAAACTTCTAAGCCTTGTAACATTCCCAAAATGATCCAAACATGAAGTAGACATATGGGGAATGTAAAGTAATAAAGTAATTTTTGGAGGTATTACTATGTATTATAGAGGTAGAGAAATTGAAACTTGGAAATTTGCAATTGTTTACAAATTAATTTCTGGTAAATTTGGTATTTATTTATAAATAAAAATGAATTATTTTTTTTTTTACTTCATTTTAACAGTGTCATGAAGTACAATATGTGACGAAAAAACAATCTCAGAATGGCCTGGATAAGTCAAAGCGTTTTAAAGTTATCAGCACTTAAAGTGACACTGGTCAGATTTGCAAAAAAATGGCCAAGTCCTTAAGGTGAAATAGGGCTGAGTCCTTAAGGGGTTAAGAAATGAGAAGCAACTCATTGCACCAGTTGGGGTTAAATAACTTGTTGCCACCTGAAAGATAATCGCCCATGCAGTAATTATCCAATAGGAGGCTCATACCTATTTGCTTAGTTAAATCCAGGTGGCATTTTTTTGGGACAAGCAGTGTATTTCTTTGTAGGAAACCCTGTTTATGCCTGTTTCAAACAGCACTTTCACTCTAATAAGAGCGGTTTGCTGGAATTACAGAGCTGTATAATGGCAATTTGGATCCCCAGTCAGTGCAGCAAGCTGTAATCGGATTGTTACTGTTACCCAGGCTGTAGCCTCCCCTACTGAACCCTGTTCTACATAAATGTTGTGGAATGATTCCTCCCTATTAGTGTTGATTGAGCACCAAAGTGCTCGGGTGCTCTGGTGCTCGAGTAGAACACTTTGGGATGCTCGTGTGCTCTACAGAGCACAATGGAAGTCAATGGGGGAACCCGAGCATTACACAGGAAAAGGTCACAGGAAAAGGTCAGAAATTGATGGAAACACCACTGAAATGGTTCGGGGAACAGCATGGGGAGGATGTCTGGATGCATCTTGGACTCCCAGGTTGCTGCTGGGAATGATGTTGTCCGAGTAGTACGCCACTTTTACAGACTGACAATAATGCGCACAAAACCGAAGATAATATCGATTTTAGAGGAAAAAATGTTAGGAAACATTATTTCCTGTATATTTACTTGTATATAAAGTGCAAGTGCTGCCAAAAATTACAAGGAATATGTATATCACATAAAGGAGGACCTCATTCACATTGTGGTACAATTGTTCAGGTAGTGGTACTCCTACACTCATAAAGCCTATTCACTAAGTGAAAGGGCTGCCAAAAATTACAAGGAACCGGCACTCCAATACACCCTTTATTACACATAAAGGAGGGCATCATACGCACCCTTGAAAAATTATGATTGATGGCCTGCTGGTGACCCTCAAAAACATTAAGAGCAAGGGCCTGCTGCTGATCTGACCATCTAAAACATTAGGGGGTGAGGGTCTGCTGCTGAGCTGACCCTCTAAAACATTAGGGGCGAGGGCTCTCTGCTGATATGACCATCTAAAACATTAGGGGTGAGGGTCTTCTGCAGAGCTGCCGGCTATGTTCTGGGGTTGTTGTACGTCTAGTTGTGGTTCCTTGTCTGGTCAGTGTTTGTTGTATTCTGTCCGCAATGGATGCTAGATGTTCCCCTGTTTGTCTGTACCTCCATAAGGGGGTCCCTGGGGTTCCCCGGAGGGGGAACAAAAGGTCTGTGCGCAGCTCTGCCTGGGGCCACCATGCATCCTGTCCCCGCATGGGGGTCCAGGCAGGTACTGGTGTGCTGGATTCCTGTATTAGTTGTTTGTGCTGTGTCCTGTTAGGTGTTAAGGTGCCAGTACTGTTTCATGGAGTCCAGCCGTCGTTGTTGCAGCGGCAGGTAAGTGCTCTTTGTTTCTTGGCTCTTGCCTGCCGATCCAGTAGCTGTCTTTCCCAGTTGCTAGGCCTGTGTGAGACTCCGGTTAATCTGTGTTCTGGATGAACCAGTTGTCTCTTTGCCCAGACTTTACTACCAGGGATCATCAGGGCTAGTAAGGGCCCAGGTTCCGGTGCATTAGCCCTCCTACTACCTCCTACGGTTAGGAGGTCAGGGTGAGGATTAAGGAAACTATAGGAGGTGACCTGCTCCCTAATCCCAGCATCCAGGCCTAGTTGCTTTCCTTATTTCCCAAGACTGTATGGTGGGGAGTTTCCATTTCTCCCCAACGTGACACTGACCCTCTAAAACATTAGGGGCGAGTGCCTGCTGCTGATCTGACCATCTAAAACATTAGGGGCGAGGGCCTGCTGCTGATCTGACCATCTAAAACATTATGGGAGAGGGCATGCTGGTGACCCTCTAAAACATTAGGGGTGAGGGTCTGCTGCTGAGCTGCCCCTTTAAAACATTAGGAGCGAGGGCAGCCTAATAAGCATGTTGATATAATAGAAGAGGAGGACAAGAAAAGGAAAATTGTACCATATACACTTTTTTTGTGGTAGAAGGGGTGCATGGGAATACAGTGTATTCAATACACCATAAAATACACATTTAAAGTGCCTTTATGTTCAGCCGCTTTCCTATGGTGGAGTAGAAAAGTCAGGGGCAATCCAGGCCTTGTTCATTTTGATAAGAGTCAACCTGTCAGCATTTTCAGTTGACAGGTGGATGAGCTTATCAGTTATTATGCCCCCAGCAGCACTAAATACCCGCTCTGACAAAACGCTGGCAGCAGGGCAGGCCAGCACCTCCAAGGCGTAGAGCGCAGTTCGTGCCACGTGTCCAGCTTGGGCACCCAATAGTTGTAAGGAACAGAGGGATCATTGAGGACGCTGACACGTCAACCTCTCAGCATTTTCAGTTGACAGGTGGATGAGCTTATCAGTTATTATGCCCCCAGCAGCACTAAATACCCGCTCTGACAAAGAGCTGGCAGCAGGGCAGGCCAGCACCTCCAAGGTGTAGAGCGCAGTTCGTGCCACGTGTCCAGCTTGGGCACCCAATAGTTGTAAGGAACAGAGGGATCATTGAGGACGCTGACACGGTCTGCTACGTACTCCTTCACCATCTTCCAAAACTTTTCCCTCCTTGTAACACTAGGCCGCGCATCAGGGTGAGGGTGCTGGCAGGGTGTCATGAAACTGTCCCAGGCCTTGGAGAGTGTTGCCTTACCTCTGTTGGAACAGCTTTGTGTTCCCCTCATCTCCCCTCCTCGGTTGCCCAAGGAAGTACGTACTCTGCAGCCAACGTTGTCAGCTTGAAATTTTTGGAGCAATTTTTCCACAAGGACCTTCTGGTATTGCAACATTTTGCTCGTCCTCTCCACCACAGGAATGAGAGATGAGAAGTTCTCTTTGTAGCGGGGGTCAAGAGGGGTGAACAACCAGTAATCGGTATTGGCCAAAATGCATATAACGCGAGGGTCAAGGGAAAGGCAGCATAACATAAAGTCAGCCATGTGTGCCAGAGTCCCAACAGACAAGACTTCACTGTCCTCATCAGGAGGATGACTCTCAATCTCCTCATCCTCTTCCTAGTTTTCGGCCTATCCACGCTGAACAGATGGAATAAACCTGCTATGGGTACTACCCTCTGTAGCGGAGGCAACTGTCTCCTGCTCCTCATCATCATCCAATTTGCGCTGAGAAGACAAACTGAAGGTGGTCTGGCTATCACCCTGTGTACTGTCCATTTCCACCTCTTCCACATGCAAAGCGTCCTCCTTCATTGTGAGCAGCAAGCGTTTCAGTAGACACAGAAGTGGGATGGTTATGCTAATAATAGCGGCATAGCCGCTCACCATCTGTGTTGATTACTCAAAGTTGCATAAAACCTCACAGAGGTCAGACATCCATGCCCACTCGTCGCTTGTGAAGAGCGAAAGCTGACTGGAAAGGTGACAACCATGTCGCAGCTGGTATTCCACTACTGCCCTCTGCTGCTCACAAAGTCTGGCCAACATGTGGTACGTGGAGTTCCAGCACGTGATCACATCGCACAACAGTCGATGAGCTGGCAATTGCGAGCTATGCTGCAGCGTTGCCAGACCAGCGGCAGCTGTAGAAGACTTTCGGAAATGGGCACACACACGGCGCACCTTCACCAGTAGCTCAGGCAAATTGGGGTAGGTTTTGAGAAACCGCTGAACCACTAAGTTGGTTGGGCTAGGCATGGGATGTGTGTGAGCTTGCCGAGCTCCAAAGCCGCCAGTTACGGCCATTATCAGACACAACCATGCCTGGTTGTAGGTTGAGTGGTGAGAGCCACAGCTCAGTCTGGTCCCTTATACCCTGCCAAAGCTCTGCAGCGGTGTGCTGTTTGTCACCTAAGCAAATTAGTTTCAGCCTGGCCTGTTGCCGCTTCCCCGCTGCAGTGCTACACTGCTTCCAGCTACTGACTGATGGCTGACTGGTACTGCAAGATGAGAATTTAGAGGTGGAAGTGGAGGAGGAGGTGGAGGAGGAGAAGGGGGGGTTGCAGCCACTAATGTAGGTGGTGACAGGAATCCTGATGGAAGTAGGGCCCGCAATCCTTGGCATCGGTAGCAAATGTCTCATCCCAGGGTACGACTTGCTCCCGACCTCCACAGCGTTCACCCAGTGAGCCAGGGAAATGTAGCATCCCTGGCCAAAAGCATTTGTCCATGTGTCAGTCGTTAAGTGGACCTTCCCAATAGCTGCATTGGTCAGGGCACGGGTGATGTTACAAGACACATGCTGGTGTAAGGCGGGGACGGCTCACCAGGAAAAATTGTGGTGGCTGGGGACTGAGTAACGAGAGACGGCCACCGCCATCAGGCTGCGGAAAGCCTCAGTGTCCACAAGCCTAAATCGCAACATTTCCAGGGCCAGCAATTTAGAAAGGTGCGCATTTAGTGCTATGGCCTGTGGGTGGGTGGCTGGGTATTCGCGCTTTCATTCAAAGGCCTGGGGTATGTACATCTGTATGCTGCGCTGGGACACAGAAGTGGATGTGCTAGCTAATGGTGCTTGCAAAGGTCCAGGTGCAGGGCGGGAGGCATCCGGGCCTGCATCTTGGACAGGGGATTGGCCAGCACGTAACACAGGGGAAGAGGAGGCAGTGGTGTGACCTGCAGACACTGATTCTGGACCCAAGAGTTCGGCCCACCTATTAGGGTGCTTTGATGCCATGTGGCGGATCATGCTGGTGGTAGTGAGGTTGCTAGTGTTCACGCCCCTGCTTATTTTGGTACAGCACAGGTTGCAAGTGACAATTCTTTTATCTTCCGCACTTTCCTCAAAAAAGCGCCAGACTGCGGAACACCCACCCCTTGGCAAGGAATATTGCCGCAAGGGGGTGCTCCGGGGAACAGTTACGGGCCTGTTTGGTGTGGCCCGCCTTCTCCCTTTTGCCACCCCACTGCCTCTTCCAGCCTGTTGCGGTGCTGCGGATCCCTCCCCCTCTGTACTGCTGTCCTCGCTAGGCTTGCCACCTTCCCAGGTTGGGTCAGTGATTTCATCGTCCACCACCTCCTCTTCCACTTCCTCACTCTGGTCATCCTCCTGACTTGTTGACCTAACAAGAATCTCACTTATTGAAAACTGTGTCTCATCCTCATCATCAACCTCTTGAGACACTAATTGCCGTTGACTTATTGGCAACTGTGTCTCATCATCATCATCCAACTCGTGAAACACTAACTGCCGTTCCCCCCCTGTCATCTTCTTCTGACTGTGGATGCTCAAAAGTTTGGGAATCAGTGCACAAGATCTCCTCGTGTCCCTCTTCAAGCAGGCTTGGCAAGAGGCCCAAATCAAGGAATGGCGATGAAAAGAGCTCCTCGGAAGATCCAAGTGTGGGATCACTTGTTTGCCATGACTCTCCATGGTGGGAGGAAGGAGGATCAGGGTGATAATTCTGTTGACCAGAATCTTGGCTACTGAGACTGGACTTTGTGGAAGACAGGGTGGTGCTTAACTATCTGCTTCAATCCAACCGACCACCTTTTCACACTGGTGTGACTTCAAGAGTGGTGTCCTGCGCTGCCCTGCAAACTGGGATATGAAGCTAGGTATCGTGGATTGGTGGTTTTCTTGTGCTCTGGCAGCAGGCACAGTTTCACCGTGCCCAGGGCCACAGTGTGTCGGTTATATAAAGCAAATGCTTTATATATAAAAAAAAAAAATGGATCAAAAGAAAAATCATGCAAATGATATTGACCCGCTAGGTGGACATATATACAAGAGTTCGATCGAGAACCTAATTATTTTGTGCAATCAGTAAAACATGGTACAAGCATCTATACAAAAATATAAATGGTTTATTATACAATAATTTAAAATACAATCAATAACAATGAGTATAAAACCAATGATAGAAGAAAATTGTAGTACCCAAAATATGCCACTAGATGGTGCAAACAGAACACAAATTTAACACCAAGACCAGCGTCACACAATCTATTATTCAACCAGTCCAAGAATGCAATGCTGCTTAAAATTATGAGGGATATATATCAATTGACAATGCACAAAAACTCACTAATGAAAATGAGAGATACAAGCCCTTGCTCTGCCCAAAACGATGACCAATCTCAGATTGTATAAGTAGTATTGCAATGAAACTTATAAATTATCGGCTTGATATAAAACTAGGGAATATAAAGATCCCCAACAGAGAAGCTCTCTTGTTATCAATATCAGATCTTGTATTCAGTGATATGCATCTTCACTGAATCCGCTGATACTGATGTGGTACTAACACTATCCGTCCGCAATAAGCGGGGTTTGACTAAGTATCAAGCCAATTAATCTATACCAATACTACCTGAAACAAAATATACATTACCCAAGGGTCAAGTGATGTGCTGAGTCTCGGGAAGTCTGCTCTCAAGAGTTTTTCTAATAAGATCTTTTCCTGGAATCTCCCTTTCTTTCTTTGTTCTTTTCCTTCTCTTCCTTTTTTTTTTCTCTCCCTTGTATGTGGTTTCTTAACCAAAAACTTATCAGATGAACACACCTTCCTAGTTTGGAACTTTCCAATGACTGTCGGATGGGTGTGTACATTGATAAGGGATGTGACGTCATAACACTACCCAGAATTCACTTTTGCTACTGGTGTAGTGTTGCCTACTCATACCTAGGTGGCACTGTTGTATAAGTCACACGCATCATGCCCTATAGAGTTAAATATGTAAATCTGATTTCATCTTCACCACACACACACCTGGTATTTAGAAGCTTAAATCATTAATTTTGACACTTCTTACCAAATAGAGACAGACTCTTAGACGCCTTTTGAATGTTTCCCACATTGTTGACTTATAAAACCGATAATAATATGAATAAACTTTGTTTTCTCACAGAGATATCCGTGCCACCTCTGTTACACTAACGGTACCACATCTTCACAGATACTTATTAACAAAGCCCATGCTTAAGCTGTTTTGAATATATTATAGGAATATATACGTCCCTAAAACATATATGATAACAGATATATAAATGTCCTTAAAAAGACGTAACAATATAACCCAATACATATATCTTATTGATTTTCTTATACAAAATTAAGGTTGATTATAAGTGTCCATAGACATCACAGACTTTCTGCTCATTAGCAAATACCAAACTGGGGATGTAATTAGCACTCGCTGTGTCCATGGAGTCCTTATCTCAGAGCTAAGAGACAAACTTTGATACATGAATACATATTTTGAAGAACATCTAGACAATCCTCACACTGTGGAATTTATATTCAGATAACAAAGATAGTGAAGCCTTTACTTCTGTGTGAGGTGTATTCTAACTGTCTAAATATATAATTAATTGTTACAAGAACATTAGTTCTTTAGAACAACGCAATAATCTTCTCCTGTACCTACTTCGGCCTACATTAAATATCATACAAAAAAGTGAATATAAACCAACATTGCTCTTAAAGGCAATCTATCATGACTAGAATAAGTGAATATAACTGTTTACACTTCTGAAAAGGCATAACAGGTGTCACTGCCTGCCCTGTGAGAGGTCTGAGAAGATCAGATAGACTTGCAGCACGTGAGTCTATCTGACAGGTCTTTCTGTTTTTCCTTGCTGTCTGTTGTTGTGGGCAGGATCTCACCTCTCCACAGGTTCTGCTCATTTGCTGTTTAGTGGCTCTATTTAAGCCCGCCTCTCACTGCAGACCTTGCGGTTGTTATTTCCTTCTGGAGTTCTTAGCTGGTTGTTAGAGGTTCTCCTGCTTCTTACTCATCTCAAGCTAAGTCCTCCTGTTTCTAATTTGTGTGTGTGTTGTGTCTAGGTCTCAGGGAGACGCTGGTCCCTTCACGGTGGAAGGTCCCGGCAGTCTCATCCCGCTCCCTTATTTAGGGTTTGTGACAGTTTCAGCAGGTCTTAGGTTCCGGTGTATGAGTTCTTCCACCATTAGGATTAGGACGGCAATGGGATGTAATGTGGCGCCCACTTTCGCGGTCATGTACATGAACAATTTTGAGGAGAAATTTGTCTATACTAACTCCCTTTTTCAAAAATATGTCAAATGTTGGCTACGTTTTAAAGATGATATTTTCTGTATTTGGCAGGGTCCAGAAAATGAATTGACGTCATTTCATGAAATTATTACATCCAGCATAGCATCCATCTCTCTTTCCCTGAGTTATAGCCAAACAGAAATTTCCTTCCTCGACGTTCTCATTAAGGTGAGTGAAAACACATTGTCCACAGACCTGTATAAGAAACCAACGGACAAAAATAGTCTCCTTAAATTCAACAGTTATCACCCTCCAGGCCTAGTTCAGTCACTACCCCGCTCACAACTGATGAGGGTAAAAAGAATCGTGTTGAATCTTTAATAAATACTAGACTGAAGGAAATGTCGGATAAATTTCTCAGGAGAGGGTTTCCAAAACAAGTACTAGATCAACAGGAACAACACTTTCCAGGACTCACACGCACTGATTTATTAACTCCAAGAAAATCCATTAATAAGTGTGATTATAAACGTATACCATGTGTTACAACATTTTCCCACCTTAGTAAGGACATCAAGGACATTACATCTAAACACTGGCATATATTAGCCAGGAACTTTCCGAATATTTTTTCACAAAAACCACCTAATGTCATACAAAAGAGGAAGGAACATACGGGACCTGTTGGTCAAATCTGACATTGGATCTGATAGGGTTCATAGTGTACAATCCACTATTATGGGGACTCCTATCAAAGGGACAAACCCTTGTCTCACATGCGCCCAGTGTGGAAATGAAGGGCCCATCTTTTACCCATCCCTCAACAGGGAATTATTTTTTTATACAGGGCCACTTTTCGTGCTTAACCAGTTTTGCCGTATATTTAATTAAATGTCCATGCTGCTTAGGTTATGTAGGGGAAACCACACAAAAGGTGAAAGAACGTATTGGACAACACAAATCTAATAGACGCACAGAAAGAATTGATGCCCCTCTAGTTGAGCATTTTATTTCCCTGAAGCATGCTGTAAGCCAACTTCGGTACCAGGTTATAGACTGGATTCTGCCACTTCCCCGTGGCGGAAATCGTGAGGCTGTGCTCCAGGAGAGAGCGATGAGATGGATAAGACGTCTTAATACCCTGCACCCGTTTGGTTTAAACAAGGAATATTGCTGGGATTAGTGTACCACTAATTGGATCTAATATATTTCTGTCTCCTTTCTTTACAGGTCGTGTGTCGTCCAGTAGCGACCACCTACCCACCAAGGTTAGAACCATGTATGGGTATGCCTATTAAGTAATGTCCTCTACATTATATCTTTAATTTGTGCTATTTATGCCGATACCTAATTTATTTAGCATAATACAAATCAAGAAAGTTGACTTGTCCCTTGACCTAATTCTTGTTGGTAGTTGATGATATGATGCCCGTGTCTGCCTTTCAACAGTTAAGGAAGCAGCCTTTCTTACCATAAGGGCAATTGCCCTTCTTCAATATGGCCACTATGTGATATGCAAGCTTACGCTTGCGTCTGCGCATGCGCACGTTGCCATCATTGACTTCTTCATGCATAGCTTTTAAGTGAATGCCGGCTGCCTTTTGCACATACGCGGTACACTTTTTCTCCAGTGCGCAAGCTCGATCTGACTCTCAGAACCTATGCGCTCCTTTCCTATCGCGCAAGCACCAACCACTTGCCAGCGAAATCGTCCTATTCCGCAATACAGCTGGGGCACCTTTTGACTGAAATCAGAGCTGTCCAATAGAGTTAATACTGCTACCGGATGTTCCCCGCCCACCAGCGCGGACACCAATAGCGCATCAGCACACCAGTATTTATATCCAGACCGCGATTTTGGCAAGCATGCCGGTACCATATAGACACTCTATCAGATATTGGTAAGAAAGACCTTCTCTGCTGTTTGCTTTATGTGATTTTTATTTTTTACTGCCATTGTATATCGCTTCTTTATCTTTATTATTGCTATATGTGGGTTATCATACCAAGTCCATCTTGTTTGATGACTATGGAGGCACGCTAAGTGAGCTCACTCTGTTTGACTTTATACACTATGTTTGTCTTATGATATGGCTTAGTTTACTAGTTCTCTCCTATTGACTATGTATGCCTTCATTTAGAATACGTTTATCACAGTCATGCTCACCAACCCCTCCTAGCGGACGTATGTTATATCTCTAATAGATGTCTTTTCTATTTTTATTCTTATGTATAGCCTGATGGAGGGCATGATATGTAAGCCCGAAACGTTGCTGTTCAAAATGATGTAATGTCCGGCTGAATAAAACATTAATTGCATTGAAAATTTCACATGGTATGCTGTCAGAAACTTTATTCTATTATCTGAAGAATTCCTGAGGTGGAGTCAGGGATAAAAGTGACGAGCACCCATTCCTCTGCCAGATATCTGCTGAGTGCTGTGATCTCTTGTGAATCAAGGATTAGCTCATACTGTCAGCAGTCAGGGAGGGGCTCAGTGATAACTAGGAGGTTACCATCCCCCTCCTCACTAGCTTTGGGGCCTAGTCTGTGTTACTGTTGTAGTTTGTTTATTTGGTGTTCTTGCTTTCCCCACTTACCGTGACACACGGCCTCTGCGTGCACCATCAGCAGCACGGCCACTTCCCCGTCCCTTACTGCTCGCCTTGAGCATATTAAATGGTATATATGCTTGCAAATATGTCACACGTACAGTAGCGCAGGTTTTGTAAGAGTATGCGCAAATAAATTACAGTGAATGTCACAGATATTTAGGATGCGTATACGTTATACATGAGATGTGGTGCAGGTAATGTCGCTGTCACCAGGGGCAAAAAAATGACACTGAATGTCACAGATATTTAGGATGCGCAAACGTTATACAGGAGATGTAGCGCAGGTAATGTCGCTGTCACCAGGGGCAAAAAAATTACACTGAATGTCACAGATATTTAGGATGCGCAAACGTTATACAGGAGATGTAGCGCAGGTAATGTCACTGTCACCAGCGGCGAAAAAATTGCACTGAATGTCACTGATATTGTCACTACCAGAGCTTGGAGGAGTTCTCACTGCTCTGTTTCTCCGCCCCTGTGATGAGCTCTTTACTTTCTGTTTCCTTCCTCCCAGCTGTTCCTCCTGCGTTTGATTTCCCTGCCTTTAAATCACCCCTCCTCCTTTTGTAGTGTGTGGATTATATTTCTCATTTGAGTTGTAGCTCTTGCTTGAGTATCTTCCCTTGTATGCTATCCTTTCACTGGACCTGTGTTCTGCTGCAGCAAGTACTCCGGATATTGCCAGCCTGTCTTTGGATCCGTCTTCACTGCGGCTGCAGCTCCTTCAGCTAAGTGTGCAGACATTGTTGTGTATCTGTGTGTTTTCTGACTGGATCCGAGGCGACCACGGTTCCCTCCATATACTGAGCAGGGCACCGGTGGCCGTGCCCCTTCCACTATTGTAGGGGTTACAGTGGTCATCAGTCTTAGGTTCGCGGGCATGCCTCGTTCCACCATTTGGATCCGGGCATGGGCTTAGCAGCATAGGGAGAGCTTTGAGGGTCTGACAGGGGTCCCCCTTTATCCTCCCTAGTTTGGGTCCGGTCAGTAGCTCTATTTTCTGTGCATGCTCTTGTTGCTCACATACAGCCGTGACATTATAATCCACCAAAACCGTCTTTTTTTTACATGGATCCGCTTTCTGGCCTGGTTGACCGCATGCAGGGTCTTTCTTTGGAGGTAGCGGATCTCCGTCAATCTATGACTCAGCTTCAAGCATTGGGCTCTGCTCCGGCCCATGGAGTCTGTTGCGAGCCAAAGGTCTCACTTCCGGAAACGTTCTCCGGGGGCAGTGAGAGTTTTGTTCGCTTCAGAGAGGCATGCAAACTCCATTTTTGCTTGTGTCCCCATTCCTCTGGTAATCAGGAGCAGAGGGTGAGGATTGTCATCTCCCTGCTCAGGGGTAATGCTCAGACTTGGGTTTTTTCGCTGCCATCAGGGGATCCCTCCCTTCGATCCGTGGAAGGATTTTTTGTGGCCCTGGGGCAGATATATGATGACCCGGATCGTGTTGCTCTGGCCGAATCTAACTTACGTTTTTTATGCCAGAGCAAACTGTCTGCGGAGCTTTATTGTTCTGAATTTCGGAGATGGGCAGCTGATTCAGGTTGGAATGATGCTGCACTCCGGAGTCAGTTCTGTCATGGTCTCTCAGAGAGATTGAAAGATGCGTTTGCTTTCCATGAGAGACCAACGTCCTTAGAGTCTGCCATGTCATTGGCGGTACGCCTTGACAGGCGTCTAAGAGAAAGAAACGAGACCTCTCTGTCGAGCCATTGTCAGTCTAGGGGCAGTGGTGCGGACTCATTCAGTGTGCAGGGGCCTCATCCTGTCTCGCTCCCCTCTGAGGAGGAGCCCATGCAGCTAGGTCGACTTGCCCCTGATAAAAGAGGATTTAGTCCTCAGAGTATGGTGTGTTTTTGTTGTGGGGGCATAGGTCATTTGGCAAATGTTTGTCCGTCTAGGAGATTCTTGAACTGTACTAAGAGCGATAATAAGAGAAAAACCTCAAAAGGTAAATCATCAAACTCTGCTTCATCTGCTACTTTGGGCAAAGTTGATGTAGGAATTGATGCTTTTCCTCTGACCTGCAGTTCCCGTTTTCTCCTGTCTGCCAGGGTGGCGCTAGAGAGCTAAGTCATTTCTTGTGAGATTTTTGTTTATAGTGGAGCGGCCGTCAATCTTATTGACACTCAATTTGTAGTCATGCATGGTTTTCAGGTTTGCACATTAGAAAAGGATATACCTGTTTTTGCTATTGACTCTGCTCCACTCTCACAGAGATCTCTGAAGGGCATTGTTCACAATATCCGGTTAGCTGTAGGTGACACTCATGTGGAGGATATATCTTGTTTTGTCCTTAACGGATTGCCTTCTCCTCTAGTTTTGGGGTTACCCTGGCTCACTAGACATAACCCCACTCTTGATTGGCAAGGAAGGCAAATAAATGAGTGGAGTGACTTTTGTAGAGAGAATTGTCTTACAGCGACTTTTGCAGAGGTGTCTACTAAAACTGTGCCATCATTTCTCTCTGATTTCTCGGACATGTTTTCCGAGAGCGGTGTTCAGGAGCTACCTCCTCACCGGGAGTTTGACTGTCCCATTAACCTCATTCCCGGCGCCAAGCTGCCAAAAGCTCGCCTCTACAATCTCTCACAACCGGAAAGAATCGCAATGCAAACCTATATCTCAGAGAGTCTCGATAAGGGGCATATTCGTCCCTCAAAATCACCTGTTGCCGCTGGTTTTTTTTTTGTTAAAAAAAAAGATGGCTCTCTGAGACCTTGCCTAGATTTTAGGGAACTGAACCGTATCACGATTCGCGATCCCTATCCCCTTCCTCTGATCCCGGACCTCTTCAACCAAATTGTTGGAGCCAAGGTTTTTTCCAAATTGGATTTGAGAGGCGCGTACAACCTGGTCAGGGTCAGAGAGGGGGATGAATGGAAAACGGCCTTTAATACCCCTAACGGGCATTTCGAGAATCTCGTTATGCCTTTCGGCCTGATGAATGCTCCGGCCGTCTTTCAGCATTTTGTTAACAGTATTTTCTACCATTTAATGGGGAAATTTGTATTGGTGTATCTTGATGATATTTTGATTTTTTCCCCTGATGTTCAGACCCATCAGGATCATCTTTTTCAGGTTCTGCAGATTCTGCGGGAAAATAAATTGTACGCCAAGCTGGAGAAATGTCTTTTTATGGTATCGGAGATTCAATTTCTGGGTTTTCTCCTCTCTGCTTCTGGTTTTCGCATGGATCCGGAGAAGGTCCGTGCTGTACTTGAGTGGGAGCTTCCTGAGAATCAGAAGGCATTGAGGCACTTTCTGGGTTTTGCGAACTATTACAGAAAGTTCATTTTGAATTATTCCTCTGTTGTCAAACCCCTCACTGACACGACAAAAAAGGGGGCGGATTTTTCCTCTTGGTCGGAGGAGGCGCTTGCAGCTT
This sequence comes from Bufo bufo, assembly GCF_905171765.1. Classification (NCBI taxonomy): domain Eukaryota; kingdom Metazoa; phylum Chordata; class Amphibia; order Anura; family Bufonidae; genus Bufo; species Bufo bufo. Next base: position 788,910,685 of record NC_053389.1, on the reverse strand, counting down.
TTTCTAAGATTAAAGAGAGTTTTGCATCTGCTCCCGTCTTGGTGCATCCCGATGTTTCCTTACCTTTTATTGTTGAGGTGGATGCTTCCGAGGTGGGTGTGGGTGCGGTTTTGTCCCAGGGCCCTTCTCCTGCCAAATGGCGACCCTGTGCCTTTTTCTCTAAAAAACTCTCCCCGGCAGAGAAAAACTATGATGTGGGAGATAGGGAGTTGTTGGCCATCAAGTTGGCTTTCGAGGAATGGCGCCATTGGTTGGAGGGGGCCAGGCACCCTATCACTGTTTTTACCGACCATAAGAATCTGGCATACTTGGAGTCGGTCAGGCGTATTAATCCGAGACAGGCCAGATGGTCTCTGTTCTTCTCCAGATTCAATTTTGTCGTTACATTCCGCCCTGGGATCAAAAATGTGAAGGCTGATGCTCTCTCTCGCTGTTTTCCGGGAGGAGGAAACTCCGAGGACCCGGGTCCCATTTTGGCGGAGGGGGTAGTTGTTTCTGCTCTATATTCTGATTTGGAGGCCGAGGTCCAGGCTGCCCAGACTGAGGCACCTGCCCGTTGTCCTTCTGGGAAGTTGTTTGTGCCTCCTGAGCTACGTCACAAACTCTTCAAGGAGCATCATGATACTGTTCTTGCTGGTCACCCCGGGAGTAGAGCCACGGTAGATCTCATTGCTCGGAGAATTTGGTGGCCGGCTCTTCGTAAGTCGGTGGAGGGTTTTGTGGCTGCTTGTGAGACGTGCGCTCGCGCTAAGGTCCCGCGTTCACGGCCTTCAGGTTCCCTTCTCCCGTTACCCATACCTTCCCGTCCTTGGACACACCTGTCCATGGACTTTATCACGGATCTTCCTCGTTCCTCAGGGAAGTCGGTGATCCTGGTGGTGGTGGACCGTTTTAGCAAGATGGCTCATTTCGTACCTTTCCCTGGTTTACCCAATGCTAAAACGTTGGCGCAAGCTTTTGTCGACCATATTGTTAAATTGCATGGCATTCCCTCTGATATTGTTTCCGATAGAGGCACGCAGTTTGTGTCCAGATTCTGGAAGGCTTTCTGTTCTCGCCTGGGGGTTCGGCTGTCCTTCTCTTCTGCTTTTCACCCGCAGTCGAATGGTCAGACTGAGCACCTCAATCAGAATCTGGAGACATATTTGCGCTGTTTTGTGGCAGAGAACCAGGAGGATTGGTGTTCATTTCTCCCTCTTGCTGAGTTTGCTCTGAACAACCGTCGTCAGGAATCTTCTGATAAGTCACCATTCTTTGGTGCATATGGCTTCCATCCGCAGTTTGGGACATTCTCGGGAGGGGCTCTTTCTGGTTTACCTGAGGAGGAGAGATTTTCCTCGTCTTTGTCTACCATTTGGCAAAAGATTCAGAGTAATCTTAGAAAGATGAGTGAGAAGTATAAGCGTGTGGCTGATAAGAGACGTGTGCCTGGTCCGGACCTGAATGTGGGTGATCTGGTGTGGTTGTCTACAAGAAATATTAAACTGAAGGTTCCCTCCTGGAAATTGGGTCCCAAGTTTATTGGGCCTTATAAAATCTTGTCAGTCATCAATCCTGTTGCCTTCCGTCTTGATCTTCCACGGGTTTGGAAGATACATAATGTATTTCACAGATCTCTCTTAAAACCATATGTCCAGCCCACGGTACCCACCTCTTTGCCTCCTCCTCCGATTTTGGTTGATGGCAATCTGGAGTTTGAGGTTTCCAGAATTGTGGACTCTCGCGTTATCCGCGGTTCTCTTCAGTACCTCGTTCATTGGAAGGGTTATAATCCTGAGGAGAGGATGTGGGTTCCGGTGTCGAACATTAAAGCCACTCGCCTCATCAGGGCATTTCATAGGGCTCATCCTGAGAAGGTGGGTCCTGGGTGTCCGGAGTCCACCCGTAGAGGGGGGGGTACTGTCACTACCAGAGCTTGGAGGAGTTCTCACTGCTCTGTTTCTCCGCCCCTGTGATGAGCTCTTTACTTTTTGTTTCCTTCCTCCCAGCTGTTCCTCCTGCGTTTGATTTCCCTGCCTTTAAATCACCCCTCCTCCTTTTGTAGTGTGTGGATTATATTTCTCATTTGAGTTGTAGCTCTTGCTTGAGTATCTTCCCTTGTATGCTATCCTTTCACTGGACCTGTGTTCTGCTGCAGCAAGTACTCCGGATATTGCCAGCCTGTCTTTGGATCCGTATTCACTGCGGCTGCAGCTCCTTCAGCTAAGTGTGCAGACATTGTTGTGTATCTGTGTGTTTTCTGACTGGATCCGAGGCGACCACGGTTCCCTCCATATACTGAGCAGGGCACCGGTGGCCGTGCCCCTTCCACTATTGTAGGGGTTACAGTGGTCATCAGTCTTAGGTTCGCGGGCATGCCTTGTTCCACCATTTGGATCCGGGCATGGGCTTAGCAGCATAGGGAGAGCTTTGAGGGTCTGACAGGGGTCCCCCTTTATTCTCCCTAGTTTGGGTCCGGTTAGTAGCTCTATTTTCTGTGCATGCTCTTGTTGCTCACATACAGCCGTGACAGATATTTAGGATGCGCAAACGTTATACAGGAGATGTAGCACAGGTAATGTCGCTGTCACCAGCTGCAAAAAAATTACACTGAATGTCACATATAATTTAGGATGTGCAAACGTTATACAGGAGATGTAGCACAGGTAATGTCACTGTCACCAGCGGCGAAAAAATTACACTGAATGTCACAGATATTTAGGATAAGCAAACGTTATACAGGAGATGTAGCGCAGGTAATGTCGCTGTCTCCAGCCGTGAAAAAATTACACTGAATGTCACAGATATTTAGGATGAGAAAATGTTATACAGGAGATGTAGCGCAGGTAATGTCGCTGTCACCAGCAGCGAAAAAATTACACTGAATGTCATAGATATTTAGGATGCGCAAACATTATACAGGAGATGTAGCGCAGGTAATGTCGCTGTCACCAGCGGATAAGAAAAAATTACATTGAATGTCACTGTCACGCCGCCCCGGAAGGAGAGAGGAAGAGCGTGCACGCACTAGTCTGCCACCCACGCCCCTTTCCCTGCCTACTTGCACTTACCCGTCCTAGGCGGCGATCCCTAACTTGAGTAAGTGCGGGAGGGACAGAGGAAAGCAGAGACAGGCAACGGGCTGCGGGCGGCGACAGGAGCGTAGAGCAGTCGAGAAGGGTCAAAAAAACTAGCAAAGGTCACAACGAGAGGTCATGTCAAACTACGAGGGAGATGCAAAGACAATACCAATAACAAGCCAAAGGTCAAACCTGGAGGTCGCGTCAGAGTACAAGGGAGAAGCAGGAGCGTGGTCAAATAACTAGCCGTCGGTCAAATTCAAGAACAATGGAGCAGAGTATCAAGAACCTATATAAACAATATCACAGGCAACCTGTGGCCAGCAGGTTGCCTGCTTATATACAGAAGGGCTAAGGTCATGTGACGTGGCCAGCGCTACATGACCTGTCTTAGGACTGATAGCTAAGTGCCGAGTGTCCAGCTCGGTACTCAGCCCACACAGGTATCCTGGCAACAGAGGACACCAGCTGCACATCGAAGGAGCGTGCGGCCGGGCGCCTCCTGCAGCTGCCGGAGAGGAACAGGACGTCGGCGGCGCAAGGGGAAGGACGCGCGTCGCCGGCGTCCTGTGACAGTCACAGATATTTAGGATGAGCAAACATTATACAGAAGATGGAGCGCAGGTAATGTTGCTGTCAGCAGTGGCCAAACAATTGCGCTGAATGTCACAGATATTTAGGATGCGCAAATTTAACACAACAGATGTAGCAGAGGTTGTGTCACTGTCAGCAGCGGCCAAACTATTGCAGCAATTTAGTGCAGGTTGCGCTAATAATATATATTGCAGCCAGATAAAACAATAGTCCTTAAAATTACTTTTGGGTCTCTAACACCTTTCAACACTTGACAAGCGTACTGTCGAGTCGTTCTCCCCTATGTCCCCCCCATTCTCAACCAAATAAAGACACAACACCACATGTGGCAGCCGCAGCACTATGAAGTGCCTTTTGCGCTGTGGCATTAGAAGAATTTTGATATCTCTGACTTTTAGTCTAACCAGACTGTCTATTACTCTGTAATTCCTCTAGCGCCGTTCAATGGAAACACACCAAATGCTTCAAATAACTTCTTTATTAACTTCAACTTTTCTTCATATATAACACTGCCGCCTCCGCAGCAGATCGTCCATGTACAAGAGACGTGTTGAAAAGATATCACAAAATGGTGGTATGCATAAGATGGTGGTTCAACTGTTCAATCTTGTCATTCAACATAAAATGGTGGATATATTTCTCTCTTGAGTATCTGTACTCTCACTTTAAGTTATTTAAGCACTTTATGATCTCTTTGAGAGGTATATCTGAGGTTTAATAGTTCACTTGCAGTATGCAGTTAGCAGTAACTATTTGCAGATTGGTTGAGTATGATCTGGTATGGTTGTATGCAATTTGGATTGCAATATGGAATCTGAATGTTTGCAATTTGTAGCTTGCAATTTGTATTTGCAATTGAATTTGCAATTGAATTTGTACTTTGCAATTGGTGGAACTGTAAGTAAACACACATATAACTGGTTAATTATACAGTTCCAATCACAATACTAACAACAGGAACATTATATAACAGTTTTAAATACCTATTTTGGCCTCTCCTGCTTCCATAAAAACACAGCTCTCAGTGGAGTGAATGTCTCTTCAGCTCCTGTCTCTGGTGAATAATTATTCTAGCAGCTCCTGCTATGGGAATTCCCAGACAGACTGTGTGTGAGGCTGGCTGTGATTGGTGAAAACTCTTGCCGTGTGAGAAGGTGGCTGTGATTGGTCTAGACTTCTGCCCAGTGATTAACACTATGCTTTCTGTTGTTTCTGCTGTGTTAATGAGCTTACCTTACACTATAAAATGAATCTTAAAGGCAGATTATCTTTTGTGCTTCTGTGAATACAAAATATAACAGTTATGTGACATCCAAAACATAATGTCAAAGTAAATAACTCTGCTTTTGTCTTTAACACATAAACATAGGAACTGTATTAACCCCTTAAGGACCCATAACGTACATGTACGTCATTTCTGTCCAGGACTTAAAGACCCGTGACGTACATGTACTTCCTGGTAATTGGGTGGGTACAGGAGCTGCACCCGCCCGATCAGTGGCAGGGGTCCAGCAGTCACTGATATCCGGACCCCTGCGGCATGCGCCAGCATCGGTGAAATCACTGATGCCAGTGCATTAACCCTTCATGTCCGTGGTCAGCACTGACTGTGGCTCGTGCGATGTCGAACGGGGATTGGAGATGCCATCGGATCCCCGTGCTGCTGTGACGGGGACCCGATTGCATGGAAGGCAGTCCGATGCCTTCCTTAGGCATCAGGGCTGCCTTCCGGGGGAGAGCCTGTGAGATCCAGCCCCTGATTCTCACAGGCAGGAAGCTGTATGTGTAATACACACTGTATTACACATACAGCCAATGCATTCCAATACAGAAGTATTGGAATGCATTGTAAAGGGGATCAGACTCCCAAAGGTTGAAGTCCAAAGTGGGACAAAAAATAAAGTGGAAAAAAGTTTTGAAAAAATAACGTCATTTTCCCCAAATAAAGTTAAAATAATTGTTAAAAATAGGGAAAAAAATAAAAATATACATATTAGGTATCGCCGCGTCCGTATCGACCGGCTCTATAAACATATCACATGACCTAACCCCTCAGATGAACACCGTAAAAAAATAAAAATAAAAACTGTGCTAAATAAAAAAATGTTTGGTGACATTATATCACTAAAAGTACCAAGCGATCAAAAAGGTGTATGCCCGCCAAAATAGTACCAATCTATCCATCACCTCATCCCACAAAAAATGAGCCCTACCTAAGACAATCACCCAAAAAAAAATAAAAAAAATGCTGTTATTGTATACAATTTAAGTAAATAAAAAAAAGTATACATATTAGGTATTGCCCCATTCGTAAGAACCTGCTCTATAAAAATATCACATGACCTAATCCCACAGGTGAACACCGTAATAATTTTTTTTATAAAAACGGTATAAAAAAAGCAATTTTTTGTCACATTACATCACAAAAAGTGTAATAGCAAGCGATCAAAAAGTCATACGCACCCCAAAATAGTGCCAATCAATCTGTCATCTCATCCTGCGAAAATATTACCCTACCTAACATAATCGCCCAAAAACTGAAAAAAATATGTCTCTCAGTCTATGGAGACAATAAAACATGATTTTTTTGTTTCAAAAATGAAATCATTGTGTAAAACTTACATAAATAGAAAAAGTAGACATATTAGATATCGCTGCATCCGTAATAACCTGCCATTTTTTGTCACCTTACATCACAAAAAGTGTCATCGCAAGCGATCAAAAAGTCATATGCACCCTATAATAGTACCAATCAAACCGTCAGTACAAGTACAAATAGTACAAATAATTTTTTGGGGTATTGTCGCATCCGTAACAACCTGCTATATAAAAATACCACATGATCTAACCTGTCAGATGAATGTTGTAAATAACAAAAAATAAAAACGGTGCCAAAACAGCTATTTCTTGTTACCTTGCCTCACAAAAAGTGTAATATAGAGCAACCAAAAATCATATGTACCCTAAAATAGTACCAACAAAACTGCCACCTTATCCCGTAGTTTCCAAAATGGGGTCACTTTTTTGGATTTTCTACTCTAGGGGTGCATTAGGGGGGCTTCAAATGGGACATGGTGTTAAAAAACCCGTCCAGCAAAATCTGCCTTCCAAAAAACGTATAGGGCGTTCCTTTCCTTCTGCGCAATGCCATGTGCCCATACAGAAGTTTACGACCACATAAGGGGTGTTGCTGTAAACTACAGAATCAGGGCCTAAATATTGAGTTTTATTTGGCTGTTAACCTTTGCTTTGTAACTGAAAAAAACGGATTAAAATGGAAAATCTGCCAAAAAAATGAAATTCTGAAATTTCATCTCTATTTTCCATTAATTCTCGTGGAACACCTAAAGGGTTAACAAAGTTTGTAAAATCAGTTTTGTATACCTTGAGGGGTGTAGTTTATAAAATAGGTAAAAAAAAGAGGGTTAAGCAGCACTCCAGGTCCCGATATAGGGACAGTTGCCAATAGAAACCTAGATAGGTCGGTGCTCGCGGATGGGGATCCTGGCTGGGGGTCCCATAGGTGTACAGATAAAGAAGAAAATCCACAGCACTCCTCAGTTCTGGTGAACAAGCTGGTTACTTTATTGGTAACAGCAGCATAGGGATAGCAACGTTTCAACCATCTCTGGTCTTTATCAAGCTATAAAATGGGGTCACTTCTTGGAGTTTCTACTCTAGGGGTGCATCAGGGGGTCTTCAAATGTGACATTGCAGCTTAAAATTATCCCAGTGATATCTGCTTTCCAAAAACCATATGGCGTTCCTTTCCTTCTGCGCCCTGCCGTGTGCCCGTACCGCAGTTTACAACCACATATGGGGTGTTTCTGTAAACTACAGAATCAGGGCCTAAATATTGAGTTTCGTTTGGCTGTTAACCCTTGCTTTGAAACTGGAAAAAAATTGATTAAAATGGAAAATCTGCCAAAAAGGTGAAATTCTGAAATTTCATCTCTATTTATCACGGTCGGCGTGACTATCACATACGTGACACAGAGGGAGGGAACGAGGAAGGCCCTTCTCAAGTGAGAGGGAAGGTGGTGACCCCTGACTCACCTTGCGGCTGGCACCTGGCTGCCCTGACGTCCCTAGACGGGTTCCTCACCCGTACGCCGATCACGTGCCTAAAGCCCTGGCTTTCCCTGAGCTGAGCCCTAGATAGTGAACAGGGCGGTGGGAACACTAGTCCGCACCACTAGCTCTAAGGTAAAACACCAAGAGGAGGACAGACAACACAGACTCAACATATAATCCCAGGTGGGCGACAACAGGAGACAACAATAAGCCCAACAGGGATCCGGAGGGTAGCACTCTGGAACGACAACCAGGATTCACAACTCCAGTGGGTCAGTATAGATGTCCAGGCAGGAAGCTCTATAACTGGCAACTAGAGAAGTGTGAGGGGAGAATATAAGGAGGTTGGGAGTGGCAGACAAGAAACAGCTGAGGAGGAGAAGCTACGGATCCCTGAGTGAGACAAAAAGGATAGCAAGGCAAACACAGAAAACAATCACTAAGAAACAACGTGATCTTTAGATATAGAGCGCGCAGCCACCCGCTGCGACTTCCTGACCCCGGGTATAACAGAGTCAGACGTGGCTCTTGATACCCTCGTGACAGTACCCCCCCTTTCACGAGGGGCCTCCGGACACTCAGGACCAGGTCTCTCCGGATGAGAGGCATGGAAAGCCTGAATTAACCTGTTGGCGTTTACCTCTGACGCTGGAACCCACATTCTTTCCTCGGGACCGTAACCCCTCCAATGCACCAGATACTGAAGAGAGCGGCGGACCCGACGAGAATCAACAATTCTGGCTATTTGAAACTCCAGATTACCAGCCACAATAACAGGAGGAGGTGGCAGCGGCGATGGTTCTAGAGGTGGAACATACTTCTTGAGTAACGATTTATGGAAGACGTTATGGATCTTAAAAGTCTGAGGTAGCTCCAGGCGAAAAGCCACAGGGTTAATGACGGCTACTATTTTATAGGGACCAATGAACCTAGGGCCCAGTTTCAAAGAAGGAACCTTCAACTTAATATTCCTAGTAGACAACCACACATAGTCATTCACTCCTAGGTCCGGACCTGGCGACCGTTTCTTATCGGCCATGCATTTATATTTACCACTCATCTTTTTCAAGTTAACTTGTACCTTCTGCCATACCGATGAAAGAGATGAAGAAAACCTTTCCTCTTCGGGAACCCCAGAAGACCCCCCCTCTTTGAAAGTACAAAATTGGGGATGAAAACCGTATGCACCAAGGAATGGTGACTTGCCAGTGGACTCCTGATAATGATTATTTATGGCAAACTCAGCTAACGGTAAATATGATGACCACAACTCTTGGTTTTCAGACACAAAACACCTTAAATATGTTTCTAGGTTTTGGTTGGTACGCTCAGTCTGATCATTCGACTGAGGATGGAAAGCTGAGGAAAAGGACAAGTGAACCCCCAAACGGGAACAAAAAGCTTTCCAAAACTTAGAAATAAACTGGGTTCCCCGATCCGAAACCACATCGGAAGGGACCCCGTGAAGCTTCACGATTTCACTGATAAACACCTGAGCAAGAGTTTTAGCATTAGGAAGTGCGGGTAGCGCAATAAAGTGTACCATTTTGCTAAACCTGTCTACTACTACCAAGATAACTGTTTTACCCGCCGACAACGGTAAGTCAGTGATGAAATCCATTGACAGATGTGTCCATGGCCTATTGGGGATGAAAAGTGGCAATAAAGACCCTGCTGGACGTGTATGAGAGACTTTCGCGCGTGCACAAGTAGAACAAGTAGACACGAAATCCATTACATCCTGACGCAACCTTGGCCACCAAAAACGACGAGATAATAGCTCCAAGGTTGCTTTACTACCCGGGTGCCCAGGAAGTGCCGAATTATGATGTTCTTTTAATAATTCAAGACGCAGGTTTAACGGTACAAACAATTTCTCTGAGGGGCAAGAGGCCGGGGCGTCCCCCTGGGCCTCTAACACCTTTCCCTCTAGAACAGAGTGTACAGCAGAGACAACCACTCCTCTTTGTAAAATAGGTACCGGATCACTAACATTACCCCCTCCAGGTAAACTACGAGATAATGCGTCTGCCTTGGTATTTTTTGCCCCAGGACGATAGGTGATTACAAAGTTAAATCTGGTAAAGAATAGCGACCACCTAGCTTGTCTAGGGGTGAGACGCTTAGCCGATTCTAGGTACAGAAGGTTTTTGTGATCCGTAATCACCGTGACGGGGTGGATTGCTCCCTCTAAGAAGTGACGCCACTCTTCAAGCGCCAGTTTAATCGCCAACAGTTCCCTATTTCCAATATCATAATTCTTCTCTGCAGAAGATAATTTTTTGGAAAAGAAAGCGCAAGGACGCCATTTGCCAGGAGACGGACCCTGAGACAATACAGCCCCCACTCCCACCTCTGACGCATCTACCTCGACAATAAAAGGCTGGGAGACATCAGGTTGAATTAGAACAGGTGCCGAGGTAAACCTCTCCTTTAGAGAGGAAAATGCATCTTTAGCGGCGTCAGACCATTTGGAAAAATCAGTCCCCTTCCTAGTCATGTCGGTAAGGGGTTTAACGATCACTGAATAATTTTTAATGAACTTTCTATAGAAATTTGCGAAACCCAAAAACCGTTGTAGGGCTTTAAGGTTCTCAGGAAGATCCCAATCTAAAATTGCCTGGACCTTCCCAGGATCCATGCGGAAACCTGAAGCAGATAATAGATATCCCAGGAACTGTAATTCCTGAACGGCGAAGACACATTTTTCAATTTTCGCATATAATTTATTCGTCCGTAGGACCTGCAGTACTTGCCTGACATGCACCTCATGTGTTTTCAGATCAGCCGAATAAATTAAGATATCATCTAGGTATATGACTACAAACCTGCCGATGAGATGACTAAAAATATCATTAACGAAATGTTGGAAGACAGCAGGGGCATTGGTCAGACCGAAAGGCATAACTAGATTTTCATAATGCCCCTCAGCGGTGTTAAAAGCTGTCTTCCACTCATCCCCTTCCTTGATACGAATCAGATTGTAGGCCCCCCTAAGATCAAGTTTGGAGAACCACCTAGCACCCGCAATCTGATTAAAAAGGTCAGGAATGAGAGGAAGAGGGTATGGGTCTCGGATGGTTATCTGGTTTAACTCACGGAAATCTAGGCAAGGACGCAGGCCCCCATCCTTCTTTTTAACAAAGAAAAACCCTGCAGCCACGGGTGAAGAAGAGGGTCTGATGTGTCCCTTAGCCAGACTCTCGGAGATATAATCTTTCATGGCTTGTCTCTCGGGACCCGAAAGATTATACAACCTGGACTTGGGTAATTTTGCCCCGGGAATCAGGTTAACCGGGCAATCATAAGGACGATGAGGTGGTAGCTTCTGACAACCCTTTTCAGAAAAAACGTCCTCAAAGTCCGAAATAAATGTAGGTAGGGGAGCTATGGAGGCGATTAAGCAATTGTTATTTAAGCAATTCTCTCTGCAATGCTCACTCCACTCCAATATCTCCCTGGCCTGCCAATCCACCACTGGATTGTGCGCTACCAACCAGGGAAGACCCAATACCACCGGAGAGGGAAGGCCCTCCAGAACGTAACATGAAAGACACTCATTATGGTGGTCCCCTACCCGAAGGTGTAAATTATGAACAATGTGGGTGAGGTTTCTCTGAGACAGAGGAGCAGAATCTATAGCGAATACGGGAATAGGTCTCTGCAGCGTACAGAGAGACAAACCCATAGTGCGGGCAAAATGGGCATCAATCAAGTTTACCCCTGCTCCACTGTCTAGAAAAAAAGAAATAGACTCCGTCTTAACACCAAAAACAATGACCGCTCGTAACACAAATTGAGATGTTCGTATGGAGGAAACGTATACCCCCCGGCTGACATCCTCCGCACAGCCTGGGGTTAGTAGTTTTCCGACGGTCTTTTGTTTTTGAGAAAGGAGGGACAGACATTAATGAAATGACCCTTCCCCCCACAGAAAAAACAAGCCCCCCCCTACGGCGAACCTCGGGAGGACGGACCTGACGAGAAGTTCCGCCTAGCTGCATAGGCTCATCTAAGTCAGTACAGGCTGACTGTTGCTTGGGAGAGGTAACCAATTGCTCAGGAATTTTCGATCTCTCCCTAAGACGTCTATCTATTCTGATAGAGAGGGACATAACAGCATCAAGGGAAAGGGGGGTCTCATACAGCGCCAGTGCATCCTTAACCCTTTCAGATAACCCAGAGCAGAACTGACTCCTGAGAGCCGGGTCGTTCCACTGAGTATCCGTAGCCCACCTACGGAACTCTGAGCAATATTCCTCTGCTGACCGATCTCCCTGTAGGAGTCTCCGTAACTTCGACTCAGCCAGGGCGACTCGGTCAGGGTCATCATATATGAGACCCAAAGCCCCAAAAAATCCCTCCACTGACCGAAGAGCCTGAGAACCAGGGGGTAACGAGAACGCCCAGGATTGCGGATCCCCCTGAAGCAGGGAAATGACAATCCCTACCCGCTGTTCTTCATTACCTGAGGAGTAAGGGCGCAACTTAAAATATAATTTGCAGGCCTCACGGAACGTCGCAAATTTGTCCCTTCCCCCAGAAAATCTGTCAGGAAGAGCAACCTTGGGTTCTGTAACAACCTGGTTACTCATAGCAACCGCTGGGGGTGCGGTCTGCTGCATTTGCTGCTGTTGTTGGAGAACAGACGCCTTCAATCCTGCCACCTCCAAAGACAGGCCTTGAAGCTGTTCTGCCAAGGCAGCAATAGGATCCATATTGGATTCTAAGTAGAGAAAAAAAAACAACAAATAAAAAATTATATATATTTATATATTTTTTTTTTTTCTCAAAAAGTAAGGCCAGTTATAATATCACGGTCGGCGTGACTATCACATACGTGACACAGAGGGAGGGAACGAGGAAGGCCCTGCCCAAGTGAGAGGGAAGGTGGTGACCCCTGACTCACCTTGCGGCTGGCACCTGGCTGCCCTGACGTCCCTAGACGGGTTCCTCACCCGTACGCCGATCACGTGCCTAAAGCCCTGGCTTTCCCTGAGCTGAGCCCTAGATAGTGAACAGGGCGGTGGGAACACTAGTCCGCACCACTAGCTCTAAGGTAAAACACCAAGGGGAGGACAGACAACACAGACTCAACATATAATCCCAGGTGGGCGACAACAGGAGACAACAATAAGCCCAACAGGGATCCGGAGGGTAGCACTCTGGAACGACAACCAGGATTCACAACTCCAGTGGGTCAGTATAGATGTCCAGGCAGGAAGCTCTATAACTGGCAACTAGAGAAGTGTGAGGGGAGAATATAAGGAGGTTGGGAGTGGCAGACAAGAAACAGCTGAGGAGGAGAAGCTACGGATCCCTGAGTGAGACAAAAAGGATAGCAAGGCAAACACAGAAAACAATCACTAAGAAACAACGTGATCTTTAGATATAGAGCGCGCAGCCACCCGCTGCGACTTTCTGACCCCGGGTATAACAGAGTCAGACGTGGCTCTTGATACCCTCGTGACACTATTTTCCATTAATTCTTGTGGAACACCAAAAGGGTTAAAAAAGTTTGTAAAATCAGTTTTGTTTACCTTGAGGGGTGTAGTTTCTAAAATGGGGTGACTTTTTTGGAGTTTATACTCTAGGGGTGCATCAGGGGGTCTTCAAATATGACATGGAAGCTTAAAATTAAATCCCAGTGACATCTGCTTTCCAAAAACCGTATGGCGTTCCTTTCCTTCTGCGTAATACCGTGTGCCCGTACAGCAGTTTATGACCACATATGGGGTGTTTTTGTAAACTACACAATCAGGGCCATAAATATTGAGTTTTGTTTGGCTGTTAATCCTTACTTTGTTACTGGAAAAAATGGATTCAAATGGAAAATCTGCCAAAAAAGTGAAATTTTATCTCTATCTTCCATTAATTCTTGTGGAACAACTTAAGGGTTAACAAAGTTTGTAAAATCAGTTTTGAATACCTTGAGGAGTGTAGTTTGCAAAATGGGGCCATTTTTGGGTGGTTTCTATTATGTAAGCCTCACAAAGTGACTTCAGACCTGAACTGGTCCTGAAAACGTGGGTTTTAGAAATTTTCTGAAAAATTTCAAGATTTGCTTCTAAACTTCTAAGGGTACTTTCACACTTGCGGCAGGACGGATCCGACAGGCTGTTCACCCTGTCGGATCCGTCCTTCCGCTATTTCGCCGTGCCGCTGGACCGCCGCTCCATCCCCATTGACTATAATGGGGACCGGGGCGGAGCTCCGGCGCAGCACGTTAGTGCACGGCGAAAGGCCGCCGGATTAAAAGTCCTTCATGTCCGACTTTTTTGTCCGGCGGCCTCTCACCGCGAACTGCCATACTGCGCCGGAGCTCCGCCCCCGTCCCCATTATAGTTAATGGGGACGGAGCGGCAGAGCGGCGGAGCGGCAGTCCGGCTGCACGGCTGCACAGCGTAAGGACGGATCCGACATGGTGAACAGCCTGTCGGATCCGTCCTGCCGCAAGTGTGAAAGTACCCTAAGCCTTCTAACATCCCCAAAAAATAAAATGGCATTCACAAAATGACCCAGACATGAAGTAGACATATGGGGAATGTAAAGTAATAACTATTTTTGGAGGTATTACTATCTATTATAAAAGTAGAGAAATTGAAATTTGGAAATTTGCTAATTTTTCCAAATTTTTAAATAAAAAAAAAAATTTTTACTCAATTTTACCACTGTCATGAAGTTTAATATGTGACGAGAAAACAATCTCAGAATGGCCAGAATAAGTAAAAGCGTTTTAACCACTTCCCATCTGGGCCCTTTGCCCCCTTCCTGACCAGGCCAAATTTTGCAAAACTGACATATCTCACTTTATGTGGTAATAACTTTGGAACGCCTTTATTTATCCAAGTCATTCAGAGATTGTTTTCTCGTGACACATTGTACTTCATGATAGTCATAAATTTGAGTCAAAATATTTCACCTTTATTTATGAAAAAATCCCAAATTTACCCAAAAATTTGAAAAATTCGCAATTTTCTAAATTTCAATTTCTCTGCTTTTAAAACAGAAAGTGATACCTCATAAAATATTTATTATTTAACATTCCCCATATGTCTACTTTATGTTGGCATCATTTTGGAAATGTCATTTTATTTTTTTAGGACGTTAGAAGGCTTAGAAGTTTAGAATGAATTCTTCAAATTTTTAAGAAAATTGCCAAAATCCACTTTATAAGGACCAGTTCAGGTCTGAAGTCACTTTGTGGGGCCTACATAGTGGATACCCCCATAAATGACCCCATTGTAGAAACTACACCCCTCAAGGTATTCAAAACCGATTTTACAAACTTTGTTAACCCTTTAGGCGTTCCACAAGAATTAAAGGAAAATGGAGATCAAATTTTAAAATTTCACTTTTTTGGCAGATTTTCCATTTTAATCAATTTTTTTCTTTAACACATCGATGGTTAACAGCCAAACAAAACTCAATATTTATTACCCAGATTCTGCGGTTTACAGAAACACCCCACATGTGGTCATAAACTGCTGTATGGGCACACGGCAGGGCGCAGAAGAAAAGGAACTCCACATGGTTTTTAGATGCCATGTCCCATTTGAAGCCCCCTCATGCACCCTTACAGTAGAAACTCCCAAAAAGTGACCCCATTTTGGAAACTAGGGGATAAGGTGCCAGTTTTATTAGTACTATTTTTGGGTACATATGATTTTTTGATCATTCATTATAACACTTTATGGGGCAAGGTGACCAAAAAATTGGTTGTTTTAGCACAGTTTCTATTTATTTATTTTTACAGCGTTCACCTGAGGGGTTCAGTCAAGTGACATTTTTATAGAGCAGATTGTTACGGACGTGGCGATACCTAATATGTATACTTTTTCTCATTTATTAAAGTTTTACACAAGAATAGCATTTTTGAAACAAAAAAATTATGTTTTAATGTGTCCATGTTCTGAGAGCTATAGTTTTTTTATTTTTTGAGAGATTTTCTTATGTAGGGGCTCATTTTTTGCGGGATGAGGTGACGGTTTTATTGGTACTATTTTGTGGGACATACGCATTTTTGATCACTTGGTGTTGCACCTTTTGTGATGCAAGGTGACAAAAATTGCTTGTTTTGACACAGTTTTTATTTTTTTATTTTTACGGTGTTCACCCGAGGGGTTAGGTCATCTGATATTTTTATAGAGCTGGTTTTTACGGACGCGGCAATACCTAATATGTATACTTTTTTTTATTTGTTTCACTTTAACACAATAATAGCATTTTTGAAACCAAAAAAATGATGTTTTAGTGTCTCCATGTTCTAAGAGCTATAGTTTTTTTATTTTTTAAGAGATTTTCTTATGTAGGGGCTCATTTTTTGCGGGATGAGGTGACGGTTTTATTGGTAATATCTTGTGGGACATACACATTTTTGATCACTTGGTGTTGCACCTTTTGTGATGCAAGGTGACAAAAATTGCTTGTTTTGACAGGTTTTTTTTGTTTTTTTTTACGGTGTTCACCCGAGGGGTTAGGTCATGTGATACTTTTATAGAGCTGGTTTTTACGGACGCGGCGATACCTAATATGTCTATTTTATTTTATTTTTTCTATTTTTAATTTTTTTTTTTTATTCCTTACTTGGGAACTTTTTTTTTTTTACATGTGAAACTTTATTTTATTTTATTTTTTCAACCCTTTATTTTTTTTATTTTTTTTTACACTTTTCGTCCCCCATAAGGTCATACAAGACCTCTGGGGGACATTTACTTCACTTTTTCTTTTTTTTTTCACAGTTGATTTCTCCTGTAACTGGGGCTGACATAGTAGCCCCAGTTACAGAAGAAATTCACCCCTATAGAGGCTGTACAGCAGCAATCCAGCGCTGTACAGCCTCACAGCAGGGCTGATCGAGGTCTGTGAGAGACCTCGCACAGCTCCTGCACACTCCGGTCACGGCGGTCACATGACCGCCGGGCCGGAACAGGAAGCGCTGTGCGCTTCCTTCTCTGCAGACACAGCGCTCGGTGAGCGCTGTGTCTGCAGCGATCGTGGAGGCAGGGACACCTGGGCACTGTCCCTGCCTCCTCTCTGGGTTGCCCTGCTGTCACTGACAGCGGGCAACCCGATCAGCAGCTGCACGATTAGCGTGCAGCTGCTATTTCTGACAGGACGTTCTAAAACGTGCTGTCAGAAATAGACGTCCACCCATAGGACGTTTATATCCTATGGGCGGACGTGAGGCGGTTAACGTTATCACCACATAAAGTGATGGCCTGGTCCTTAAGGTGAAACATGACAGGTTCCTGAAGGGGTTAAGGCTATTAGCAGGTTTAGCTGTATACACATATAAGGCATACAAGGCATATTAGCAAACTAGGACAAGTCTTAGCTGGCCAGCTACACCACAGGTGGATTTTATTGGCCACAGCAGCCATTTTATTAAATACAAACATACAATAAATAACATAAATAACCAACCCCAAAGGCCTTCCCACCTGAAGGTCTGCCCAAGGAACACATAAAACACGGGGAGGGTCCTTTGAGCCCCGCAAACCTGACGGGTAACTGCCCCGCCCTCAATTAAATTGAATTACCTCTAGCCGATAAACGGCAGCTCAGAGGCAGAAAAACGGTAACCATGGGCAACAAATGTGGGCAGATACCCGCCATATCACGCCCCAAATTCCAGTACCTGGAGAGTCCAGAGCCCACTTGGCTCCCTCCCCACCACGCCAGATCCACCATAACCACCAACTCCAAGGACCCACCACCGCCCCGGCCGCTATGACATTTAAAAACAGTACCTGCCTGACCAAACCAAAAACCATCCATAACCACTGTGCCATAAACCAAGAACCTCCATCACTCCAGGAAACCAAACCACCTCTTGAAAAAAGGCAGCCCGAAGGTTGGGTGGGGGCTGCTGCAGATCCGCTGTCCCTGAAAAATGGCCCATTTTCCCTCTCTTCCCACCCCTTTTAAAACCTTAACCCCCGAAGTGGGGGGGCGGAGTCTAGCGGCCGAGCCGGATGCAGGCTGCGTGAAGAGCTCCGTCGCTGACCGAGTCCTCCTGAGCGCTTTTGTGGTCAAGGCTACGGCCGAGCTCGTGCCTGAACGTGTCGAACCTGACAGAGGAAAACCACCATGCCTACCTGATATGGCTGGAGAGGTGCCCTTAGCCATGCCGCGGGTAAGCCTAAAAGGGGGCATACCATGATGAGTATGAAAGAGAAAAGGGGAGGGTGGGTGGGGCACCAGAAAACGCACGCAAATGGGGAGAGGGCGTGCTTCCTTTTAAGGGCGCCTACGCCCCTCCCACAAATGCAGGCTGACATGTCAGCCTTAAACTACTTCTGGTCAAGGCTACGGCCGAGCTCGTGCCTGAACGTGCCGAACCTGACAGAGGAAAACCACCATGCCTACCTGATATGGCTGGAGAGGTGCCCTTAGCCATGCCGCGGGTAAGCCTAAAAGGGGGCAAAAAGACAAACAGGTAGGGAGGAAAAAACCTTTATTGGCAGTGAACCGAGTTACAAAACCAACTTGTGGAAAGCCTGGGATATCTCGACCTGGGGGTTAGGTATGTATCGTGTGAAGCATGAGGAGCGCCAGCGACCCATTTTCCGGATGATGTGACCGGGGACGTTGTGCTTTGACGCTGTGGATGCAGCTCCAATGCGGAATGAGTGCCCTGAAATGGCCTTGGGGTCGAAACCCCAGCCCATTGCCAGAGTGCGGACGTGTGAGATGAACTGCGAAGCTGTGAGGGCGGTGGCCTGAAACGGGAGCAATGATTGATCAGGGGCGGAGTCCCCTAGAGCCGACAGCAGACTCTTGAGTACCTTGACCGGGCACCATGCGTTGGCAGAAGGGAAAAAATCCACCTCCACTGGTGGACCTACCTGCGAGGTTTTGGAAGTGAGGAGGTGCAGGGAGAAATGGTCGTGGTGCCAGACTAGCTGACCCCTAGTGAGACCCTTGGACCTAGCTGAAGTGCGGGTGAATTCGCCGGGTCTTAAGAACCCATAAAAACCGAGGTACATGGCGGCCTTGATGACTGTGCTGGGAAGGAGCCCAAAAGGAAGACTATCTAGGGAGGTTGAGAGTTTCCTAAAAAGTTCGCCAGATACGGGCTGCCTGCTCGAGATAGCTGCGTGACTACTTTTCTAAACCCCCCTAAGGGTTGCCCTGACCGCTTGGGATAGAAAAACCGACCTGCTTTCGGGGTCTTCCAACATGGAAAAATGTTGGACTCCGGCCAAATACAATTTAATGGTATTGAAGGACAGCTTGAGATCGAAATGACAGAAGGCTATGAAAGCTGTGATGTACGTGGTTTTGTTTGTGTCTTGACTTGGGTGTAGGCCCCTGAACCTGTTGAAAGTGTTCCAGGCGGTCCTGTAGTTCCTGGCAGTGTTGTGAGACAAAGACTTCTGCATCAATGTTTTTGCTGAATTAATGAAACGGTTTAATCCAACACTAGAAATTGGTACGTTGGAGGAGGTAGCCCCACACGGTCTGCCTCTGGCATGACCTGAAAGAAAGTTTCGTAATTAAAACGAGATAGGGCATCTGCGGCCACATTGTGAACCCCCTGGATGTGCCTGCATGCCACGTGAAAATTGTACATCAGCGAGAGCCAGACCAGCCTGCGGACAAATGACATGATCCGAGGTGACTGAGACCTGCCCTTGGTGATGATGTCCACCACTGTCTGGTTGTCAGTGATGAACGCCACAGAAGAATTGGCCCACTGGCTGCCCCACACCTGGGCTGCCGCCACGACTGGGTAGAATTCCAGCAACGGGGATGACTGCAAAGCGCCTCTGGCTGTTGATACCTCGGGTGGCCAAGGGCCCGCGAACCATTGGTTCCCACAGATCGCCGCGACCTCCCCGGAGGCGGCGGCGTCCGAGAAAATCAAGGTGGACTCCGGGCCTAGCCGAGGAACAAACAAAGAGACTCCGTTCCAAGAGGCCAGGAAGTTCTCCCACATGGCCAGGTCGGCCATGGCCTGGGCGTCTAAGGTGACGAGGCTGTCCTGCTCTGGGGCTGAGGGGAGTAATTGGAGAAGCCTGGACATGAAGGCCCTGCCCTGGGGCATGACTTTGGTGGCAAAGTTGAGCATGCCTAAAAGGGACTGCAACTCGACCTTGGTGCACGTCCTGCAGCCTGCCGCTGTTGAGATGGCTTCCTTAATCTTTGCCAACTTCTCGGCTGGAAGCCTGGCCTCCATCTTCCCTGTGTCTAGAACTATGCCTAGGAAGGTGATTACCATGGCGGGCCCTTCGGTTTTTGAAGCTGCCACCGGAACGTTGAGTCGACCGAACAGTTGCAGCAGAGCCTGGAGTTTACAAGGCTGGTGGTCTGGGCTTTCGATGATGAGAAAATCATCCAAGTAGTGGATGGTCATAGGGCAATCGCAGTGGTTGACCAGAATCCAATGCAATGCCTGAGCGAACTGGTCGAACAGCCAGGGACTGCTCTTGGACCCGAACGTCAGGCGATTGGCAAAGAAGTACTGATCTTGCCACTTGATGCCGTAGAACCTCCAGAGCCGTGGATGAATGGGCAGCAACTTAAAAGCGTCGGCGATATCTGCCTTTGCCAACCAAGCCCCCCGACCTACTTGGAGGATCAGTTGTATGGCCTCGTCTATGGGGGCGTAGCTCATGGAGAACTCCTCGGATGGCACTAAGGAGTTAAGACTGGGTACGCTGGAGCCATGAGGCGCCGACAAGTCATAGATTAGACGTTTTTTATTTGTGAACTGCTTGGTCACAATACCAATAGGGTTGATCCTCCAGAGGTCGAATGGAATGAAGGGGAAGGGGCCAATGAGAAACCCCTTCTCTAACTCTGACCTGATCAGAGTCCCCACTGGCTCAGGGTCCCTGCTTGCTGACAGCAGGTTGGGCCCTTCCCAGGAAGTTTGTGGGAGAGCTACCAGCCCCGTGTGGAACCCGGTGGTGAACCCGGACACCAAGAACTGCACCCAATGCGGGCTGTGATGCTCGCGCAACAGGGACTCTAACAAGACCACGTTGACCCCGCTTAGTCAGGATGGCCTTGCTCTTTGTGGACACGCCGTCTGCGGGTGAGCCCTGAAACAGCCTGCGCAGACGTGGAGAGCCCTGCACTTATTATAATAACAAGCCTCCTGGTTGAAATTATTGCAGACCTGGCTGTTGCCCAGGAAAACTATTGGCCGGCCTAGCTTATCCGTGGTTGCGCCAGGTCGTGGGAGGGACCCGGAGCTACTACGGAGGGATCTGCCCTGAGACGTGGAGGGACCTGAGTTGGGGCACCAATCCGATGAGTGAGTAATGGACTGGCACGACGCACATGCCGGGGCCCTGAGGCACGCGAAATGTCGGCAAAAAAGCTCCATGTCCATGACCGCCCAGTTCGTGAGGTGCTGGAATTGGACCAGTGAGGCGGCGGCTTTCGCTGAAAAAGAGCGATGATAATCGTAGAAAGCCTGCCCACCGTACTTGTGGCCCAAGTCCGTGACCCTGTAGAGGTAGGTATCCAACTCCTCCCGCCTCTCAGGGTGGACGGAGCAGATGACGTCCCTGAATAAGCTAAACGCCAGGACAAACTCCGTGGTGGTTAGCTTCCTGTTGAGGCGGGGGTCCCTCGCTTTGAGGACGATGGACATGTCGCCGCAAGCAATGGTCTTGCTCTCTACTGTGTCATGGGTTGCTATCAAGATGGACGCCAGATTGACGTCCTTGCCCTCTAAAATGTCCTTCTTGATGTTGCTGGGGATGAAGTGGGCTGGAGCTACCTCGGGTGCGCAAAGGGCCCTACCTGGGGGAACCAACCCTGCCGTGGGGGCAACCGGCAATGGAGAGGCGGCACGCTCGGATGTCAGTCCCTGGTGAGACTCAACGGCCAGGAGTCTGGACTGCACGTCTGAGACTGAGGAGGCAATGGTGTTCATCATGGCGTGCAGTTGTGTCAGGGACACTTGCAAAGTGGACATGGAGACTTGCTCCAAGTCCGGGGCTGCTGGCTCCGCCGTGAGTAGCCTGAATAGTTCGGCTTTCCGGGCGGAAGCGGGGTGTTGGATCCCTCTTCTGTTGAGCTCCGCGATTAATTTAGCGATCGTCCAACTCCTCAGTAATGAGGAGCTGGGCCGCTCGGATGCGGGTGTCTCCGGGATGGACAGGGCTTCCTCGATGTTAGACACCTGCGACATATCGTGGCTGTGAGGTGATAAACAAAAAGTTAACAGCTGAGCTGGAGGCCCCACATGACAGAAGGACGACACCCGAGCCGTGAATGGTGATGAAGAGAGAACTGGGGCGGGCGAGTGCCTAGAACTATGAAGGGGGTACTACTGTGGAAGACCTTACCAGCCTAACAAGTGAAAAACAAGACGTAAGCGCTACGAGGACGTGGCTATCGACAGGGGTTTATACACATGGAAAAAACACCAAACCTGGGGTCGTACCGTAGAAAATAATATTGATCGAACCTGGAAAACAATGATAGCGACAAAGAATAGTGATTAACCGCATGAACCTGACCTGTAACCGGTAATGGAAAACATAAAACCGACAGCGTAACGGGGAATAAAACATGAGAGAAACGTAAGCCTGACAACGTGACAGGCAACAGACGGTGTACAGTAGATACGTAAGCCTGGGGCGTAACAGGCGACAATTTAAGAAAAAACATAAGCCTGAGGCGTGATAGGCAGCATGACATATTTTAAAGCGTAAGCCGGAGATGGAACCGGCAAGAGAAAAGGAAAAACGTAAGCCCGAAGACGTCACGGGCAACAGACATGAAATAGCGTAAACGTAAGCCAGAAACGTGACTGATAACAGAAAGAGAAAATACGTAAGCCTGAAACGTAACAGGCAGCAGACATGTTATATTAGAAACGTAAGCCAGAAACGTAACTGGCAACAGAAAAGAACACAAAATGTAAGCCTGAACCGGAACAGACAACCAACATGATAATTATTATTTATTTTTTTATATGCCCCTGAAACCGGCTCTGACGGCAACTGAAACGTGAGCCTGAAGCGTGACCGGCAACCGATATGGCATGAGAAAACGTGAGCCCGTAGCATCATGGGCAATGATAACAAGTAATACGTAAGCCTAACCCGGAACAGGCCCCCAAACATGGTGGAGCATGATATGACGTAGAAAATAAGTATTTACCGAACAACGTCCGTGGATGTGGTAGAGCAGAATGGCGGTGTTTGCAGCGGGTGGAACTGTTGATGACCTTTGGCAGACGATGGATGGCTAGCACGGCAGAGTACCCAGAGTCTGCAACAATAACCAGTAGCATGAGGGGGGGGGTGGCCCCTGCATGCGCCATTTACTCGACCCTAGACCCAGGGAACTGTATGTCCCTGTGAACTAACGGAACTGCGTTTGTGGAGCTGACGTGGAAGGTAGCGAACCGCTGCCGTGGGGTGTGGAGGGTTAACTTGTTCTGTGGTTCAAAAGACAGGGGAGGACACCGGGGAGCCGTGCGGCGTGCTATGACCCAGACAATCAGCTAGGATTGTATGGGACTGGTGAGAGCCTGTGATGGGGCTTATTCACCTGAGACAGTGTGTGTGAAAGCCCTTTTTTTTTTTTTTTTTTTTTTTTTTTATTGTTTCTGCCGGACCGAACCGCTGCATGCCCACTGTGTACAGTTTATGGACTGACTTTTTCTTCCAGGCGAACACTTGGGGATCTAAAACATATTGCTGCTTATTGAGTGTAATTTTCAAGCAGATACCGTCAAGATTAAAAGGATGTTTCTTACATAATGATTATAAGATAATTGTAAACCCCTCCGCCACAGTGATTCAGGGACTTTATGTATATGCTTTTACATTTTACAGCTTTTTTTTTAATTTTTTTTAACTTTATTGAGGTGAACAGCAGCCGGCCGCCGGCCAGCAGCTGCGTCGGAAGAAGCGGCACCCCTGGGTCTGGACGGACCCGCCCGTGGGGAGAGGGCCTGGACCAGCAAGAAAAAAGGGGGGTGAGCTGCTGCGGCGGCCGGAGTCGGGAAGAGAGCCCGACAACAAAGGCAGGCCGGGACGCAGGCTCCGTCGCCAAGGCAACCGAGGCGCTGCCCGCCGTCCCACGTGGTCTGCCCAAGCCGGCGCCTGAGCGAGGACGTGCCGACCGTACCACCCGGTGTGCAAGGTGGGTAGCGGGCGGACCAGGCCGGGGGGGGGAGAAACAAGCCGGAGAGGGGTACGGGA
Source organism: Bufo bufo (assembly GCF_905171765.1). Classification (NCBI taxonomy): domain Eukaryota; kingdom Metazoa; phylum Chordata; class Amphibia; order Anura; family Bufonidae; genus Bufo; species Bufo bufo. The sequence continues at coordinate 788,886,780 of NC_053389.1, read as the reverse complement.
GGATAGTGAACTTACCCAAACAGCTGAGCGGAGAGCGTTGGAGGGGAACCCTCAGCCAACTTACCTGCACAGCAGCACAGCAGGACGGGGCGTGACATCAAAGGCGGGAAATGCACCAGAAAACGCACGCAAATGGGGAGAGGGCGTGCTTCCTTTTAAGGGCGCCTACGCCCCTCCCACAAATGCAGGCTGACATGTCAGCCTTAAACTACTTAGCCGTTATTAAAGCTTCAAAATGGGAAAGCTCAGCAAGGAAAAGCCTAAAGACACCCCGGGGAAACCTAAAACTGCAGCAAGCCAGAGCGATTTGGACAGATTTGTCCTGCGGACTGACATGAGATCCGAATCCAAGATGGCGCCGGCGCGTCTCGCGAACCCCATGGAAGACAAAGACGTGATTCAGAAGGTGATGGGGACAATGAGCAAGAACAGCCTGCTCCAGCTGATGACTTACCTCTCTCCAGGGCTTTTATGAAAGATCTCCTGCATGATGATCTGGGTCCGATTCGGCAGGATCTCTCTGAAATAAAAGAAGATATGCGTCAATTAAGCTCCAGAGTGGACGAAATAGAAACCACGCAGAATGCCATTACGGAGTTCAGCGGTCAAGTGTCCCACAACCTGGACAATGCGCAAGCCCATATTAATTATTTGTACTCCCTGGTAGAAGACCAGGACAACAGGGGTCGTCGCAATAATATAAGGCTGAAAGGTGTACTGGAGACGGTGCCACAGGAATCCCTGCAACATGAGGTCGTCCAGCTTTTGAAATGGACAGGATCCATAGAGCCCTTTGACCACTACCAAGGCCACAGGATACCCCCAGGGACGTCATATGCCGCATGTCCAGCTTTGCGGTGAAAGAGAGGATCATGACCGCCGCAAGAGCAAACAAGACAGCAGAAATTGAGGGATCTACAGTTGCACTTTTTCAGGACTTATCACCCATGACCCTGAAGAAAAGAAGACACCTTAAACCGCTCCTAGGTGTCCAACATCAGAAGAAGCTAACATACCGCTAGCTGCACCCGTTGGGACTTATGATTAACACTCCACTCCGCAAGCAGGTTGTCAGAAGCCAGGCGGACTTATTGAGAATTTACGAAGTTTTAGACATACAAGAGTTAGACATTCCGGACTGGTGTCCGGCTCAAAATGTGTCCGATTTAATACCCCTGCCCGATAAGGACACCTGGCAGGTCGTTAACACCAAACAACGAAGATCCAGGAGGATACCTCGCCTTACTAACACCTGAAAGGCGAACCCATGCGTGAGGACTCGCATTCGACATGGAAAGATTTCCGACCCTTTTGACACTTTAATGTGGGGTCACATCAACCATGTGAGACAAGCATATGTATAGTAGTGCTCTGTTTCATACCTCTTTCTTATCCTTTTCTTCACACTACTTCTTTATCTCTATTTTCTATTTATTACCTTTTTTTTTTTACTTCTGCCATTCCCTTAATATACTTTTCCTCCCCGCCGATGTAGTTACTGTGCATCTGAAGTATGGGATATCTGTGCGTAATATTCGCATGTATATATCGCTAAGTCAGAGAAATGTGGTCATAGAACACCATCTAGTGTCAGTAACAGAGAAGACGCCCTGCTCCTCTCTCTTACCTTTCTGTGAATATATCACCTTCCTATTCTACTCATCTCTCTCTAACTCAGCTGTCCTTTTGGCTTTCCTTAACACTGAGTTTCTCATAGAAAGTTTATTTCCCATGATAGTGGGCTCATGGGGGCTTGTGGTCACCAAAGATCGACACCTCCCTCATCAACACACACCCTTCAATTGTTTGTTTTGTTTTGTTAAGAATTGTACTCCGTTTATTTGTTACAATTGTCCTTCCTACCCTACACTTTCTATTGTAGGGTTTCTCCCCCAAATCCACTATCCAATTATTTGATCGAAAATGGCTAATATATACAGTACAGACCAAAAGTTTGGACACACCTTCTCATTCAAAGAGTTTTCTTTATTTTCATGACTATGAAGGCATCAAAACTATGAATTAACACATGTAGAATTATATACATAGCAAATAAGTGTAAAACAACTGAAAATATGTCATATTCTAGGTTCTTCAAAGTAGCCACCTTTTGCTTTGATTACTGCTTTGCACATTCTTGGCATTCTCTTGATGAGCTTCAAGAGGTAGTCCCCTGAAATGGTCTTCCAACAGTCTTGAAGGAGTTCCCAGAGATGCTTAGCACTTGTTGGCCCTTTTGCCTTCACTCTGCGGTCCAGCTCACTCCAAACCATCTCGATTGGGTTCAGGTCCGGTGACTGTGGAGGCCAGGTCATCTGGTGCAGCACCCCATCACTCTCCTTCATGGTCAAATAGCCCTTACTTTCAAAGTTTTCCCAATTTTTTGGCTGACTGACTGACCTTCATTTCTTAAAGTAATGATGGCCACTCGTTTTTCTTTACTTAGCTGCTTTTTTCTTGCCATAATACAAATTCTAACAGTCTATTCAGTAGGACTATCAGCTGTGTATCCACCTGACTTCTCCTCAACGCAACTGATGGTCCCAATCCCATTTATAAGGCAAGAAATCCCACTTATTAAACCTGACAGGGCACACCTGTGAAGTGAAAACCATTTCAGGGGACTACCTCTTGAAGCTCATCAAGAGAATGCCAAAAGTGTGCAAAGCAGTAATCAAAGCAAAAGGTGGCTACTTTGAAGAACCTAGAATATGACATATTTTCAGTTGTTTCACACTTGTTTGTTATGTATATAATTCCACATGTGTTAATTCATAGTTTTGATGCCTTCAGTGTGAATCTACAATTTTCATAGTCATGAAAATAAAGAAAACTCTTTGAATGAGGTGTGTCCAAACTTTTGGTCTGTACTGTATGTCTGTACGTATAATGTTAAGGGGTTGAATGCTCCTATCAAAAGAAGTCAAATCTGTCAGCATTTACACAAGCTAAAGGTTCAAGTAGCTCAATTACAGGAGACCCATTTTCGCACAAATCAAATTCGTAGGCTGTCTCATTTACTTTATAACCAATGGTTCCACAACCCTTCCTCCACGACTGCCTCTAAAGGGGTTAGTATTGCCTTTCATAAAAATACTTCATCTTTGTGAAGGGTACAATAGGCCCCCAACTGTTTACTTTTGGCAATGTCTATGCTCCCAACGCCGGCCAAGCTACATGGCTCTTGGATGCCATCAATAAGTTTGAAGACTTTGCAGAAGGCCTAGCCTTTTTAGGAGGCGACCTTAATGTTACATTGGTGCCCCATTTAGACTCATCATCGGGTGTATCGGCATTGTCAAAAATAGCTTTGAACAGAATAAATAACGCTCTGTCCCAATTTGATTTAGTGGATATCTGGAGGGCAATGTACTCTACTGAAAAGGATTATACTTTTTATTCAGCAGCCCACCAGTCGTACCACAGATTGGATTATATATTCCTTCCTACGCAATCTCTTAGAAGTTGTGTTTTCTCAAAAACCGGGAGTGTTCTTTTCTCGGATCATGCTCCGGTTATCATCTCATTCACTATACTAAATATGCCCAAGGCAGAATTTAGATGGAGACTCAATGAGACTCTTTTGCGTAGCCCTCACATTGCAAAGCTGGCTGGTCTGATAGAGGAATACTTCCGGTTAAACGAGTCTACAGATATATCCCCAATGATACTTTGGAACGCCCACAAGACAGTCATTAGAGGTCACTTGATAGCTCTAGGCACGTATACAAAAAAACAAAAACAGAAAAAAATTGCAGAACTTACCTTGGAAATTTCCAGGTTGGAAATGCAACATAGAAGATCGCTGAATACTGCTACTTTGGCACATCTGGAGACCCTGAGATCTGAATTAAAAAACAAATTAAATGCTAATATAGCCAAACTCTTCCTTTCAACCCAATTTAAATACTATGTCCATGGCAATAAAGCCTCAAAGTTAATGTTTTCTCAACTTAAAAAAAGAAAAGCTGCGTCATATATATCCCATATTAAATCTCAAGACTCACAGCTAGTCCATAAAACAGACTTGATTGCAGAACAATTTTGCATCTACTTTAAACAGTTATACAATCTACGAAATGATGTAACTCCCGACCAGACAAACTTGAGGAAACAGCACATACAGTCATGGCTGAGTACATTGAATCTGCCCTCATTGACTACGGCCCAAGTAGCCAAACTAAACTCTCCTTTCAAGTTGTCAGAACTGCAAATAGCTTTACGAAACTCCCCTCTTAATAAAAGCCCAGGCCCTGATGGACTTCCGATGCTGTATTATTCTACCTTCAAAGAGGTTTTACTACCTAGATTATTACATGTCCGCAATAAGGCACGGGAAGGCGCAGTTTTCTCCAGTGATATGTTATCAGCACAGATTACTATAATCCCTAAACCTAATAAGGACCATACATTATAGACCAATTTCTCTTTTAAACAACGATCTAAAATTATACGCTAAGTTGCTGGCCAATAGGTTAAAAGTATACTTACCAGATCTTATTTCAGCGGAGCAAGTTGGTTTCATCCCTGGTAGAGATGGAAAAAACAATATAATCTGAATTATCCAACTCCTTGTTGGGCATTTTCATACATATACAATATTATCTAATGACATTATAATCAAAATGAATGCTCATCTCATTGCCTTTAAGAATAAGATTCAGCCTGAACCAAAGTTTTGTTATGTGGCTGAAAAAGCCAAGATGAGTTCATGGCAAGTTCAGTCTATATAAAAAATATATATATAATAATTGTTGAACATAAATGGACATTGTATTTAGAAAGTTATTACTTAAGATATGAGACCATCTGTTAAGGAGTAAGTCAACTCCCTGAGACATGTCTGTCTGGAGGGGACGTGGTTACTTGATAAGGACTCATGTCCTTGGAGCACACCTGCTGTATGAGCTTCAATTTATATATTCATATATTATATATATATATATCTCTGTATGGTATATTTAGTTTACAACATATGTTAATCAATAATTCATATAATGTGTTATCTATGTGTAACAATATATCGATTTATATATATGTCATACTATGTATTTACCATTTAGAAGGTACAGAAACAACTCAGTAAGTTTAAGTTAATTGGATTTCAAAACAATAGTTATTCATGGGAGTACATAAGTGAAATCTACAATTTCCGATGCCCAGCATCAAAGCCGCTACATAAAAATTTTCATCAAGTCATCATATTTCAAAAAGATAAGAGAAGACAACTCTCCAACAAGTCCAGGATATAGGTAATTAAAAGTGTAAGGAAAAGACCTTCCTCAGTGATTTATGGTAGATAGGTCAAAAAGTTCATGTGAAAGTATTATTAGATATTTAATTTTAATGCTTAAAAAGTTGTTATATTCACCTACAGTACCGCAGTGCCATCTGGAGTCAGATGGGCAACATTATATTATTTCATTATTTGTTCTAATACCATATTAGGAGTTGAGATCACGTCATGAGGTTATTAGCATGCGAATACACCCACCCTACCTGATTGGGAATCCATAATCTAAAGGGGATGATTCTTAGATAAGGGGGGGAATAATTATTCGTGTGCGGAATAGTGTGGGGAGCGATCAAGAGAAAGAGAGAGGGAGGAGAGGAGAAGTTGAGGTCTATCAAGATGGAAGCCATAATGAGATGCGCTATGATGGACCACCCAGCTTTCCTAGGAGCAGAAGTGAGATTCCTGCTAGGACTTGGTAAGAGACACAGAAAATGATATTTCATTTTATTAAGACTAATTTGATAGTGTGGGTGAAATTATACCATCTAGATTGGCGAATAAATAAATGATTAAATAAATTGATCATCTCCATATTGAGATGTAGTCTTAGGATATTGTGAGGCTTCATTCTACCTGCAGAAGAATCTAGACTCATAATCTAGCAAAGCATTAAATGATTGCTTATATATATATATATTGATAGAACATTCTTCGCCAAGCTAAGTGATGGATTCCCACAAGGAAGATTTGTTTCAAATCCTTCCCATTTAAGATCCTAGATCCCTGTTATTTGTCTTAATAGTCTTACCAAAGTCATATATGTGAAAATAGTCCAGGATGGGGGGAAGGATACAGTTGTCTCTTCTAAGTTATATCCTTGGATGGATTTGCCCATCTTGAAGTCATGTGATGTGTAGTCGGTTAGAGGGGGGCAGAATGTATTTAGCATTCTATATTGATGTCTAGGATTAGACATGCCCAGCCTGATATCATGAGGTTTCCTCTGAACAGAAGTAATGTATATAACTTATGTTCCTACTTTGATATCCTAACCTTATAATAGCTTGTGTATAATGTGACAAGTTATTTCCACTCACATGTATTGTTAAGCTTGTAATGCTTTATATTAACGATATATATATATATTCATTTGCATGTATCATTGTGTTTATTTACTTATATATGTTTATAACCTTGTAACCAATAAATCTGCATATTTTTATAATAACTGTGTATTGTTGTATAATGCAGAACTACATTTTATCATTAACGTCATCTCACGTCAAAAAGAGCTTATTTATCTGAGGAAATAGTCGGACTCAGATGTGAATTGTATCAATTAGGTTGTCTACAATTCACCAGGTCATGATTTTAAGAATTTATGACAAATTTTATAAAAAAAATTTTTTTTATGGTTAATTATTTTTATGACCATAATTAATAATTCTTAATTGAATTATTACCCCCCGACATCCTGCAACTAGCTAATAAAAAGAGAATACCGCTGGCCATCCTCAGTATGGATCCTGAGAAAGCTTTTGATATTGTAGATTGGTTATTTATGTCTCAGGCTATGGTCAAATTCGGCATTCCAGACACATTCATAGCGGGGGTTATGGCTATGTACCAAGATCCCACAGCACGCATCCTAGTGAATGGTACCCTCTCTCCAAAGTTCCCCATAACAAATGGCACGCGACAAGGTTGCCCTCTTTCACCCTTGCTATTTGTATTAGTAATTGAAACTCTCTTGCAGTCATTTAGACAAAACACGATGTTGCGGGTATGTCTGTGGGGGACACAACTCATAAAACCACTTCCTTTGCAGATGATGTTTTGCTACTGATCACAAATCCGTAACATTCTTAGGGGTTAAACTCACACCTGAATTCTCTCACCTGTTCAAAGAAAACTTCCTCTCATTACCTAAACGGCTTGAAGACCTGATAGGCTCATGTGATATCCCCTTTATCTCATTGTTTGGCCGTAGAGTGTTAATTAAGTCCATTCTTATGCCCACTATCCTTTATTACCTCCAAGCTCTGCCTATACCAATTCCTAAAGAATATTTTAAAAAACTTCAAAAAATTATCTCCAAATTCCTTTGGGGGGGAAGAAAAGCTAGACTGCCTTATAAACAAATAATACAACGACCTGCAGCGGGAGGGCTTGGAGTCCCAGATCTATACACATATCACAAGGCGATAGTGTGTTCTAGGTGCCTGGACTGGTTGAGACCATTCGAGAATCGATTAGACATAGTAGTTGAGAATAGCATATCTTCTCTTCCGATCCGCTCTTTGCTCTTTCTAGACCGCCAACACGTGAACAAAGCAATACGTTCTCACAGCCCCATCACCAGATATACACTACGTATGTGGACTGATTCTAATTGGTTGACACAACTATCTCCGAATTACCAAGTAATATTGCAAGTAAGAGATGTGCTTTTCAATTCCTCTATTCATTTTCAGGAAACTCTACCAGAGAGAGCGAAAATTATTTAATCCCTAGCCCTAGACCTTTGCCCCATCACTCGAGGCCCTACGGGAACATCCTTTAATGGTTAGCTTGTCTACCTTTCATTTGGTGCATTTCAGCCAATGTATGAAAAAACACCTAATGGGGTTATCCGACCCACCCGAGCACTCTCTTTTTGAAAAATGAGCTTTGCAGGTCAAAGAACCAAAAGGCAAAATATCAAAATTATATAATCTCCTATTGTCTCTATCAGGTTCTGACACTCAGCCTTATATTACTCGCTGGGAAAGAGACTTAAATATCACATTCACCCCCAATGAAGTTAAAAGTGCATTATTAAACCCATCCAGGGTGTCCAGATGTGCCAAACTACAGGAAAACAGCTACAAGATACTAACACAATGGTACTACACACCGAATGTTGGAGGTGTCGGTGTGAAGTGGGCACTCATGGTCACATTTGGTGGTCCTGCTCTAAAATAAAACCCTACTGACAGCTTGTCTGCAAAACCATTTCAGACCCCAGCAAGGTTCCTATCACTGCATCCCCAAAATTGTGCCTTTTTGGGATATACAGCGATCTCAAGTGCTCAAGACCCATTCGTACCCTATGCAATATTCTGTTAGCTCAGCTAGGCTATTGATTGCGGTGAGTTGGAAGTCAACGGACCCCCCCCCCTACAAAACCACAATGGATACAGATGTGCGATCAGTTATATCGCCTAGAACAAATAACTCACTGGGACTCCCGCACTGCTCATCGGTTTGAGAATATTTGGGGACCCTGGAAAAATTATAGAAACTATTCCGACACCTAAAATTGCAGGGCATATAAAGTGACGATAGCTTTCAGTATGCTATATGCTTTTTGTGCAGAGTTAGGAACCCTTTTTTTTGCATACACGTACAGTATTTTACGAGCTACCTTCTACTTACCAAGTTACATTTATGCAATGTCTTACCACCTAAATGAAAAGATGCATGTAGTGCCTTACCTGTTATAGTGCCTTACCCAGGGCTGACCTTAGGTGCTGCTATATCTCTATATATGATAGCTGACCCAGCACACCCAGCTCTGCTACATCTATACACATGACAGCTGCCCCAGCACACCCAGCTCTGCTACATCTATACACATGACAGCTGCCCCAGCGCACTCAGCACTGCTATAGCTCTATATATGATAGCTGCCCCAGCACACCCAGCTCTGCTACATATATACACATGACAGCTGCCCCAGCGCACTCAGCTCTGCTATAGCTCTATATATGATAGCTGCCCTAGCACACCCAGCACTGCTACATCCATACACATGACAACTGCCCCAGCGCACTCAGCTCTGCTATAGCTCTATATATGATAGCTGCCCTAGTATACCTAGCACTGCTACATCCATACACATGACAGCTGCCCCAGCACACTCAGTCATGTGTATTAGATGTAGCAGAGCTGGGTGTGCTGGGGCAGCTGTCATATAGAGATATAGCAGTGCAGGGTGTGTTGGGGCAGCTGTCATGTGTATAGATATAGCAGAGCAGAGTGCTGGGGCAGCTGTCATATAGAGATATAGCAGTGCTGGGTGTGTTAGGGCAGCTATCATGTGTATAGCTGTACACTGGCTATAACAGCTATAACAGAGTCTACAGTAGAAGTCTCATATTTTTTCAGTCAGTGGCCATGCAGCTCTTAAATCTGTGTGGGTAAGTGCTTTGCCTCTGATACAGAATGTTGTGGGTTTGAATCCCAGCAGACACATCTCTCCCTCTCCTGAGGACGGCAATACAGATGACTATACCTGGGATTCGTCGGATTTGAATCTCCTAAATGAGAAGTTGTGACACAGGCAGGGCATCTATGAAGTAGTAAGGGCGCTGCCGGGAGGTGGTGTTTGTGGCAGTCGCTACACCGGCCAAGGAGCCTCCTCGCTGTCGGCACAGCTGGGCCGCACAGCTCGCACACACCAAAGGCCGGCCCTGCCCATACCTATAACAAAATTCACCTCTCGACCGCCCATTCCTTCGAATGGTTTTTCCCTACCCCCTATCCCCTATCCTCCTTCCTACCTCTACCCCTGAAACACTTCCTATTGTGTTCATGACTGGTTTGAGTTATGGTATTGCAACTTTGTATTGCTACGTGGCAATGTACAGACTTTTGAAATTGTATCTGATACTTTACTGTACTTGTGCCTAGTGATTATGTTATATACTTATTTTCTATAATGCATAATATATTGCCATATGTGACATAGCTTATTGTCCATGATAAAACACAATAAAAATAATTTTACAACAAAACCTTAACCCCCTCCCCTAATGCAACGCCCACACTTACCTTCCAATTAACCCCATAATTCCCTAACAGCTCTACTCTCTCCAAGCCTCTGTCATGCTAGGCCTCCCCCAGGCTTGCCTAAAAAAATAAAAAATTCCTGTCCCTACACTATCAGTCCCTTCTGCTGCAGCTCGCCCTGACTGAGCCAAACCACATGTCATCGGGTGCTATATAGCGCATTCCGGCCAGCCAATTACTGTAATGCCAGTAACCAACATGGCTACGGCATTACAGTGAGTGCCAGTACTACCCCGCACGTTTATTGGCTGCATAGCATCCAACAATGCGATGCTCGAGTCAAAATGGTGTTCGGTCGAGCATGCTCGCCCAACACTACTCCCTATTAGTGATGATCGAGTATGCTCGGCCGAACACCTGTTCGGCTCGAGCAACTCGATGCTCGGCACATGGCGGTACTATGCTCGAGTCTCCTCCCTGCACGTTTCTTGGCTGCTACGCATATTGGATACTGGCATTAGAGTGATTGGCTGGCCGGAACGCATCATCGGGTGCATCGGGTGCTATATAAAATAGGAAAATCATGTAATTTTATATCAAAACACAGAGGCTCCTATTGCAAGCTTAAAGTTGGGCCACCACCGAAGAGAAAACATGAGGCGCTGGTCGAAAGTAAAATTCCCGAAAGGTGGAGACTCGAGACCAGTCTGCCAATTTCATTACATCTTCTAAATGAGCCCCTGCCACAGTCATGGAATTAGCCGCCGCCCCGTGGACTGAATGTGGGGTGAAATTGTGATGTATTGATCCCTAAGAGGGAAAGGATCCACTTAACCCACCGAGAGAGCGTAACGCTGGTAACAGGGGCGAAAGGCAGACGGAAATAAATAAATAGTTGAGGGGAAACCGTAGAGCGTAAATCTGACGTGCGCGATTCGTATTCACGCAAGCAGGCGACTGGACACAGCTGCAGAGAAGAGGGAAAAGCGGAATAAGAAACAGAACGGATGTTAGTTTTTGTTCGCCGGGTAATGTTAAACATAATGCCCTCCGGAGTGAACGAACAGGCATCATGATCCAACGCACGCACATCCGATACCCGCTTGCAAGAAATCAAGCAAAACAAGGTGACGAGTTTAGCTGACAACTGGCGAAGCGACAACTGTCTGTTAGAGGGCCAAGTGACCAAAAAATTTAGGACAGACGAAACATCCCAAGTCGCGGAAAAACTAGGTCTTGGTGGTCGGGCAAGGCGAGAACCACGGAGTAGCCTACACACAAGAGGGTGTTGCCCCGCTAGGCATCCATCAAAACCATGATGTCTGGAAGAAATTGCGGACCTGTATAAATTAATAGTGCGATAAGCCCTACCTTCTTCGAACAGGGACAGAAGGAAAAGTAACAACGAAGTCACAGGTGCCTCAACGGGATCCAGATTCCAAATGAAGCACCAGCGAGCCCAAGTGTCCCAGGCTGCTCGATAGGCCCGTCTAGTACCGGGGGCCCATGCACTCTCCAATAGGAGTCTAGTTGCCTCCGAAATGCCTGTGATGTCCCAGGGACCCCTGACACCCTGCAAGCGAGAAGTCGCAGGGATCCCTCCTGGAGTAGAGGATGAGGGCGATCAGATGGCCCTATGAGAAGTTCCGGGAAAACGGGCAGGAGGAGGGGCTCTTCTAGGAGCAACTCTAAAAGTTGGGGGAACCAGGATTGGGTCCTCCAAAAGGGCAGGATCAGCACCAGTTCGGCTGACTGACGACGAATCTGGACTAATACCCGAGGGATTAGAGCGAATGGCGGAAACGCATACAAGAGGGTCCCCGTCCACTGCTCGAAGAAAGAATCCACCGCCTCTGCCTCTGGGTCTGGCCGCCAACTGTAATACCTGGGTAGTTGTGTGTTCAATCGTGACGCGAATAGGTCGATGGAGAAAGGGCCCCAAAGAAATTAAATGGTGGAGAATATTGTCACATCTAACTTCCAGACGCTGGAATCAGAGATGTAACGTGAGCTCCAGTCGGCGAGAGTATTGTGGAGGCCTGGGAGATACTCCGCTACCACAGTGATGTCTCTGACCAAACTGAAATCCCAGAAATCGTTCGCTAAGTGCGTTAAAACGGATGAACGAGTGCCACCCATGCAGTTGACGTATCAGACCGCCGACACGTTGTCCATGCGGAGTCTGATATAGGCCCTGACTGTGCCGTTGACGAACCTCTGAATCGCAAAGGATCCCGCAAGGAGTTCCAGGGCATTGATGTGGAGTCGTGACTCGTCTGAGGACCACGGCCTCCGGTGGAAACACTGTTGCAATGAGCCCCCCAACCGTGAAGGCTGGCATCCGACTCTATTACCAGATCCAGCTGGGGTCCGAAGATCGCCCTGCCGTTCCACACCGAGAGATTGTGGATCCACCACATTAACTCATGCCTCGTTTCCGTGTCCAAGGTGAGAGTATCGGCATACGATGCTCCCACCCGAAGATGCGCAATCTTGAGGCGTTGCAAGGCTCGATAGTGTAGAGGAGCTGGGAAAATTGCCTGAATGGACGACGCCAAAAGGCCAATTATTCGCGCCAGATGGCGAAGGGACAACTGAGGAAGCGCAAGGGAATGCCGTATCTCCTTGCAAATAGCCCGTACCTTCGTCTGAGGAAGACTGAGAGTCTGTTCGATGGAATTTATGGTGAAACCCAAAAATTCCATGAACGTGGAGGGACTCAGACAAGATTTTTCTCGGTTGATGATAAAACCGAGACTGGAGATGAGTGCCCTGGACATCTCCCTGGACATCTCCAAGTGTTCCTGAAGGACAGAAGGACTCTGGGCCATGAAGAGGATATCGTCCAGATAAACGATTAATCGGACTCCCCGGACGCGGAGCCAAGCCACCACTGGGCGCATCAGCGTGGTGAAACACCAGGGAGCGGAAGAGAGGCTAAATGGCAGGCACGTGAAGTGCCAAATCTGATCATTCCAAGAAAAACTGAGCCTGGAGTCCCTGGAGGCGGGTGCTACCGGAACCATCAGGTATGCGTCCTGGAGGTCTAATTTGACCATCCAGTCCCCTGGGAGAAGCATGTCCCTCAGTAGGTGGATGCCCTCCATTTTGAAGTGACGGTGACGGACAAAGGTGTTCCAAGTTTTGAGACTGATAATGGGGCGCATCTGGCCTCCCTTTTTTTGTAATAGGAAAATGTTGCTGACAACTCTTGAATGGCCCCTGGGAGCCCGTTCTATCGCCTCTTTTTGGTACAGAGCCGCTAACTCTGCGTGGACGAGAGAGCGTGCCTGATCGGACAACCCCAAAGAGTGTGTAGGAGGTAGGATTACCGGGGTGGATACAAGATCTATCTGGAAACCCCTGACCGTGGACAGGACCCAAGGGTCGGAGGTGACCTTTGACCAAGCATGTGAAAAAAAGCTGGAATCTGCCCCTGACGCAAACAGCAGAAGAATTCAGAGGAGGAACTTACCATATGGGCGTCTGGAACCCGGATTTCCTCTGAAACCTCTAGAACGGCCTGTTCCGCCACGGGATGGGAAGAACGAAGGTTGGTGTCTTGGGTCTTGTAGAGATGGCCTGTATGCTAAGGAGCCTCTACCCGAGCCTCGGGCCTGAAAAAAGGGCCGGCCGGACAGACGGCCCCTTGAACTGCCGGCCCTAGCGGAAAAACGGTTCTGAAACACTTTGCGCATGGATGTTTGCGCCTTGTCTAAGGCCGTAAAGGCCCCCACATATTTGCCCAGTTCCTTTATAAAAGAGTCACCAAATAAGAGACCCTGGGCATCTTTGCCGACTCAGTCAGAGCCAAATTGGCCAGTTTGGGTTCAATTTTCATGAGGATAGCCTTGCGCCTTTCTATGGCGAGGGATGTATTAACATTCCCTGCGATACAGATGGCCCTCTGAACCCATACCCTGAGCTCCTCAGGATCCACCTGTTTGCCGGCTGCTTTAGCGGATTCTGCTAAATCAAAAATTTTTGCCAAAGGACCAGTTATATCAAGTAGCTTGTCCTGACATGCCCTCAGTGCGGAGTCTAAGCCTTTGCGAGGGTTGAAGCCCGTCTTTGCTAAAAACTGCACCACCTTTGGATCAACCACAGGGGTTTCGCAAGTTTTGTTGGGAATTAGTGGCCGCGGACACTCAGCCCGCAATTTACTGCGAGATTCCTTAGTGAGAGGTTTACGTATCATAGCCTCTAAATTTTGCACCACGTGCGTGGCCGGGAGCCACTCCGAGGACCGAGGGTGGTGTAGCGTGTCAGGGTCAAACAATGGTTCGCCCGCCGGGTCCGTAAGGTAAACGGTGGAATCTAAGGCTACGTCAGAATGTGCGTCAGTATGCTGTGCTGCAGGAGAGGGGTCTTCTTGTGTGGAAGGATCCTCCCCAGTATCCACCAATTCCTCCTCTGAGTCGTGCAAAGACTCCAAACATGCCTTCTCCTCTGACTCCCTATCGGAGTCATAATCATGCTCTTTCTGCCTGCCGCGGATAGGCTCTCTTAGGCTACTTTCACATTAGCATTTTTCTTTTCCAGCATAGAGCTCCGTCACATGGGCTCTATACCGGAAAAGAACTGATCAGTCATACAGTTGCAAGAAAAAGTATGTTAACCCTTTGGAATGATATGGGTTTCTGCACAAATTGGTCATAAAATGTGATCTGATCTTCATCTAAGTCACAACAATAGACAATCACAGTCTGCCTAAACTAATAACACACAAAGAATTAAATGTTACCATGTTTTTATTGAACACACCATGTAAACATTCACAGTGCAGGTGGAAAAAGTATGTGAACCCTTGGATTTAATAACTGGGTGAACCTCCTTTGGCAGCAATAACTTCAACCAAACGTTTCCTGTAGTTGCAGATCAGACATGCACAACGGTCAGGAGTAATTCTTGACCATTCCTCTTTACAGAACTGTTTCAGTTCAGCAATATTCTTGGGATGTCTGGTGTGAATCGCTTTCTTGAAGTCATGCCATAGCATCTCAATCGAGTTGAGGTCAGGACTCTGACTGGGCCACTCCAGAAGGCGTATTTTCTTCTGTTTAAGACATTCTGTTGTTGATTTACTTTGCTTTGGGTCGTTGTCCTGTTGCAACACCCATCTTCTGTTGAGCTTCAGCTGGTGGACAGATGGCCTTAAGTTCTCCTGCAAAATGTCTTGATAAACTTGGGAATTCATTTTTCCTTCGATGATAGTAATCCGTCCAGGCCCTGATGCAGCAAAGCAGCCCCAAACCATGATGCCCCCACCACCATACTTCACAGTTGGGATGAGGTTTTGATGTTGGTGTGCTGTGCCTCTTTTTCTCCACACATAGTGTTGTGTGTTTCTTCCAAACAACTCAACTTTGGTTTCATCTGTCCACAGAATATTTTGCCAGTACTGCTGTGGAACATCCAGGTGCTCTTGTGAAAACTGTAAACGTGCAGCAATGTTTTTTTTGGACAGCAGTGGCTTCCTCTGTGGTATCCTCCCATGAAATCCATTCTTGTTTAGTGTTTTACATATTGTAGATTCGCTAACAGGGATGTTAGCATATGCCAGAGACTTTTGTAAGTCTTTTGAAACTCTAGGATTCTTCTTCACCTCATTGAGCAGTCTGCGCTGTGCTCTTGCAGTCATCTTTACAGGACGGCCACTCCTAGGGAGAGTAGCAGCAGTGCTGAACTTTCTCCATTTATAGACAATTTATCTTACCGTGGACTGATGAACAGCAAGGTTTTTGGAGATACTTTTATAACCCTTTCCAGCCTTATGCAAGTCAACAATTCTTAATCGTAGGTCTTCTGAGAGCTCTTTTGTGCGAGGCATCATTCACATCAGGCAATCCTTCTTGTGAAAAGCAAACCCAGAACTGGTGTGTGTTTTTTATAGGGCAGGGAAACTGTAACAAACACCTCCAATCTCATCTCATTGATTGGACTCCAGTTGGCTGACACCTCACTCCAATTAGCTCTTGGAGATGTCATTAGTCTAGGGGTTCACATACTTTTTCCACCTGCACTGTGAATTTTTACATGGTGTGTTCAATAAAAACATGGTAACATTTAATTCTTTGAGTGTTATTAGTTTAAGCAGACTGTGATTGTCTATTGTTGTGACTTAGATGAAGATCAGATCACATTTTATGACCAACTTGTGCAGAAATTCATATCATTCCAAAGGGTTCACATACTTTTTCTTGCAACTGTATCCCCATGCATTCTGAATGGAGAGTAATCCGTTCAGGATGCATCAGGATGTCTTCAGTTCAGTCATTTTGACTGATCAGGCAAAAGAGAAAACCGTAGCATGCTACGGTTTTATCTCCGGCGAAAAAAAACTGAAGACTTGCCTGAATTTTTTTCCATAGGAATGTATTAGTGCCGGATCCGGCATTCAAAATACCGGAACGCCGGATCCGTCCTTCCGGTCTGCGCATGCGCAGACCTTTAAAAATGAGAAAAAAATAAATACCGGCTCCGTTTTGCCTGATGACACCGGAAAAACGGATCCGGTATTGCAATGCATTTTTCTGACTGATCAGGCATTTTTCAGACTGATCAGGATCCTGATCAGTCTGAAAAATGCCTGATCAGTCAGAAAAAACGACATGCGTTTGCATACAGTTTGCCTGATTAGGCAGGCAGTTCAGGCAACGGAACTGCCTTCCGGAATCAAACAACGCAAGTGTGAAAGTGGGATGGATTACAACCATCAGTCAATTGAGTTCTGGAGGCAGAAGGAGGTGGTAATGGAGGCAAATTTAACCCTCGGTGAGCCGTATGAGGCTGGGCTATCAAAGCCTGTGAGATAGAGTGGGTGAGGATGGAGGACATAGAGCCCATCGCCGTCATTATAGTGTTCGATATGGATTGCTGCAGGGCCAAGGTCTGAGCCTCTGGTGTAGAGGGACCCCTTTCCCTCATAAGGGGGAAGGACCCATGGTCCTTGGAAGGATTATCCTGCAGGGCTGAAGCAGGGGGAGATGCCCCATTTGTGGGCTGGTTGGACATACTGAGGAGAGTGTGCTGACGGAAGTAGGTCACCCCAAGCCAGTACAAGTTGTATGAGCAGATAAAACGAGAGAGAGAGAGAGCCCCCAAACAAAAATACCCGAACAATAAGACCTGGGTGCGCCAGAGACAACCGCTGCAGCCAGTCCGCAGGGCCGGATGGACGAAGATCCGCAAACGCGCGATATCTCGGGCGAGGACCGGCCAGCTGAAGGACCCAATATGGCGCCCGAGATTCTCGCAAGATACCGCGAGAATCCGGAGCCCACAGCGTAGCTGGCCAAGCGCAGGGAGAAGCGGAGCAAGATCCCGCGATAACACCGTTCACGGTCGGGATACAAGCGCGAAAGGGATGAAGAAGGAGGAAAAAGGAAATTTGGCGCCCCAACAGACGCAGGTAAGCAATGTAAGCTGGAAAGGTGCGCCTGAAAAAACAAAACCCCACAAGACAAGTCCGGTACCACACAGGAAAAGAGGGGGAGATGAGGAGTCAGAACCCCTGAAAAAACGGGGTACGGGTTTTCAGGAGGTGACAAGAACCTAGGGCAGAAAGCTGCAATAAATCTATAAATATAAATACAAATATAACTATATAGACAGCGTACCCAGGACCGAAAACAGTGCCTGAGAACCCCACCAGATAAACATAAGGGCAACCCCCAAAACTGGGAGAGACTAACAAGTAAACCGTACCCAAAGATGAGGAACTATACTTATCTGTGGTAGCAGCAAAGAAAGAGGAGGATCCCAGTTGGAGAGGGTCCTTATATACTGGGACTGTGGGAGGAGCTGTTGTCATGGTTACTGTTGTTTCTCATTCTTTTTCTTTGCTGCTATGGTGGTTCAGTAAAGAAAGGGTTAATGCAATAGGAGCCTCCATGTCTTGATATAAAATTGTGTCAACGGTGTCTCCTACCTGGGTACGGCTGGACTCCTGGCTCCTGGCTCACTTGCAATAAATTTGAGTGTAGTGATAGTAGGAGTAATAGAGGAATTTTGCAGCAGAAATGAGGTCCAGACCTTTAGATGAAGTTCAAACGTTTCTTTACTGAAGATAACTTGTATCCAAGCAGTATACAGCTTTGGTCTCTGGTCCCAACAGGTTTTAGCAATCATTGGCAGGAATAAATACTTCTGCACTTTAACCACTACAGGACCGCCGTACGCAGGATTGCGTCCTGGCGGCGGCCCTGTTATTCCTCCTGGACGCGCTGGCGCGTCCTCTCGCAAGAGGCGAGATTTCCTGTGAACGCGCGCACACAGGCGCACGCGTTCACAGGAGCCGAAGGTAAACGAGTGGATCTGCAGCCTGCCA
The DNA here is from genome assembly GCF_905171765.1 of Bufo bufo. NCBI lineage: Eukaryota > Metazoa > Chordata > Amphibia > Anura > Bufonidae > Bufo > Bufo bufo. Next base: position 788,868,442 of record NC_053389.1, on the reverse strand, counting down.
GCGGCGATCGTTCGCTGGCAGGCTGTAAATGCGATTTTTTTTAACCCCTGAAGGGTATATTAGACGCTGTTTTGATAACAGCGTCTAATATACCTGCTACCTGGTCCTCTGGTGGTCCCTTTTGCTTGGATCGACCACCAGAGGACACAGGCAGCTCTGTAAAGTAGCACCAAACACCACCACAGTAGCACCAAACAGGAACTCACTTTATTTAGACACAGCACACTACTTTAAACTCCACCAACAGCCTCATTTGCATACAATAGGGCACATAGAAGATTATGGTACAAGGAAGGGTGGGGGCCAGACAATAGCAAGGGCTGATGAGAGATGGAGGAGGGACAGAAAAGCAATGCATTTAACATAGTAAACATTACAGCCAGGGCAAGATATATACAGTTTACAACACACAGCAATACGATCCAACCAAACCCACAATAACATACATAATATTAAAGACAGCCCGAATGCAATCTGCTACACAGTCTTAAAGGGCATTGTTCCTAAAAGTCATAATATGTCCACGGATGGCCATTAAAGGGCCAGTAGCAGCAATATAAAAAACCACATGCCCAAATATTGCATTCAAACGTACCAATTTATCAGGGGCCATAGTCAGCAGGTAGGAGGCGGGCAGCCAGGCCTCTCCAATGCCCAGTGGCGAGGCGGGTTCCGCCACATTTCTCCCCTTTCCAATTGAGACTATCCAGACTCCAGACCTCCAGGCGGTCTGGGGCTCTGATAGTCAGCCGGCCTTTCTCAAAGGGTGTAGTTGTCCCTATGGCCCCCTGCCACTTGTGCCCAGTTGTAGATCCATGGCTTGGGGGGAAGGTAACCAGGGTGCCCTCTCCCCTGGTTGAACAAAGCTGTTGCTGGGGCGAAGGGGTAACAGGCTCCTCTCTCTGCGACACCCTCCCTTGTTGTAGGGGAAAACAGACTGCCTCTCCTTCCAATACATTGTCCTGTTGTTGTGGACCAGGACAGACTGTCCATATCTCCAGTGGTGCAGGTACAGAGACTACGGTCCCATCTGCACTGTTGTGGGGCTTACTGTATCCCCTTGGTGTGCTAGGCTGCCGCTGGGGAGAGGGGGTAACAAACTCCTCTCCCTTACACACTTTCAGCCGCTGGTGAGAGGGGGTACAAGCCAGTCCTGTAACAAGGGGGTCAGTGGAGCAGAGGCTAGCGGCGCTCTGCCCGGATGCCAGCTCTTCTGCTGGAGGGACTGGAGTACAGTCCTGCTGGGTAGTAAGGGGACAAGTAGGGCAGAGGCCAGCGGCGCTCTTCCCAGATGCCAGCTCTTCTGCTGGGAGGGGGCTAACGACTCCTCTACTGACCCCAGTACCTGGTTTGGAGTTGGCTGTGGAGGGGAGGGGTTGCTTACCTCCTCCTCCTGGTACTGCTGCTGTTGGGGAGAGAGACCGACTGTCTCCCCTCCCTGTAAAGCACACTGCCGCTGGGGAGTGAAACTGGCTGTCTCCCCTCCCTGTAAAGCACTCTGCCGCTGGGAAGGAAGGACGACCCACTTCTCTCCCTGTATTACCCCCATCTGGAGTTGGAGATCTGGGCTGGCTGCCCAGTATCCTTGTAGGGCCGGTAGAGAGATCTCGGTCCCATCTCCACCTGCCATCTGTGGGTCCTCCCAGGACCAGTCTGTGAGGTCCCTCAACATTTGCGAGTAAGGACCACCTGCGTCCACACCTGGCAACTCCGACTGCTGCTGAGGGTCTGGGCCAGCTGCCCAGCATCCCGGTGGAGAGACCTCGGTCCCGTCTCCACCTGCCTGTTGTGGTTCCTCACAGGACCAGTCTATGAGGACCCCTACTTCGGGTTCCTCTGGCCTCCTCAGGGGAAGACTGCTTACCTCCTCGGATGCAGCCTCTGCTCGGCTGCTGTAACACTCCTTTCGCTGGGCAATTTCTCTCTCTTTCGCCAGTCGGAATTCTCGTTCCATCCTTGCGTGTTGCTTGGCTGTGACCTGGTTCCAGATGGCCTGGCATATACAGTGGAGGAAATAATTATTTGACCCCTCACTGATTTTGTAAGTTTGTCCAATGACAAAGAAATGAAAAGTCTCAGAACAGTATCATTTCAATGGTAGGTTTATTGTAACAGTGGCAGATAGCACATCAAAAGGAAAATCGAAAAAATAACTTTAAATAAAAGATAGCAACTGATTTGCATTTCATTGAGTGAAATAAGTATTTGAACCCTCTAACAAAAAAAGACTTAATACTTGGTGGAAAAACCCTTGTTTGCAAGCACAGAGGTCAAACGTTTCTTGTAATTGATGACCAAGTTTGCGCACATTTTAGGAGGAATGTTGGTCCACTCCTCTTTGCAGATCATCTCTAAATCCCTAAGGTTTCGAGGCTGTCTCTGTGCAACTCTGAGCTTGAGCTCCCTCCATAGGTTTTCGATTGGATTAAGGTCCGGAGACTGACTAGGCCACTCCATGACCTTAATGTGCTTCTTCTTGAGCCACTCCTTTGTTGCCTTTGCTGTATGTTTTGGGTCATTGTCGTGCTGGAACACCCATCCACGACCCATTTTCAGTTTCCTGGCAGAGGGAAGGAGGTTGTCGCTCAGGATTTCACGATACATGGCTCCGTCCATTTTCCCGTTAATGCGAATAAGTTGTCCTGTGCCCTTAGCAGAAAAACACCCCCAAAGCAAAATGTTTCCACCCCCATGCTTGACGGTGGGGACGGTGTTTTGGGGGTCATAGGCAGCATTTTTCTTCCTCCAAACACAGCGAGTTGAGTTAATGCCAAAGAGCTCTATTTTGGTCTCATCAGACCACAGCACCTTCTCCCAGTCACTCTCTGAATCATTCAGGTGTTCATTGGCAAACTTCAGACGGGCCTGCACATGTGCCTTCCTGAGCAGGGGGACCTTGCGAGCCCTGCAGGATTTTAATCCATTGCGGTGTAATGTGTTTCCAATGGTTTTCTTGGTGACTGTGGTCCCTGCTAATTTGAGGTCATTAACTAACTCCTCCCGTGTAGTTCTTGGATGCTTTTTCACCTTTCTCAGAACCATTGACACCCCACGAGGTGAGATCTTGCGTGGAGCCCCAGAGCGAGGTCGATTGATGGTCATTTTGTGCTCCTTCCATTTTCGAACAATCGCACCAACAGTTGTCACCTTCTCTCCCAGCTTCTTGCTAATGGTTTTGTAGCCCATTCCAGCCTTGTGCAGGTCTACAATTTTGTCTCTGACATCCTTGGACAGCTCTTTGGTCTTTCCCATGTTGGAGAGTTTGGAGTCTGCTTGATTGATTGATTCTGTGGACAGGTGTCTTTTATACAGGTGACTAGTTAAGACAGGTGTCCTTAATGAGGGTGACTAATTGAGTAGAAGTGTCTAACCACTCTGTGGGAGCCAGAACTCTTAATGGTTGGTAGGGGTTCAAATACTTATTTCACTCAATGAAATGCAAATCAGTTGCTATCTTTTATTTAAAGTTATTTTTTTCGATTTTCCTTTTGATGTGCTATCTGCCACTGTTACAATAAACCTACCATTGAAATGATACTGTTCTGAGACTTTTCATTTCTTTGTCATTGGACAAACTTACAAAATCAGTGAGGGGTCAAATAATTATTTCCTCCACTGTATCCATGGACACATTATCTCCATACTGGGCCACTCGCTGCCTCACCTCGGCCAGCCAGTCATCTTCAGAGCCTTCCATACTTGTCTGCTCCAAGTCGCTGGATACCTCTGCTCCCAGGGGCGCTGCAGGAGTGCTAGCGTTTGCCCTCAATTTGTGACTCCACACGTTACCGGTGTCTCTGAGCTGCTTCTCCTCGCACTAGGACGCCATCCCACTGCTTGCCACCAATGTAACGGATCACCTGGCACCCTTTCTGAGTACCTCCGTTGACAGATGCGCCTAGCGTTTTCCTGAGGTTTCCAAGCACTCTGGCAGACACCACAATCACCGAACCGAAGAAGCATATAAATCCTCTTGAAGCATATGGATACTGTAGGCAGTTGAATAGGAAACCATACGAATAGGTTTACACTCCTAGCAGTCAAACTGGGACAGCATGCAATCAATCCTCCCCCAAGAATGAGACGACACTTCACCTTGAGGGTTAAAACAGGAACTCACTTTATTTAGACACAGCACACTACTTTAAACTCCACCAACAGCCTCATTTGCATACAATAGGGCACATAGAAGATTATGGTACAAGGAAGGGTGGGGGACAGACAATAGCAAGGGCTGATGGGAGATGGAGGAGGGACAGAAAAGCAATGCATTTAACATAGTAAACATTACAGCCAGGGCAAGATATATACAGTTTACAACACACAGCAATACGATCCAACCAAACCCACAATAACATACATAATATTAAAGACAGCCCGAATGCAATCTGCTACACAGTTCATGGAAGTTTTATTTTTTGTCACAAGTTAGTGGAATATGAGACTTTGTAAGAAAAAAAAAATAAGAAAAAAAATCATCATTTTCCACTAACTTGTACCAAAAAAAAAAAAATTCTAGGAACTCGCCATGCCCCTCACGGAATACCTTGGGGTGTCTTCTTTCCAAAATGGGGTCACTTGTGGGGTATTTATACTGCCCTGGCATTTTAGGGGCCCTAATGCGTGAGAAGTAGTTTGAAATCCAAATGTGTTAAAAATGCCCTGTGAAATCCTAAAGGTGCTCTTTAGAATTTGGGCCCCTTTGCCCACCTAGGCTGCAAAAAAGTGTCACACATGTGGTATCGCCGTACTCAGGAGAAGTAGGGCTATGTGTTTTGGGGTGTCTTTTTACATATACCCATGCTGGATGACATAAATATCTCTGTCAAATGACAACTTTGTATAAAAAAATAGGAAAAGTTGTCTTTTAGAGAGATATTTCTCTCACCCAGCATGGGTATATGTAAAAAGACACACCAAAACACATTGCCCAACTTCTCCTGTGTACGACGATACCACATGTGTGACACTTTTTTGCAGCCTAGGTGGGCAAAGGGGCCCAAATTCTAAAGAGCACCTTTAGGATTTCACAGGGCATTTTTTACACATTTGGAATTCAAACTACTTCTCACGCATTAGGTCCCCTAAAATGCCAGGGCAGTATAACTACCCCACAAGTGACCCCATTTTGGAAATAAGACACCCGAAGGTATTTCGTGATGGGCATAGTGAGTTCATGGAAGTTTTTATTTTTTGTCACAAGTTAGTGGAATATAAGACTTTGTAAGAAAAAAAAATCATCATTTTCCGCTAACTTGTGACAAAAAATAAAAAGTTCTATGAACTCACTATGCTCATCAGCGAATACCTTAGGGTGTCTATTTTCCGAAATGGGGTAATTTGTGGGGGTTTTCTACTGTCTGGGCATTGTAGAACCTCAGGAAACATGACAGGTGCTCAGAAAGTCAGAGCTGCTTCAAAATGCGGAAATTCAAATTTTTGTACCATAGTTTGTAAACGCTATAACTTTTACCCAAACCAACAAATATACACTTATTGCATTTTTTTTTTTATCAAAGACATGTAGAACAATAAATTTAGAGAAATATTTATATAGAGATGTAGTTTTTTTGGAAAAATTTTACAACTGAAAGTGAAAAATGTCATTTTTTTGCAAAAATTTCTGTAAATTTCGATTAATAACAAAAAAAGTAAAAATGTCAGCAGCAATGAAATACCACCAAATGAAAGCTCTATTAGTGAAAAGAAAAGGAGGTAAAATTCATTTGGGTGGTAAGTTGTATGACCGAGCAATAAACCGTGAAACTAGTGTAGTGCAGAATTGTAAAAAGTTGTCTGGTCATTAAGGGTGTTTAAGCTAGGGGAGCTGAGGTGGTTAAATGGGAGCTTGCAGGATAATTAGTTTGCTTCGTAGCTCTGTAATTGTGGCAGGAACTAATCTTCTGCGCTTTTCTATAACTTCTGCTTTGTGGGGACAGACTAGCTGAGGAGGAATGGCTTCTTCTAGGTCTCCGGACTTATCTCTCAGATGATTTCTCAGGGGATGCTTTCTTCCTGGACCTCTGGAGGTTGTCTGTGTTTTCTGCTTTCTTTCATCCAGCTGAGGCTGAAGTTGCTCAGACTGGGTATTTGATCAGGTCTCAGCCGAGACAAGATCCTTGCTGTCTTCCTTATGCAGGGAATCTCCTGAACGCTATCACACAGCCTTCCCCAACAGGGCTGGCTGGCACACTGACGCTAACTTCCTTCTCCACCCATGCTGCAGGATGTGGGAACAGTCCACACCTCCACAGAGAGGGAGCTAAGCTGGAATAATCCATTCCAGCCTAGATACACTAAATTGTGACTAGTACCTGGCCAATGCGTTGCTGTCACCTGCTGGTGAACCTGGAAAATGACAGGAAAAATTGTATTTAACATAGTTTATGCTTCAATAAAATAATGATTGAACCGTAAAAAGTATATGATACAACAAATATATCAAATTTATAAATATAGGAAATGAGATGACCAATTGCTGGCCACATAAATGCCTCAGAGGTAGTGCAATATAAAGAAAGCCAAATAAGTAGGACACATCATATGATAAGCTGATGAAGTCTATCAGGATTGAATAAATATAGGTATGTCATACATTTCCAAATAATTGGTCAAATATTCACATTAACAAGGGGAAAAGACAAGACGAGACTCGACAGACCAAGACATAACATGAACATGAGGTAGGGGAGGGAAAGGGAAGAGAAATGAACTTAACATATCATAGTCATTACTTTAAGAACTGCTATCAGGTATAGTACCAGTTGTCAACCACCCAGAAAAAGAAGTGGAAGTGCGGAATTGGTTCCATGGATCCCATGTCCTCCAGAATGTCAATGCAGAATCTGTGTCGGAGGCACTTAACTCTTCCATATGAACTAGAGCATCCAGAGCACTAGACCAGGTTACTCCTAAAAGACTCTCGGTCGACCGCCATTGGCGGGGAATTATCTGTCTCATAGCTAAAATGAATAGAAGTAAAGCCCCTTTCTTAATCTGAGAGATTCGCCCTGAGAATATGGAAAGGAGAGCTATCGAAGGATTAGGTATAACAGTAGTTTTATATAGGTAGTTGTATAAAGCAAAAACATCCTGCCATAGGGGAGTCACACCTGGGCAATCCCACCAGATATGTGTCATTGTGCCCTTTGCTGCGAGACACCTCCAGCAGGCATCTGTTACCGAGGGGTAAAACTGGTGTAATCGAACTGGGGTCCTATACCATCTGGTAAGAATTTTATAGTTGAGTTCCTGTAAATTACAGGACACAGTTAATTTATGTGTAAAGAGAAGAGATCAAGACCATTGGTCTGCCGAGAAGGTGGATCCCAGTTCTGATTCCCAGTCAGACATAAATTTAGGTTTAGCTCTGTGGGCGCCCGTGGAAGAGCCCTCACTCTCCCCAGAGTTCAACATGGCATATAGCAGAGATATAGCGTGACCGGGAGCAGAGCTAGCCGTACACAGCTTTTCAAACTCAGTTAAGGGTGGACAAGACTGCAATCCAGGCATCAGGGAATTAATAAAACTTCGTAACTGAAAATAAAGGAGCCAGCGTCCAGGATTCGATGTTATGATATAAGAGATGTCTTCAAGGGGGAGTAGGCCAGCCTGTGTGTATATGTCCATCAACTTAGTTGTGTGGCTACTTCGGGATCCAAGGGCCGGAAGTTGATTCAGACCAACAGGAAGACCCGGATGGCCCGTAAGTACTGTGAGAGGACCAGGGGCATGTATAAGATTAAGTTTAACTGCAAATTTACTCCAAAGTCTAGCGAGTCAGGTAATGAATTCAAGGAGGTAGAAGATAGCCAGAAAATTCCGGTAGCTAGGTGTGGAGCCAATTCCTGCTTAATTTCAACCCATAATTTAGAAGAGGGTTGTGGTAGATGTCTAGGACACAGTTCATAACTGTTGCTCTATAATATAAGAGGAAATTTGGCAATCCTGTACCTCCTGAGGATTTAGAACGGGATATCATATTGTAACCAAGTCTAGCCCTGGGTTTCTTCCAAACAAAAAACGAAATCATTCTCTTAAGTCTGGTAAAATAAGTGAAGGGGATTTTGCACGGGATCGTCTGGAACAAATATAAAAGGCGCGGCAAAATATCCATTTTAACAGCATTAATCCGTCCAAGCCAGGAGATCTGAAGCGGGGCCCATTTCTGGATACTGGATTCAATGGATTTAAGCATGGGTAAGTAATTAAGCTTAAACACGTGTGATAAGTTCGCCGGGATAAGAACCCCCAAATATTTAATGTAGTGAGAGGCCCACCTAAAGGAGAAAGATTCTTTAAGGTAGTCCGCTTCCCGATGGGGTATATTGATATTCAAGATCTCTGATTTCTGTACGTTAAGGGTACTTTCACACTTGCGGCAGGACGGATCCGACATGCTGTTCACCATGTCGGATCCGTCCTGCGGCTATTTCGCCGTGCCGCCGGACCGCCGCTCCGTCCCCATTGACTATAATATATGACATTATAGTCAATGGGGATGGAGCAGCGGTCCGGCGGCACGGCGAAATAGCCGCAGGACGGATCCGACATGGTGAACAGCATGTCGGATCCGTCCTGCCGCAAGTGTGAAAGTAGCCTAACTTTAAAGTTGCTAAGGCGACCAAAAAGGTCAAATTCTTGGAGAATCGAGGGCAGTCCTATTCTGGGAGAGGTTAAGTATATAAGCAAGTCGTCTGCAAACAAGGATAACTTATGTTCCGTTTTATCAAGTCTAACACCCGAAATAGAGGTGTTCGCACGGAGGGCATTCGCCAGGGATTCCATCACTAGTGTATATAGAAAAGGCGACAGGGGACACCCCTGACGGGTACCGTTTCGTATATCAAAAGGGGCAGATAAAAGACCGTTAACACGAAGACAAGCCGAGGGTGAGGAGTAAAGAGCTAATATCCTATAAATCATTCTGTCTCCCAGACCTATGTGTCGCAGAGTCTCCTCCAGGAACCGCCAGTTTACCCTATCGAATGCCTTCTCCGCGTCTACAGCAAGAAGGCACAAAGATATTTTAAGTTGCTGCGATCTCGCTATCAGTCCTAATGTTTTAAGTGTGTTGTCACGAGCTTCACGTCTCGGGACAAATCCAACTTGCTCCTTGTGGATACAACCTGGGATGTGGGGGTGGAATCTCAAGGCCAAGAGCTTGGCATACATCTTGAGATCCACATTGAGCAAGGAGATAGGCCTGTAATTGGAACAAGTCGCAGGGTCTCTACCTGGCTTGGGAATGACCGTGATATGTGCCTGGAGAGCTTGATGTGTGAAGGGGCAGTCCTGTGAGATGGAGTTAAAGGTCTCAACAAGTAGGATTTTATAAAATCGAGAGGTCATCCCGTCTGGGCCCGGGGATTTCCCATTCTTCAGATCTTTGATCACTGCTCCTAATTCAGAGGGGGTAAAATCATCTTCTAATGTGACCGTATCTGTGGCGGGTATGGGGGTGGGGCCGAATTGAGACAGATAGTTACGAGCGTCTTCTCTATGTGAGGGTTCTTGCGAAGAATCTAATGTTTGAAGGTTATATAGAGAAACATAAAAAGACCTGAATTCTGAAGTGATGTCTACAGGGTTATGTACGGAGCCTCCCGTTCGTGTGTTGATTGAAGGTACATGAGATAGCGTTGTTCGGGGATGCAATGCTCGGGTCAACCAGCTACCGCAGTTATCTCCATATTCAAAGAATCCATGTCTAATTTTGTCTCTAATACATAGTGTCTTCTGATTTAGAATTTGGAGTATTTGTTGTTGCACTAGGGAAATGTCTGATTTTAGAACATCTGAAGGGGAGGTTTTGTTTTGATTTTCCTTCAGGGCGAGATCAGACAAGAGAGATCTCAATTTATGAGAGCGTTCTTTTTTCAGTCTAGTACCATGAGAAATAAATATCCCCCTGTAGCACGCATTTGAGAGCCTCCCACTTTATAGGGGGGGCCGTCAAATCCACTCGATGATCACTACCAAAATCTGAGATAGCTCTCCTAATATCTGTCAGGCAAGCTAAATCTGAGAGCAGGTTATCATTTAATCTCCACGAGAAAGGACGTGGGCAAGAAGGCTGGGAAGAGATAAGGCCAAATACAGGCGCATGGTCGGACCGTAAACGAGTGTCAATGGAACATCTAGGATCAGAGTCCAACAGTTGCTGAGAGATAAATATGTGGTCAAGTCTACCATAACTATTGTGAATTGGAGAATGGAAGCTATAATCCCTGACACCTGGATGCAGAATACGAAAAGGAAGAAGGGGTCCAGCTCGATTAAAATGTTACCTTTATTTTTCAGTGCGGGTAAAAGCCAGTTACACTTCAGTTACATGTTTCGGATCAGGAACAATAGCGATCCTTCCTCATGACATACACATACTGAGGAGGAGGTTGGATATATAGCGCCTCCACCTAGAAACAGGTGGACGCACTAACTACAAGCTCCTCCTTAAATGAAATTAACAACACATGCTAAAAGGCATGATGAATTAAAACAAAAGAACACACACAGCTCATGGATCAAAAATTCAATAATGTAACATCAAATCGTGTTTCCGATTAAGTCCACTTGGTACGGTGGACCCCATTTTGAAAATCCAGAACGGCTCACGGTTCAAAAGCTTCTTTTTATAATTACCACCCTTGATGGTGGAGTAACCCTTTCCAAGCCTTGCACAATTAAACCCTCTGTATCACCACCATGCACCGCTGAAAAATGCAGGCTGACTGCAGACACATTCCTGGCATGTGAATGAGGAATGTCAGAGATGTGCCTGCACAGTCTAACCTTAAGGCCCTTAGTGGTGCAACCAATGTACTGGAGGGAACAGAGAGTGCATGAGATACAATACAAATTTTTCTATTCCTTTTCAGGGCTACGTGTGCGATGTGTTTTTTTTTTCTATTAAAACACAATTTTTTTATGTTTAATGACAGGTTTTTCCTGCAATTATCGGGAGTTTCTATGGGAGTTAAATTCTCCCCTTCCCTGGCCAATGTGTATATGGCCTGGTGGGAACAGGCTTTTTTATTCTCCCCGACTAATCCTTGGGCATCCTCTCTGGAGTGGTATGGCCGTTACATCGACGACCTGCTGTTCATATGGTCGGGCGATGTGGCGGCCATACCACTCTTTGAGGATTTCTTGAATTGCAACATTTGCAATTTGAGATTTACCTTGCATTCCCATGCTACTTGTATTTCTTATCTGGATTTGTCTCTTGAGGGCGACGCGCGCACCAATTTAATTAATACCCGCACCTTTCGCAAAGAAACTGCGGGCAATACAATTCTCCATGCGGCGTCTTGCCATCCTCCTCATGTTGCTAAAAATATTCCGAAGGGTGAGTTTATTCGCATTAGACGAAACTGCACTCAGGATGCAACATGCCGCATGGAGATGCGTTCTGCGGCTTCTCGCCTTTCCATGCGACAATATTCCCAGCACGGTTTAGCATATGCCCAGAAGGAGGCTCTGTCCAGACCCAGACAGACATTACTATTTACTCACCATAAGCGCACACGTCGCTCTGACAACTCAAATAAGTCACGGCATTCTCGTTTGCCTGTTTTTGTTACTGCTTATAGTACACAATATTTGCAGATCTGTAACATAGTAAGGCACTTACCTGTATTGTCAACAGATGACCAATGGCGCAGTGTCTTGAGAGGTGGCATCTTGTGCTCAGCTCGTAGAGCGCCCACGCTGGGTAATAGACTCTGCCCCTCCTTATATTCTGAGGGGGCACGAGCCTCTCCAGTGTGGCTGCGGTGTCTTGGTAGCTATAAATATGGGTACAAAATTTGCACTTGTTGCTCTTATATGCGACCTGGTAAGGAAGTTTTTTCCTATGCCATGAATCAAAGTTTTTCCATCAAACAATACATCAACTGTAACACCACTCATGTGGTGTATTGTATCTCATGCACTCTCTGTTCCCTCCAGTACATTGGTTGCACCACTAATGGCCTTAAGGTTAGACTGTGCAGGCACATCTCTGACATTCCTCATTCACATGCCAGGAATGTGTCTGCAGTCAGCCTGCATTTTTCAGCGGTGCATGGTGGTGATACAGAGGGTTTAATTGTGCAAGGCTTGGAAAGGGTTACTCCACCATCAAGGGGTGGTAATTATAAAAAGAAGCTTTTGAACCGTGAGTCGTTCTGGATCTTCAAAATGGGGTCCACCGTACCAAGTGGACTTAATCGGAAACACGACTTGATGTTACATTATTGAATTTTTGATCCATGAGCTGTGTGTGTTCTTTTGTTTTAATTCATCATGCCTTTTAGCATGTGTTGTTAATTTCATTTAAGGAGGAGCTGTTTCTAGGTGGAGGCGCTATATATCCAACCTCCTCCTCAGTATGTGTATGTCATGAGGAAGGATCGCTATTGTTCCTGATCCGAAACCTGTAACTTTTACCCGCACTGAAAAATAAAGGTAACATTTTAATCGAGCTGGACCCCTTCTTCCTTTTTGCTTTGCTAACTCCATGGTTCCTGGCTTGGTCCGTGCTCGGTGTGGCGGGGTTTGAGCATGCCTACATTTTTTCTTTCTGCCTACCTGGATGCAGAATACGCCACAAATCTATCAGACGAAGTGCCATGAGTTCAGATTTGAATCTGCGAAGAGAACTCGAGGAGATTGAGGATCTACCAGAGGAGGAGTCCATCATCGGGTCCATCACCAGGTTGAAGTCACCTCCAAGGATGATCGGGGAGCCATCAGCAAATTTGGACAATTTTCTCAAGATCTTGGATCCAAAAGTAATCTGCCCCTGGTTAGGGAAATAAGCATTAGCGACAGTGACAACAGAACGATCTACCGAGAGCTTAATAAATATAAACCTGCCCTTCAAGTGTATCTCAGAGGATAAGACCGTATTACAGAGTGACTTGTGCAACCCTATGGAGACACCCCCAGATCTTCCAGTAGGATTAGGACCATGGAACCACGTCTGTTAATATCTATTAGTGCATTTGGGCATGGCACCAGTCTTAAAGTGAGTTTCCTGAATCATAGCAATCATAATTCTCTTCTTGTGGAGACTATATAATATCTGGCAGCGTTTCTCGGGTTTATTAAAGCCCTGAACATTAAAGGTACAAAATGATATAGGCGCCATTTTGTGGAATGGTAGTGAGGAAAAAGCATAATCCCTGGAATCTCTTCAATGACAATAGGAATGTAATAAAGGTAGGATAAGAGAAACATAAGGCAGGGGAGACAAAGAGACAAACATCTAAACACATATTAGTGCACATAGAACAACTGAAATCCTATATGGAGAACCAACAACGTCAGTTCAGAAGGTACTAAGTAACGACCATGGTCACTCGTGGCAGTGTGTGTCGCAGTCCCTAAGTGGGGTAGGGAGAAGACAAGGACTGAGTCGTCTCCCTACTTGACTCCAGCTAACGAGAGAGAAAAAATATCATTGCAGTATATAACAGGACAAGTGCGCAAGCAGGTCAAAAGGACCCAACAATGTGATAACACTATGCATATATAGCCATAATAATGCAAAACAGTAAAGTGAACAAAAGGGTGAAGAACCCCTCAGGTGTGCAAACTAGGAGGTAAAGATATCGCCGACAGTCAATCGTCAGGATCAGGTGCGCGTCTAGAGGTCCTCTTCTGTTTAGGCGAGGTCGTCTGCCATCTTTCCCTCTGTGGGATGGAGACGGGTTGTCTGGAACTTGGCCAGTCAGGTAGCTCCAGGCATGGAAGATCAAAGGCGACTCGGAAGCTAGTAAGGTCATCCAGGGATCTGAACACTGCTGATTTCCCATCTTTAGAAGCAGATAGTTGAAACGGATATCCCCATCTGTATGGTATGTCCTTAGCTTTAAGCAACGCTAAAAGTGGTTTCAGGGCTTTACGTAGCTGCAGGGTACGTCTTGCTAGATCCTGCAGTATGATGATCTCTTTTTCAGCATGCATGGTTTTCCCTGCGTTTCTGGACGCTTTAAGGATAGCTTCCTTATCTTTGTAGAAGTGTATCCGACAGATGACATCTCGGGGGCGATTAGGATCACTCAGTTTAGGACCTAGGGCTCTATGTATGCGATCAATTTCAAGGGATTGTCCCGGATCTCTGGTCTCTGGGATTGAAGAAGGAGATAGCCCATTTTTCCAGGTCCTGTGGCAAAATATCTTCAGGGAGTCCCCTAATGCGCAGGTTGTTCCTCCTGTTTCTATTTTCAATATCGTCCAAATGAGTGAGGATATCCTGTATCTGGACCGAGTGTGTCTGGATAGCTTGTTGGTGGGAGTCTAGGACAAGTAATACTTGATCCTGCATTGTTTCAACCTCTTCCACCCTCTGACCCACCTGTTTAAGATCATGCTGCAAGGCCTCAATGTCCCGTTTATGAGAAGTTTCCAGCCTTGTGAATAAGGCATCTATTTCATGCCTGGTGGGGAGGGATTTGAGGTGAATGTCCCAGTCCCTGTCCCAGTCCCTGTCCCAGTCCCTGTCCCAGTCCCAGTCCCAGTCCCAGCTGTGGTGAGGCCGAGACCTGTGAGTCCGGTCCCTTATGGCGCGAAGGGGACGCCGCTCTGCGCTGTCTCAACGCCATCTTGGAAGAATCGTCTGTCTCCTGGTAAGCGTCTGCCTGGCTTGACGAGGCGAAAAAGCGGGATATAGCTCCCGATTTGCGTTGGATCGGAGCAGGGGTGGAAGACGGTCTCCTCCTGCGACCTTTCATGTATCTGGCGGGGTCTGGATTGTCCTTTAAGAGCTGTGTGAGCTGGAGTCTTTCAGGAGCCGAGGTGAAGCACGTCTTACTCCGCCATTGGCAAGCTCCGCCACCCCGTATTTAACATAGTTTTAGATGCAGATTTGTGGAGGACATAATATAAATTACATCAGATAACAATATACAGGCTCTTAGAAGACAGTAGCGGGGTAGAGGCGTGTAATAACACAACTCTTGGGTGTTACACATATCCTGTGTAAAGTGTGCGCATCCCTAAAATATCAATGACATCCAGTGTACTTTTTTAGTAGACGGTGTCCGCTGCGGACAGTTAAATTACCATGCCACATCTCCAGTGTAATGTGTGCGCATCCAAAAAATATCAATGACATCCAGTGTACTTTTTCAATAGATGGTGTCCGCTGCAGACAGTCAGATTAGCTGAGCCACATCTTTTGTGTAAAGTGTGCGCATCCCTAAAATATCAGTAACATCCAGTGTACTTTTTCCGTAGACGTTGTCCGCTTCTGACAGTGACCTTACCAGGGCCACATCTGCAGTGTAACGTGTGCGCTTACATTTTTTTTCTGTGACATACAGTGTAATTTTTCTGTAGACGTTGTCCACTTCTGACAGTGACCTTACAAGGGCCACATCTGCAGTGTAACGTGTGCGCTTAAATTTTTTTTCTGTGACATACAGTGTAATTTTTCTGTAGACGTTGTCCGCTTCTGACAGTGACCTTACCAGGGCCACATCTGCAGTGTACCGTGTGCTCTTCAAAAATGTATCTGTGACATACAATGTAATTTTTCTGTAGACGGTGTCCGCTTCTGACAGTGACCTTACCAGGGCCACATCTGCAGTGTACCGTGTGCTCTTCAAAAATGTATCTGTGACATACAATGTAATTTTTCTGTAGACGGTGTCCGCTTCTGACAGTGACCTTACCATGGCCACATCTGCAGTGTAACGTGTGCGCTTCAAAAAAAATTCTGTGACATACAGTGTATTTTGTCAGCTTTGAAACCATACTCCCCCCGCAACCCAAAGACTTTGGTTTCCCAGAAGCAGTTCGGCAGGTCATGGGAATAACGCCGCTGGATCGCCGGTCGCCATCGTTTATGGTCGGAATTACGACGGTATCTGATCGTCTTCGATCCTCCGACTTTAGTTTTTGATTAATGAAAACTTTCTTGGCAAATGCTTTCGCTTTGGTTCGTCTTGCGCCTGTCCAAGAATTTCCCCTCTAGCGGCGCAATACGGATGCCACCGGCCATCCCTCTTATTCATGGCCCCAGTTCCGAAAACCAACAAAATAGAACCGGAGTCCTATTCCATTATTCCTAGCTGAAGTATTCAGGCGACCCGGCCTGCTTTGAACACTGTAAATTGTTTCAGCTCAGCAGCAGGCCCTCACATATCATTTTTTAGAGGGTCAGCTCACCTGCAGGCCCTCACCTACAATCTTTTACATTGTCAGCTCACCTGCAGGCCCTCACCTACAATCTTTTACAGGGTCAGCTCACCTGCTGGCCCTCACCTAATTATACCTAATAGGTAAATTATGGGTGATCCCGCCTTCCCAGAGTTCCTTGCTCCATGTTCTCACACGTGCAGCAGCCATTTTAGGAAAAAATGGGATTCGTTACCACGAAGCATGAGGAAATTCGGCTTCGGTGCGAATCGAATTCCACTTCATCAGCTTCGATTCACTCATCTTTATTCACCATACTCTGACTCCCATAACTTTATTATAGTTATATCTAGAGATGAGCTAATCGAAGCTTACGAAGTGGAATTCGATCCGAATTTCAGGAAATATTTGATTCGCAACTAATGCGAATTTCCTCGCACTTCGTGGTAACAAATTGCATTTTTCCTAAAATGGCTGCTGCTTGTGTGAGGACATGGAGAAAGAAAGTCTGGGAAGGCGGGATCACACTGACATGCATGATGCAGCCAACCAGCAGCCAGCCCTGTGATACCACAGCCCTATAAATACAGTGGCCATCTTAGATTTAGACTTTTTCCAGCGTTCTGAGTGCAGAGACAGAAATGAGAAGGCTCTAGGGACAGCAATAGGAAAAACCTCATTGTTACCCAAAAAAACTGAAAAAAAGATTTATAAGTGCAGGGAAAGGATAGGGAGGAATCATTTCACAGCATCTTAGTGCAGGGAGAGACGTCAGAAGGCGATAGGGACAGTGCTAGAAAAGCGATTTACAAGTGCAGGGAAAGATTATTTGGGGATCCAAATAAAGCCAATATCCAAATAGCCAATATACAGTTCTGTCATTCCAGCAATTTGTTCTTGTTATTCGGGTGCAAGTGCTATGTTGAAAAGCCTGTAGTGGCCTATTTTAGAACTGAAAGAAAAAAATATACGCATTTCACTGTTGCAGTTATTTGTGGCGAAAGCATTTAGTGGCCTAATTCAGTACAAAAAGATAAATATATTCTCAGTTCACTTCTGGAGTTATATGTGTTGAAAGCGTTTAGTGGCCTATTTCAGTACAGAAAGAAAAATACAGTAACTACAGAAGTGAACTGAGAATATATTTTTCTTTTTGTACTGAAATAGGCCAGTAAACGCTTTTAGCAGAAATAAATGCACCAGTGAAGTGCGTATATATTTTTCTTTCTGTACTAAAATAGGCCACTAAACCCTTTTGCCACAAATAACTGCACCAGTGAAGTGCGTATATTTCTTTCTTTCTATAATGGCTAATGGCTATTTGGATCCCCAAATAATCTTTCCCTGCTTCACTTGTAAATCACTTTCCCATCACTGTCCCTAGCGCCTTCTGACGTCTCTCCCTGCACTAAGATGCTGTAAAATGATTCCTCCCGATCATTTCCCTGCACTTATAAATAGTTTTTTCAGGGATTTTTTTCACAATGAGGTATTTCCAATTGCTGTCCCTAGCACCTTCTCACATCTGTCCCTGCACTCAGAACGCTTGAAAATGGCAGAATCTAAAATGGCTGCCTTATCTAAAGGGCTATGACATTACAGGGCTGACTGGCTGGCTGCTTATTGGCTGCATGCATGGCATTATGGGTCAGCCCGCCTTCTCAGAGTTTCTTGCCCCATGTCCTCACACGTGTAGCCGCCATTTTAGGAAAAATTGCAATTCGTTACCACGAAGCGTGAGGAAATTCGCATTAGATGGGAATCGAATTTTTCCTGAAATTCGGATCGAATTCCACTTTGTCTGATTCGATTCGCTCATCTCTAGTTCTTACTCTGAGAAATTATCAGAGTGGGTGGATTCTCTCCTGCAACCTTAGGTACCGCAAATTCCCGGATATTTGAAAGATTCACGTACTGTAATGCAAGCCTGCGACAGTTTAGAGTAGAATGCTAATTATGAATGGATAACAGCAGATGTGCTATCGCTATATACCGATATTCCCCATCAATTAGCGATACAAGCTTTACAGTGCTTTTTGGTTTCTTATAGTAATTATATCACACAGCTCCAAGATTATATTTGCAAGGTTATGCAATTTTTTACTCAAACATAATTTTTTTCATGTTTAACCCCTTAGGAACCGGGCAAATTTTCACCCAGGCCATTTTTTCCAAATCTGACCAGTGTCACTTTATGTGGTGATAACTTTAAAACGCTTTGAATTATCCAGGCCATTCTGAGATAGTTTTTCACCACATATTGTACTTCATGACACTGGTAAAATGGCGTAAAACAAATTCATTTTTATTTATAAAAAAAATACCACATTTACCAAAAATTTTGAAAAATTTTAAAATTTCCAAGTTTCAATTTTTCTACTTCTATAATACATAGTAATACCTACAAAATGTTTTATTACTTTACATTCCCCATATGTCTACTTCATGTTTGGATCATTTTCGGAATGATATTTTATTTTTTGGGGATGTTACAAGGCTTAGAAGTTTATAAGCAAATCTTGAAATTTTTCTGAAATTTTCAAAACCCCACTTTTTAAGGACCAGTTGAGGTCTGAAGTCACTTTGTGAGGCTTACATAATAGAAACCACCCAAAAATGACACCATTCCAGAAACTACACCCCTCAAGGTATTAAAAACTGATTTTACAAACTTTGTTAACCCTTTAGGTGTTCCACAAGAATTAATGGAAAATAGAAATAACATTTCAAAATTTTACTTTTATGGCAGATTTTCCATTTTAATCATTTTTTTCCGGTTACAAAGCAAGGGTTAACAGCCAAACAAAACTCAATATTTATGGCTCTGATTCTGTAGTTTACAGAAACACCCCATATGTGGTCGTAAACTGCTGTACGGGCACACGGCAGGGTGCAGAAGGAAAGGAATGCCATACGGTTTTTGGAAGGCAGATTTTGCAGGACTGGTTTTTTGACACCAGTCCCATTTGAAGCCCCCCTGATGCAACCCTAGAGTAGAAACTCCAAAAAAGTAACCCCATTTTAGAAACTACGGGATAGGGTGGCAGTTTTGTTGGTACTATTTTAGGGTACATATGATTTTTGGTTGCTCTATATTACACTTTTTGTGAGGCAAGGTAACAAGAAATAGCTGTTATGGTAACGTTTTTATTTTTTGTTATTTACAACATTCATCTGACAGGTTAGATCATGTGGTATTTTTATATAGCAGGTTGTCACGGATGCAACAATACCAAATATGACAACTTTTTTGGGTTGTTTGTTTCAGTTTTACATAACAATAGTGTCTCTACATTCTGAAAGCCATAGTTTTATTTATTTTTTGGGCGACTGTCTTGTGTAGGGGCTCATTTTTTGGGGGATGAGATGATGGTTTGATTGCCACTATTTTGGGGTGCGTATGAATTTTGATCGCTTGCTATTACACTTTTTGTGATGTAAGGTGACAAAAAATGGCTTTTTTTACACCGTTTTTATTTTTATTTTTCTAACGGTATTCACCTGAGGGGTTAGGTCATGTGATATTTTTATAGAGCAGGTTATTACAGACGTGGCGATACCTAATATGTATACATGTTTATTATTTATGTAAGTTTTACACAATGATTTCACTTTTGAAACAAAAAATATAATGTTTTAGTGTCTCCATATTCTAAGAGCCATAGTTTTTTCAGTTTTTGGGCGATTATCTTAGGTAGGGTCTAATTTTTTGCGGGATGAGATGATGGTTTGATTGGCACAATTTTGGGTGCATATGACTTTTTGATCGCTTGCTATTACACTTTTTGTGATGTGAGGTGACAAAAATGGTGTTCACCTTAAGGGTTATGTCATGTGATATTTTTATAGAGCATGTTGTTATGGACGCGGCAATACCTAATATGTATACTTTTTTAAATTTACTTAAGTTTTACACAATAACAGCTTTTTTAAAACAAAATAAAAGGTGTTATAGTGTCTCCATATTCTGAGCCATAGTTTTTTTTATTTTTTGGGCGGTTGTCTTAGGTAAGGGCTCATTTTTTGCAGGATGAGGTGACGGTTAGATTGGTACTATTTTGGTGGGCATAGGCCTCTTTTGCTTGCTTGTTGTACTTTTAGTTAAGTAAGGTGACAAAAAAATTGTTTATTTAGCACAGTTTTATTTTTTACGGTGTTCATCTGAGGGGTTCGGTCCTGTGATATGTTTATAGAGTCGGTCGATACGGACACGGCGATACCTAATATGTCAACTTTCTTTTCCCCTATTTTTTACCAATTTTTGTTTACTTTATTTGGGGGAAATTACTTTTTTTTTTTTTTTTTTACTTGAAACTTTTCATTTTTTGGGGGGAAAACTTTATTTTTTCAACTTTTTTTTTTCACTTTATTTTTTGTCCCACTTTGGGACTTCAACTTTTGGGGGTCTGACCCCCCTTACAATGCATTCCAATACTTCTGTATTGGAATGCATTGGCTGTATGAGTAATACTGTGTGTATTACTCATACAGCTTCCTGCCTGTGAGATCCAGGGGGTTGGATCTCACAGGCTCTTCAACGGAAGGCAGCGCCGATTCCTAAGGAAGGCATCGCGCTGCCTTCCATGCCATTGGGTCCCCATTACAGCAGCACGGGGACCCGATGGCACCCGGAACAACCCGTAAATGCCGCAAACTGCAGGTCTGAATTGACACAGGACCCCCCACACATTGTCCCAAGGTGCCTGCTGATTGATGTCAGCAGGCACCGAGTTCCGATCACCGCCCACCGCGCGGCGGTGATCTAAACTACACATGACGTACCGGTACGTCATGTGTCCTTAAGTACCGGGACATCATGACGTACCGGTACGTCATGTGTCCCCAAGAGGTTAATGTGGAGTATTATTTGCAGCTGGCAGGAGTCTCTATGAGGGCGAAATTTTCGCCTTCCATAGCTAATATTTTCATGGCTTGGTGGGAAAGACAGTTTTTATTTACGGAAGCTAACCCATTTTTAGATAATATCAAGTGGTATGAACGCTACATAGACGATCTGTTGATGATATGGGTCGGCGATGTGGCGGACATTCCAGCTTTAGCTGAATACATCAATGAGGGGATAGATACAATCAAATTTAGCATCTATCATGATCCGAAATCTATAGTATTTCTGGACCTGCATTTATATGGTGATGCCGCCAATTCAGTAATTTCAACATCAACCCATAGAAAAGAGACGGCTGGCAATACTACCCTTTTATCGACTTCATGTCACCCACCTCATGTGACAAGGAACAGACTAAAGGGCGAAATGTTGCGAGCAAGACGCAACTGTTCGGATAGTACTGCATTTATGAGGGAAACAGATAATATCGGTAGCAGATTGCTTGCGAGAAATTATGCTACACGGTCTATAGAGGAGGCCAAAAAATGGGTTCTCTCTTTAGACAAAAATAAATACATTTTTCCCCAAAGGGCAGTTTTCGATATGAAAATAACAAAAAAAGATTTAAAAAAAGGGAAGCCAGCAACTTTTGTGACAGATTACAGTAAGGAATACCCCGATATTTGTAATATCATAGAGCGACATCTCCCTGTATTAAACTCTGACCAGGAGTGGAAAGGGTTAGTCAATGAGGGGGTTAAATGTGTGGCCCGCAGAGCCACAACCATAGGACAAAAATTCAGTCCCAGCCTTTTCCAGGAACGATCAGCAACTCCATCTATGTGGCTCACCTATAAATGTGTCAGTAACAGATGTATCCGCTGTAAATACATGTCAGTGTGTCACAATGTGACATCTACTGTGAATGGCAAGAATGACACCATGAGACAATATCTGAACGGTAACACAGATTATGCCGGTTATTTAATCACCTGCAGAGATTGTCTTCTACAATATGTAGGTTGCACTGCAAAACAAATAAAAAGCAGAATACGCAAACATTTATCAGATATACCACATTGTAAAACTCGCAGTGTATCTGCCGACAGTTTTCACTTTGCCCCTGTGCACAAAGGAGATACAAGTTTTTGTTGTCTGACCAGTTCTCCTCCCCGTCTGAGCATGTGATGCCGAAGTCCTGATTACCTGGTGCACCGTATGTTTAAAGAGAGGTGAACATTCGCTTTTTTGTATGTCATGAGTAAGGACCAAGATTGTGGAGTCCGAAACGCGTAGACATCGTGGATCTTGTATGAGATTTGTGTTTGGATAATAGTTTTTTATTGTTATTAATAAAGCTATAAGATTTTATGAGAAGCTGGACCACAAGTTTTTTCTTTGGATTACGTTTGTATACAGTCAAGTCCGGACGGGGCCAGAGCTTCTGTGAAAGCAGTAAAGGTGAGAGTTGTCTTATATATATTTGTAAGTTTGATATGTACTACAGAGGACAGTATACTGTATATATACTACATAGGACAGTATACTGTATATATACTACAGAGGACAGTATACTATATATATATATATATATACTACAGAGGGCAGTATTATATATATATTACAGAGGACAGTATACTCCATATATACTACAGAGGACAGTATACTGTATATATACTACAGAGGACAGTATACTATATATATATATATATATACTACAGAGGGCAGTATTATATATATATTACAGAGGACAGTATACTGCATATATACTACAGAGGACAGTATACTATATATATATATATATATACTACAGAGGGCAGTATACTGTATATATACTACAGAGGACAGTATACTATATATATATACTACAGAGGGCAGTATTATATATATATTACAGAGGACAGTATACTGCATATATATATACTACAGAGGACAGTATACTGTATATATACTACAGAGGACAGTATAATATATATATATATATACTACAGAGGGCAGTATTATATATATATATTACAGAGGACAGTATACTGTATATAAACTACAGAGGACACTATACTGTATATATACTACAGAGGACACTATACTGTATATATACTACAGAGAACAGTATACTGTATATATACTACAGAGGGCAGTATTATATATATATTACAGAGGACAGTATACTGTATATATACTACAGAGGACAGTATACTGTATATATACTACAGAGGACAGTATACTGTATATATACTACAGAGGACACTATACTGTATATATACTACAGAGAACAGTATACTGTATATATACTACAGAGGGCAGTATACTGTATATATACCACAGAGAACAGTATACTGTATATATACTACAGAGGACACTATACTGTATATATACCACAGAGAACAGTATACTGTATATATACTACAGAGGACACTATACTATATATATACTACAGAGGACAGTATACTGTATATATACTACAGAGAACAGTATACTGTATATACACTACAGAGAACAGTATACTGTATATATACTACAGAGGACAGTATACTGTATATATACAACAGAGGACACTATACTGTATATATACTACAGAGGACAGTATACTGTGTATATATATATATATAAACTACAGAGGGTAGTATTATATATATACTACAGAGACCAGTATACTGTATATATACTACAGAGGGTAGTATACTGTATATATACTACAGAGGACAGTATACTGTATATATACTACAGAGAACAGTATACTGTATATATACTACAGAGAACAGTATACTGTATATATACTACAGAAGACACTATACTGTATATATACTACAGAAGACAGTATACTGTATATATACTACAGAGAACAGTATACTGTATATATACTACAGAGGACACTATACTGTATATATACTACAGAGGACAGTATACTGTGTATATATATATATATATATATATATATATACTACAGAGGGTAGTATTATATATATACTACAGAGACCAGTATACTGTATATATACTACAGAGGACAGTATACTGTATATATACTACAGAGGGCAGTATACTGTATATATATATATATATATATATATATACTACAGAGGCCAGTATTACAGTATACTGTCCTCTGTAATATATACAGGGAGTGCAGAATTATTAGGCAAGTTGTATTTTTGAGGATTAATTTTATTATTGAACAACAACCATGTTCTCAATGAACCCAAAAAACTCATTAATATCAAAGCTGAATATTTTTGGAAGTAGTTTTTAGTTTGTTTTTAGTTTTAGCTATTTTAGGGGAATATCTGTGTGTGCAGGTGACTATTACTGTGCATAATTATTAGGCAACTTAACAAAAAACAAATATATACCCATTTCAATTATTTATTTTTACCAGTGAAACCAATATAACATCTCAACATTCACAAATATACATTTCTGACATTCAAAAACAAAACAAAAACAAATCAGTGACCAATATAGCCACCTTTCTTTGCAAGGACACTCAAAAGCCTGCCATCCATTTGATCTGTTCACCATCAACATTGCGTGCAGCAGCAACCACAGCCTCCCAGACACTGTTCAGAGAGGTGTACTGTTTTCCCTCCTTGTAAATCTCACATTTGATGATGGACCACAGGTTCTCAATGGGGTTCAGATCAGGTGAACAAGGAGGCCATGTCATTAGATTTTCTTCTTTTATACCCTTTCTTGCCAGCCACGCTGTGGAGTACTTGGACGCGTGTGATGGAGCATTGTCCTGCATGAAAATCATGTTTTTCTTGAAGGATGCAGACTTCTTCCTGTACCACTGCTTGAAGAAGGTGTCTTCCAGAAACTGGCAGTAGGACTGGGAGTTGAGCTTGACTCCATCCTCAACCCGAAAAGGCCCCACAAGCTCATCTTTGATGATACCAGCCCAAACCAGTACTCCACCTCCACCTTGCTGGCGTCTGAGTCGGACTGGAGCTCTCTGCCCTTTACCAATCCAGCCACGGGCCCATCCATCTGGCCCATCAAGACTCACTCTCATTTCATCAGTCCATAAAACCTTAGAAAAATCAGTCTTGAGATATTTCTTGGCCCAGTCTTGACGTTTCAGCTTGTGTATCTTGTTCAGTGGTGGTCGTCTTTCAGCCTTTCTTACCTTGGCCATGTCTCTGAGTATTGCACACCTTGTGCTTTTGGGCACTCCAGTGATGTTGCAGCTCTGAAATATGGCCAAACTGGTGGCAAGTGGCATCTTGGCAGCTGCACGCTTGACTTTTCTCAGTTCATGGGCAGTTATTTTGCGCCTTGGTTTTTCCACACGCTTCTTGCGACCCTGTTGACTATTTTGAATGAAACGCTTGATTGTTCGATGATCACGCTTCAGAAGCTTTGCAATTTTAAGAGTGCTGCATCCCTCTGCAAGATATCTCACTATTTTTGACTTTTCTGAGCCTGTCAAGTCCTTCTTTTGACCCATTTTGCCAAAGGAAAGGAAGTTGCCTAATAATTATGCACACCTAATATAGGGTGTTGATGTCATTAGACCACACCCCTTCTCATTACAGAGATGCACATCACCTAATATGCTTAATTGGTAGTAGGCTTTCGAGCCTATACAGCTTGGAGTAAGACAACATGCATAAAGAGGATGATGTGGTCAAAATACTAATTTGCCTAATAATTCTGCACGCAGTGTATATATGTATACTGTATATATACTACAGAGGGTAGTATACTGTATATATACTACAGAGGGCAGCAGACTGTATATATGCTATAGAGGGCAGTGTACTGTATATATACTACAGAGGGCAGTAGACTGTATATATACTACAGAGGGCAGTATACTGTATATATACTACAGAGGGCAGTATACTGTATATATATATATGTATATATATATATATACTACAGAGACCAGTATACTGTATATATACTACAGAGGGCAATATACTGTATATATACTACAGAGGGCAGTATACTGTATATATACTACAGAGCACAGTATTATATATATATACTACAGAGACCAGTATACTGTATCTATACTACAGAGAGCAATATACTGTATATTTCCTACAGAGGACAGTATACTATATATATATATATATATATATATACTACAGAGGGCAGTATTATATATATATTACAGAGGACAGTATACTGTATGTATACTGTATATATACTACAGAGGACAGTATACTGTATATATACTACAGAGGGCAGTATACTGTATATATACTACAGAGGGAAGTATAATATACACTCACCTAAAGAATTATTAGGAACACCTGTTCTATTTCTCATTAATGCAATTATCTAGTCAACCAATCACATGGCAGTTGCTTCAATGCATTTAGGGGGGTGGTCCTGGTCAAGACAATCTCCTGAACTCCAAACTGAATGTCAGAATGGGAAAGAAAGGTGATTTAAGCAATTTTGAGCGTGGCATGGTTGTTGGTGCCAGACGGGCCAGTCTGAGTATTTCACAATCTGCTCAGTTACTGGGATTTTCACGCACAACCATTTCTAGGGTTTACAAAGAAAGGTGTGAAAAGGGAAAAACATCCAGTATGCGGCAGTCCTGTGGGCGAAAATGCCTTGTGGATGCTAGAGGTCAGAGGAGAATGGGCCGACTGATTCAAGCTGATAGAAGAGCAACGTTGACTGAAATAACCACTCGTTACAACCGAGGTATGCAGCAAAGCATTTGTGAAGCCACAACACGCACAACCTTGAGGCGGATGGGCTACAACAGCAGAAGACCCCACCGGGTACCACTCATCTCCACTACAAATAAGAAAAAGAGGCTACAATTTACACGAGCTCACCAAAATTGGACTGTTGAAGACTGGAAAAATGTTGCCTGGTCTAATGAGTCTCGATTTCTGTTGAGACATTCAAATGGTAGAGTCCAAATTTGGCGTAAACAGAATGAGAACATGTATCCATCCTCTGATGGCTACTTCCAGCAGGATAATGCACCATGTCACAAAGCTCGAATCATTTCAAATTGGTTTCTTGAACATGACAATGAGTTCACTGTACTAAAATGGTCCCCACAGTCACCAGATCTCAACCCAATAGAGCATCTTTGGGATGTGGTGGAACGGGAGCTTCGTGCCCTGGATGTGCATCCCTCAAATCTCCATCAACTACAAGATGCTATCCTATCAATATGGGCCAACATTTCTAAAGAATGCTATCAGCACCTTGTTGAATCAATGCCACGTAGAATTAAGGCAGTTCTGAAGGCAAAAGGGGGTCCAACACCGTATTAGTATGGTGTTCCTAATAATTCTTTTGGTGCGTGTATATATACACTCACCTAAAGAATTATTAGGAACAGCATACTAATACGGTGTTGGACCCCCTTTTGCCTTCAGAACTGCGTTAATTCTACGTGGCATTGATTCAACAAGGTACTGATAGCATTCTTTATTAATGTTGGCCCATATTAATAGGATAGCATCTTGTAGTTGATGGAGATTTATTCTTTAGGTGAGTGTGTGTGTGTATATATATATATATATACTAAATAGGACAGTATACTGTATATATTACAAAGGGCAGTATACTGTATATATACTACAGAGGACAGTATAATACAGTTGTGTTCAAAATTATTCAACCCCCAATGCTGTAAAGGGTTTTAGGGAATTTTGTGTACATTTGTAATTGTGTTCAGAATGAAATCTTACAAGGACTTTTTAAAGAACCAAATGCAACTAAAATGACATCAATTGTTTTTGTAATACAGTATTAAATGTTTTTTTTGTGATTTCTTCATTGACACAATTATTCAACCCCTTAAAGACTACCACTCTTAAGAACAGAGGTTCATTCAAGTGTTTTCGATCAGGTATTGAAAACACCTGTGGATGTCAAGGAGCAGCAATCAAGCATAATAAGCACCAATTAGGCAGATTTAAAAGGACTGTGATACTCAGCTCCTTCTAGACATTTACTGGTGTGTTTACAAACATGGTGAAGTCAAGAGAATGGTCCAGGAAGACAAGAGAAGAGGTGATTTCTCTTCACAGGAAGGGCAATGGCTATAAGAAGATTGCAAAGATGTTAAACATACCAAGAGACACCATAGGAAGCATCATTCACAAATTCAAGGCAAAGGGCACTGTTGAAACGCTACCTGGTCGTGGCAGAAAGAAGATGCTGACTTCGACTGCTGTGCGCTACCTGAAGCGCAAAGTGGAGAAAAGTCCCCGTGTGACTGCTGAGGAACTGAAAAAAGATTTGTCAGATGTGGGTACTGAAGTTTCAGCTCAGACAATAAGGCGCACACTGCGTAATGAAGGCCTCCATGCCAGAACTCCCAGGCGCACCCCCTTGCTGTCTCCAAAGAATACGAAGAGTCGACTGCAGTATGCCAAAAGTCATGTGGACAAACCACAAAAGTTTTGGGATAGTGTTCTGTGGACTGATGAAACAAAATTAGAACTGTTTGGGCCCATGGATCAACGCTATGTTTGGAGGAGGAAGAACAAGGCCTATGAAGAAAAGAACACCTTGCCTACTGTGAAGCATGGTGGGGGGGTCAATCATGCTTTGGGGCTGTTTTGCTTCTACAGGTACAGGGAAGCTTCAGCGTGTGCAAGGTACCATGAATTCTCTTCAGTACCAGGAGATATTGGATGAAAATGTGATGCAGTCCGTCACAAACCTGAGGCTTGGGAGACATTGGACCTTTCAACAGGACAATGATCCCAAGCATACCTCCAAGTCCACTAGAGCATGGTTGCAGATTAAAGGCTGGAACATTTTGAAGTGGCCATCGCAGTCACCAGACTTAAATCCGATTGAGAACCTCTGGTGGGACTCAAAGAAAGCAGTTGCAGTGCGCAAGCCTAAGAATGTGACTGAACTGGAGGCTTTTGCCCATGAAGAATGGGCGAAGATACCCGTAGATCGCTGCAAGACACTTGTGTCAAGCTATGCTTCACGTTTAAAAGCTGTTATAACTGGAAAAGGATGTTGTACTAAGTACTAAGATTGAATGTCACTTGGGGGTTGAATAAAACTGATAATGATGTGAGCACAGAAAAGACATTTGTGGTTATTTCATTATAAATGTTATGTTATATTTGTCTGACTTACAAGTGCCTCTTTGATTTAATTGTAAACAAGATGACTGAAATGATCAAAATCAATGTCAAACTGGCCAAAACACTCAATTTCAGTGGGGGTTGAATAATTTTGAACACAACTGTATATATATGAATATATTACAGAGGACAATATACTGTATATAAACTACAGAGGGCAGTATACTGTATATATACTACAGAGGACACTATACTGTATATATACTACAGAGGACACTATACTGTATATATACTACAGAGGGCAGTATACTGTATATATACTACAGAGAGCAGTACACTATATATATATATATATATACTACAGAGGGCAGTATTATATATATATTACAGAGGACAGTATACTGTATGTATACTGTATATATACTACAGAGGGCAGTATACTGTATATATACTACAGAGGGCAGTAGACTGTATATATACTACAGAGGGCAGTATACTGTATATACACTACAGAGGGCATTATAATATATATATACAGTACAGACCAAAAGTTTGGACACACCTTCTCATTCAAAGAGTTTTCTTTATTTTCATGACTATGAAGGCATCAAAACTATGAATTAACACATGTGGAATTATATACATAACAAACAAGTGTGAAACAACTGAAAATATGTCATATTCTAGGTTCTTCAAAGTAGCCACCTTTTGCTTTGATTACTGCTTTGCACACTCTTGGCATTCTCTTGATGAGCTTCAAGAGGTAGTCCCCTGAAATGGTTTTCACTTCACAGGTGTGCCCTGTCAGGTTTAATACGTGGGATTTCTTGCCTTATAAATGGGGTTGGGACCATCAGTTGTGTTGAGGAGAAGTCAGGTGGATACACAGCTGATAGTCCTACTGAATAGACTGTTTGAATTTGTATTATGGCAAGAAAAAAGCAGCTAAGTAAAGAAAAACGAGTGGCCATCATTACTTTAAGAAATGAAGGTCAGTCAGTCAGCCGAAAAATTGGGAAAACTTTGAAAGTAAGGGCTATTTGACCATGAAGGAGAGTGATTGGGTGCTGCGCCAGATGACCTGGCCTCCACAGTCACCGGACCTGAACCCAATCGAGATGGTTTGGGGTGAGCTGGACCGCAGAGTGAAGGCAAAAGGCCAACAAGTGCTAAGCATCTCTGGGAACTCCTTCAAGACTGTTGGAAGACCATTTCAGGGGACTACCTCTTGAAGCTCATCAAGAGAATGCCAAGAGTGTGCAAAGCAGTAATCAAAGCAAAAGGTGGCTACTTTGAAGAACCTAGAATATTACATATTTTCAGTTGTTTCACACTTGTTTGTTATGTATATAATTCCACATGTGTTAATTCATAGTTTTGATGCCTTCATAGTCATGAAAATAAAGAAAACTCTTTGAATGAGAAGGTGTGTCCAAACTTTTGGTCTGTACTTTATATATATATATATATATATATATATAGAGATGAAAAATGAACACAGTGCATGATGGGGTATATATAGTCCAACCCCTAATACATCACAATACAATCAATCAACAACAAAGTACAAAAATAAAGTGCAAATAGTGCATAGACAATGTATAAATACATGAAAAATGTGCATTACTCATCTGCGGCAACCCGCACCAATGTTATATCACGTGTACAGTATGAGGCATATATATTATACCATAAAGTGCAATAATTGATAAGTGAATATAGGTGCACATAATCATCATGTGGGAGGAGAGATGAAAGATGATGCTACAAGGGGGAGCTGTGACATACCCAGCGTTGTTCCCACACCCAGCGTTGTTGCCACACTCCGCTGAATCCGGCGTTCCGATGGGAGCACTGCGCAGGCGCCAAGTTGCGTCAAAACCACGGCATGACATCATCACATGTCGTTGCGGGAGCATGCACACTAATGCTGGGCCGCTCAGTCGGCCATTTTACAATAGGTAAAAGCCTCCCAATACTGTGTGTGCGCATGTCCATGTAGAAAATAGACAGGACAGCGCAGCACGGAGAATATTCCGTGTTCTGTGGTGTGGATATATTGGAGACAGAGGAGAGGCTGCAACTCATTAGAGACACAGACCCTCACCACATATGGGCATAACATGACGGCGACCACGACGGGCTACGCCGCGGCCACCATATGTAGAGCCCACCAAATCCCTCCAGGAGCCACCACCAATCTGAGACACACAATATAGAGCTTCAGGGGCTAATCAACAAAACAAATGTATTTCTGGCACAACTTGGAGATAAAGCAGAGATAATAACAATCATATAAACTAAATAAAGGCATGTAGGCACAGTGTTCATACACAGGGTACGTCCCACTTCTCAGTCCCGCAGCATCCATCTCATCTGAGAAAATAAAGGAAAAAAGGAAAAATGAGAAAAATGGCTTAATGGTGTTCATAGTACACTATGTACCACCAAAGGTAAATCGCATATCACATATATAACAGTGTAGGGCAAACTGCTTATCTAGGAGTTAGATATCGAGCAGTTTGCCCTACACGGTGCCTCTCTCCCCCCCCCCCCCCCCCCCAGGTGCCAGTATCAGGTGCCTCTCTCCCCCCCCCCCATGTGCCAGTATCAGGTGCCAACCCCCCCTCCCCCCAGGTGCCAGTATCAGGTGCCAACCCCCCCTTCCCCCACCAGGTGCCAGTATCAGGCGCCAACCCCTCTCCCCCCCCCCCGGTGCCAGTATCAGGCGCCAACCCCTCTCCCCCCCCCCATGTGCCAGTATCAGGTGCCTCTCCCCCCCCCCATGTGCCAGTATCAGGTGCCTCTCTCCCCCCCCCCCAGGTGCCAGTATCAGGTGCCTCTCTCCCCCCCCCATGTGCCAGTATCAGGTGCCAACCCCCCCTCCCTCCCAGGTGCCAGTATCAAGTGCCAACCCCTCTTCACTGGGCAGTATACTGTATATATACTACAGAGGGCAGTACAGTATACTGTATATATACTACAGAGGGCAGTATACTGTATATATACTACACAGGGCAGTATACTGTGTGTGTATATATATATATATATATACACACTACAAAGGACAATATACTGTATATATACTACAGAGGGCAGTATACTGTATATATACTACAGAGGGCAGTATACTGTAAATATACTACAGAGGACAGTATACTGTAAATATACTACAGAGGAAATGCGTGGTATCTCTTATGTATGACTTAGCTCTCAGAACATAAGGTGACAGAATTTTATCCAGAAAAATGGCAATCTGAGAAAAAGGAGAACCAATGCCCGATACTATGGGGCGGCCTGGTGGGGAAACAAGTGACTTGTGGATTTTTGGCAATATGTATATTACCGGGGTTCTTGGCCGTTCCACATAGAGAAAGGAGTGTAACCTATCATCAATCACACCCTCCTCTCTAGCGGAATACAAAACCTTGCGAATTTTCTTCAAAAATTCTAACTTAGGATCACCTGAAAGTCTACGATATACATTTTCGTCATTCAATTGACAGTAGACTTCAGCCACATAGTCAGTTGTATCCATAACAACTACCGCTCCACCCTTGTCTGCGGTTTAATGGTCAGACAAGGGTTATGAGAAAGTTCCTTCAGGGCATTGGTTTCATCCATTGTCATTCCATCCTGGCCTGATATTTTTAAGGCCTCCAGATCAAGTCTAACCACATTCACAAAAGTGTCAAAGGCAACATGATTGACAACTGGTGTGAAGTTGCTTTTTAAATGTAGCTTAACATCAGTAAGTGTGAGTTCTGAACCACTAGCAGGCCCAGCTACCACAGTATCAGAGGACTGCTTATCAAACCAGATTTTCAATTTTATGGCTCTAAAAAATCTGTGTAAATCTAGCTCTAATTGAAACCAGTCAATATTCTTAAATGGGCAAAATGACAGTCCCTTTTCCAAAACAGACATTTGTATGGGAGTCAATACAGTAGATGATATATTTACCACTGTTGTCTCTTCCGCATGGTTCTTTGTGGTTTCATCTGCCTTCCTCTTTCGCCACTTCTGTTGCCTCCTACCACCTCGTCTGGTCCGGGGGGATCCGGATCCAGACCTAAAAAAGGAGTAGTAGTGGTAAATGCATTGGTATTGGATGTTGTAGCTACATCCAAGGGGCTGTCCACTTCTGGAACTGTTGAATTGTCCCTTTGACTAGAGTCCCATTCTTTTGTTCCTGGGGGAAGGTCGCTCCATCTTCTTAAAACCCTTTTTAACATTTCTCTGTCCTCCCTGCAAGCAGTATACAAATCCAATGGTATAGTCCTCCATATCCCTCTGCCACTTTTTCCTCTTTATTGACTGCAGGTCTTGCTTTAGTTTCTCCAAATGTATGTTGCAATTGCAATTGCTGAGATATTTTTCTAGATCATCTGGGGTTAGTGCTGACCTTAGTTCCCCCTCCGTTTGGAACAAACGGAGGGGGAACTAAGGTCAGCACTAACCCCAGATGATCTAGAAAAATATCTCAGCAATTGCAACATACATTTGGAGAAACTAAAGAAAGATCTGCAGTCAACAAAGAGGGAAAAGTGGCAGAGGGATATGGACTCACCCTATTCTATGAAGTGTAGAGAGTTTCTGATCACGCTCTTGGAAATTGTGCTCACCTGCAATTATTTTTTATTTCAGGATGAGTACTTTATCCAATTACGCGGGACCGCAATGGGCTCAAACGTAGCGCCAAATTATGCCAACATTTTTATGACACACCTAGAGGAGATGTATGTCTATGTTAGCCACCACTTCAGACTAGTTCTGGGGTGGTGGCGTTACATAGACGACATCTTCCTACTGTGGACAGGTTCCATTGAGGAGTTGCACCAGTTTGGTGACTTCCTCAATGAGATTGACTCTGAGGTCAAGTTTACACTTGTTGCCTCTGAAACCAATATACAGTTCTTGGATGTGACAGTGAGTAGATCGGGTGACCGGCTACACACTGATCTGTTCACCAAGGTGACAGATAAAAATACATTACTCAGATATGACAGTTGTCACCCTAGGAGCATGGTTAGGTCATTGCCTTATAGCCAGCTTCTCAGGGTTAGGAGGATAGTGCAAGGGGAGGAGGAGACTGTCGATAGGCTCACAACAATAGGCCAGAAATTTATCAAGAGAGGGTACCCTAAGAAACTTGTACAACTCGCCCCTGAGTGACAAGATCGGTGGTATTCTGAAGGGACATTGGCCCATTTTGGGTAGTAACCTCAGACATATCCCCGAGTTTGCCAATCCGCCAATGATGTCATATAGACGTACACGCAATATTAAAGATCAATTAGTACGAGCGGACATCGGTACCAATAAAGTTTCATTTGATGCATATTTTGGTGCATCCAAAAAAGGTTGCTATCCCTGCCATGGATGTGTGAATTGTCCACTGATGTTAAGGGGGGCCACTTTTGCACATCCACAGACAGGGGAAGAGTACACGATTAAATATCATATGACTTGTGATCCCTCCTATGTGGTTTTTATGTTAGAATGTCCTTGTCATCTTCTCTATGTAGGGGTAACCACATGGTATGTTAAAACGAGACTGAATCACCATAGGTATACCATCAGGAAAAAGAGATTAGACTTACCGGTATCTAAGCACTTCACAGAAGCAAAACACACTGAGAGGGATTTATGCTTCAGGGTCATTGACCAAGTCGCCATGCCACGACGGGGGGGGGGGGGGGGGGGGACAGGTCAGTGATCCTGAAGCAATGGGAACTATACTGGATTTTTCAATTACGAACCCTAAAACCCCACGGATTAAATGTTGACTTCAGAATGACATAGTCATGGACCAGTGCCTCTTATCTGAGAATGTATATGTCAGGATTGGTGCTCTCCATTTATCATTTTTTTAATAGTATTGCGGTGTTTAGAATTGGGGCAGAGGGGACGTGTAGTGGTTGGTGAGTGAGGGAGCGGGGGACGGGTGGCACGGGGGTGCCCCTGTCCTCTGTTCCGCACGGGTCCTTGCACCCAGAGATGGTTGCGTGTGCCCGTGTTGAACATCCACGACCACACACTATCCCCACTATCTGTTGCATGATGCCGGGGTGTAGTGGCTGGGAGCAGGGGCGTCATCGCTCATTGCCTTAGTTTCCCTATCACAATGGAGTTCATACACTGGGCCAAAACCCGGTGTGTGTATCACCATAGACATTTGCCGGCTTCATGTAACAGCTGTTACTTCTGGGCCGCATATGTACGTAATTACAATGGTCACGGATCTGTGTGTGACAACAACATTAGATCTCGACCCCCTGGGCATGCGCAGTGGCTGCCAGCCACTGAGATAGATACACTTGTTGCGGATGCCTAGTGCGCGTGTGCGCGGGATATGGGGAGCTCGCGGGTCCGGGATACGTTCTGGCACCTGCGCAGAAAACACTGGAAGCAGACGTTCGGTACGCATGAGCGGGAGGTTGTAGGCTCTCGCGATTTGAGGATATGTACCGGCGCCTGCGCAGTGTTCGATTGAGGACGCTCAGATCGTATCACATATATGGGAATTCATGGCGTGGGTTTGTCCTTTTTTAATTTTTCTAATTGAATTATACTTTTGCACAGCTGCACTTTATGTAGTAATTAGTGGCAATTATGTATGGAATATTCGAATATGGATGTGGGATCCAATTTTCCTGTTAATATGTACACTATGTAATACACAATCATGTATTGATACACTGTAATGAATTTTGAATTTTAATCATGTTTTGTACCTGTATTTATAAACCTTGTTCTAAATGAGCAATTATGTCACACTGATGAGGTTCACCCATTTAAATATGTTGAGAGCACTGTGTTCACTAGCTTGACAAAGGCTCTATTGAGAGAGCTGAAATGCTGCATTGCTTTGGGGTGTAAATAAACATCACTGAAATTTCACCACAAGACCGGAGTGCTGCCCATTTTTTGTCGTTTCTATATATATATATATACGCTTGAAAAAGGCTCTGACATGAGCTGAAATGTTGCCATCCACATGGGTGAATAAACACCACTACTTTTACTTGGAGTGCTGTCCGTTTTTCATCTTTATATATATATATATATATATATATATATATATATATACTAAATAGGACAGTATACTGTATATATTACAAAGGGCAGTATACTGTTATATACTACAGAGTGCAGTATACTGTATTTCCCTTATCGTCCTCGGCAGCACAGAATGGGTTAACGTTGACCTCTTTTAGTTTCATAGGACCGCCCACCTAGATTTAAACAATCAAACAATTAGTCAATCACATAATCAGTACACCTATAAGGTCTGGTGAATAGCAACTGCTCCTTGTATTTTTTTTATGTCCTCATTTCTGAGGAATCTGCCCACCTGTCTGGTGTGGTGAAGATCGGCCACCTATGCCGTGGGGTGTGTCCCAGGCTCCAGGCCAAGTGTCCAGCAGTGCCACGGGTGT
Organism: Bufo bufo; assembly: GCF_905171765.1. Taxonomy (NCBI): domain Eukaryota; kingdom Metazoa; phylum Chordata; class Amphibia; order Anura; family Bufonidae; genus Bufo; species Bufo bufo. Next base: position 788,831,999 of record NC_053389.1, on the reverse strand, counting down.
GTCCTTGGCGCTGGCACTACGCCGCATCCACGATGTGCGCGCCGGCAGGAGGTCTCCGTTGCGGTCTGATAGCCGCTGCCCTGCCGATGATCCGCGCAGTGTGCGCCCGACGCCCGGCATTTGAAATCCCCAGCATGCCTCTCCTAGGATCGGAGGAGGCCACCGCACTTCCGGGTTCGGGCAGCGTCTGAAGTCATCAGTCAGCGCGCCCTCTGGGGCCAATGGGAAGCCGCAGGAGCGGCTGACGTCACCAGGCGGCGTCCAGGGCGCCAGATTAAAATATTTAAGGTGGATGCAGGCTGGAGCAAGCTGCCATAAGTGCCTGGCAGCCGAGCTCCTGTGAATTTAAGGTATTGTGTCAGCTGGGGTTCCTTCTGACAGAGATCCTTGCTGGTTTTGCTCATGATATGTCTGTTTTTTCTCTGTTCCAGATGTCTGGGCTTCCTGGTTCTGTGAGAAAGAAGTCTAAGAAGCACAGACACAGATATTGCCTGTCATGTGAGCAGCCCCTACCTGATGAACAGCGAGAGGACTACTGTGACAACTGTATGGCGGCTGATTCTGTCCATTCTCATAGATCTTCTGCTGGATCAAAGAGGTCAAGGAAGAAGCAATCCCGCTGCATCTCTTGCATTCAGCCCTTACCTGAGGATTCACAGTCCAATATCTGCGCTTCCTGCACTCAGCCTGAAGACGAGTCTGACGCAGAGTCCAGAAAACTAATGAGCCTCTTTAAGTCCTTTCTGACAAAGCAGAAACAGAAGGCCAAAAAGAGAAAGCGCGATCCTATCTCCTCATCCTCTGACGAGTCTCTGACGTCTGAGAGCGAAGACTCAGGCTCGGATTGGGAAGTCTCTAATATGGAGGAGAATTTCCTTTTTGATAGGAAGAATGCGAACCGCTTAATCAGAGAAGTAAAGGGAATAATGGAGACTAAGGAAGACCCTGTTGCCGCACAGGACAAGGAGAGTCTCTTCTATTTCCCAAAGAAAAAAGCTTCAGTCCTTCCAAGCCATCCAGTTCTGGACTCCATATTCCAGAAGGAATGTAAATGTCCCCTGAGGAAAATGGATCCGGGCTCAAGATTCCGTTCTGTTTATAAGACCGACTCCGCTGAGTCCTCAAGCTGGGAAGTCCCCGCCAGAGTTGATCCTGCGGTAACTAGGCTGGCTAAAAGGTCCTTCTTTCCTGCAGATGACTCCGCGCTGCTGAGGGACCCGATGGACAGAAAAGCAGATAACTTGCTAAAGAGACTGCATTCTTACTTGGCCACGTTAAGTAAGGCAGCCATGGCCGCAGTACCAGTGGCTCGAGCCCTCAGAATCTGGCTAAGTCACCTAGGAAGGGACATCGAGGACGGAGTCTCCAGAGAAGACCTGCTCCTTCAACTGCCGTCCCTTAAAATGGCCGCTGAGTTTTTGTGCGACTTTCCAGTGGATTCGCTGAGATTCCTGGCTAAAGATATGGCCCTCTCAAATTCAATAAGAAGGACCTTGTGGCTCAAGCTATGGGCAGGAGATGTTGCCTCAAAGACCAACCTCTGCGCTCTACCCTTTGAGCCTGGGAGACTGTTCGGCTCTCAGCTAGACAAGCTGTTAGAAGCCAATTCTGATTAAAAATCTCTGAAGTTCCCTCAGTTTAAAACCAAGAATCGTCCAAGGAATTTTCGTCCCTTTGGTAGGCAGCCTTACCGCAGAACAGGCTATCGTGGGCGATCTAGCAGAGGCCGGTCAGACAGAAGAGTCCTTCCCAGTTCTGCTGAAAAAGCAAGAGGAAAGGAAGACATCAGTAAAAACTCCAAGGCTGATTTCTGACGTCGAAAGCCGGTCTGTAGGAGGTCGCTTATCCTACTTCTACAACAACTGGGAGAGAATCACTACAGACAAATGGGTTCTGGATCTAATAAGGGACGGATACTCGCTAGAGTTTCTTCATCAGCCAAGAAGCAGATTTCTGTTTCAAAGAGAAGACCCTCGTATAGATCACCTGGTGGACCAATTTCTAAAGAAAGGAGCTTTAGAACGGGTACCAAGAGGTCAAGAAAAAAAGGGAGTCTACTCCAGGTTGTTTCTAGTCCCAAAAGCAAGCGGGGATTGGCGTCTCGTTATAGACCTCAGATACTTAAATCATTTTCTGAGAAAAATCCATTTCAAGATGGAAACATTAAGATCGGTGGTGTCCACTCTTCAGCGAGATCAGTTCATGGCCTCCCTGGACTTGGAGGACGCCTACCTGCATGTGCCCATAAGATCTTCCTCAAGGAAATTCCTAAGAGTGGCCGTCAGAAGAGCAGGGAGGATCCTGCACTTTCAATTCAGAGCGTTGCCCTTCGGGCTGACGTCCGCACCCAGGATTTTTACCAAAATATCAGTGGTGGCAGCAGTGCATCTACGCTTACAGGCCATTCAAGTCTATCCTTACCTCGACGACTGGCTAGTGGCAGCAGCAACGGAGGAACAGTTGCAACTTCATCTCCGTACAGTCATCTCGCTTCTCCAGTCCCTCGGTTTCATAATGAGTTGGAAGAAATCTCAGCTCTCCCCAACGACGTTGAAAAGATTCTTGGGGATGGTGATAGACACCCGCTGCATGAAAGTGTTCCTTCCTTCAGACAAGGGTCAGAAGATCAGAGAGGAAGTGAGAACCTTGAGATCCATTCACAAGCCATCCGTACGCAGAGTGATGAAGACCTTGGGTCATCTGACTTCTACCATAGATGCGGTCCCCTGGGCGAAGATCCATATGCGAGACCTTCAATGGAATATGATACAGGCAAGACGCACCAGTCATTGCGATTTGGAAAGAAGAATCAGCCTGAGGCCTTCCGTTATTCAGAGTCTGAACTGGTGGTTACAGACGGAGAAGCTCACAGTAGGGAAATCTTTTCAGTATCTGTCACCGATAATAATGACCACGGATGCCTCAGCCAGAGGCTGGGGAGCTCATGTGCAGAACAGATGGATCCAAGGGAAATGGTCTCCCCAGGATGTGCGACAGTCCTCGAACTTCAAGGAGATGAAGGCTGTTCTGGAATCGCTAGTCCATTTTCAAACCCTCCTGGAAGGAAAATCGGTGCTGGTTCGCTCAGACAACCTCTCCACTGTGTTCTACCTGAACAAACAGGGAGGAACGAGGAGCCCGTCCTTGATGAAATTATGCAAACGGATTTTCACCTGGGCAGAATCACATCTTTCGCAATTAAGAGCGATTCATATAAGAGGCTGTTACAATATACAAGCAGATCGTCTGAGTCGGATGACAGTCAGTCCGAGCGAGTGGGGTTTGAATCCGATTTACTTCAAACAAATCATAGCCAGATGGGCTTGTCCAACCTGGGATCTGATGGCCTCCAGACAAAATCGGAAACTCCAGAAGTTCTGTTCCCTGAGCAAACACGACAGGCCGACAGTGGTGGACGCCTTCTCGATGTCTTGGAGTCGCCTATTTGTCTACTTATTTCCACCGGCACCCCTCATACCGAGGGTTCTACAGAAGATTGCGGTAGAAAGACCCAAAGTAATATTAATAGCACCATTTTGGCCCCGGAGGTCATGGTTTCCTCTTCTTCTCCAACTGTCCGAAGGGAACTATTGGAAGCTTCCATGTGCCCCCGACCTTCTCCTCCAGCAGGGTCTATTCCATCAGAACCTAGACAGGTTACACCTCACGGCCTGGATGTTGAGAGAAGCAGATTAGAGGAAGAGGGCCTACCAGCTTCGGTCATTGACACACTAATGAATTCCCGCAAGCGTTCTACCAATGTGAAATATGCCAAAGTATTAGGAAAATTCCGGTCTTGGTTGTCGGGAAAAGGATATACGGAAATAAACATCTCCAGTATTCTTCAGTTCCTTCAAGAAGGATTTGATATGGGCTTGAAGCCGAATACCTTAAAATCCCAGATGACTGCCATTAATATCTTGACAGAGAATAAATATCTGTTCCATCCTCTGATAGTCAGATTCTTCAAGGCCTTGAAGAGGCTAAGACCGGTGATTCACGAACCCTTTCCTGTGTGGGACTTATCCCTAGTACTAAGGGGACTCACAAGACCACCCTTTGAACCATTGGAACAGGAGGACATCAGATATCTCTCCTGCAAAGTTCTGTTTCTTGTAGCCATTACTTCGGCGAAAAGATTGGGGGAACTACGAGCGTTATCTTCCAGACATCCATATATTCGAATCCTTCCTGATGGGATACTGATTAGAACCATACCTTCCTTTCAACCAAAGGTTCCTTCCACTATGAATATTAATAGGGAAACCTTCTTGCCTACATTCTTCCCAAATCCGGCGGATGAAGAACAGGAGCAATTACATATGCTAGATGTGAAAAGAGCAGTAGAAACCTATTTGCGAAGAACGGAAGAGTTCCGTTTAGACGAAAGTCTTTTTCTGCTTTATTCTGGACCGAGAAGAGGGCGAACGCCATCCAAGGATTCACTCGCCCGTTGGATAAAGAACACCATCACAGAAACCTACTTGTTAGAGGGGGAAACTCCACCACTTTCCATCAAGGCTCATTCCACGAGGTCGACAGCAGCCTCTTGGGCGGAATATGGGCAGGTGTCTATACAAGAAATCTGCAGCACAGCCTCCTGGTCCACTCCTTCCACCTTCGCAAAGCATTATCGCCTTGACATCGAGTCCAGGAGCTCAGCCTTTGGCACAGGCATTCTAAGTTCAGCTTCAGTATAATCCCCCCCTTTGGAATCTATAAAAATCCCATTCTGTGCTGCCGAGGACGATAAGGGAAAGTAGAAAATTGGTACCTGGAATTTTACTTTCCTTGAGTCCGAAGGCAGCACAGGCTTACCCTCCCTAAATAAATTATATTTTTTGTTCTGCAACTGTGTGGATCTATTTTTTAATACAAGGGGCAGTTGCTATTCACCAGACCTTATAGGTGTACTGATTATGTGATTGACTAATTGTTTGATTGTTTAAATCTAGGTGGGCGGTCCTATGAAACTAAAAGAGGTCAACGTTAACCCATTCTGTGCTGCCTTCGGACTCAAGGAAAGTAAAATTCCAGGTACCAATTTTCTACTATATACTACAGAGGACAGTATAATATATATATGAATATATTACAGAGGACAATATACTGTATATATACTACAGAGGGCAGTATACTGTATATATACTACACAGGGCAGTATACTGTATATATACTACAGAGGGCAGTACAGTATACTGTATATATACTACAGAGGGCAGTATACACTGTATATATACTACACAGGGCAGTATACTGTGTGTGTATATATATATATATATATACACACTACAAAGGACAATATACTGTATATATACTACAGAGGGCAGTATACTGTAAATATACTACAGAGGACAGTATACTGTAAATATACTACAGAGGACAGTATACTATATATATATATATATATATATATATACTACAGAGGGCAGTATTATATATATTACAGAGGACAGTATACTGTATGTATACTGTATATATACTACAGAGGGCAGTATACTGTATATATATACTGCAGAGTACAGTATTTTATATATATATATATTACAGTCTAGAGGAAAATATACTGTATATATACTACAGAGGGCAGTATTTTATATATATATATATATATATATATATATATATATATACTAAATAGGACAGTATACTGTATATATTACAAAGGGCAGTATACTGTTATATACTACAGAGTGCAGTATACTGTATATATACTACAGAGGACAGTATAATATATATATGAATATATTACAGAGGACAGTATACTGTATATATACTACAGAGGGCAGTATACTGTATATATACTACACAGGGCAGTATACTGTATATATACTACAGAGGGCAGTACAGTATACTGTATATATACTACAGAGGGCAGTATACTGTATATATACTACAGAGGGCAGTATACTGTGTGTGTATATATATATATATATATACACACACTACAGAGGACAATATACTGTATATATACTACAGAGGGCAGTATACTGTAAATATACTACAGAGGACAGTATACTGTAAATATACTACAGAGGACAGTATACTGTATATATATATATATATATATACTACAGAGGGCAGTATTATATATATTACAGAGGACAGTATACTGTATGTATACTGTATATATACTACAGAGGGCAGTATACTGTATATATATACTGCAGAGTACAGTATTTTATATATATATATATATATTACAGTCTAGAGGACAATATACTGTATATATACTACAGAGGGCAATGTACTGTATATATACTACAGAGGGCAGTATACTGTATATATATATATATATATATAACCAATAAAAGTCCGCAGCACTCCTTGAAAGATGCAAAAAATTTGCTATTTATTCACACATGTCATGTAACAACGTTTCGGTTCTTTCTCAGAACCTTTTTCAAGTCAAGTGAAACGTAAAGTGCAATGGTGCTAGTATATATACATATTATAGTCAATTCCAATTAATTGATCATCCTATAAAAAATGTGCACTCCCCCTTTAAGAATGTTACAATTCATTCATTTCCAAACCACACCTCAATGTGAACAGGGACGAGAACCGCCCCATACATGTTCAATAGCAATCCATATATCATAACCGTGATTTTAATTATAAATTTCATACAATCATAGCGACAGTGTAATAAAGTGCAGAGTGCATTAAAAACCTACACATTAAAAAATACCTTTCTGGGAGATTAAAGCTGGGTTTCTTGTATCGAACTATGAAGATAAAACTTTCTTCTTAACTCGCGGTGCTTCACGCTGCATTCAGCGCGTCTCCCAATATCTAATGCGCATGTGTCAACCCATATCCCTCCTACTAGGTGGTACATATCTGTTGCACGTCAGCCGGGGCGGAGACCAAATAATCGCGACACCAGGTATCCGTGCAATATCGGCCCGTCCAGCGCACACGAAAGTGCCCGCGGACCAATCACCACATCACTCATCCATGCATCATTGAGCGTCCACATCCCTGGGACGCCTTCCTGATCTCCACCATTTTATCCAAGGGCAATCTTTCGGGCAAATGTATATACATTGAACATCTTCCTTGTTCCATACTCTTATATCCAGTCAATCTATAACCCAGCATAACAGCTTCCTTGTTTTCCATTATATCACAAATTATATTCACAACAATAGGAAAATAATATTGTGGCATTATTTATAAAATTGTAGTTATATGTAACATACATTAGATTCACTTAATACAGCGATATGGATACCCAGAGTCATAAGCAATAGAGGACAGGGCACTAGCCCACCATCCCTCCAGTTACCCTAAATTCAACATTTAAGCCTTTGGGCTTCAATGTATCCAGACTAAAAATCCATCTAAGCACATTTTTCTTTAGTATCGTTAACCTATCACCACTAAAATACAATTGGCCAAAATAGAAGTACCCTAAATCTGGTGTTTCAGCTGTGGCTAGCCAATTGTAATACTGTCTGCTGTCCGCCGAAGCACAGTTTTTGTTCTGGGTTGAATACAATTCCCAACTTAGCAATCCCCTAAATATTATTTTTCTGCTGTATCAGGCCAAGTTTAAATCTATCCATAAAAGGGTATATTAGATTGAAGATGCGGATAGTGTCATCCTCAATAACTTCACACGCTACCGTGCATTTCCAAGTTTAAATAATTCTGTCCGTAAACGTATACCTGTCACCCAGCGTCTAAATAATAGGCCTAAAATTTATATTCAGCTAAATCTATGTTTGTTGCTGAGGCTGGTCAATTTATTTAGTGTCCGCCAAAGCACAGTTTTTGTTCTGGGTTGAATACAATTCCCAACTTAGCAATTCCCAAAATCAGTGGTTTCTGCTGTATCAGGCCTACTTTAAATCTATCCATAAAAGGGTATATTAGATTGAAGGTGCAGATAGGGTCATTCTCAATAACTTCACACACACGCTACAGTGCAGATCCAAGTCTAATTCTGTCCGTAAACGTATACCTGTCACCCAGCGCCTAAATAATAGGCCTCAAATTTATATTCAGCTAAATCTATGTTTATTGCTGAGGCTGGTCAATTTATTTAGTGTCCGCCAAAGCACAGTTTTTGTTCTGGGTTGAATACAATTCCCAACTTAGCAATTCCCTAAATCAGTGGTTTCTGCTGTATCAGGCCTACTTTAAATCTATCCATAAAAGGGTTATATTAGATTGAAGGTGCAGAGAGGGTCATTCTCAATAACTTCACACACACGCTACCGTGCATTTCCAAGTCTAATTCTGTTAGTAAACGTATATCTGTTACCCAGCGCCTAAATAATAGGCCTCAAATTTATATTCAGCTAAATCTATGTTTATTGCTGAGGCTGGTCAATTTATTTAGTGTCTGCCAAAGCACAGTTTTTGTTCTGGGTTGAAATACAATTCCCAACTTAGAGAAGAAACCACAAATTTAGGGAATTACTATCAGGCCAAGTTTAAATCGATCCATAAAAGGGTATATTAGATTGAAGGTGCGGATAGTGTCATCCTCAATAACTTCACACGCTACCGTGCATTTCCAAGTTTAAATAATTCTGTCCGTAAACCTATATCTGTCACCCAGCGCCTAAATAATAGGCCTAAAATTTATATTCAGCTAAATCTACAGAGAGTGCAGAATTATTAGGCAAGTTGTATTTTTGAGGATTAATTTTATTATTGAACAACAACCATGTTCTCAATGAACCCAAAAAACTCATTAATATCAAAGCTGAATATTTTTGGAAGTAGTTTTTAGTTTGTTTTTAGTTTTAGCTATTTTAGGGGGATATCTGTGTGTGCAGGTGACTATTACTGTGCAGAATTATTAGGCAACTTAACAAAAAACAAATATATACCCATTTCAATTATTTATTTTTACCAGTGAAACCAATATAACATCTCAACATTCACAAATATACATTTCTGACAATCAAAAACAAAACAAAAACAAATCAGTGACCAATATAGCCACCTTTCTTTGCAAGGACACTCAAAAGCCTGCCATCCATTGATTCTGTCAGTGTTTTGATCTGTTCACCATCAACATTGCGTGCAGCAGCAACCACAGCCTCCCAGACACTGTTCAGAGAGGTGTACTGTTTTCCCTCCTTGTAAATCTCACATTTGATGATGGACCACAGGTTCTCAATGGGGTTCAGATCAGGTGAACAAGGAGGCCATGTCATTAGATTTTCTTCTTTTATACCCTTTCTTGCCAGCCACGCTGTGGAGTACTTGGACGCGTGTGATGGAGCATTGTCCTGCATGAAAATCATGTTTTTCTTGAAGGATGCAGACTTCTTCCTGTACCACTGCTTGAAGAAGGTGTCTTCCAGAAACTGGCAGTAGGACTGGGAGTTGAGCTTGACTCCATCCTCAACCCGAAAAGGCCCCACAAGCTCATCTTTGATGATACCAGCCCAAACCAGTACTCCACCTCCACCTTGCTGGCGTCTGAGTCGGACTGGAGCTCTCTGCCCTTTACCAATCCAGCCACGGGCCCATCCATCTGGCCCATCAAGACTCACTCTCATTTCATCAGTCCATAAAACCTTAGAAAAATCAGTCTTGAGATATTTCTCGGCCCAGTCTTGACGTTTCAGCTTGTGTGTCTTGTTCAGTGGTGGTCGTCTTTCAGCCTTTCTTACCTTGGCCATGTCTCTGAGTATTGCACACCTTGTGCTTTTGGGCACTCCAGTGATGTTGCAGCTCTGAAATATGGCCAAACTGGTGGCAAGTGGCATCTTGGCAGCTGCACGCTTGACTTTTCTCAGTTCATGGGCAGTTATTTTGCGCCTTGGTTTTTCCACACGCTTCTTGCGACCCTGTTGACTATTTTGAATGAAACGCTTGATTGTTCGATGATCACGCTTCAGAAGCTTTGCAATTTTAAGAGTGCTGCATCCCTCTGCAAGATATCTCACTATTTTTGACTTTTCTGAGCCTGTCAAGTCCTTCTTTTGACCCATTTTGCCAAAGGAAAGGAAGTTGCCTAATAATTATGCACACCTAATATAGGGTGTTGATGTCATTAGACCACACCCCTTCTCATTACAGAGATGCACATCACCTAATATGCTTAATTGGTAGTAGGCTTTCGAGCCTATACAGCTTGGAGTAAGACAACATGCATAAAGAGGATGATGTGGTCAAAATACTCATTTGCCTAATAATTCTGCACACAGTGTATGTTTATTGCTGAGGCTGGTCAATTTATTTAGTGTCCGCCAAAGCACAGTTTTTGTTCTGGGTTGAATACAATTCCCAACTTAGCAATTCCCTAAATCAGTGGTTTCTGCTGTATCAGGCCTACTTTAAATCTATCCATAAAAGGGTATATTAGATTGAAGGTGCAGATAGGGTCATTCTCAATAACTTCACACACACGCTACCGTGCATTTCCAAGTCTATTTTTGTCCGTAAACGTATACCTGTCACCCAGCGCCTAAATAATAGGCCTCAAATTTATATTCAGCTAAATCTATGTTTATTGCTGAGGCTGGTCAATTTATTTAGTGTCCGCCAAAGCACAGTTTTTGTTCTGGGTTGAATACAATTCCCAATTTAGCAATTCCCTAAATCTGTGGTTTCTGCTGTATCAGGCCTACTTTAAATCTATCCATAAAAGGGTATATTAGATTGAAGGTGCGGATAGGGTAATTCTCAATTACTTCACACACACGCTACCGTGCATTTCCAAGTTTAATTCTGTCCGTAAACGTATACCTGTCACCCAGCGCCTAAATACTAGGCCTACAATTTATATTCAGCTAAATCTGTCATTACTGCTGTGCCTGTATTAGTGTAAAACGGTACCTAAATAGATAGCCAGTTAGTGTTAGGTGCCTGTAAAAAAAGGCCTGAATTTGAATTCAATACATTGGGCCAAATAATTTTTTTCTTATTGTGGTGAACGGTAACAATGAGGAAAACATCTAGTAAGGGACGCGGACGCGGACATGGTCGTGGTGGTGTTAGTGGACCCTCTGGTGCTGGGAGAGGACGTGGCCGTTCTGCCACAGCCACACGTCCTAGTGAACCAACTACCTCAGGTCCCAGTAGCCAGCAGAATTTACAGCGATATTTGGTGGGGCTCAATGCCGTTCTAAGGATGGTAAGGCCTGAGCAGGTACAGGCATTAGTCAATTGGGTGGCCGACAGTGGATCCAGCACGTTCACATTATCTCCCACCCAGTCTTCTGCAGAAAGCGCACAGATGGCGCCTGAAAACCAAGCCCATCAGTCTGTCACATCACCCCCATGCATATCAGGGAAACTGTCTGAGCCTCAAGTTATGCAGCAGTCTCTTATGCTGTTTAAAGACTCTGCTGGCAGGGTTTCCTAAGGGCATCCACCTAGCCCTTCCCCAGCGGTGGAAGACATAGAATGCACTGACGCACAACCACTTATGTTTCCTGATGATGAGGACATGGGAATACCACCTCAGCACGTCTCTGATGATGACGAAACACAGGTGCCAACTGCTGCGTTTTTCTGCAGTGTGCAGACTGAACAGGAGGTCAGGGATGAAGACGATGCAGGGGACGATGAGGTCCTAGACCCCACATGGAATGAAGGTCGTGCCACTGACTTTCACAGTTCGGAGGAAGAGGCAGTGGTGAGACCGAGCCAACAGCGTAGCAAAAGAGGGAGCAGTGGGCAAAAGCAGAACACCCGCCGCCAAGAGACTCCGCCTGCTACTGACCGCCGCCATCTGGGACCGAGCACCCCAAAGGCAGCTTCAAGGAGTTCCCTGGCATGGCACTTCTTCAAACAATATGCTGACGACAAGACCCGAGTGGTTTGCACGCTGTGCCATCAGAGCCTGAAGCGAGGCATTAACGTTCTAAACCTTAGCACAACCTGCATGACCAGGCACCTGCATGCAAAGCATGAACTGCAGTGGAGTAAACACCTTAAAAACAAGGAACTCACTCAGGCTCCCCCTGCTACCTCTTCTGCTGCTGCCGCCTCGGCCTCTTCCTCCGGCTCTTGAGGAACGTTGGCACCTGCCGCCCAGCAAACAGAGGATGTACCACCAACACCACCACCACCTCCGTCACCAAGCATCTCAACCATGTCACACAGCAGCATTCAGCTCTCCATCTCACAAACATTTGAGAGAAAGCGTAAATTCCCACCTAGCCACCCTCGTTCCCTGGCCCTGAATGCCAGCATTTCTAAACTACTGGCCTATGAAATGCTGTCATTCAGGCTGGTGGACACAGACAGTATGTTGTTCCCAGCCGCCACTACTTCTCCAAGAGAGCCGTGCCTTCCCTGCACAACCAAGTATCCGATAAAATCAAGTGTGCACTGCACAACGCCATCTGTGGCAAGGTCCACCTAACCACAGATACGTGGACCAGTAAGCACGGCCAGGGACGCTATATCTCCCTAACTGCACACTGGGTAAATGTAGTGGCGGCTGGGCCCCAGGCGAAGAGCTGTTTGGCGCACGTCCTTCCGCCGCCAAGGATCGCAGGGCAACATTCTTTGCCTCCTGTTGCCTCCTCCTCCTACTCGGCTTCCTCCTCCTCTTCTTCCACCTGCTCATCCAGTCAGCCACACACCTTCACCACCAACTTCAGCACAGCCCGGGGTAAACATCAGCAGGCCATTCTGAAACTCATATGTTTGGGGGACAGGCCCCACACCGCACAGGAGTTGTGGTGGGGTATAGAACAACAGACCGACGAGTGGTTGCTGCCGGTGAGCCTCAAGCCTGGCGACAGACCGACGAGTGGTTGCTGCCGGTGAGCCTCAAGCCTGGCCTGGTGGTGTGCGATAATGGGCGAAATCTCGTTGCAGCTCTGGGACTAGCCGGTTTGACGCACATCCCTTGCCTGGCGCATGTGCTGAATTTGGTGGTGCAGAAGTTCATTCACAACTACCCCGACATGTCAGAGCTGCTGCATAAAGTGCGGGCCATCTGTGCGCGCTTCCGGCGTTCACATCCTGCCGCTGCTCGCCTGTCTGCGCTACAGCGTAACTTCGGCCTTCCCGCTCACCGCCTCATATGCGACGTGCCCACCAGGTGGAACTCCACCTTGCACATGCTGGACAGACTGTGCAAGCAGCAGGCCGTAGTGGAGTTTCAGCTGCAGCACGCACGGGTCAGTCGCACTGCGGAACAGCACCACTTCACCACCAATGACTGGGCCTCCATGCGAGACCTGTGTGCCCTGTTGCGCTGTTTCGAGTACTCCACCAACATGGCCAGTGGCAATGACGCCGTTATCAGCGTTACAATACCACTTCTATGTCTCCTTGAGAAAACACTTAGGGCGATGATGGAAGAGGAGCTGGCCCAGGAGGAGGAGGAGGAGGAAGAAGGGTCATTTTTAGCACTTTCAGGCCAGTCTCTTCGAAGTGACTCAGAGGGAGGTTTTTTGCAACAGCAGAGGCCAGGTACAAATGTGGCCAGACAGGGCCCACTACTGGGGGACGAGGAGGACGAGGATGAGGAGGAGGTGGAGGAGGATGAGGATGAAGCATGTTCACAGCGGGGTGGCACCCAACGCAGCTCGGGCCCATCACTGGTGCGTGGCTGGGGGGAAACGCAGGTGGATGACGATACGCCTCCCACAGAGGACAGCTTGTCCTTACCTCTGGGCAGCCTGGCACACATGAGCGACTACATGCTGCAGTGCCTGCGCAACGACAGCAGAGTTGCCCACATTTTAACGTGTGCGGACTACTGGATTGCCACCCTTCTGGATCCCCGGTACAAAGACAATGTGCCCACCTTACTTCCTACACTGGAGCGTGATAGGAAGATGCGCGAGTACAAGCGCACATCGGTAGACGCGCTACTGAGAGCATTCCCAAATGTCACAGGGGAACAAGTGGAAGCCCAAGGCGAAGGCAGAGGAGGAGCAAGAGGTCGCCAACGCAGCTGTGTCATGGCCAGCTCCTCTGAGGGCAGGGTTAGCATGGCAGAGATGTGGAAAAGTTTTGTCAACACGCCACAGCTAACTGCACCACCTCCTGATACGGAACGTGTTAGCAGGAGGCAACATTTCATTAACATGGTGGAACAATACGTGTGCACACCCCTCCACGTACTGACTGATGGTTCGGCCCCATTCAACTTCTGGGTCTCCAAATTGTCCACGTGACCAGAGCTAGCCTTTTATGCCTTGGAGGTGCTGGCCTGCCCGGCGGCCAGCGTTTTGTCTGAACGTGTATTTAGCACGGCAGGGGGCGTCATTACAGACAAACGCAGCCGCCTGTCTACAGCCAATGTGGACAAGCTGACGTTCATAAAAATGAACCAAGCATGGATCCCACAGGACCTGTCCATCCCTTGTGCAGATTAGACATTTATAACTACCTCCCCTTAACCATATATTATTGTATTACAGGGCACTTCCTCATTCAATCCTTTTTTTATTTTCATTTTACCATTATATTGCGGGGCAACCCAAAGTTGAATGAACCTCTCCTCTGTCTGGGTGCTGGGGCCTAAAAATATCTGACAGTGGCCTGTTCCAGTGGTGGGTGACATGAAGCCTGATTCTCTGCTATGACATGAAGCCTGAATCTCTGCTATGGGACCTCTCTCCTCTGTCTGGGTGCCGGGGCCTAAAAATATCTGACAATGGCCTGTTCCAGTGGTGGGTGACATGAAGCCTGATTATCTGCTATGGGACCTCTCTCCAATTGATATTGGTTAATTTTTATTTATTTTATTTTTATTTTTATTCATTTCCCTATCCACATTTGTTTGCAGGGGATTTAACTACATTTTGCTGCCTTTTGCAGCACTCTAGCCCTTTCCTGGGCTGTTTTACAGCCTTTTTAGTGCCGAAAAGTTCAGGTCCCCATTGACTTCAATGAGGTTCGGGTTTGGGACGAAGTTCGGGTCGGGTTCGGATCCCGAACCCGAACATTTCCGGGAAGTTCGGTCGAACTTCTCGAACCCGAACATCCAGGTGTTCGCTCAACTCTAGTCACCAGTATCCCTGATGTAGGATTCGGCACCCGTTGCATATTCTCACAGTATTTTATCCAAAAAGATGTTAATATTGGAAAAAATAGAGTTTCTGCCTGATATTATGGGCCGTCCAGGAGGGTCTGTCAACCTCTTGTGTATCTTGGGTAATACATATATTGTTGGGGTAACTGGAGACTTCACTATCAAGAATTCTTTAAGTTGTCTATTTATAATACCTTTTTCCTCCGCTATGTTTAATTGTCCCTCAATTTTTCTGGCAATATCAAACTTTGGGTCTTTCCCTAGTTGTCCATAAATGCCTGGTTCTCTTAATTGTCTGTAGATCTCCTTTACATATTGAGAGGTGTCCATAACTACGATCCCACCCCCCTTGTCGGCGGGTTTAATGGTGAGATTGGGGTTTCTGGACAAACTCTCCAAGGCATTCATTTCCTGTACAGTAATGTTTGGTTTGACTAATGCATCAGATCTAGTGTGTTGTCTTAATGCTGCTATATCTCTCTTCACCGCTTCAATAAATCCTTCTAGGGCATGTGAGTTGAGAATAGGAAAAAAATCCCTTTTTAAATGTAAACCAAACTGTTGCAGTGTTAACCTGGTGTCCAATATGGAAACTTAATTTGCAATCTGGGTCTCAGAGGAACTGGAGTGGAACCACACCCTCAGTCTAAGATTCCTGAAGAGGCGGTTCAAGTCCAGTTCCAACTGAAACCAATCAGGCTTAGCCTGTGGACAAAAGGAAAGTCCTTTATTCAATACCTTGAGTTCATATTCAGTCAAGATATGAGAAGAAATGTTTACCACCACGTTCATCTCTATTTCTTCTTTGTTGCATTCATCAACCTGGAGGTGTTGGTCCTCGTTGATCTCTGTACTCTGGTTTTTCCTACACCTTCTGTGTCGTCGACCTCCCCTTCTTGTGGGACGTCTCCCATAGCATTGTATTCTCCTAAAAAAGTTCCTGGCGGGATTACATTGCCGTCATCATTTGTCTCCTTGTTTTTCATCCATTTATTCATCTCTTTATTACGTCTGGGTGTCTTTTTTGACGTCATATTTCTATCCATGTTCCATGGTTGTTCCCATGTATAAATGTGTCCAGAGACATAATCATTCTGATCTCTGTGCCATTTAGATCTTTTAATTTCTTCCAGATCTTTGCGCATTTTATCCAAAAAGACCTGCTGTTTCACCAAAAAGGCCTCAGCCTCACTGACAGACAATAAAATGAAATAAAATGAGTCACTAGGTTTTAACGGTACTTGCGCTGCTGTCTCCCGAAATGAAGTGGGTTCTTCACAAATGCAAAGTGTTAATATAGTGGGACCGCGCTGCTCCTTGTTCACACAAGGCGTTTTTCCAGGAATGCAGGTAATCACTTTCTCTGGCTCAAGACAGACACCCTTCAGTTGGATAGTGGTGTGCTTCAACCCAGATTGAAGCTCAGCAAATCTATGCTGGATCGTTAAAGGCTTTTCTGCAAGATGTCATAAATCACACAATAGTGAGAGTACCTCTGGCACAGTTAAAACTTTCTGGTTTATTATACTCACAGAAGTAAACAGGTTATTCAGCATATCAATATGCTGTGCGGAAAGAATACTATCATATTGATATGCTGAATAACCTGTTTACTTCTGTGAGTATAATAAAACAGATAGTTTTAAAGCGAACCTTTCACCTCATTTTCACCTTATAAACCAGCAACAGTACCTTATAGATTATCCTGAGTGTGTTCTTATCCATGTTAGTGCCGCTTTCCTGGGCTCTTTATACTTCAAAAAATCGTCTTATAAACTTCACATTCGGTGCTCCAACAGTCATGCAAACAGTCAAGGGGGTAGCCCTTCCATCTCCTCTGGCCGTACCGCCCCTGCCCTAACCCCTCCTCTATGCTCCTAAACTGACAGCCGGCTCAGTCGCCGGGACGGCGCTTCTGAAACCTGCGCATGCGCCGTCCTCCTGATTCGCCGCGCGATCCCGTCTTTCTTGCTGACAATATTGGAGCGCGCGCACGGGAGGGAGAGCAGACAGGAGAGCAGACAGGCCGGCATTGCGTAAGGCGCATGCGCGATTCTCGTACATGATCGCGCTTTTGTCATCAAGAAAGACGGGATCGCGCGGCGAAGCTGGAGGACGGCGCATGCGCAGGTTTCAGAAGCGCCGTCCCGGCGACTGAGCCGGCTGTCAGTTTAGGAGCATAGAGGAGGGGTTAGGGCAGGGGCGGTACGGCCAGAGGAGATGGAAGGGCTACCCCCTTGACTGTTTGCATGACTGTTGGGGCACAGAATGTGAAGTTTATAAGACGATTTTTGGAAGTATAAAGAGCCCAGGAAAGCGGCACTAACATGGATAAGAACACACTCAGGATAATCTATAAGGTACTGTGGCTAGTTTATAAGGTGAAAATGAGGTGAAAGGTTCGCTTTAACTGTGCCGGAGGTACTCTCACTATTGTGTGATTTATGACATCTTGCAGAAAAGCCTTTAACGATCCAGCATAGATTTGCTGAGCTTCAATCTGGGTTGAAGCACACCACTATCCAACTGAAGGGTGTCTGTCTTGAGCCAGAGAAAGTGATTACCTGCATTCCTGGAAAAACGCCTTGTGTGAACAAGGAGCAGCGCGGTCCCACTATATTAACTCACTGACAGACAAAGCGGACTTAAGTTGGAGCTCAGTATCCTGCAGCTTGCCTTTTAATATCGTCATTTCCTTCTGTGAGAATTTGATATTTAGTAAAATGACATCCATCGCATATTTATTTGAAATAGCTTCAAACCGTGATCTAAAATCACCATCTTGTGAAAACATATTTGGTTTCAATCGAGATCGCATCCCCCTTGGTATGCGATTAATTTTATAGTATTGGGCTAGTGTCAGTGAATGTAGCTCTATGGATAACAACTTCTTAGTAACATTTTCATAATCCCTCTTAATGTTGATCACAGAGGGAACATTGAGGAAGGCAGCATCACCCTCCACATTGCCCATTATTCTCGGTACATCCATACTGCTGTACGAAAAGACATGTGCATTAGTGTCCATTTGTTGAGGTGCAATACCTTGCATATTTGTAGGGTTGGGTGCAGAGCCTTCAATCGCAAGTAGATCCATAAAAATTCAGGCAGCACTCCCTTGGAAGTTGAAAAGAAGGGTGCCCGCGGTAATCCCTCGATTCAGGAAGATGAATAACCAATAAAAGTCCGCACCACTCCTTGAAAGATGCAAAAAATGTGCTATTTATTCACACATGTCATATAACAACGTTTCGATTCTCTCTCAGAACCTTTTTCAAGTCAAGTGAAACGTAAAGTGCAACGGTGCTAGTATATATACATATTGTAGTTTTTAATGTGTAGGTTTTTAATGCACTCTGCACTTTATTACACTGTCACTATGATTGTATGAAATGTATAAGTAAAATCACGGTTATGATATATGGATTGCTATTGAACATGTATGGGGCGGTTCTCGTCCCTGTTCACATTGAGATGTGGTTTGGAAATTAACGAATTGTAACATTCTTAAAGGGGGAGTGCACATTTTTTATAGGGTGATCAATTAATTGGAATTGACTTTAATATGTATATATACTAGCACCATTGCACTTTACGTTTCACTTGACTTGAAAAAGGTTCTGAGAGAGAATCGAAACGTTGTTATATGACATGTGTGAATAAATAACACATTCTTTGCATCTTTCAAGGAGTGGTGCGGACCTTTATTGGTTATTCATCTTCCTGAATCGAGGGATTATCGCGGGCACCCTTCTTTTCAACTTCCAAGGGAGTGCTGCCTGACTTTTCTTGCCCATTCCATTGGGGGACACAGAACATGGGTATAGCCTAGGCCATTTCTAGGAGGAGACACTATGCAAATAAAGAAGAAAGCTCCTCCTCCACGGGCTATACCCCCAGGCTCCAACAGAAGGACCTCAGTTTTTGCTTAGTGTCGGATAAGGAGGTGACATTTCTGCTCCTGCAGGGTTGTCCCTGTAGACTTTCTACTCCTGTTTATTTTTTTCTCAACAGAGGACGCAGGGCAGCATGGGGCTGCCCTGGTCTCTCAGTGGAGTGAGCGCCGGGGTCGAAATGATGTCCCCGGCTACCTCAAACCCCCCCAGAAGATAAGTGGAACCGGGCTCGACCTGCAGCTCCGGCGGCCTACCAGATCCAGGGTCACCTACTCCTGCCCTCTATCCAGATCACTGCCACTCCTTGTGCCAGCTGACTTAAGAGGTGAACCCCGCTGGTGTGGAGCAGAGGGTGAAGACTGCAGGACGCAGATAAGTATATGCGGCTCTCCTGCAGACCCCCCCCCCTCAGTCTCCCTGTGTGACACTTAGGGCCTGCCTGGGTAAGCGTTGTTGAGAGGGGGGAGGGATTCCTGTCTTGAGGCAGTGGCAACTTTGTCGTCTTCCGCTCGCAGCGGTATGCTGCCTGCGCCGCTCAGTTCTCCTCCGCTCGGACTGCAGACCCACTGGTGGACTCCATTTTCGGATGCGATAGTTTTTTCATACTTCCCACGTGCGCGCGGGTTTTCGCACGATTTGTGACGCGACTGGTGGGCGGAGCCTATTTCTTCAGCTCCGGCGCTTCCACTTTGCCTCAGCGCTTTTCCACTCGTGGCTGCTCCTCCAGCTCCTCACAGGTCGCGGTAGGACAGTTTTTTGTTAACCGTCTGCTTGCTGCAACGGTAGGAGACCCTGACCGTTCTATGATTGTCGCCATCATGCCAAAACCCGGGGCACCCCAAAAGTCTTCCAAGGCGGCTCCTCAGGCCCCATGAGGTCCTGTAAGGTCTGCTGCTTGCCACTATCGGTCACAGGTTCCTGTAGCTCTTGCCTTGCCTCGGGACAGGATCACCCTCTGTCACCGCCAGTTCTCTGAGAAGGTCTGGCAGACGTTCTTCTGTACCTCTTGCATGATGTTCTTTGTTTTGGTTTCACTTTGTCATCTCCTTTCCTTCTCCCAGCTGTCACCTACATACACTAATTGCCTCCCTTTATATTCCCTCCCATACTGCCTCACTTTGCGTTTTATAGTTCTTCCTGGATAGTTGTTCACTGCTGGATGCTGCTTCTCCTTATTCCTCAGATAAGTCTGTTTCCTTTATTTGTGTTTCTTTGCTGGCTTGATTGTAGGTGACCCTGACTCCGTCCGTATTAAGTGCAGGGAGCCGGTGGTCGTGTCCCCTCACTATTATAGGGTTTTCAGGTGTCACATAGTAAGGTACGGGGGCATGCAATCGTCTACCATAAAGACCTTTGCATGGGCATAGCAGTCAGGGTGAGCTTTTAGGGTTTTATAGGGGTCACTTTTATGCTCCTTAGTTTGGGATCAAGCCAGTCGGATGTTTATCCATAACTTCCAGCTATCTGCAACATCATCCGTGACACCCTCCTCCTCCTCTCCCTCAGACCAGTCCTTCTTCCGCCTCTTTGGAGCCTCTGCCATATCTAGGGCGGCTGCGGACTTAGCCCAAGTCTCGCGTGCCGCCGTGGCCTTTATGGAACGCATGGCGGCCACGGATCCTGTGGCTAGCACCGCTCCACCTCCCAGTGCTTCCCACAGAGGACGCTCGACTGTTAAGAGGCAGCGTGCGCAGCAGCATCCCTCCTCGGATGACTCTGCTTCCCCCCCACTCGCCTGGGGGCGCGTTCAGACTCTCCCCCTCCTCGCAGGGATCATAGGTCTGAAGGGGAACGATCCAGCTCGGACGAGGACACAGAGCTGGAACTATCGCCTAAGCTGTCCACCATGGTGGCAGACTTGGTCACGGCGGTCCGTGACACCTTTGATATCCAAGGGGATCCTCCTTCCACTAGTAGCCAGGAATTCCCCTTTTTCCATTCCAGGAAACCAGAGGCGGTTGCATTCCCCATCCATGGCGAATTCGCAAAGGTCCTTTCTAAGGCCTGGGACCGCCCTAATCAGCGTTTTTCTGCCACAAGACGCATGGATACTCTTTATCCATTTCCGGCAGAAAACGTGCAGCAGTGATCTTCCCCCCCCAAGGTCGACCCGCCGGTGGCCAGATTGGCTAAGAATATGGCCATACCGGTCTTGGACGGTTCCTCCCTACAGGACTCAGTTGACAGGCATTTGGATTCTCTTTCCAAAGCCATCTTCACTCTGGTGGGCACAGTTCTGCGACCCGCGTTCGCCTCGGCCTGGGTAGCCAGAGCGCTTTCGGTATGGTTGCAGCGCCACCATCAGGACCTCGCGGAGCAGGATGCCTCTGCGGACACCTTGAACTTTGTCCTTCAGATGTCTCAGGCGACGAAATTCCTCTGT
Organism: Bufo bufo; assembly: GCF_905171765.1. Classification (NCBI taxonomy): domain Eukaryota; kingdom Metazoa; phylum Chordata; class Amphibia; order Anura; family Bufonidae; genus Bufo; species Bufo bufo. The sequence continues at coordinate 788,810,749 of NC_053389.1, read as the reverse complement.
GAAGCTTCCTTGGATGTTAGCACTCTCTTTGCGCGTGTTTCGGCCCTATCGGTCACGCAGCGCAGGGAGGTCTGGCTGAAGGTTTGGGATGCTGACGCTTCCTCCAAGCGTTCCCTCACTAACCTCCCGTTCGCGGGTTCCAGGCTTTTTGGTGCTAAGCTGGACGAGATTATCTCTGACGCTACTGGAGGCAAGAGCACCCACCTGCCCCAATCTAGATCCAAGCGCACCTTCAGAGCTCCGTCCTCTGGTCCTAGGAACCAGTCCTTTTGTCGCTTCTCCTCCTCCAGGTCTGCGACGGCCCCCTCATCCGGTGGCTCTCAGGACTCCCGCAAGAAGCCTTCCTTTAAGCCCCAACGTTCCTGGCGCCCGCGGACACAGTTCCAGGGGAGTTCAGCCCGCCCCGCGGCTCCCAAGCAGTCCTCCGCCTGAAGGGGCGCCCCCACCTCTTGCGGTGGGGGGCCGACTGCTCTCCTTTCAGCAGGTTTGGAGAGCTCACATCCAGGACGCCTGGGCCCTGGAAATTGTAACCTCCGGTTACAAAATAGAATTTGTTTCCAGGCCTCCGGAACATTTCTTCCCTTCTCGTGTTCCGGGGGACCTGGCCCGGGCCTCTGACCTTTTACAAGCAAACTCTTCCCTTCTGGACCGGGGAGTGATTGCCACAGTCCCCCTAGTGGAACAAGGTGCAGGGTTCTACTCCAACCTATTCGTAGTGCCAAAGAAGGAGGGATCGGTGCGTCCGGTCCTAGACCTGAAGCTATTAAACAAGTCCCTCAGGGTGCGGAGGTTCCGGATGGAATCCCTCCGCTTCATTATTGCTTCTCTTCTTCCGGGGGAGTTCCTCGCGTCGGTGGACATCCGAGACGCCTATCTGCATGTCCCTATCGCAGAATCTCACTTTAGATTCCTGCGTTTCGCCATTGGTGGCCATCATTATCAGTTCGTTGCCCTTCCCTTTGGGATGGCGACAGCCCCTCGGGTATTCACAAAGATCTTGGCGCCGCCCATGGCGCTTCTCCGTACCAGAGGCATATCTCTGTTGCCCTACCTGGACGACATACTGATAAAGGCTCCTCTCTTCCCCAGGCCGAGGACAGCGTCCGAATCACTGTTCAGACTTTGGAACAGTTCGACTGGCTGATCAACTTCCCGAAGTCCTCTCTTCAACCTTCCCAGAGGGTGACCTTCCTGGGGATGATTATGAACACCACGGCAGCCTGGGTATTCCTTCCGGATTCCAAGTCCTCTCGGATACAGGAGTCAGTGTCTCGCCTTCTGCGCTCCCGGTGTCTCTCCATCCGTGAGTGCATGCAGGTTCTGGGGCTGATGGTGGCCTCCTTCGAGGCCGTCCCCTTTGCCCAGTTTCACACTCGGCCTCTGCAGCAGGCGATCCTGTCCTTCTGGGATCCGCCTGCCTGCTCGGGTTCGTGCAGAACTCCCGTGGTGGCTGTCCTCTCAGAACCTGACTTCAGGGAGGTCCTTCCTTCCAATCTCCTGGATGGTTGTCACCACCGACGCCAGTCTCCTGGGTTGGGGTGGCGTTCTCCGGGCGCGGACGGTTCAGGGGGTTTGGTCAGCGGTGGATGCCTGCCTTCCGATCAACATACTGGAGCTCAGAGCAATTTTCCTCTCCCTTTCTCATTGGACTCCTCTCCTAGCGGGTCACCCGGTAAGGGTCCAGTCGGACAATGCCACAGCCGTGGCTCACATCAGTCATCAGGGCGGGACCCGCAGCCGGATGGTGATGCAGGAGGTGGAAAGGCTCCTCCAGTGGGCGGAGGCTCACATTCCAGTACTGTCGGCAGTCTACATCCCAGGGGTCGACAACTGGACGGCAGACTTTCTCAGTCGCAATAAGGTGGATCCGGGAGAGTGGTCTCTGCATCCGGATGTATTCGAGGACGTCTGTCACCGTTGGGGCCGCCCGGACGTGGACTTGATGGCGTCCAGGCTCAACAACAAGGTTACCACGTTCCTGGCCCGAGCTCGGGATCCGGAGGCGTACGGGGTGGACAATCTGGTGGCTCCGTGGCAAGATTTCGCCCTCCTCTATGTCTTTCCACCACTGCCTCTACTCCCAAAGGTTCTCCGCAGGGTCGCGGCAGAAGGGATTCCGACCATCCTCATCGCCCCCGATTGGCCTCGCCGTGCCTGGTTCTCGAAGGTCACTCGGATGCTGGCAGACGTCCCGTGGCCTCTTCCTCTGAGGGACGACCTGCTGTCTCAAGGACCGCTCTTCCACCAGAATTTACGGTCGCTTCGTTTAACGGCGTGGTTGTTGAGACCGCCATCCTAAAGAAGAGGGGCTTCTCGGACTCCGTCGTAAAGACCATGATCAAAGCCAGGAAACCAGCTTCCTCCCAGATATACTATCGTACCTGGAAGGCCTTTCTTGCCTTTTGCGAGAAGCTAGGCGTTTTTCCCCTTCGTTTCTCTGTTCCGGTGGTCCTCTCCTTTCTCCAGTCGGGCCTTGAGATGGGAATGTCCCTGAGCTCCCTGAAGGGTCAGGTTTCGGCTCTAGCCATTTTCTTTCAGCAGTCCCTGGCTCTGCTCGGTCCTGTGAGGACCTTCCTGCAGGGGGTGGCGCATTCAGTTCCTCCGTATGTTTCGCCCCTGCCCCCCTGGGAAGTCAATCTGGTTCTGTCTTCCCTCCAGGCGGCTCCCTTTGATCCTTTGAGGGAGATTTCCCTGAGTCTTCTCACCTGGAAGGTGGTCTTTTTGGTGGCCATCACCTCTATCAGGAGGGTGTCGGAGCTGGCCGCTCTTTCCTCTAGGGAGCCCTTTTTGGTCTTCCACAGGGATAAGGTGGTGCTGCGCCTGGTCCCTTCTTTTTTGCCCAAGGTGGTCTCCGCCTTCCAGCTTAATGAGGACATAGTCCTGCCCTGTTTTTGCCCCTCCCCGGCGAACCCCAAGGAGCGCGCTCTCCATTCCCTAGACGTTGTCCGTGCTTTGCGGGTGTACCTTTCGGTTACTGCCCCCTTCCGCCGTTCGGACTCCCTTTTCGTGGTTCCCGAGGGGCCTCGCAAGGGTCTGGCAGCCTCGAAGGTCACTGTGGCTCGGTGGATTCGGTCGGCTATTGCCAAGGCCTATCGTTCCCGTGGCAGAGTTCCCCCAGTTGGGGTTACCGCACACTCCACCAGGGCAGTGGGGGCCTCCTGGGCTAGGCGTAATCGAGCCTCTGCATCGCAACTTTGTAAGGCAGCCACCTGGTCGTCCTTACATACCTTTACAAAGTTTTACCAACTGCACTCTTTGGCATCGGCTGATGCTGCCCTTGGGCGCAAGGTATTGCAAATAGTTACAGATGGTGTGAAACTATAATAGGGAGGAATTCCTGTGGGTGTATTGAAGTCCCAAAGTTCTATATATACAACAGCGTACCCGCAATGTCCTATAAATACACGAGGATGCTGATAGTATGGCCGAAACCACAATGCAAAATGTTAGTGCTGCACTGGATTCCGTAGCGTGCAAGAAACACAACTGGTACCGAATGTCAGCTGAATCCGAAGTATTCACTTCACAGTGCAATTGATTAACTTATAATTGCTTCACAGGTTCTGTAATGCTAACGAATGAGCGCGGTCTTATCCCTCTTCACTGCTCTCCGCAGCGTTGTATCCAGATCTGGCCTTTTTAGATCTGGCCTTTAGATCAGTATGTTAATATTTACTGCTATTCCCTTCCATATCCATCTCTCTATTGATGGGGGTTTTTAGAAAATATTTCTTAAGACACAGGCGTCTTATGAATTTTTCCACCCCAATGTATGTGGCGAACTTATCCAGGGAATTAGTAGGTGCAAACTTTAAACCTTTGTTTAGTAGCTGAATCTGGGTGTCTGTAAGTACAGTATCACTGATATTTATTACGTTGGTCGTCGGTTGTGTGGGTATCTGTAATTCCTTTTTACAGATACCCACACAGTCCGCAAATGGCATGAGAGCATTTGCAAAAATCTGGACTCATTAGAAAGAGAAATAATAGGAAAAAAGTCCAGGAAGTTACACTACATGGAGAGAAAAGAAGTCACTGAAGTTTATAATCAGAGGGAAGTCGAGCACGTCAATACACAGGGGATACAATATGACAATGTCAGTATCTCCAATAGATTTGAAACACTTATGACACCGCATTTTTTAGATTTTACCCCACCACATCACAAAGCACGAACGAGGAGTACACGTACCACGACAGGATATAAGGAAGCACAATCACAGAACACAGGGACAGGGTCACGACTACAATTTGAGGGAGCGTCCGAGGGAGTATGCACAGGACAGAGGGATTCACCAGGCACAGAGAAAGGAACACAGATATCACCAAAACACAGAACATCACTATACACCAATACCAATCAGGTTGAAACAACACGAGCACAACGGAAAATTCGGAGAGGACGACACGCACATAAAAAGGAATTACAGATACCCACAAAACCGACGACCAACGTAATAAATATCAGTGATACTGTACTTACAGACACCCAGATTCAGCTACTAAACAAAGGTTTAAAGTTTGCACCAACTAATTCCCTGGATAAGTTCACCACATACATTGGGGTGGAAAAATTCATAAGACGCCTGTGTCTTAAGAAATATTTTCTAAAAAAAAACATCAATAGAGAGATGGATATGGAAGGGAATAGCAGTAAATATCAACATACTGATCTAAAGGCCAGATCTAAAAAATTCCCGATACAGGAGATTAGCAATGAAATGGCCGCGTTCAAGAATAATGTAGAGCGAGACTTGAGAAGAATTAAAAGTCGGAGAATAAATACAAATTTAAATAAAGGGGAAATTAGGGCAATTAAATCACTGCAAGAGGCGAATGATATCACAATAAGGCCGGCTGATAAGGGTGGGGCGGTAGTAGTACTTAATACGGTAGACTACTTGAAAGAGTGCTATAGACAATTAGGGTCACAAGAGACCTATCAAAAATTAAAAGGAGACCCCATGGAGGAATATTACAAAATCCTAAAGAATTATTGTGAGAAGGGATTAAAAGTGGGTTTTCTCTCCAACCAGGAGGCTAGGTTTATTTTGGACACTGAGAAGAGGATCCCGATGTTCTATTGCATCCCCAAGATCCATAAAAATTTACAAACACCCCCAGGTCGCCCAATAGTGTCCGGGATTGAATCCATTTCATGTAATTTATCCAAGTACATTGATCAGTGGCTTCAACCCTATGTAAAGAGAGTGCCATCATATATTCGTGACACTACGGACATTATCAAAACACTGGAAATTATTGAATGGGTAGACGGATGGATCTTGGGGACGCTGGATGTCTGTCACGGAACCATGAACCAGACGTACAACAAGAGATAAGAGAAAATAAGAAGGCTTTATTGAAAATAAAGCTGTAAAGCAAAAGTCCAAACGGATGGTGAAACCGAGCAGAGTCTTTGCGAAGCCAGAGGTCAGGAACCAGAACGGTAGTCAGACGAAGCCAGGATCAGGAACCAGCAGGGTAGTCAGACGAAGCCAGGATCAGGAACCAGCAGGGTAGTCAGACGAAGCCAGGATCAGGAACCAGCAGGGTAGTCAGACGAAGCCAGGATCAGGAACCAGAAGCAGCAGCAGTCTTAGAAGCATGTGTACACAAGAGGACCAAGCAAGGAACTGAAGCCAGACCTCCTATATACACTGCTCAAAAAAATAAAGGGAACACTTAAACAACACAATGTAACTCCAAGTCAATCACACTTCTGTGAAATCAAACTGTCCACTTAGGAAGCAACACTGAGTGACAATCAATTTCACATGCTGTTGTGAAAATGGGATAGACAACAGGTGGAAATTATAGGCAATTAGCAAGACACCCCCAATAAAGGAGTGGTTCTGCAGGTGGTGACCACAGATCACTTCTCAGTTCCTATGCTTCCTGGCTGATGTTTTGGTCACTTTTGAATGCTGGCGGTGCTTTCACTCTAGTGGTAGCATGAGACGGAGTCTACAACCCACACAAGTGGCTCAGGTAGTGCAGCTTATCCAGGATGGCACATCAATGCGAGCTGTGGCAAGAAGGTTTGCTGTGTCTGTCAGCGTAGTGTCCAGAGCATGGAGGTGCTACCAGGAGACAGGCCAGTACATCAGGAGACGTGGAGGAGGCCGTAGGAGGGCAACAACCCAGCAGCAGGACCGCTACCTCCGCCTTTGTGCTAGGAGGTACAGGAGGAGCACTGCCAGAGCCCTGCAAAATGACCTCCAGCAGGCCACAAATGTGCATGTGTCTGCTCAAACGGTCAGAAACAGACTCCATGAGGGTGATATGAGGGCCCGACGTCCACAGGTGGGGGTTGTTATTACAGCCCGACACCGTGCAGGACGTTTGGCATTTGCCAGAGAACACCAAGATTGGCAAATTCGCCACTGGCGCCCTGTGCTCTTCACAGATGAAAGCAGGTTCACACTGAGCACATGTGACAGACGTGACGAGTCTGGAGACGCCATGGAGAACATTCTGCTGCCTGCAACATCCTCCAGCATGACCGGTTTGGCATTGGGTCAGTAATGGTGTGGGGTGGCATTTCTTTGGAGGGCCGCACAGCCCTCCATGTGCTCGCCAGATGTAGCCTGACTGCCATTAGGTACCGAGATGAGATCCTCAGACCCCTTGTGAGACCATATGCTTGTGCGGTTGGCCCTGGGTTCCTCCTAATGCAAGACAATGCTAGACCTCATGTGGCTGAAGTGTGTCAGCAGTTCCTGCAAGACGAAGGCATTGATGCCATGGTCTGGCCCACCCGTTCCCCAGACCTGAATCCAATTGAGCACATCTGGGACATCATGTCTCGCTCTATCCACCAACGCCACGTTGCACCACAGACTGTCCAGGAGTTGGCAGATGCTTTAGTCCAGGTCTGGGAGGAGATCCCTCAGGAGACCGTCCGCCACCTCATCAGGAGCATGCACAGGCGTTGTAGGGAGGTCATACAGGCACGTGGAGGCCACACACACTACTGAGCCTCATTTTGACTTGTTTTAAGGACATTACATCAAAGTTGGATCAGCCTGTAGTGTGTTTTTCCACTTTAATTTTGAGTGTGACTCCAAATCCAGACCTCCATGGGTTGAAAAATTTGATTTCCATTTTTAATTTTTGTGTGATTTTGTTGTCAGCACATTCAACTATGTAAAGAACAAAGTATTTCAGAAGAATATTTAATTAACTCAGATCTAGGATGTGTTATTTTTGTGTTCCCTTTATTTTTTTGAGCAGTGTATATGAGCTAGGCATCCAGCTCCTCCCAGTGGGAAGGAGGAGCCGCAGGGTGGAAGGCTACAAGAAACCCAGAAACCAAGATGGCCGCCAGCACATGTCAAACGAAGGAGAACAGCAAAAAGGTAAGACCATGACAATGTTGGATCCCTGTATACGGTGATTGACCACACCCAGGGTATACGAGCATTACATGAACAATTGTCAGGGGATGCTGGATTCTCTACTGAACAGTTAGAATTCCTATTGGAGGGAGTGGAATATATATTAACCCACAATTATTTTTCATTTGAGCGGGAGTTCTATGTGCAGCGTACTGGCACCGCCATGGGTACCATATTTCCCCCAGCTACGCCAATTTGTTCTTGGCCCAATGGGAAAAGGAAGTCATACAACCCAGGCTGGGGGTGAATTTGGTCCTATGGCGGCGCTACATAGACTATATTCTGTTTATCTGGCAAGATACCACTGAATCCCTAGATCTATTTTTGAACAGCATTAATATCAATGACAAGAACCTGATTTTCAGCCCGAATGTCAGCAGAGAAAGGGTTGAGTTTCTAGACCTAGAGATACAGGTGAAAGGGAACCAGTTGTATTGCAGCACGTTTTTCAAGCCAGTGGCTAAAAATAGCTTCATTAGGTTTGCTAGTTGCCATCTTCCACGGTGGCTGCTAAACGTGCCATCGAGTCAGTTCTGTAGATTAAGGCGCAACTGTACAGACGAGGGCAAATTTGATGAGGAAGCCACTGGCTTGAAACAACAATTATTGGAAAGGGACTACCAAGCTCATGTAATCGATAAATCATTGGAAAAGGTAAAGGAAATGGAGAGAGGAGACTTTTTCTTGGCGAGTCATCCCCAACCACGAGATGAGGCGCTGAGGATCATTCTCCCCTTTAATTCCCAATATAGGACAATGGAAAAGAGTATTCGGAAGCATTGGGGACTCCTATTGAATGATAAGGTGATAGGTCCGCTGTTAAGTGAAGCACCTAAGATCACGTACAGTATACACGGGCTAATAATTTAGCTGTAAAAATAGCTCCAACTGTCAAAGTGAGAAAAGAGAGCCAGAAAAAAGACAATTGGTTGGCAGTGAATGGATTTTTTAAATGTGGCAGATGTGCCAACTGTAGAATTACGAATTTTCTGAAAAAACAAAACAAAAGTAGTGTCTACAGTGAATTCCTTTAGTGTAGAGATACAAGAGTGCTTGACCTGCGACTCTACAGATGTGATATATTTGCTACAGTGCGACTGCAGAAAACAATATATAGGCAGGACAAAAAGAACGCTTAAAAAGAGAGTAGCGGAACATGTGGCAAATATCAAGAAAGGTCTAGAGACCCATTCACTATCCAAACACTTTAAAATCAAACATAATTGTGACCCAACTGGTCTGAAATTTACAGCCATTGAGAGGGTAAAAAAGGTGTGGAGAGGGGGAAACCATATTTCACATATGTAGAGGCAGGAATCCCGTAGAATTTTTGAATACGACACAATTATCCCCAGAGGCCTGAACGCCGAGATGGAGGTTTTTTGGTTCCTGTAAGGGGGTGCTGTCCATTGGGGATGGGACATCGCGGTTTGGCCGACTATCGGCATCGTGATCTCCCCTCCCTGACGGACAGCTCCCCTAGGCTGCAATATTACATTTCACCTCCTCTTTGTAATACTATATTACACTTTACCTCTTCTTTGAAAAACAACAATACAGCCTTTTGAGTTAAATAACATAAAAACATAAAAACAGAAGGTAGGTTTCTACTTTTGAGGACAAATTGGACGTTTTGAGGCAAAAACGCATGTATGACCTAATTCACACTTATGCATTTTTGATGCGTTTTTGATGCGGATTTTCTAAAAACGATTGCTAGACCTTGCAGTCTTCTCCCATATCTATTTTTAAGAATTTTTAAGTGTTTTTAACATGAGTATTTAAATGTATGGGGTTATTTATTGTCTTATCTTATAAGATACATGCATGACTACTGAAATCCAGTCCAGAGATTATCTAATGCACAAAATAATGTGGGATTGTGGGTAACGATATCCCATTTATAAGGAGTGAGGATCCGCTCACTCAGTTGGCCACTGAGGAAGGGGAGTTAGACCCTGAAACGCGTCTGGCATTACAGAGTGAGCGTGGGAATATCACAAACAAAGAAAAAGGAAGCCTGGAACTAAAGGAAATAAGAAATAAAGCAAGAAAACCTGCTTGAATCCAAAAGCTGGTAGAGCAGTCGCCAAACAGTGACGTCATCAAAACGTCTACCCGGTCCCCCGGACAACCAGGTCACGTGGGACGCCACGTACGGCCAGCACATCATGTGGGACGCTGTGAGTGCACGGCCGCCTGGATACAACGCTGCGGAGAGCAGTGAAGAGGGGTAAGACCGCGCTCATTCGTGAGCATTACAGAACCTGTGAAGCAATTATAAGTTAATCAATTGCACTGTGAAGTGAATACTTTGGATTCAGCTGACATTCGGTACCAGTTGTGTTTCTTGCACGCTACGGAATCCAGTGCAGCACTAACATTGTGCATTGTGGTTTCGGCCATACTATCAGCATCCACGTGTATTTATAGGACATTGCGGGCACGCTGTTGTATATATAGAACTTTGGGACTTCAATACACCCACAGGAATTCCTCCCTATTATAGTTTCACACCATCTGTAACTATTTGCATAGGTATATGTGTGTCTATATGTATGTTTTTATATATATTTTTTAGGGGTATGTTTTTAGACTAATAAAGTCCATTATTCTTCACCACCACTGTGTTTCCCTTCTGAGTGTGCCCCTTCATATTGCTTACACCTCCTCTTGATTTCTGAGGTCCTGAGGGTGGGACCTGAGGGTGAGCACCTTATCCATACGGTGAGGGGGTGAGCCGCTGTACTCTTATAAATCACACAATAGTGAGAGTACCTCTGGCACAGTTAAAACTATCTGTTTTATTATACTCACAGAAGTAAACAGGTTATTCAGCATATCAATATGATAGTATTCTTTCCGCACAGCATATTGATATGCTGAATAACCTGTTTACTTCTGTGAGTATAATAAACCAGAAAGTTTTAACTGTGCCAGAGGTACTCTCACTATTGTGTGATTTATGACATCTTGCAGAAAAGCCTAGATTTGCTGAGCTTCAATCTGGGTTGAAGCACACCACTATCCAACTGAAGGGTGTCTGTCTTGAGCCAGAGAAAGTGATTACCTGCATTCCTGGAAAAACGCCTTGTGTGAACAAGGAGCAGCGCGGTCCCACTATATTAACACTTTGCATTTGTGAAGAACCCACTTCATTTCGGGAGACCAGCAGCGCAAGTACCATTGAAACCTAGTGACTCATTTTATTTCATTTTATTGTCTGTCAGTGAGGCTGAGGCCTTTTTGGTGAAACAGCAGGTCTTTTTGGATAAAATGCGCAAAGATCTGGAAGAAATTAAAAGATCTAAATGGCACAGAGATCAGAATGATTATGTCTCTGGACACATTTATACATGGGAACAACCATGGAACATGGATAGAAATATGACGTCAAAATAGACACCCAGACGTAATAAAGAGATGAATAAATGGATGAAAAACGGAGACAAATGTTGACGGCAATGTAATCCCGCCAGGAACTTTTTTAGGAGAATACAATGCTATGGGAGACGCCCCACAAGAAGGGGAGGTCGACGACACAGAAGGTGTAGGAAAAACCAGAGTACAGAGATCAACGAGGACCAACACCTCCAGGTTGATGAATTCAACAAAGAAGAAATAGAGATGAACGTGGTGGTAAACATTTCTTCTCATATCTTGACTGAATATGAACTCAAGGTATTGAATAAAGGACTTTCCTTTTGTCCACAGGCTAAGCCTGATTGGTTTCAGTTGGAACTGGACTTGAACCGCCTCTTCAGGAATCTTAGACTGAGGGTGTAGTTCGACTCCAGTTCTTCTGAGACTCAGATTGCAAATTAAATGAATGCCTTGGAGAGTTTGTCCAGAAACCCCAATCTCACCATTAAACCCACCGACAAGGGGGGTGGGATCGTAGTTATGGACACCTCTCAATATGTAAAGGAGATCTACAGACAATTAAGAGAACCAGGCATTTATGGACAGCTAGGGAAAGACCCAAAGTTTGATATTGCCAGAAAAATTGAGGGACAATTAAACATAGCGGAGGAAAAAGGTATTATAAATAGACAACTTAAAGAATTCTTGATAGTGAAGTCTCCAGTTACCCCAACAATGTATGTATTACCCAAGATACACAAGAGGTTGACAGACCCTCCTGGACGGCCCATAATATCAGGCAGAAACTATATTTTTTCCAACATTAACATCTTTTTGGACAAAATACTGAGAGAATATGCCACGGGTGCCAAATCCTACATCAGGGATACTGGTGACTTCATTAATAAATTAAGGGCGGTACAGATCCCTAAAGGGGCGATTTTAGCATCTTTTGACATTGTATCATTGTATATTTCAATCAATCATGCAAAGGGCCTATTGGCAGTGGAGGATATGCTACAAGATTCTGAGTATCCTGTTCCAACTCGCCAATTTATTATGACTTTATTAGAATTGTCACTTAGGAACAATTATTTTGTGTTCCAGGGACAGTTCTATCTGCAGTTGGTGGGCGCGGCGATGGCGTCCAATGCCGCGCCCACTTATGCAAATATATTTGTGCGGTCATTTGAGGAACGTCTTGTCTATGTATCTCCCCACTTCAATCATGTTTTGACGTGGTGGAGATACATAGACGACATTTTCCTCATATGGACAGGCACCATGGATGCACTGATGGAGTTTCATGTATTTTTGAACTCCATTGACAAGGAGATCCAATTTACATTAACGGTATCAGAAAATAGGGTACAGTTCCTAGATACTCAGGTATACATAAAGAAGGAGCAAATACATACGGATTTGAATATTAAACAAACTGACAAAAATACATTGCTGCATTTCACTAGTGGACATCCTAGAAGGATGGTAAATTCTCTACCATTCAGTCAAATGCTGAGAGTGAGAAGAATAGTAGACAAGGAGGATCATATGAACCAGGCTCTACAAAATATGGAGCAGTCCTTTGTAGACAGAGGCTATCCTAGAAATCTGGCGCATAGACATGCAGATAGAGCAAGAAAAATGTCAAGACAGGAACTGTTAATTACAAAACAGAAACAAGAAAGTGAAAGGTTACCGTTTGTATCATCTTACAATGAGTTGAGCCCTAGCAGTGAACGAATAGTGAGAAAACATTGGGGGATACTCAGGAGTGGCCATCCTACAATAACGGCCTTCAGAGATCCCCCTGTGTTGGCATATAAAAGAGCAGGGAATATCAGAGACAAAATAGTGCATTCAAGGTTGCCAGAAAAAGGCCAGTTAAGACAAACATTTCATAAAACGAAGCGTACAGGGAGTTTCCCGTGTTTGGGATGTGTGAACTGTATACTTATGTACAAGGGATCAGTATTTACACATCCCGACACAGGAGAAGCTTTTGACATCAAACATTATCTCACATGTGATTCATCATGGGTAATATATGTACTGTGGTGTCCATGCAAAATGCTTTACGTAGGGGAGACTACGTGTGACCTGAAAACTAGGTGTCACGGCGGACAGGATACAAGATACACAGAATATCAACAAACAAGTGTCTAGCCAAGAAGCTGGGGATAAAGGTCACCTCCTGACAATCCCTACCAGCTCTCCCTAGACTTCTAAGCCCACGTTCAGACTCTGAAGGTGGGAATAAACGTGTCCCCGTGCCTAGGCTGAATATTCCCTAAAATCCCTCAGATGGTGAATGGGGGAAAGAGGCAGCCTGCTCCCTCAGACCTGGAGGGGACCGGCGTCTCTCTAACAGCCTAGACTGACAACCACAAGAAAACAAAATCAACTTATCTTTTCCTGAGCAGGAACAGAAAATCCTTCCTTCCTTCTTTCCTTTCTTCCTTCCTCTGAGCCAGACAGAAGCTATAACCCGCACAGGACACTGGGAGTGGGCGTAATTTAAACTCTAACCAACGACCCCACCCAGTGCACCTGAAGGGAGGCGGCTATAGCTCAACTCCAAAACAAAAACAAAAGGCTACACACAAGCTGCTAACCTGTCAGACCTCCGCACATAGCCTGAGCAGGGCATGACAGTACCCCCCCTTCTACGGGTGACCTCCGGACACCCCGGCCCAACTTTATCCGGGTTGGATCTGTGAAAAGCCTTCACCAGTCGGCTTGCACTAACATCCACAGCCGGAACCCACATCCTCTCCTCAGGGCCGTATACCCTCCAGTGTACCAAGTACTGAAGGGAACCCCGAAGAACTCTGGAGATCTCGAACTCTAAATTTCCATCAACCAGAACAGGACTTGTGGAACACATCATGGATCCTCCAAGTCTGCGGAAGATCTAGATGAAACGCTACTGGATTGACCACCGCAATATTTTCTAAGGTCCAATAAATCTTGGACCCAGTTTCCAAGATGGTACTCTCAGTTTAATATTTTTAGTAGATAACCACACCAGATCACCCACACACAGGTCCGGACCAATCATACGTCTCTTGTCAGACATTCGCTTATACCTCTCACCCATCTTCTCCAAATTCCCTTGGATCCTCCGCCAGATAGAAGACAAGGCAGAAGAAAATCTCTCCTCCTCTGGCATCCCAGAGGAACTAGTCCCAGAAAAGGTACCAAATTGAGGATGAAAGCCGTATGCGCCAAAAAATGGCAACTTACCCGTGGACTCCTGCCTACGGTTATTCAAAGCAAACTCTGCTAGGGACAAGAATGAGGACCAGTCCTCCTGATTCTCAGCCACAAAGCACCTCAAGTAGGTCTCCAGGTTTTGATTAGTACGTTCTGTCTGCCCATTCAACTGCGGATGAAAAGCTGAAGAGAACGAAAGTTGAATGCCAAGCCGAGAGCAGAACGCCCTCCAAAACCTGGAGACAAACTGCGTGCCCCTATCAGAAACCACATCCGAGGGAATGCCATGCAATTTCACGATATTATCAACAAAAATCTGAGCAAAAGTCTTGGCATTGGGAAGACTGGCTAACGATACAAAGTGAACCATTTTACTAAAACGGTCAACAACCACCAAAATTACTGTTTCCCCGGAGGAACTCGGCAAATCCGTAATAAAGTCCATAGACAAGTGTGTCCAAGGACGAGACGGAATAGACAAAGGAAGAAGTGAACCAGCAGGGAGAGTATGAGCAACCTTTGACCGTGCACAGGTTTCACAAGCTGCTACATAATCCTCAACACTCTTACGTAACCCGGGCCACCAGAACCTCCGGGACACAAGATCAAAGGTGGACTTACCACCAGGATGTCCAGCAAGGACAGTATCGTGATGTTCCTTGAATACCTTGTATCGCAGTCCATCAGGAACAAACAACCTCCCTGGGGGACAAGAACCAGGAGCCCCCTCCTGGGCTCCCAACACCTCCATCTCCAATTCGGGGTACAGAGCGGAGACCACCACCCCATCAGCCAACATCGGAGCAGGATCCTCCGAATCACATCCCCCAGGAAAACTGCGAGACAACGCATCTGCCTTGACGTTTTTAACCCCCGGGCGAAAAGTAACCACAAAATTGAACCTGGTAAAGAACAGTGACCATCTGGCCTGTCTAGGATTCAGACGCTTGGCAGATTGCAGGTAAGCCAAATTCTTATGATCCGTATATACTGTAACGGGATGAGACTCCCCCTCCAACCAGTGACGCCATTCCTCAAAGGCCTATTTGATGGCCAGCTATTCCCTATCTCCTACATCATAATTCCTCTCGGCGACCGAGAGCTTCTTGGAAAAAAAAAAGCACAAGGAACCCATTTGCCAGGAGATGAACCCTGCGACAGCACTGCACCAACCCCCACTTCTGATGCATCAACCTCCACCACGAATGGCTGAGACACATCAGGCTGCACCAGAATGGGAGCAGACGCAAAACATTCCTTAATAGCCGAAAAGGCCTGCAATGCCTCATCTGACCAGACAGAGATGTCGGCGCCCTTCATAGTCATATCGGTCAGAGGTTTTACAATGGTAGAATAGTTCAAGATAAATTTTCTATAATAATTAGTAAACCCCAAAAACCGCATCAAAGCTTTTTGATTCTCTGGTCGGTCCCATTCCAGAACCGCCCGGACCTTTTCGGGGTCCATACAAAAACCAGAGTCAGAAAGCAGATATCCCAGAAACGGAAGCTCCTGCACAGAAAACACACATTTCTCCAATTTGGAATATAATTTATTCTCCCGAAGGATCGTCAAAACCTGTCTCACGTGATCCTGATGGGTCATCAGATCAGGAGAGTAAATGTCATATATAGCGAGAGATATTGAGGGCACCGTCCTCCCACCTGAGATATCAAGGAACACAGCTCTGGCCTTCTCCAACCATCCAAGAAAACGGGGTGCGATAATAAAGCAGGATACAATAAAAGCAAGATTGAAAAGATGTATCGCACTCACCATTCGTGTTCACGCTTCTTTATTAGTAGTGGCAGAGTTACATTCAGGGGCAGACTCACATGGAGTATCAGTTAACAGCGACGGCCGTTTCGCGGTGCGACCACTTCCTCCGGCTGTTTGATCCACTCTGGGAATCGTGTGTGCGCTGACCTATAGCGTCATAAGGGGGAGGGTTCAACCGACCCATCACTCACAACCCCTGACGTCAAGCCAGCAGCGCACACCTGAAACACAGGCGCATCGATACATTGGTGCAAAATTTAAAAACAAAGATGACAAAGGTAAAACACAAGTTACAACAGTTGCAAAGAATTACAAAAAAGGTGACACAAAGTTAATATAGATACCAGAAATGACATCTAAGCCCTCTGGAGGTGAGCTTAGTAGAAAAATACAAAAATACAAAAAGTATATATATATATGTATGTACATAGCTACTATTTCCCTATAGTCGATAATACATTTGAAAAACAGAGATACATAGCACCCTATTCAATGAATGCTGATAAATCATTGCGTTCATTAAGAGCTAAACACCCTGTAGCATCTGTTTTAATAATAAACCGGGCTTCCTTCTGGAGCAGTGTGCGGTGTCTATCACCCCCCTGAGACAGTGGGGGAACATGTTCCAAACCCGCAAATCGCAGGGCGTTTGCATCTCCTCCATGTTGGCGCACATTTAGGGACATCTTGGTGCGAAGCCGCTACAGTGAGCGGAAACCGCGCGATTGGTTGTCACTCGGTAAGCCGGTTGGCAACTATCGATGCGGTGACTGCTCCCAGTGCAGATATATGTTTCAAGGCCGCCATTTTTTCCTTGGAGGTTTTGAACATTGTGTGCATCAATTTATCAATTGTAGAACAACGTATGTAGTTTATGCATTGATCTGCGTGTGTGGATCCTTCTATGTAGGAAAGACCAAAAGATCCTTAATGGAGCGGGTAGAGAACACCGTAACTCAATAAAAACAGGCAAGGGACGCACTCGCCTAATCGAACACATACGGTGCCAACATGGAGGAGATGCAAACGCCCTGCGATTTGCGGGTTTGGAACATGTTCCCCCACTGTCTCAGGGGGGTGATAGACACCGCACACTGCTCCAGAAGGAAGCCCGGTTTATTATTAAAACAGATGCTACAGGGTGTTTAGGGCTTAATGAACGCAATGATTTATCAGCATTCATTGAATAGGATGCTATGTATCTCTGTTTTTTCAAATGTATTATCGACTATAGGGAAATAGCAGCTATGTACATACATATATATATACTTTTTGTATTTTTGTATTTTTCTACTCAGCTCACCTCCAGAGGGCTTAGGCCTCTTTCACACTTGCGTTGTCCGGATCCGGCGTGTACTCCACTTGCCGGAATTACACGCCGGATCCGGAAAAACGCAAGTGTACTGAAAGCATTTGAAGACGGAACCGTCTTCCAAATGCGTTCAGTGTTACTATGGCACCCAGGACGCTATTAAAGTCCTGGTTGCCATAGTAGGAGCGGGGAGCGGGGGAGCAGTATACTTACAGTCCGTGCGGCTCCCGGGGCGCTCCAGAGTGACGTCAGAGCGCCCCATGCGCATGGATGACGTGATCCATGTGATCACATGATCCATGCGCTTGGGGCGCCCTGACGTCACTCTGGAGCGCCCCGGGAGCCGCACGGACTGTAAGTATACTGCTCCCCCGCTCCCCGCTACACTTTACCATGGCTGCCAGGACTTTAGCGTCCTGGCAGCCATGGTAACCACTCTGAAAAAGCTAAATGTTGGCTCCGGCAATGCGCCGAAACGACGTTTAGCTTAAGGCCGGATCCGGATCAATGCCTTTCAATGGGCATTAATTCCGGATCCGGCCTTGCGGCAAGTGTTCCGGGATTTTTGGCCGGAGCAAAAAGCGCAGCATGCTGCGGTATTTTCTCCGGCCAAAAAACGTTCCGTTCCGGAACTGAAGACATCCTGATTAGAGTTGAGCGAACACCTGGATGTTCGGGTTCGACGAGTTCGGCCGAACTTTCGAAAAATGTTCGGGTTCGGGATCCGAACTCGACCCGAACTTCATCCCGAACCCGAACCCCATAGAAGTCAATGGGGACCCGAACTTTTGGGCACTAAAAAGGCTGTAAAACACACCCGGAAAGGGCTAGAGGGCTGCAAAAGGCAGCAAAATGTAGTTAAATCCCCTGCAAACAAATGTAGATAGGGAAATGATGAGTTAACATAAAATAAATAAAAATTAAACAATATTAATTGGAGTGAGGTCCCATAGCACAGAATCAGGCTTCAAGTCACCCACCAATGGAGAAGGTCACTTACTATTATTTTGACCACAGCACCCAGACAAAGGAGAGAGGTCCCACAGCAGAGAACCAGGCATCATATCACCCACCACAGGAGTAGGCCACCATTTAGTTACTTTGACCCCTACACCCAGACGGAGGAGAGAGGTTACACAGCAGAGAATCAGGCATTTAGATCACCCACCACAGGAGTAGGCCACCATTGAATCAGACCCCGGCAACCATGTCAGATGGCACAAGCATAAGCTTTATATCAATCAGCACAGGAGAAGGCGACTTTGACAGACTTTGACCCCTACACCCGGACGGAGGAGAGAGGTTTCAAAGCAGAGAATCAGGCATTTAGATCACCCACCACAGGAGTAGGCCCCAATTTAATGGGACCCCGGCAACCATGTCAGATGGCACAACCATCAGCTTCATATCAATCAGCACAGGAGAAGGCGACTTTGAAAGACTTTGACCCCTACACCCAGACGGAGGAGAGAGGTTTCACAGCAGAGAATCAGGCATTTAGATCACCCACCACAGGAGTAGGCCCCCATTGAATCAGACCCTGGCAACCATGTCAGATGGCACAACCATCAGCTTTATATCAATCAGCACAGGAGAAGGCGACTTTGAAAGACTTTGACCCCTACACCCAGATGGAGGAGAGAGGTTTCACAGCAGAGAATCAGGCATCATATCAACCACCACAGGAGAAGCCACCATTTAGTTACTTTGACCCCTGCACCCAGGAAGAGGAGAGAGGCACCACAGCACATATTCTGGCATCATATCAGCCACCACAGGAGAAGCCACCATTGAGTTACTTTGACCCCCGCACCCAGGAAGAGGAGAGAGGCACCACAGCACATATTCTGGCATCATATCAGCCACCACAGGAGAAGCCACCATTGAGTTACTTTGACCCCCGCACCCAGGAAGAGGAGAGAGGCACCACAGCACATATTCTGGCATCATATCAGCCACCACAGGAGAAGCCACCATTTAGTTACTTTGATCCCTTCACCCAAACAGAGGAGAGAGGTTCCACATCAGAGAATCAGGCATCATATCAACCACCACAGGAGTAGGCCACAATTTAGTTTATTTGACCCCTGCACCCAGGAAGAGGAGAGAGGCCCCACAGCACATATTCTGGCATCATATCACACACCACAGGAGAAGGCCTCTTTCAGTGATTTAGGCCTTTGGACCCAGACAGAGGAGAGAGGTCAGAGATTAGCTTCATATCCCCCAGCACAGCAGAAGACCGCTTTATTTGACTTAGGCCTCAGCACCCAGACAGAAGACAGAGGTAGCATGGCAGAGGTTATGGCTTCATGTCACCCGTTAGTTTAACCGGCCACTTTCATCTGGTTAGGCCCCGGCGCCCAGACAGAGAAGAGTTTCATTCAACTGTGGGTTTCATAAAATTTGTATCAAATAAAGAAGTGGCCCGTAGCACAACAAGACATGTTTTAGGCAGTTAATAAGGACTACTCTGCACAAGGGAGGGACAGGTCCTGTGGGATCCATGCCTGGTTCATCTTTATGAAGGTCAGCTTGTCCACGTTGGCTGTGGACAGGCGGCTGCGCTTGTCAGTAATGACGCCCCCTGCCGTGCTGAATACGCGTTCAGATAAAACGCTGGCCGCCGGGCAGGAAAGCACCTCCAAGGCATAACATGCTAACTCTGGCCACGTGGACAATTTCGAAACCCAGTAGTTGAATGGGGCCGAACCATCCGTCAGGATGTGGAGGGGTGTGCAGACATACTGTTCAACCTTGTTAGTGAAATGCTGCCTCCTGCTAACACGTTCCGTATCAGGTGTCGGTGCAGATAGCTGTGGCGTGGAGACAAAACTTTTCCACATTTCTGCCATGCTAACCCTGCCCTCAGATGAGCTGGCCGTGACACAGCTGCGTTGGCGACCTCTTGCCACTCCTCTGCCTTCACCTTCCACCTGTTCCCCTGTGACATGTGGGAATGCTCTCAAGAGCGCCTCTATCAGCGTGCGCTTGTACTCGCGCATCTTACGGTCGCGCTCCAGTTCAGGAATTAAAGTGGGCACATTGTCTTTATACCGGGGATCCAGCAGGGTGGCCACCCAGTAGTCTGCACACGTTAAAACGTGGGCAACTCTGCTGTCGTTGCGCAGGCATTGGAGCATATATTCGCTCATGTGGGCCAGGCTACCCATGGGTAAGGACAAGCTGTCCTCTGTGGGAGGCGTATCGTCATCGTCCACCGTATCCCCCCAGCCACGCACCAGTGATGGGCCTGGGCTGCCACCCCGCTGTGAACTTGCGTCATCCTCGTCCCCCTCCACCTCCTCCTCCTCATCCTCCTCGTCCTCCAGTACAGTGCCTTGGCTGGCGACTTGTGAACCTGTCCTCTGCTGCTTAAACAACCCTCCCTCTGAGCCACTTCGAACAGACTGGCCCGAAAGTGTTAGAAACGAGCCCTCATCCTCCTCCTCCTCCTCCACCTGGGCCACCTCCTCTAACATCATTGCCCTAAGTGTTTTCTCAAGGAGACATAGAAGTGGTATTGTAACGCTGATAACAGTGTCATCGCCACTGGCCATGTTGGTGGAGTACTCGAAACAGCGCAGCAGGGCACACAGGTCTCGCATGGAGGCCCAATCATTGGTGGTGAAGTGGTGCTGTTCGGCAGTACGACTGACGCGAGCGTGCTGCAGCTGAAACTCCACTATGGCCTGCTGCTGCTCGCACAGTCTCTCCAGCATGTGCAAGGTGGAGTTCCACCGGGTGGGCACGTCGCATATGAGGCGGTGAGCGGGAAGGCCGAAGTTCCGCTGTAGCGCAGACAGGCGAGCAGCGGCAGGATGTGAACGGTGGAAGCGCGCACAGACGGCCCGCACTTTATGCAGCAGCTCTGACATGTTGGGGTAGTGGTGAATGAACCTCTGCACCACCAAGTTCAGCACATGCGCCAGGCAAGGGATGTGCGTCAAACCGGCTAGTCCCAGAGCTGCCACGAGATTTCACCCATTATCGCATACCACCAGGCCTGGCTTGAGGCCCACCGGCAGAAACCACTCGTCGGTCTGTTGTTCAATACCCCGCCACAACTCCTTTGCGCTGTGGGGCCTGTCCCCCAAACATATGAGTTTCAGAATGGCCTGCTGACGTTTACCCCGGGCTGTGCTGAAGTTGGTGGTGAAGGTGTGTGGCTGACCGGATGAGCTGGTGGAAGCAGTGGAGGAGGAAGCCGAGTAGGAGGAGGAGGCTACAGGAGGCAGAGAATGATGCCCTGCGATCCTAGGGGGCGGAAGGACGTGCGCCAAGGAACTGTCCGCCGGGGGCCCAGCCGCCACTACATTCATCCAGTGTGCAGTTAGTGAGATATAGCGTCCCTGGCCGTGCTTACTGGTCCACGTATCTGTGGTTAGGTGGACCTTGCCACAAATGGCGTTGCGCAGTGCACACTTGATTTTATCGGACACTTGCATGTGCAGGGAAGGCACGGCTGTCTTGGAGAAGTAGTGGCGGCTGGGAACCACATACTGCGGGACAGCCATGGCCATCAGCTGTTTGAAGCTGTCTGTGTCCACCAGCCGGAATGACAGCATTTCAAAGGCCAGCAGTTTAGAAATGCTGGCGTTCAGGCCAAGGGCTCGAGGGTGACTCGGGGGGAATTTGCGCTTCCTCTCTAAGGTTTGAGATATTGAGAGCTGAACGCTGCTGTGTGATATAGTGGAGACGCTAGTTGACGGTGGCGGTGGTGGTGGTGTCGGTGGCACATCCTCTGTTTGCTGCTCGGCAGGTGGCAACATTCCTCTCGAGGCGGAAGCCGAGGCAGCAGCGGTAGAGGGAGCAGGGGGAGCCTCAGCGAGTGCCTGGTTTTTAAGGTGTGTACCCCACTGCAGTTCATGCTTTGCATGTAGATGCCTGGTCATGCAGGTTGTGCTGAGGTTCAGAACGTTAATGCCTCGCCTCAGGCTCTGATGGCAGAGCGTGCAAGTCACTCGGGTCTTGTCGGTAGGACATTGTTTAAAGAAGTGCCATGCCAGGGAACTCTTTGAAGCTGCCTTTGTGGGGCTGGGTCCCTGTTGGCGATGTCCAGTAGCAGGCGAACTCTGGGGGCGGCGGCTCGTCTGCTTTGGCCCCCTGCTCCCTCTTTGGCTTCGCTGTTGTCTCGGTCTCACCACTACCTCTTCCTCTGAACTGTGAAAGTCATCGCCACGACCTTCAGTCCATGTGGGGTCTAAGACCTCATCGTCCTCTGCATCGTCTTCCACCCAGTCTCCCTCCCTGACCTCCTCCTGTTCAGTCTGCACACTGCAAAAAGACGCGGCAGTGGGCACCTGTGTTTCGTCATCATCAGAGAGTCGGTGACTCTGCTGTGGTGGTATTCCCATGTCCTCTTCATCTGGAGACATAAGTGGTTGTGCGTCAGTGCATGGTATGTCTTCCTCCACTGGGGAAGGGCTAGGTGGACGCCCCTGGGAAACCCTGGAAGCAGAGTCTTCAAACAGAAGAAGAGACTGCTGCATAACTTGTGGCTCAGACCGTTTCCCTGATATGCTTGGGGGTGATGTGACAGACTGATGGGCTTGGTTTTCAGGTGCCACCTGTGCGCTTTTCGCAGAAGACTGGGTGGAAGACCATGTGGTGAACGTGCTGGAAGCACTGTCGGCCACCCAATCGATTAATGCCTGTACCTGCTCAGGCCTTACCATCCTAAGAGCGGCATTGGGCCCCACGAGATATTGCGGTACATTCTGCCGGCTAGTTGAGGGAGTTCGTTCCCTACTGTGTGCGCCTGGGGCCGAACGGCCACGTCCTCTACCAGCAACAGAGGCTCCACGGACACCACCACGCCCGCGTCCTCGTCCCTTAATAGTATTTTTCTTCATTGTTGCGATTCAACTCGCACCACAATGAAATATATTATTTTTTATAAGCAAAATCCCCTCAATGGAATACTTTCAGTCTTTTGACTGTATGGATTACAGATGGAATGACTGTTATATGTGAGTACCGCTTTCTTTGACAGATTCTAGTATGGGTACATATATGTTTTCCCAACCCCAGCACATTAGTTTGCTAATTCCAGATGTATGAAACGCAGGCCTAAGGCTGCGTTCACACGGGCGAGATTTCCGCGCGGGTGCAATGCGGTAGGTGAACGCATTGCACCCGCACTGAATCTGGACCCATTCATTTCAATGGGGCTGTTCAGATGAGCGATGATTTTCACGCATCACTTATGCGTTGCGTGAAAATCGCAGCATGCTCTATATTCTGCGTTTTTCACGCAACGCAGGCCCCATAGAAGTGAATGGGGTTGCGTGAAAATCGCATGCATCCGCAAGCAAGTGCGGATGCGGTGCGATTTTCACGCACGGTTGCTAGGTGACTGTCTATACACTGTATTATTTTCCCTTATAACATGGTTATAAGGGAAAATAATAGCATTCTGATGACAGAATGCATAGTAGGTGATCAGTTGAGGGTTAAAAAAAATAAAAAAATTAACTCACCTTCTCCGTTTGTTCGCGTAGTTCTCCCGGTCTTCAGTTCTTTAAAAAGATGAACTATGGGCTAAAGGACCTTTGATGACGTCAGATCACATGCTCCAATCACATGGTCCATCACCGTGGTGATGGACCCTGTGATTGGAGCATGTGATCTGACGTCATCAAAGGTCCTTTAGCCCATAGTTCATCTTTTTAAAGAACTGAAGACCGGGAGAACTACGCGAACAAACGGAGAAGGTGAGTTAATTTTTTTATTTTTTTTAACCCTCAACTGATCACCTACTATGCATTCTGTCATCAGAATGCTATTATTTTCCCTTATAACCATGTTATAAGGGAAAATAATTACATCTACACAACACCGAACCCAAACCTGAACTTCTGTGAAGAAGTTCGGGTCTGGGTACCACAGTCTGTTTTTTATCACGCGCGTGCAAAACACATTGCACCCGCGCGATAAAAACTGAACATCGGAACGCAATCGCAGTCAAAACTGACTGCAATTGCATTCCTACTCGCGCGGGTTTGCCGCAACACACCGGGACGCATCCGGAACTAATCCGGACACGCTCGTGTGAACCCAGCCTAACTGTATCTAGTATATTGAACGCCAGATAAACTAACTTGGCCTTTTTTAAATAAAAAAAATCCCCTCACTGGAATACTTTCAGTCTTTTGACTGTATGGATTACAGATGGAATGACTGTTATATGTGAGTACCGCTTTCTTTGACAGATTCTAGTATGGGTACATATATGTTTTCCCAACCCCAGCACATTAGTTTGCTAATTCCAGATGTATGAAACGCAGGCCTAACTGTATCTAGTATATTGAACGCCAGATAAACTAACTTGGCCTTTTTTAAATAAAAAAAATTCCCTCACTGGAATACTTTCAGTCTTTTGACTGTATGGATTACAGATGGAATGACTGTTATATGTGAGTACCGCTTTCTTTGACAGATTCTAGTATGGGTACATATATGTTTTCCCAACCCCAGCACATTAGTTTGCTAATTCCAGATGTATGAAACGCAGGCCTAACTGTATCTAGTATATTGAACGCCAGATAAACTAACTTGGCCTTTTTTAAATAAAAAAAATCCCCTCACTGGAATACTTTCAGTCTTTTGACTGTATGGATTACAGATGGAATGACTGTTATATGTGAGTACCGCTTTCTTTGACAGATTCTAGTATGGGTACATATATGTTTTCCCAACCCCAGCACATTAGTTTGCTAATTCCAGATGTATGAAACGCAGGCCTAACTGTATCTAGTATATTGAACGCCAGATAAACTAACTTGGCCTTTTTTAAATAAAAAAAATCCCCTCACTGGAATACTTTCAGTCTTTTGACTGTATGGATTACAGATGGAATGACTGTTATATGTGAGTACCGCTTTCTTTGACAGATTCTAGTATGGGTACATATATGTTTTCCCAACCCCAGCACATTAGTTTGCTAATTCCAGATGTATGAAACGCAGGCCTAACTGTATCTAGTATATTGAACGCCAGATAAACTAACTTGGCCTTTTTTAAATAAAAAAAATTCCCTCACTGGAATACTTTATGGCTTTTCACTGTATGGATTACAGGTGGACTGGTATTAGTAGGGGTGACACAAGCACACCCAAGTCCCTGATGTAGGATTTCTATGGCACAGACCACTATTACAAGTGATTAATGGACGTTGGGAGAGATTGTGCTGCAGCACTAGTCCCAAGATGGCCGCCGCCTATCAGCCCAGTAACATGTGCCACAAAATGGTCTGCACAACCTTTAAAAAAAATAGCCTTGGACTGTGCTGCTAAATCGCTATTGGTCTGAATCCCAGGTGTAGATGTCTGACTTGTTTGGAGCTTTGGAATGCACACTGTGGCAGCTTCTGCTGCAGCACTACAAGTCGCAAAATGGCGGCCGGCGGTCAGCCCAGGTACATGTGGATGGAAAAATCACTCTGGCCACTCTAAAAATAGCCAATCCCTATCAAAAAAGCAGCTCAGCTGCAGTTGTTCAGATGAATCACAGGTGGAGGAGAGAAATTTGCTTCCAGTTATTCAATTATCCCTGCCTATTCTCGCCCTAGCATCAGCTGCGTCTATCCCTGTTCTATTCACATCGGGAGTGAGCACGTCCCGACGTGCGCACAAGCTTATAAAGAGGCTGAGTCACATGCTGCACTTGGCCAATCACAGCCTTGCCAATAGTAGGCATGGCTGCGATGGCATCTTAGGGCAAGTAGTATGATGCATGTTGATTGGCTGCTTTGCAGCCTTTCAAAATGCGCCAAAATACATGCCGAACGACGAACCCGAACCCGAACTTTTACGAAAAAGTTCGGGTTCGGGTCCGTGTCACGAACACCCCAAAATTCGGTACGGACCCGAACTATGCTCGAACTGTTCGCTCAACACTAATCCTGATGCATCCTGAACGGATTTCTCTCCATTCAGAATGCATTAGGATAATCCTGATCAGGATTCTTCCGGCATAGAGCCCCGACGACGGAACTCTATGCCAGAAGACAAGAACGCAAGTGTGAAAGAGCCCTTAGATGTCATTTCTGGTATCTATATTAACTTTGTGTCACCTTTTTTGTAATTCTTTGCAACTGCAACTTGTGTTTTACCTTTGTCATCTTTGTTTTTAAATTTTGCACCAATGTATCGATGCGCCTGTGTTTCAGGTGTGCGCTGCTGGCTTGACGTCAGGGGTTGTGAGTGATGGGTCGGTTGAACCCTCCCCCTTATGATGCTATAGGTCAGTGCACACACGATTCCCAGAGTGGATCAAACAGCCGGAGGAAGCGGTCGCACCGCGAAACGGCCGTCGCTGTTAACTGATACTCCATGTGAGTCTGCCCCTGAATGTAACTCTGCCACTACTAATAAAGAAGCGTGAACACGAATGGTGAGTGCGATACATCTTTTCAATCTTGCTTTTATTAAATTAGAATGTCATCCAAGTAAACTACCACGAACCTCCCCACAAAATGATGGAAAATGTCATTGACGAATCGCTGAAACACCGCTGGCGCGTTAGTTAACCCAAAAGGCATACCCAGATTCTCGATATGACCCTCGTGCGTTTTGAAGGCCGTTTTCCACTCATCCCCTTCCTTGATTCTGATCAGATTGTAGGCCCCTCTTAAATCCAACTTGGAGAACACCTTGGCTCCAACAATCTGATCAAAAAGATCGGAGATCAAAGGAAGGGGATACGGATCACGGACCGTAATACGGTTCAATTCCCGGAAATCCAAACAAGGTCTCAGCGATTCATCCTTTTTCTTTACAAAGAATAAGCCCACTGCCACCGGAGACTTAGATGGCCTAATATGACCTTTTGCCAAACTCTCGGCAATATACTTCCGCATGACCTCTCTTTCAGGTTGAGAAAGATTGTAAAGCCGAGACTTTGGCAACTTAGCCCCTGGGATGAGATTAACTGGACAATCATAGTCACGATGAGGGGGCAATTCCTGAGCCCCCCCCTCCGAAAAGACCTCCGCAAAATCTGAGAGATACTGAGGTAAGGCCGTAGTAGACACACCAGAGATAGATGTGCCAAGACAAAATTCACTCCAACCAATGATCTGTCTTGCTTGCCAATCTATTATTGGGTTATGTTTTGTCAACCATGGTAACCCTAAGACTATAGGAGCGGGCAAATCCTTCATGACAAAACAAGACATGATCTCAACATGTGAATCACCCACCGTTAACAGAATACCATGAGCAATATGAGTGAGACTCCTTTGAGAAAGAGGGGAAGAATCATTTGCAAAAAGCGGAATCTCTCTTTCTAAAGTGCAAGTACTTAGACCCATATTTTGAAGAAAAAGAAAATCAATAAGGTTTACCCCAGCACCACAGTCAATGAATACTTCAACAAAAAAAATTCTTGAATCTAGCGCCACCATAGCTGGAAGGAGAAAACGAGTATTACAGGGAGCTTGCATACCTGCTTGCTCCACCACTCCATTCACACTACCAAGAGTCAGGGATGTTTCTTATTTTTCTTTAAGTAAACCTCTTTGTGATTCTTTCTCATCAACATGCGGTTTAACAAAAGGACAAGCAAAAATAAAATGACCACTTTTTCCACAGTAATAACATAGTTTATGCAACCTCCTAAAGTTCCTATTATCAGAACGGAAAGATACCTGACCCAGCTGCATGGGTTCCTCCCCTACCCCAGAGTTACATGTCATATCACCCTGGGGAGCAGGTGAGACGAAACCACTCACAGAAGGGATCCCTTGCGCTGAGGGAACCTTACACCTCTCTCTAATACGTCTATCTAACCGTACTGCCAAAGACATAGCATTCTCCAATGTATCCGGGTACTCATGAAAAGCAAGGGCCTCTTTCAATCTCTCAGATAACCCCTGAAAAAACTGACTACGTAATGCGGGGTCATTCCACTCTGACTCGGTAGCCCATCTCCTAAACTCAACGCAGTAAGCCTCTGCAGTATATTCACCTTGTAATAAATTACGCAATTTAGATTCCACCATCGAGACCCGATCTGGATCATCATAAATAAATCCCAAGGCTTTAAAAAATTCTTCCACCGACCGGAGGGCCAGAGAACCGGACGGCAGAGAAAAGGCCCAGGATTGCGTGTGCCCTTTAAGCAGGGAAATGATTATCCCTACCCTCTGACTCTCATCACCAGACGAAGATGGACGCAGCCGAAAATACAACTTACATGACTCTTTAAAGTGGATAAATTCATCATCCACACCCCCTGCAAATCTATGAGGGAGAGCAACTTTGGGCTCCCCATAAATTTGACTTCCTCCTATAGCACCTGATGCCAGAGCATTCTGACACTGTGTGACCAAATTACGCAGATCCGCAACCTCTAGGGATAATCCCTGCATGCGATCAACTAGCGCATCAATTGACTCCATCTCAAAACAGCTGAGAACTGGCAGTCAAAGTATTGGCGGGTTAAAATGTCACGGCGGACAGGATACAAGAAACACAGAATGTCAACAAACAAGTGTCTAGGCAAGAAGCTAGGGATAAAGGTCACCTCCTGACAAATCGCTACCAGCTCTCCCTAGACTTCTATGCCCACATTCAGACCCTGAAGGTGGGAATGAGCGTGTCCTCGTGCCTGGGCTGAAGATTCCCTAAAATCCCTAAGATGGTGAATGGGAGAAAGAGGCAGCCTGCTCCCTCAGACCTGGAGGGGGCAGGTGTCTCTCTAACAGCCTAGACAGACAGCCACAAGAAAAACAAAACCAACTTATCTTTCTGAGCAGGAACAGCAAATCCTTCCTTCCTTCCTCTGAGCCAGACAAAAGCTATAACCCGCACAGGACACTGGGAGTGGGCTAAATTTAAACTCAAACCAACGACCCCTACACGCATGCTGCTAACCTGGCAGACCTCCGCACATAGCCTGAGCAGGGCATGACACTTGCTTCACTAATAGTGACAGCTCTTTGGATCTCATCTTGAGAGTTGACAGCAACAGATTCCAAATGCAAATAGCACACTTGAAATGAACTCTGGACCTTTTATCTGCTCATTGTAATTGGGATAATGAGGGAATAACACACACCTGGCCATGGAACAGCTGAGAAGCCAATTGTCCCATTATTTTTGGTTCCTTAACAAGTGGGAGGCACATATGCAAACTGTAATTCCTACACCGTTCACCTAATTTGGATGTAAATACACTCAGATTAAAGCTGACAGTCTGCAGTTAAAGCACATCTTGTTCGTTTCATTTCAAATCCATTGTGGTGGTGTATAGAGCCAAAAATTTTAGAATTGTGTCGATGTCCCAATATTTATGGACCTGGCTGTAGCTTAACTATACTATCTGTGACGTTCTGCGCTTCGATTGGACAGTGCTACAGCCAGGGAGAAGGAACGCCCACAGAGAAAAGCTGATGTCTCCTCCCTGGTGTTCCGATGCTGTTACTTAGCATACAGCGCGGGAGAATGTAACGGGGGCCACAGCACCGCAATGGAGCATTGACAGAAATAATACTAAGTGCAGGGAGATCCCCCATGTATGCCCTACATATCCTGCTACTTAGTTAATAAGTATGGACCCATGAATGCGGCAGCGGCACTTGTGTTCTCCCTCTTGCCCAGGGTCCAATCAATATTAAAGACGGCCCTGCTCTCTTCAACTATGAGGCAACACACACACGCACTCTGTCTCACCAGCCTATGGATGGATTGCAGCAGGTATTTAAAGGCCCTTCCTACTAAAGGAAGATGCCTGAGCAACCTCATGGTTTTAGCTTGTCTCTCTTGTCTGCTTCGCTGTGTACCGGACCTTGATTATTGAACTCCTTCACTTTGCCTGTTTGTCGCCTGCCTCTGACCTCAGACTTCGTTTATGAACTTTGTCTGTTTGCCACCTGCCCTGACCTCATTTATGGACTTTGTTTGTTTACCTCCTGCTCTGACCTCGGACTTCGCTTACTGACTCCGATTGATTGCCGTCTGTCCAGACCCGGAACCTCCTGACCATGCAAGTCCCTTCGGGGCTTGCACCGAGTACTCTGACCACCTGGTCAGCTGCCACTGACTCGGGGACTGCTCTGGAGTAGCCCCTGGCAACTACCCTAATGGCCCAAGCCTATCCTCACCATCAGAGGCTCTAGTGAAGACCAGTTAGTGGCTTAGTTATGCCCCTCCAGAGTATACCCAGTAAGTGGCGCAGTGGGTCCACACCCGCTTGCCTACCAGTGACATACTAAAGCAGAGCATGATCACCTACCTTCAGAAACAGGGCCGCAGGGCAGTATTCCAACATGATAACGACCTCAAACACACTTCTAAGAGGACCACTGCCTTCCTAAAGAAACTGAGGGTAAAGGTGCTGGACTGGCCAAGTATTTCTCCAGACCTAAACCCTATTGATCATCTGTGGGGCATCCTCAAACGGAAGGTGGAGGAGCGCAAGGTCTCATTATGGAGTGGAAGGGGATTCCGGTGGCAACCTGTGAAGCTCTAGTGAACTGCACGCCCAAGAGAGTTAAGGCAGTGCTGGAAAATTATGGTGGCCACACAAAATATTGACACTTTGGGCACAATTTGCCCATTTTCCCTTAGGGATGTACTTAATTTTGTTGCCAGCGGTTTAGACCTGGCTGTGTGTTGAGTTATTTTGAGGGCACAGCAAAGTTACAGTTATACAAGCCGTACACTGACTACTTTATATTGAATCATATTGTCAGATCTTCAGTGTGGTCCCAAGAAAAGATAGAATAAAATATTTACAAAAGTGTGAGGGGTGAAGTCAAAAGGGGCATAGATGCTGGTGATGAGAACATAGGCCTACCACTTTACAAATCACTATGCAGTACCCGAGACCTGGGGGTATCTTCAAAGGTTTTATTGTATATTGTAATGTGATGTTATGTCATGTATTGGAAATTTATTTCAGCAAAGCAGGAATGGTTGGCAATGGTTGACAGGAACAGGGCTAACCATCCTGTTCCTCCCCACTTAGTAGGGGTGGTAAGAGTGATCAGCGAAATGACAGCGTGACAGACCCTGCTGCAGGTGAGGGACTACGGCTCAGACACCTAAACCACCTCCAGGCTAGATAAAAGTCAAGCCTGAATCCCACAGTGGACACCTACAGTATATCCACAAGCACCTGCAATTACCAACCTATTGCCATCCAACTAGCCACCATACCTCCTCATCTGGTGCCAGAAACTGTACTATGTATTTAATACTGCTGTCTGTGACACAAGATATATTTTGCACTAGTAAACAGAGATTTTTATACGTTTACCTGTGGCATGATTCTTCAAACTACCTTTCCACTGCACCGATCCACATGGAGCAATGGCCGAAACAAGCACACAGTGGCGCAACACCTCACCAGGGTCACTACCACTCCTATCCTCTGCAGCGGCTCCTCAGGAGGACACGCCAAAGTTATGTAGAGGTGCATCCCGCCTAAAATATTAATAATAATCTTTATTTACATAGCACCAACATGTTCCACAGCGCTGTACAATCAGGGGGTTCATGTACAAACAAAATCATACATTGCATAGCAACAAACAGGTCAACAATTAAAACTGGTGTCAATGCCGATAAATGTACCAGGCCTGCTGTGTGCTTCTTTTTATTGCCGCTTCTGAAATAAAAAATTAAAATAATAGGCATCACCACGTCCCAAAACATCTGCACTATTAAAATCTAAAAATATTTGCTGTATAGCAAATGAAGAAAAAAATAAAAATAAAATATTTTTGTCACTTCACCTCCCTAAGGAAATTGAATAAAAAGTAATCAAAAAGTTGTACAGACTCCAAAATGATATCAATAAAGTACAGATCGCCCTGCAAAAAAAGAAAAACATAATTTTTTCCAAAGTTTTTTATTTTTCTAGTTAAAACACAAGAAAAACTATACAAATGTGGTATCGTAATCATACTGACCTAGAGAATGAAGGGAACAGGTCAGTTTTACCACATAGGGAACACCACACAACACAAAACCCATAAAACTGTGGCGGAATTGCATTTTTTTCCAATTCCACCCCATTTGGAAATTTGTTTCCAACTTCCCACAACATTGTATGCAACAGTAAATGGCGTCATTAGAAAGCACAACTTGTCCAGGAAGAAAAGTTTATTTTTTTTATGGCGTTCACTATGCAGTAAAATTGACCTGTTATCTTCATTCACAACGAAACCACACTTGTATAGTTTTTCTTGCCTTTTAATACAATTTTTTTTTGAAAACCTTGAAAAAAATTCATTTGTTTTTCATCACCATATTCTGACCCCTATAACTTTTTTGTAGTTATGCATACAGAGCTGTGTTGGGGCTCATTTTTTGCGGAGTGATCTGTACTTTTCAGTGATACAATTTTGGAGTGTGTGTGTCTTTTTGGTCACTTTTTATAATAATTTTTTGTGGGACAAGAAATGACAAGAAATGTATTTTATTTTCTATACGCTGTTCACTGTATGGGATTAATATTGTTATATTTTACGTTTTGGTATGGACATTTTCGCATGCGGCGTTGCCCATGATGTATATTTTTTTTATTAGTTAAGTATTTTTATTATAATTTTGGGGAAAGGGGGATGATTTGAACTTTTATCACTTTTATTTTTTTTAAAACTTTTTTTTGCTTTTTTTTAAGTCACTGTTGGTAACTATAACTGGCAATCATTAGATTATATAGCCATTATTGAACACTTAATTTTTAATATAAGGCCTCTTGCACACAAACGTTTTACGGAAATACGGAAACGGAATGCATACGGAGTAGTTTCCATTGTTTTTGCGGACCCATTGAAGTGAATGGTTCCGCATACGGACCGCAAACGGAATCTGCAAAAACGGAACGGAAACGGAAATAATAAATGTTCGTGTGCAAGAGGCCTACCAAGTTCCCCGAGCACTTTAAAGGAGCAGGAGCACGTGGCTCCTGCTTCCGGACTGCTCAGATGCCGTGGTCACATTTGTATGTATGCGATCAGCCTCATGGGATATATTATAGATGCAAAAATACTGTAGTCAGTGCAGAAGGGACTGTTCCCCAACCAGGTTTTCCAAGGGGCTTTCCAAGACTTTTTAACTGATGACCTATCCTCTATTAACCACGTTCCAATATTATAGCGTATGAGCAGTACAAGCGAGAGTCTTCTGCCGTGGCTTAAAGAGTCACTGTACTTTCACACAATTATTTTAATTTAATAGAGAATGGTGTAACTACCAAATTTCTAAATCACTTCATTAAAAAAATCTGCCTCCATCCACCTGAAAAAAAAATGTAAAATCATGGCCACTAGGGGTCCCACTTCACTTAATTTGCAGTCCACTGCCAGTTGTCAGGCAAGATCTATCCTTAGTAACACAGACACAAAAGACGGCAGAGAGGAAATGGGGGCGCGTCAGAGCTAAAATCAAACAGTGGGAAGTTAGGGAAAAGACGTCACAGCAATACAGTGCTGGCGGATTCCACAGAAGGAAGACACTCCCTGCTTCTGAGTGAAACGAATCTAGCTGTGCAGCTGAAAAGGGAATAATATGGCTGAAAAATACTTTCGGGAAGACCAAAAAACAAAGACGTTTTTATTTTTAAAAACTCAGGTACGCTTTAACCACTTGCCGCTAAGCTAACGCCGAAAGGCGTCATCTCTGCGGCTCCCCCAGGCTATGCTAACGCCGATTGGCGTCATCTCGCGTGAGCCGAGATTTCCTGTGAACGCGCGCACACAGGCGCGCGCGCTCACAGGAACGGAAGGGAAGAGAGTGGATCTCCAGCCTGCCAGCGGCGATCGTTCGCTGGCAGGCTGGAGATGTGATTTTTTTTAACCCCTAACAGGTATATTAGACGCTGTTTTGATAACAGCGTCTAATATACCTGCTACCTGGTCCTCTGGTGGTCCCCTTTGTTTGGATCGACCACCAGAGGACACAGGTAGCTCAGTAATATGTTGCACCAAGCACCACCACACTACACCCCCCCCCTGTCACTTATTAACCCCTTATTCACCCTTGATCACCCCTGATCACCCCATATAAACTCCCTGATCACCCCCCTGTCATTGATCACCCCCCTGTCATTGATTACCCCCCTGTCATTGATCACCCCCCTGTAAAGCTCCATTCAGATGTCCGCATGATTTTTACGGATCCACTGATAGATGGATCGGATCCGCAAAACGCATACGGACGTCTGAATGGAGCCTTACAGGGGCGTGATCAATGACTGTGGTGATCACCCCATATAGACTCCCTGATCACCCCCCTGTCATTGATTACCCCCCTGTCATTGATCACCCCCCTGTAATACTCCATTCAGATGTCCGCATGATTTTTACGGATCCACTGATAGATGGATTGGATCCGCAAAACGCATATGGACGTCTGAATGGAGCCTTACAGGGGGGGTGATCAATGACTGTGGTGATCACCCCATATAGACTCCCTGATCACCCCCTGTCATTGATTACCCCCCTGTCATTGATCACCCCCCTGTAAAGCCCCATTCAGATGTCCGCATGATTTTTACGGATCCACTGATAGATGGATCGGATCCGCAAAACGCATACGGACGTCTGAATGGAGCCTTACAGGGGCGTGATCAATGACTGTGGTGATCACCCCATATAGACTCCCTGATCACCCCCCTGTCATTGATTACCCCCCTGTCATTGATCACCCCCCTGTAAAGCTCCATTCAGATGTCCGCATGATTTTTACGGATCCACTGATAGATGGATCGGATCCGCAAAACGCATACGGACGTCTGAATGGAGCCTTACAGGGGCGTGATCAATGACTGTGGTGATCACCCCATATAGACTCCCTGATCACCCCCCTGTCATTGATCACCCCCCTGTCATTGATCACCCCCCTGTCATTGATCACCCCCCCTGTCATTGATCACCCCCCTGTCATTGATCACCCCCCTGTAAGGCTCCATTCAGACATTTTTTTGGCCCAAGTTAGCGGAAATTTTTTTTTTTTTTCTTACAAAGTCTCATATTCCACTAACTTGTGTCAAAAAATAAAATCTCACATGAACTGACCATACCCCTCACGGAATCCAAATGCGTAAATTTTTTTAGACATTTAGATTCCAGACTTCTTCTCACGCTTTAGGGCCCCTAGAATGCCAGGGCAGTATAAATACCCCACATGTGACCTGTGAAATCCGAAAGGTGCTCTTTGGAATATGGGCCCCTTTGCCCACCTAGGCTGCAAAAAAGTGTCACACATGTGGTATCTCCGTATTCAGGAGAAGTTGGGGAATGTGTTTTGGGGTGTCATTTTACATATACCCATGCTGGGTGAGAGAAATATCTTGGCAAAAGACAACTTTTCCCATTTTTTTATACAAAGTTGGCATTTGACCAAGATATTTATCTCACCCAGCATGGGTATATGTAAAATGACACCCCAAAACACATTCCCCAACTTCTCCTGAATACGGAGATACCACATGTGTGACACTTTTTTGCAGCCTAGGTGGGCAAAGGGGCCCAAATTCCAAAGAGCACCTTTCGGATTTCACCGGCCATTTATTACAGAATTTGATTTCAAACTCCTTACCACACATTTGGGCCCCTAGAATGCCAGGGCAGTATAACTACCCCACAAGTGACCCCATTTTGGAAGGAAGACACCCAAAGGTATTCGCTGATGGGCATAGTGAGTTCATGGAAGTTTTTATTTTTTGTCACAAGTTAGTGGAATATGAGACTTTGTAAGAAAAAAAAAAAAAAAATCATCATTTTCCGCTAACTTGTGACAAAAAATAAAAAGTTCTATGAACTCACTATGCCCATCAGCGAATACCTTAGGGTGTCTACTTTCCGAAATGGGGTCATTTGTGGGGTGTTTGTACTGTCTGGCCATTGTAGAACCTCAGGAAACATGACAGGTGCTCAGAAAGTCAGAGCTGCTTCAAAAAGCGGAAATTCACATTTTTGTACCATAGTTTGTAAACGCTATAACTTTTACCCAAACCATTTTTTTTTTTTTACCCAAACTTTTTTTTTATCAAAGACATGTAGAACAATAAATTTAGAGCAAAATTTATATATGGATGTCGTTTTTTTTGCTAAATTTTACAACTGAAAGTGAAAAATGTCATTTTTTTGCAAAAAAATCGTTAAATTTCGATTAATAACAAAAAAAGTAAAAATGGCAGCAGCAATGAAATACCACCAAATGAAAGCTCTATTAGTGAGAAGAAAAGGAGGTAAAATTCATTTGGGTGGTAAGTTGCATGACCGAGCAATAAACCGCTCAAGTTGTGGAGTGCCGATTTGTAAAAAAGGGCCTGGTCTTTAGGGGGGTATAAACCTGTGGTCCTTAAGTGGTTAATATTTCATTGTTGATTATCTATGTTCCTCATAATAAAATTTCATAAGAATATTTTGTAGATGATAAAAGTCCAGTATGCCTCTTTCTTGCATACTTTATTTCTCTGGTCTCCACCGCAGTATGGTCTGTGCACTTTTTCAATGCCAAAAAACCTGCAGAGAACCGACTGCCTGCGTGTTTCTGTACAAAATGTTGTGATGTAGCCAGGGGCGGATTGGCCATAGACCTTACAGGGAAATTTCCCGGCGGGCCAATGCCCAGGGTGGCCGCCTGAGTCCTCCTCACCGCAGGCCAGTGAAAGTTTTTGGGGATATATGTTGTGCTGCTGGCAGTATTTTGTGATAGACTGTGGTATTTGGCTCTGTTAGGGTGGTATAATGTGCCACAATATGGTATTGCTGGCCTTGCCTTCCATCAGTTTGGACTCGACTACAAAATGGGGCCACTTTTAGTATTTTTTCCAGGACTACTTTAAGTTCCCAGTCCCCCCTGGATGCAGCAAACATGCTATGGGATTCCAGATTCAACATATCCCAAATATGTTTTTGTATACATTACTGTCTAGTTGTGCATCGCATATTTTGCAACTTGTACACGTGCAACAAGCCCCTGAGGAGCCGGAGCAGAGGCACTGTTGCTCCCCATGGCCAGTGCAGTGAAAAAAGGATGTACCTTTTCTTCCCCTGTGTTAGGGCTCCTGTCTGATGGTAGTTTGGGGTGCCCTTGGTGTCAACATTTGCAGAGCGTGTAGGGTGTGCCATGGTCGGCGTATGGTGTAGGAGCCAGTAACCAGGCCAGATTTAACATAATAAACTGTAGTGCAAAATGAGGGTTGTAGTACTTCCAACAGTCTCAGAACATGGTTCCAACAATGGACATTGCAAATCTTCTCTAGATGGTTTTGTATGGGTATAGGCCAAGTTCCTCTGCAGAATCAGGGAAATGTCCGACCAGGTTGTATCTAAGTGTGGATGAGGTCTTAGCAGTAGTCCCCTCACAGCAGTAATGTCGTTAGCTTTTGATAGCAGTGTACCTTACTGACTCTGCCTTCTTGGCCGTTACACATTCTGGAACTTCATTTCACTTTCCCTCTCCAGGAGTATTTCACCATAAAGCTGGTTCTCTCTTGGTAGACCATGCAGAGATGTTCAGTCTCTGGAGCTTGAGGTCTAGTACTGAGGAGTGGAGCACATGGACTTTTCCTCCTCTCTCCTTTAATCAATCAGTGCATAACCTATTTAAGCCATGACATCAGCCTCTCACTTGTACTGGTCATTTTACTCACCCAAAACTCGTAAGAGTCTTTTTGCCCTATAGCAGCTTTTAAAGGAATATAACAAACAGATTGGATTCTAGTAACGAGCGCCGGATAATGACTTGTTTTTTGCATTATTGCTGCAAATGGAGCCGATACGGAATCATTTTTCTCTAGATCACCTCCGGGATATGCAGAGGTGTGCAAGTGCGGGAGCCAACCTCATTTATTTTTCCTGTATATTCCCCTCAGCCATTGTCAGGAAAATACCATAAGCATGTTATACATCTATGTGCAGTGAGCTCCCCCTAGTGGTGGCTGTAAGCAGCCAATGATTATATCATTTAAAAGGGTTGTCCAGAGTCTTTCTGGAAATGCTGAGAGCGCTACAAAATTATTTAAAAAAAGACAATACTCATTTAACCCTAAAGATTTTATCCACTTGACAACCCCTGAAGGATATTTGGAGACCTCAAACCATTTCACAACCCTAGATCACCAGGGCAGTGCCCATTTACCTCTTTACCGTCCTAGACCACCACAGTTTAAACCACTGTTACTTGATGACTGGACCCCGCACAGATAAGGTTGGGGGGTTGCACTAGGTTTGGTTTTCTATGAACACCCCTATCTCGGGAACTTGCTGGATCGTATGAATGCACTTCCTCGGTGTGACCGGTGTATGAGGAGTGCATCCGGCAGCCCGTGTTTAGAGGCCACGTGTAGTGCAGCGGTCTGTAATTATAGCTGAGCGCTGTGATTAAAGACCTTCAGCAAAAAAAAAAAATTGTTGCTGTGCTGTGGATCCCTGGGGATCTGACATGTTCGAAGCAAAGCACAGAGTCCTGAGCTCATCCTGGAGCTGCTGCTACAGCCAGACACATAGAGAAGGTTGCTTACTCAATACCCAACGATACTACATGATGTATGTCATAGACGTCTGAAAGGTGCATGGAAAGATCACTGCGGTGGAAGGTAAGGGATCACTTATCAAGTATAAGACACCAGTGATTCTGGAGGAAAGTAGGTGGATCTTGTCTACTAATCCCTGACTCACAGGTGCTCTACTAAAACTACAACTCCCAATGTGTGATGGGAGTTGAAATTTTGCAAGCGTTGGAGAGCCACTGTTTAGGGAACCTTGCCATTGGTTCAATATCATCTTTATTCTTTCCATGATTTTTTTTTTATTGATTCTTTAGTAAATTGTAATAAAGACACATCAAAACAGTGTGTCTGTGCATTTTTTTTTTCACAGAATGTCAGAGAGAAAGGGTACATGCTCCAGGCGCAGCTGGGCTAAGAACATAGTTGAGTACATCTTAATCTGACTTAATGTTTTAAAGCCAGCAACACAGTACTACAGACAAAAGAACGCATCCATAGAATAATGTGCTTCATTATGAACAAAATAGCTGAATTATCAGAGGATTAGCAGATGGCTAACAATACAAGAGGGGGGGGGGAGAAGGAGGGGGGGTGGATTACATATTTATGAAGAGGTTCTATCCTGAAATCTCCTCCAGGGAGACCAGACTTTATGGAAAAGCTCATTCATCCTATTAATCTTGCTAGACATTTCTTCGAATGTACATATTTGATTGACTTTCACCAGCCACTCCTCATATGTTGATGGGGATTGGCTGAGCCAGTGCAGGGGTATCAGAGCCTTAGCGGCTGCCAGTAGATGAGTGATTAGGTTATGTTTAGACGGTCTATAACTCGGGCTGCTTCTAGCTAATAAGACTTGATCTATCTCCAGAGTGAAGTTAGAGTCACAGACAGACTGGATCACTGTTTCAATTTTGTTCCAGTACGTGGCGACAAGAGGGCAGGTGAACCATATATGAGATAGAGAGCCTACATAGGTCTGGCATCTCCAACACCTTCTGTCAGGTGAGAGGTTATGTGCGTGTAAGAATTCTGGCGTTCTATACCATCGAGTTAACAGCTTGTAATGGCATTCCTGAAGTCTGACACATGGGGAGAAGCCATGGGATGAGATGAGAATTGCTCGTACCTCTTCACCTGTCAGAGAGATGTCCAGTTCCTTCTCCCATGAGGTAATAAAAGCTGGTTTCGGTGCCGTGGTGGGAGATATAATCAGAGAATATAGCTTTCTTACTTTCCTCCACTGTGTGGACAAGGTGGAGAAGGCTGTTTCAAAGGGGGTTAGTTGTCTCCTAAGCGAAAAAGTGTTAATAAACCTTTCAGTGATTTTTTGGAAGTGTGTCAAATGTAAATGGGTGAAGGAGGCATAGTGAGCAAGAGATAAAACTGTTTCAGATGATGGGACTTTACCAGAGCTAAGCAGTTCTATTATAGGGATATGATCGAGAGACTGTCCCAGAGTTCCAGATATGGTGAGTCAAGTCTAGTCAGGACTCTGGGGATTAAGTTTGACGGAAGGAGAGGGGATGGGGTGGGAGCCAGCTTATCCCTCTGATTTAACCGTACTAGGCACGTTCCCTTTAATAAGGGGTCAAAACCAGGGCTCCAAACCAGGCCCGCCTTGGGTTCTCAAAGGGTTTTCGACAGGTCAGAACCTAGGGACTGTTGAGCTACTTCTTCTAAATCCAGCTGCTTGCTGGGTTTAAGGAGTTCTATCCATCTGTTGAGGTGGGTGGCTTTATAGTATGAGAGAATGTCTGGTAGACCCATTCCACCATGTTCCCTCTTCTTAACAAGCAAGGTGTAGGGTAGCCTGGGTCTGCGCCCCTTCCATAGGAATATGGTAAGAAGCACCCTGATAGAGCTGAAGAAGGTCGCAGGTAGGTAGATGGGTATCATTGCCAAAGTGTATAATATCTTAGGGGTTATGTATGTTTTTAGTAAGTTCTTACGCCCCATCCATGAGATGTAAGGGAAGTCATAGCTTTGTAAAATACTTTTTAGCTCAGTTATGAGAGGGATGTAGTTGA
Source organism: Bufo bufo (assembly GCF_905171765.1). Taxonomy (NCBI): domain Eukaryota; kingdom Metazoa; phylum Chordata; class Amphibia; order Anura; family Bufonidae; genus Bufo; species Bufo bufo. The sequence goes on along the minus strand of NC_053389.1, from coordinate 788,770,172 downwards.
GTTTGTAAAGGTTTGTTAGGTCACTTGGCAGCTGAATTCCTAGGTATTTGAGTGCAGTTGATGTCCAAGGGTAGGTGGAGTGTTGTTTAGCTACAGCCACATCTTTAGCTGGTATTGAGATATTAAGCACTTCAGATTTAGTTACATTCACTTTGAAATTGGACAAACTACCGAAGTCCTCTAGCAGGGTTGTGAGTAGTGGAAGGACACTCAGCGGGTTGGAGAGCAGAAACCGTAAATCGTCTGCGAAGGCGACACATTTTAAGTGTGAGCGCCCTATTTTTAAGCCTACTAGAGATGGATTCTGTCAAATGCTTTGTATTAACGTCTCTACTACTAGGATAAACAAGGAAGGGGAAAGCGGGCAGCCCTGCCTTGTTCCATTTCTTAATTTGAAGGCAGGGGAAAGTGTGCCATTTATTTTAATTCTAACATATGGGTGTGAGTAGAGGGTAAAAATGGCTGAGATCAATTCTGGGGGAAAGTGAAATTTGTGAAGGGCGGCCTCCATGCAAGCCCAGCTGACTCTATCAAATGCTTTTTCAGCATCGATTCCCAGTAAGGCCAGTGTTTTTTTTATATTTGTGAGCCATATGTATGATATGGAGTAATTTGCATGAATTATCTCTCCCCTCCTTGTGCTTGACAAAGCCTACTTGGTCTTTTCCTATGAAGCGTGGGAGTAGCAAGTTGATGCGCATGGCTAGTATTTTGGCCCAAATCTTCAGGTCCAGATTGAGGAGAGAGATGGGGCGGTAGTTGCTACAACATTGTGGATTTTTCCCTCTTTGTGTATAAGTGTGATGTGAGCCTCTTGAGCTTGCGCGTAGAAGGTTCCTCCAGATATTAAGTGGTTACATAGGGCTACTAGATGTGGTAGTAGAGTGTCTTCAAATTTTTTGTAAAAAAGAAGGGGAAGTCCATCGGGGCCCGGGCTCTTCCCAGGGGGAAAGCTGCGGAGTACCCTTCGTGCTTCATCTTCGGTCACTGGGGAGATCAGGGAGGCCGCCTCTTCTTGGGCTACTGTGGGGAGCTGTAGTGAAGCTAAGAAGGAGAAGTGATACTGTGCAGTGTCCATATATACAGAATAAGAACAGATACTGAGAATTACACCCAGTATATAGGTGAAGAGAAGTGGTACTGTGCAGTGTCCATATATACAGATTAAGGGCAGATACTGAGTATTACACCCAGTATACAGGACAGGAGAAGTGGTACTGTGCAGTGTCTACGTATACAGAATAAGAGCACATATTGAGAATTACACCCAGTACACAGTAAAAGGAGGATCTACTAAATATTGATTTCATTTCTTTTTTGTGGTGCCCAAATTTATGCACCTGCCTAATTTTGTTTAAACAATTATAGCACACTTTCTGTAAATCCAATAAACTTCATTTCACTTCTCAAATATCACTGTGTGTGTCTCCTATATGATATATTTAACTGACATTTTTTATCGTAACAACCAACGATTTATACAGGAAAATCATGACGATTAACAAGGTTGCCCAAACTTTCGCATCCCACTGTATATAATCATAAACAATTTCAGTGCAAAATAATAAAATATATGATTGTTGACAAACAAAGAATAATGATCAATTTGAGAACATAGGTAACATATAAGGTATAAAGGTAAACAATAAAATAACTTTTCAAATGCAATGAGTAGCTTATCAGTGGTTCACAGAATAAGTAAACAAAAGCTCAAAATTGACACGTGCTTTCTCCCAGTAAACAGATGTTCATAACTCAAAAGTTTAACAGCACATGGCAGAATTGTCTCCTCAAGCATAAGTTTGGCTGTCAGCCAATATTATATACAAACAACCACTTCAAACAAATGGAGTGCGAAATAACTTGACAATTAAAAATATATTTTTATTAAATCCAATATTAGTGGTAGGCAATTAAGAGTGCCGCATTTGTGTGAGGGGAGGCGGGGCGTTCACTATTTAAACCTGGCCCTCCTCCCCCCACTTGTCGGTTCGAACGATTTCGAATCGGCTTGTGGGTTGGTGCCAGAGAAGGGCATGCGTCACTGGAGGATCGGGGGATCGGCTGCGTCGAGCTCGTCGCTACGGTGATTAGGTAGGCAGGGTGGCTTGCACACCCGTCTCGCTATGTATAACATGTGGGGCTGCCGAGCGTGCCGCCGGTCCCCAGCTGCGCTGGAGACTGCCCGCACTCCCGATCGCTTCCGGCACCCCGAGACAGGCACCCCGATCCGCTCCAGGCCCTGCGCTAAGCACCCCCGCTCCCACATGCAGCGTCCCCCAGGCAGGCACCCCTCACCTGTGGCTCAGCAGCGACGGGTCACGACGTCCGCTCGCATACCCTGAGCATCGGTCACGCCGGCCGTCGGCTCCACGACGCAGCGTTATATATCACTCACTCCCGTATCAGAACGTTCCGCCGTAGAGGAAAACGCCGTCCGCTCACACAGGGATCTATTCATTAGCTGCAATCAGTAAGCGGAGGTCCAGCTGCAGGATCAGGGGACGGAAGCCGAAACCTATAGGCGATTAATACGCCGCGGCTTTCCCTGTACAAATAGTCGATAGCGGTGGGCACGGGATGCAATGTTCCACATGGCGGAGCGCAAATCCCTCACAGCCGATCCTGATGCACGTTCTCCTGGTAATTACAATTAGCGAGGCTGTTAAGGTGGACATGCTTATGTGACTTTCAGTCATGTCTAGGAATCCGCTGCAGAATAAACTCATCTTCTTTACTGCGCCAAACTCAGGCAAGACAAGATAAGCAGATACTCAGACATGTGCACTGTATAACAAGTTAGGATTTCAATGGTTAATTCTAACCTAGAAGGGAATCACTGGCTTGCTGCGCTCCAGCAGGTCCTGGCTTGAGAGAGGGCGGGGGATGGTCGACACCTACAGGCCCATACTGGTACTGCAGTCCAGGTGCAGGGCTCCTCTGCTCAGGCACAGTGGCTAGGTACTAAGGCAGGAGTATAAAAAATAAAAAAAATAAAAAAAAATATTTAAATAAAATTTGGAATATGTTCAAGGATCAAATATAAAGAGGGCTTCAAGGAGGGGGGCTGGCCACGTCACTTTGCGCACGCAGCCGGGCCGCCCGTAAGCCCATACGGTCAGTGGGGTTGGTTCGGGCGCAGTCACAATAATCCGGTGGTTAGCTAGGGAGCGGTGGCATGAGTGAAGTGTCGCCCAGCTGGCGTGCGCTCACTCACACGTCTGTTCTTGGTTGTTCAGGTCCACAGGTGGTGGGCTAACTTACAATACTGTGGGGTTCGTGGCTGTCATGGCCGCCAGGTGAGTCAGGGGTGGTGCATGCGGGGGCCAACCCCCTCTTTTCTCCTGCATAGGCTTGGGGGACGGGGGATGGTGGACTATTATGTCCAGGCCTCTGGCGCATCTCTTACAGGGTGGCGCCTACAGTCGTGGCCTTTGGTGGGGGGGAAAAGAAAAAAAAAATAATAATAATAATAATAATGGTATAGATAGGAATGTTGCTTTGCCAGGTCTGTCACAACTACAGACTCCTTATAAAGCCCTGCCACGACTGCAGGCATCAGTCTGTCACGACTACAGACCCGCTCTAAAGCCCTGCCACGACTGCAGGCAACAGTCTGTCACGACTACAGACCCGTTATAAAGCCCTGCCACGACTGCAGGCATCAGTCTGTCACGACTACAGACTCGTTATAAAGTCCTGCCACGACTGCAGGCATCAGTCTGTCACGACTACAGACCCGTTATAAAGCCCTGCCACGACTGCAGGCATCAGTCTGTCACGACTACAGACTCGTTATAAAGTCCTGCCACGACTGCAGGCATCAGTCTGTCACAACTACAGACCCGCTCTAAAGCCCTGCCACGACTGCAGGCACAAATCCGTTACGACTACAGACTCATTATTAAGACCGGCCACGACTGCAGGCATTAGTCTCATGTCAACAGACTCATGAGGTAATACTACCACGTCTACAGGCGATGGTCCGTTACCGCTACTCTCGATGTAGGGTCCCCTCACGACTACAGGGGCTAGTCGGTCACATCCACAGACTCGGTCGCACTCCCGTTAACTACAGGCACTGGGTGGGCATCTACGGGTAGTTGCGTCATGACTACGCACGTGGGTCAGCCACGGCCTGGGAGGTCAGCCTTCACGATCACAGGTAGGTCCAGTTAGGCTTCAGTCTCCCAGCGGGTTCCAGTCACAATAACCAGCCTCTAGGTGAGGGGGGGCACTCCCGCACCGGCGCACAATGCCAGGGAGCTGTGCGGCTCCTCACGCGGCACACGGTTCAAACCAGCGGGGGCCGGGGCCCACGGTAAAGGAAGGGCTCCCTCTGATCCGGTGCACATTGCCAGGGAGTGGCGCTGCTCCCCACGCGGTACGAGTGTCCAGCCGGCGGTGGGTCGGCCCTAGCTGAGGAGGGGGGCTCCCCCGCACTGGTGCATTCTGCCAGGGAGCAGCGTGAGCTCCCCACGCGGCTGGGGGTAAAGGCTCCTCATCTTCAATAAAGTCTGGCACGGGCCGCCGTGCCGTTAGCTAGGCAGGGATCAGGGGAAGGAGTACTTGGCTCGGTCAGAGGGAGCAGATCATAGGCGGTGGCTTCCTGCTGCCGGCCGTACATTAGGTTCCAAGGGGGTTATTTAGGCACAGGATGTTAGTTAGTCCGTGCAGGTGATCTGCGTTATACCATGCTATTCATGCTCGTACTCAGAGCTGTGCCCATACGGGAGCTGCTTAAGTGGTTGATAGTGGAAAAAAATAAAAAATACATTTTTGAGTCTCTCACGCAGAGCTTCTCCGTTTTAGGTTTACACATATGACTCCTTCATTAGAGTCTCTCACGCATGGCTTCTCCGTTTTAGGTTTACACATATGACTCCGCCATCTGAGTCTCTCACGCATGGCTTCTCCGTGTTAGTTTTACACATACGGATCTGCCATTAGAGTCTCTCACGCATGGCTTCTCCGTTTTAGGTTTACACTTATGACTCCGCCATTAGAGTCTCTCACGCATGGCTTCTCCGTTTTAGGTTACACATGTGACTCCGTCATTAGAATCTCTCACGCATGGCTGCTCCGTTTTAGGTTTACACATATGACTCCGCCATTAGAATCTCTCACGCATGGCTGCTCCGTTTTAGGTTTACACATATGTCTCCGCCATTAGAGTCTCACGCATGGCTTCCCCGTTTTAGGTTACACATATGACTCCGCCATCTGAGTCTCACGCATGGCTTCTCCGTTTTAGGTTTACACATATGACTCCGCCATTAGAGTCTCTCACGCATGGCTTCCCCGTTTTAGGTTACACATATGACTCCGCCATTAGAGTCTCTCACGCATGGCTTCTCCGTTTTAGGTTACACATATGACTCCGCCATTAGAGTCTCTCACGCATGGCTTCTCCGTTTTAGGTTTACACTTATGACTCCGCCATTAGAGTCTCTCACGCATGGCTTCTACGTTTTAGGTTACACATGTGACTCCGTCATTAGAATCTCTCACGCATGGCTGCTCCGTTTTAGGTTTACACATATGACTCCGCCATTAGAATCTCTCACGCATGGCTGCTCCGTTTTAGGTTTACACATATGTCTCCGCCATTAGAGTCTCACGCATGGCTTCCCCGTTTTAGGTTACACATATGACTCCGCCATCTGAGTCTCACGCATGGCTTCTCCGTTTTAGGTTTACACATATGACTCCGCCATTAGAGTCTCTCACGCATGGCTTCCCCGTTTTAGGTTACACATATGACTCCGCCATTAGAGTCTCTCACGCATGGCTTCTCCGTTTTAGGTTACACATATGACTCCGCCATTAGAGTCTCTCACGCATGGCTTCCCCGTTTTAGGTTGGCACATATGACTCCGTCATTAGAATCTCTCACGCATGGCTTCTACGTTTTAGGTTACACATACGACTCCGCCATTAGAGTCTCACGCATGGCTTCCCCGTTTTAGGTTACACATATGACTCCGCCATCTGAGTCTCACGCATGGCTTCTCCGTTTTAGGTTTACACATATGACTCCGTCATTAGAATCTCTCACGCATGGCTTCCCCGTTTTAGGTTACACAAATGACTTCGCCATTAGAGTCTCTCATGCATGGCTTCTCCGTTTTAGGTTACACATATGACTCCGCCATTAGAGTCTCTCACGCATGGCTTCTCCGTTTTAGGTTACACATATGACTCCGCCATTAGAGTCTCTCACGCAGAGCTTCTCCGTTTTAGTTTTACACATATGACTCCGCCATTAGTCTCTCACGCATGGCTCCGCCATTAGTCTCTCACGCATGGCTTCTCCGCTTTAGGTTTACACACAGGACTCCGCCATTAGAGTCTCTCACGCATGGAGATTAAAAAAAAAAAGGGGGGCCTATCACTCACCTATTGGGCTTTGTCGGGGTTTTTGCCACTCTCAATTAAACCTGTCCTATAGCATTGTTAACTATACCTGGCAGGTATTCAGCACCATTGGTACATCCTACATCCGGACCTACCGTCACTCTTCTCCGCCCACCCGATCAAATCGGCGTTGAAGGGTTTGCGCAAGATGTCTGTTGTGAAACGACATGGGCGTCAGCCATTTACCGGTAGCTTGTTCAGGCCGTGACAGGCAAACTGCAGGGGCAAACCGTTCGGGCCACAGGTTAGCGCTCTGGTAGAAACAGCCTTGTACCTGGCCTTCCATGGATTCCTCAGGTCAGGCGAGCTCATGGGCACCAATACGCTGGCTGGGTGCCTGTGGAAAGGTCAGCTCATCCGGCGCGGGTCCATCTATGTCCTCACCTTGGCCTCGTCCAAGACGTCACGGCCGGGGCAACCAGTGGCGGTCAGATACTTTCCCACGGACAGCAGATGGTGTCCGGTGCAGGCCTTGGAGGCTTGGCTGCGTAGTATTTAGTCCAAGCGGCATGTTCTCCCGTACTCGAACTAGGCAATGCCCGGCTAACCTCCGCGGCCTTTCTTACGTACATTCAGGTTAGTTGACAGGTTCAGGGGTCGGTCCTCGCTGGATCACAGGACATTCCTTCCGCATGGGCGCGGCAGCGGCGGCGTCCATGCATTAGGTGCCAGTACATGTCATCAAACGGTTGGGTCGTCGCAGTTCCGCGTGTTCCATGCGTAATATCCCGGATCTTTATACGAAATATCATTGGCTTTCGAGTTTTGGTCTGTAGTTTCTGTTATCAAGTTTTCTAACTCCTATGCATGGTTCTTTTGGCCCCTTTAGGCTACCCTTCGATAAGCAGTTCCGGCATAACTCTGCTGCTTCTAGGTTGGGGGGGTGGAGTATAGGCTTAGGTAGGGTACCCTCTCAGCATGAGCCGATCCGAGCACAAGTGGTAGGCAATTAAGAGTGCCGCATTTGTGTGAGGGGAGGCGGGGCGTTCACTATTTAAACCTGGCCCTCCTCCCCCCACTTGTCGGTTCGAACGATTTCAACCCACCCAGGAGCCCTCCCTTCTTTCAGGTCTCATCATTGGGGTAGCCCCCTTTAGGCTACCCTTCGATAAGCAGTTCCGGCATAACTCTGCTGCTTCTAGGTTGGGGGGGTGGAGTATAGGCTTAGGTAGGGTACACTCTCAGCATGAGCCGATCCGAGCACAAATGTAGATTATAAACAAAGTACAAAGGTCAACACTTTGTTATCAAGAATATGCCAAGAAATGGCTTTTATAGACATTTGGCGTCATTTGTATGAATTTCAAACCAGTAAAGGGGTTGTATCCCATGATCCCGAAATTATTTTATAGGATTTTTTTTGCAATTTTTCTACTCTATATAGGTCTGAAATTGAGAATCAGGATGATACAGTAGTACACTATTTAAATAATATTAAAATTCCTGAACTCGATGGACAAGATATTGAGTGGTTGAATAGACCTATTGATTTAAATGAGATGAAACTTACATTGGGAACGATTCGAGGTAACACAACTCCAGGAGCTGATGGCTTCCCTTTTGAAATATATAGGAAACATGGGGATATGTTACTCCCTTGTTTATTAGAAGTAATAAATCTATGTTATAAGTCTGGATTCCTCCCTCCCTTTAATACCGAAAAAAGATAAAAACCCTACATCTAAACCTTATAACATCATATAGGCCCATTTCCTTGTTAAATACCGACTATAAAATCATTGCTAAATTTTTTGCTAATAGACTCAAAACCTTGATTCATAAGCTCATTCATCACAACCAAACAGGATTCATACCTAAAAGAAATATTCAAGATAATATACGCAGAACATTTCTAAACGTACAAGTCGGGGAGGGGGAAGACCGTTCCATCCTGTCGTTGGACGCTGCAAAGGCGTTTGACAGGGTGGAGTGGTCTTTCCTCTGGTCAGTAATGGAACGAATGAAACTGGGCAATTTTTTTATCAAATGGGTTCAGATTATGTATCAAAATCCAATATTCAAAATTCGTATTAATGGGGAATATTCACCACTCTTTCAGCTGATGCGGGGGACTCGGCAGGGATGCCCCCTCTCCCCATTACTTTTTGCAATCTTTATGGAGCCGTTGGCTTGTAAGATCAGAAGTGATGAAGAAAGTGCTGGGTTTGGTGGAGTGGGGGGTATAGATAAAGTCAGCCTATATGCAGACGACATATTATTATTTCTAAAAACTGGATATATTGGGCTTCCAAAACTCATGAAAATTATCGATGACTTTGGTTTAATATCTGGATATGGAATTAATTGGGAAAAATCTAAATTGTTACCTTTAAATCGTTCAGCTCCTCCCAACTTTAGCAATAGAGTATATACTTTATCCCCCACAGAATCTTTAACTTACCTTGGTATTCAAATTGGATCAAACTTGGAGAGTTATACAAAGTTAAACATCCTCCCAATGATAGGAAAAGTTAGGAATAAAGTAAGAACATGGCAAAAAAAAACGATATCCCAAGTTAATCGTATTGCCTTGATTAAAATGACATTATTGCCAATAATTCTGTACGTTTAGGTTTCATGCCCCATATGGATTGAGGACTCCTTCTTCAATCTACTGGACTCTTTACTTAATGAATTAATATGGGGTCAGAAACGGGTCAGAATTAAATTAAGCTCTTTGGTTCTATCTGAGGAGGAGGGGGGACTTTCCCTTCCATATTTTAAAGGTTACTATATTGCAGCACAATTAAGGTGGTGTATAAAGAACAGGAATAGCTGTTATATTAAGCACCTATTCAAGAGCTATGATGGCCCACGTGAAGATATCTTTCATATTTTAGAACGAGACACTAAGCAGGAAGAAACAGATGGATGTATATTTAGTAATATGTTAAAAGAAACCTGGAGATACACTAGGCATATTGCAGGGGTGTCGCAAGCTGTTACCTTTACCCCTATATGGAGAAATATAAATCTACCACAACTTATCACAATTCCTGACACTAAATATTGGGAATTGAGGGGAATTTCATATAAATCACAAGTTGTTTCACATGGGTCTTTAAAACCATTGGAAGAAATATTGTCAGACACAACACTTTGTTTTAGTGATAGGTTTCGATATGCATAGTCACGCTTTGGAATGTACGGAGAATAAGGAATATTTAAAAGTCACTAAAAACTTTTTTCTTTATTTTTTTATATTATCCGCCACAAAGAAATTATTCAATCTCTATGATATACCAGAAATTTAAAAAAGAACTCACGAGAAGTAATACATTTGGGAGTTGAAATTAAATGGGAAAGGGAATTACACAGTTGCACCAATTTACCTTGGGACACTATATATGGAAACATTAAAAAATCTTCTGTTTTGCAATCACATTTTAACGAAAATTATAAATCATTTATATTACATCCCACTATTTCTGTCTAAGATTTACAAAGATAGGGAAGATAAATGCTATAAAAGTCAAGCAGACAGGGCAGATTATTTGCACTTATTATGGAAATGTCCGGGTATTCAGGAGTACTGGTTTAAGATATTTGAGAATATTCAGGGCTGCACATCCCTTGATTACACCCTCAGAATTGAACATGCTGTGTTAAGCATTTTTCTGGAAACCACGAGACATAACGATGATCAATCATTGTGGCTTAAAGGGATTGATTTAATTAAAGTTGTCATAACAAAATATTGGGGCTCTAAAAAAAACATCCTTTGTAGAATGGAAAGAATATATGGATAAAATCAAAATATATGAGGCTATACTTTTTTATAGAAAGAAGAATTGGATCAAAACCTGGCGAAACTGGAATTAGAGTGTTTTGAGCTTGGGGACATCAGTGGAACAGGGAAAGGTTGGGGAAGGGATAGGGCTAGTGGGTCTAAATTTTGGTTTAAACTTGGATTTAGAAATTAATGAATTGTATATTAAATGAAAATGTATTGATTATTTTTAAGATACAAGAGACATATGTTACATGTATATGATTTCTGATATATGTTGTACGCCTTAAAACTAATAAAAATTTCTAGAAAAAAAATTAAATAAAAAAATACAATATTAAAAAATATCATGACATAATATGATATAATAGTAGGGAATAACAGCCACACATCCCCCTCTCAAAACTCCCGCAAACCATCAATAGTATAAGATGCTCACAAATTATTTTCCAAAATTCTCTTGTGGTGAGACCTATATAGATTTTGTCGCAGGGACAGAGAGCATAATAAACAATTCCCGTTGATGTACATGAAATGTAATCTCTTATTTCAAAGGTCTGTGTTTTATCCAAATCAGTAAAATTTGTGGATTTCTCCATATTAGAATATGCTTTGCAGGATCCACAAGGGTAAGACCCTTTAATGGACCCCCTGCATTCTGTTTCCACTGTGGACATATAATGGCTACAAACCAATAGATCTTTAAGATTTTTAGGCCGTCTCGCCGTCATTAATGGTCTCTCCGGGATACAATCCTTTAATCTAGCGGCTGTTTTTAAGACACTCCAATGCTTCTTCAAGACTTCATACATTTGGCCCCATTGCTTGTTATAATTAGTAATAAATCTAATATTCTGTTTGGGGGTTTGTATTTTTACATTTGGACATAATAATTTTTCCCTTTTGCGTGCATTAGCCATTTGAACACCTCTTTTTATCTGTCTATTGCTGTATCCCCTTTCTTTAAATCTGTTTTTCAATTTTTCAGATTCAGCCACATAAGCGGCATTGGTTGAACAGATTCTTTTGAGTCTCACAAACTGACCTTTGGGGATTCCATTCAGCGTCGCCCTATGATGCGCCGAGCTCGCATCTTCTTTCTGAAGATTTCCGTCTGAAGTTTCCCATCCTTATCAACTCCAATCTTCAGATCTAGGAAATCCAATTTTCGTCCTGCCTGGAAAGTAAGTTTAATATTCAACATATTGTTGTTTAATGTTCGCAGGAATTTGTTAAGATCTTCCATTGTTCCCTCCCATATAAACAGGATATCATCAATGTAACCAATCCAGTTGTGTACTTTGTCGATACACTTAACTTAACTGTTCCATCCTGAAAAGTTTGCCTTTCCCAGGCCCCCAAAAATAAATTAGCATAAGATGGGGCACATGTGGCCCCCATTGCCACACCTTGTGTTTGCACATAATATTTATTCTTAAAGACGAAAAAATTATGATGTAAAATGAACTCCAATAACTGTAGAATAAAATCATTAAATGCAGGCTCTTGATTATTACTTTTTAGGAATTCCGCTGCTGCACGCAAACCATTAGTATGTCGTATACTCGTATAGAGAGACTCCACATCCGCTGTAACTAGAAGCATCTCATCTGTCAATTGTATCCCCTCCTATCTATTCAGCACGGCCGTGGTGTCCTGTACAAAAGAAGGTAAGTTAATCACCTGTTGTAAGTAAAAATCTGCAAACCTGCAGATGTTTTCACTTAGGCTATAATTACCGGCCACAATGGGACACCTCGGAGGATCCTGAATTTTTTAATGGATCTTGGGAATAATATAAAAAGTGACAATTTTTGCCTGTTGAACTTGTAAACATTACTTTTTTTTTTTTTTAGATTATCCCTTTCTCCACCGCAACATCCAGGATTTGATTCAATTTATTCTGAAAGCAAAGGAGAGGATTATTTGGTAAAGCCCTATAACATGTTTTATCTTTCAATAATTAGAACGCTTGCCGTTCATACATCACCGTAGGCCACACTACAATATTTCCACCCTTATCAGCTTGTTTTATCACCGACCCCTTAATTCGCTTCAGTTCCTCTATGGCTTTATATTCCGATTTTTCACTTTTGTGTTTCTTTCCATATGGCCCAGATCTTCACATACTAATTTCACAAAAATATCTATCGCCGGGCAGATATTAAAAGGTGGAAATGTTTGTGATTTTTTAACGATCCCTTTAGGTAAGGGGGCCTACCTTTTCATTGCCAGTCCCTTCATTTTCTTTAATCAATTCTTCTAATATTAACAAAGCTTCTTTTTCCTCTTGTGTTTCAATCCAATCATCACTTCCTTTTTTCGTATGTAATTTTTTTTAGAAGTCATTTTCTGGCAAATAAATGTGTATCTTTTATTGCTGTAAAGACATCCATATTAGTTGAGGGGCAACAACTCAAACCTCTTTGTAGCACACTAATTTGATCAGTTGTTAGCAAAGTATCAGAAAGATTTATTACCTGTGGTGTATCGTCCTTTCCTTTCTTCATTATTCTGTTTTCAATTTTGTTGTCATTTTTACGTTTGCCATTTTGATTACGGGTTAGCCAGTTTCCTCTTGTCCTTCCTATTTTTGGGATCAGTTCCTCAACATTGAGGGAACTTGTTTCTGAAACAGATCCGATTGATGAAAATGACTGCGTACGGGACTGTACTACTCTTTCTCCCATTGCCTGTTGCCATCTATATACTTTTTTTTGTTATAATCTGTTACATCTCATTGGACTTTTTTAATTTTTTGAGCTGTTATTTCCTTTTCCCATGTTGTGAAGCTCGCCATCAACTCCTCTTCAAAATTTTGAAGGCTATCCCCAGTAGCTTCTCCCTTAATTTGAGTTTGTAACACTGCAATCTCTTCCTGGATGTTTGCCAGCTTTCTACTGTTTGCATCCATGATGATTTCCATCAGTTCAAATGAACATCTATTTGCTGTTTCTTTCCATCTCCCTTTTAGATCCTCATCATCTAGTCCAAAATTGAGAAATTTTTGTATCCTCAGACCTCTTGGAATAATTCTTGTATGTCTATAGTTTTCTAAGGCTGTCTTATTCCACCAGATTTTAATCTTTTTATGACATAAAGTTTTATATCTTTTTTGCAATTCCTTCACTTCAACAGTAGTATCATTAAAAAAACTGCTGTGTTTCCCTACTACACAGATTATATCAGCTTGCTCCACCCAGGCTTGCTCTCTGGCTCCTACGTCCTTTATAAAGGGACCAGCACTCTGTTACAAAAACAGAAACAATATTAGTCTCTAAATGGTTCAAACATTTGACAATAAGAGGTGCAAAGGTACACTCCTCAATATACCAACAACCACTTCAAACAAATGGAGTGCGAAATACCTTGACAATTAAAAATATATTTTTATTAAATACAATATTAAAAAATATCATGACATAATATGATATAATAGTAGGGAATAACAGCCTCACACCTTCTCTCAAAACTCCCGCAAACCATCAATAGAATAATAGGAGGAAGCAGGCCGTGCCAAAAATTATGAATCTACATGGAAGGTGCTTACAATTGCATAATCAGATGCATTCAGCATTCAGCACAATGTATGGGGCTAACCTAAAGCCGCTCTGATATAAGACACAGCACCAACCTAATTACATGTACCTATACTCTGACTGATATATAAGCAGAACATACCTATTTAGGAGATGACAAGTTCAGTGGCGCTCCTCGACGTGAGTTTCGCGCTCAATTGCTTCCTCAGGAGGAGTGGTTAACAAGGGGAACGTAATGCCTTAAGAACTAAAACTGTACCAATGGCGTGTCAGACTGGTGTCATGTGATATTATTGTAAAGTCATCACGCAAGCGGCGCATGACCTATCCTGAACCGCCGCGTCATGTCACTTCCGCCCTCACACAAGGGAGAGAAGAGAGAAGAAAACATAAAAAAAAAAAAAAAAAAAAATTTAAAATAGAGGTCCCCTTTAGGCTAGAAGAGCTTGGTATTCCGGTGTGTTCTGGAACAGCAAAGCACCCCATAACTAATAATGCCAGCAGAGCTCCCCAATATTCATTAGTGCCAAAAGAGTGCCCCATAAATAACAGTGCCATCAGAGTGCCCTCATAAACAATACTGGCAGCAGCGTGTAACCATAATACTGAAAACCTACAACAACTTCAAAGAATAGACTTATTGCCCATGCATATTAAACATCATCACAAAACACTAAAGAAATCCATACGGCCATATTATATAAAAATATATAAATTGAAAAATGTATTAGTTCAGATCATGGAATAAATTAATCACCAAGGAGAAAACGACAAGATGGAAATCAAATACAGAAAATCTACAAGGGGCACATCAGCCAGTAGCATAGAGTATGTTGAAAATAGTCTGGTGTAGGTTACACTCTACCAGGTAATATTATCCACCTCATAAAAGTTCATACCAAAATTACAATCATAAGGCATCCCCTCTTGAACCATTTAAATTAAAGCATGCACTTTTGACATAATAAATAGTCATAAATAATACAGAATGTATATAACAACGTACATGCTTCAATAATAGTCAATCAAGCAGTAAGAATAACCACAAGAGAGAACTGCCAAAACCTACCCAGAGAAATAGTCTGCTGCAGTTGGAATGCTGCCCCCGGCACAGACACCTCAACACGTGTTTCGCCACCCACGGCTTCGTCAGGAGGTGACAGACAACAATAAAACAGGGGCATATATAGTGGAAAGGTAGAAATGGTAAATGAAATCACCTTAGAACTATTGAGGCAGCGCGGCTTCGTCATGATGGCCGCCCTTGTCTTTTAGCACGTCCATACCTCACCACTGCGCACGCGCGGCGTGCGTGGTGACGAATATTAGAGCACGTCCAGAGGAGGGAAGACAGCGCATGTACGGGTCGCGTCTGTGATGTAATCATGTGATCGCATGTTGCTAAGGAGATTGTAAACAGGAAGTTTAACTGAGCCAAATCATAAAGAGGCAACACTACAACTACACATAGGCAAGAATATAGTATCCTATCCAATACCTAGATGGAAAGAGTAACACTAAAATGAATCGGCATAGAGAGAAGCACATTATATCCCATAATTTGTGAAATGATATGTATAGATAACATGATTATAATAACATGATTGTATAAACTAATTAGATAACATGATTGTTATGTATTATACACTGCCTGTCCAAAAAACAAGTCACCACCTGGATTTAACTAAGCAAATAGTTATGAGCCTCCTATTGGATAATTACTGCATGGGCGATCATCTTTCAACTGGCAACAAGTTATTTAACCCCAACTGGTGCAATGAGTTGCTTCTCATTTCTTAAACAACCATGTGGAAAGACACATATCGTGGTCGTGGAAAAGATGTTAGTCTGTTTGAGAAGGGTCAAATCATTGGCATGCATCAAGCAGAGAAAACATCTGAGCACGTCCTCTAGACGTTCTCCGACATGCTTCACTATGCGCACCGCGCGTGCGCAGTGGCGAGGTATGGACGCGCTGAAAGACAAGGGCGGCCATCATGACAGAGCCGCGCTGCCACGATAGTTCTCAGGTGATTACATTTACCATTTCTGCCTTTCCACTATATATGCCCCTGTTTTATTGTTGTCAATCACCTCCTGACGAAGCCGTGGGTGGCAAACACGTGTTGAGGTGTCTGTGCCAGGGGCAGCATTCCAACTGCAGCAGACTATGTCTCTGGGTAGGTTTTGTCAGTTCTCTCTTGTGGTTATTCTTACTGCTTGATTGACTATTATTGAAGCATGTACGTTGTTATATAAATTCTGTATTATTTATGCAGTATGCCAGACTGACAGGGGAATTATATGTGAGGTCACGGTGTGAGCATTAGGTGGGCCGAGGTAAATATAGTTCTGGTTACTCACGGTTATGTCGTCCCTGGGCAGGCCTGCACAAGTGATGAGGAGAACGGCACAGGAATTCTCTGGGGCACACTCTGGTGTAAGGGACACAGGCCAGATGGTGGTTCGAGGTGCCCTTGATGGTCTGTAATAATGTGCCTATGGCAAGGTCCCTTGTAGTCGTGACGCCAGTACTTTTTATGGTGGTACAACCATTTACTGTAGTGTTAACTGAGGAATTGGAGACTGAGATAAGGATGGTGCAATCCAGCTTATAACTTTTACTGAACGTTGCTCCTGATAACGGTTACATCCAAGTATTAAACAGTCTCTAGTACATCCAGATATGAAATGCAGTTTCTTTAAGAGGGACAGAGGAAAAGCTGCAAAAGGTCCACTACTCACAGGTGTGATGTCTGTCTCTCAGGCTATTAATGATATAGGTTTTATGCTTACTGGTAGGGGACCTTCTACGCTGGTCCCTGTTATCCCAGTGCAGGTTAGTGAGGCTGCCAGAGGCTGGTAAATCCTTCACTTTTAACTCTAAAGGTCCTAAGGCACATATAGCGATGGCCGTAACCAGTTTGGGTCTCTGTTTCTTTAGTGCTTTCTGGATTAATATCCTTTTCTGAAGCTAAACTTCTAGCTGATGTCCACTAACTCTTAGCAGAGTTCTGAGCAAGATGTGGACCACTTCAGCTCAGGGCTGAAGACTGAAGACTGAGCACTAAGACACACTCTAACACTCTGCCTAACTAGGCCTGAGCTGGACTATATATGGGATGTGTTGTCTCCCCCTAGTGGTAGGCTCAGTGTAATGAAATCTAACACACCTGCAGGCAGGGATTATGCATAAAAATGCACTGCAGCATAAAACAGGTTATATAAAGCACACAAAGCATAACACTACAACTTTGCAGTACCCACGTGGGTAGTGGGACACTGCATACACCCTTGTTTAACCCGTATCGACCTCGACACGAAGATGAAGGTCTCCTGAAAGATACAAAAAGAGAACAATCCTGCAGGCATGAAGAACAGTACCATAACCCATAACAATACTTTTTCTTGACACTGAAAAACAATTGGTTAGGCACAAATGTAAATATCAAGCAAACATCAAGAATGGTAGTAAACAAGTGAAAAGGGGCGTCGTTTCTTCCCTCTGGAAACTGATGAACAGGGGCGCTAACCTGGCACAGCGGAATAGTAATAAACCAGGATAGTCCATACTGGGGAAATAATAAACATGGATGAAAGTCAGGAGGCTCACAGGGCATGAGTCCGTTCCCTGAGCATAGGGGATGTAAAGATGATAAACAACACAGAGGCTCAGGTACGTTTCAGTCTTTCTCCGGACACAGGCTTGAACGTTGCGTCAACAAAACAAAGAAGACTGAAGAGAGTCCTTGGAGTAAAGCAAATAATCAGAGTCAAGAAGTTTCTTACCCAGGCTCTGTAGTTTCACCAAGAAGCAAAATTGTAATCCACATTAAATTGGGATAGCTGGAAGCATTCTCCTCTGATTTTGAAGTAAGCACTCCCTAATCCTCCCTCTGGGTTTGCAGTAGACACTCTCTATAACGAGCAGGTGGTTGTCCCTTTGTAATCCGACGGGATCTGCGAAGTGGCGGTCCTTCTTCTGGCATTGGCGCAAGGGGACTTGGTACATCTGGAGTTTCTTGCACTACTGAAACTTCTTCCTGAGGTTGTTCCTCTGGCTGACGTGACACTGTACTGACGGGAGCAGGCACAGCAATGTTTAACCATGGTGTAAGAAACCATTTTAGAGGATCCGTTTCTGTCATTAGTTTTTCAACAGTCTACATAGGCTCTACAGTCGTGGCCAAAAGTTTTGAGAATGACACAAATATTAGTTTTCACAAAGTTTGCTGCTAAACTGCTTTTAGATCTTTGTTTCAGTTGTTTCTGTGATGTAGTGAAATATAATTACACGCACTTCATACGTTTCAAAGGCTTTTATCGACAATTACATGACATTTATGCAAAGAGTCAGAATTTGCAGTGTTGGCCCTTCTTTTTCAGGACCTCTGCAATTCGACTGGGCATGCTCTCAATCAACTTCTGGGCCAATTCCTGACTGATAGCAACCCATTCGTTCATAATCACTTCTTGGAGTTTGTAAGAATTAGTGGGTTTTTGTTTGTCCACCCGCCTCTTGAGGATTGACCACAAGTTCTCAATGGGATTAAGATCTGGGGAGTTTCCAGGCCATGGACCCAAAATTTCAATGTTTTGGTCCCTGAGCCATTTAGTTATCACTTTTGCCTTATGGCACGGTGCTCCATCGTGCTCGAAAATGCATTGTTCTTCACCAAACTGTTGTTGGATTGTTGGAAGAAGTTGCTGTTGGAGGGTGTTTTGGTACCATTCTTTATTCATGGCTGTGTTTTTGGGCAAAATTGTGAGTGAGCCCACTCCCTTGGATGAGAAGCAACCCCACACATGAATGGTCTCAGGATGCTTTACTGTTGGCATGACACAGGACTGATGGTAGCGCTCACCTTTTCTTCTCCAGACAAGCCTTTTTCCAGATGCCCCAAACAATCGGAAAGAGGCTTCATCGGAGAATATGACTTTGCCCCAGTCCGCAGCAGTCCATTCACCATACTTTCTGCAGAAGATCAATCTGTCCCTGGTGTTTTTTTTGGAGAGAAGTGGCTTCTTTGCTGCCCTTCTTGACACCAGGCCATCTTCCAAAAGTCTTCGTCTCACTGTGCGTGCAGATGCGCTCACACCTGCCTGCTGCCATTCCTGAGCAAGCTCTGCACTGGTGGCACTCTGATCCCGCAGCTGAATCCTCTTTAGGAGACGATCCTGGCACTTGCTGGACTTTCTTGGACGCCCTGAAGCCTTCTTAACAAGAATTGAACCTCTTTCCTTGAAGTTCTTGATGATCCTATAAATTGTTGATTGAGGTGCAATCTTAGTAGCCACAATATCCTTGCCTGTGAAGCCATTTTTATGCAACGCAATGATGGCTGCACGCGTTTCTTTGCAGGTCACCATGGTTAACAATGGAAGAACAATGATTTCAAGCATCACCCTCTTTTTAACATGTCAAGTCTGTCATTTTAACCCAATCAGCCTGACATAATGATCTCCAGCCTTGTGCTCGTCAACATTCTCACCTGAGTTAACAAGACGATTACTGAAATGATCTCAGCAGGTCCTTTAATGACATTAATGAAATGCAGTGGAAAGGTTTTTTGGGATTAAGTTAATTTTCATGGCAAAGAAGGACTATGCAATTCATCTGATTACTCTTCATAACATTCTGGAGTATATGCAAATTGCTATTATAAAAACTTAAGCAGCAACTTTTCCAATTTCCAATATTTATGTAATTCTCAAAACTTTTGGCCACGACTGTACAGGCTTAACTGGTAGTTCAGGCAATTGAATTGGAGGTTGAGGTTCCTCTGTAACAATCTCATCTGGAAGGATTCCTCCTGGAGTATCTTTCTTCTTTATCACACAGTTTCAAGCGATTGCGATGTACTATTTGAGGTGATTTGTTTTCTCTGGTGATCTCATAGATGTCAGTTGCTGGTCTGCTGGATTGGGGATAGCTGAAATCATGTAGGGGTCTCTTTCCCACTTACTGTCCAACTTGCTGGTGCGATGATTGTTCTTGAGCCACACATAATCCCCAATTTCAAGAGGCTCTGCTTTGACAGATTGGTCATAATCTTTTTGCTGCCTTTTGTGAGCATGTTCCATGCGGTGGTGAACAATTTCTTGTGCATCAGCTAGACGTCTTTGGTGCTCGCTCACCCAATCAGTTTTTGGCAATGGATTAATGGCATCAGGCACTTGTACGTCCAAAGTATGGTCAGCAGGATGTGTTACCTTGTCGGACAAACATGAGGTAGTAAGGTGTATACCCAGTGGAACAGTGAATGGTATTATTATAGGTATACATCAATTGAGGCAGAAGAGTAGGCCAATCATTCCTGGTAGCAGGTGGCACAGCTCTAAGCATTTCTATTAGGGTCTGGTTCATCTTTTCACAAAGTCCATTACCTTGGGGATGGTAAGCTGTTCTGATTTTCTGGCAATTGTGAAGCGAACACAGTTCTTTGAAGAGTTGCGACTCAAAGGCAGATCCCTGATCTGTAAGAATTTTTTCTGGGCATCCGTATGATAACAGGAAATGTTTCCAGAAGGCATCTGCAGTTGTTTTAGTGGTCAAGTCCTTAACAGGTACGGCTACAACGAATTTGGTGTCGTGGTCAATGATGGTCATAGTGTATGTGTAGCCTGAGCGACTTGGTTCCAGCTTCACGTGGTCAATTGCAACGATCATCAACGTGTCTGGCTTACAATAGGATATAAGGGTGCTTTTTAGTCATACTTTTCACCTCGCCCAACAACACAGGCGGAACGCTCTCGACACCACTTCTCAATGTCTCATAGTTACATAGTTAATACGGTTGATAAAAGACAAACGTCCATCAAGTTTAACCAAGGGATAGGTGGGGATGCGAATCCCAGAAGGAAGTGAGACTCAGATTTCTACACGTTTTCATAAGCATTTATGTTTTTTACTTTTAAGAATTTGTCTAAACCCTTTTTGAAACTGTCCACTGTTCCTGCTGTGACCACGTCCTGAGGAAGTCTATTCCACAGATTCACAGTTCTTACAGTAAAAAAGCTTTGATGCTTCTGGAGACTGAACTTTTTCTTCTTCAGTCGAAGACAGTGCCCCCTTGTCTTTTGAGCACATTTTACATGGAACAGCTTTTCGCCCTATTTTTTGTATGGCCCATTAATATACATGTACAGGTTAATCATGTCCCCCCTTAGACGTCTCTTCTCAAGACTAAATTAATTCTATTCTTTTAATCTTTCTTCATAACTAAGACCCTCTATCATTTTAGTCGCTCTCCTCTGTACTTTTTCCAGCTGCAGTGCATCCTTTCTATGTACTGATGCCCAGAACTGCACTGTGTATTCCAGATGAGGCCGCACCAGCGCTTTGTAAAGTGGTAGTATTACATCCCTGCCCCGCGAGTCCATGCCTCGTTTAATGCATGACAATATCCTGCTGGCCTTAGAAGCAGCAGTATGACATTGTATACTATAATTTAATCTACCATCCACAAGGACATCCAAATCCTTCTCTATAAGTGACTCTCCCAGTGCTACATCACCTAGGACATATGAAGCACAGAGATTATTACTACCAAGTTGCATAACTTTACATTTGTCCACGTTGAACCTCATTTGCCAAGTTGATGCCCAATCACTCAGAGCGTTCAAGTCAGCTTCTAGTTTGTGGACATCTTCAATAGACCGTACAGTTCTACACATTTTAGTGCCATCTCCTCGCATTCCAATCCAATAGAATCGTCTACGGACGGTAGCTTCTGTCTTCTGCACGCCAAAGTGTCCTGATTTGTCATGGTACATCTCAAGAATCCCGGCGGTGTATTAGGATTTGGTATACCCTGTCATAGGTAACTGGATCCAGGCTTCTTCTCAATAGTAGGCCCTTCTGCAGAAAGAGTTGTTGCCAGTGTCTCCACAGCTTTAACAGTTCTGGGTCTGCATTTCTTCTTGTAGTTAGCAAGATGTGAGGCCCATCTTTGTTCTAAGGCACCTAGCTTGGCTGTATTGAGATGTGCCAGTGGGTTGTTATCGGTAAAAGCTATGAAAGGAGTTGCTGCAAGGTAGTCCTTAAATTTTTTGGTGACAGCCCACACAAGTGCGAGGAACTCTAACTTGAAAGAGCTGTAGTTCCGGTCATTCTTTTCAGCTCCTTTCAGGGATCTACTATCGTAAGCGATCACTCTTTTGTGTCCTTCTTGCATTTAGGACAGAACAGCTCCCAGGCCTTTCTGCTGGCATCAGTGTAGAGATGGAATGGCTGTTGGTAATCTGGATATCCCAAGACAGGTGGTTCGGTCAGCTTCTTTTCAGGAGCTGGAAGGCAATTTCCCTGTCTTCATTCCACTCCACAGGTATCTGAGTCTTCTGATACTTCTTTGGATGTCCTCTTAGGAGTTCCTGAATTGGCTCAGCAATCTGGGCAAAGTGAGGAATGAAGCGTCTGTAGTACCCTACAAAACTAAGGAAACTTCTCACCTCCTTTACTGTGGTAGGAGTAGGCCAATTCTGGACTGCAGCTAACTTTTTCGGATCTGGCTTAACACCTTCTGCACTGACAACATGTCCCAGGTACTTGACTTCTGGCTTCAGCAGGTAGCACTTAGATGGTTTGATCTTGAGTCCATGTTTAATGAGGACTTGAAAGACTTCTGCAAGGTGTTTCAAGTGGTATTCGTAGGATTTGGAATAAATAATGACATCGTCCAGATAGAGTAGGACAGTCTCGAAGTTTCTATGGCCTAAACAGCGTTCCATTCGTCGCTGAAATGTTCCTGGTGCATTACAAAGTCCAAAGGGCATGTAATTAAACTCAAATAGGCCCATGGGGGTGGTAAAAGCTGTTTTCTCTCGGTCCTCAGGAGCCATGGGTACCTGCCAGTATCCACTAGTCAGATCAAGGGTAGAGAAATAGGCTGATGACCCCAGTGCTGTCAGGGATTCTTCAATTCTGGGTAAGGGATAGGCATCCTTGTGGGTGATTTGATTTATTTTTCTGTAATCCACACAGAACCTGATGTTACCAGGGCTGGGCCGACACAGAGGCTGGGGAGGCTCCAGCCTCAGGGCGCAGGCCAGCACCCCAGCCTCTGGGCAGCAGGCAGGCCACTGACCACGTCGCTGCTGCTGCCGCAGCCTTCCGTGAAGCCGGCCAGGGCTGGGGAACGGAGGGAGTAGTGAGCACTTGGCACTGACTTACGTGCTCCCTCCCCGCTCCGCCTCCTGACTCGGCCCCTCCACTGCTCTGGTCTCTGCTCAGTCGCTTGCCTGACTGGCTGCGTACAGCGCACACTTTGATCTAAGATGATCTAACCCAGCCCCCCTTCCCCCTACAGCCCTTGTCCTACCACCCCATCTACGCCACCAGACATTTAGATGTTATTTATTCCTGCAATTCTAATGCTCTGATCAGTAGATTACTCAAGTCAAGCCCTCAACCCCCCCAGCCATTTAGATATGTATGTTATCAATCATCATCCCCCACCTCTGCCTTCCTTGTAATTTGCTTGCCCACAATATACATTGTGAATCACAATCCATAACAGTGTCATCCACAGATCCCCCCATAACAGTGTCATCCACAGATCCCCCCATAACACTGTCATCCACAGATCCCCCATAACAGTGTCATCCATAAGTCCCCCATAACAGTGTCACCCACAGATCCCCCCATAACAGTGTCATCCACAGATCCCCCCATAAGAGTGTCATCCACAGATCCCCCCATAACAGTGTTATCCACAGATCCCCCCATAGAAGTGTGTTATCCACAGATTCCCTCATAACAGTGTGTCATCCACAGGTCCCCCATAAGTGTGTCATCCACAGATATTTATGTGTGATTACAACAGTAAGTATTTAGTAAAGACTCCACAAGTTGGGAGGGGGGGGCGCACTTGGGCAGCTCAGCCTCTGTTGGTGGTGGACCTTGTCCCAGCCCTGGATGTTACCATCCTTTTTCCGGACAACTAGTGGGCTGCATGGACTATGGCTGTCTTGGATAATATTGGAATCCTTCATCTCTCGGATCCTTTGTTTCACAGATTGGTACATCGTTGGTGGTATAGGCCGGTACCTTTCTTTTATTAGAGGGTGAGAGCCGATAGGGATAGTGTGTTTGATTCCACGGACTTCCCAATAATCCGTAGAGTGCTTACTGAAGGCTTGATGATGTTCCTTCACGATGTTCAATTTGGTTTTTGGGCGTAGAGCTGTCTCCCACATTGAGTTCTTCCCACCATGATGCAGGCGGAGTGCACCATGTTCTGGAGTACTGGAGCTCTGCGCAGATTGTTCTACTTTTATTGCAGGCACACTGATGACATCCTGAAAAAAAATTTGCAATAACTGAGCAACAGGATAGTGTTTAGTGAGGGTAATGTGGTGATCATTCAAGTTTAGGAGACGGACAGGCACTTTACCTTGGAAAACAGTCACTAAGCTCCTTGCAGCTCTGACTAGAAGGTGATCATCTAGTGCAAAGGGCTCTACCATGGCTTGGTAATCTTGACCTCAAATTCCTAGGGTGGCACGGCACCATATGAGGGTCTTGGTATTTGGTTTAACCCCTTATCCTCTTAAGGACATAGGGCGTACAGGTACGCCCTTGTGCCCTGGTACTTAAGGACACAGGGCGTACCTGTACGCCCTGTGTATTTTCGATCACTGCCGTGCGGCTGGCAGTGATCGGAACCCGGTGCCTGCTCAAATCATTGAGCAGGCACCTAGGGTAAATGCGCGGGGGGGTCCCGTGACCCCCCCATGTCGGCGATCGCGGCAAACCGCAGGTCAATTCAGACCTGCGGTTTGCTGCGATTTCTGCAGTTTCTGATCCCCGCGGTCCCTGACCGCGGGGATCAGAAACTTTAGTATTCCTAAAATAGATCTGTATCCCTCCCCCTGCACCCCCCGAGTGATTTTAGCCCGGTGGGAGGTGCAGGGGGAGGGTTGCGGGCAGTGCGGGCGGTGCGGGAGGCGGGCGGTGCGGCAGGCGGGATCGCGATCCCCCGCCCGCCTCCCCTTGAATAATCGTTGGCATCTAGTGGGTATACCAGGGTGCCAGCACATTGCTGGCACCCTGGTATAAACGGCTGACATCTGCGATGCGATGTCCGTACGGACCGCTGTATGGAAAAAGTTAACAGCTCAGGGAGCTCCCTCCCTCTCCCATCGGGGGGCTGCTGTGCCTTTGCAGCCCCCCGATGGAGAGGGAGAGAGCCCCCAGACAGCCCCCCGCAGCCCCGTGCTCACCCTTCCCCGTCTGCGAAGTTCTGAACAGTACTGAGCAGACGGGGAAGGTTCCCATGGCAACAGGACGCCTCTCAGGCATCCTGCTGTCCATGGTGCTGAACAGATCTGTGCTAAAAGGCATAGATCTGTTCAGAAAAAGTGTAAAATACAGTACAGTAAAATATATATTGTACTGTACTGTATTATACAGACATCAGACCCACTGGATCTTCAAGAACCAAGTGGGTCTGGGTCAAAAAAAAAGTAAATAAAAGTGAAAATAAAGTAAAAATCAAAAAACACATTTATCACTGATTAAAAAGGAAAAAAATAAAATTCCCTACACATATTTGGTATCGCCGCGTCCGTAACGACCTGATCTATAAAACGGCCATGTTACTTTACCCGAACGGTGAACGCCATAAAAATAAAAAATAAAAAACTATGATGAAATTGAAATTTTGCCCACCTTACTTCCCAAAAAAGGTAATAAAAGTGATCAAAAAAGTCGCATGTACGCCAAAATTGTAACAATCAAACCGTCATCTCATCCCGCAAAAATCATACCCTACCCAAGATAATCGCCCAAAAACTGAAAAAACTATGGCTCTTAGACTATGGAAACACTAAAACATGATTTTTTTTGTTTCAAAAATGAAATCATTGTGTAAAACTTACATAAATAAAAAAAAGTATACATATTAGGTATCGCCGCGTCCGTATCGACTGGCTCTATAAAAATATCACATGATCTAACCCCTCAGGTGACCACCGTAAAAAAATAAAAATAAAAACGGTGTAAAAAAAGCCATTTTTTGTCATCTTACGTCACAAAAAATGTAATAGCATGCAATCAAAAAGTCATATGCACCCCAAAATAGATGCCAATCAAACCGTCATCTCATCCCGCAAATAATGAGACCCTACTTAAGATAATCGCCCAAAAACTGAAAAAACTATGGCTCTTAGACTATGGAGACACTAAAACATATATATTTTTTTTAAATGAAATCATTGTGTAAAACTTACATAAATAAAAAAAATTGTATACATATTAGGTATCGCCGCGTCCGTGACAACCTGCTCTATAAAATTACCACATGATCTAACCTGTCAGATGAATGTTGTAAATAACAAAAAAAAAAAACGGTGCCAAAAAAGCTATTTCTTGTTACCTTGCCGCACAAAAAGTGTAATATAGAGCAACCAAAAATCATATGTACCCTAAACCAGTACCAACAAAACTGCCACCCTATCCCGTCGTTTCTAAAATGGGATCACTTTTTTGGAGTTTCTACTCTAGGGGTGCATCAGGGGGGCTTCAAATGGGACATGGTGTAAAAAAAAACGGTCCAGCAAAATCTGCCTTCCAAAAACCGTATGGCATTCCTTTCCTTCTGCGCCCTGCCGTGTGCCCGTACAGCGGTTTACGACCTTATATGGGGTGTTTCTGTAAACTACAGAATCAGGGCCATAAATAATGAGTTTTGTTTGGCTGTTAACCTTTGCTTTGTAACTGGAAAAAAAATATTAAAATGGAAAATCTGCCAAAAAAGTGAAATTTTGAAATTGTATCTCTATTTTCCATTAAATCTTGTGCAACACCTAAAGGGTTAACAAAGTTTGTAAAATCAGTTTTGAATACCTTGAGGGGTGTAGTTTCTTAGATGGTGTCACTTTTTTGGAGTTTCTACTCTAGGGGTGCATCAGGGGGGCTTCAAATGGGACATGGTGTCAAAAAAAAAGTCCAGCAAAATCAGCCCTCCAAAAACCAAACGGCGCACCTTTCACTCTACGCCCCGCTGTGTGGCCGTACAGTAGTTTACGGCCACATATGGGGTGTTTCTGTAAACAGCAGAGTCAGGGAAATAAAGATACAGTCTTGTTTGGCTGTTAACCCTTGCTTTGTTAGTGGAAAAAATGGGTTAAAATGGAAAATTAGGCAAAAAAATGAAATTCTCAAATTTCATCGCCATTTGCCAATAACTCTTGTGCAACACCTAAAGGGTTAACGACCTATGTAAAATCAGTTTTGAATACCTTGAGGGGTGTAGTTTCTTAGATGGGGTCATTTTTAGGGAGTTTCTCCTCTAGGGGTGCATCAGGGGGCTTCAAATGGGACATGGTGTAAATAAACCAGTCCATAAAAATCAGCCTTCCAAAAACCAAACGGCGCACCTTTCACTCTACGCCCCGCTGTGTGGCCGTACAGTAGTTTACGGCCACATATTGGGTGTTTCTGTAAACGGCAGAGTCAGGGCAATAAAGATACAGTCTTGTTTGGCTGTTAACCCTTGCTTTGTTAGTGAAAAAAATGGGTTAAAATGAAAAATTAGACAAAAAAATGAAATTCTCAAATTTCCTCTCCATTTGCCAATAACTCTTGTGCAACACCTAAAGGGTTAACAACGTATGCAAAATCAGTTTTGAATACCTTGAGGGGTGTAGTTTCTTAGATGGGGTCATTTTTGGGTGGTTTCTATTATGTAAGCCTCGCAAAGTGACTTGAGACCTGAACTGGTCCCTAAAAATTGAGTTTTTGTAAATTTGCTTCTAAACTTCTAAGCCTTATAACATCCCCAAAAAATAAAATATCATTGCCAAAATAATTCAAACATGAAGTAGACATATGGGGAATGTAAAGTCATCACAATTCTTGGGGGTATTACTATGTATTACAGAAGTAGAGAAACTGAAACTTTGAAATTTGCTAATTTTTCCAAATTTTTGGTAAATTAGGTATTTTTTTTGTGCAAAAAAAATCATTTTTTTGACTTCATTTTACCAGTGTCATGAAGTACAATATGTGACGAAAAAACAATCTCAGAATGGCCTGGATAAGTCAAAGCGTTTTAAAGTTATTAGCACTTAAAGTGACACTGGTCAGATTTGCAAAAAATGGCCTGGTCCTAAGGTGAAAAAAGGCTGTGTCCTTAAGGGGTTAAGGACTCAGCCCTATTTCACCTTAAGGACTTGGCCATTTTTTGCAAATCTGACCAGTGTCACTTTAAGTGCTGATAACGCTTTTACTTACCCAGGCCGTTCTAAGATAGATTTTTGTCACATATTGTACTTCATGACGCTGCTAAAATTGGGTCCAAAAAGTTAATTTTTGTGCATAAAAAAAGACAAAATTTACCAAAAAATTTGAAAAATTTGCAAATTTCCAAGTTTCAATTTCTCTATTTCTATAATACATAGTAATACCTCCAATAATAGTTATTACTTTACATTCCCCATATTTCTACTTCATGTTTGGATCATTTTGGGAATGATATTTTATTTTTTGGGGATGTTACAAGGCTTAGAAGTTTAGAAGCAAATCTTGAAATTTTTCTTAAATTTTTCAAAAACCCAATTTTTAGGGACCAGTTCAGGTCTGAAGTCACTTTGCAAGGCTTACATAATAGAAACCACTCAAAAATGACCCCATTCTATAAACTACACCCCTCAAGGTATTCAAAACTGATTTTACTAACTTTGTTAACCCTTTAGGTGTTCCACAAGAATTAATGGAAAATAGAGATACAATTTCAAAATTTAACTTTTTTGGCAGATTTTCCATTTTAATAAATTTTTTCCAGTTACAAAGCAAGGGTTAACAGCCAAACCAAACTCAATATTTATGGCCCTGATTCTGTAGTTTACAGAAACACCCCATATGTGGTCGTAAACTACTGTACGGGCACACGGCAGGGCGCAGAAGGAAAGGAATGCCATACGGTTTTTGGAATGCAGATTTTGCTGGACTGCTTTTTTTGACACCATGTCCCATTTGAAGCCCCCCTGATGCACCCCTAGAGTAGAAACTCCATAAAAGTGACCCCATCTAAGAAACTACACCTCTCAAGGTATTCAAAACAGATTTTACAAACGTCGTTAACCCTTTAGGTGTTCCACAAGAGTTATTGTAAAATGGAGATGAAATTTCAGAATTTCTATTTTTTGGCAAATTTTCCATTTTAATCCATTTTTCCCAGTAACAAAGCAAGGGTTAACAGCCAAACAAAACTCAATATTTATGGCCCTGATTCTGTAGTTTACAGAAACACCCCATATGTGGTCGTAAACAGCTGTACGGGCACACGGCAGGGTGCAGAAGGAAAGGAATGCCATACGGTTTTTAGAAGGCAGATTTTGTTGGACTGTTTTTTTTTACACCATGTCCCATTTGAAGCCTCCCTGATGCACCCCTAGAGTAGAAACTCCCAAAAAATGGCCCCATTTTAGAAACTATGGGATAGGGTGGCAGTATTGTTGGTACTAGTTTAGGGTACATATGATTTTTGTTTGCTGTATATTACACTTTTTGTGAGGCAAGATAACAAGAAATAGCTGTTTTGGCACTGTTTTTATTTTTTGTTATTTACAACATTCATCTGACAGGTTAGATCATGTAATATTTTTATAGACCAGGTTGTCACGGATGCGGCGATACCTAATATGTATACTTTTTTTTTATTTATATAAGTTTTACACAATGATTTCTTTTTTGAAGCAAAAAAAATCATGTTTTAGTGTTTCCATAGTCTAAAGAGCCATAATTTTTTCAGTTTTTGGGCGATTACCTTGGGTAGGGTATGATTTTTGCGGGATGAGATGACGGTTTTATTCGCACTATTTTGGAGTGCGTGTGACTTTTTGATCGCTTGCTATTACACTTTTTGCGATGTAAGGTGACAAAAAATGGTTTATTTAGCACAATTTTTATTTTAAATTTTTTACGGTGTTCATCTGAGGGGATAGGTCATGTGATATTTTTATAGAGCCGGTCGATACGGACACGGCGATACCTAATATGTATACTTAATTTTTTTATGTAAGTTTTACACAATAATATAATTTTTGAAACAAAAAAAAAATCATGTTTTAGTGTCTCCATATTCTGAGAGCCATAGTTTTTTTCAGTTTTTGGGCGATTATCTTAGGTAGGGTCTAATTTTTTGCGGGATGAGATGACAGTTTGATTGGCACTATTTTGGGGTGCATATGACTTTTTGATCGCTTGCTATTACACTTTTTGTGATGTAAGGTGACAAAAAATGGTTTATTTAGCACAGTTTTTATTTTTTACGGTGTTCATATGAGGGGTTAAGTCATGTGATATTTTTATAGAGCTGGTCGATACGAACGCGGCGATACCAAATATGTATACTTTTCTTTATTTATGTAAGTTTTACACAATAACAGCTTTTTTCAAACAAAAAAAAGGATGTTTTAGTGTCTCCCTATTCTGAGCCATAGTTTTTTTTTATTTTTTGGGCGATTGTCTCAGGTAGGGGCTCATTTTTTGCAGGATGAGGTGATGGTTAGATTGGTACTATTTTGGTGGGCAAACCCTTTTTTGATCGCTTGCTGTTGTACTTTTTGTGATGTAAGGTGACAAAAAAATGTTTTATTTAGCACAGTCTTTATTTTTTATTTTTTACGTTGTTCATCTGAGGGGTTAGGTCATGTGATATGTTTATAGAGCCGGTCGATACGGACGCGGCTATACCTAATATGTATATTTTATTTTTTTCTATTTTGTACCAATTTTTTTTAACTTTATTTGGGGAAAATGACGTTTTTGTTTATTTTTACTTGAAACTTTTAATTTTTGGGGGGGAAAACTTTATTTTTTCAACTTTTTTTCACTTTATTTTTTGTCCCACTTTTGGGGGTCTAATCCTTTACAATGCATTCCAATACTTCTGTATTGGAATGCATTGGCTGTATGAGTAATACTGTGTGTATTACTCATACAGCTTCCGGCCTGTGAGATCCAGGGGGCTGGATCTCACAGGCTCGTCACCGGAAGGCAGCGCGCTGCCTTCCATGCCATCGGGTCCCCCCCACAGCCCCATGGGGACCCAATGGCACCTCCGCCAGCAACCGCCGCACAATAAAAAGCTGCAAACCGCAGGTCTGAATTGAACTATACATGACGTACCGGTACGTCATGGGTTCTTAAGGACTCGGGATCCATGCCGTACCGGTACGTCATGGGTCCCTAAGGGGTTAAGGATCACAGGTTGGTTATCTCGGATGCGGACACAGCAGATTCCCCCTTTCTCATTGGCGAATTTCTGTTGTGCGCTTAAGGCTACTTTCACACTAGCGTTCGGGTGTCCGCTCGTCCGCTCCGTTTGAAGGGGCTCACGAGCGGCCCCGAACGCATCCGTCTGGCCCTAATACATTCTCAGTGGAGGCGGATCCACTGAGAATGCATCAGTCTGCCAGCGTTCAGCCTCCGCTCCGCTCAGTGAGCGGACACCTGAACGCTGCTTGCAGCGTTCGGGTGTCCGCCTGGCCGTGCGGAGGCGATCGGATCCGTCCAGACTTACAATGTAAGGCTACTTTCACACTAGCGTTCGGCCACGGATCACGGACGCGGATAACAATCTTGTGTGCATCCGTGTTTTTTCACTGACCCATTGACTTGAATGGGTCCGTGAACCGTTGTCCGTCAAAAAAAATAGGACAGGTCATATTTTTTTGACGGACAGGAAACACGGATCACAGCCGCGGATGAACAACGGTGCATTTTCCAAGTTTTCAACGTACCCATTGAAAGTCAATGGGTCCGCAGAAAATCACGGAAAACGGAACAACGGCCACGGATGCACACAACGGTCGTGTGCATGAGGCCTAACACTCTGCCTAACTGGGCCTGAGCTCGGCGATATATGGGATGTGTTGTCTCCCCCTAGTGGTAGACTCAGTGTAATGGAATCTAACACACCTGAAAGCAGGGATTATGCATAAAAATGCACTGCAGCATAAAACAGGTTATATAAAGCGTACAAAGCATAACACTATAACTTTGCAGTACCCACGTGGGTAGTGGGACACTGCATTTATAACTATTTATTATGTCAACAGTACATGCTTTAATTGGTTAATACTATTAAATGGTTCAAGAGGGGATGCCTTATGATTGTAATATTGGTATGAACTTTTATGAGGTGGATAATATTACCTTGTAGAGTGTAACCTACACCAGACTATTTTCAACATACTCTATGCCAGGGCTCGACAAATCCCGGGCGCCAGGTCGCCATGGCGACCAGGAATTTGGTCCTGGCGCTTGGGTATTTGTCAGCCCGTTTTCAAAGATGCGCTCTCGGCGTGCACCATGGTTTCCTGAGCCGGCACAGTGGAGAAGGAGAGGAGTCCCTCCCTCCCCACTGCGCGGCTGCCGCTGACCACTAAGAACAGAGTAGGAGGAGGAGGGGAGGGACTGTAGCCACTGCGCCACCAATGAATGTGCCGGCCATATCCCGGCCCCTATGACTGCACGCTGTGATCCGCGCGATTAACCCCTCAGTTGAGGGGTTATTCGCGCGGATCACAGCGTCCTGTCAGAGGTCGGGTGCCGGATTCTTCAGTCTCGACTGTCTGCATCGGTGGGCAGTGGGCAGTTCCGATCGGAGTCCCAGCAGTGTAATGCTGGGGCTCCGATCGGTTACCATGGCAGCCAGGAGTCACGCTACTGAAGTCCTGGCTGCGATGGTATGTTAGTAAGCAGCATTATACTCACGTGCGCCGTGGCCGCCAGTCACTCCTTCATCTGTCTGTGCGGCTCATTGCTAATGCTTATAGCATTAGCAATGCGCCGCACAGACCTATGAGAAGAAGGAGATCACGGCGATCACGGCGCACGTGAGTATAATGCTGCTTACTAACATACCATCGCAGCCAGGACTTCAGTAGCGTCCTGGCTGCCATGGTAACCGATCGGAGCCCCAGCATTACACTGGTGGGACTCCGATCGGAACTGCCCACTGCCACCAATGATGGGGGGGAGGAGGAGGGGGACCCTGTGGCCACTGCCACCAATGATTAATACTGGGGAGGGAGGCGGGGTGGGTTTGTTACCAGAGGGGGCTGATAAGAGGGGGGGGGGAGGGGCTGATCAGAGGCTGGAGGGGCTGATAAAAGGGAGGCTGGAGGGGCTGATAAGAGGGAGGCTGGAGGGGCTGATCAGAGGGAGGCTGGAGGGGCTGATCAGAGGGAGGCTGGAGGGGCTGATCAGAGGGAGGCTGGAGGGGCTGATCAGAGGGAGGCTGGAGGGGCTGATCAGAGGGAGGCTGGAGGGGCTGATCAGAGGGAGGCTGGAGGGGCTGATCAGAGAGAGGCTGGAGGGGCTGATCAGAGGGAGGCTGGAGGGGCTGATCAGAGGGAGGCTGGAGGGGCTGATCAGAGGGAGGCTGGAGGGGCTGATCAGAGGGAGGCTGGAGGGGCTGATCAGAGGGAGGCTGGAGGGGCTGATCAGAGGGAGGCTGGAGGGGCTGATCAGAGGCTGGCTGCCATGGTCAGCTCCCTGCTGTGTGTACTATGCACAGGGCAGCAGGGAGAGTGTAAAGTCCTATTCACCCTAATAGAGCTCTATTAGGGTGAATATGACAAGGGTTCTAGCCCTTAAGAAGGCTAATAGTTATTAAATAAAGTTAAAAAAAAAAAAAGTTTAAACACCCCCCCCCCCCCTTCAATATAGAAAACAATATATTGCGATATACATGCTTAAAGTTATATCGCAATATAGATTTTATGACTCGTCTCCGCCTGGCTCCTAACTTTTTTAGCTGGCTCCTAGATTCCAAGGAAATTTGTCAAGCCCTGCTCTATGCTATTGGGTGATGTGCCCCCTGTAGATTTTCTGTATTTGATTTCCATCTTGTCGTTTTCTCCTTGGTGATTATTTATTCCATGATCTGAACTAATAAAGTTTTAAATTTATATATTTTTATATAATATGGCCGTATGGATTTCTTTAGTGTTTTGCAACCATAATACTGGCAGCAGTGTCCACATAAATAATACTGGCAGCAGAGTGTCCACATAAATAATACTGGCAGCAGAGTGTCACTATAAATAATACTGGCAGCAGAGTGCACCCATAAATAATACTGGCAGCAGAGTGTCACTATAAATAATACTGGCAGCAGAGTGCACCCATAAATAATACTGGCAGCAGAGTGTCACTATAAATAATACTGGCAGCAGAGTGCACCCATAAATAATACTTGCAGCAGAGTGCACCCATAAATAATACTGGCAGCAGAGTGTCCCTATAAATAATACTGGCAGCAGAGTGTCCCTATAAATAATATTGGCAGCAGAGTGTCCCTATAAATAATACTGGCAGCAGAGTGCACCCATAAAATAATACTGGCAGCAGAGTGTCCCTATATTCCTTTATATAATACTGGCAGCAGAGTGTCCCTATAAATAATACTGGCAGCAGAGTGTCCCTATAATTAATACTGGCCGCAGAGTGCACATATAAATAATACAGGCAGCAGAGTGCACCCATAAATAATACAAGCAGCAGAGTATCCCCATGAAAAATACTGGCAGCAGAGTGTCTACATAAATAATACTGGCAGCAGAGTGTCCCCATAAATAATACTGGCAGCAGAGTGCACCCATAAATAATACTAACAGCAGAGTATCCCCATGAAAAATACTGGCAGCAGAGTGTCCACATAAATAATACTGGCAGCAGAGTGCACCCATAAATAATACTGGCAGCAGAGTGTCCCCATAAATAATACTGGCAGCAGAGTGTCCCCATAAATAATACTGGCAGCAGAGTGCACCCATAAATAATACTGGCAGCAGAGTGTCCCCATAAACAATGTAGGGGAAATTTGGAAATGCTGCTGATGGGACAGAGTCAGGACGATCCTTCATTCCTCCCTTTCTCTCCTCTATGTATTCAGCCAGTGATGCAGGAATCCGGGAAAACCTTGTGGCAGTCTCTGGGGTGGCTGTAACAGATGCCACATTTGCTGCCTCCCAGCTTTTCCAGAGTAAGATGCACGGGTGTAATTATAGCACTTGCTAAGGGGCCCGGGGATTGAAGGGCCCCAGTCGGATACAAGAACATTGTACTTTTTGATGAGGCCTAACAATATGATGTTTTTCTGCTATAATGTGGGTTTTATGATATATGGTGCTATTATACATACCTTCCATTATTGCTACTTATGCTGCTGTTTTCATTAAATGAATTACAGTTACACCTCTGATCAGATGTAGCTGTGATGATGACTGGTACACAATGCTGATGATGGACTGGCTGGGGCCAGTAGTCATAGAACGGTTTTACATTAATCCCTGACCTCCAGGTAACATGCTCTGTGTCCCTCAGCAAACAGGGGACTCCTCATGCCCCATGTCTCAGGCATCCCAGAACGTCTGTGGACTGCCGAGCCCGCCGAGCCCTGTAGGTACAGCGTCCAACAGTAACCTAATACAGTTGCAAGAAAAAGTATCTAAAAGGTTTGAATGATATGGATTTCTGCACAAATTGGTCATAGATGATGATCAGATCACATTTTAAGTCACAACGATAGACAATCACAGTCTGCTTAAACTAATAACACACAAAGAATTAAATGTTACCATGTTTTTATTGAACACACCATGTAAACATTCACAGTGCAGGTGGAAAAAGTATGTGAACCCTTGGATTTAATAACTGGTTGAACCTCCTTTGGCAGCAAAAACTTCAACCAAACGTTTCCTGCAGTTGCAGATCAGACGTGCACAACGGTCAGGAGTAATTCTTGACCATTCCTCTTTACAGAACTGTTTCAGTTCAGCAATATTCTTGGGATGTCTGGTGTGAATCGCTTTCTTGAGGTCATGCCACAGCATCTCAATCGGGTTGAGGTCAGGACTCTGACTGGGCCACTCCAGAAGGCGTATTTTCTTCTGTTTAAGACATTCTGTTGTTGATTTACTTCTATGCTCTGGGTCGTTGTCCTGTTGCAACACCTATCTTCTGTTGAGCTTCAGCTGGTGGACAGATGGCCTTAAGTTCTCCTGCAAAATGTCTTGATAAACTTGGGAATTCATTTTTCCTTCGATGATAACAATCCGTCCAGGCCCTGATACAGCAAAGCAGCCCCAAACCATGATGCCCCCACCACCATACCTCACAGTTGGGATGAGGTTTTGATGTTGGTGTGCTGTACCTCTTTTTCTCCACACATAGTGTTGTGTGTTTCTTCCAAACAACTCAACTTTGGTTTTATCTGTCCACAGAATATTTTGCCAGTACTGCTGTGGAACATCCAGGTGCTCTTGTGCAAATTGTAAACGTGCAGCAATGGTTTTTTTTGGACAGCAGTGGCTTCCTCTGTGGTATCCTCCCATGAAATCCAATTCATGTTTTACGTATAGTAGATTCGCTAACAGGGATGTTAGCATATGCCAGAGACTTTTGTAAGTCTTTAGCTGACACTCTAGGATTCTTCTTCAACTCATTGAGCAGTCTGCGCTGTGCTCTTGCAGTCATCTTTACAGGACGGCCACTCCTAGGGAGAGTAGCAGCAGTGCTGAACTTTATAGACAATTTGTCTAACCTTGGACTGATGAACAGCAAGGCTTTTGGAGATACTTTTATAACCCTTTCCAGCTTTATGCAAGTCAACAATTCCTAATCGTAGGTCTTCTGAGAGCTCTTTTGTGCGAGGCATCATTCACATCAGACAATGCTTCTTGTGGAAAGCAAACCCAGAACTGGTATGTGTTTTTTATAGGGCAGGGCATCTGTAACCAACACCTCCAATCTCCTCTCATTGATTGGACTACAGTTGGCTGACACCTCACTCCAATTAGCTCTTGGAGATGTCATTAATCTAAGGGTTCACATACTTTTTCCACATGCACTGTGAATGTTTACATGGTGTGTTCAATAAAAACATGGTAACATTTAATTCTTTGTGTGTTCTTAGTTTAACCCCTTCAAGACTGGGATCATTTTAACCTTAAGGACCAGGCCATTTTTTGCAAATTTGACTAGTGTGACCTTATGTGGTGATAACTTTAAAACGCTTTGACTTATCCAGGCCATTCTGAGATAGTTTTTTCGTCACATATTGTACTTCATGACACTGGTAATATTTTGAAACAAATAAAAATCATGTTTTAGTGTCTCCATAGTCTGTGAGCCATAGTTTTTTCAGTTTTTAGGCGATTGTCTCAGGTTGGGCATCATTTTTGCGGGATGAGATGACGGTTAGATTGGCACTATTTTGGGGTGCATATGACTTTTTGATCACTTGCTATTACACTTTTTGTGATGTAAGGTAACAAAAAAATTGCTTTTTTGACACCGTTTTTATTATATTTTTTTTTACAGTGTTCATCTGAGGGGTTAGGTCATGTGCTATTTTTATAGAGCAGGTTCTTACGGACATGGCAATACCTAATATGTATACCTTTTTTTTATTTTATTTAGGTTTTACACAATAATATTTTTGAAACAAAAAAAAATCATGTTTTAGTGTCTCCATAGTCTGAGAGTCATAGTTTTTTCAGTATTTGGGCAATTCTCTTAGGTAGGGTATCATTTTTTGCGGGATGAGGTGACGGTTAGATTAGCACTATTTTGGGTGGCATACGACTTTTTGATCACTTGCTATCACACTTTTTGTGATGTAACGTGACAAAAAATGGCTTTTTTGACACCGTTTTTTTTTTTTTTTTTTACGGTGTTCACCTCAGGGTTTAGGTCACGTGGTATTTTAATAGAGCAGGTTCTACTTTTTTACTTTTTTTACGTTTAACAAAAAGAAAGCATTTTTGAAACAAAAAAAATCATGTTTTAGTCTGAGAGGCATAGTTTTTTATTTTTTGAGCCATTGTCTCATGTAGGGGCTCATTTTTTCCGGGATGAGGTGACGGTTTGATTGGTACTATTTTGGCGTACATACGACTTTTTGGATTACTTTTATTACCTTTTTTGGGAAGTAAGGTGGGCAAAATTTAAATTTCATCATAGTTTTTATTTTTTATGGCGTTCACCGTGCGGGGAAAGTAACATGACCGTTTTATAGATCAGGTCGTTACAGACGTGGTGATATCAAACATGTGTTGGGAATTTTATTTTTTTAATTTTAAATCAGTGATAAATGTGTTTTTTAATTTTGTACTTTTTTTCCCTTTTTTTTTTTTGACCCAGACCCACTTGGTTCTTGAATATCCAGTGGGTCTGATGTCTGTATAATACAATACAGTACACTATATAGTGTACTGTACTGTATTTTCACTTTACTTAGTCTGATCAGACTTCTGCCTTTCGCAGAAGTCTGATCAGCACCATGGACAGCCGGAAGCCTGCAAAGGCGCCCGGTTGCCATGGTAACCATCACTCACTGCCACAACAGAGCAGCGGGTGAAGGGGAGGGAGGGGGGCCCCCTCCCTCTGTGATCCCGTCAAAAATTGGGGGCTGAAAAGGCACAGCAGCTCCCTCCCTGTTAACTCCTTCCATACAGCGATCCCTACGGACCGCGGCATGGAAGGGGTTAAATGGATGACATCTGTGTGATAATGTCAGACGTTTCAAGCAAAGTGTCAGCAATGTGCTGACACTCTGCTTTACAAGTTCGGCCATCCTGAGAGAGGGGGAGGGCGGATGATCGCGCGCCTGCCCGCCCCTCCCAGCACCTCCTCCTCCGCGCAGTCCGCCAGCACATCACAAAGAGGGCTGCAGGGGGGGTTATACATAAAAAAAAAGCATTTTGAAGTTTCTGTTCTCCGCGGATTTACCTGCGGTTTGCAGCGATCGCCGATACGAGGGGGGTCACAGGACCCCCCTTGGCATTGACCCAGGGTGCCTGCTGATTGATTTCAGCAGGCACCCAGTTCCGATCACCGCCCGCCGCCTGTGTCCTTAAGTACCAGGACATCAGGGCGTACTTTTTCTTGCAACTGTATATCCTCCTGTGAGCGGACCAGGTCACTTACTGCTATAACTCATGTCTATATGTATGTGCAGTATATATCACTTACTATACATATACTGTTATTATATCATTACCAGCATCACAGAATTATAGAAATATACTCGGGTAATAACAAAAAGTAATAATTTGATAATGATAATAATAGCATCATCTATCATTTTGTGCCCACACAATACACAATAGTGCCAATACAGCAGTGCCCATAGAACAGTACTGACTCTACTACAGCAGTGCCAATACAACAGTATTGCACATATTACAGTAATGTCCATGCAACATATAACAGTGCCAATACAATATGAAGTATAAGACGTGGCAGTGCCTACACAACACATAACAGTACCCATAGTATAGCAGTGCCCATACAACAGTATTGCCCATACAACACATAACAGTGCCAATACAATATGGAGCTTAAGACACAGCAGTGCCCATACAACAGTACCATCCATAGTAAAGTTGTACCCATACAACAGCAGCGTCCATTCAACACATAACAGTGCCAATACAAAATGAAGTTTAAGAGCTGGACAACTCACGCAATCTAAGGATATGTGCACAAGTCACATTCTCTCAGCAATTCTACTGCAGATTATTGCTGCATTTTTGTAAAAATGACAGGAAGATATTTTTACACAAAGTGCTAAAAAAAGTCTATACCAACCGTAGCTCTAAATGCTAACTATATACTACAAATATGAAAACGACAAACACATAAAACTAAACAACTCCATTATAATCAATGGGGACTAAGTCTCGCCCCTTTCCCCAGAACTTTCTCTTTCAGCAGTGAGGTCATTCTTATAAGAGGTTTTCTTCCTTTTAAGAATCATCTCAGGAAATAATAGATGAACAGATGACTTTTTTTTTTTACAACAGTGGCACAAATGCTTAATGGTTGGACTATAAGCATGATGATTGCAAGTGACTGTTAGTTATACCTAACACTTTAAGGTAGCAAAATGTAACTTTAAGTTCTATTCTGTGGGATCCTCTACTGCAGCCAGGGGCTTGAGAGATGTTCACCAAGAGTCAGTGCTTCTTTTCAGGCCTTGCTCGGCAATGTCAGTCTGACAGCAATTCCCTGGGAGTCTCCTGAAAGATACACCAAGCAACACAACTGTTGCAGCATTTTGCCCACTGTCTCCTCTGCAACGACCACGCCGCTCCAGCTTCTCAGTCTGCCAATACTTTCCAACAAGCCAGTCTACTCTGACCTCCAGTTTACCAATGCTGTCCAGTGCATAGGCCCAGGGCTACCTAATTTCACAAGAAAAATACATATATAGTAGGGCTGGAGGGAAGGGGTTAGATTAAGAATTTGGGGGGCTGGGGCGCCTTTTCCGTTTTCGACTCAGGCAGCAGAAAGGCTAGGTGCAACCCATACTATATAAAGAACTGGCTCCTCAGGCACGCTGTTCAGAATGACGATCTGTATGCTAACTTGCTTACGCCATGACAGGCATACCGTTGACCTCAAGCAGTCTGATGATTACTGGATAGCCATGCTTTTAGACCCTCACTATCCAGACAAAATGGGGGAATGTTTTCCTCCATCCAAAAGGGAGGCCAAATTACGTAATAATAGGAAACTCTGTGTACGCAGTTTTCACACTCCTCCGGCTCATGCTGATTAATAGATCTGGCCTTGCTAATTGTGCTGTTAACTCCATCATGACGCTGCTGCAGCCTGCCTACCATTATGTTCCAGAAGGCTGCTGCTGCCTCCGCCCTGCCACTGATGCCATCATGCCACTGCTGCTGCCTGCCTATCAACATGTTCCATAAACCTACTGCTGCCTCCATCATGCTGCTGCCTGCCTGCCAACATGTACTAATGGCAGCTTCTGCTGCCGCCGCCACCGCCTCAACTGCTACTCCTCTCTGCTAATCCTCTACTGCCACCACTATTAACGCTACACATCTGCCACTACTACCACCGCCACTACTACTTTTACTACTACTACCCATAGACAGCAGACCTACTGCCTTGTATATTCCATGCTGTACTGCTTTTGCTGCCACTACTATTGCGGCCACGTGCCTCTTATTACCCTACCCTTTCCACATCCACACTGCACTGCTGCTGCTCCCAAATACAAGGGAGAATTTTTGTAGGCTTGTTCACAACGAGCTTCATTTTCTTCTGACAATTAATACTTGTGCGTGTCACATGGGTAGGCACTCTTACCCTGCCAAGGCATAATTTTTGGATGTTTGGTCCCCCAACAAGCCACTTAAAAAAAAAAATGTTTTAATTCCGTAACACAGTGGGTGTTACAACACCATCTGCCCCTTATAACGGACAATTTTTGGAAGCTTTGGAATATGAAAAAGCATAACACATGCCTTGCTGACCTGTGTTGTTAAACACACTGTATGTTAATGCCATCAAATGTGCGTATAGCCACAGCTATGTATGTCAGTGCCACTCAGACATCATTTACTATTACTGTCAGGGCCGGCTATTGGGGTATGCGACTTGTGGGCCGCACAAAGAGCACATCACTCCAGAAAGATAAAGGGGTGCCAAAACAGCTGATCAGCACCACTCAGTGAAATGCTGCTGGGCACTGCTGTCAGCCAATATCTGAAGATGCGCATGCTGACTGCTACTTGTTCCACCTGGGCAGGATGCTGCTTTCTGCCTCCTCTCTCACTCACAGGCTACAGAGGGTTCCGTGCAGGCATGGGATTCAGCCAGTTCCCTCAGGTTCTCCAGATTAGATTGTTAAAATTGCAGCCGGATCGGAGAACCGTGTTACCAGCTGAATCCCGATCCAGTGCTCTGGCGGCGGCAGCTGGAGATGAGTGCCTCCATTCCATAGTTTAGCTCCTTAGGCTTTTTAAAAGTTGGGTGGTATGTGTGTAGTGTATATAGGGTGTATTTATGTGTATGTGTGTAGTGTATATAGGGTGTATTTATGTGTGTAGTGTATATAGGGTGTATTTATGTGTATGTGTGTAGTGTATATAGGGTGTATTTATGTGTATGTGTACCATGCATATGGTGTATTTATGTGTATGTGTGTTGCATATACACTCACCTAAAGAATTATTAGGAACACCATACTAATACGGTGTTGGACCCCTTTTGCCTTCAGAACTGCCTTAATTCTACGTGGCATTGATTCAACAAGGTGCTGATAGCATTCTTCAGAAATGTTGGCCCATATTTATAGGATAGCATCTTGCAGTTGATGGAGATTTGAGGGACGCACATCCAGGGCACGAAGCTCCCGTTCCACCACATCCCAAAGATGCTCTATTGGGTTGAGATCTGGTGACTGTGGGGGCCATTTTAGTACAGTGAACTCATTGTCATGTTCAAGAAACCAATTTGAAATGATTCGAGCTTTGTGACATGGTGCATTATCCTGCTGGAAGTAGCCATCAGAGGATGGATACATGTTCTCATTCTGTTTACGCCAAATTCGGACTCTACCATTTGAATGTCTCAACAGAAATCGAGACTCATCAGACCAGGCAACATTTTTCCAGTCTTCAACAGTCCAATTTTGGTGAGCTCGTGCAAATTGTAGCCTCTTTTTCCTATTTGTAGTGGAGATGAGTGGTACCCGGTGGGGTCTTCTGCTGTTGTAGCCCATCAGCCTCAAGGTTGTGCGTGTTGTGGCTTCACAAATGCTTTGCTGCATACCTCGGTTGTAACGAGTGGTTATTTCAGTCAACGTTGCTCTTCTATCAGTTTGAATCAGTCGGCCCATTCTCCTCTGACCTCTAGCATCCACAAGGCATTTTTGCCCACAGGACTGCCGCATACTGGATGTTTTTCCCTTTTCACACCATTCTTTGTAAACCCTAGAAATGGTTGTGCGTGAAAATCCCAGTAACTGAGCAGATTGTGAAATACTCAGACCGGCCCGTCTGGCACCAACAACCATGCCACGCTCAAAATTGCTTAAATCCCCTTTCTTTCCCATTCTGACATTCAGTTTGGAGTTCAGGAGATTGTCTTGACCAGGAGCACCCCCCTAAATGCATTGAAGCAACTGCCATGTGATTGGTTGACTAGATAATCGCATTAATGAGAAATAGAACAGGTGTTCCTAATAATTCTTTAGGTGAGTGTATATGATGTATGTATATGAAAATGTGTCATGAAGCCACATGTCCGCTGTTGAGTAGGGAAACTGTTAAAAATTTGAATACCACCCCTGGTTCTGTGTGTTGAGGACACCGGCCAGCAGCTGACGGATGTCTGTGGTGGAGAAGGCCAGCCTGCAGAGCTAGAAACAGGAGGCATGAAACTCCCCATGTGTCCCTCCATTCAGTTCCTGTCTACAAACAGCAGGTATGTGTGCACATAATGTGTATCTACCTCTGTCTGATATTTTATCTATCTCATATCTATCTAATATCTATCTATTTATCTCCTATCTATCTATCTATCTATCTATCTCATATCTATCTATCTATCTCATATCTATTTATCTCATATCTATCTATCTATCTCATATCTATCTATCTCATATATATCTATCTATCTATCTATCTATCTCATATCTATTTATCTCATATCTATCTATCTATCTATCTATCTCATATCTATCTATCTATCTATCTATCTATCTATCTATCTATCTATCTATCTTTTAGCTTTTCTAATGAAATAGACACCTGAAGTTCAGATGCTCTTTGCAGCCTGTACTCACAGCTACATCCCGGGGCACAGAGTTTCCTGTGGTCACACTGAGCGCTGTACAGGCCGGATACGTTGTGGTATATATCTATTTTCTATCTATCTATCTCATATCGATCTATCTATCTATCTATATTTCTATCTATTATCTATCTATCTCATATCTTTCTATCTATTTATCTATCTATCTCCTATCTATCTATCTATATATATATATATATATATATATAATATCTATCTGTCTCATGTATATCTATCTGTCTATCTATCCATCTATCAAATCAAATCAAATAAGCTTTATTGGCAGGACTAAATACTTTTTAGCATTGCCAAAGCAAGTGGTAAATAATTGGGTAGGGTTGGGGAATGGGGACACGTCCAGGGTGGGGGTATATGGTAAGTTTAGGGGATGGGGACACATCCAGGGTGGGGTGTCCATGGTATATCAGGCTCCTCTCAGTCTATGGCTGACAGTAATATATTGTGCTGCTGTGGCCGCTGTGTTCTCCTCTTCCCCCAGCAGTATGGAGAGTCTCTCTTCCTCCTCCATGGAGGTGAAGTCTGGGCAGAGATCAGACAGTCTCCTGAAGTGAGTCTCCCTCACTGCTGAGTATATGGGGCACCACAGCAGGAAATGAGCCTCATCCTCCACGGCCTCCTGGTCGCACTGCTGGTACAGTCTGCTCTCCCTGGGCTTGTACCTCTGTCGGTGACGCCCGGATTCAATGAGCAGGCTGTGGGCCCTCAGTCTGTAGCTCAGGATCTGTCGGTCTCTTGGATTAGGGAGTTTCTCCAGATATGGGGTCAGTTTGTACTCCCTCTGCAGGCTCTGGTATACTGTCAGCTTCTGGGATGTTCTTATGTCGTTCCTCCAGACACTAATATACTCCTCTTTGTACTTGTGTATCATCCTCTGGATTTCCCTCTTTGCCAGGATGTATTATTTGGTGGCTTGGGCAGGCTGGGTTTGGGTGACTTGTTGCAGGGTGCTTTGTTTTTCTGGGGCTTCTTGGTGTAGCAAGGCTTTGTGATGGTAGGAGCTGGGACTGCTGCTATGTAGATGGACTCTGAATAATAGCACCCTCTTCTGTACAGCAAAGAAGAGTGGGAATCTGCCCAGTTCTGCTCGACAGGCGCTGTTTGAGGTGCTCCTGTGGACCTGGAGAAGGTGTTTGCAGAGTTCTAGGTGGAATAGTTCTGTTGGCCCAGAGTCCCACTTTGCCCTGTCTGGGTATATGTCTGGGCCCCAGACTTTGCTGCCATACAGGATTGTGGCGATGATGGTGTCAAGGATTTTAAGCCAGATAGTCACTGGTGCCTTAAGATGATGCAGACGCCTTCTGATGGCATAGAAGGTTTTGCTCGCCTTGTCTTTCAGTGTTTCCATGGCTTTCTTAAAACTCCCTGATTGGCTGATTTCTAGGCCCAGGTAGGTGTAGCTGTCAGTTTCTGAAAGTAATAATGAGAGAAAAGAAACGGTGGCGGCACTGCTGTGTGTTGCGTGGGGGTGCAAGGGAACCGGAGCGGTCCTGTCAGTACAGTCAGCCAGTGTGTGCGGTGCTCAGCCCTGTAGTGATAAGTCCCAAGTAATGAAACATCGAGGAGAAAAAGTAA
Source organism: Bufo bufo (assembly GCF_905171765.1). Classification (NCBI taxonomy): domain Eukaryota; kingdom Metazoa; phylum Chordata; class Amphibia; order Anura; family Bufonidae; genus Bufo; species Bufo bufo. Next base: position 788,725,267 of record NC_053389.1, on the reverse strand, counting down.
AAGAAGGGCGGCACTAACCACTGCTGAAAAAGATATCCTTTATTCTTGGGAAGAAGCGGTAGGCAGGAGCATGTGTGCACAGTGCACAGACAAGAAAGCGGCGACGGCCGTTTCGCGCAAATCTGCGCTTCGTCTGGCCTCTGACCTCACTGCGCAAGTCTGCGTCAGTGCCTTTTGAAGCGTTGCGTCGTTTGTTATGACGACAGTGACGCTACACATAACATACTCGTCATTAAAATCATAGCTTGCAGAGATACAAAGTATGCATCAATGCAGACAATTACCTCAAACTAAGACACTCAAGTCAATCTTATCATTAAGTCAAAGGGGACCGAGTGCGGCTGCTTTAATGATCCACCTGGCTTCCCTCCTCAGGAGAGCCCAATGTCTATCCCCTCCGCAGGGCATGACCGGCTCCAGCTCGATCCCCGAGTAGGTAAGACAACGTGAATCTCCTCCATGTTTTTCGGGAACATGTTCAATCAGTCTCGTGCAGCCTTTCCTGGTCCTCAAGGAGTTAAGGTGTTCCCTGAATCTCTCAAAGAGAGGGCGTATCGTCTTTCCAATATAGAAAGCTCCGCATTTGCACTTAATCAAATATACAACATAAGTGCTTCTACATGTCATAAACTGTGCAGCAGTATGTGAGACCCCCCCAAAAGTCAAGTACTTGAGCTGGCTGTTATACCCACAGAAAGAGCAGAAACCACATTTGAAGTTGTCAATAGGTTTATTGATGGTTAACCAATTGCCGGCTGGTTGGTTTTGCCCACATTCTACTTCTGACTATTTTGTCCTTAAAGGGGTATTCCCATCTTTAGTTTTAATACTTACCTTCGTCCAGCGCGACGTCCACTTCCTGGATTCAGCTGGGCTTGAGTGACGTCTTCTCCCGTCCAGGCCGAGCTTGCGCAGAAGACTGAAGTTTTTCTCCCGGCCGGGCCGCGCAATGTCCTGAACGCGCACGCCCCGCATGCGCCATGGGGACTTATTCCTGGCCTGTATAGTACAGAGCCGGCGTGCGCATTCGCGGCTCTGTACTATACTGGCCAGGAAGAAGTTATCATGGCGCATGCGCGGCGGCGTGCGCGTTCAGGACATAGCGCGGCCCGGCGGGATTCGACAGGAGAGGTGGCCGTAACCAGGGGAGACGAAAGAAAACATCAGGTAAGAGGGGACTTATTTTCTCAAAAAGGGTGGGAATTGGGTAATAAAATGTATTTAGAAAAATGATCACTGTCAAATCATTAACAGATTTAACAGTGATCATTGTGATGGGAATACCCTTTTAATGGTGTGGCATCTTCCAAAAGCAATTATGGGTCTGCTCTCAGTGAGGTCCGACAGGCCAGTTTCGTTTTTCAATATGTCCCAATTCTCATTGATAATACGTTTAATTAACTCTGCCGCAGGACTTTATTTAAGTGTGAACACAAACTTACTTTCTTTATTGTGCTTGTTGCGTTTATCTCTTTTTAAAAGTTCCTCTTGTGAGAATAATCCTGCTCTCGTCCTGGCATTGACTATCTCCTTCTCAACATAGCCTCTGCATAATAGCCTATTTTTTAACTCTTGAGATTGCCTGATGTAACCTTCCTGAGTACTGTTGGTTCATTTAAGATGAATGAACTGACCATATGGGACAGAGTGCCGCCCTTCTTTTGATTTTTCTCCTCGATGTTTCAGTTTCTGAAAGTGGACAGTTGTTTAGCAGGAAGGGAGGACACCCGGCTGCTTTCCGGTTTCTTTTCTGGAACACCATGATGTTGGTTTTCTTTGGATTGATGGGCAGTGCCCACGTGTTACTGAACTTCTCCAGGATTTTCAGGTTATCTTGGAGACCTTTCTTAGTTGGTGATAGTAGCAGAAGATCATCTGCATAAAGGAGAAATTTCACCTCGGTGTCATGGAGGGTGAGAACAGGTGCTGTGGAGGACTCCAGAACCGCCGCCAGCTCATGCATATAAATGTTAAACAGGGTTGGACTGAGGCTGCAGCCATGTCTCACTCCTCGGCTCTGCTGGAAATAAGCTGTTCTCCTCCCATTTACCTTCACGCTGCATCTGTTCTCGGTGTAGGAACTTCTGATGACATCATATGTTTTTCCTCCTATTCCGCTTTCAAAAAGTTTCGAGAATAGGCCTGGGTGCCACACTGAGTCAAAGGCCTTCTTATAGTCCACAAATCAGGCATAGATCTCTCCATGCTTTGTATTGTGGACATGGCACTTGATGAGGCTCTGCAGGGTGTAGATGTGGTCCGTGTTGCGGTGGTTTGGCATGAAGCTTGCTTGGCTTCTGCTGAGGACATTGTGCTGGGTGAGGAAGCTGAGGATCCTCTTATTCAGGATACTGCTGAGGAGTTTTCCCAGGTTGCTGCTGACACATATCCCACGATAGTTAGGTGGGTTGTACCTATCTCTGCTCTTGTGTATGGGGGTGATGATGCCCTGGTTCCAGCTCTGGGGGAAGTAGCCAGCACTCAGCACAACATTGTAGAGCTTTACTAATGCGGCCTGGATACCTGACGGGCTGTATTTGATCATTTCTGAAAGTATCCCATCTGGGCCACTGGCTTTTTTGCTCTTTATCACTGAGATCCTCTCTGTTATCTCCTGCAGTATGATCAGTGTGTCTAGAGGGTTTTGGAAATCTTTGATTTTTTTTCCTCCATATCCTTCAGCATTTTCGTGATTTCATTTTGTTCTGTGCTTCGGTCCTCCCTCGAGATGGCTTTGTAAAGATCCTTGAAGTACTAAAGCCAGATGTTGCCGTTTTGGATGTGGAGGTTGGTGTTCTTGCTGGTTTTGTCCATGTGCTTCCATAGTTCCCAGAAGGAGTTGTCCTGGAGAGCGTCTTGGAGTTGGAGGAGCTTGGTTGAGATGTTGCCTTGCTTTTTCTTTCAGAGGATATTTTTGTATTGCCTTTGTATGTTGTTGTAGGCTTCCCTCAGACTGGAGTTGTTCGGATCTTGGTGTTTCCTATTTGAGGCCATTCTTAGTGCCTTCCTTATATCTTTACACTCCCGGTCGAACCAATTGTTGGGTTGTTGCTTTGTTGGCCTTTTGTTGCATCTTTTGAGGTCAGACATTTCCGCCATGGTGTAAAGTATATTATTAAAGTCCCTTACTGTGAGATTTACTCCTTCTGGGTTCAGCTCATACACTGTACTATGGAAGTTATGGAGCATCTCCTGGATCTCTGCGCTGTTTATGGTCTTCATATACTTTGGGGCTGACATCTTGGACCATTTAAAATATGGAGGTAGGCTAAAGAGGCTGGTCTGCTGTGATGTTTGTGCCGGTGGTTTACTTGTGGATTTAATGTATAGGAGCAGTTGGTTATGGTCTGACAGGTGTGTCTGTGGGGTGACTATGAAGCCCCCAACATTTTTGGGGTCCATATCTGTGATGGCATAGTCTACCACACTGTTGCCTACATGGGAGTTTAGGGTATGTCTACCAAGAGAGTCTCCCTTGGTGCGGCCATTGAGAATATGAAGTCTGAGACTTCGACATAAGTTCAGCAATTTTCTGCCACTTTTATTTACTTTGCTGTCATAGCTGTTCCTCTTGGTGTGCACTGAGCTGTCACAGTCAGTGTCTGCTCCGAATATATAGACATTTCCGTCAGTTGTCAGGTAGTCTCTCTCTCCCTGTTCTTGCATTGAGGTCTCCAAAGATGAGAACATTGCCCAGGGCCTGGAAATGGGCGGTTTCCCTCTGTAGGATCTCAAAGCAGTCTGGGGTTGTAGTAGGGGGACTCAGGTGGTGGTATGTAGGCCGCACAGATGTAGATGTCAGACTGGGAGGTGAGGATGGAGCAGTCAATTCTGATCCAGATATGACTGTTTCCCCATTTCACTGGTCTGATCTGCTCATGGAGCTCCACTTTATACCACACTAGTATTCCTCCCGAACAGCGGCCAAGTTTGGTGGTTTTATTTTTCAGGGCCGGGACAGAGATTTCCCTGTATCCAGTGGGTGCCAGGGACTCGCTCTCTGCCTTAGTCCATGTTTCTAGAAGGATTCTCAAACTCTAGGTGAAGTCTGGATCATTTACTTTACATCCAAAGGCTGACGCGTTCAGACCTTGGATGTTTCAGTTGCTGATTATAAAGGATGTCATAGCGGGTCCTTATATCTTGTAATGAGTGGGTTTCATAGGATGAGCTGGGGGTCTGACTGTTTCTGGTATGATAGATAAGGCTTATGTTGTCCAGTCACTTGAATGTTCTACATAAAGTTCTGAGCAGGTTTTTTATCTCATCTAGGTCTCTGCTCTGTATTTCTCTGTATGGGGCGGGTGGTTTCCTCCATGGTTTTTGCCTCTGGTGGCCCGCGTTGGGGTACAGGGCCTTGTGTTCTGTTTGTGGTGTGGCGTTTGATACTTGAGGTCTTTGTGTTGTCGGTGGACTTTCCCTGTTGTCTCCAAATAGTACCTCATTTCTTTGGCCAGGAGGCTGACTTCTTGCTTATTGAGGTGTTTGCTGTCATATAGATGAGGGCGGTTGATGGCAGGGTGTTGAGCCAGGGTGACGTTTGGCACAGAGCTGATCTTCGCTGCTAGTTCAGTGTTAATGGTTTGGATGGTATTGTTGGGCACATCCTTTCTAGGCAGCAGGGATGACACTATCTATCTATCTATCTTATGTCATATCTTTTAGCTTTCCTAATGAAATAGACACCTGAAGTTCAGATGCCGGTTCCTCTTTGCAGCATGTACTCCGGTGTCCTGGGGCACAGAGTTTCCTGTGGTCACACTGAGCGCTGTACAGGCCGGGTACATTGCGGTATATATCTATTATCTATCTATCTATCTCATATCTATCTATCTTTTAGCTTTCCTAATGAAATAGACACCTGAAGTTCAGATGCTTTTTGCAGCCTGTACCCTGGTGCACAGCTACGTCCTGGGGCACAGAGTTTCCTGTGGTCACACTGAGCGCTGTACAGGCCGGGTACATTGTGGTATATATCTATTATCTATCTATCTATCTATCTCATATCTATCTATCTTTTAGCTTTCCTAATGAAATAGACACCTAAAGTTCAGATGCTTTTTGCAGCCTGTACCCTGGTGCACAGCTACGTCCTGGGGCACAGAGTTTCCTGTGGTCACACTGAGCGCTGTACAGGCTGGATACGTTGTGGTACAGAGGATAGCAGAGTAAAGCCAGCACAGGGGCTCGCATAGCCCCACTGTGCCCGGCTCTGGGTGAGCAGCCATGCTCTGGCCTGTACAGCGCTCAGTGCGGCCACAGGGCAGTCTGTACCCCTATACTGCTGTGTGCGGGTACACCAATTCTAAAGTGAAATAGGCAACTGAACTTCAGGCGCCTGTTTCTCTAGGGAAGAAAAAGAAAGTACATTAGAATGTATGTATTTTCAGCACATTTACATTTTAATAAAGTTATGTTGTGATAAATAGGAGAGGGGATCACAAGATTCCATGTACTAGGCCCTTAAGGGGTCTAATACAGTCCTGATCAAAAGTTTAAGACCACTTGAAAAATGGCAAAAAATCATATTTAGCATGGCTGGATCTTAACAAGGTTCCAAGCAGAGCTTCAACATGCAACAAGAAGAAATGGGAGTGAGACAAAACATTTTTTGAGCATTTAATTTTATGAAAACAACGAATAAACTGAAACAGTTTTTCAGCTGATCAAAAGTTTAGGACCACACCTCCCAAAAAAAACTAAACCCCCCCCAAAACAGAAAACCAACTTCCAAACATGAACTCAGTAATGAGTAGCTCCGCCGTTATTGTTTATCACTTCAAAAATTTGTTTCGGCATACTTGATGCAAGCGTTTCCATGAGGTGAGTGGGAACATTTCTCCAAGTGGTGAAGATGGCCGCACGAAGGCCATCTACTGTCTGGAACTGTTGTCCATTTTTGTAAACTTCCCTTACCATCCATCCCCAAAGGTTCTCAATTGGATTTAGATCAGGGGAACACGCAGGATGGGCCAAAAGAGTGATGTTATTCTCCTGGAAGAAGTCCCTTGTCCTGCGGGCATTGTGTACTGTAGCGTTGTCCTGTTGAAAAACCCAGTCGTTACCACACGGACGAGGGCCCTCAGTCATGAGGAATGCTCTCTGCAACATCTGGACATAGCCAGCGGCCGTTTGACGCCCCTGCACTTCCTGAAGCTCCATTGTTCCACTGAAGGAAAAAGCACCCCAGACCATTATGGCGCCCCCTCCACTGTGGCGCGTAGAAAATATGTTTATGCATATGAAATATGTTTATGTTATACACATATAGCATACACTGTGCCACACAATATACAGTATACCGCTACACTGTGTAGTCTGTTCTATAAGCACCATTGTTTTGTGGCGGCGGACAGAAAATAATCTGGAAGTGCACCTCCCGAGACCAGGCTCTGACTGCTAGGGGGGGTCTGCTGAGCTAACGGATGCCCCCTATGGCAGTAGCACCACCATAGCCCCCATATATGGCTAAAAAAGTATTGCTTCGGGGGGGGGTGACACCATTTTCTACCGCACCGGGTGACACCAGCCCTAGCAACGCCACTCTGATGGTTATGGGGCTGCAGTCAGCTCCAGTAAGGGCCTTAATTTGGGTCGAGGATCGTCCAGTGTCTTGACGGACAGCCAATTGGATCCTCCGGCTCAGTGCTGGTGAAATTTTTTGGGGTCTTCCACTTGACTTTTTTGTTCCATAACCTTCAGGATCATTTAAGAAATTCCAAATGACTGTCTTGCTGCGTCCCACCTCAGCAGCGATGGCGCGCTGTGAGAGACCCTGCTTATGCAGTTCAACAACCCGACCACGTTCAAAAAGGGAGAGTTTTTTTGCCTTTGCCATCACAACGTGTGACAACCTGACAGAAGATGACAATGAATTCACATCTTTGCACAGATTTGGCTTTTTAAAGGCATGTGGTCCTAAACTTTTGATCAGCTGAAAAACAGCCTGTTTCAGTTTATTTGTTGTTTTCATTAAATTGAATGCTCAAAAAATGTTTTGTCTCGCTCTCATTTCTTCTTGTTGCATGTTGAAGCTCTACTTGGAAACTTGTTAAGATCCAGCCATGCTGAATATGATTTTTTTGCCATTTTTCAAGTGGTCTTAAACTTTTGATCAGGACTGTAGTTATTAAAAAAAAGTTAAAAAAAACACCAGTATATTAAAAGTTTAAATCAGCCCCCTTTCCCAATTTTACATATAAAAATATATAAACAATAAAAAAGTAAATTTTAGGTATCAGCGCATCTAAAAATGTTTGAACTATTAACCCCTTAAGGACATAGGACGTACCGGTACGCCCTATTTCCCGAGTCCTTAAGGACCAAGGATGTACCGGTACGTCCTAACTTTAAATAGGCATTCCGGCGCCCCAGGGGTTAATCTGAACAGGATGCCGGCTGAAATCATTCAGCCAGCATCCTGTCACAACGCCAGGGGGGGGCATGTGACCCCCCCGTGTCGGCGATCGCAGCAAACCGCAGGTCAATTTGCTGCGCTTTTTGCAGTTTCTGATCCCCGCGGTCCCTGACCGCAGGGATCAGAAACTTTACAGTGCATAAAATCAATATTTTTCACCCCCCCCCCCCCTGCACCCCTGCACGATTTGATGCCGGCGGGTGGTGCGGGGGGGGGTGTCGCATGCGGTGGGGGCGTTGCGGGAGGCGGGCGGTGCGGCAGGCAGGATCGCGATCCCCCGCCCGCCTCCCCATGAACGATCGTTGGCTTCTAGTGGTTATACCAGGGTGCCAGCACATTGCTGGCACCCTGGTATAAACGGCTGATATCTGTGCAGATGTCAGCCGTTTAACCCTTTCCATACCGCGGTCCGTACGGACCGCTGTATGGAAAAAGTTAACTGTCATCGGTCAGGGAGCTCCCTCCCTCTCCATCGGGGGGCTGCTGTGCCTTTGCAGCCCCCCGATGGAGAGGGAGAGAGCCCCCCGACAGCCCCCCTCAGCCCTGTGCTTACCCTTCCCCGTCTGCGAAGTTGTGGCAGACGGGGAAGGTTCCCATGGCAACAGGACGCCTGCTCAGGCGTCCTGCTGTCCATGGTGCTGAACAGATCTGTGCTAAAAGCATAGATCTGTTCAGTGTAAGTAAAATACAGTGCAGTACAATATATATTGTACTGTACTGTATTATACAGACATCAGACCCACTGGATCTTCAAGAACCAAGTGGGTCTGGGTCAAAAAAATGTAAAAAAAAAGTGAAAAAAGTTAAGATAAAAAAAAAACATTTATCACTGAATAAAAATTAAAAAAATAAAATAAACTACACATATTAGGTATCGCCGCATCCGTAACGACCTGATCTATAAAACGGTCATGTTATTTTCCCCACATGGTGAACGCCATAAAAATAAAAAAATTAAAACTATGAGAAAATTGAAATTTTGCCCACCTTACTTCCCAAAAAAGGTAATAAAAGTGATCAAAAAAGTCGCATGTACGCCAAAATAGTACCAATCAAACCGTCATCTCATCCCGCAAAAAATGAGACCCTCCTCAAGATAATCGCCCAAAAACTGAAAAAACTATGGCTCTTAGACTATGGAAACACTAAAACATGATTTTTTTTGTTTCAAAAATGAAATCATTGTGTAAAACTTACATAAATAAAAATAAAGTATACATATTAGGTATCACCGCGTCCGTATCGACCGGCTCTATAAAAATATCACATGACCTAACCCCTCAGGTGACCACCGTAAAAATAAAAATAAAACGGTGTAAGAAAAGCTATTTTTTGCCATCTTACGTCACAAAAAGTGTAATAGCAAGCGCTCAAAAAGTCATATGCACCCCAAAATAGTGCCAATCAAACCGTCATCTCATCCCGCAAAAAATGAGACCCTACTCAAGATAATCTCCCAAAAACTGAAAAAACTATGGCTCTTAGACTATGGAGACACTAAAACATTTTTTTGGTTTTAAAAATGAAGTTATTGTATAAAACTTACATAAATAAAAAAAATTGTATACATATTAGGTATCGCCGCGTCCATGACAACCTGCTCTATAAAATTACCACATGATCTAACCTGTCAGATGAAAGTTGTAAATAACAAAAAAAAAAAACGGTGCCAAAAAAGCTATTTCTTGTTACCTTGCCGCACAAAAAGTGTAATATAGATCAACCAAAAATCATATGTACCCTAAACTAGTACCAACAAAACTGCCACCCTATCCTGCCGTTTCTAAAATGGGGTCACTTTTTTGGAGTTTCTACTCTAGGGGTGCATCAGGGGGCTTCAAATGGGACATGGTGTAAAAAAAAACAGTCCAGCAAAACCTGCCTTCCAAAAACCGTATGGCGTTCCTTTCCTTCTGCGCCCTGCCGTGTGCCCGTACAGCGGTTTACGACCACATATGGGGTGTTTCTGTAAACTACAGAATCAGGGCCATAAATAATGAGTTTTGTTTGGCTGTTAACCCTTGCTTTGTAACTGGAAAAAAAATATTAAAATGGAAAATCTGCCAAAAATGTGAAATTTTGAAATTGTGTCTCTATTTTCCATTAAATCTTGTGCAACACCTAAAGGGTTAACAAAGTTTGTAAAATCAGTTTTGAATACCTTGAGGGGTGTAGTTTCTTAGATGGGGTCATTTTTATGGAGTTTCTACTCTAGGGGTGCATCAGGGGGCTTCAAATGGGACATGGTGTCAAAAAAACAGTCCAGCAAAATTAGCCCTCCAAAAACCATACGGCGCACCTTTCACTCTACGCCCCGCTGTGTGGCCATACAGTAGTTTACGGCCACATATGGGGTGTTTCTGTGAACAGCAGAGTCAGGGCAAAAAAGATACAGTTTTGTTTGGCTGTTAACCCTTGCTTTGTTAGTGGAAAAAATGGGTTAAAATTGAAAATTAGGCAAAAAAATGAAATTCTCAAATTTCATCTCCATTTGCCAATAACTCTTGTGCAACACCTAAAGGGTTAACGACATATGTAAAATCAGTTTTGAATACCTTGAGGGGTGTAGTTTCTTATATGGAGTCACTTTTAGGGAGTTTCTCCTCTAGGGGTGCATCAGGGGGCTTCAAATGGGACATGGTGTAAATAAACCAGTCCATAAAAATCAGCCTTCCAAAAACCAAACGGCGCACCTTTCACTCTACGCCCCGCTGTGTGGCCGTACAGTAGTTTATGGCCACATATTGGGTGTTTCTGTAAACGGCAGAGTCAAGGCAATAAAGATACAGTCTTGTTTGGCTGTTAACCCTTGCTTTGTTAGTGGAAAAAATGGGTTAAAATGAAAAATTAGACAAAAAAATGAAATTCTCAAATTTCCTCCCCATTTGCCAATAACTCTTGTGCAACACCTAAAGGGTTAACAATGTATGCAAAATCAGTTTTGAATACCTTGAGGGGTGTAGTTTCTTAGATGGGGTCATTTTTGGGTGGTTTCTATTATGTAAGCCTCGCAAAGTGACTTCAAACCTGAACTGGTCCCTAAAAATTGAGTTTTTGTAAATTTCGGAAAAATTTCAAGATTTGCTTCTAAACTTCTAAGCCTTATAACATCCCCAAAAAATAAAATATCATTCCCAAAACAATTCAAGCATGAAGTAGACATATGGGGAATGTAAAGTCATCACAATTTTTTTGGGTATTACTATGTATTACAGAAGTAGAGAAACTGAAACTTTGAAATTTGCTAATTTTTCCAAATTTTTGGTAAATTAGGTATTTTTTTGTGCAAAAAAATTATTTTTTTTACTTCATTTTACCAGTGTCATGAAGTACAATATGTGACGAAAAAACAATCTCAGAACGGCCTGGATAAGTCAAAGCGTTTTAAAGTTATTAGCACTTAAAGTGACACTGGTCAGATTTCCAAAAAATGGCCTGGTCCTTAAGGTGAAAATGAGCCCGGTCCTTAAGGGGTTAAAATATTTTTAAAAATTCCTGTGCAGTGTACGCTGTAACAGAAAAAAAAAATTTAATCACGCTATTCGCCATTTTTTTGTCATCTTGTCCCCCCCAAAAAAATTTAATAACCGTGATCAAAATCGTACATACCACAAAAATGTTACAAATAAAAAATACAGTTTGTTATGCAAAAAAACAAGCCCTCATACAGCCCTGTAGATCGAAATATTAAAAAAGTTATGGTTGTCAGAATGTGGCAATGCAAAGAAGATTTAGATTTTTTTCAAAGCTTTTTATTTTTTTTAAAGTAGTAAAACAAAAAACTATACAAGTTTGGTATCTCTGCATTCATATTGAGCCGCAGAATAAGAACGTTAGGTCAGCACAGTGTTAACTGTGATGTCAAAACCCCCCAAAACTTTGGTGGAATTCTTTTTTTTTTTTTCATTTTTGCCACACAAAGAATTTGTTCCCGTTTTTCAATACAAGACATGGTAAATTAAATGGTGGCTTTAAAAAATGCACAGTGTCCCGCAAAAAAATAAGCCCTCATATAGCTATGTGAACGGAAATAAGCTACCCTCAGGATAATAGGTCGCCAATATCAAATCAGCGTGGGGGGTGACTCCTGGCACCCCCGCTAATCAACTACTTGAAGCGCCGCCTTCTCTTTAGGCTACATGCAAAAAAAAGTCTGTTGAAAACGGATAAACTGCCCATTTTTAACGGACGTTTTTTTCACTGATGCCTTTCTGAGAAAAAACGGACGTTAAAAACTGACCCATTCAATTGTATGGGGGCAGTCGCTCAGTGAAAAACAGACAAGACAGAACACGTTTTGACATCCGTTATTCACTGGCTGTCAAAAAACTGCCGTGTGAATAACCCCATAGAGTACCATAGGTCTTAAAAAGGACGTGTGATGGGCGGCGTGGCCTGACTATGGCGGGGTGAGGACCCGCTAGTGAAGAGTTCCCGCCACAAGGCCGAGAAATTACAGGCCAACCTGACTGTAAGCAATCCAGAATGTTAGGAGTTATACATGTTAACATGTTTACTGCCACCTGCAGGCTATATAGATATGACAGTTTATAACCTTTGTCATATTGTTTGTGTCTGAATAAAGTTTGTTGAATTACCTCACATCGCCTCAGGAAACATGGTGTCAGAAGTGGAGAGGGCTTTGGTGTTTTAGAAACCACTAAAGTCCTAATATCAGCACAAAAGATCAACAAGAATTGTTTCTCTGGTAATTTATTAATAAGATACACACCGTGTTACAGAAAATGGCTGCAAACAACTTCCCGGTGCCGTCTCCCATGGACTGTAAAGGGGACCTGGCAGTTAACTGGACATATTTCAAATCCCAGTGGGAAGATTATGAGGTGGCAACTGAACTTGATAAGAAAGACTCCGAGGTAAGGATAGCGACACTGCGCTCAGTGATGGGGAGAGACGGTCTGCGTATTCATCAGCACCTCTCACTCTCTGATGCCGACAAGCAGGACACAGAGAAAACTCTGGATGCATTACAGAGCCATTTTATGCCTTCACGTAACATCATTTATGAGAGGTACATATTCAATACCACAAACCAAGGCCCATTGGAAACTATAGATCAGTATGTGACTAGACTGAGGCAGCTCGCCGCTACATGTGAGTTTGGAGTATTACATGAGGAACTTATCAGAGACAGAATAGTTCTGGGATCAAAAGACATTAATGCTAGAAAGAGAATGCTCAGAGTACCAGACCTGAACCTACAGAGAGCCATGGACACGTGTAGAAGCCATCAACTTACAGAAATGCAAATACAAGCAATGCAAGAAAGCAAAAGTGAAACTGAAGCCGCACATTATACTGCTAAAACATATAAAAAGCCCATGAAAGAAAGCAAAGCAAAAACAATCAGATGTAGATACTGTGGAAACAACCGCCCCTGGGGCAGAGACCACTGTCCGCATATGGAGAAACCTGCAGTAAATGCAAAAAGCAAAACCATTTTTCTAGAATCTAGAGTATGCAGGCAGAAAGCAAATGGCAGAATACATATGGCTGCACAGATCAAGAGCAGCAGCTCAGAAGAATCAGTATTCACTATTATTCATCAAATAGGAGCAGTAAGCAGTCCGGGATCACAGTGGTTTGTACCACTAGAACTCAGCACTGACAGAGAAGCAGGGGAAAGGTTACACTGTCAGTTAGACTGTGGGGCCACCTGCAACCTTATGACATACAAAGACTATTGCAAAATTGTTAAAGAAGGAAAGCCAACATTACAGAAGAGTAATGTCAAATTAAAATGGTACAATGATACCTATATGATACCTATGGGCCAATGTAATCTAAATTGTACATATAAAGATAAAACATATACACTGCAATTCCAAGTTGTCCAAGGTAAACACAAACCACTTCTCAGCAGAAACATGTCAGAAAATGGGCCTCCTTACACTGAATGTAGAACATAATGTACAGGGAGTGCAGAATTATTAGGCAAGTTGTATTTTTGAGGATTAATTTTATTATTGAACAACAACCATGTTCTCAATGAACCCAAAAAACTCATTAATATCAAAGCTGAATATTTTTGGAAGTAGTTTTTAGTTTGTTTTTAGTTTTAGCTATTTTAGGGGGATATCTGTGTGTGCAGGTGACTATTACTGTGCATAATTATTAGGCAACTTAACAAAAAACAAATATATACCCATTTCAATTATTTATTTTTACCAGTGAAACCAATATAACATCTCAACATTCACAAATATACATTTCTGACATTCAAAAACAAAACAAAAACAAATCAGTGACCAATATAGCCACCTTTCTTTGCAAGGACACTCAAAAGCCTGCCATCCATGGATTCTGTCAGTGTTTTGATCTGTTCACCATCAACATTGCGTGCAGCAGCAACCACAGCCTCCCAGACACTGTTCAGAGAGGTGTACTGTTTTCCCTCCTTGTAAATCTCACATTTGATGATGGACCACAGGTTCTCAATGGGGTTCAGATCAGGTGAACAAGGAGGCCATGTCATTAGATTTTCTTCTTTTATACCCTTTCTTGCCAGCCACGCTGTGGAGTACTTGGACGCGTGTGATGGAGCATTGTCCTGCATGAAAATCATGTTTTTCTTGAAGGATGCAGACTTCTTCCTGTACCACTGCTTGAAGAAGGTGTCTTCCAGAAACTGGCAGTAGGATTGGGAGTTGAGCTTGACTCCATCCTCAACACGAAAAGGCCCCACAAGCTCATCTTTGATGATACCAGCCCAAACCAGTACTCCACCTCCACCTTGCTGGCGTCTGAGTCAGACTGGAGCTCTCTGCCCTTTACCAATCCAGCCACGGGCCCATCCATCTGGCCCATCAAGACTCACTCTCATTTCATCAGTCCATAAAACCTTAGAAAAATCAGTCTTGAGATATTTCTTGGCCCAGTCTTGACGTTTCAGCTTGTGTGTCTTGTTCAGTGGTGGTCGTCTTTCAGCCTTTCTTACCTTGGCCATGTCTCTGAGTATTGCACACCTTGTGCTTTTGGGCACTCCAGTGATGTTGCAGCTCTGAAATATGGCCAAACTGGTGGCAAGTGGCATCTTGGCAGCTGCACGCTTGACTTTTCTCAGTTCATGGGCAGTTATTTTGCGCCTTGGTTTTTCCACACGCTTCTTGCGACCCTGTTGACTATTTTGAATGAAACGCTTGATTGTTCGATGATCACGCTTCAGAAGCTTTGCAATTTTAAGAGTGCTGCATCCCTCTGCAAGATATCTCACTATTTTTGACTTTTCTGAGCCTGTCAAGTCCTTCTTTTGACCCATTTTGCCAAAGGAAAGGAAGTTGCCTAATAATTATGCACACCTAATATAGGGTGTTGATGTCATTAGACCACACCCCTTCTCATTACAGAGATGCACATCACCTAATATGCTTAATTGGTAGTAGGCTTTCGAGCCTATACAGCTTGGAGTAAGACAACATGCATAAAGAGGATGATGTGGTCAAAATACTCATTTGCCTAATAATTCTGCACGCAGTGTATTATTACATGATGACCAGCAAACAACTACAACTTCACCCTTTTCTTATGAAATTATCACAACTGAATATAGAGACATTTTCAAAGGACTAGGGTGTCTACCTGGAGAGTATCACCTAGAAATAGATGAAGCAATACCTCCTGTTCAACACCAACCACGTAGAGTGCCGGCTCCACTTAAAGCAGACTTAAAGGCGAAAATAGAGAGATTAGAGACACTGGGAGTGATAAAAAAGGTCATAGAACCTACGACATGGATAAGTAGTATGGTTGCTGTTAAGAAACCAGGCAAGCTGCGAATATGCATTGATCCCAAAGACTTAAATAAAGCACTAAAACACTCACATTATCCAATGCCCACTATAGAGGAAATCCTGCCAAGTTTAACAAATGCAAAAGTATTTTCTGTCTTGGATGCTAAGGATGGCATCTGGCAAGTAAAAGCAGTTATCTCACTACATTCTGGACTCCCTTTGGGCGTTACCGATGACTACGCATGCCTTTTGGGATTGCTACTGCGCCAGAAGAATATCAACGTAGACAACCTGAAGCTGTAGAAGACCTGCCCGGAGTGGAAGTTATTGCAGATGATATATTGGTGTATGGCTGTGGTGACACTACAGAGGAGGCCACAAAGGATCATGACAAGAATTTGATTGGACTCTTAGAGAGAGCACGTAAGCTGAACCTAAAATTCAATTAAAAGAAGCTGAGATTGAGGCTATCTTCGGTACCATACATGGGACATTTACTCACAGCAGAAGGCCTGCGTCCTGATCCAGAAAAAGTCAGAGCAATTTTAGAGGTACCAAAGCCTGACAATGTACAAGCAGTTCAGAGACTGCTAGGGTTTGTAAACTACCTTTGAAAATTTTTACTACATCTTTCGGATGTATGTGAACCACTACACAGACTGACAGACAAACACAGCTTATGGGCCTGGCAATCCAGCCACGATGAAGCCCTCAAGCAAATAAAAGATACTGTTACTAAACATCCAGTTTTGAGATACTACAATGTCAATGAAGAAGTAACAGTCCAACGTGATGCCAGTGAAAAAGGTCTTGGAGCAACACTTTTGCAAGGAGGTCAGCCAGTGACATTTGCATCACGTACACTGTCCTCAACAGAACAAAGATATGCCCAGATTGAAAAGGAATGTCTTGCCATTGTATATGCATGCCAGAAGTTTAATCAGTACTTACATGGAAAAAATATTATTAACATTGAGACTGATCATAAGCCACTAGAGAGCATTTAAAAAAAAAACCTCTCCTAGTAGCACCAAAACGTCTACAGAGTATGATGCTACAGTTGCAAAAATACAACCTGAATGTGGTTTACAAAAAAGGATCAGAAATGTATATTGCAGACTTCTTATCAAGAGCATCATTACCTCACAAAACAATGGACAAGGACACCCCAGATTATGAGATTTTCTTGATGCAATAAGAGGATGTATTTTCTAAGGAACTGGAAGAGATAAACTTTGCAGAATATCTAAGAGTGTCTGATTTGCGCCTACAACAAATTCAGAAGTTCACAGAACAAGATGAAGTCTTGCAAGCATTAAAAACGACTGTTCTTACAGGATGGCCAGACCAGAAAGAAAAAATACTGATTTGTATCAGGGACTACTGGGGCTTTAGAGATGAGATAAGCATACAAAATGGAATTCTGTATAAAGGACACAGAGTCATCATACCAAAAAATATGCGCCCAGAAATGATAGCGAGGACTCATTCTAGCCACTTAGGAATAGAAGCATGCCTTCGCAAGGCCAAGGATGTCATCTTTTGGCCACACATGGGCCCAGAGATTATAGAGGCAATAAAGAACTGTAATACTTGCAATGAGTATATGCGTAAACAAACAAAAGAACCACTGATGACTCACAAATTGCCCACTCTACCCTGGAGCAAACTAGGCATGGACTTATTTTCCTTAACAGGACAAGATTACTTAATAATTGTTGATTATTATTCAGATTTCTGGGAAATTGATTTAGTTTCTGATACCACCTCTAAAACAATTATAGATTGTTGCAAAGCACATTTTAGCAGACATGGAATCCCTGATTCTGTAATTACAGATAATGGACCACAGTTTGTCAGCTCAGAGTTTGCACAATTTTGTAGAGAGTAGGAATCTTACATCATCCCCATATCACAGTCAGTCCAACGGTAAAGCTGAAGCTACTGTAAAAATAGCAAAAACACTCATAAAGAAAGCTAAACGAGATGACAAGGATATCTGGAAAGCGGTTCTTGACTGGAGAAATACACAATCAGAAGGCATCAGCAGTAGTCCTGTACAACGGCTAATGTCAAGAAGGACCAGGACTTTACTTCCGACTGCTCAGAAACTGCTGTTTCCAAAGGTTATAAAAGGAGTGGTCGAGAACCTAACTGAAAGACGCAAAAAAGCAAAGGCATATTATGATAAAGGAGCCAAGGAACTTCCCGAACTAAGCATTGGTCAGCCAGTGCGAATACAACCATCGCCGTCGTCAACAGATGAAATTTGGCGACAAGGTATTTGTTTGGAGAAAGTTGCTCCACAATCTTATAAAGTGGAAGCAAATGGACAGTTGTACAGAAGGAACAGGAGGTTTCTGAGGACTGCGGATGACAAATCTGACGTTGAAATAAGTGAAGTGATTACACCAGGTACATCTCCAGATGAGACAACTCCCAAAGAAACAGGGATGGATGATCATATGCAACAATGTGAAGCTCCTGCCACACCAAGACGTACTAGAACTAGGATTATTAGGACACCAACAAGATATAAGGATTTTGTATGCTAGATACATTATAAAAAACATTGTCACCTTTGGAATGTATTGTGTTATCCAATCATATTATGTTATATATTACTTGATTTCACAAGAAAGGGAGGATGTTAGGAGTTATACATGTTAACATGTTTACTGCCACCTGTAGGCTATATAGATATGACAGTTTATAACCTTTGTTATTTTGTTTGTGTCTGAATAAAGTTATTGTTGAAATACCCTCCATGGTTACAAGAAACACAGAACGGCACATATGGTGAGGACGAGGAAAGGGTCCCTGGCTGGCACGTCTTCAGCAGGGAAGCCGGGCGACCAGAGCGGACTACACCGCTACTTCACGGCCGGAGCAGTAAGTGACGCCACAGCCGCGGCTGCAAACCAGCAGAAACCCCATTCCACTCAGCCCAGCACCACTCCGATAATTTTCCATCCGGGCGGGGGTCTGAAGTAATGGCTGCTCCACAGGCCATCACAAGGGACATAAGGGCAGATACTACCCTACCTGGTCCACTGGGTTCACCTCCTCCACTGCTGCAGCGCTCCCCCACGAGGCCTACGCCATCTTGGAGAGCCAGTGCAAAATCGCATTCGCAGTCAGATATGGTGCAGATAACAGTTAGAGGAAAGAAAGCAGAAGGGGGAACCCCTAGAGAACTCTTGGGATTGGAAGGAACATATGAAATCACTCCCCACAAGGTAAGAAATGGAGACATTTGTAGAGAGATTAGAAAATTCTTACAAGCAAGAAATAACTGCAGTAAAAGCTAATATACAAGCAATAGAGGAGAAGGTGGAGGAAGTAGCCTCCATGCATGATCATACTGTGGCCAAAGTTGAAGAATTGATAACCTAAGGGGAATCCAGAGATCCTCAGATATGCCAATTATATTGCCTACATGACGACAATGAAAATCGGAATAGAAGGAATAATATTAGAATAAGGGGTCTCCCAGAATCCACCAAAGCAGAAGACCTGATCCCTACACTGCAAGGCTAGTTCAGTACCATCTTAAAAAAACTGTCTCGGATCGCTTGGAGATACGCTGGCTCCTATTAATCTGGACCCCTGCAGACCAAGGGACGTCATCTGCCGTCTCCATTACTAAGTGGTGAAAGAAGAAATCATGAAGAAAGCCCGCAACTTTTCTACCATTGACTTTGATGGGGCCACCCTAACAATCCTACAAGACCTATCTAGAGCTACTCTAGCCCAGAGGAGAGCCCTCAAACCCTTGCTAGACCTTCTTAGAGCGCACGATATTCTCTACTCATGGGGGTTCCTGTTTCAACTAATAGTACGCAAGAATGGCCACCACTTCGCGCTACGTGACCCAGAGGATGTGCAATCCTTTCTCACAGCTTTAGATCTACCTGCTATTCAACTACCGGAATGGCAGAGCCTGCCTCCGCTTCCCTCACGTTCTCTACTTAGAAGACCTAGGAGTGATGTTCAAAGACGCAACAATAGGACTCTGCCTCCCTGAACACCTGAGGAGCCTGCGTGTAACACAGAAATTTAAGAAGGATCCATGAACTCTCACAGATGAGAGTTACTAGACTCAGCAAGTTGATTACAACTGAGAGAGTCCTATTCAATCTACTTAGATAGTAGCTAAAGTTATGTGCCCTTTTTGCTATACAGGGTTGTTATGAGAGTTATTGTATAGTTATGATATAACTTGGCTTTTCGGCCTCGGGACGGTTTCTTTACTCCGTTGTTGGAAGACCGTCTCCCATTTGAAAACTCGTCTCCATTGTTTGAGAGACGTATCGCCCTTCCCCACCAAAGGGGTCTGTTTCCTTTATTTCTTCTTTTTTTTTCTCTCTCTCTCTTTTTTCCCTTCTTCCCATTTTTAGTGGGGTGTTATTTTCCTTATTGTACTTTTTATTTTTTTCCCTTTCCTCTTTTTCTTTTTGTGTCTTTTCTTTTAAAGCTACTAAAAATAACCTAGATATAAAGAGACCTTTCTGGCAAAGATCAGAATATTCTCAGATAAATTGGTACTCTCAGATTCATTTGAGATTCCTATCTCTCCTTTCTCCTCCTTCTTTGGTAGGTGCTGACGCTCACACGTAGTGAGGAAACTCAAGAGGTACTTAAACACTCCACATACTTTACTTCTTTTATTGCTTCATTCTTTGCTTCATTCTTTGTCTCCCAGGGCAGAGTATACTACTATCTCACAGTTGATAGACACTTGAATCAATGGCTCCGCCTTGTGTCAAAATTGCCTCATTGAATGTTAGGGGTTTTAATGTCCCTGAAAAGCGTTCCAAAGTCTTATATGGCATGCACAGAGAGAGGGTGCAAATTCTCCTATTGCAGAAAACATACTTTAAACAGGGTCACGTGCCAGATATACACTCTAAATATTATACTCAGGTTCACAGCACTAACTCTGAAGCTAAATCGAAGGGCGTCTCCATTGCATTATATAAATCTGTACCTTATACCTTTCGACTGGACCTATGTAGCAGGTTCCTGTTCCTTAAAATGAGAATCCATGAGAGAACATACACCATCGGAAGCATCTATTTACTGAACTTAAGACAAAGTAAAGCGCTCACTGGCATTTTGGAACCCATGTTGGACTCTTCCACGAGTAGAACATCGCTTCCCAAATCAGCACTTATCCGAGCAAAGCAAGCACTTCACACTAGGAAACTAATAGACGTTTGGCGAATTTTAAAACCCAAGGACATGGATTACACTTACTTTTCTCCAGCCCATCATACAGCAGACTAGACATGTTCCTAATTTCTCCTCAAGCATTGAATTTTAATCCGAGCACACGCATTTGGTCCAACCACTCTCCAATATTTTTATCTTTAGATTTACCAGGATTATTAGCCAAGGAATGGACTTGGCGTCTAAATGAGGCATCATTACATGACAGTGTATGTAGGGCTGACATAGAATCTTCCATGAAAGGGTTCATGACAGACAATTCAATGGACAACACGGCTCTCCCTATACAATGGGAAGCCTTAAAATGTGTACTATGAGGGATACTTATAAAACATGGCTCTAGACATAAGAACCGAAGATAAAATCGATTTTAGAGGAAAAATTGTTAGGAAACATTCTTTCCTGTATATTTACTTGTATATAAAGTGCAAGTGCTGCCAAAAATTACAAGGAAGAGGCACTCCGATACAACCTATATATCACATAAAGGAGGAATGGAGGGCCTCATTCACATTGTGGTACAATTGTTCAGGTAGTGGGACTCCTACACTCATAAAGCCTATGCACTAAGTGAAAGGACTGCCAAAAATTCCAAGGAACCGGCACTCCAATACACCCTTTATTACACATAAAGGAGGGCATCATACACACCCTTGAAAAATTATGATTGATGGCCTGCTGGTGACCCTCAAAAACATTAGGCGCAAGGGCCTGCTGGTGACTATCTAAAACATTAGGAGCGAGGGCCTGCTACTGATCTTACCATCTAAAAAATTAGGGGTGAATGTCACTGATATTTAGGATGCACAAACGTTATACAAGAGATGTAGTGCAGATAATGTCACTGCCACCATCAGCAAAAAAATTTGACTGAATGTCACTGATATTTTGGATGCGCAAACGTTATACAGAAGATGAAGCACAGGTAATGTAACTGTCCGCAGCGGACACCGTCTACGGAAAAAGTACACTGGATGTCACAGATATTTTTAGGCTGCGCACACGTTAGACAGGAGATGTAGCGCAGATAATGTCGCTGTCACCAGTGGCGAAAAAAATTACACTAGATGTCACTGATATTTCAGATGCGCTAACGTTATACAGGAGATGTAGCGAAGATAATGTCGCTGTCTACAGCGGCCAAACAATTGCAAGCTATTTAGCGCAAGTTGTGGTAAAAATATATATTGCTGCCAGATACAACTATTGTCCTTAAAAGGACTTTTGGGTCTCTAACAAGTTTTAGCAATTTAGCGCAGGTTGCGCTAAAAATATATATTCCTGCCATAAACACAATAGTCCTTAAAAGGACTTTTGGGTCTATAACAAGTATAAAAACTAAAATATTCCTTTCCCTACACTATCTCTCCCTTCTGCTCTCCAGCTCTCTCTGACTTAGGCCTCATGCACACGACCGTTGTGTGCACCCGTGGCCGTTGTTCCGTTTTCCGTGATTTTCTGCGGACCCATTGACTTTTAATGGGTCCGTTGAAAACTCGGAAAATGCACCGTTTGTCATCCGCCTCCGTGATCCATGTATCCTGTCCGTCAAAAAAATAAGACCTGTCCTATTTTTTTGACGGACAACGGTTCACGGACCCATTCAAGTCAATGGGTCCGTGAAAAAACACGGATGCACACAAGATTGGCATCCGTGTCCGTGATCCGTGTCCGTAGGCTACTTTCATACAGACGGATCCGAAGATCTGTCTGCATAAAAGCTTTTTCAGAGCTGAGTTTTCACTTCGTGAAAACTAAAATCCGACAGTATATTCTAACACAGAGGCGTTCCCATAGTGATGGGGACACTTCTAGTTAGAATATACTACGAACTGTGTACATGACTGCCCTCTGCTGCCTGGCAGCACCCGATCTCTTACAGGGGGCTGTGATCCGCACAATTAACCCCTCAGGTGCTGCACCTAAAGGGTTAATTGTGCATATCATAGTTCCTGTAAGAGATCAGGGGCTGCCAGGCAGCAGGGGGCAGACCCCCCTCCCTCCCCAGTTTTAATTTCATTGGTGGCCAGTGCGGCCCCCCCTCCCTCTATTGTATTAATATCATTGGTGGCCAGTGCGGCCCCCCTCCCTCCCTTTATTGTATTATCATTGGTAGCCAGTGTGCGGCCCCTCCCTCCCTCTATTGTATTATCATTGGTGGCCAGTGTGCGGCCCCTCCCTCCCTCTATTGTATTATCATTGGTGGCCAGTGTGCGGGCCCCCCCCCCTCCCTCCCTCTATTGTATTATCATTGGTGGCCAGTGTGCGCCCCCCCTCCCTCCCTCTATTGTATTATTATTGGTGGCCAGTGTGCGCCCCCCCCCCGGCCCCCCCTCTATTGTATTAATATCATTGGTGGCCAGTGTGCGGCCTCCCCTCTCCCCCCCCCCCCCCCCGAGTGGCTTACTATGCTTTGGCCAAAATATAAACCAATGTCTCATCCAGCATGGAGGGCAGAGTGCTGGATGTAGTGTGCGATCACATTTGCATTTTCCGTTTGTATATGTATTTCGCCATAGTGATCTGCACCACATACAGGTTGTGCTGACCCAACCCCCTATTATTATTTTTTTCTTTGTAGTATATATTGGAGGCGTGGCGATCTCCTTGGAGTCATTGCACACCTGACCAGTTAATCTGTCCTTGAGGCTGGTTTTAAAGTCAGTATAAAACTGAGTCTGCTTGTATAGAGCCTACCATTAGCCATCTGGCTCCAGGAGAAGTATATGGTGGGTTCAGCATGCATGTTGGTACTTGCATCCCTGGATCCGATGAAAGCTGTAATGGCACCGGACGGGGTTACAAGCAAAGTGTACTTGGCTTGCATGCTGACCTGCATTCCCTGGATTTTATGTGGCTGTCATGGCCCATGAACAGGTAGGAACAAGAGTTAGGGACCACTCATGAGACGACCTTGACGCGGTGAGTGGCTTACTATGCTTTGGCCAAAATATAAACCAATGTCTCATCCAGCATGGAGGGCAGAGTGCTGGATGTAGTGTGCGATCACATTTGCATTTTCCGTTTGTATATGTATTTCGCCATAGTGATCTGCACCACATACAGGTTGTGCTGACCCAACCCCCTATTATTATTTTTTTCTTTGTAGTATATATTGGAGGCGTGGCGATCTCCTTGGAGTCATTGCACACCTGACCAGTTAATCTGTCCTTGAGGCTGGTTTTAAAGTCAGTATAAAACTGAGTCTGCTTGTATAGAGCCTACCATTAGCCATCTGGCTCCAGGAGAAGTATATGGTGGGTTCAGCATGCATGTTGGTACTTGCATCCCTGGATCCGATGAAAGCTGTAATGGCACCGGACGGGGTTACAAGCAAAGTGTACTTGGCTTGCATGCTGACCTGCATTCCCTGGATTTTATGTGGCTGTCATGGCCCATGAACAGGTAGGAACAAGAGTTAGGGACCACTCATGAGACGACCTTGACGCGGTGAGTGGCTTACTATGCTTTGGCCAAAATATAAACCAATGTCTCATCCAGCATGGAGGGCAGAGTGCTGGATGTAGTGTGCGATCACATTTGCATTTTCCGTTTGTATATGTATTTCGCCATAGTGATCTGCACCACATACAGGTTGTGCTGACCCAACCCCCTATTATTATTTTTTTCTTTGTAGTATATATTGGAGGCGTGGCGATCTCCTTGGAGTCATTGCACACCTGACCAGTTAATCTGTCCTTGAGGCTGGTTTTAAAGTCAGTATAAAACTGAGTCTGCTTGTATAGAGCCTACCATTAGCCATCTGGCTCCAGGAGAAGTATATGGTGGGTTCAGCATGCATGTTGGTACTTGCATCCCTGGATCCGATGAAAGCTGTAATGGCACCGGACGGGGTTACAAGCAAAGTGTACTTGGCTTGCATGCTGACCTGCATTCCCTGGATTTTATGTGGCTGTCATGGCCCATGAACAGGTAGGAACAAGAGTTAGGGACCACTCATGAGACGACCTTGACGCGGTGAGTGGCTTACTATGCTTTGGCCAAAATATAAACCAATGTCTCATCCAGCATGGAGGGCAGAGTGCTGGATGTAGTGTGCGATCACATTTGCATTTTCCGTTTGTATATGTATTTCGCCATAGTGATCTGCACCACATACAGGTTGTGCTGACCCAACCCCCTATTATTATTTTTTTCTTTGTAGTATATATTGGAGGCGTGGCGATCTCCTTGGAGTCATTGCACACCTGACCAGTTAATCTGTCCTTGAGGCTGGTTTTAAAGTCAGTATAAAACTGAGTCTGCTTGTATAGAGCCTACCATTAGCCATCTGGCTCCAGGAGAAGTATATGGTGGGTTCAGCATGCATGTTGGTACTTGCATCCCTGGATCCGATGAAAGCTGTAATGGCACCGGACGGGGTTACAAGCAAAGTGTACTTGGCTTGCATGCTGACCTGCATTCCCTGGATTTTATGTGGCTGTCATGGCCCATGAACAGGTAGGAACAAGAGTTAGGGACCACTCATGAGACGACCTTGACGCGGTGAGTGGCTTACTATGCTTTGGCCAAAATATAAACCAATGTCTCATCCAGCATGGAGGGCAGAGTGCTGGATGTAGTGTGCGATCACATTTGCATTTTCCGTTTGTATATGTATTTCGCCATAGTGATCTGCACCACATACAGGTTGTGCTGACCCAACCCCCTATTATTATTTTTTTCTTTGTAGTATATATTGGAGGCGTGGCGATCTCCTTGGAGTCATTGCACACCTGACCAGTTAATCTGTCCTTGAGGCTGGTTTTAAAGTCAGTATAAAACTGAGTCTGCTTGTATAGAACCTACCATTAGCCATCTGGCTCCAGGAGAAGTATATGGTGGGTTCAGCATGCATGTTGGTACTTGCATCCCTGGATCCGATGAAAGCTGTAATGGCACCGGACGGGGTTACAAGCAAAGTGTACTTGGCTTGCATGCTGACCTGCATTCCCTGGATTTTATGTGGCTGTCATGGCCCATGAACAGGTAGGAACAAGAGTTAGGGACCACTCATGAGACGACCTTGACGCGGTGAGTGGCTTACTATGCTTTGGCCAAAATATAAACCAATGTCTCATCCAGCATGGAGGGCAGAGTGCTGGATGTAGTGTGCGATCACATTTGCATTTTCCGTTTGTATATGTATTTCGCCATAGTGATCTGCACCACATACAGGTTGTGCTGACCCAACCCCCTATTATTATTTTTTTCTTTGTAGTATATATTGGAGGCGTGGCGATCTCCTTGGAGTCATTGCACACCTGACCAGTTAATCTGTCCTTGAGGCTGGTTTTAAAGTCAGTATAAAACTGAGTCTGCTTGTATAGAGCCTACCATTAGCCATCTGGCTCCAGGAGAAGTATATGGTGGGTTCAGCATGCATGTTGGTACTTGCATCCCTGGATCCGATGAAAGCTGTAATGGCACCGGACGGGGTTACAAGCAAAGTGTACTTGGCTTGCATGCTGACCTGCATTCCCTGGATTTTATGTGGCTGTCATGGCCCATGAACAGGTAGGAACAAGAGTTAGGGACCACTCATGAGACGACCTTGACGCGGTGAGTGGCTTACTATGCTTTGGCCAAAATATAAACCAATGTCTCATCCAGCATGGAGGGCAGAGTGCTGGATGTAGTGTGCGATCACATTTGCATTTTCCGTCTCTATTGTATTATCATTGGTGGCCAGTGTGCGCCCCCCCTCCCTCCCTCTATTGTATTATTATTGGTGGCCAGTGTGCGCCCCCCCCCCGGCCCCCCCTCTATTGTATTAATATCATTGGTGGCCAGTGTGCGGCCTCCCCTCTCCCCCCCCCCCCCCGATCATTGGTGGCAGCGGAGAGTTCCGATCGGAGTCCCAGTTTAATCGCTGGGGCTCCGATCGGTAACTATGGCAACCAGGACGCTACTGCAGTCCTGGTTGCCATGGTTACTTAGCAATATTAGAAGCATCATACTTACCTGCTGCGCTGTCTGTGACCGGCCGGGAGCTCCTCCTACTGGTAAGTGACAGATCATTAAGCAATGCGCCGCACAGACCTGTCACTTACCAGTGGGAGGAGCTCCCGGCCGGTCACAGACAGCGCAGCAGGTAAGTATGATGCTTCTAATATTGCTAAGTAACCATGGCAACCAGGACTGCAGTAGCGTCCTGGTTGCCATGGTTACCGATCGGAGCGCCAGCGATTAAACTGGGACTCCGATCGGAACTCTCCGCTGCCACCAATGATCGAGGGGGGGGAGAGGGGAGGCCGCACACTGGCCACCAATGATATTAATACAATAGAGGGGAGGCCGGGGGGGCGCACACTGGCCACCAATGATAATACAATAGAGGGAGGGAGGGGGGGACGCACACTGGCCACCAATGATAATACAATAGAGGGAGGGAGGGGGGGCGCACACTGGCCACCAATGATAATACAATAGAGGGAGGGAGGGGGGGCCGGGCGGGGGGGCGCACACTGGCCACCAATGATATTCAAACTGGGAAGGGAGGGGGGTCTGCTGCCTGGCAGCCCCTGATCTCTTACAGGGGGCTATGATACGCACAATTAACCCCTTCAGGTGCGGCACCTGAGTGGTTAATTGTGCGGATCACAGCCCCCTGTAAGAGATCGGGTGCTGCCAGGCAGCAGGGGGCAGTCATCTACTCAGTTCATAGTATATTCTAACTTGAAGCGTCCCCATCACCATGGGAACGCCTCTGTGTTAGAATATACTGTCGGATATGAGTTTTCACGATGTAACTCAAATCCGATGGTATATTCTAACATAGAGGCGTTCCCATGGTGATGGGGACGCTTCAAGTTAAAATATACCATCGGATTGGAGAAAACTCAGATCCTATGGTATATTAACTCCTGACTTTACATTGAAAGTCAATGGGGGACGGATCCGTTTGCAATTGCACCATATTGTGTCAACGTCAAACGGATCCGTCCCCATTGACTTGCATTGTAAGTCAGGACGGATCCGTTTGGCTCCGCACGGCCAGGCGGACACCAAAACGACTTTTTTTTCATGTCCGTGGATCCTCCAAAAATCAAGGAAGACCCACGGACGAAAAAACGGTCACGGATCATGGACCAACGGAACCCCGTTTTGCGGACCGTGAAAAAATACTATCGTGTGCATGAGGCCTAATACTGAGCCGAACACGTGTCATCGGGTGCTATATAACACCCGATGACACGTTCCAGACAGCCAATAACTGTAATGCCAGCAGCCAACATGGCTACGGCATTACAGTTAATGGCAGTACTTACCTGCACGTTTATTGGTTGCGTAGCAGCCAAAAAAACATGCGGGGAGGGGGACTTGAGCATGGCGCTCGAGCATGGCGCTCGAGCACACGTGGTATTCGGCCGAACACTGCGATGTACCGAGCATCGCGATGCTCAAGCTGAACTAGTGTTCGGCCGAGCATGCTCGCCCAACACTAGTAGTTACATATTTGAGACCTCCAATAAGCCCGGAAAAGCTTTAGTGAGATTTATACACCCCCGCCAACAGGCAAGTTAAATCCCTATCATAAAAAACGTGAGAGGCACACCAGTTCATCATCCGGCTCAAATAGCAGAAGCTTTTAAACTTTATTATGAAGCACTTTATGATATCAGAGGGCAAATGGCTGATATGCAGACATCAGATTTTGAAAGTCGAATCAATTCATACGTTGAAGAAACGGCATTACCCACAATTGCTGCAGACGAGAGGGCTGTGATAGAGGAGGAATTCTCCGAATCTCAGATTTTGGCGGTATTGACATCTATGAAAGGAGGGAAGAGTCCAGGCCCAGATGGATTCACTGCTTCCTTTTTTAAAATGTTTAAAGAGCAGCTTGTACCTTTCCTCCTGAAGGTGTTCAACAGCATATCACCCTCATGTCCTTTTCCTAAACAGGCCCTAGAGGCACATATAGTGGTGATTCCGAAACCCAATAAGGATACGACCGTTTATAGTAATTATAGGCCCATATCATTAATTAACTGTGATATTAAAATGTATTCTAAATTGTTAGCAAACTGTCTCAACTCAGCGATTCCTCGGGTTATCCATAAAGACCAGGTTGGTTTTATCTTAGGTAGGGAAGGCAGGGACAACACTATTAGAACCATTAATCTTATTTTTAGGGCGCGGAACCATCAGAGTCCCATGTGTCTTTTATCTGTTGATGCTGAAAAAGCATTTGACAGGTACATTGGAAATTCATGATGGCTGCACTAAGACAAATAGGGCTTGGCCCAGCTTTGTAGATTAGATATGTGCTCTCTACACTAACCCCACTGCCAGAGTTAGAACTAATGGCATACTCGCACCTCCCTTTGATATCAATAATGGGACCAGACAGGGATGCCCGCTTTCACCTCTGTTGTACGTACTAGTTATGGAACATCTGAACGCATTGAGGAATAATCAAGATATCACCGGAATAAGAATAGGAGATCGGCAGCATAAACTGGCGCTTTACGCGGACGACCTTCTTATGTACATCTCAAACCCCCAAATCACCCTCCCATCCATTCTTAGGGAATTTCAGCGGTTTGGACATCTCAGCAACTTTAAGATTAATCTTAACAAAAGTGAGATACTAAACATATCGCTCCCAGCAACTGAGGCACAACAAGTTCAGGTTAATTTTCCTATCAAATGGCAGAACACAAGTATAACTTACCTAGGGCTACGGATCCCGACACACTTAATTACATATCCCTACAAAAATGGACCCTAGGGGATCTACAGACTTATTCGTTGAAGTCTATGTCTTGGTTTGGGAGGATGAGTGTAGTTAAAATGGATATTTTACCAAGATTCTTATACCTCTTTCAAGCAATACCCATTTGTGTCCCAAGGGAGTTTTTTCTGTCCCTACAAAGAGCTATGATACATTTTGTTTGGGGCAATAGTAAACCCAGGTTAAACATTAAGACATTGAATAAACCCAGGTGTAGAGGAGAAATGGGATTACCAGATCTGAAATTGTATCATGCATCGGCACTGCTCATGCGGATTTTAAACTGGTCAAGTAGCTGGGAAGTTATGGGTTCAGGTGGAGCAAGAACTCTCCCCTATGGATCTAAAGGTGGCCCCATGGGTTTCACAAAACAGCAGACATCCATTAGAAGATTGTCCCTTTTTAATGCGGCACACGCTTTCTTTATGGGACATTTGGGTTTCAAAGTTCCAGATATCACATAGACCGGGTCCTATGACTCCTCTTATGGGCAATCCCGAGTTTGCGCCTGGGTATCGGGTACATAAGTTTCTGAATTGGCATAGGCAAGTATACCCTAGAATACGAGAAGTAATGGAAAACACAAGGGTGACATCTTATGAATCTTGCGTACCGGAAGATAGACGAAGAGCCTTGCCTATATGCTCAGCTGAGGTCCTACTTAGCTAGCTTGTTTGATCGGGATAAATGCCCTGACATGACAGACTTCGACACCCTCTTTTTAAAACCTGACACACACTTTAGACTATCACAGCTATATAGAATATTATTAGATCAAAGCAATCCAGATGTGGCTCCCTATTTTTGGAAATGGGAAATGGATTTACAACTCACCTTCTCACCGGAGGACATCCTAAAGATGTGTATGTTCTCTCATGGACTATTCATTTTGGCACAAATGAAAGAAAATAATTTTAACATCTTGTCTAGATGGTATTATTGTCCATCAACTCTCCATAGAATGTTTCCTAATGTGTCTAATATGTGTTGGAGATGTGAGGAAGAAGAGGGCACGATTCTGCACATATGGTGGTCCTGTCAGCCCATAAATAGATTTTGGGAACAGGTGTTACAGGTATTCATTCTCAGGGAAAACAATAGAAAACATACCCTAGGTGACTCTTTTATCACTAACAACGGGGACTCTAGCCTAGTTCAAGAAAAACGCACTGAGGTTCTTCCTTATGGCAGCACGTTTGGTGATACCGAGGCATTGAAAATCGAGAGTGGCACCCTCTCTAGGCGAATGGGCAGTAGAAATCGGGCACTTGCTCAGGATGGAGGAATTGATTGCACATTCAAATGATCAGAGAAATAGGTTTTATGCTAGATGGAATTCCCTTTCTGAGTTTATTTACTCTACAGAATTTTCTGATTTCATTAGAGAATTGTCCAGAGGATAAATCTTGATAAGAAAAAGCAAAATAGATTGGTTACTTATCAGATACCTGACTTTTTATCTATTTCCCACTTGATTTCTCTGGTTATTTCTTTCTCCCCCCCTTGATTTATTTCTTGAATTAACCGAAAAAATTTTAACGATATTGCTAGAAAATAATTGGCGCTATGGAAAAAATAGTAATATAATAACAGATTTTATTCGTATACGGAACACGTTGATAAACATTGGCTTGTTATGTAATTGATTGTTTATGCATATTGAACAATGGAATGTTGTACAAAATTTAACATTTTTGCTCATTAAAAGGAGATCCACCAAAAAACTCTTCAATAAGCCTCCAGGTTACAAATAATTAGTACTTTATTGAATATAATACATACACATGTTAAAAGTTCATAAAAAAGAATAGCAGCAAATATCAACCCAAAGGAGGATACGGAGGGGGCAGTAGAGTCCGTCCTCCAAACTCAATAAACACCTAAGGCAATGGCTCTCACCATAATGATACACAATAACTGGTATTAGGGGCCCAAAAACAGGGCCATGCAAACCTACCCAAAACTTAACTGTTGTAATACGCAGCGGTGTTAAAACACATTGCACTTCAGTACATACCATTACAGTAGCGTGTATTGTGAGTAATATAAAGCACAACCATCAAGCCATACCGAATGTGGGAACGTGACTCTGCAGCCGCCTCCACCCAACGCCATTTCGCCAACCAGGCTTCTTCTGGAAGAAGCCTGGTTGGCGAAACGGCATTGGGTGGAGGCGGCTGCAGAGTCACAGTTTTAAATAAACTGTGGGTCTGTCTGTTTCTGCCACGCAATGAAGTCTGACACAAGGAACCACGACCACACGGAACGGATCTCACAAACTGAAACCAAAACGCCAGTGTGAAAGTAGCTTTAGCCTTCCCAATACTACAGAATTCTTTTCAATTATGATGGGGGAAGGGCGCCAAAAGAAACTTTCCCACAGGGCGCCATCTAACCTAAGGCTGGCCCTGATTACTGTCATTGTGTTCAAGAACTTGGAGAGGAGGCAGAGAAAAAGCAAAAATTCATAAAAAAGAGAGTGAAAAGATATATAACACGTTTTCCCAAAAACTCTCCTAGGAGACTAGAAGGTGTTATGTACCAATTTTCAGGGCAACTGGAGCCAATCTGGTTGGGCCCGAACTGGTTGGGGTACAAACCGAACTTTTTAAAAAATATGGCGAACCTGAACCGACCCAAACCTCGACAGGTTCACTTATCTCTAGTAGGCATCATTATTGTGAATCGAAAATTGATATAGTGGCTCACCCGTCTCAATTTCTGGATATAGGTGCACTGTTATAGGCCTACCCCACAGCCTTTTAGTAATTCTATGCTTGGAAATATTAACAGGCACTCAATCATCTGGAACTGCCCTGAAAATTCATACTTTAATATATCCCATACATAAAACAAACAATAGCAACATAAAAAAATCAATTAAAAAATAAAATTACTGTTAGAGTACAATATAAGCAGCAATCATAGCCAAAAAAGAAATGCGTATTGTATGCATTAGTACATGATCGAATATATATATCTATTGTATAGACCACTGATTAGAGGCAAAAATATAAAAAATATATATAAAAATTAAAATCAAAAACATATATTTCCCAAAGAAAATCCCTGATGGTGATTAGTTCAAATATTCAGTAATTGTGATAGTATCAAGTAGTCGTTAGTCCCCTATTCAAGTTCATGTAAATATCTCATCCATTTAACATCATGGATAGAATTTTCCCCGGGTTATATCTCATCTATAAAGTATCAATGTGTATATGTATTAATGCAAACTGTCTTTTGCTGCTGGCAGCTCTACGTTACCACTATGTCTTCCCAGAAGCAACCGTGTATAGGGGGTGAAGTCTGCCTCCTGCCAAGTCTCCTGGTTCCCCGTAAGTCAAGTAGTGTAGTTCCTTTCCGTTTGGCGTCACACATGTTGGTATGATCACTCGTTCTTTGACACAGCGTCTGTTGCAGTGTATTGGGTGCTGTGTCATGCGATTCCGGTCTACTCTTAATATCTCGACTGTAGTGTCTTGAGGGACGAGGGGGTATCCTCCTGGATCACACAGTTCTACCAAACGTGTTTCGGAGCTCCCGGCTCCTTCCTCAGTGGTTCTAGGTGTGATCCACTATTTCTGCTATTTAAGCTTTGCCATTGTATAGGGCGGAACTTCTATATAAAATTCAATGGAAAACGTGGAGTGGATTTTAAATCCCTTGTTAGTGTGGGGTCCAAATAAACCTTGTAACATAAAACTAACATTGTAACAAGCCAACAATAATGATAACAATACACACATGGCATATTCTAAAGTTTGGAAACATATTTTCAACAGTATATAATGAATTTCTCTATTACTGAGTAATCTTCCAAATCAGTGTATATTTTAAAGGGAACCTGTCATCACCTTTATGCTGACCTCACTGAGGGCAGTATAAAATGGTGACATAAATGCTGATTCCAGCGCTGTGTGTCACTCATGAGCTAAAGGTAAGTGGTTGCTGAGAACTAGCATCATAATCATTGCAGCCCAGGCCTGGAAAAGAGTCAGATCTACCTGAGAAGAGTCCTGGTTATTCCATAATCTCCTGCTCTCCCGCCCATCTGCTGATGATTGTCAGTTCTCTCCCAGAGAGAAAGGGAGAAAACTAGGTAGAAGACTGTCAGCCATCAGCAGGAGAGCAGGAATTCATGAATAACCAGGACTCTTCTCAGGTGGCCGGGACTCTTTTCCAGGGCCAGTCTGCAATAATTGTGATGTTGGTTCTCGACAACCACTTACTTTTAACTTTTAAATGACAGATCTCTGAAATCAACTCACCTGTCTCTACTTTATTCTGCCATTAGTATGGACAGCATAACGCTGATGACAGGTTCCATTTAAAACGCATAATATAAAAAAAAAGCACCTGTATTTTTGATGCGTTTTTTTTTTTAAATTTCATTTTTTTAAATGAGTTATTTATTTATTTATTAGACAGGCAGTTTGCATTAATACATATACGCATTGATACTGTATAGATGAGATTTAACCCGGGGAATATTCTATCCATGATGTTAGATGGATGAGATATTTACATGACCTTGAATAGGGGACTAACGACTACTTGATACTATCACAATTATGAACACTGATTCCTGAATTAAGAATCTAATTAAGATCTGGATCAACTAACAACGTCTGATTATTTGATATTATTTTTATTAAATACAATCATGAACAGTGATCATTGGATGAATTAGGAATAACAGCTAATGAGTCATTTGGATAAGATATTACCATCAACATCGTTATTCTAAAGGTAACTAATACAATCATGAACAGCGATCATTGGTTGAATTATGGACAATAATTAACTAATTATTTGAATCAAGTAATACCATTAACAATTCTTTGGATTGAATAACATCATTAATCATTGAATATTTGGACTAATCACCATCAGGGATTTCCTTTGGGAATTACATGTTTTTGATTTTTATTTTTATATTTTTGCATTTTTATTTCAAATCAGTGGTCTATACCAGTGGTGCCCAACCATTTTTCGTCTGAGGGCCGCACTAGACATGGTATAAATTTTGCGGGCCAGAACCAGCTTTGCCAGAAAGAAATGCAAACACTGTGAGGGGGCACGTGTGAGCATTACTAAAATACATAATACGTAGGCCTTCAAATCTGCATTGGAGGCTGCTTTTGGAGTCTGTGTTGCAGATTCTGTAGATAGACCAGACAAAAAAGCCTTGTATGCAGCACTTTTGTGTCCAGTAAAAAGACAGGATCCCTAACGGAAACTGAACGGATCCCATCATTGTCGGTGGAGTCTGTTCAGCATCTTCCCTGTGGGGTGACAGGAGGAGAGGGGAGCAGGGTCACTAGTGGGGTGACAGGAGGAGGGGGGAGCAGGGTCACTAGTGGGGTGACAGGAGGAGGGGGGAGCAGGGTCACTAGTGAGGTGACAAGAGGAGGGGGGAGCAGGGTCACTAGTGAGGTGACAGGAGGAGGGGGGAGCAGGGTCACTAGTGAGGTGACAGGAGGAGGGGGAAGCAGGGTCACTAGTGGGGTGACAGGAGAAGGGGGAGCAGGGTCACTAGTGGGGTGACAGAAAGAGGGGGGAGCAGGGTCACTAGTGAGGTCACAGGAGGAGGGGGGAGTAGGGTCACTAGTGAGGTCACAGGAGGAGGGGGGAGCAGGGTCACTAGTGGGGTTATAGGAGGAGGGGGGAGCAGGGTCACTGGGGATCAGTCACATGAGTCCACAGCTCCTTACCTCTCCAGCGGCCCTGTCATGTTTCCCAAGGTCCTTGGCGCCCCGCTCTCCTTACAACAGCCACCCCTGGAGCCGGCCCCTGCTGCAGGACCTGTATTGCTCCGGTGCGTGCCTATACCAACCAATAACAAAGCTCCTTGCTGTAAGGAGCTTTGCTATTGGTTATTTTAGGAACAGGCAGCATCGCTGCGCTGCCTCTGCCGCTCACTGTGCTGATGAATGTGGGGGAAAAGTCTAAGGTGTATTGGTACGCCTTAGACTTTTTCCAGGGAGTTGCACGGGCCGCACGACACAGCTTCGCGGGCCGGATTTGGCCCGCGGGCCGTAGGTTGGCCATCACTGGTCTATACAATTATATATACAGTACAGACCAAAAGTTTGGACACACCTTCTCATTCAAAGAGTTTTCTTTATTTTCATGACTATGAAAATTGTAGATTCACACTGAATTCATCAAAACTATGAATTAACACATGTGGAATTATATTCATAACAAACAAGTTTGAAACAACTGAAAATATGTCATATTCTAGGTTCTTCAAAGTAGCAACCTTTTGCTTTGATTACTGCTTTGCACACTCTTGGCATTCTCTTGATGAGCTTCAAGAGGTAGTCCCCTGAAATGGTTTTCACTTCACAGGTGTGCCCTGTCAGGTTTAATAAGTGGGATTTCTTGCCTTATAAATGGGGTTGGGACCATCAGTTGCGTTGAGGAGAAGTCAGGTGGATACACAGCTGATAGTCCTACTGAATAGACTGTTAGAATTTGTATTATGGCAAGAAAAAAGCAGCTAAGTAAAGAAAAACGAGTGGCCATCATTACTTTAAGAAATGAAGGTCAGTCAGTCAGCCGAAAAATTGGGAAAACTTTGAAAGTAAGGGCTATTTGACCATGTAGGAGAGTGATGGGGTGCTGCGCCAGATGACCTGGCCTCCACAGTCACCGGACCTGAACCCAATCGAGATGGTTTGGGGTGAGCTGGACCGCAGAGTGAAGGCAAAAGGGCCAACAAGTGCTAAGCATCTCTGGGAACTCCTTCAAGACTGTTGGAAGACCATTTCAGGGGACTACCTCTTGAAGCTCATCAAGAGAATGCCAAGAGTGTGCAAAGCAGTAATCAAAGCAAAAGGTGGCTACTTTGAAGAACCTAGAATATGACATATTTTCCGTTGTTTCACACTTGTTTGTTATGTATATAATTCCACATGTGTTAATTCATAGTTTTGATGCCTTCATAGTCATGAAAATAAAGAAAACTCTTTGAATGAGAAGGTGTGTCCAAACTTTTGGTCTGTACTGTATATATATATTCGATCATGTACTGATACATACAATACGCATTTCGTTTTTTGGCTATGATTGCTGCTTATATTGTACTCTAACGGTATTTAATTTTTTTTATTGGTTTTTATATTGTTATCATTATTGTGACTGGTTTCTCCTATAGGGTTGTAGCAGAGTCACACTGGGGTTCTTTGTGCCCACCAGAGGAAATTATTCTCAGGCCCATCCACTGTATCATCAATAAGGTCTGACATTTTTCAATCAAAGAAATAGACCCTTATGGCAAGTGATTATCTTCAAATGCAGCTTCAAATGGGGTTTTTCTCCTGGACCTTTGGGGCCCACTATCAGAACCAGAGTCCATCGGTGGATCCTCTGTTACTCTAGTGGGTCAGTCCAAGCATAGGCGTGCGCAGCCTATTGCATTAGGGTGTGCACCCTAAAGCACAAACACAGACGCAGCGCACGCACCTGTGTATGTATGTATATATATATATATTATATATATACACACAAATACACTCTGTATACATACAGACCTGCACTATCAATATAATGAAGGGAGAAGAAATCATTTTTAAACTTACCATATTTTTCGCCCTATAAGACGCTCTATTAGCCCTATAAGGTTTTAGAGAGGGACAATAAGAAAAAAAAAATTCATTACACCTCAGGTCAGACCACCAATCAGACCCCCAATGTCAATAAGACCCCAATAAGACCTCAGATCAGACCCCAATGTGAATGACCCCCAATCAGACCTCAGATAAGAGCCCCAGTGCCTCATATCAGCCCCCAGTGCCTCATATCAGCCCCCAGTGCCTCATATCAGCCCTCAGTGCCTCATATCAGCCCCCAGTGCCTCATATCAATCCCCCGTGCCCCATATAAAAAAAAAAAAAACACTTTCCTGCTCCGGACGCTGCCGCTCCTCACCGCTCGCGCTCGGTAATAGAAACATAGAATGTGTCGGCAGATAAGAACCATTTGGCCCATCTAGTCTGCCCAATATATCTGAATACTATGGATAGCCCCTGGCCCTATCTTATATGAAGGATAGCCATATGCCTATCCCATGCACGCTTAAACCCCTTTACTGTATTTGCAGCTACCACTTCTGCAGGAAGGCTATTCCATGCATCCACTACTCTCTCAGTAAAGTAATACTTCCTTATATTACTTTTAAACCTTTGCCCCTCTAATTTAAAACTGTGTCCTCTTGTGGTAGTTTTTCTTCTTTTAAATATGCTCTCCTCCTTTACCGAGTTGATTCCCTTTATGTATTTAAAAGTTTCTATCATATCCCCTCTGTCTCTTCTTTCTTCCAAGCTATACATGTTAAGGTCCTTTAACCTTTCCTGGTAAGTTTTATCCTGCAATCCATGTACTAGTTTAGTAGCTCTTCTCTGAACTCTCTCTAGAGTATCTATATCCTTCTGGAGATATGGCCTCCAGTACTGCGCACAATACTCCAAGTGAGGTCTCACCAGTGTTCTGTACAGCGGCATAAGCACTTCACTCTTTCTACTGCTTATACCTCTCCCTATACATCCAAGCATTCTGCTGGCATTTCGTGCTGCCCTATTACATTGTCTTCCCACCTTTAAGTCTTCTAAAATAATTACTCCTAAATCCCTTTCCTCAGATACTGAGGTCAGGACTGTGTCAAATATTCTATATTCTGCCCTTGGGTTTTTACGCCCCAGGTGCATTATCTTGCACTTATCCACATTAAATTTCAGTTGCCAGAGTTCTGACCATTCTTCTAGTTTTCCTAAATCCTTTTCCATTTGGCGTTTCCCTCCAGGAACATCAACCCTGTTACATATCTTTGTGTCATCAGCAAAAAGACACACCTTCCCATCGAGGCCTTTTGCAATATCACTTATGAAGATATTAAACAAAATTTGTCCCAGTACAGATCCCTGTGGAACCCCACTGGTAACATGACCTTGTTTTGAATGTTCTCCATTGACTACAACCCTCTGTTGTCTGTCACTCAGCCACTGCCTAATCCACTCAACAATATGGGAGTCCATGCTCAATGACTGCAGTTTATTGATAAGTCTTCTATGTGGGA
Organism: Bufo bufo; assembly: GCF_905171765.1. Taxonomy (NCBI): domain Eukaryota; kingdom Metazoa; phylum Chordata; class Amphibia; order Anura; family Bufonidae; genus Bufo; species Bufo bufo. The sequence goes on along the minus strand of NC_053389.1, from coordinate 788,687,045 downwards.
CAGTGTCAAAAGCCTTACTAAAATCTAGATATGCGATGTCTACTGCACCTCCACCGTCTATTATTTTAGTCACCCAGTCAAAAAAATCTATAAGATTTGTTTGACATGATCTCCCTAAAGTAAACCCATGTTGTTTTTCATCTTGCAATCCTTGGGATTTTAGATGTTCCACAATCCTATCCTTTAATAGGGTTTCCATTAATTTGCCTACTATTGATGTCAGACTCACTGGTCTATAGTTGCTCGATTCCTCCCTACTACCTTTCTTGTGAATGGGCACGACATTTGCCAATTTCCAATCTTCCGGGACGACTCCTGTTACTAATGATTGGTTAAATAAATCTGTTAGCGGTTTTGCCAGCTCACCACTAAGCTCTTTTAATAATTTTGGGTGTATCTCATCAGGCCCCTGTGACTTATTTGTCTTCACCTTAGACAGCAAACTTAGAACATCTTCCTCTGTAAAGATACATGCATCAAATGATTTATTAGTCATCCTTTCTAGTGGAGGTCCTTCTCCTTTTTCTTTTGTAAAAACTGAACAGAAGTATTCATTAAGGCAGTCGGCTAGCCCTTTATTCTCTTCTACATACCTTCCGTCCTTTGTTTTTAATTTAGTTATTCCTTGTTTTAATTTCCTTTTTTCATTTATATATCTGAAGAATGTCTTATCCCCTTTTTTCATAGACTGAGCTAGTTTTTCTTCTGCCTGCGCTTTAGAAGTTCTTATAACTTGCTTGGCCTCTCTCTGCCTAATCTTGTAGATTTCCTTATCTTCATTGCTCTGGGTTTTTTTATAATTACAAAATGCTAGCTTTTTATTTTTAATGATTTGGGCCACTTCTGCTGAGTACCACAGTGGTCTCTTCCTTTTTTTGCTTTTACTGACAAGTCTAATGCAATTTTCTGTTGCCTTCAATAATGCACCTTTTAAGTAGTCCCATTTCTCCTGGACTCCATGTAATCCGTTCCAGTCTGATAAGGACTCATTTATGACTAATTTCATTTTTGAAAAGTCTGTTTTTCTAAAATCTAAAACTTTTGTTTTTGTGTGGTGGGACTCTTTCACAGTTCTTATATTAAACCACACTGACAGGTGATCACTAGATCCCAAGGTTTCGCCTACAATGACATCATATACCGAATCCCCATTTGTGAATACCAAATCCAAAATGGCCTCCCTCCGGGTTGGCTCCTCAACCACTTGTTGTAGAGATAACCCCAGTAGGGAATTTAGAATATCTGTACTCCTGGTAGAACTTGCTATTTTGGTTTTCCAGTTTATATCTGGAAGATTGAAATCTCCCATAATGATAACTTCTCCTTTCATTGTCATTTTAGCTATTTCTTCAACTAGTAGATCATCTAGTTCTTTAACTTGACCAGGTGGTCTATATATCACACCTACACGAGTTACTGCATGGTTAGCAAACTGCAACGTAACCCAAACTGACTCTATGTTAGCCTCACCAACTTGTATTAGGTTAGATTTAATGCTATCTTTCACATACAGGGCCACTCCTCCTCCTTTCTTGCCTTCTCTGTCTCTTCTGTATAAAGAGTACCCTGGTATGGTTATGTCCCAGTCATTTCTTTCATTAAACCATGTCTCCGTAACAGCCACTAAATCTACATTCTCAGATGCCATTATTGACCCAAGTTCATTGATTTTTTTACCTAAACTGCGAGCATTTGTAGACAGGACTCTGAGCTTATCATTTCTTAACCTCTGTGCTTCTGACCTGTTCTGGCATTGTTTCGGGGGGCAATTGGACTCTTTTATTTTCACTCTTTTGCCCCCCCTTCCTAGTTTAAATACTCTTCCGCAAATTCTTGGAGTTGTTCACTAAGTACATTTGTTCCTTTGAGAGAAAGATGCAAACCATCTTTTTTGTACAGTTCCTTTCTATTCCAAGCAGAGCTATCATGAGAAACAAAGCCAAATCCTTGCTCTTGACACCATTTACCAAGCCATATGTTGAACTCCTTTATGCGCCTCTGCCTATCCTTCCGAACATTATGCACAGGCAGAACTTCAGAAAATGAAATGGTGGATGCAAAATCCTGTACGTCATTACCAAGTGTGATAAAAGATTTTTTCACCTCTGACACTTCATTGCAAGCCAGGTCATTTGTCCCTAGATGGACAAGAACATCCACGTCCCCTTCCTGCTTTGCTTGCTTAACAATATTAATAATACGTCTTCTATCTCTTCTAGCAGTAGCCCCAGGGAGACATCTCACAAAACCATTTTCTTTAAGCTCCACACTTCTTATGATTGAATCACCCAGCAACAGCTGCTTCCTTTGAGACTTCACTTTATCTTTTTTGTTGCATACATTAGACATAGGAGTCGATGGTTTCTCACCCTCTGTGCTTGAGTCCATATCCATGTTGTCCTTACATTCTGAGAGTGCTGCAAATGAATTATGGAGATCCACCGACTGTGGGACATGTCTTCTATCCACCACTCTAAGTCTTCCAGAACCTACATTAACCCATCTGCCATATCTGGGGGTCCTCTGTGGCAGTGGCATTGCAGCAGTCCTAGCTGGAGTTTGTTTAACAGATAATTTAAATATTTCAGATTTCAAAAATTCAATTTCCTGCTGCAGTAAGGAGAACTGTCTACAGATCTGACAGCATCCGAATCTCCAAAGAGTACAGTATGCTGTGTGGGCACGCACAGTGTGAGGTCATAGCGCGGCCTCACACTGTGCGCAGCCTTCACAGTGGAGCGCATGAGGACCAGGAAGAGGTGAGTATAGCGCTTCCTGGCCCTCTGGTACTAATAACTTGATTAGTATTCGCCCCATAAGACGCAGGGGCATTTTCCCCCCACTTTTGGGGGAAAAAATGCATCTTATAGGGCGAAAAAGTGCAGCACGGGGGTGACAGAACCAGTGTTTCCTCTAAGCCTTGGCAGCTGCTGAGCGGGATCGGCTCAGAGCTGGGCACAGCGCCATCAAAGGTGGGCGATAGGAAAACCTAAGATAATTGTCACATCAAAGAGCATAAAAACCACTGCGCCATCCCATACAATACAGTATAACCCCTGCTCCATCCCATACAATATACAGTATAGTCCTCTCTGTGATCACTGGACATTGCTCTCCATATAAAACCATACGGGGGGAAAAAATCTCATTGATCCAGAGAACTTGCATAGAAAAACTAATAACCAAGAGGCTAAACAAAACCCTGTTTCTGACCCTTATGTTAAAACATAACTTTCATTTGATTGCTCTAATACCTAAAGGAAAAAATATATATTTTTAAAAAGCTGCTGTTTCTCTAGATGACCTTATGTTGATAGTAGTGATAGTAGTGGTAATAGAGTCTCAAGGGTCTATAAAAGCAGCTACACTATTTTTGCAAACCTTTGAGACTCTATTAACACTACTATCAACATAAGGTCATCTAAAGAAACAGTAGGTTTTTAAAAAAAAAATTCCTTTAGGTGTTAAAACATAACTTTCATTAGATTGCTCTAACACCTAAACGGAAAAAAAAAAAGAATTTAACTTGCTTTTTCTCTAGATGACCTTATGTTGATAGTAGTGTTAATAGAGTCTCAAAGGTCTGTAAAAATAGTGTAGCTGCTTTTATAGACCCCTGAGACTCTATTACCACTACTATAAGGTCATCTAGAGAAACAGCAGCTTTTTAAAATGATTTTTTTCCATTAGGTGTTAAAGCAATCAAATAAAAGTTATGTTTTAACATAAGGGTCAGAAGCAGGTGTTTTTTTAGCCTCTGTCTTGGCTATTAGTTTTTCAATTCATAAAGCTCCACATTGACCTCCCACCCAGCAGTAGATAGAAGCCTGCAGGACACTTCACCTGGGCACATCACCTGGGCACATGGGGATGGCTCCCTTCCTATGCTGTCCCTGGCACTTCATCAGCAGCAGGGGCGGCGCGCTTCCTGTCTTCATAATATCTGAAAAGGAAGCTACTGCTGCTGTGTTCAGCTCCCGAGAGAAGGGGGTGTGAGAGGATCAGCCAATAGCAGGGCAGCCAGCTGATACTGGCCAATCAGCAGCCTCCCCCCTTATAACAGAGCTCTGTAATGTACAGAGCTCTGTTATTGGAGATTTCAGGCATCAGCTGTATTGCTCTGCTGCCTGCAGTGCCGCACATTGTAAACCTCAAGTCGGCTTGATTAGGGTGTGCCCAGGCACACTCGGCACACCCCTATGAGTCCAAGCCTGGTTGTATGGCATTTTGTAAATTAAAGTTGTCCCCAGACATTATACTTTCACTCAGCGCTAAGTTTTCATAAATAGTAGTACCAACCAGGAATGTCAATGACCTATCTGCTCCATATATTAAAATATAGGCATTAGGACAGTCTAATGTCAGCCTAACCTTACAAACTAAAGGTAGCCCACTTCAGTGAATGGTTGGAAACATGACCCAAAAAACTTGGATTTCTCAGTGGTTTCCACGGTTCATTTAGGATTTTGGTACTTTGTTAGTCCCATCACTTTAATTTGAGTTGATTGTCCAGTAGCTAGTAGCGGGATAGTGTCTAAAGAAACCAGGTAGGGGAAGGTGTGAGTAGTCACCAGTAACAAGGGGAGGTCTCATAATCAGCAAGCACAGTCAAAACTGTACGGACCAATACAGAACCAAAATGAGACAAGTGGTAGGCAATTAAGAGTGCCGTGTTTGTGTGAGGGGAGGCGGAGCTTTAATTATTTAAACCTGGCTCCCCTGCCCCCACTTGTCGGTTCGAATGCTTTCGAATCGGCTCATGGGTTGGCTGTCCTTCCAGAGAGGTCGCGTGTCTCGTTGTTAGTTTGTGTGGTCGGCGGCGTCGGGCTCATCGCTGCGGAGAATAGGTAGGCCGGGTGGCTGCACACCTATCTCGTTATTTATGTCATGTCATGCTGCCGGGCGTGCCCGCCGGTCCCCAGCCGCACCTGTGACTGCCCGCACTTCCGATCCGCTCCAGGCACCCCGCTCCCACATGCAGCGTCCCCCAGGCAACAGCCTCCTCACCTGTGGCTCCGTTGCGGCGAGTCACACTCCCGCTCTCATACCGTCGCACGCAGCGCAGCGGTCACGCCGGCCATCGGCTCCACAGTGCGGCACACTGCCCTTCGGCGCTCTAGCAGGTCCTGGTCTGAGAGAGGGCGACACCTACAGGCCATGCTGGTACTGCAGTCCAGGTACTGGGCTCCTTGCTCAGCACTCAGCACTAGTGGCTAGGCACTAAGGCAGGAGTCAGTTGAAAAAAAAAAAATAATAATTTTAAGTATTAAATAAAAGAGGGTTCAGGGAAGGGGGATGGCCACTACGCCTTGCGCACGCAGCCTGGCCGCCCATAGCACGGGCGTTGGGAGTCAGTGGGTCGGTTTCGGGCGCAGCTGCGACAAGCCGGTGGTTAGCTAGGGAGCGGTTGCGTGGGTGAAGGGTCACTCAGCCGGGGTTCGCTCACTCACATGTCTGTCCTTGTTTATTCAGGTCCACAGGTGGTTGGCTACTTTGCGATACTGTGGGGTTTGTGGCTGTTATGGCCGCCAGGTGAGTCAGGTGTGGTGCGCATGCGTGGGCCACCCCCCTTTTTTACTCCTGCGTGGGCTTGGGGGACTGGGTATGGTGGCCTATCAATGCTCAGGCCACTGGCGCATGTCTTGCAGGGTGGCGCCTACAGTCGTGGCCTTTGGTGGGAAGTTGAAATAATAATAAAAATATATATATATATATAGATATAAATTTTGTTTTGCCAGGTCTGTCACGACTACAGACTCGTTATAAAGCCCTGCCACGACTGCAGGCATTTAGTCTGTCACGACTACAGACTCGTTATAAAGCCCTGCCACGACTGCAGGCATCAGTCTGTCACGACTACAGACTCGTTATAAAGTCCTGCCACGACTGCAGGGATCAGTCTGTCACGACTACAGACCCGCTCTAAAGCCCTGCCACGACTGCAGGCATCAGTCTGTCACGACTACAGACCCGTTATAAAGCCCTGCCACGACTGCAGGCATCAGTCTGTCACGACTACAGACTCGTTATAAAGTCCTGCCATGACTGCAGGCATCAGTCTGTCGCGACTACAGACCCGTTATAAAGCCCTGCCACGACTGCAGGCATCAGTCTGTCGCGACTACAGACCCGTTATAAAGCCCTGCCACGACTGCAGGCATCAGTCTGTCACGACTACAGACCCGCTCTAAAGCCCTGTCACGACTGCAGGCACAAATCTGTCACGACTACAGACTCATTATATAGGCCTGCCACGACTGCAGGCATTAGTCTCATGTCAACAGACTCGTGAGGTAATACTACCACGTCTACAGGCGATGGTCCGTTACCGCTACTCTCGATGTAGGGTCCCCTCACGACTACAGGGGCTAATCGGTCACATCCACAGACTCGGTCGCACTCCCGTTGACTACAGGCACTGGGTGGGCATCTACGGGTAGTTGCGTCACGACTACGCACGCGGGTCAGCCACGGCCTGGGAGGTTAGCCTTCACGGTCACAGGTAGGTCCGGTCAGGCTTCAGTCTCCCAGCGGGTTCCAGTCACAATAACCAGCCCCTAGGTGAGGGGGGGCACTCCCGCACCGGCGTACAATGCCAGGGAGCTGTGCGGCTCCTCACGCGGCACACGGTTCAAACCAGCGGGGGCCGGGGCCCACGGTAAAGGAAGGGCTCCCTCTGATCTGGTGCACATTGCCAGGGAGTGGCGCTGCTCCCCACACGGTACGAGTGTCCAGCCGGCGGTGGGTCGGCCCTAGCTGAGGAAGGGGGCTCCCCCGCACTGGTGCATTCTGCCAGGGAGCAGCGTGAGCTCCCCACGCCGCTGGGGGGTAAAGGCTCCTCATCTTCAATAAAGTCTGGCACGGGCCGCCGTGCCGTTAGGTAGGCAGGGATCAGGGGAAGGAGTACTAGGCTCGGTCAGGGGGAGCAGATCATAGGCGGTGGCTGGCTACCTGCTGCCGGCCGTACATAAGGTTCCAAGGGGGTTATTTAGGCACAGGATGTTAGTTAGTCCGTGCAGGTGATCTGCGTTATACCATGCTCTTCATGCTCATACTCAGAGCTGTGCCCGTACGGGAGCTGCTTGAGTGGTTTATAGTTTAAAAAAAATTGAGTCTCTCACGCATGGCTTCTCCGTTTTAGGTTACACATATGACTCCTTCATTAGAGTCTCTCACGCATGGCTTCTCCGTTTTAGGTTACACATATGACTCAGCCATTAGAGTCTCTCACGCATGGCTTCCCCGTTTTAGGTTACACATATGACTCCGCCATTAGAGTCTCTCACGCATGGCTTCCCCGTGTGAGTTTTACACATACGACTCCGCCATTAGAGTCTCTCACGCATGGCTTCTCCGTTTTAGGTTACACATATGACTCAGCCATTAGAGTCTCTCACGCATGGCTTCCCCGTTTTAGGTTACACATATGACTCCGCCATTAGAGTCTCTCACGCATGGCTTCTCCGTTTTAGGTTACACATATGACTCCGCCATTAGAGTCTCTCACGCATGGCTTCTCCGTTTTAGGTTACACATATGACTCCGCCATTAGAGTCTCTCACGCATGGCTTCTCCGTTTTAGGTTACACATATGACTCCGCCATTAGAGTCTCTCACGCATGGCTTCTCCGTGTTAGTTTTACACATACGACTCCACCATTAGAGTCTCTCACGCATGGCTTCTCCGTTTTAGTTTTACACATACAACTCCGCCATTAGAGTCTCTCACGCATGGCTTCTCAGTTTTAGGTTACACATATGACTCCGCCATTAGAGTCTCTCACGCATGGCTTCTCCGTTTTAGGTTACACATATGACTCCGCCATTAGAATCTCTCACGCATGGCTTCTCCGTTTTAGGTTACACATATGACTCCGCCATTAGAGTCTCTCACGCATGGCTTCTCCGTGTTAGGTTACACAGATGACTCCGCCATCTGAGTCTCACGCATGGCTTCTCCGTTTTAGTTTTACACGTATGACTCCGCCATTAGAGTCTCTCACGCAGAGCTTCTCCGTTTTAGTTTTACACATATGACTCCGCCATTAGTCTCTCACGCATGGCTCCGCCATTAGTCTCTCGCGCATGGCTTCTCCGCTTTAGGTTTACACACATGACTCCGCCATTAGAGTCTCTCACGCATGGAGGAAAAAAAAAAAAAAAAGATTCCTCACCAGGACCAGCTGCGCTGGGACTAATCTCTCATCTCACCATAGCTGAGAGACTGATGGCCAGTAATACTTGAGGGCTTACAAGACAGCTTGGCGCCGGGTGCCTATCACTCACCTATTGGGCTTCGTCTGGGTTTTGCCACTCTCAATTAAACCTGTCCTATAGCATTGTTAACTATACATGGCAGGTATTCAGCACCATTGGTACATGCTACATCCCGACCTACCGTCACTCTTCTCCGCCCACCCGATCAAAGCGGTGTTGAAGGGTTTGCACAAGATGTCTGTTGTGAAACGACATGTGCGTCAGCCATTTACCGGTAGCTTGTTCGGGCCGTGACAGACAAACTGCAGGGTAAACCGTTCGGGCTGCAGGTTAGCGCTCTGGTAGAAACAGCCTTGTACCTGGCCTTCCATGGATTCCTCAGGTCAGGCGAGCTCATGGGCACCAATACGCTATATCCTCACCTTGGCCTCGTCCAAGACGTCACGGCCGGGGGAATCGGTGGCGGTCAGATACTTTCCCACGGACAGCAGATGGTGTCCGGTGCAGGCCTGGGAGGCTTGGCTGCGTAGTATTTAGTCCAGGCACGCATGTTCTCCCGTACTCGAACTAGGCAATGCCCGGCTAACCACCGCGGCCTTTCTTACGTACATTCAGGTTTAGTTGACAGGTTCAGGGGTCGGTCCTCTCTGGATCACAGGACATTCCTTCCGCATGGGCGCGGCAGCTGCAGCGTCCATGCATAAGGTGCCAGTATATGTCATCAAACGGTTGGGTCGGCGCAGTTCCGCGTGTTCCATGCGTTATATCCCGGATCCTTATACAAAATATCACTGGCTTTCGAGTTTTGGTTTTGTAGTTTCTGTTATCAAGTTTTTTCAAACTCCTATGCATGGTTCTTTTGGCCCCTTTAGGCTACCCTTCGATAAGCAGTTCCGGCATAACTCTGCTGCTTCTAGGTAGGGGGGGGGGAGTATAGGCTTAGGTAGGGGACCCTTTCATCATGAGCCGATCCGAGCACAAGTGGTAGGCAATTAAGAGTGCCGTGTTTGTGTGAGGGGAGGCGGGGCTTTAATTATTTAAACCTGGCTCCCCTGCCCCCACTTGTCGGTTCGAATGCTTTCGACCCACCCAGAAGCCCTCCCTTCTTCTCAGGACTCATCATTGGTGTGGCCCCCTTTATGCTACCCTTCGATAAGCAGTTCCGGCATAACTCTGCTGCTTCTAGGTAGGGGGGGGGGGGAGTATAGGCTTAGGTAGGGGACCCTCTCATCATGAGCCGATCCGAGCACAAGAAGAATGGTGGTCACAAGACAAGCCAAGTTCAGAGCATGTAATACAAACTGAAGACCATGGAAAGTTGATAACCATGGAGGGTTGCTAGAGCTGGCCTTAGGTTATATGATGCCCTGTGCAGTACCTTCTGTTGATGCCCCCTTATAGTGTATCAAATAGTGCCCAAAAAATACAGTGATACCATCTACAATTAACATGGCCAATGAATTTCCTAAACTACACTGCTCCATGAAGAAACTACTGGGCAATGTAGCTGGATCCAGTTCAGCTGCCTTTACATTGGTCCATACAGGTCAGAGTGAAAGATATGAGAGCCCAAGCTATCAGGGACAATGGCACCCTCTTCAATAGTGACAAATAAGATGCCCTAACACATACCCCTGAAGGTAACAGTCCAGTCAAGGTGCTGAGGGGTTAGCAGCTAGCACAGTGAGTCAGTTTGTGTCCAAAAAGGGGGACCATCAAACGGAGATCTAAAGCTAACTATAGGGTTGTCAAACTAATGGTCATGAATAGTGCTCCCGCTAGTGTAATTGGTGGAGCACCAGTGTTTACCACTCCAGGTCAGAGCTGAGTGGTGTCCTGGAGTTGACATCCTTGAATCGACTGCGTTCTGATTTAAAACATTTCATCTATGCATATCTTATGTGATTTGTGATGGGCTTTGATGGCCACAACCAAGCAAGTAGGTGAACATAAGCAAATAAATGTCCAAGATTTACAATTATGTTATGTCTTTGTGTTTTCTAGGAGGCATCATGATAAGAAGACTAAACACTCGGAAAATCTTTAAATCGGGTCTTCAAAGTGTCATATGTTTCGCATTGTTTTACATGTTTGATGGACTCAACATCATGTTGGACACATGGAAGCAGTTCCAACATCATGTCCATCTTCATTCCTTCACAAGTCATATCATTATCCTGAACTCTTCATCTTCTGCCACAAATCACTTGCGAGTATATCCTTATCCACATCCTTACAGGTTTCTAATTAACCAACCCAGAAAATGTCTGACACAGAATCCTTTCCTACTTCTCCTGGTGATCGGAGAAAGTCAGGATGTGAAAGCTAGAGACACCATACGGATGACTTGGGGAAATGTAAGCAACTATAGAGATGTTGACGTTATGATGCTCTTCTTGGTTGGCATCTCTCCTGTTATGACTGGGGCCATACAGAGGCTCCTTGAAGAGGAAAGTACCATTTATGAGGACATTGTTCAGCAGGACTTCCTGGATATCTATCAAAATCTAACTCTGAAAACTTTAATGGGTATGGAGTGGGTGAATGATTTCTGCCCTAATGCCTCCTATGTGATGAAGGTGGACAATGATGTCTTTCTCAATGTCAACTATTTGGTCCACCAACTTCTCCATCCAGATCTTCCACCTCGTACTAATTATCTAACTGGGTTAATTGTACGCTATACAGGACCTATACGGGACAAAGAAAGCCAATGGTACATATCTGAGGAAGTTTACCCTGGGGACACATACCCACCATACCCTTCAGGACCAGGATATGTGTTCTCAGGAGATATGGCCCAAAAGATCTATAAAGTAGCTCAAGAAATCATATTCTTTGGCATCGAAGATGTTTTTATTGGTGTTTGTTTGTACAAACTGAATATTTTACCCACAAACACACCAAGAAATATGTTTAATGGTCACAAGATCGATTATCATCCCTATACGTTTTGTAATCTGGTCATGGTTCACCATTACAAGGATAATGACTTGATAAAAGTTTGGCAACAGTTGTGGAGAAAGGGGGTGTTTGTGTGTTAATTGAGAGAGAACGCGTAGGTTGTAATTATCTCCATAAGGGCTCATGCACACGACCATATGGCTTTTTCAGTGTTTTGTGGGCCGTTTTTAACGGATCAGTTTTTCTGTTTCTTGTTTCGGTAGTGTTTCTGGTTCCATTCTTCTGTTCCGTTTTTCCATATGGCATATACAGTAAACAGTAATTACATAGAAAAAATTGGGCTGGGCATAAAATTTCCAATAGATGGTTCCGCAAAAAACAGAACGGATACGGAAGACATACGGAGTACACTCCATATGTAATAAAGAAATATATTTGGGCGAGCACTCTACCATAAAGCACACATTTATTACAAGTAAGTGGATATAAAACAAATGAGTGAGTATAAAACAATTGAGTGACAATATAAAACACGTTTAAAAAACACAAATGAAATACATCAATGTAACCACAATGGGGTTGATGGATATAAATCAATGTCCAAAAAATTGATGTCCAAAGAATTATTGTTCGATCCTCTGGCGTAAATTGTATCTGGAATTCTTTATAGGGCCTATAATGTGGCCTTAGTTTCCAATGGAAGTCCAATATGCCCACAATAATAGGTAGTTGATATTGTGAATACCTATACAGCGCTATAGAGGACTCTAACAATCGACTGATACTTTTTGTATATCGGACGTCAGTCCTTCAGTATTTTGGATAAAAGAAAAGGATATTCTCGGCTATTCTGCCGCTTACCTCCCCTTTGTAGTAATAGTCCACTTGAGTCCGCGTTTTTTTTCCGAAGGAGCGGGTGAGGAACACCGGGTGATGTATGGAGCCGGCGTCTCACGTTGCTCTGTTCGATGACCGCGTTCAATACTCCCGGGATTGTTAGAATCCTCTATAGCGCTGTATAGGTATTCACAATATCAACTACCTATTATTGTGGGCATATTGGACTTCCATTGGAAACTAAGGCCACATTATAGGCCCTATAAAGAATTCCAGATACAATTTACGCCAGAGGATCGAACAATAATTCTTTGGACATCAATTTTTTGGACATTGATTTATATCCATCAACCCCATTGTGGTTACATTGATGTATTTCATTTGTGTTTTTTAAACGTGTTTTATATTGTCACTCATTTGTTTTATATCCACTTAGGCTACTTTCACACTTGCGTTCAGAGCGGATCCGTCTGCTGTCTGCACAGACGGATCGGCTCCTATAATGCAGACGTTTGGATCCGTTCAGAACGGATCCGTCTGCATTATAGCTTAGAAAAAATTCTAAGTGTGAAAGTAGCTTCAGACAGATCCGTCCAGACTTTACATTGAAAGTCAATGGGGGACGGATCCATTTGAAGATTGAGCCATATTGTGTCATCTTCAAACGGATCCGTCCCTATTGACTTACATTGTAAGTCTGGACGGATCCGCTTGCCTCCGCACGGCCAGGCGGACACCTGAACGCTGCAAGCAGCGTTCAGGTGTCCGCTTGCTGAGCAGAGCGGAGGCTGAACGCTGCCAGACTGATGCATTCTGAGCGGATCCGCGTCCACTCAGAACGCATTAGTAGCTGGACGGATGCGTTTGGGGCCGCTCGTGAGCCCCTTCAAACGGAGCTCACAAGCGGAGCCCCGACGCTAGTGTGAAAGTAGCCTTACTTGTAATAAATGTGTGCTTTATGGTAGAGTGCTGGCCCAAATATATTTCTTTATTCCCTATTTTATCCAGAGAGGTAGGGTGTCCTCTCCCTGAGCTTGCAGCACCATACCATAGGCTATATAGGAGAGTAGCCACCACCATCACTATATATACACTCCATATGTGTTCTGTTTTTTTTGCAGACCCATTGACTTGAATGGAGCCACGGAACGTGATTTGCGGGCAATAATAGGACATGTTCTATCTTTGAACGAAACAGAAAAACGGAAATACGGAAACGGAATGCACACGGAGACACTTCAGTTTTTTTTTCTGACCCATTGAAATGAATGGTTCAGTATAAGTAACGCATACTGAACTCAAAAACGGCCAGTATAATGAACGCAAAAAATGTTTGTGTGCATGAGCCCTAAGGGATATGCATGATTGGTAGGTTTGAGCTGAACAGATTATTTGGCTTGGCTTCATGGGCATGATGCTTTTATACAGAGAGAGAAGCAGCTACCATACTTCCATGATGCCACTTATCCCAAAGAACTGAGCACATGATAACCTTTCCGATCTTTGTTTTAGTTGCCTTTAACCCTTAGCCAAAAAATTATTGGTGGATCCGGATGAAATCAGGGCATTAGAGCACATGGATGTGAAGCTTGGGAAGCCTTTCAGGAGCCATAACAGAGAAAATCTCCATTGCTAATACATTAGCAGCTCCAGCGACAGGGTTCCTATTCTACCTTCAGACATCAAGAAGAAGACTATCCAGAGAATGTGGTCCTGTGACAGTGCTTTAACAGTAGAAGCTGGGGACTGTTACAAAAAGGAGTATGCAAAGGGAATAGCTGACAGCTCCTGTTCCATGGTCTGGACTTTTGGGCACCAGGGCGCTGATCCGACTGTAACTTCTGCAGCCTAAAGTTTTTATATTGGTCACGATAAAATTGAATGTTTGGCTATAACTTGTATATTCCCAGGTTACAATTCTATCCCAAAAAATTGCTAATTTTAAATAAATCTGGTAAAAAGTAGTCAATAGACATGAAAGCTCTCACTCAACATACACTCAACTCAACATACACACTTTGATTGACCTATAATTGAAATACTTGACTGCATTCTTCCAGAAACAGTGCCACTCTTATCTTTTGGCTCTATCCGGTATTGCAGCCCAGCAGTTTCACTCAAAGAGGTTTCCTGGGACCCAGCGGTTCCACAGTTGTGTGGAACGACTGCTCGGGAACCTGGTCACGGGATGCACCTCTTTTTAGAATCCCGCATCCATTGAAGTCACGTCCTTTACCAGGTATCTGGTCAGGTCCTGTGGATAGGGATGTCAGTTCCACAGCCCAGGATGGGGGAGGCGCTAGGAAAAGGGGCCAGAACAATCAATCTCCGTACGCATGCGCAGACGAGGTGTGTTCAGGAGTTTGCACATGCGCTTTGCATTTGAATACTTATGACTCTATCCACTACACCTCCACCGTTCTGGACTGCCTTTACCCTGTCCATGGACCAGACTGAAAACTCGGTTAAGGATGTGATATTAGCAGATGGAGTATTTTCAGAAGAGGCGCATTGCGTTACCGGGTTCCTGAGTGGCCAGATAGGATCTCACGTGGCCCCACCCACACGCAAAAAATATTGTCTATAAATCTCTTCCATATGATGATATTCTCTTGTTAAAAATTACTGTTATAGACAAAACGATCTTCTAAAGCGGACATAAACGCATTTGGTGTGGGTGGGGCCACGTGAGATCCTATCCGGTTTCTTTGACCCTCTGAACATGGCCTGTCAAGGTTTTCAATTTACTATGACTTGTGATAGGAAGAGAGTGAGCTTTCTTGATATGGTTGTGGTGAAGGATGATCAGGGCTATCTTTCCACTGATCTATTTAGGAAAGAAACAGATAAAACCAGTATTCTGCATTTCTCTAGCGCTCATCCACCCTCGCTTAAAAAGGCAATCCCACGAGCTCAATTTCAGAGGATTAAGCGTATAGTCTCTCATTCAGAGACACAGGAGCTGAGGCTAGATGAGATGACTGATAGATTTGAGAAAAGAGGCTATCCGAGGTCTATACTTGATAGGACGCGATTAGATCTTTCCTCTCAAAACCCTCCTAGGATTAAACAACAGAGAGTGGCGTTCATACATAAATTCCATCCGTATAATGCACATTTAGATAATGTGGTCAGGAAGTACTGGCACATTCTGACTAAAGCCTATCCGAATGTTGATGAATTTAAATGTCCACCTCTGATTTGTAATAAGAAATATCCAAATTTGAGGGACAAATTGGTGCATGCGGACCTAGGCAGTGGTAGGGAGACCCCTAGACAAAATGTGTTGAGAACTGTGAAAAACGGAACGTTTCCGTGCCTTCACTGTCTGCAGTGTTCCCATATTATCTAAGGTCCTGAATTCCATCACCCACGCACAGGTCAAGCATTTAAAGTGAAAGGGTTTATTACCTGTGAATCAAAAAATGTGATTTACTTGATGAAGTGTCCGTGTGGCCTGGGATATGTGGGAGAGACAATGCAGACAGTGAGGGACAGGATTTGTAAAGACAAGTCCACTATTAGGACCAAAAATCTCCTATTACCACTACCCTATCATTTTGATAAGTGCAGACATAGAATCTCGCAGTTAAGATTCCAGGTCCTGGAACAAGTGATGAGACCAAGGAGAGGAGGGGATATCAAAATACTCCTCCTCCGCCGTGAAGCCTATTGGATACATATGTTGGATACATTGTATCCAAAAGGTTTAAACCGTGATTGTGAGGTTGCTAGACTGTAATTTATGGTATTATTAATGATATGTGTTTCTTTCTTTCTTTCTTTTTCTCCTTTTCTATTTAGACACAGCAGATCCGCAGATCTCTATTCTCTGGCACTGGATATCCTATACTCTCTGGTGACCCTATACTCTCTGGTGTTCCTCTTGATGAATAGAAAGTAGGTGATCGATTCGTGGGTAGTGAATACCCGCCCATTAGTGGGTGGATGATGTCACTTGTACCTGTAATTGATCTGCCTATATATATCTGTGTAACACATGTGGAATGTACTTGTTGAGAAAGGCAGTGTGCCGAAACGCGTTATATATTGTTACTTCTTATATAATAAGCAATAAAAGAAGCAGGTTCAGCATACTTCAGCAGTTGCCGGGATTTACTTTCACCTACGAATAATACTGGCAGCAGAGTGTCCCCATAAATAATACTGGCAGCAGAGTGTCCACATAAATAATACTGGCAGCAGAGTGTCCACATAAATAATACTGGCAGCAGAGTGTCCACATAAATAATACTGGCAGCAGAGTGTCCACATAAATAATACTGGCAGCAGAGTGTCCCCATAAATAATACTGGCAGCAGAGTGTCCACATAAATAATACTGGCAGCAGAGTATCCCCATAAATAATACTGGCAGCAGAGTGTCCACATAAATAATACTGGCAGCAGAGTATCCCCATAAATAATACTGGCAGCAGAGTATCCCCATAAATAATACTGGCAGCAGAGTGTCCCCATAAATAATACTGGCAGCAGAGTATCCCCATAAATAATACTGGCAGCAGAGTGTCCACATAAATAATACTGGCAGCAGAGTGCACCTACAAATAATACTGGCAGCAGAGTGTCCCTATAAATAATACTGGCAGCAGAGTGTCCCTATAAATAATACTGGCAGCAGAGTATCCCCATAAATAATACTGGCAGCAGAGTGTCCCCATAAATAATACTGGCAGCAGAGTATCCCCATAAATAATACTGGCAGCAGAGTATCCCCATAAATAATACTGGCAGCAGAGTATCCCCATAAATAATACTGGCAGCAGAGTGTCCACATAAATAATACTGGCAGCAGAGTGCACCTACGAATAATACTGGCAGCAGAGTGTCCCTATAAATAATACTGGCAGCAGAGTGCACCCATAAATAATACTAGCACCAGAGTTTCCACATAAATAATACTGGCAGCAGAGTGCACCTACGAATAATACTGGCAGCAGAGTGCACCTACGAATAATACTGGCAGCAGAGTGCACCCATAAATAATACTGGCAGCAGAGTGTCCCCATAAATAATACTGGCAGCAGAGTGTCCCCATAAATAATACTGGCAGCAGAGTGCACCCATAAATAATACTGGCAGCAGAGTGTCCCCATAAATAATACTGGCAGCAGAGAGTCCACATAAATAATACTGGCAGCAGAGTGTCCCCATAAATAATACTGGCAGCAGAGAGTCCACATAAATAATACTGGCAGCAGAGTGTCCCCATAAATAATACTGGCAGCAGAGTGTCCACATAAATAATACTGGCAGCAGAGTGTCCACATAAATAATACTGGCAGCAGAGTGTCCACATAAATAATAATGGCAGCAGAGTGTCCACATAAATAATACTGGCAGCAGAGTGCACCTACAAATAATACTGGCAGCAGAGTATCCCTATAAATAATACTGGCAGCAGAGTGTCACTATAAATAATACTAGCAGCAGAGTGTCCACATAAATAATACTGGCAGCAGAGTGTCCACATAAATAATACTGGCAGCAGAGTGTCCACATAAATAATAATGGCAGCAGAGTGTCCACATAAATAATACTGGCAGCAGAGTGTCACTATAAATAATACTAGCAACAGAGTGTCCACATAAATAATACTGGCAGCAGAGTGTCCACATAAATAATACTGGCAGCAGAGTGTCCACATAAATAATAATGGCAGCAGAGTATCCCTATAAATAATACTGCCAGCAGAGTGTCCCCATAAATAATACTAGCACCAGAGTTTCCCCATAAATAATACTGGCAGCAGAGTGCACCTACGAATAATACTGGTAGCAGAGTGCCCTCATAAATAATACTGGCAGTAGAGTATCCCCATGAAAAATACTGGCAGCAGAGTTTCCATAAATAATGCTGGCAGCAGAGTGCACCCACAAATAATACTGGCAGCAGAGTGTTCACATAAACAATGTAGGGGAAATGTGGAAATGCTGCTGATGGGACAGAGTCAGGACGACCCTTCATTCCTCCCTTTCTCTCCTCTATGTATTCAGCCAGTGATGCAGGAATCCGGGAAAACCTTGTGGCAGTCTCTGGGGTGGCTGTAACAGATGCAACATTTGCTGCCTCCCAGCTTTTCCAGAATAAGATACATGGGTGTAACTATTGCACTTGCTAAGGGGCCCGGAGGATGAGGGGCCCCAGTTGGGTACAAGAACATTGTACTTTTTGATGAGGAATAACAATATGATGATTTTCTGCTATAATGTGGGTTTTCTGATATATGGCGCTATTATACAGGGTGGGCCATTTATATGGATACACCTTAATAAAATGGGAATGGTTGGTGATATTAACTTCCTGTTTGTGGCACATTAGTATATGTGAGGGGGGAAACTTTTCAAGATGGGTGGTGACCATGGCAGCCATTTTGAAGTCGGCCATTTTGAATCCAACTTTTGTTTTTTCAATAGGAAGAGGGTCATGTGACACATCAAACTTATTTTTCACAAGAAAAACAATGGTGTGCTTGGTTTTAACGTAACTTTATTCTTTCATGAATTATTTACAAGTTTGACAACTTATAAAATGTGTTCAATGTGCTGCCCATTGTGTTGGATTGTCAATGCAACCCTCTTCTCCCACTCTTCACACACTGATAGCAACACCGCAGGAGAAATGCTAGCACAGGCTTCCAGTATCCGTAGTTTCAGGTGCTGCACATCTCGTATCTTCACAGCATAGACAATTGCCTTCAGATGACCCCAAAGATAAAAGTCTAAGGGGGTCAGATCGGGAGACCTTGGGGGCCATTCAACTGGCCCACGATGACCAATCCACTTTCCAGGAAACTGTTCATCTAGGAATGCTCGGACCTGACACCCATAATGTGGTGGTGCATCATCTTGCTGGAAAAACTCAGGGAACGTGCCAGCTTCAGTGCATAAAGAGGGAAACACATCATCATGTAGCAATTTCACATATCCAGTGGCCTTGAGGTTTCCATTGATGAAGAATGGCCCCACTATCTTTGTACCCCATATACCACACCATACCATCAATTTTTTTCTTCCAACAGTCTTGGAGGGATCTAACCAATGTGGGTTAGTGTCAGACCAATAGCGGTGGTTTTGTTTGTTAACTTCACCATTCACATAAAAGTTTGCCTCATCACTGAACAAAATCTTCTGCGTAAACTGAGGGTCCTGTTCCAATTTTTGTTTTGCCCATTCTGCAAATTCAGTGCGCCGATCTGGGTCATCCTCGTTGAGATGCTGCAGTAGCTGGAGTTTGTAAGGGTGCCATTTGTGAGTAGCTAATATCCGCCGAAGGGATGTTCGACTAATGCCACTCTCCAGTGACATGCGGCGAGTGCTACGCTGTGGGCTCTTGCTGAATGAAGCTAGGACAGCCACTGATCTTTCTTCATTAGAGACAGATTTCATGCGTCCACATTTTGGCAAATTCAACACTGAACGAGTTTCACGAAACTTAGCAAGCAGTTTGCTAACTGTAGCATGGGAGATGGGTGGTCTCGTAGGGTGTCTTGCATTGAAATCTGCTGCAATGACCCGGTTACTGCGTTCACCAGACATCAACACAATTTCTATCCGCTCCTCGCGTGTTAACCTCGGCGACATGTCAATGGCTGTAAACAAAGAGAAACTTGTAAATAACTCATGAAAGAATAGTTAAAACCAAGCACACCATTGTTTTTCGTGTGAAATTCCCAATGAGTTTGATGTGTCACATGACCCTCTTCCTATTGAAAAAACAAAAGTTGGATTCAAAATGTCCGACTTCAAAATGGCCGCCATGGTCACCACCCATCTTGAAAAGTTTCCCCCCTCACATATACTAATGTGCCACAAACAGGAAGTTAATATCACCAACCATTCCCATTTTATTAAGGTGTATCCATATAAATGGCCTACCCTGTACATACCTTCCATTATTTCTACTTATGCTGCTGTTTTCATTTTCTTACACTAGGCAGTGGGGCCCCATTTTATTTCACTGTGGGACCCCATGAATTACAGTTACACCTCTGATCAGATGTAGCTGTGATGATGACTGGTACACAATGCTGATGATGGACTGGCTGGGGACAGTAGTCATAGAACGGTTTTACATTAATCCCTGACCTCCAGGTAACATGCTCTGTGTCCCTCAGCAAACAGGGGACTCCTCATGCCCCACGTCTCAGACATCCCAGAACGTCTGTGGACTGACGACACCGCCGAACCCCGTAGGTACAGCGTCCAACAGTAACCCAATATATCCTCCTGTGAGCGGACCAGGTCACTTACTGCTATAACTCATATCTATACGTATGTGCAGTATATATCACTTACTATACATATACAGCAGGCTGAAGTTCAGCCTGCATTTGTGGGAGGGGTGCAGGGCTTCATAATGCCCGCCGCCCTATCCTGTGTGCACGCGAATGCCGGTGCATGCACTTCCGGTCTGCAGTTCGCGGCACCTCGGATCAGGGCAAGCAGACGGGTCAGCGTGGTGGCGTGGACGCAACCAACCTCCCTCCTGTCTCCTCAAGCACCGGGATCCGGTAAGTATGAAGGGCTGCAGGTGTCCACGCTCCGGGTCTGCCTCGGCTCCCCCGCTCCTCCTGCCCGCTGCCGGCAGCACACAGCCCTCGCGCTCGGATCCCGCTGCTTCATCTGTGGGCGGACAAGCTACAGCAGCCAGGGCGTCGGCGCTCCGGTGCGCTCTGGCCGGCAGGCACAGTGGCAGCTTGTTCAGCCAGTTGACACTCGCAGGGGTTAGGGGTACAGGCGCTCCCATACGGCATTACAGGGGAGCGACCTGGATTATTTAATGTTGAAGGGGCTACTGGCCAGCCCAGATTCTTGGCATATTAATCTTGGGGGCCAGCCATTCACTGGCGAAGCCTTCTGGAACTGTGCAGGTGTAGCAGTAAGTACTTGATGTGCATGCAGGGGGGTCGTATTCTAAGCACAACATGATGAGGAGAGCGGTGCACCAATGCGGCTACCGTTCTTCTTTTTGAGCCTCACTCTCTAATCACCCTGTAGCGCCTGACTTCAGAGGGCTTTGCTGCGGCCACTGCGCCTTTCAGGCCGGCTTTCCACTCCAGGGGGCACGTTAGGCGCGTATGGCTCCTGGCAGTGGCTTAATTCACCCAATGTTTGATAGCCAGGGGACCCACAGGTCCAGGCGCTCCAAGCGGTTGTCAGGGAAGCGACCAGGGCCCTGGGGTCACCTTGCATTTGTCTGAAACATCTTCTTGAATGATGCGTCTTCACCAGCTAAAAAAAAATATATATATATATATTTCAGTTTTTTTCTGCTTTCTCAAGCTTGTCACTCTTGCTGTACAGTTCATTGTTTTCCTGATACGCTCAGGTCACGGGCTTTTCTAACCTGTTACGCACGGGTACCTCTGTGTCTGACATCTGTACCTCAGCCTTTCTGGTCTTGCTTGTTTTTCGCCTGATACGTTCAGGCTTGCTGTCTTTTGTTGTTCTGGTTCTGTCTCACGGCGTGACTTGTCCACTCACCTTGTTTGCACCAGGTGCGCCCTGGTCTCATTTCATTCATCTGGGTTTCCTCCGTCACTCTCGAGGTCTGTTGTCAGTTTAACATATGTCTGCGTTAACGTTGGGCCCGCCTGGTACGCTCAGGCCATGTCTTTTCCACCCGTTACGCATGGGTGCTCATGTCTGACTCTATGTTCCTCATCTTTCCAGTTCGCATGTTTCACCTGATGCACTCAGGCTGCTGTCTCTGGTCCAAGCTCCTGTCAGGTTCCTGTCAAATCATGTTGTCTTCACCAGGTACGCCCTGGTCTCGTTCTGGTCATCCGGGCTGTTGTCATCCTAACGTATGTCGGCTATTTTCATACTGTGTTTGCCTGAAATGCTCAGGCCACGTCTCTTCTACCCATCACGCATTGGCACTCTCATGTCCACTCTATGTTCCTTGCTTACTAGTTTGCATGTCTCTGCCTGATGCGCTCAGGCCGCTGGGTCGGTCCGTCCAATCTCTGTTCTTCTGTCACGTTTTGTCAGTCAATGTTTTGTTCTGTTTGTCTGATTCCACCGGTCAACCTCCGGGCTTCCGTCAGGTCAACGCATGTCTGCCATGCGCAGGGTTCACCTGGAACGCTCTGGAAGCTTCTTTGTCCATCTGTTGGTCACATTATTATCAGGAGTAGTTGGTACAGGTCGGTTCATGTCAGTGTGTATCCTCGTCCGGTACCCCCGCTCCCCGGCTTGTTCCTCTTGGGGGCCTGCTCAGTCTCCTCACTGTCCGTACGTCGGCTTGTCACCATCTCATGTGCCTGCCCGTACGCTCGTCTATCGCTGATCCTCAGATCAGCAGGACCAGGCAGCATCAGCACCCTTCCACTGCGGTAACGGCCCGCCTCCTAAGTCATGTCTTCGTAGCTAGAATTATGTGATCTTTTTTCCCAGGTCTAAGTTACCTCACTAGGTTCAGTCAAGTATTTAGTTCCGGCACCAAGGTAAGTGGGTTTTTCTTATTCTCGATTCATGCATTTGCGTATCCAGTTCACGGCAATGGTTGACATTTCTTTCAGGTTTACAGGTGGATCATTGCTGCCACGTGGCTCCCGGCGTGGGCCGCCTATCTGTCCCCAGTCCCAGCACTCCTTCCTTTTTGCTTGTCACCTCTGGTGGGTCATGGGCTCCTAATGCAACACATGTACAGTCCCAAGCGTTCCATTTCCGTCTGACTCGGCACCCGTCTTTTCCATCACGCCCCGCCCCCTTTGCCTACGCTGCTACCGGCAGGGTTCTACCATATTTCTCTCGTTTCAGCTTCACCATGTCACACGGGTCCAACATCGAGAACGCCATGCCAACCCTGGAATCCGCAGCCTCTGAGCGGATTCCCAAGTTGGTTTCAGAACTGAACAAACGGGGAATCCGTCACTCAGCTTCTGCCCGCAAAGCCGAACTTTATCGTTTACTTTTTCCCGAACCATCCAGCGCACCAACAGAGCAAGTGTCCATGTCTACTATCCAGTTATCCCTAACTCAGTTGCATGCCACCATCAACAGCCTCTCAAGCTCCTTATCTGATATCAACACCAGACTTCAGACGGTGGAGACCAGGGATCCTATACCCGCTCCGCCAGTCATACCCGTACCAGGCCCTTCTACCTCCCAACCTTCTTCTCCAGGTAGAGTCCCAGGCTCACCCGAGATTGCGCCGTCATACTTCGTTCCGGAGTCCATCCGGAAAGATATTTTAGCAGGTCGCGACGTTAACCTAGCGGCCATACTCATCTCCACCCATGATACCGTTGAGAACAAGACCATTTCCTGCGGCGATGTGTCAGTGGTTCTCAAATCCAAAGACGCTCGTCTCAACAAGTAAATTGACCATTCCAGAATTTGTGTTAGCTTTCAGCTTGTACCGGGATATTATATGTTCAGCCCAGCCCAACAGGAGAGAGGAGTTAGACTCCTATTTGTATAGGGTTACGGAACTAGGTTACAAATATGGAGGCTTTGCCTTTTATGATTATCACCGATCATTTTCGGCAAAGGAGGCCGCCGCACTCTCCCAGTTGCAGCATGTCACCAATTGGGCATCATTGGACATGGAGCTTTTCTGCAGGCACTTTGCAGGGCTCAAAGCTCCAACCTGTGTAAACTGCCAGTCAGTCCTACATTCCTCCAACTGGTGTCCCAATTTAAACCTTTTCTCTCAAGCTAAACAGCAGCCCGGCCCCTCAGGGGCTCTGAAACCCGGCCCACTGGTGGACAAGCTAGGACGGCCCATAGTGTTATTGGGGAGAAATCAAATTTGCAATAATTATAATCTGTCATTCTGCAATTACAATAAGTGCAAGGCCCTTCACATCTGTTCTATTTGTTTCCGGGCCCACCCCCAGTCCTCCTGTTCCCAGCGGTCAGCCAAGAGCTCCTGACTAACCGACATCAATCTCGATTTATTGCTCTCCTTGCTAAAAAATCATTACGACTCCGCTTTTGTTCAGTTCCTGAGGTCTGGGTTCATCGAAGGGTTTCATACAGGTTTGGTTACCTTGCCCCGCGTTTCTTGGGAAGGACCCAACTTATTGTCGGCATTGGCAGATCCAGCCGCGGTAGACTCGCTACTGCAAGCGGAAATGCAGAAGGGCTTCATTATCGGCCCTTTCTCAGAACCGCCCTTCAATATATACTTAGTCAGCCCGATTGGTTTAGTCAATAAAAAAATTTCCGATAAGAAAATACTGATCTATGACTTATCGGCTCCTCACGCCTCCAACATCCCCAGTCCAAACTTCTTGATTCCTTCGGAGGAATATTCAATGCATTACTCTTCCTTAGATGAAGCCATACAATTAATTTTGCAGGTCGGGCAGGTGCTTGGCTGTCAAAAGCTGATATACAGTACAGACCAAAAGTTTGGACACACCTTCTCATTCAAAGAATCTTCTTTATTTTCATGACTATGAAGGCATCAAAACTATGAATTAACACATGTGGAATTATATACATAACAAACAAGTGTGAAACACCTGAAAATATGTCATATTCTAGGTTCTTCAAAGTAGCCACCTTTTGCTTTGATTACTGCTTTGCTCACTCTTGGCATTCTGTTGATGAGCTTCAAGAGGTAGTCCCCTGAAATGGTCTTCCAACAGTCTTGAAGGAGTTCCCAGAGATGCTTAGCACTTGTTGGCCCTTTTGCCTTCACTCTGCGGTCCAGCTCACCCCAAACCATCTCGATTGGGTTCAGGTCCGGTGACTGTGGAGGCCAGGTCATCTGGCGCAGCACCCCATCACTCTCCTTCATGGTCAAATAGCCCTTACTTTCAAAGTTTTCCCAATTTTTCGGCTGACTGACTGACCTTTATTTCTTAAAGTAATGATGGCCACTCGTTTTTCTTTACTTAGCTGCTTTTTTCTTGCCATAATACAAATTCTAACAGTCTATTCAGTAGGACTATCAGCTGTGTATCCACCTGACTTCTCCTCAATGCCACTGATGGTCCCAACCCCATTTATAAGGCAAGAAATCCCACTTATTAAACCTGACAGGGCACACCTGTGAAGTGAAAACCATTTCAGGGGACTACCTCTTGAAGCTCATCAAGAGAATGCCAAGAATGTGCAAAGCAGTAATCAATGCAAAAGGTGGCTACTTTGAAGAACCTAGAATATGACATATTTTCAGTTGTTTCACACTTGTTTGTTATGTATATAATTCCACATGTGTTAATTCATAGTTTTGATGCCTTCAGTGTGAATCTACAATTTTCATAGTCATGAAAATAAAGAAAACTCTTTGAATGAGAAGGTGTGTCCAAACTTTTGGTCTGTACTGTATCTGATGCCTTCAAGTTGTTACCAATTCATGCACATCTATGAAAGTTTTACTACTTCACCACCCACCTCACGTTCGGATCAAAAAGCAGCCCCTGGATGTTCGATCAGTTCGCTCAGGCCCTCCATTGGATCCTCATAAATCATGTTCATTGCCCTAGGGCAGTGATGGCGAACCTTTTAGAGACCGAGAGCCCAAACTGTAACCCAAAACCCACTTAGTTATCGTGAAGTGCCAACACGGCAAGTTAACCTGAATCCTACAGTCCAGTATAGTGTATCTTCCATGTACTTTATCATTTAGCTATAATATCCTGCCTACATTCAGTGCGCTGCCAGTGCTCTCCATAGTGCGCCCTGTGCTGATGAATGGCAGGAAAAGGCATATTGGTACACCACACCATAGACTTTTTCAAGGGTGCAGGTGCCCACAGAAAGGGCTCTGAGTGCCGCCTCTGGCACCCGTGCCATAGGTTCGCCATGACTGCCCTAGGGTGATCCATTACCTGGATGATTTCTTGCTAGTGGAACCTCCTCATCATGTCCCTGACAGACTGGACAGCCTGTTCAGTGTATTTGCAGAATTAAATGTACCAGTGGCCCCTTCGAAAGTCGAAGGCCCCTCCACGACAATCACCTTTTTAGGTATTACCTTAGATACTGGAAGGATGGAAGCTAGGCTCCCTGAGGACAAATTGGGCAGGCTTAAAGAATCCATCGCTAGACACGTAGGATACCGGACCATTTCTAAAGCCGAGTTGCAGTCCCTGCTGGGCACGTTTAATTTTGCCACAAAAATTATGCCACAGGGAAGGTCTTTTCTATCTAGACTCCTCCAATTGTTACCCGCTGCCTCCGATCAAGACTCTCTTATCCATCTGGATCGGGAAGCCTTGGCGGATCTTGCCATGTGGAAGGTGTTCTAATCCAGGTGGACGGCATTTCTCTGTTCGTTCCTCAATGAAAGGAAGCCTTCCCCACGGTGTTCTCCGATGCGGCCGCATCAATCGGATTCGGAGCCATATGTGGCAGGCAATGATTTGCGGGCGCCTGGCCCCCTCAGATACTCTTGGATTCCAGTGCCATTAGTTCCTCCCCCTTGTTGGATATCTACCCAATTGTGGCAGCGGCTCAAGTTTGGGGTAGGGAATGGGTCAACCTGCCGGTTTCCTTTGTCACTGATAATCAAACCGTGGTAGACATATTGACTAAAGGCAGGTCCAGTTCACCTAGGGTTATGCGCTTTGTCCGTAAGCTCACATGGCTTTCCTTGCAGTTCAACTTTAATGTCTTCTGCACGCACATTCAGGGGGTTAAAAATACCGCAGCAGACGCGTTATCCCGTTAAAATTTTGCCATTTTCTTCCAGGTAATGCCAGGAGCCAAAAGGATCGGACTCACTCCCCCGGCTTTCAAAACATTGACAATGGACTGGATAGGCACATCTCAGCAGCTCAGTCACTTATCCGCAAGTCCCTTTCCGCCAATTCAGTCAGGAACTATAAGACTGGGTGGAAGACCTTCAAAGTCTTTTCTTGTCTCCATCCTGGGA
Source organism: Bufo bufo (assembly GCF_905171765.1). Taxonomy (NCBI): domain Eukaryota; kingdom Metazoa; phylum Chordata; class Amphibia; order Anura; family Bufonidae; genus Bufo; species Bufo bufo. The sequence continues at coordinate 788,660,229 of NC_053389.1, read as the reverse complement.
GGGGCACCGACAGGGTCACCTTCATCATGGCCTTTCTGGCTTATTGTCATACACAACTCCACTTATCCTACAACACCATCAGGGTATATTTGGCGGGGGTACAGCATTTTCACATGATCAAGCATCCCAGTAGTCACTCCATATTCTCGTCCCAAGCCATCAAGGCCACTTTGCGAGGCATTCAAACAAACTCCACTAAATCCATTCCCACCAGGCAACCCATATCCAGGGAATTATTTAGGAAATTATCTTCCTCCCTAGATGGAAAACCTTTTGGGCCATTTGAAAGCACGATTCTCAAAGCTGCCCTCTACTTGAGCTTCTACAGTTTCCTACAGCCCGGGAAGTTCACTAGCACCTCGGACCATCGCCCAGGTCCGGCGTTAAGTCAGCTTGTCTGGAAACAAGATTATTTCACCTTCCTTCTGCCCATTTCCAAAACGTCACAGGTAGGGCCCCCTGTGCAGGTAGAATACTTCCAGACAGGCAATGCTTGGTGTCCGGTAATAGTCCTCGATACATTGCTATCTACCCTAGGTAATCGAGCCCCAGGTACCCCCCTACTTCCTTTCCCGACACGCCCATTGACGTCTAACCAATTCATCAGTTACGTCCGTAGCCTAGCATCCGGTTTAGGGCATGATCCCATGGTAATCTCCCGCCATTCCTTCTGCATCGGAGTCGCATCCACTGCCTCTAAGCATGGGGTTCTGGCCCACGTTATCCGCAAGATGGGACGCTGGCAGTCATCATGCTTCTCGCGTTATATTCCGCACCCCAAGGACGAAATCGCCAGAGCATTTTCCAGTTTGGTTCTGTAATTATCCTCCTTAATAAATATCACATATTTGAATGCTTTTGCCCCCTTTATTGCCTACCCTCACTCGTGGCTAAAGGCACACCACTAGTCACCATAGTTAGGTTAGGCAGGCAGGGCGCGCAGAGTTCCAGGGTCCGTTTACCGTAGCCAGGACCACAAATACAGCAGGCTGAAGCTCAGTCTGCATTTGAGGGAGGGGCGCAGGGCTTCATAACGCCCACCACCCTATCCTGGGTGCACGCGAATGCCGGTGCCCCACCCTCCCACCCCTTTTCTAATAGACAGCTCTCCTTAGGGTAGCCCCCTTTATTGCCTACCCTCACTCGTGGCTAAAGGCACACCACTAGTCACCATAGTTAGGTTAGGCAGGCAGGGCGCGCAGAGTTCCAGGGTCCGTTTACCGTAGCCTGGACCACAAATACTGTTATTATATCATTACCAGTATCACAGAATTATAGAAATATACTCAGGTAATAACAAAAAGTAATAATTTGATAATGATAATAATAGCATCATCTATAATTTTGTGTCCACGCAATACATAATAGTGCCAATACAGCAGTGCCCATAGAACAGTACTGCCTCTACTATAGCAGTGCCCATAGAACAGTACTGCCTCTACTACAGCAGTGCCCATACAACAGTACTGCTCATACTACAGTAATGCCCATGCAACATATAACAGTGCTAATACTACAGCAGTGCCCACACAACATATAAAATTGCCAATACAATGTAAAGTATAAGACACAGCAGTGCCCACACAACACATAACAGTGCCAATACAATATGTAGTTCAAGACACAGCAGTGCCCATACAACAGTACTGCTCATACTAACGAAGTGACCACACAACAATACTACAACAGTGCCCGTACAACAAATAACAGTGGCAATACCACAGCAGAGCCCACACAACACAGAACAGTGCCAATACAATGTAAAATATAAGACACAGCATTGCCCACACTACACATCACAGTGCCTATACAATATGCAGTTCAGCACACAGCTATACCCAGACAACAGTACTGTTCATACAACAGCAGTGCCCATACAACATTTAACAGTGCCAATACAATATGAAGTATAAGACGTGGCAGTGCCTACACAACACATAACAGTACCCATAGTATAGCAGTGCCCTTACAACAGTATTGCCCATATGACACATAGTGCCAATACAATATGGAGCTTAAGACACAGCAGTGCCCATATAAAAGTACCGACCATAGTAAAGTTGTACCCATACAACAGCAGCGTCCATTTAACACATAACAGTGCCAATACAAAATGAAGTTTAATACACAGTAGTGCCCATACAAAAGTATTGTCCATACTACAGCAGTACCCATACAACAGTATTGTCTATACTACAGCAGTCTCATACAACAGTAGTGTCCATACAATGCATAATGTTGCCAACGCAGTATGAAGTTTCAGACACAGTAGTGCCCATATAACTTATGATAGTGGCAATACAATACTACAGAAGTGTCCATATAATGTATCTCAAGGCAGTATCAAAGCTGGACAACTCACGCAATCTGAGGATATGTGCACAAGTCACATTCTCTCAGCAATTCTACTGCAGATTATTGCTGCATTTTAGTAAGAATCACAGGAAAATATTTTTACACAAAGTGCTAAAAAAAAGTCTATACCAACAGTAGCTCTAAATGCTGACTATCTATATACAGTTGCAAGAAAAAGTATGTGAACCCGTTGGAATGCTATGGATTGCTGCACAAATTGGTCATAAAATGTGATCTGATCTTCATCTAAGTCACAACAATAGACAATCACAGTCTGCTTAAACTAATAACACACAAAGAATTAAATGTTACCATGTTTTTATTGAACACACCATGTAAACATTCACAGTGCAGGTGGAAAAAGTATGTGAACCCTTGGATTTAATAACTGGTTGAACCTCCTTTGGCAGCAATAACTTCAACCAAACGTTTGCTGTAGTTGCAGATCAGACGTGCACGACGGTCAGGAGTAATTCTTGACCATTCCTCTTTACAGAACTGTTTCAGTTCAGCAATATTCTTGGGATGTCTGGTGTGAATCGCTTTCTTGAGGTCATGCCACAGCATCACAATCGGGTTGAGGTCAGGACTCTGACTGGGCCACTCCAGAAGGCGCATTTTCTTCTGTTTAAGCCATTCTGTTGTTGATTTACTTCTATGCTTTGGGTCGTTGTGCTGTTGCAACACTCATCTTCTGTTGAGCTTCAGCTGGTGGACAGATGGCCTTAAGTTCTCCTGCTAAATGTCTTGATAAACTTGGGAATTCAGTTTTCCTTCGATGATAGCAATCCGTCCAGGCCCTGATGCAGCAAAGCAGCCCCAAACCATTATGCCCCCACCACCATACTTCACAGTTGGGATGAGGTTTTGATGTTGGTGTGCTTGCCTCTTTTTCTCCACACATAGTGTTGTGTGTTTCTTCCAAACTCAACTTTGGTTTCATCTGTCCACAGAATATGTTGCCAGTACTGCTGTGGAACATCCAGGTGCTCTTGTGCAAACTGTAAACGTGCAGCAATGTTTTTGTTTTTTTGGAAAGCAGTGGCTTCCTCTGTGGTATCCTCCCATGAAATCCATTCTTGTTTAGTGTTTTATGAATTGTAGATTTGCTAACAGGGATGTTAGCATATGCCAGAGACTTTTGTAAGTCTTTAGCTGACACTCTAGGATTCTTCTTCACCTCATTGAGCAGTCTGCGCTGTGCTCTTGCAGTCATCTTTACAGGACGGACACTCCTAGGGAGAGTAGCAGCAGTGCTGAACTTTCTCCATTTATAGACAATTTGTCTTACGGTGGACTGAAGAACAGCAAGGCTTTTGGAGATACTTTTATAACCCTTTCCAGCTTTATGCAAGTCAACAATTCTTAATCGTAGGTCTTCTGAGAGCTCTTTTGTGCGAGGCATCATTCACATCAGGCAATGCTTCTTGTGAAAAGAAAACCCAGAACTGGTGTGTGTTTTTTATCGGGGTTCACATACTTTTTCCACCTGTACTGTGAATGTTTACATGGTGTGTTCAATAAAAACATGGTAACATTTAATTCTTTGTGTGTTATTAGTTTAAGCATACTGTGATTGTCTATTGTTGTGACTTAGATGAAGATCAGATCACATTTTATGACCAATTTATGCAGAAATCAATATCATTCCAAAGGGTTCACATACTTTTTCTTGCAACTGTATATAAAGAAGGACGTATATATGTATATATGTATGTATGTATGTTCCGCGATCACTCAAAAACGCAACCATCGATTTCAACGAAACTTGGTATACACATCCCTTGCTACCTGAAAATAAATCTTTTGGGGGTCACAGCTCTCTAGGACGTACCGTTCCTGAGATAGTCCCAAAAAATGCAAATATGGCACATCACATGACCTACGTTAGCCAATAGAAGTCTGCAGGTCTTTCTCTTCATATCCTAACTGCCATACACACGGTCACATGTCCCTCATCAGCCAATAGAAGCTTGCAGGGCCACGCCCACAATCTGGTTAGGCCACGCCGCCTCCCACTCCGCAGCCGACAGGTATTGAAAAAATGAAGTTAAAAATCAATTTCTGTCAGCTGCAGAGGTGGGAGGGACAGTGACTTTCTCCCTGCATCACACACTCAGACAGCACAGTGCTGCTGTCTTAGAGTGAACTCTTCAAAAGGACATGCCTCCGTTCTGGTTAGGCCACGCCCCCTCCCACTCCTCAGCCGACAGTGACTGAAAAAATCATGTTAAAAATCAACTTCTAGGCCCCACTAAGCCACACCCCAACCCAGTTAAGCCATGTCCCTCCCACTCCTCAGCCAACAGAGATTGAAAAAAAATTAAAAAATCTACTTCTGTCAGCTGCAGGGGTGGGAGGGACGGTGACTTTCTCTCTCCAGCTCATACTCAGACAGCACAGTGCTGCTGTCTGAGAGTGAGCTGTTCAAAAGGACATCCCTGTGTCCGTCCAGGCCCTACACCAGACGGAAGACAAGGACTCTGAAAGCCAGACTATCCGGCCTAAAACTGGACCTTTGACCACCCTAGGGGCAGGCTGCTGTGGAGGTCATAGTTAAGGAGATGGTCCACTATGGAGGTCAGTGTTAAGGGACAGATTGCTGTAAAGGCCACTGTTAAGGAGGGGGCCCCTGTGGAGGTCACTGTGAAGGGGGTGGTGTGCTGTGAAACTCACTGTTAAGGGGGAAGGCTGTTGTAAAGGTCAAAGTTAAGGGGGTGGGCTGCGGTGGAGGTCCCATTTTAAGGGACGGGGCACTGTGGTGGGGGTCAGTGTTAAGGGGTGGGGGCTGTGGAGGTCACTGTTAAGGGGGCGGGGTGCTGTAGAGGTCACTGTTATGGAGGATACTGTCAATATCTTTTAACGGCACACAGAAACAATAAATGAAATAGATGAAATATACCCGTGCAAAGCGGGGTCCTTCTGCTAGTATACTATAAATATGAAAAACGACAAACACATAAAACTAAAAGACTCCATTATAATCAATGGGGACTAAGTCCCGCCCCTTTCCCCAGAACTTTCTCTTTCAGCAGTGAGGTCATTCTTATAAGAGGTTTTCTTGCTTTTAAGAATCATCTCAGGAAATAATAGATGAACAGAAGACTTTTTTTTTTACAACAGTGGCACAAATGCTTAATGGTTGTAAAAGACTCTTGGTTGGACTATAAGCATGATGGTTGCAAGTGACTCTTAGTTATATCAAAAACTTTAAAGTAGAAAAATTTAATTTTAAGTTCAATTCTGTGGGATCCTCTAGTGCAGCCAGGGGCTTGAGAGATGTTCACCAAGAGTCAGGGCTTCTCTTCAGGCCTTGCTCGGCAATGTCAGTCTGACAGCAATCCCCTGGGAGTCTCCTGAAAGACACCAAGCAACACAACTGTTGCAGCATTTTGCCCACTGTCTCCTCTGCAACGACCACGCCGCTCCAGCTTCTCAGTCTGCCAATACTTTCCAACAAGCAAGTCTACTCTGACCAGTTTACCGATGCTGTCCAATGCATAGGCCCAGGGCTACCTAATTTCACAAGAAAAAAAAACATAACAATGCCAATAAAACATGTAGTGCCAGCCACAGCAGCTCCCATACATGGTCTAAGGTCCAACCAATATACAGTAGTGTCAGTAGGTTTTCCCTCATTTATATGTCTTCTAGACATCTCCAAGAATAGTGAACTTTCAGTTTCCACATAGTCCCCTCTGCTGCATTGTTGAGTATGTATGAGTAGGGAAGTCCAATAATCTTACCTAGTATGGCTAAAGAAAAACAGATGTCCATCAAGTTCAACCATGGGAGGGGATGGTAGCCTGGAAGAACTGACCGGCACAACAGAGGTTCCTCCACTGTTTCTGACACAATAATGGACCCCAAGGATACAGACAATACCACATTCTGTTTGGATGGACGACCATTTGTGCTGGGGGGTCCAAGAATCACTAGTGTACACTGCACTGGGATGATGAGGAACGTTACCTTTGGACCAGTAACCCTGAGCATTCTATAACAAGTCATTACATACTCATCCAGTTGGAGTGTACCGGCAAAATTATATCAACATGAAGCAATTGTATAGTGTGTAAATAGTACATAGGACAAAGCTTCCTGAGTTACATGTAGACTTTTCAGAGCAAATGGCTCAACTCTGCCAACAATTGTATCTGCAGTTGATCTATCCGCTTGAGAGTATAATGTATCACCTCAGGTAGTGAGGAATTTCTCATAATACTCGAGCTTGTATTCGCTCTACTGACTGCAGAGAATGCAGCCCAAGCATGCACATGCCTGTCCTATCTATCACAGGATTAATAGAGTTTCCTTCTTGGTGGACCAGAGGTCAGGATCCTCCAGCTAAGTCCTCATGCACACACTGGTATCCAATTTGTGGTCCACAAACCGTGGTTACCAGCCGCGTGCATGCTGCAATTTTCTCACTCCTACAAAATGGACAAGAATAGGACATGTTCTATAATTTAGGGAACAGCCACATTGATGCGGACAACAAGCGAATGAGATCCGTGTGCTGTCTGCATTTTTTGCATTTTAGACAAAGACCAAAACTACGGTCATGTGCATGAGGCCTAAAGATGTGGACCCCCTGGATTTGGATTATGGCTACACCAAGCCGAGGCGTCTAAGGGATTGTGAAATCTTTACCCTTTCTCACAGGGAACCCCCAAGGTCGCTAAATCTAGAGTATCCTCTATTAGCACCGGCTGACACACAGGCGACCACAAATTGTGGTTCAGGGGCTCTATGTAGATGGAGTGCAGTCATAAACATAGGTCACTGACAAATCTCTCACTTTGGAGGACATTTCCTGCCCTGCATTACACAGGCAACCATTGATGTAAATGTTTTTTATAATTCGGACAACCCCTTTAACAACTCACATTGAACTCAATAGTAAATGTATAAGCATTGAGTCAAGCTCTAGTGGTATGGGAAATAATTTCACCCCTTAACTGGATTTTTTTTTTTCCTGAACTGCTCAGAGGGGTTTTCCAGGTACTAGGACCACCCAGCTGCTCCCTTGCAGCCCATGTTCTTACTGTCATACGGGTCCACCACAAAGTATTTTAGATAAAGCCTTATTCTCACGTCAGTGTTTTGGTCAGTGATTTCCATCAGTGATTGTAAGCCAAAACCAGGAGTGAAGCCTACACAGACATAAGGTATAAGGGAAAGATCTGCACCTGTTCTGTGTTTAGACCCACACCTGGTTTAGGCTCACAGTCACTGTAAAAGGGCATATTAATTATTGATATTTATGCAAATCTCAATAATTAATATTCATAAATAGGCGTGAGTCGTCTAGTGATGACTCCGCCCATTTATGCCTAAATTATAGCTAACTATGTTAACCCTTTCATGACCAAAGGTCATTGATGCCCCAGTGTCCAAGTAAAAATTTACAAATCTGACATGCGTCATTTTATGTGGTAATAGCTTTGGAACGCTTTTACTTATCCAAGCCATTCTGAGATTGTTTTCTCGTGACACATTGTACTTCATGACCGTCATAAATTTGAGTCAATATATATCACCTTTATTTATGAAAAAATCCCAAATTTACCCAAAAAATTAAAAAATTCGCAATTTTCAAAATTTTTATTTCTCGGCTTCTAAAACAGAAAGTGATACCTCATAAAATATTTATTACTTAACATTCCCCATATGTACACTTTATGTTGGCATCATTTTGGAAATGTTATTTTATTTTTTTAGGACGTTACAAGGCTTAGAAGTTTAGAAGCAATTCTTAAACATTTTAAGAAAATTTCCAAAACCCACTTTTTAAGGACCAGTTCAGGTCTGAAGTCACTTTGTGGGGCTTACATAGTGGAAACCCCCCCATAAATGACCCCATTGTAGAAACTACACCCCTCAAGTTACTCAAAACTGATTTTACAAACTTTGTTAACCCTTTAGGTGTCCCACAAGAATTAAAGGAAAATGGAGATGAAATTTCTAAATTTCACTTTTTTGGTAGATTTTCCCTTTTATTAAATTTTTTTCTTTAACACATTGAGGGTTAACAGCCAAACAAAACTCAATATTTATTACTCTGATTCTGCGGTTTACAGAAACACCCCACATGTGGTCGTAAACTGATGTAAGGGCGCACGGCAGGACACAGAAGGAAAAGAACTCCACATGGTTTTTGGAAGGCAGATTTTGCTGGTTTTTAGACACCATGTCCCATTTAAAGCCCCCCTGATGCACCCCTACAGTAGAAACTCCCAAAAAGTGACCCTATTTTGTAAACTAAGGGGATAAGGTGACAGTTTTATTGGTACTATTTTGGGGTACATATGATTTTTAATTGCTCTATATTACGTTTTTTGTGAGGCAAGGTAACAAAACAAATTGCTGTTTTGGCACCGTTTTGTCATCTTAAATTTTTTACAAGATTCATCCGACATGGTAAATCATTTGCTATTTTTATAGAGCAGGTTGTTACGGACGCAGTGATATTAAATATGTCTACTTTTTTTTGTTTGTTTGTTTCAGTTTTACATAATAAGGCATTTTTGAAAAAGAAATTAGGTTTTTGTGTGTCTATTTTCTGAACGCCATATGTTTTTTATTTTTCTACCGATCGTCTTGTGCAGGGGCTCGTTTTTTGCAGAAAGAGTTGAGGTTTTTATTGGTACCATTTTTGGGTACATATGATTTTTTGATCATTCATTATTACACTTTATGGGGCAAGGTGACCAAAAAATTGGCTGTTTTGGAACAGTTTATATTTTTTTTTTTTACAGCGTTCATCTGAGGGGTTAAGTCATGTGACAGTTTTATAGAGCAGATCGTTACGGACGTGGCAATACCCAATATGTATACTTTTTCTTATTTATTTAAGTTTTACACAATAATAGCATTTCTGAAACCCAAAAAATTATGTTTTAGTGTCTCCATAGTCTGAGAGCCATAGCTTTTTTATTTTTTGGGCGATTGTCTTAAATATGGGCTAATTTTTTGCAGGATGAGGTAAAGGTTTGATTGGTACTATTTTGGGGTGTATACGCATTTTTGATCGCTTGGTGTTGCACTTTTTGTGATGTAAGGTGACAAAAATGGCTTTTTTTTACACAGTTTTTATTTTTTATGGTGTTTTTTGGACGGGGTTGATCATGTAATATATTTATAGAGATGGTCGTTACGGACGTGGTGATACCTAATATGTGTGGTTTTTGTTTTGTTTTTTTAAAATTTTTATAGGAAAAGGCAATTTATTTTTTTATTTACATTTTTATTTATTTATTTATTTTTACTTTTATTATTTTCAATTTTTTTTTATCAGTTCCCTCTTGGATCTTGAAGATCCAGTGGGGCTGATGGTTGTACTATACTTTGCAATGCTCTTGCATTCCAAAGTATAATACTACCAGATGTCCTGAAGGTGGCAGCACTGGATGCCTTTGCCATGGCAACCGGACGCCTTTGCAAAGCAGCGCAGCAGCCCCGATGGTTGAGAGAGGGAGCCCCCTCGCTCTATTAACCCCATGGATGCCGCTGCCGCGGCATCTATGGGGTTACAGCAGAGTGACAGCATAGAGCTGACACTCGCTGCTGATGGCGGCGGCTCAGGAATGGAGCCGCCGACATCACACACAGCAGGGGGACCGCATCGGGGGCAGGGCTGGAAAAGGGGGGGGATACGGCCAGCATTCAGAAATTACAGATCGGGGCAGGATGAATGTATTGGGCGGGGAGGGGGCAGACCGCATCAGGGGCAGGATACATAGATGGGGGGGCGGGGACCGATGGCAGAGGCAGGGCTCACGGTGGTGGTGGGGGGTTGGAGGCACACAAAAATGGGGGCACAGATCGGGGGCTTCAGGACACTACCCGATTTCAAGCTCTGATCTCCAGAGCGCAGATCAGAGCCTGAAACCGGCATTTTAACACTGCCGCGATCCGATTGGTTAGTCTTCACAGACTAACAAATCGGATCGATTGCCGGCAAGGGACCACTCTGATTGGTCCCTTGCCGGCATTACTGGACTGTATGCTGTCCGTGACAGCAGCAGGACAGGGGCAGAAGCTTTAATCCAAGCTCTTTGCAGCGCTTGGATTAAAGAACTGCAATGACGTCTATACACGTGGTAGCTGCACGGGGTATGTGCAGCTATCACGTATATAGACGGATTGCAGTCGTGAAGGGGTTAACTAGCTAACTACCTCTGTTACCTATACACTCCACTGAACTACACTACGTGCGACTCAGGCCTCACGCACACGACTGTTTTTGTGTTCCGTTCCGCAAAATGGGGTTCCGTTGTTTCGTTTCCGTTTTTGTTTCCGTGTGTCTTCCTTTATTTTTGGAGGATCACCAGACATAAGGAAAAAAAATAAAAATCTAAGACAGGTTTGCCATGCAAATGATAGGAAAAAAACGGACGCGGATGACAATCTTGTGTGCCTCCGCGTTTTTTGACGGTCTCATTGACATGAATGTGTCCGCGAACCGTTTTCCGTGAAAAAAATAGGACAGGTTATATTTTTTGGATGGACTGGAACCACGGATCACGGACGCGGATGACAAACGGTGCAGTAGCCGAGTTTTCAACGGACCCATTGAAAGTCAATGGGTCCGCAGAAAATCACGAAAAACGGAACAACGGACACGGAATAAAACAACGGTCGTGTGCATGAGGCCTTACTATCACTATACTAGGGCGGCGACTATTAAAAACACCATACACTGTATTATGAACAATAAGGAATATTTATTACACAATACAATTATGCAAGTCTAACAATACGCTATATCTATATATATTTATAGATCAATGGATATAAATATATATACATATAGACGTACACACCGCAGTATAGAAACAGTACTACAATAAACACAATACAAACCTAACTACACCACACAGCACACAATTCCCATTTCACCCCACACACTATCTATACATTACAATAATACACTTACAGTCACACAAATATCAGTAACCCACCCGCCTGGCTACTCACTGTCCCTACAGGGTACAAGGGGTTAAACACAATTGTGGCACTGCAGGGGTCAATACTTGCAGGCCAGGGTACACAGGGTTGTAGCTGGACAGCAAGGGTTAATGCTCTGCAGGGACAGGGCAATGCAGGGGTTAATGCTCTGCAGGGACGGGCAATGCAGGGGTTAATGCTCTTCAGGGACTTGCAGGGCAGAGCAGGGGAACAGGGCACTGAAGGGGTTAATGCTCTGCCAAGACTTGCAGAGCAGGGGAACAGAGCACTGAAGGGGTTAATACTCTGCAGGGACTTGCAGGGCAGAGACTGCAGGGTTGATGCAGGGGTGTCAGGGCAGAGCAGGGGAACAGGGCACTGAAGGGGTTAATGCTCTGCAGGGACTTACAGGGCAGAGACTGCAGGGTTGATGCAGGGTTGTCAGGGCAGAGCAGGGGAACAGGGCACTGAAGGGGTTAATGCTCTGCAGGGACTTGCAGAGCAGGGGAACAGATCTCGGAAGGGGTTAATGCTCTGCATGGACTTGCAGGGCAGAGACTGCAGGGTTGATGCAGGGGTGTCAGGGCAGAGCAGGGGAACAGGGCACTGAAGGAGTTAATGCTCTGCAGGGACGGGCAATGCAGGGGTTAATGCTCTTCAGGGACTTGCAGGGCAGAGAAGGAACAGGGCACTGAAGGGGTTAATGCTCTGCCGGGACTTGCAGGGCAGAGACTGCAGGGGTGTCAGGGAAGAGCAGGGGAACAGGGCACTGAAGGGGTTAATGCTCTGCAGGGACTTGCAGGGCAGAGACTGCAGGGTTGATGCAGGGTTGTCAGGGCAGAGCAGGGGAACAGGGCACTGAAGGGGTTAATGCTCTGCAGGGACTTCCAGGGCAGAGCAGGGGAACAGAGCACTGAAGGGGTTAATGCTCTGCAGGGCAGGCAATGCAGGGGTTAAGGACATGGGCAGAATGGGTTAAGGGGGCAGTGCTACTTAGGCTACTTTCACACTTGCGTTCAGAACGGATCCGTCTGCATTATAACTTAGAAAAATTTCTAAGTGTGAAAGTAGCCTGAACGGATCCGTCCAGACTTTACATTGAAAGTCAATGGGGGCGGATCCATTTGAAGATTGAGCCATATAGTGTCATCTTCAAACGGATCCGTCCCCATTGACTTACATTGTAAGTCTGGATGGATCCGCTTGCCTCCGCACGGCCAGGCGGACACCTGAACGCTGCAAGCAGCGTTCAGGTGTCCGCTCGCTGAGCGGAGCGGAGGCTGAACGCTGGCAGACTGATGCATTCTCAGCGGATCCGCCTCCACTGAGAATGCATTAGGGCTGGACGGCTGCGTTCGGGGCCGCTTGTGAGCCCCTTCAAACGGAGCTCACGAGCGGACACCCGAACGCAGGTGTGAAAGTAGCCTTAGCCATCCAGGGTTCAGGACTCAGCACACTGCTCGATCCTCCCTCCTTCCTGCGCTCTTCACTGGAGCAGCTCGACTGCTCGGTCTTCCCCTCCTGCTCTCCTCTGGACTGGTGGAGATCGTGCTTCTAATGCAGCGCAGCCTGCAAGTGCTGCCTGCGCTCTTCTTCTGGTCAGGGTTAGGGAGTGCGGGGTAGACTCTGAGCGCAGTGCATCGCTGCCTGCGCTCTCTTCTTCTGTGTTTGAGCGCCGAATGCGCTCTCCTTAAGGGGGGGGGTCCTGTGTCTCCTAGCGCAGCATGGCTGCCTGCGCTCTCTTCTCTGGAGGGGGAGGTAGGGATCCCGATCTCCAGAGCGCAGTGCCGCTGGGGTATTTAAACCCTGCGGCGCTCGCTCCCGTTTTCCCGCCCTGCAGGCGTGCACACGCACGCCTGCAGCCAGGTCCACGTGGGCTGGCGCGGTGATATGAAGAGGCCGAAACATAATTGTCCAGTTGTCGGTCTCTCCCCCCCCCCCCCCCCAAGCAGGCACATTCCAGAGGGGGGGCATCCATGGGAGCTTCCGGGCACAGTTTAACAGTACGTATATACTTATAGATGCTTGGGGCACATCCATAAATATATATATACATATATATAAAACAGGGGGTCTGAATGGGCAGCAATAAGCCCACCTACAATATATTATATATATAGAGATGTATGCTGACAAGGGGGCATGCATACATCTCTATGTATACACCTACCACCTGGACTGGCCCATGCAAAAGGGACAATATATATGCATATATGTAAGGACATATATACATATATATTTAAATCTAACACTTCCCTCAACAGTCACTGATGGAAATCACTGACCAAAACACTGACGTGTGAATGAGGCATAATTCCAAGAGGCTTTTTGGTGAATACTCAGAGGTGTTATTTCAAAAATATACAAAGGCATGGAGTTTTTTTTGTAGAAAGTTTGTGTAATTTTATGTTTTTCTCATGCAGAAATTTACTTTCACTTGGTATCTCATCATGGAAAAGAGAATTGAATGTTCCCGATATGTCAAGCTCTTCCTTCTGGTTTAGCACTTTTCCTTAGGGTCCTTTCTCTTATTCCAAATTAGCATTGAAACCTTCAACGTCCACCGATGGTTTGTACGGGCCTTGAAGACACTGACTCCTCAAGACCAACTATCAGAGAAGATCATTGTATTGAATTCAACTTCTCCAGCCTGGCGACTCTGTACATAAACCCTCCAGAGAAATGTCAGAGAAGGAACCCATTCTTGGTTTTCCTGGTAATTGGAGAGAGTCATGATATCAAAGCTAGAGATGTAATCCATAAGACTTGGGTGAACTAAAGCAATTATGAAGATATTGACGTCATAAGGATCTTCTTGGTTGGCCTCTCTCCTGTTATGACTGGGGCTATACAGAGGCTCCTCGAAGAGGAACGTACCATTTATGGGGACACTATTCAGCAGGACTTTCTGGATACCTATGAAAATCCTAATTTGAAAACTTTAATGGGTATGGAGTGGGTGACAAATTTCTGCCCTAATGTCTCCTATGTGATGAAGGTGGACAATGATGTCTTTCTCAATGTCAACTATTTGGTCTACCAACTTCTACATCCAGATTTTCCACCTCATACTAACTAAGTCACAGGCTTTTCTAGGGGAAAAGCTGCCCCTAGTAGAGACAACCACAGTAAAAGGTACCTACCTAAAGAAATCTACCCTTCAAAAATATTCCTTCCATATCCAGCCGGTCCGAGATGTTTTGTCTGGTGACATGACCAAGAAGATCTATGAGGTGGCGCAGTAAATTTTAGTTTTCAATATAAAGGATGCTTTTATAGGGGTATGCCTGTACAAAATGAATATTTTCACTGACTCCTAAAAATGTATACTATGGGCTGAAAATAGGTTACAATTACACCATCTTCAGTGATCTCGTCATGGTCCACCATTATAAAAATGAGGACTTGCTCATATTGTGGTAGGTATTCTGGGACAACCAGCTTTTGTAGTGATGGATGACATCATAGGAGGCACCGATGACATCATGCAGGATACTACTAGGGCATAGTAATTGACATGCAATTACAAAAGTATTCGGACTTGAGGTCTGGTTTGAAAAATGCAGAATATTTATTGTGGGACACCCTCTTTAAGCTGGCCATACAAAGCATATAACTATCTGGCAGGGGATTATCTCCATCTTTCCCCTGATGTTCGCTGTCGGAAGATTGTTGACCTGCCCCCATACACATCATATTGTCAGCCGATCATTATGGCCTCCTCTTCTTCTGCGTGTTGGTTACCAGGAAGAGGGGGCCGAGGGAATAGAGTAACAAATGACTGCTGTGATCTCGCCTCACACAGGGATAGTTTGTAGTCTGTAGCCATGCAGATACATAGGTCTGCACAGGAGCTGTATACACAGAACTGTAGAACATTGTTTACTTGAAGGCTGAGGACACCTTTGGAGCTAATTTATTCCTTACTAAGTTTTATGTATTTTGGACTAAAAACATTTTTGTAATAGATTTTTACCAAAACATGTTTTACACCATTTGGCTTCTGCGGCCGTGTAATGACTACTCAGTCGACAGCTCCTTCCTGACCTCTTCTGAACAATCTGCTAAGTTCATTTCTGCCCATATCAAAGCTTAGAAATTCATTCAGAAGGAGAGGGATTGCAGAAGGAGGCTTCAGAGGCCTAGTCTTACAGATGTATGACAGAATGGCTTTCTGCAGCTGCTATATACTGTGAACCATAGGAGCTCCAGAACCCAAATGATACAGAATTAGTGATTAACATTATTATGGATTCAAAAAACATTTTTGTAATAGGTTTTTATTTTTAAAAAAATTGTTGCACTGCTTGGCTTCTGCAGCTGCGTGATAAATCCAAAAGACTGTCCATCTGAGAGCTAGTTCTCCAGCCCCTTGCTGACCTCTTCTCAACAAAACTGATTTATGCCCAGATCAAAGCTTAGATGTTCATTCAGAAGGAGAGGGACTGAAGAAGGAGGCGTCAGACTGGTAGTCTGACAGAACAGTTTTCTGCAGCTGCTCTGTACTGTGAGATGTAGGGGCTGCAAGTCAAACTGTGTAGATTTTTTAATATAAACCTGTTGCAAAAAATCACTCTTTTTTTTTTTTTTGCTTAATTCAATGAAATTTTTATTTCTATACCCTTTAAAGTCTATTTACAATGTTGCTTTATTTTGCAGTTTAGATGCACTGGAGTGAAAAACATTTTAAAGATTTTTAGCATTTATTCATTCTTTTACATGATGCATTTATTTGTGTTCTCAATAAAATTAAAGTTTTTTAACTTGTATTTGTCAGTTGTAAGCCCTAAAATAATCATACTCAGTATTGTGGGAGATGCTGTTACTTACACCAAAGAGGCCAGTGATTGGCTGCAGCGGTCACATATTGTCGATGTGACAAAACAAATCTGCGTGAACAGCAAGAAGAAATACAAAGACATCATAATGCATGGATGCCACCTTTTACACATTTTACATGCACATATTAAGTACAACAGATCTGTCAACAGTAGTTTGTTAATGGTTTAAGTAATTTCCAGGTTAGCAGTGTTGCATTTGCTTCTGCACTAGACTAGAAATTAGCAGAAGAAAAAATTTGTGAAAACTGCAAAAACTGTAATGACATTATAGTACAAAAAATCTAGTTTGACACGTCACAGACATATAGTTATCATAACAGATCCATCAACAGTAGTTTATTGATGGTTTCCAATAAACAATGGTACATTTGTTTCTACACTGCAGAAAGTATCAATAAGCAGTAAAAAAAAAAGAGTTAAAATAGCAAGAATTGTAATGATATATTCCAAGGATTATTACAATTTACATGATACTGTCAGGAAACCAGATCCGTCAACAGCAGTTTATTGCTGGTTTCCAAATAACAGTGGTACATTTCCTTCTAAGCTGTGCAACTTAGAAATGGGCAGCAAAAATAAGTGAAAACAGTAAGAAATGTAATAACAATATGTTACACAGACAAAAGTTACAGAGATCAGTCAGCAGCAGCTTTCTAATTGTCTCTAGATGGCAATGGTATGTTTATTTCCACACTGCGCACAAACAGAAAGCAGGAGGAAAATGAGAAAGCAGCATTAAATGTAATGCAGTACTGAATTTTACATGATACTGTCAGGAAACCAGATCCGTCAACAGCAACTTGTTTATATGTTTCCATGTAACAATGTCACATTGGTTTCTTCATTGCGAAATGTGGAAATCAGCAAAAATGAAAACAGCAGGAAATGTAATGGTATAACGCTAACAGGACGCTGGATATTAAAATTAAAATAGATCAGTCAATTGCAGTTTGTTGATGTTTTCCAGTTAGCAATGGGAGATTTTATCCAAACTGCACAGAGCGGAAAATAAAAGAAAACAGAAATGTAATGACAGTTTATTATAAGGATAATAGATATTAAACATGTCATAGACAAACATTTGGGGGCATCTTGTAGTATTAGCGGCAGAGCATGTTGAGAGCTCATTGGCATACCTTCTTCCTAGACACACATTAACATCAGCTAACTGATTGTTTCCAATTAGCACTGGGAAAATTGCTTCTGCACCACAGAGAGGAGAAAGCAGCAGAAAGATAAGTAAAAATGGCAAGAAATTATATTACAAATACTGTATTTTACATATCATACATATAAAG
This sequence comes from Bufo bufo, assembly GCF_905171765.1. Classification (NCBI taxonomy): domain Eukaryota; kingdom Metazoa; phylum Chordata; class Amphibia; order Anura; family Bufonidae; genus Bufo; species Bufo bufo. The sequence continues at coordinate 788,642,783 of NC_053389.1, read as the reverse complement.
GCAAATAGGCACACTGACGGTTTCCAGGTACCGATGGTACATTTGCTTCACTAAAAAAAAAGTAGAAAGCAGCAAAAAATAAGTGATGTCATATAAATGTAAATAATGTAATGACAACATGCTACATGGATGCTGGATTTTGCACATTTTACAGATAAATGTCAAAGCTAAAAAGCACCTTGTTGATGGTTTCCAGTCTGCAATAGGAAGTTTGTTTCCCCGCTGCACAGTTTAAAGCAGCACAAACATAAGTTAAAATGGCAAAAAAAGGAAATCATATAACTAGCATGCTAGAACTGTATGCTAAAACAGATCTGTCAACAGCAGCTTATTGATAATTTCCAGGTGGCAAGAGACATTTATTCTATAATACCCGATGTAGAAGAGAAAACAGCAAGAAACGTACTGACAATGAGATGTTGGTTGCTGTATCTGATGACATTAGATGTGTGGGTCACTTTAAATCCTCGAGTATAAAGCGATGAATGGACAGGCGGCCATGCAGAGATCTAGAACAAGAGGCTTAACCCGGGAATACATTTAAAGTGATATAGCCGGAATCCCAGCCAAAAGGAGAACAATGAAATGTGCAGGAATTACACCTTACCATACTCTGATGTTGTAATCCGTCACCACCAAGCATTAACCCTTCAGGGACGCAGACAGTGTTACCTTAGTCTGGCAATACATTCATTGGCCACTCACGGGTCAGGCTCTGAAGATGGCTTTTCATGCAGGGCCAGGAAGTGGGCAATATGCATTTAGTCACTCTATGGGGGTATTATTCAGTCAGTGTATCATGAAATTATTTACTGTATGGTCATTTGTTTGGTCACTATATGATGGCGTTATCTAGTTACTGTATGGCGGTATTATTCGATCACTGTATGGTGGTATAATTTACTCACTGTTTGATGGTATTCTTTATTCATTACAGTATATAGTAGTATAATGTATTCACTGTAGAGTGGTATTACTCAGTTACTGAATGAATGTGCTATTTTGGCACTGAATGGTGGTATTACTAAGTCACTGGGTGGCAGCATCATTCAGTTGCTGTATGGTGGTATTATTTAGTAACTATTTGGTAGTATTATATAGTCACTGTATGGTTATAATAGTTAGCTGCTGTATGGTGGTATTATCCAATTACTAAATGAGGATATTATTTAATCAATGTATGGTCGTCAGTCAGGGCGGTATTATTCAATCACTGTGTAGGGGTCATTTTTCAGTCACTCTATGAAAGCCTTGTGAAGGCCATGGGCTGGCTGCTCTGTCATACTCCCTTTCCAGTATTTGAACTATGATGTGCTAGTAAAGACAGTTACTGTGTGGTGGTATTATTCAGTCAGTGTATGGTGGCATTGCTTAGTTACTGTATAGCGGCATTAAGCTACTGCAGGATAGTAATATTTAGTTGCTATACGGTGCTATTAGTCTGTCGCTGTATGTTTACTTTTATTTACTAATATATTTAGTTGCTGTATGGTCATATAATTCAGTCACTGTATGGTAGTATTATATAGTCACTGTATGTTGGTTCTATATCATAATGTATGGTTGTCACTGTATGGTGGTATTAAGGCACCCTATTTAGGTTTTATTCAGTCATTGTATGGTGATATTTAGTTACTGCGCAGTGCTATTATTTAGTCTCAGAAGGGTGGTGATTGTATGGCCGTATTTAGACACTGTACTAATATTTAGTCACTACATGTCGGTAATATATGGTCACCGTGTAGTGGTATTTTTTCAGTCACTCTATGGATGAAAGTGTTGAGAGGATGAAAAACTGATGTTATTTTTCTGCTATGGCTTGCATTCATGAAATGTTTGCATATTGTCGCAGCCGAGTGACATTGCCTCCATACATATGGGGTCTGAGTACTACTGTCTACGTGCTTGTATTACACACTCTATAGTGGCGTGAGTCACTGTGTGGTGCTATTTTTCAGTCATTATATTAATTTACGTTATGATGTTGTTTGGTCACAGTATAGCAGTATTATTAATTTACCGGAGGGCGTATTGAATTTCTAAGTTGGCGGCAACATGGTTGATTAATGAAGTGCTGGACAGTACTTTTGACATGGTCCTGGTAATGAAAAAAAAAGGTAGATTAGGATGTAGATGGAAGCCATAGGGGAAACGATGCTCGGTGCAACGAGAGAGGATGCCTCATCTCCTCGTCTCTAGCACTGCTCCTGCTCAAGCAACCAAAAGCTGTGGTGGTAAGGGTAAGGACCAATTGCTGCCCTGGTGGGTGCCTTTCCACTATGGTCTGGTCAGGCTGTGCAAACAGCAGATCAGCCAAGGTCATGTCGGGACATTTTGTTGTCTCACATGGGCCATCATTACGTCATCGTGAGAAGAACAGTGCCAAAATAGTCACCTACTGTATACGGCAAACATACTAGTGCATTTAAAGGGAAGCTGTGACCATGGAAATGCAAAATAATTGGCAGGCAGATGTCACGGATGGTGTTGCAGAAAACTGGAAGTTATAAATAAACATCCGACTGACTTGATCCCAAACTAAGGAACATATGGGTGAGCCCTATAAAACTCCTAGAGCTCTCCCTGACTGCTATGCCCATGCAAAGGTCTTTATGATAGATGATGGCATGCCCTCGTACCTAGACTGTGTGACACCTGAAAACCCTATAATAGTGAGACCACCGGCTCCCTGCACTAAATACGGAGGGAGTCAGGGTCACCTAGAATCAAGCCAGAACAGAAACACAAATAAAGGAAAAAGACTTATCTGAGGAATCAGTAGTTGCAGCCTCCAGCAGTGACCACAATCCAGGAAGTAGTATAAACCGCAAAGTGAGGCAGCATGGGAGGGAATATAAAGGGAGGCAATCAGTGTAAATAGGTGACAGCTGGGAGAAGGAAATGAGATGACAAAGTGAAACCAAAACAAAGAACATCATGCAAGAGGTACAGAAGAACGTCTGTCAGACCTTCTCAGAGAGCTGGCGGTGACAGCAGCAGGTTATAGAGCAGGAGGAGCTGAGCAGATTAATATCTAGTTTTATGGGAAAAGATTCAGTAAAACTTGTATTTCATTTATTTAAAGTCCTGCTCATTCTGGGCTTTGAAGTCCAGGAAGCGGTCCTATCTGTGATTGATATACAAAGTCATAGGGAGAAGGCTGTCAATCACTGATAGGACCGCCTCCTGGACTACAAAGATCAAAATGTGCTCAAATAAATGGAAAAAGTTTTAGAACTAAGAACTATACATCAATCTGCTCAGCTCCTCCTGCTCTATAATATGCAGCCTGCAGCTCAGACTCCATTTTCTACATGACAGGTTCCCTTTAATGATCACACAGACATCACCCTCATTCAGTGTCCTTTTTTGTTCTATCAAACCCAATTGAATACAGTCGCTTTGAGGAATGCTGATTCTGCATGGTTTCCCTAAATCCACCCAGACCCCCTCCCCTGCATTCAGCTGATATAGTTATACTGGCAGCCGGACTCTGGATATTTACTAAGAACCTGATAGAAGTTTCCTGTAATGTTCTGTCCCCGTGTCCATGAGAGAAGCTGCAAATGAGGTAAGTGATGGCTACGAGATCTTGGGATCCCCGCCAGCAAACGATTTTTAAAGGGGCTGTCTCACCTCAGCAAATGGCACTTATCATTTAGAGAAAGTTAATATAAGACACTTACTAATGTATTGTGATTGTCTATACTGCCTCCTTTTCTGACTTAATTCATTTCTACGTCACATTAAACACTGCTTGTTTCCATGGTTATGACTAGGGATGAGCGAATCGACTTCGGATGAAACATCCGAAATCGAGTCGCATAAAACTTCATTCTAATACTGTACGGAGTAGGAGCTCCGATGAGACAAAGTTATTACTTTGCGAAGTCTCGCGAGACTTCGTATAACTTCAGAAATGTATTTATACTGTAAAAAAACATTTCCCGAACTCGGGTTCGGTGCCAAGTGGTACCTTTCGCTCATCCCTAGTTACGACCACCCTGCAATCCATCAGTGGTGGTCGTGCTTGCACACTATAGAAAAAAGTGCTGGCCTTTCTAGTGGTTGGCACCGCGTGAGCACACATAGGATAGTGCTTTTTCCTATAGTGTCCAAGCACGACCACCAATGCTGGATTGCAGGGTGGTCGTAACCATAGAAACGAGCAGTATAGAATGTGACCCAAAGTGCCTCAGTGGCACAAGAACCAGCACTGAGGCCAGTCATTGGCTGCAGACAGTGAATTTGACCCTGTCTGTACCACGGCTAGAAGTAAACAAGCCATGGACTGGAAGACCACCAAATGGAGCCAGGGCACTAGATCCGAGGGAACCGGGTATGATTCTTTCCTTAGGTACAACATGCCGGGGTGTCTAATTAAACAGGGAACACATCCTGGAAGACCCCTCTAAGTATTTATGGTCCTTATAAAGGGCATACCTTAAATGCCTGTTATGTGCAAAGTCCACCACTGGGATAGTCATCTATGTGGAGAACTGGGATCTGATGATTTCCAGCAGCTGCATTCTCCACACAATTCAACATAAAGGTGGTCCTGGCCTGCACACTCTCTATACAGTTCAAGTGGTCTTGACCAGCGCTAGATTAAGGCGGTTAAATTTGGAGGTAGCCAAGCTTGTGCATGACCCTCTCTATTGAAGTCTGTTGGAAACAGCTCTTCCATAGACTTCCCCTTCAATATGTAAATACCTCCATGCAAGATAAGTATAAGGGACTCACTCCATGACTCCAGTAAATATAAAGTTGGGGGAGATTTATCAAAACTGGTGCTAAGGAAAACTGACTTAGTTTAATGTAAAGGTGGTCCTGGTCTACACATTCTATATACAGTTCAATGTTGGGGTGGTCTCGGTCTACACACTCTTTACACTGTTCAAGAGAAAGGCGTTCCCGGCGTGCACACTCTCTATCCAGTTCAATGACAGGGTCACACTCTATCCAGTTCAATGTTAAGGTGGTCCTGACCCACACACACTCTATACAGTTCCACGTAAAGATGGTCTTGACCAACGCAAGCTCCATACAGTTTAGTGTAAAGTTGGTCATGGCTGCCGCAACCTCCATACAGTTCCATATACAGGTGGTCCTGAATGGTGTAACCGCCATACATTTCAAGGTAGAGTTGGTCATGACAAGGACAATCTCCATACAGTTCAATTTGAACTTTGGTCCTTGGTCAAGTTTGTGCATGAGCCGCTCCATTGAAGTCTATTGGAATTTCGAAAAAGGTTCTTCCTTAAATCTCATAGACTTGAATGGAGAGGGCCAAGAGCATCCACCTCTTCATCGAACTTTATGAAGGATGTGGAGGTCAGTGATGTGGTGAATGCAGTTAAGAGACCCCAGTTTTTCAAATAAGAGAAAGTTCAAAAGGTCAGACCTGCCCCCAAATGGAATTTGTGGCATATCATGTGGATGTTCCTTTAATTACCTATCTACAAGACTGCTCTTTAGGATTAGCCATATATTGCAGTGTGAGTCATGATACAAGCATAGTTCAGTATATGGTTCTTGGTCAACAATCCAAACACAACCAGATAACAATACAAAATAAGTCCTAAGACTCTTGATTTGGCCCTTGACTCCAATGACAACACAGCCCCATGCCCCCTCCTCAGATGTATAACATTCAGAATACACCTCGTTTCTCCTACTGAGCAGTCAAACAGTATCACTGCATGATGCTGCCACCTGCTGGCCACATAACTTATAGAAACTTTCCAAGGACAGGGAGTCGTAGTGTGGGCATCTGTAGGCTACGAGTTGTCCACCACTTGACCCCCTATGGTTATCTATAGTCAGAATACTGTGCACTAGATGGTTTCTGACCGATCTGTGCTGATTTTTCCAGGCATACAGCAGATACTAGCAGGCTGCATGAGGCAGGTGCATTGATCTGGTACATCTCATTGTTTTAGAAATCAGTGGAGGCTCGAGCTTCTTGACACCCATCAATGCCCTTTTCGAACTGTCCCTCTGAATTATATGACCTGCACTCAGCTGTCAGGAATGTGTTTTTCTCAAAAAGGTCTCTGTTTTCAGAATTGTGAATGTAGCTCTGAAGTAAAATATCATCTAATAGTATAAGTACAGGAAAAGTAAATTGGGCTTCCTCCTTTGCTGTATTAACGACATCGGTCTTTCGGGGATGATTTTATATTAGATGCGACATGTAGTTATGAGGAGTGACAAGAAGATTGACATCATCGATCACTAATGATGAGCGATTAGGTGTGACTTATAAGTACTTCAAGGGGGTTAAGGTCAATGTTCTGGGCATCAATGACAGTTCTTCTACAAGGAACTCAGAAAACCACTTTTTTACAACAGTATGTCATGCTGAAACAAGGAAAGGACCAGGACCAACTTTACTGGTGTGTAACATGAGTGGTCACTACTGAAGGGAACACCACTGCAGCCAAAGCTTGTGCTACAACCCGGAACTTTAGGAAAAGCATCTACATTCTCTAGTTTATTAATTCAGCAGTCTTATTTGTGCACTATATCGCACAATACAGCTGGTTGCCCTGGTCTACTCTAATGGGTGGAAATAACCTGCAGAAGACTTCCCTCTCCACAGCCACTAAACCATTATCCATCAAAAGAGTAGGGGGGGGGGGGGGTCAACAAAGGAATCACAGAAAGGGAGTCAGTATTCTGATAGCAATTGTACAATGTCAATTTCTCGAAAGGAACTTGGAAGTGCAGCTAACCGATCTATTCATTATTCTCCACAGGAAGCCATCAAGTCATCCCTTTCTCATGAATTGTGGTGTCTGCTTGAATAAGACATTTATCTTATCTGTAATATTGGTTATAATCGTTCTTGGATATACTCATGACTGGTGGACTCAAGATGAACACATTTACTCCCGGGTTCCTCAGAGGACTATAACCCCCTTGTATCCGTACCTCCTAGAAGAAGACAGTAAATGTACAGGTGGTGCACCATTTATGCTGCTGCTCATCCCTTCAGCTCCTCAAGACTTTCACATCAGAAATGTCTTGAGGAACACTTGGGCCAATGAGTCTTTGGTCAATGATGTCCATATTATTAGACTTTTCCTCTTGGGAAGGTCAACTACTAATATAGAGAAGGTTATACAAGAAAGCGACCTGTTCCATGACATCATAATGCAAGATTTCATGGACTCTTACTATAACCTGACAATCAAGACTTTGATGGGGATAGAGTGGGTGAGTCGTTTGTGTCCAAATGTTAAGTACGTCATGAAAATCGACTCGGATATGTTCTTCAACCCTTGGTTTTTAGTAGAGGAAATCTTACAGCCTCAAAATCCAGCCCAAAAAAACTTTTTTACAGGGCTGACTGTGCACAACGCTTTACCACACAGAGACAAGGGAAGTAAATGGTACATGTCTATCAAAGCCTATTCTAAAAAGTTCTATCCACTCTACTGCTCCGGGACAGGTTACATTTTCTCTGGAGACTTGGCAAAAAAGATCTACCTGGCAGCAGCAGGCTTGCAGATATTCCCTTTTGAAGACGTTTTTGTAGGAATGTGCCTACAAAAGTTAGGAGTAAAAATCTTCGAACCTTCAGAAAAATGGTTTATTGGGGAAAAGGTTCCTTATGACAGGTGTAAGTTTACGAAGCTTGTCACTGTCCACCACTTTACCCCAAATGAACTGTCGAAGATATGGCCAGATTTTCTGGAGGCTATGGAAACCTGTAATAAGAACTAACTGGAGCCTCATGCACATGGCAAAGTCACATACATAGACCGGTTACAGTGCCACATGGAGTCCCTATTGTCCTGTAGGCATGCCGTGTGCCACTGAATGGTGCTTCCATACTATGATTCTAAAGAAGATTGCCACTTGTATGCCTCCCTGTAAAATATAAAGGGTCAGAACTTTCTCATGCCTGGAGAAGAACCTCTGCGGTCAAGAAGGAACCTTAAAAATCATGTTATGTTGTGACACATTTACTGCCAAGTTTTCAAATTACTTGTATGTCTACACAAAAAAGGGATCCAAAAGTAACCAATCAAAAGATGAAACTAATAAAAGCCCAAAAGTTTCCCCAGGTATATACATTTTTTGGCAGTACCATGCAATTTTGGGCGGATTTGCCAGGTATTGAATATGTTTATGGCCACTGTTAGGCCCTGATCCCCATTTTCGGTTAGACACCAATCACTTTAAAGCGGATGCACTGCAATAACACAGACAACCCATGGACAGCAGCACTTCTGGAATAAAACAAGACCCTTTTTTAACCCTAAAGTTTTTGGTATGTTTAAAAGTTGTAGTTATTTCCCCAATTTTAGTATATGCTGGCAGGTAGGAGCAGACTTACAAGGAATGAGTAACACGTATGCCCACCACTGCTGTGACCCCTTCAACTAATCATATGTGTTAGAAAGGGAAATCACTGCAAGTGATATATAGTGGCTGAGCTTGGTATTGTATTCTCTAGCATGCTAGCATGTGACCAATGAGGCCAGGAATTGGCCGCAGAGGTCATGGTAACTCGCCACCTCTGCTCCAGCAGAGGAGTAGGCTAAGTTGCTCCTAGGCCGGACAACCCCGTTAAGACATAATGTAACTAGTGTTAGTCGAGCACCAGAGTGCTCGGGTGCTCGAGTAGAACACTTTGGGATGCTCGGGTGCTCTACCGAGCACCCGAGCACAATGGAAGTCAATGGGAGAACCCGAGCATTAAACCAGGCACCCCCTGCGCTGAAGAGGGGAGGGTGTCTGGTTCATAGGAAAAGGTCAGAAATTTATGGAAACACCACTGAAATGGTTCGGGAACAGCATAGGGAGGATGTCTGGATGCATCTTGGACTCCCAGGTCGCTGCTGGGAACGATGTTGACTGAGTAGTGCCACTTTTACAGACTGACAATAATATACGCACAAAACCAAAGATAAAATCGATTTTAGAGGAAAAATTGTTAGGAAACATTCTTTCTTGTATATTTACTTGTATATAAAGTGCTGCCAAAAACTACAAGTAAGAGGCACTCCGATACAACCTGTATATCACATAAAGGAGGACCTCATTCACATTGTAGTACAATTGTTCAGGTAGTGGGACTCCAACACTCAAAGCCTATGCACTAAGTGAAAGGGCTGCTAAAAATTACAAGGAACCGACACTCCAATACACCCTTTATTACACATAACGGAGGGCATCATACACCCTTGAAAAATTATGATTGCTGTCCTGCTGGTGACCCTCTAAAACATTAGGAGCAAGGGCCTGCTGGTGACCCTCTAAAACATTAGGGGTGAGGGTCTGCTGCTGAGCTGAGCATCTAATAAATTAGGGGTGAGGGCCTGCTGCCGAGCTGACCATCTAAAAATATTTGTGGGCGAGGGCCTGCTGCCGAGCTGACCATCTAAAAATTTAGGGGTGAATGTCTGCTACTGAGCTGACCCTCTAAAACATTATGGGTGAGGGCCTGCTGGTGACCCTCTAAAACATTATGGGTGAGGGCCCGCTGCTGAGCTGACCCTCTAAAACATTAGGAGCGAGGGCAGCCTAATAAGCATGTTGGAGGAGGAGGAGGAGGACGAGAAAAGGGAGATTGAACCATATACCCTTTTTAGTGGTGGAAGGGGTGCATGGGAATACAGTGTATTCAATACACCATAAAAGCCACATTTAGAGTGCCTTTATGTTCAGTCGCTTTCCTCTGGTGGAGTAAAGAAGTCAGGGGCAATACAGGCCTTGTTCATTTTTATAAGAGTCAACCGGTCAGCATTTTCAGTTGACAGGCAGATGCGCTTATCAGTTATTATGCCTCCAGCAGCACTAAATACATGCTCTGACAAAACGCTGGCAGTGGGGCAGGCCAGCACCTCCAAGGCGTAGAGCGCAGTTTGTGCCACATGTCCAGCTTGGAAACCCAATAGTTGTAAGGCACACAGAGATCACTGAGGAAACTGACATGGTCTGCTACATACTCCTTCACCATCTTCCAAAAATTTTCCCTCCTTGTGACACTAGGCCACGCATCAGGTTGAGGGTGCTGGCTGGGTGTTATAAAACTGTCCCAGGCCTTAGAGAGTGTATCCCTGCCTCTGTTCCCCTCATCTCCCCTCCTCGGTTGGCCAAGGAACTACGTACTATGCAGCCAGCGTTGTCAGCTGGAAATTTTTGGAAATTTATCCGCAAGGACCTTCTTGTATTGCACCATTTTGCTCGTCCTCTCCACCACTGCAATGAGAGATGAGAAGTTTTCTTTGTAGCGGGGGGTCGAGAAGGGTGAACAACCAGTAATCGTGTTGGCCAAAAGGCGTACAATGCGAGGGTCACGGGAAAGGCAGCCTAACAAAGTCAGCCATGTCTGCACTCCCAAAAGAAGACTTTGCTGTCCTCATAAGGAGGATGACTCTCAATCTCCTCATCCTCTTCTACCCATCCACGCTGAACAGATGGAATAAAACTTCCATGGGTACTACCCTCTGTAGCGGAGGCAACCGTCTCCTGCTCCTTCTCCTCATCATCATCCAATTCGCACTGAAAAGACGAACTGAGGGTGGTCTGGCTATCACCCTGTGTAATGCCTTCCCCCATTTCCACATCTTCCACATGCAAAGCGTCCGCCTTCATTGTGAGCAGCGAGCGTTTGAGTAGACACAGAAGTGGGATGGTTACACTGATAATAGCGTTATCGCCGCTCACCATCTGTGTTGATTCCTCAAAGTCAGACATCAATGCCCACTCGTCGCTTGTGAAGAGCGGAAGCTGACTGGAAAGGCGACGACCAGGTTGCAGCTGGTATTCCACTACTGCCCAACATGTAGAACATGGAGTTCCAGCGCGTGCTCACGTCGCACAACAGTCGGTGAGCTGGCAATTGCAAGCGCTGCTGCAGCATTGCCAGACCAGCGGAAGCTGTCGATGACTTGCGGAAATGGGCACACACGCTGCGCACCTTCACCAGTAGCTCAGGCATATTGGGGTAGGTTTTGAGAAACCGCTGAACCACTAGGTTGAACACGTGGGCTAAGCATGGTATGTGTGTGAGCTTGCCGAGGTCCAAAGCAAGTTACGCCCATTATCAGACACAATTATGCCTGGTTCTAGGTTGAGTGGCAAGAGCCACAGCTCAGTCTGGTCCCTTATACCCTGCCACAGCTCTGCGGCGGTGTACTGTTTGTCACCTAGGCAGATCAGTTTAAGGGCGGCCTGTTGCCGCTTCCCCACTGCAGTGCTACACTGCTTCCAGCTACTGACTGATGTCTGACTGGTACTGCAAGATGATAATTCAGAGGTGGAAGTGGAGGAGGAGGCAGAGGAGGAGAAGGGGGGTTGCAGCCACTAACGTATGTGGTGGCAGAAACACTGATGGAAGTAGGGCCCGTAATCCGTCGGTAGCACCTGTGCCATCCCAGGGAACGACTCGCTCCCGGCCTCCACAACGTTCACCCAGTGTGCCGTCAGGGAATTGTAGCACTTGTCCATGTGTCAGTCGTTAAGTGGACCTTCCCTGATGGTGCTTGCGAAGGTCCAGCTGCATGGTGGGAGGCATCTGGGCCTGCGTCTAGGACAGGGGATTGGCCAGCACATAACACAGGGGAAGAGGAGGCAGTGGTGTTACCCGCAGACACTGGTTGTGGACCCAGGCATTAAGCCTACCTGTGGCGGATCATGCTGGTGGTGAGGTTGCTAGTGTTCACGCCCCCTGCTCATTTTGGTACGGCACAGGTTGCAAATGACAATTCTTTTATCGTCCGCACTTTCCTCAAAAAAGTGCCAGACTGCAGAACACCTACCCCTTAGCAAGGGAGATTGCCACAAGGGGGTGCTCCGGGGAACAGTTGCGGGCCTGTTTGGTGTGGCCCGCCTTCTCCCTTTTGCTACCCCACTGCCTCTTCCAGCCTGTTGTGGTGCTGCAGATCCCTCCCCTTCTGTACTGCTGTCCTCGCTCAGCTTGCCACCCTCCCAGGTTGGGTCAGTGACTTCATCGTCCAGCACCTCCTCTTCCACTTCCTTACTCTGGTCATCCTCCTGACTTGTTGACCTAACAACAACCTCAGTTATTGACAACTGTGTGTCATCCTCATCATAAACCTCTTGAGACACTAATTGCGGTTGACTTATTGGCAACTGTGTCTCATCATCATCCACCTTGTGAAACACTAATTGCCGTTCTCCACAGTCATCTTCTTCTCACAGTTGATTCTCCAGAGTTTGGGAATCAGGGCACAAGATCTCCTCATGTCCCTCTTCAAACGGGCTTGACGAGATGCCCAAATTAAGGAATGGTGATAAAAAAAACAGCTCATCGGAAGATCTGAGTGTGGGATCACTTGTTTGCCAAAATTCTCCATGGTGGGTGGAAGGAGTATCAGGGTGAGGATTCTACTGACCAGACTCTTGGCTACTGAGACTGGACTTTGTGGAAGACAGGGTGGTTCTTAACCGACTGGAAGCATTATCTGCTGCAATCCAACCCACCACCTGGACGCACTGGTCTGACTTCGAGAGTGGTGTCCTGCACCGCCCTGCAAACTGGGACATGAAGCTAGGTATCGTGGATGAGTGTGTTTCTTGTGCTCTGGCAGCCCATCAGCACGGCCACTTCCCCGTCCCTTACTGCTTGCCTTGTGCATATTAAATGGTATATATGCTTGCAAGAATGTCACATGTACTGTAGCGCAGGTTTTGTAAGTGAATGCGCAAATAAAGTACACAGGATGTCACAGGTATTTTTAGGATGCGCACACGTTAAACAGGAGGTATAGCGCAAGTAATGTTGCTGTCACCAGCGGCTAATAAAAAATTACACTGAATTAATGTCACAGATATTTCGGATGGGCAAACGTTATACAGGAGATGTAGCGCAGGTAATGTCGCTGCCACCAGCAGCAAAAAAATTTGACTGAATGTCACTGATATTTCGGATAAGCAAACGTTATACAGGAGATGTAGCGCAGGTGATGCAACTATCCGCAGCGGACACCGTCTACAGAAAAAGTACACTGGATGTCACAGATATTTTTAGGCAGCCCACACGTTACACAGGAGATGTAGCGCAGATAATGTCGCTGTCACCAGCAGTAATAAAATTTGACTCAATGTAACTGATATTTCGGATACGCAAATGTTATACAGGAGATATAGCACAGGTAATGTAACTGTCCGCAGCGGACACCGTCTACGTAAAAAGTACACTGGATGTCAAGGATATTTTTAGGCTGCGCACACGTTAGACAGGAGATGTAGCGCAGAAAATGTTGCTGTCTGCAGCAGCCATACAATTGCAAGCTATTTAGCGCAGGTTGCACTAAAAATATATATTGCTGCCAGATACAACAATTGTCCTTAAAAGGACTTTTGGGTCACTAACAAGTATAAAAACTAACATTGCTATTTCAATCGCTCTACTATCTCTCCCTTCTGCTCTCCAGCTCTCAATGACTTATACTGAGCTGAACACGTGTCATCGGGTGCTATATAGCACCCGATGACGTGTTCCGGGCCAGCCAATCATTGTAATGCCAGCAGCCAACATGGCTAAGGCATTACCGTGAATGGCAGTACTTACATGCACGTTTATTGGCTGCGTAGCAGTCAACAAACATGTGGGGACTAGACTCGAGCATTGCGCCGAACACCGCGATGTGCCGATGCTCGAGCCGAACTAGTGTTCAGCCGAGCATGCTCGCCCAACACTGAATGCAACCCATTTGTCAGAAAAGTTAAGTTCAGTATCATGGGTATCACCACGACCGTAAATGCCCGTAATTGCTAATTTTTTCATCTCTTCTCGTCCCTCCAAAAAATTTAATAAAATGTGTTCAAAAAGTCACACGCACTCCAAAATGGCATCAATAAAAAAATACAGGTTGTTCTGCAAAAAAATAAGCCTCCACATGTGAGAGATTGCATTTATTTCTCTATATATATTGTGAACATTCTGTAGTACACATTTTTGTCCACTAAATGGCCGAAACCAGATGTATGAGCCATCTGTGCATTCTTTTTGTCTTATGGTCAATAGGGGAGTGGGAAGGGGGGGGATTAGGTTGCAGTTTTCAAATCTACCTATGAACTCAGAGTTGAAGTTACTGAAACCACTCCTATAAGGTTAAGGAGCCAATAGTCTCTTTCTTAAGGAACACCCTTTTGTGATGTCATGTCTGCTATTTAAGTCAATGTAACTTGAATAAAGCTGTCTTCTACCATGGCCCAGGGGGGATGAGAAGATGCTTTCATGAAACCAATGTGTGTCTGGTCTCATTATGAAAGCAGTATGGTGTACACATACTTATACTTTTAATTGATTTGGCACCACACAAAGTATATGAGAATCGCATGAATTGCGATTACAATTTTGGCGTCTCTGGGTGGGCAGACAACTTGCGTAATTTCCGATTCAAACGCACAAGAGGACTTGCGCAAAACCATCAGACGAGGTCACAAGCTGCAGCAAAAGGTAAGAAGTTTTATTCTTACAAAAACTTCTCTGAGTCTTTTGCCCAAGTAGATTCTCAAGAGTTAAATTGGTGTTATCACGATAGAAAGAACCTGTTTAAATATTCCTTCTTTGTGTGATAGGACGTACTGAAACAAAGCGGAAACTGGTAGATAGCTGAGTTGGATATCCATGACATATAATTGGATCCCAGCCAAGCTCTGACGAGAGTTTGATGACTCATGAGTAGTGACCAGGGGTCCTCATCATTGTAAGTTATTAAGATTGTGTATCCCTACAGATACGAGTAGGATTAACACCAATTCGATTGTAAGTTATTAAGATTGTGTATCCCAACGAAGGTGGATTGGACCAGGGGTCTTCACCAAAGGAATTGTGGGCTCGGTGGTGATTAGATATAGTTTGATCTTCGTGCAACTGCTCTTAGCTAGTGGGTTCGATGGTGATTATATATAGTAATCAGACATTGTTTGATCTTTGTGCAACTGCTCTAAGCTAGCGAGTTCAGTAATAATCAGATACCGTTTGATCTGTGTGTAACCACAAAAAGGGGGCAACTCTAATGTCATAGGATATAGTGAGGAGATGTTAACAGCGGCTCAGCAAAGTTTCAGTTTCAGTTAAGAAAAAAAAAAGTTGAAAGCATTTTGTCATACTTGTGTAACAGAGATATCCGGTATTATCCGGAAATACGTAGTATTGTGCAAGAGTTCCCCCTAGAGGCTGAATATTGAAACTAAAGTTTTAGTTATTAAGTTAAAATCGTTCATGTGTGCAATTGGTATGCCAGAAACCAGTAGACTAAATAAAGGATTGTGGAAAGTGTATTGAAGGAAAAGAGAAGTTAGTTTAAGGATAATAATAGGCTGAGTTATGGTGGAAATTGTCTATAGAAGTGATTGAGAGAAGTTGAAGTAAGTTGGATAAATGAAATGAGCAGCATTTCTGTTTGCAAGATGGAGGATTTGAATCCCATAGTGAACAAAGAAAAAAAACATGGCATTCCCATGGTGACGGGGACTCTTGTCAGGGAGAAGTATGCCAAAGTGGAACAACTGTACAGATTTTTTTTTTAAGAGACGAATATTCTAAAAAACGGATATATTTGTTTTTTAGAATATTCGTAATATTCAAAAACAAAAATATATATCAATATAGCGAATATTCGAAAAAAATAACTAATATAGAGCAATTTAGCTAATATAGTGCTATAATCTTCTTTGTCTAATAGTTGTAATATTTTTCTCATCTGAAGTTCAGATTGGAAAAAAAATTACAACTATTAAAAAAAAACCATTATAGAATATTCGTCTTTTTTTCCAGCTGAAGTCATGATTCCTCCCTGCTTAAAGGGACACTGGGCGCCTTTTTTTCTCCCGACGCGGTTAAATCCCGCGCATGCCCAGTACTATCTTCTACTGGAGCTGGAGGGTGCCGGGGACCTTATCCGGCGCAGGCATGGAGCGACAAGATGAGGCTGATGCCAGGAAGATAGTACTGGGCATGCGCGGGATTTTACCGCGCCGGGAGAAAAAAAAGCCGCCCAGTACAGTGAATACTAATGAGCTGGGCAGCACTAGGAGACGGCCGTTGGGGCGCAGCTGGGCAAGAAAATTTGCATATTGATAAAAAAACACTTTTTATAAGTAAAGGAAAGGCAGCGAGGGGTGATAATTGTATAGTTTAATTAAGCATATTAAGACCAATAGAAGAATATATGTCACTTTATATGCTCTAACGGCCTGTCAGTGTCCCTTTAAGTAACTTAAGCAGAGAGGAATCATGACTTCAGATGGAAAAAAAAGACGAATATTCTAAAAAACTAATATATTCGATATAGTGCTATATATTTGTTTTTTGAATATTCGTAATATTCTAAAACAAGAATATATAGCAATATAGCGAATATTCGGAAAAAAACGAATGTAGAACAATTTAGCTAATATAGTGCTAGAATTTTTTTTTTTTATATATTTTTTTTTTTTCCAATCTGCACTTCAGATGAGAAAAAAATTACAACTATTAGACAAAGAAGATTATAGCACTATATTAGCTAAATTGCTCTATATTCGTTTTTTTTTCGAATATTCGCTATATTGCTATATATTCTTGTTTTTGAATATTCCGAATATATTCGTTTTCTAGAATATTCTTTTTTTTTTTTTTTTTTATCTGTACAGTTGTTCCACTTTGGCATACTCCTCCCCGACAAGCGCCACAGTCACTATAGGAACGCCTGGGGGTCAGAATATACCATTGGATCTGAGCTTTCACGATCTCATTGATTCTTATTACGAAAATTCCCATCACAAAAATTCTCATTCTGAAAATTTGTATTACGAAAATTCGCAATCAACATTACTCCTAACGAATATTCAAATTCACGAATATTCTAAATATTTGCGAAATATCGCGAATTCGAATATGACCCCTGCCGCTCATCACTTATGATGAGTAGAATTCCTATTCCAGAGAATTTACTTATGTAACATTAGTTAAAATATGTTTTTTCTCATGTTATTGGTGAGATTTGGAAAATGTAGTCCAATGTAGAGCTGGGGATTTAATGCATAGTGAAGATCATTGAGTCTGAGAGGAAGCATTTAGATTAGCCTGTCACATTGTCTGAATATGCATCAAGACAGAACAGAGAGTGTGGAGAAAGTTTTCACTAGACTCCAGGAAAGTTGGGTGGATTTGGGTTTTTGAGCTTACCTTAGATATGTATGAGAAAGGAACACTTTTTATGTACTTGCCCACTTCCTCGCCCGTGGGAGGAGCTACAAATGATCAGCACTTCAAGTGCAACGCCCATAGGGAATTAGCAATCCAGAATAAAATGATGGATCCCTATTATCTATACAATCCTTAGGATCTAATTCCATTGCCTCATAGCAAACATGTTTCATGATCTCTCATGGCTAAGGGTTGCATCACATGTGTAGGAGTAGATAGTAATGCAATTCCTACTCCTCTCACCAATCAATCACCGCCTTAAGGGTGTACAAAATTAGATCTGACTACTCTGCTGCGTCTGGAGGGGGGAGGGAGTAGTAGTAGTAGTGCCTTCTGGGAGTAGTAGTGCTTTCCCACCTCTATAAATAAAAATTCTAATTCATATGACTGCCTCCAATTAATAACCAAATTTTTGAGTTTCTTTTAGATAATTTCAGGTTCTTGGAAGATGGATAATCTCAGACAGGATATGCTGTTCCTACTTAATCTGATGTTGGCAAAAAAGAATCACTCCCTCCAGCAATGTTAGTGCAGGAGACGGAGTTGAAGACACTCGCTGAGGTTTGTAAGATGGCTGAGGGTAAGACTGCTAACATCAATATTAATCCAGGTATGCCTTCGGTATTACTCATTATTATGGTCTAATCTGGTGAAGCAGAGATTTTGTTTGATCCATGGGTAAGCCCATCAATAATTAATTCTGAGTGTATGAAAGATGTTTGATGACCTGATGCTGCCTGAGGAGGTAAAGGCTAAACTATTACCTGAAATCTAAGCTAAGTGAAAGTCTGTGTGATATGGGATGGCTTAGGGCCAGTGGACTTCCAAAAAGTTTGTCTTTTTCAGATACAGGCTTACAGAGGCTGAAAGGAAACATCAAAAGGATAAAGGTAGAAGTGATGATTGAGAAAGGACTCTGGAGAGTTGGGAAAAAACTCTTCCTTCAGAAGACACTCTACCTAAAGAGGATGGATTTAGAACATGGGCAAATCAAGAGAGAGAATGTGTGATTGGGTTCTGTGGTGATGGCTCCTGGGTTCAACAATGCGGCCACTAGGTTAGTTGAAGGTAAATGCTATAACAATGATGGGAGAACTATGGGAGTTCCAGGAAGGCATATGCCAAGGTCATCTTACCCATTTTAGAGACTGTGGATTGACTACATTTAGAACAAAGGTGGAACAGTGTGAATATGTCTGTGTCTGTATTGATCTCTTTCCAGGATATTCTGAGATTTGGCTTGTAGCAAAGGCTACAGCTAAAAGATACTGCCTGAGGTTGTTGTGCTTTTCCATAAGTGTAAACAGTTATATCTACTTATTCTAATTTTAATTGATATTCATTGCCTTTAAGAGCAATGTTGATTTATATTCACTATTTTGTATGGATTTTCATGTAGGCCGAAGTAAGTCCATGGGAAGATTACTGCATCGTTCAAAGAGCTAGTGTTATTGCAACAATCTATTATACATTTAGACAGTTAGAAGATACAGAGCACCTGCAGAAGTAGAGGCTTCATTATATTTCTTATCTGAACATGAATTCCAGTGTGAGAATTGTCTAGATGTTCCTCAAAGTATATATTCATGTATCAAAGTTTTTCCCTCAGCTCTGAGACAAGGCCTCCAGATGTCAGAGGTGTGTAGTATTGAAAATGTCAGGCATGTACGAGTTAACCCTTAATGGTATGATCATTATAGCTTATACAACAGTGCCACCTAGGTATGAGTAGTTATTACTACACCAGTAGCAAAAGTGCATTCTGGATAGTGTTATGATGTTACATTCCTTATCAATGCACACGCCTATCCAACAATGATTGGAAAGTTCCAAACTAGGAAAGTCTGCTGATCTGATGAGATTTGGGTTAAGAAACCAGATACACAAAGAGAGGGGGGGGGGGAACAAAGAAAGAAGGGGAGATCCCTGGAGAAAGATTTGGATTATCAGAAAAACCTTTGGAGAGCTGACTTCCCCTAGACCAGGGGTGCACAACCTGCGGCCCGGGGGCCACATGCGGCCCTCGATATCATTCTGTGCGGCCCTCAACCATCTGGTGACAGACATGTATGTCTATGTCTTGTGGCTGCTCACATGCATTTTTCATGTATTCTCCCATTAGATGGGAGTCCTGGATGTGTAACCAGACATTTATGGTTTACACTGTATGTACAATATGCAATAAATACAGTATATCAGTTGGTAATACCCCTTTAACTTTTATTTTCGGCCCTTGGGATTCCTTCAGTCTGACAATGTGACCCCCAAACAGAAAAGGTTGTGCACCCCTGCCCTAGACTCTGCCCATCACCTACAGCCTTGGGTAATGTATACTTTTATTTATATGTAGTATTGATCTAAATTAATTGCTTATTTGCGGATGTATGGTGTTAGTACTACATCAATATCAACGGCGTTCAGTGAAAATGCATATCACTGAATACAAGATCTGATTTTGATAACAAGACAGCTTCTCTGTTGGGAATCTTTATATTCCCTAGTTTGATATCAAGCCGATAATTTATACGTTTTATTACAATACTACCATTATCCAAGATTGGGCATAAGATTTGGCAGAACAAGGGTTCGTATCTGTCGATTTCTTGATTGAATTTCTGTTAATAATCAATTGATTGATATATCTCTCCTAATTGAAAGCAGTATTGCGTAATATTCTTGTGTTGGTTGAATAGTGTTTTGTTGGCACCATATAGTGGCGAATTCTGGGTACTGCATATCATTGTACTGTATATTATTGAGATTTACGTTGATTCTTTTTGATTGTATTCTAAATTATTGTATAATAAATAATTTATATTTTGCATAGACGATTGTACCTTTTTTTTTTTTTACTGATTGCACAAAATAATTAGGTTCTCGATCGAACTTTTGGAGATGTTTATGTCCCTCTCACGAATCAATATCATTTGAATAATTTTTCTTTTGATCAATTCGTGTTTTTTTTATATATACACTGCTCAAAAAAATAAAGGGAACACAAAAATAACACATCCTAGATCTGAATTAATAAAATATTCTTCTGAAATACTTTGTTCTTTACATAGTTGAATGTGCTGACAACAAAATCACACAAAAATTACAAAATGGAAATCAAATTTTTCAACCCATGGAGGTCTGGATATGGAGTCACACTCAAAATTAAAGTGGAAAAATACACTACAGGCTGATCCAACTTTGATGTAATGTCCTTAAAACAAGTCAAAATGAGGCTCAGTAGTGTGTGTGGCCTCCACGTGCCTGTATGACCTCCCTACAACGCCTGTGCATGCTCCTGATGAGGTGGCGGACGGTCTCCTGAGGGATCTCCTCCCAGACATGGACTAAAGCATCTGCCAACTCCTGGACAGTCTGTGGTGCAACGTGACGTTGGTGGATAGAGCGAGACATGATGTCCCAGATGTGCTCAATTGGATTCAGGTCTGGGGAACGGGCGGGCCAGTCCATAGCATCAATGCCTTCGTCTTGCAGGAACTGCTGACACACTCCAGCCACATGAGGTCTGGCATTGTCTTGCATTAGGAGGAACCCAGGGCCAACCGCACCAGCATATGGTCTCACAAGGGGTCTGAGGATCTCATCTCGGTACCTAATGGCAGTCAGGCTACCTCTGGCGAACACATGGAGGGCTGTGCTGCCCTCCAAAGAAATGCCACCCCACACCATTACTGACCCAATGCCAAACCGGTCATGCTGGAGGATGTTGCAGGCAGCAGAACGTTCTCCACCGCGTCTCAAGACTCTGTCACATGTGCTCAGTGTGAACCTGCTTTCATCTGTGAAGAGCACAGGGCGCCAGTGGCGAATTTGCCAATCTTGGTGTTCTCTGGCAAATGCCAAACATCCTGCACGGTGTTGGGCTGTAAGCACAACCCCCACCTGTGGACGTCGGGCCCTCATATCACCCTCATGGAGTCTGTTTCTGACCGTTTGAGCAGACACATGCACATTTGTGGCCTGCTGGAGGTCATTTTGCAGGGCTCTGGCAGTGCTCCTCCTGTTCCTCCTTGCACAAAGGCGGCGGTAGCGGTCCTGCTGCTGGGTTGTTGCCCTCCTACGGCCTCCTCCACGTCTCCTGATGTACTGGCCTGTCTCCTGGTAGCGCCTCCATGCTCTGGACACTACGCTGACAGACACAGCAAACCTTCTTGCCACAGCTCGCATTGATGTGCCATCCTGGATAAGCTGCACTACCTGAACCACTTGTGTGGGTTGTAGACTCCGTCTCATGGTACCACTAGAGTGAAGGCACCGCCAGCATTCAAAAGTGACCAAAACATCAGCCAGGAAGCATAGGAACTGATAAGTGGTCTGTGGTCACCACCTGCAGAACCACTCCTTTATTGGGGGTGTCTTGCTAATTGCCTATAATTTCCACCTGTTGTCTATCCCATTTGCACAACAGCATGTGAAATTGATTGTCACTCAGTGTTGCTTCCTAAGTGGACAGTTTGATTTCACAGAAGTGTGATTGACTTGGAGTTACATTGTGTTGTTTAAGTGTTCCCTTTATTTTTTTGAGCAGTGTATAAAGCATTTGGTCTTTATATAACCTGACAAGGTGAGAGTACCTACCCCTGGGGTTTTTCGCCATCCGGTACACATCTAACAGGAAGATAGGCCTAAGTCCTTATGAAGTACTCTTTGGGAATGCCCCTAGCTAAGATCTCTATTTCCTCAACATCTCCAGGTGCAGCATAGTAGTTTTTCAAATTATGTTGTCTGCTGGACAAATTGATTCTCTAATGTGTATTTCCAAGTTTTAGTTGTTTTCTAGAATCCAGGCTGTATAGAAGCAATTAATTCTTTACAATCAGGAGATTGGGAAGTGGTGAAACGAGAAGTGCGGAAAGTCCTAGAGCTACGGTTTGAAGATCTACATCAAGTCCTGTTAACCGCCGCCACTGATGTCGAATTGAAAGAAGAGCCTGATTGGATCTACGTGTCATATGGCAATCAAGTGCCAGGACTATAAGAGCCATAATGTTTGGTTTCATGTCATATTGTTTGTTTCATATTGTACAAGGGGGAAATCACAGTCAAATCAAATTCCAACAGTGTTATATTATCAAGATGAGTCAGGAACAACAAAGTTGACTTTTGCGGTATAGTGGACTGTAAGACAGATGACAGATAGGACTCTTGGTTTTGGTCTGATAAGTAGGGATGAGCGAACCCGAACTGTATAGTTCGGGTTCGTACCGAATTTTGGGGTGTCCGTGACACGGACCCGAACATTTTCGTAAAAGTCTGGGTTCGGTGTTCGGCGCTTTCTTGGCGCTTTTTGAAAGGCTGCAAAGCAGCCAATCAACAAGCGTCATACTACTTGCCCCAAGAGGCCATCACAGCCATGCCTACTATTGGCATGGCTGTGATTGGCCAGTGCAGCATGTGACCCAGCCTCTATATAAGCTTGGGTCACGTAGCGCTGCACGTCACTCTGCTGTTACAAGTGTAGGGAGAGGTTGCAGCTGCGACGTTCGGGCGAGATTAGGCAGTGATTAACTCCTCCAAAAGACTTCATTCAGTGATCGATCTACAGCTGTGGATCATTGAACTGCTGCTATTCAATTGCTCACTGTTTTTAGGCTGCCCAGAGCGTTTTCATTCACTTTTTTCTGGGTTGATCGGCGGCCATTTTGTGTCTTGTGGTGTGCCAGCACAAGCTGCCACCAAGTACATTTAACCATCAATAGTGTGGTTATTTTTGGGCTATATCCTACATCAGGGTCAAGCTGTCATCAAGTGCATTTAACCATCAATAGTGTGGTTATTTTTTGGCCATATACTACATCAGGGGCAAGCTGAGCCTGTCACCAAGTTATTCTCAATAACTTCACACACACGCTACTGTGCAGATCCAAGTCTAATTCTGTCCGTAAACGTATACCTGTCACCCAGCGCCTAAATAATAGGCCTCAAATTTATATTCATCCAAATCTGTCATTATTGCTTTAGCTGGTCAAGTTATTTAGTGTCCGTCAAAGCAGTTTTTGTTCTGGGTTGAAATACAATTCCCAATTTTGCAATTCTCTAAATTAGTGGTTTCTGCTGTATCAGGCCTACTTTAAATCTAGCCCTAAAAGGGTATATTAGATTCAAGGTGCTGATAGGGTAATTCTCAATAACTTCACACACACGCTACTGTGCAGATCCAAGTCTAATTCTGTCCGTAAACGTATACCTGTCACCCAGCGCCTAAATAATAGGCCTCAAATTTATATTCAGCTAAATCTGTCATTACTGCTGTGCCTGTATTAGTGTAATACGGTACCTAAATAGATAGCCAGATAGTGTTAGGTGTCTGTAAAAAAAAGGCCTGAATTTGAATTCAATACATTGGGCCAAATAATATTTTTCTTATTATTGTGGTGAACGGTAACAATGAGGAAAACATCTAGTAAGGGACGCGGACGCGGACATGGTCGTGGTGGTGTTAGTGGACCCTCTGGTGCTGGGAGAGGACGTGGCCGTTCTGCCACAGCCACACGTCCTAGTGTACCAACTACCTCAGGTCCCAGTAGCCGCCAGAATTTACAGGGATATTTGGTGGGGCCCAATGCCGTTCTAAGGAAGGTAAGGCCTGAGCAGATACAGGCATTAGTCAATTGGGTGGCCGACAGTGGATCCAGCACGTTCACATTATCTCCCACCCAGTCTTCTGCAGAAAGCGCACAGATGGCGCATGAAAACCAAGCCCATCAGTCTGTCACATCACCCCCATGCATATCAGGGAAACTGTCTGAGCCTCAAGTTATGCAGCAGTCTCTTATGCTGTTTGAAGACTCTGCTGGCAGGGTTTCCCAAGGGCATCCACCTAGCCCTTCCCCAGCGGTGGAAGACATAGAATGCACTAACGCACAACCACTTATGTTTCCTGATGATGAGGACATGGGAATACCACCTCAGCACGTCTCTGATGATGACGAAACACAGGTTCCAACTGCTGTGTCTTTTTGCAGTGTGCAGACTGAACAGGAGGTCAGGGATGAAGACGATGCAGGGGACGATGAGGTCCTAGACCCCACATGGAATGAAGGTCGTGCCACTGACTTTCACAGTTCGGAGGAAGAGGCAGTGGTGAGACCGAGCCAACAGTGTAGCAAAAGACAGAGGGAGCAGTGGGCAAAAGCAGAACACCCGCCGCCAAGAGACTCCGCCTGCTACTGACCGCCGCCATCTGGGACCGAGCACCCCAAAGGCAGCTTCAAGGAGTTCCCTGGCATGGCACTTCTTCAAAAAATGTGCTGACGACAAGACCGGAGTGGTTTGCACGCTGTGCCATCAGACCCTGAAGCGAGGCATTAACGTTCTGAACCTTAGCACAACCTGCATGCAAAGCATGAACTGCAGTGGAGTAAACACCTTAAAAACAAGGAAGTCACTCAGGCTCCCCCCTGCTACCTCTTCTGCTGCTGCCGCCTCGGCCTCTTCCTCCGCCTCTGGAGGAACGTTGGCACCTGCCGCCCAGCAAACATGGGATGTACCACCAACACCACCACCTGCGTCACCAAGCATCTCAACCATGTCACACGGCAGCGTTCAGCTCTCCATCTCACAAACATTTGAGAGAAAGCGTAAATTCCCACCTAGCCACCCTCGATCCCTGGCCCTGAATGCCAGCATTTCTAAACTACTGGCCTATGAAATGCTGTCATTTAGGCTGGTGGACACAGACAGCTTCAAACAGCTCATGTCGCTTGCTGTCCCACAGTATGTTGTTCCCAGCCGGCACTACTTCTCCAAGAGAGCCGTGCCTTCCCTGCACAACCAAGTATCCGATAAAATCAAGTGTGCACTGCGCAACGCCATCTGTGGCAAGGTCCACCTAACCACAGATACGTGGACCAGTAAGCACGGCCAGGGACGCTATATCTCCCTAACTGCACACCGCCGCCAAGGATCGCAGGGCAACATTCTTTGCCTCCTGTCTCCTCCTCCTCCTACTCAGCTTCCTCCTCCTCTTCTTCCACCTGCTCATCCAGTCAGCCACACACCTTCACCACCAACTTCAGCACAGCCCGGGGTAAACGTCAGCAGGCCATTCTGAAACTCATATGTTTGGGGGACAGGCCCCACACCGCACAGGAGTTGTGGCGGGGTATAGAACAACAGACCGACGAGTGGTTGCTGCCGGTGAGCCTCAAGCCCGGCCTGGTGGTGTGCGATAATGGGCGAAATCTCGTTGCAGCTCTGGGACTAGCCGGTTTGACGCACATCCCTTGCCTGGCACATGTGCTGAATTTGGTGGTGCAGAAGTTCATTCGCAACTACCCCGACATGTCAGAGCTGCTGTATAAAGTGCGGGCCGTCTGTTCGCGCTTCCGGCGTTCACATCCTGCCGCTGCTCGCCTGTCTGCGCTACAGCGTGACTTCGGCCTTCCCGCTCATCGCCTCATATGCGACGTGCCCACCAGGTGGAACTCCATCTTGCACATGCTGGACAGACTGTGCGAGCAGCAGCAGGCCATAGTGGAGTTTCAGCTGCAGCACGCACGGGTCAGTCGCACTGCGGAACAGCACCACTTCACCACCAATGACTGGGCCTCCATGCGAGACCTGTGTGCTCTGTTGCACTGTTTCGAGTACTCCACCAACATGGCCAGTGGCGATGACGCCGTTATCAGCGTTACAATACCACTTCTATGTCTCCTTGAGAAAACACTTAGGGCGATGATGGAAGAGGAGGTGGCCCAGGAGGAGGAAGAGGGGTCATTTTTAGCACTTTCAGGCCAGTCTCTTCGAAGTGACTCAGAGGGAGGTTTTTTGCAACAGCAGAGGCCAGGTACAAATGTGGCCAGACAGGGCCCACTACTGGAGGACGAGGATAAGGAGGTGGTGGAGGAGCATGAGGATGAAGCATGTTCACAGTGGGGTGGCACCCAACGCAGCTCGGGCCCATCACTGGTGCGTGGCTGGGGGGAAACGCAGGACGATGACGATACGCCTCCCACAGAGGACAGCTTGTCCTTACCTCTGGGCAGCCTGGCACACATGAGCGACTACATGCTGCAGTGCCTGCGCATCGACAGCAGAGTTGCCCACATTTTAACGTGTGCGGACTACTGGGTTGCCACCCTGCTGGATCCCCGGTACAAAGACAATGTGCCCACCTTACTTCCTGCACTGGAGCGTGATAGGAAGATGCGCGAGTACAAGCGCACGTTGGTAGACGCGCTACTGAGAGCATTCCCAAATGTCACAGGGGAACAAGTGGAAGCCCAAGGCGAAGGCAGAGGAGGAGCAAGAGGTCGCCAACGCAGCTGTGTCACGGCCAGCTCCTCTGAGGGCAGGGTTAGCATGGCAGAGATGTGGAAAAGTTTTGTCACCACGCCACAGCTAACTGCACCACCACCTGATACGGAACGTGTTAGCAGGAGGCAACATTTCACTAACATGGTGGAACAGTACCTGTGCACACCCCTCCACGTACTGACTGATGGTTCGGCCCCATTCAACTTCTGGGTCTCCAAATTCTCCACGTGGCCAGAGCTAGCCTTTTATGCCTTGGAGGTGCTGGCCTGCCTGGCGGCCAGCGTTTTGTCTGAACGTGTATTCAGCACGGCAGGGGGCGTCATTACAGACAAACGCAGCCGCCTGTCTACAGCCAATGTGGACAAGCTGACGTTCATAAAAATGAACCAGGCATGGATCCCACAGGACCTGTCCATCCCTTGTGCAAATTAGACATTAACTACCTCCCCTTAACCATATATTATTGTACTCCAGGGCACTTCCTCATTCAATCCTATTTTTATTTTCATTTTACCATTATATTTCGGGGCAACCCAAAGTTGAATGAACCTCTCCTCTGTCGGGGTGCCGGGGCCTAAAAATATCTGACAGTGGCCTGTTCCAGTGGTGGGTGACATGAAGCCTGATTCTATGTTATGGGACCTCTCTCCTCTGTCTGGGTGCCGGGGCCTAAATTATATGACAATGGACTGTTCCAATGTTGGGTGACGTGAAGCATGATTCTCTGCTATGACATGAAGACTGATTCTCTGCTATGGGACCTCTCTCCTCTGCCTGGGCCTAAATATCTGACAATGGACTGTTACAGTGGTGGGTGACATGAAGCCTGATTCTCTGCTATGACATGAAGACTGATTCTCTGCTGACATGAAGCCAGATTCTATGTTATGGGACCTCTCTCCTCTGCCTGGGCCTAAATATCTGACAATGGACTGTTCCAGTTTTGGGTGACATGAAGACTGATTCTCTGCTGACATGAAGCCTGATTCTCTGCTATGGGACCTCTCCCCAATTGATATTGGTTAATCTTTATTTTATTTTTATTTTTATTCATTTCCCTATCCACAATTGTTTGCAGGGGATTTAACTACATTTTGCTGCCTTTTGCAGCCCTCTAGCCCTTTCCTGGGCTGTTTTACAGCCTTTTTAGTGCCGAAAAGTTCGGGTCCCCATTGACTTCAATGGGGTTTGGGTTGGGGACGAAGTTCGGGTCGGGTTCGGATCCCGAACCCGAACATTTCCGGGAAGTTCGGCCGAACTTCTCGAACCCGAACATCCAGGTGTTCGCTCAACTGATAAGTACATCTGTGTGACTGGAACTGACCCAGTCTATTGTCAATTGTGTTTAGATATGACCATAACAACTGTGGATATTGGAGAACACTAGTCTGAAATGTTGGGAATATAAACCAGTGGAAACTACCTCTAGAGTCAGTAAAGGTTTGTCACAAAAGGATGACTGTCCTGAAGGGAACACCACCAAACAGTTGTAAACATAATGAGTGCAAACCTGTGTTCCTGTCCATTAGAAATCCTATTCAACAGGATTCGGGGATATATGTTTTAGGGGCATGTGTAAGTGACAAAGATCCCCTAGGCAAATTTTGAATGTTGGTGAGGCAAAAACCTCAAAGTTCAGTTGCATTCTGTGGCTCCTACACATTAAATATTTGACCAATTAAAAAAAAATATATAGATATATATTAAGACAAACTGGCCTTAGGAGACAGGATTTTATGCAGGAAAGCCCTTTGGTGTTTTCCCTCCAGGATATTGTTCTTACATAATAAAGCTGAATCAACCAAAATCTGGTCATTGTGTGGAGATTCGAAACTCCGATGCAGGTAGAATGAAGTGGCCAATGTACCCTGATTAAGTCCTGATGCCATTTGTTCTATTCTTACCTCCTGAGTGGGAATAAATCAGAAAACAATGTCCGGTCACGACTAAGGAGGTCACTCCTACATCCTTTGACTCACATGTATACATGGATGTCATAGGAGTCTGTAGAAGAGTTTCTGACGAATTTAAAACTAAAAGTCAGATAGCTGCAGGATTTGAGTACATTAGATTAACATCTCTATTGTCATCAACAGAGATTTGGGAATTACACCCGTGATGCTGCAAAGGGAATAGTGGAACTGAGCTTTTTCCGTGATGACTCTACAGAACCAACTGGTCCTTGACACCAGAAAAAGGAAGGGTCTACAAAATCGTTGGAAGTTCCTGCTGTATCTACATTCTGGAAAACACTGCCCCTAATGGAAGGATCACCAAGGATCTGAAGAAACTGATGAACTTCATCAAATGAACTGACGGGAAAACTTCTGAAATTAATCACATCATGGCCAGAATAATGTTTTAAGAACTGGTTCAGCGACTACAATGTTTTTAGCATTTGGTTTTAACAGGCTGTTATAAAAGTTCTCAGTATTAGAAAAATTGTTTTTAGGAATGTTTAATACATCCATGCCCACACACATATATATATATATATATATATATATATATATATGTATGTACTGTGCCCCTGTCAAAGACAAAAATTATTCCATCCTGAAGTAAATTAAACCTTGTTGATGGTTGCGGGGTAAATAGGACAAGGTGAAGGCAAACCCGAAAGGGAGTTGAGGGGACCTGGTGAAGCAATAAGGAAAGTCCAGCTCTTCGCTGTTTAGGGCGTTGGGGGAGTACCTCACTTTGCCTGTTGACCTTTGGTCTATTTCCCGCAAAAGGAGGGATTTGTGAGATAGGATTTTTCTATATATATTGTGAACATTCTGTAGTACACATTTTTGTCCACTAGATGGCCGAAACCAGATGTATGAGCCATGTGTGCATTCTTTTTGTCTTATGGTCAATAGGGGAGGGGGAAGGGGGGGGATTAGGTTGCAGTTTTCAAATCTATCTATGAACTCAGAGGTTACTCCTATTAGGTAAAGGAGCCAATAGTCTCTTCTTAAGTAACACCCCTTTTGTGAAGTCATGACTGCTATTTAAGTCAATGTAACTTCAATAAAGCTCCATGGCTCAGGGGGATGAGAAGATGCTTTCATGAAACCAACTGTGTCTGGTCTCATTATGAAAACAGTATGGTGTACACATACTTATACTTCTAATTGATTTGGCACCACACAAAGATGAGATTCGCATGAATTGCGATGACACACACAGCTCAGTAGACATATCTATAAAAAAAAATTATGGGGGTCAGAATATAGTGATATAAAAAATATATTTATTTTCTCAACGTTTACATTTATTTTTACACTATTTAGACATAAAAAACTATACATGTGGTATTGTTGTAATCATACTGATCCAGAGAATGAAGGGCACAGATCAGTTTTGCATAGAGGAATTGCGTTTTTTTTTTACCATTCCACCTTTCCCCGCTTCCCACTACATTGTATGCCATATTAAATGGTGGCACTAGAAAGTACAACTTGCCGTACAAATAAAAACACCTTATTTTTCCGTGAACAAAAAAATTCAAAAGATATGGCTCAAAGAAAATAGGAAAGAAAAATGAAAAGGCAAAAACTACAAAACCGCCAGTATCCTAAGGGTTAAAATCTCTGTTTATTTTTTTTACATGACTGCATATAGTGTTGACAGTAATACAGCTATCATACATTGAAGAACCTTAAAGGGGTTGTCCAAGAATACATAATTTTTAACAGGTTGAGCAGACTGCCTGCTCGACTGAAAGGACTTACCTCCTCCCCGCCACTATGTGGTCCTCCGCGCCTCCATCTTCCAGTTCCGGTCTTCATTTTCTTCCTCACTGGCATGGGCACTGTCACCTGATTACCACTGGCTTCAGCATTGACCTATTTCTTGTGGACACATCACCGTTAAGGCAAGCGGTAGGCTGAAGAGGATCAGGTGACCATGCCGTGGAGGTGGAAAGGCCCCATACCAGAAGATGGGGACGTGGAATCCAGGGTGGAGGACAGGATCAGATAAGTATGATCCTTTTACTAAGGAAGGCAGACCACTAGCAAATGTTAGAAATGATGAATTCCGGAAGTTAAACATAGGCAAATTTCCCATCCCTCCCAAACCTTCACCATCCCTTGTGAATTTACTACTGATGGTTATAAGCAAAAGAGGTAGTGTCTAGGTCAGGGATCTGCAACCTTTGGCATTCCAGATGCTGTGAGACTACAACTCCCAGCATGAAAAACTATCTTGGCTGTTCTTGTAACTCACATGGAAGTGAAAGGAAGATTCTGGGAGTTGTAGTTTCAAAACAGCTGGCATGCTGGAGGTTGCTGATACCTGGTCTAGGTAATAGAACATGTGTATACCCATGGAGAGTTTCTGAAAGATATCAAGTGGTATGTTCAAAGTTTTAGATAAAATGAGTTTTCCCGTCACTTTAACTGATAACCTATCCTTCCGCGAGGCGGCAGCGCTTACAGGAGCCTTCTCAAAAAGCTGATCGGCTAGAGTCCTGGGTGTTGGACCACAACAGATCACATTCTAATGACCTATACATGGTCATCGGTTAAAAAGTGTTGCAAAACCCCCTTCATCTTATCTTAACATCTTGCAAAAGAGTATCAATAAAAAGACGCCATGTTTCAAAAACAAAAGTTTTGTTAAGTCTTTCTTTGTCTGTGAGGGTGTTCAGCTAGTTCGTTTAAAATAGAAACATTATCTCAGTTAAGATTAACCCTTTCATGACCAAAGGTCATTGATGCCCCAGTGTCCAGGTCAAAATTTACAAATCTGACATGCGTCACTTTGTGTGGTAATAGCTTTGGAACGCTTTTACTTATCCAAGCCATTCTGAGATTGTTTTCTCGTGACACATGTGTATTTCATGACAGTCATAAATGAGTCAAATATATTTCACCTTTATTTATGAAAAAATCCAAAATTTACCAAACATTTCGAAAAATTCGCAATTTTCTAAATTTCTATTTCTCTGCTTCTAAAACAGAAAGTGATACCTCAAACTATTTATTGCTTAACATTCCCCATATGTACACTTTATGTTGGCATCATTTTAGAAATGTCATTTTATTTTTTTAGGACGTTAGAAGGCTTAGAAGTTTAGAAGCAATTCTTAAAATTAAGAAAATTTCCAAAACCCACTTTTTAAGGACCAGTTCAGGTCTGAAGTCACTTTGTGGGGCTTACATAGTGGAAACCCCCCCATAAATGACCCCATTGTAGAAACTACACCCCTCAAGTTACTCAAAACTGATTTCACAAACTTTGTTAACCCTTTAGGTGTTCCACAAGAATTAAATGAAAATGGAGATTACATTTCTAAATTTCACTTTTTTGGCAGATTTTTCCATTTTATTACATTTTTTTTTCTTTAACACATTGAGGGTTAACAGCCAAACAAAACTCAATATTTATTACCCTGATTCAGCAGTTTACAGAAACACCCCACATGTGGTTGTAAACTGATGTAAGGGCACACGGCAGGGTGCAGAAGGAAAAGAACTCCACATGGTTTTTGGTAGGCAGATTTTGCTGGACTGGTTTTAGATGCCATGTCCCATTTAAAGCCCCCCTGATGCACCCCTACAGTAGAAACTCCCAAAAAGTGACCCTATTTTGGAAACTAGGGGATAAGGTGACAGTTTTATTGGTACTATTTTGGGGTACATATGATTTTTAATTGCTCTATATTACGTTTTTTGTGAGGCAAGGTAACAAAAAAATTGCTGTTTTGGCACCGTTTTGTCATCTTAAATTTTTTACAAGATTCATCCGACAGGGTAGATCATGTGCTATTTTTATAGAGCAGGTTGTTACGGACGCAGTGATATCAAATACACTGCTCAAAAAAATAAAGAGAACACAAAAATAACATCCTAGATCTGAATTAATTAAATATTCTTCTGAAATACTTTGTTCTTTCCATAGTTGAATGTGCTGACAACAAAATCACGCAAAAATAAAAATCAAAATTTTCGACCCATGGAGGTCTGGATTTGGAGTCACACTCAAAATTAAAGTGGAAAAACACACTACAGGCTGATCCAACTTTGATGTAATGTCCTTAAAACAAGTCAAAATGAGTCTCAGTAGTGTGTGTGGCCTCCACGTGCCTGTATGACCACCCTACAACGCCTGTGCATGCTCCTGAAGAGGTGGCGGACGGTCTCCTGAGGGATCTCCTCCCAGACCTGGACTAAAGCATCTGCCAACTCCTGGACAGTCTGTGGTGCAACGTGACGTTGGTGGATAGAGCGAGACATGTCACAGATGTGCTCAATTGGATTCAGGTCTGGGGAACGGGCGGGCCAGTCCATAGCATCAATGCCTCTGTCTTGCAGGAACTGCTGACACACTTCAGCCACATGAGGTCTAGCATTGTCTTGCATTAGGAGGAACCCATGGCCAACGGCACCAGCATATGGTCTCATAAGGGGTCTGAGGATCTCATCTCGGTACCTAATGGCAGTCAGGCTACCTCTGGCGAGCACATGGAGGGCTGTGCGGCCCTCCAAAGAAATGCCACCCCACACCATTACTGACCCAATGCCAAACCGGTCATGCTGGAGGATGTTGCAGGCAGCAGAACGTTCTCCACGGCGTCTCAAGACTCTGTCACGTCCGTCACATGTGCTCAGTGTGAACCTGCTTTCATCTGTGAAGAGCACAGGGTGCCAGTGGCGAATTTGCCAATATTGGTGTTCTCTGGAAAATGCCAAACGTCCTGCACGGTGTTGGGCTGTAAGCACAACCCCCACCTGTGGACGTCGGGCCCTCATAGAGTCTGTTTCTGACAGTTTGAGCAGACACATGCACATTTGTGGCCTGCTGGAGGTCATTCTGCAGGGCTCTGGCAGTGCTCCTCCTGTTCCTCCTTGCACAAAGGCGGAGGTAGCGGTCCTGCTGCTGGGTTGTTGCCCTCCTACGGCCTCCTCCACGTCTCCTGATGTACTGGCCTGTCTCCTGGTAGCGCCTCCATGCTCTGGACACTACGCTGACAGACACAGCAAACCTTCTTGCCACAGCTCACATTGATGTGCCATCCTGGATAAGCTGCACTACCTGAGCCACTTGTGTGGGTTGTAGACTCAGTCTCATGCTACCAATAGAGTGAAAGCACCGCCAGCATTCAAAAGTGACCAAAACATCAGCCAGGAAGCATAGGAACTGAGAAGTGATCTGTGGTCACCACCTGCAGAACCACTCCTTTATTGGGGGGGTCTTGCTAATTGCCTATAATTTCCACCTGTTGTCTATCCCATTTGCACAACAGCATGTGAAATTGATTGTCACTCAGTGTTGCTTCCTAAGTGGACAGTTTGATTTCACAGAAGTGTGATTGACTTGGAGTTACATTGTGTTGTTTAAGTGTTCCCTTTATTTTTTTTGAGCAGTGTAGTTTAGAACTGCCCGTCTAACGTTCAGAGAGGGGAAGGAATACTCTGTCATTAGAGGGGTGTTGACAAAAGGCAGGCAAGGTAATATCCTGGCGCCAATGAAAGCTGGATACAACTTTAGGGAGAAAGCCTGGGTCGAGTCAGAGAATGATCCCATCATCCAGGACACGAAGGTAAGGTTCCTTAACGGATAGAGCCTGTAACTCGCCTAATCTGCGGGCCGAGGTTATTGCAACTAGTAAGGCGGTTTTTAGGGACAATAGTTTTATTGGACAATCGGTAATGGGTTCAAATAGTGGCAGAGTGAGACCCGTAAGGACAGTATTTAAATCCCAGGAGGGGACACGGGAAGTGAATGTTGGACGAAGTCTGGTAGCTGCTCTAATGAACCTTCTGACCCAACGATGACTAGCTATATCTTGATCAAAAAACTTAGCGCTGAGATTTGGACCCACAGGGTAGAGGGTCCAAGCCCCAGGTCGAACCCCTGTTGAAGGAAATCCAGGATTCTTTGAATGTTGGGTCTATGCAGGTGTGGAGCTTTTTTGCCACTCCCGGGGCAGAAGCGCTTCCAGATTTTAGGGTAGATTGCAGACGTTACCTTTTTTCTAGAGGCTCTCCAGGTAGTTATAACCTTATCTGATGAGCCCTGTCGTTTTAGAGTCTGGGTCTCAGGATCCATGCTGCTAGTTTCAGAAGCTGTGGGTTTAGGTGTAGAACCGGACCCTGATGGAATAGATCCCCCCCGTATAGGAAGGGGCCAGGGATCCTGGAGGGAGAATCTCTGGAGATGTGAACCAGCTCCTCTTCAGCCATAGGGGAGCGATAACGATTACTGTGGCCTTGTCCTGGCGAATTTTCGGAATTAAAGGAAGCGGAGGGAAAGCATAGCATAGCTTCCAATGCCAACGGATGACGAAGGCGTCCAAGGCGCGAGGTCTGTCCCTGAGGTTTAAGGAACAGAATGTCTCCACCTTTGGGTTTACCCTGGTGGCGGATGGGTCCACATCAGGCATCCCCCACTTGTCTACCACCAACCTGAATGTCTGAGCTT
This sequence comes from Bufo bufo, assembly GCF_905171765.1. Lineage (NCBI taxonomy): Eukaryota > Metazoa > Chordata > Amphibia > Anura > Bufonidae > Bufo > Bufo bufo. Next base: position 788,607,916 of record NC_053389.1, on the reverse strand, counting down.
AAGGACCATTCCGTATGATCGATCCTGTGGAGGCTGAGGAAATCCGCTTCCAGGTTCAGCATTCCTTTCAGATGAATTGCAGCGATGGAGGCCACTTTCTGCCCTGCCCATGACAAAAATTTTCATTGTCAGCGTTTGAAGAGTTGCTGATCGCATTCCCCCTTGATGGGAAAGGTAAGCGGTGGAATTAGTGCTGTCTGATAGCACTCATAAGTGAAGGCGTAGTATTCCCTCTGCTGCTTTCAATGCCTCCCAGACTGCTCTCAGTTCCCTGAAGTTTGACTACTGGGATTTGATAGATTGTGGCCAGGCCCTGAAAAAGATGATCCCCTACTTTTGCGCCCCAGCCGGACAGACTTGCGTCCATTACTACTTGTATTAAGGGAGTTTCCTGCCAGGGAGCCCCTTGGATAGGTTCTCGTGGTTCTTCCACCAGTTTAGGGACAGAAGTACCCAGATTGGTAGGATTACTCGATGATCCAGGGAGGATTGACGCCTGTTCCAGACGCCCAGGATCCAAGACTGAAGAGGTCTGAAGTGAATCTGGCAACAGGGAACTGTCGGGATACAGGATGTTAACAGACCTAGCAGACTCATTGCTTCTTTGATTGAGCCCGACCTTTTCTTCTGAAAGAATTAGATTTTTTGCTGAAGAGTCAAGATCTTGTCTCGAGGTAGGAATACCGCTTGCCTTCGGGAGTCCAGGGTCATGCCTAGAAAACTGACTTTTCTTGAGGGAGTGACGGACTTGATTTCATTTCTAATCCACCCGAGGTTGTTTAGGATGGACAGAAAATATTTCAGATCTGATAAAGATCTTCGCTGATCAGGAGAAAGGCGTCCAAGTAGGGTTTCACCATAAGCCCCCTTCCCCTGACGAAAGCCCTTTGGTAAAGATCCTCGGGACCGATGAGATCCAGAAGGGGAGGGCTTCGAACTGATAATGATGAATTTCTAGTAAAGCAGGGGTAGGCAACCTCCGGCACTCCAGGTGTTATGAAACTACAACTCCCAGCATGCATACTTACTCTGTTCTTCTCCGAACCCCCCCATAGAAATGAATGGAGCATGCTGGGAATTGTAGTTTCACAGCAGCTGGAGTGCCGAAGGTTGCTGACCGCTGTAGTAAAGAATAAAGAATTGTTTAAAGGTTTCCACTTTTTTTTGTCTCCTTGGACAGCTGAAAGGAGGAGAAGGTTGCTATAAAGAGATGGTCAGATGAAAGGGGGGGTGGGGGGTCCAAAGAGGTGTATAACGGAGCCAGAGGCATCCCCCAAATGTAACATCTGCACATAAAGTGGGCCTCAAGAGATAGAGCGGAGACCCCAACATTATCTCCAGAGATAAGCAGTTAAAGACCAGCAGTAAGCTTATACAGGAAGATTAATACTCTTCCCCCCCCCCCTTTTTTTCCCCGCAGGAGAGGGGGACCAGCAGACTCCCTGACCATGCAAAAAACACCCCCTGAGGGGACTCACGGATGGCGGCAGCGGTGGTTCGGTCTCATTAGGAGAGCATGCGTCCGTCCCAGGCATCACGGCAGGATACTTCTCCCCTCAGTTCCCCCAGCAGGAGAGGCAGGTGAGGGGCCCCAGATTTCTCAGGCCAGGAGCATCCATTATCGGGGCCTTGGCATGGAGCCGGGCGCCGTATGCCACCTACGTCACTCCGGAGCACCAGGCGTGTCATCACCTATGCGCCATCGGCACAGGGCGCGCAACCCCGCTGAAGCCTCGGTAGGCCAGGAGGGAGCAGGGCCCAGATATGACCGGAGCGAGTATTCCCATAACACCCCTGCCCAGCGTTAGTACTGAGAATGCGGGAGGGCAGGGGGACGCCATGGCAGGATGCCAGTGATTGTCAGGTAATAAAGAAATTATAGTTCCTAGCTTCATCTCCCTGCATACAGGGAGACCTTTCTCTGCCCTGTCCTCTGTAGGGACAGGAAACACTGGTGTTGGTGGTGCGAGGGGGGTATTTAACCTTTCTGTTCCTGCCCCTACAGAGGTCAGGGGTCAATCTCCTTGTATGCTGTCGTTATGATGCTATGGAAACACTAGATTTCAACTGGATGAGATTGTTGTGTCATTTTTATATGGGGTAGTTCCAGTTACTGTGTCGGTCGGCCACTAGGTTGCCAAAAGTCAGAAAATGACTACCCTGGCTCACGAATAGATAGGACCTAGATGGTGGCATGACACTGGGATGTACATATCAATTAGAAGAAACCTACTGGGTGTCTGATAATTTGTCTGTCCTCCGTGATGAGAAAATATCCATTTGGTGCAAGTTTGCATATGAAAACACTGCAGTCACATCAATGTAAAGTATATGCTGACAAGTTAAACATTTTTACAGTATCAGCACCTGTTTTTGTCCAGTCTCCAATGCCAGAAACAGGCAGAATAGTAAGTGGGCTCCGGTGGGGAAAAGCAGCACCGGTTATGCCCAACTCAGTCAGGGAAGAATTTTACCGCTAGTGTGAAAAACAAAAACTTTTTCCAATTAAAAGTGGACAAGTTGAGCAGTAGTTCCGAAACTACTGGAGATGACAGGATGATGCCCTGCTCATCACACACCTCCTAGCAACACAGACATGGAGGCAGCAATTTACAGTGTCCCTATGAAATACATAAATCGCATGAAACTAGTTTAATTTTTAAATTTTTTTATTTTAATCATGATGTTTCGGCTCACTCCAGATAAACGCCTGAATGAAACGAGACATACCAAAAACCCTTTTTGACACGTCTTAAAATAAAATCTTCACTTATAAAACAGGAACAAAAAACAATATGCAACATGAAGTTGAAAACACTAACGCATTAAAATACATAAAGCATGTTGAGACACTTCACAGAACTGGGGGTAGGGGGCAGCTTAGGGGGTGAGAGTCTATCTATACTGGTAATTCATGCTGTGATCTGCATTCCTGCCATAGTTTGCGGTGGCTGCTGGGGGTTGCTGGTAAGTACTGGGAGCGGTGTAGTTCTGTCCAGCACCTTGATTGTAAGTGGACTGCGCATATCCTTAAACAAAAAAAGTAATTAAATTAAAAAAACTTTAGATCCTTTTTATACAAAGTTCAGTGAACCAGGAATTGTAAGTAAAAAAAGTTATGGGAGAGTCCTTACCTTGGTATGAGGTATTGTTGGCACCATAGCTTGCCCCTGCATTGTAGCCACCGGCACTTGGAGCTGTATAGGAATTGCCACCTCTACCACCAGTGCCATCACCACCAGTATAACCTATGGACAAAGGGGAAAACATTAATACCAATAAATGCCTTTCTGCATCCACTGTACATTTAGAGACCCCAGTGCTTCCATCCCAATGCAAGGAGGGTATTTAAAGCACCCAAGGCACTAAAATGGTGAGAATATGGATATTCACTGTAGAAACTGAAAAAAATCCAACAGGTCGTTTAGTCCAGGCATGCTCAACCTGCGGCCCTCCAGCTGTTGCAAAACTACAACTCCCAGCATGCCCGAACAGCCTACAGCAGGGCATTGTGGGAGTTAGTTTTACAACAGCTGGAGGGCTGCAGGTTGAGCATGCCTGATTTAGACAGATGCTCTGCAAGTCTTACCCGATGCTGCTCCACCACTGTAAGAGTTTGAATAGGAGGAATAAGCGCCGCCGCCACCAGTTCCCTGAGCAGCTTGGTTATAACCCCCCTTCTGCTTCTGTGGTGGTCCATAGCTTCCATACTGGCTCTGGTTGTAGCTCTGCTGGGGCTGTGCCTGGTTTGCCTGATAGCCTTGGTTATAGGACTGCTTGGGTGGGGCAGCAGGCTGCTGCTGTGCTGGTGGCTGCTGCTGCACTGGGGGCGGCTGCTGCACTGGGGGGGCCTGCTGCTGCTGTTGGGCTGGTGGTTTCTTGTTCACAAAAGGTTTAGGAGCAGCTTGTGTGGAGTATCCTTCCCCTTGGTAATATGAGCTGTAGCCACCAGAGCCAGCACCGCCACCACCACCACCGGAATTTCCAGAGCCACCTCCATTGCTGTAGAATTGGCCTGCAAACAGTACATTTGTCAAGTTAGAATTCCTGCAAATCGGTGACAATACAGATATGTAGCCAACACGTACAAAACAAGTCAAACTTCTCCTGAGTCATTGCGTGCAAAGTAAATAAAAATACTTACAGATGATACATAGGCAATGATCCAACAAAAGCGGGCACCTCCCGAATGGTGCTGGTACGAGAATCAGGAGCTATAGCCCAAGGGCTGGAGGGCTCAAGGCAAAACCTGTCTATTACTTGGGAGGGGGTAATTGCCAAATGTGAACAGAGCTCCAAATCACAGGACCCAGTAGTAACCGGCTTAATGTAATTGAGCTGAAGGGTCTGCTGTGCATTAACTTTACTCTCAGGACACCAGCTGAATAATATAATTCAGCAGACATCTATCATTTTGATTGTTCATTCCCAAGATACCTGCTTTCCATCAGGGAATGGGAACATTTTATCCAAACACTTTTCCCAGCAAAGTTTGTTCCAATCATATCCAGCCTGGAACTTGCCAGAAGGTGGCCAGGGTAGGTCATAATTACTGGATAACCCCTTTAAAGATGAACCATAATCTCTTAATTGGGCTCTAAGCCAACAGAAGTAAAACCCCAATAACTTATATGTACCCCCACACAAAAGTTCTTCATACAGGCAAGTCTGGAAAAAATGTCTCTAGAAATGCAGTGGAGGAAGGGGGGGGGGGGGGGATTTTTTACATTCCCCATGTAACAATTTGAGATTCTTATAGCTCTGTTCCTGTTACTCCACCAGGATACCTTAAATCTTAGGTCAGTGACATAAGTCACTGGTGTGGGCATCTGCCCCCTGAGCGCAATGGATTCCTACACCACACACTGTCCTGAGGGGCAAGGCACTGCTGCCCCATTCATTTTGGCCATCGCTGGGAGTCTCTGCACTTGATATGAAATCTTTTGACTGCTGGGCTTTAAGTCTTATAGCTACTTTACAGAAAGCAACAGCATCTGGTGACCGTCATTTCTGCCTCCTCCGCAGTACATGTCACAGCGCCTCCCTAGGGTATGGTTACAAGGCAGATTCTCAGTGTATTGGCGTTACTGTGAACACTGCAGATTTTCTGCATGCAAAGTGAATGACATCTTAATAGTCATACAGATGCTACTTTAGGCAGACCATAGGACACAATGTAAAGTGCCTTCAACTATTTCAAGACAAGTTGATCCAAGTTGTGTAGATATATACACACACAATTATGTCACATAGCACAAGTTCAGAATCTGTACATGCTCCACACCATGAGCCGATTAGTATTCATGAACTGAGGGAACTCTGATTCTGCACTTTCAGTCTCAGTTGTTGGATCAAAGCACTTTACATGGAGTCTTGTGGTCTGTGCTAAAGCAAGAATTGGGAGTATCACATCTAAATCAGATATCTGACCTCTGTGTTTTGTATGTTGGATCCAGGACATTATCTGCCACAAAATCTGCACTGACATACTGTGTGAACTTGAGGCCATGTACACCTTTATTTTTTTATTAATGCATTGTACTCATTTTGCTAAAATTTCAGTTTTTCAATTAGTCTTCCTTAAATATGAAGTCTTTCTGTACAGAGCAGACATGCTCTAGTAGCAGCCTGTGGACTTTATTTGCTGCAGAGGGGCTCCTTATCTCTGCTCTGACCTCCTAAAGACTCATAGCTCAGCTCTTATCTTACTGATAAGAATGTGGCTTAAATAAGTGTTTATGACCTCTCAATAGTGTAGAGATGACAGCACAAAGTGAAAGTACTAGTTAACTTTTTGTGACAGAATTGAAAGCGATTTTTAGCCAAAAATGAGTAAAATGCAATCAAATTGCTTTTAAAGGTGTACATAGCCTTTAATGCCTTCTTCACACAGTGTTCGGTCAGTGATATTGAGCCAAAACCAGGTGCAGATCTTTCCCTTATACATTATGTCTGTGGAGGCTCCAATCCTGGTTTTGGCTCACAATCGCTGATGGAAAACAGACATGTGAATGAGGCTCAAGCCTGCAGATTCACACCTTTGCAATGCACAGAAAAGCTGCAGACTCCATCTTCAGATGTTGCTCCAAGACATTGAATGCCATACTATGTGGCAGCCTAGACTAGAGGAGCAATTTGTCTTCAGTGACAAAGGAAGCCGAGAGGACTCATCCGGTAGATTCTGTGCCCTGGACGGGGTCCATATACTTTTCATTCAAGTGAGACTACAGGGAGCAGTAATCCATAGCGTGCCAACAGATGCTGTGCACCAATGGTTTTACTCTATAGATATCTTCAGTATATCGAGCACCCAGTGAGGAGGCTACAGCTGCAAACCCAGCCACTGACCCATACATGGTTCCTACTTTCCATCTTTCCCCTACAATACCCTAAATTTGTGATATTCACAACCCCGAACCGACAATTCCTTCTTCAAACCCTGCCAAGGGCAGATCTACGGCGACACTACAGAAGCACTTGACCAACGAGGTTGGACTGGCATTTTATTCTTCACGATGGGACATTGTGTCAAGTGTGAGGTCACGCAGCTTCACAGAAGGGTGTTAATGCACTTCCCATGTTACAATGACAAGTGTCAACTTCCACATTCATTTATACAAGATTTATTAAAACATTCTGAACACGCAAAATAATTGCAAGTTCCAGACAATAAAAACCAAGTAAAAAAAACAAAATGCATGGAAGGGGTGGGGCGGGGAAGTCTCCAGTAATTAGGGGGCAACACCATCCAATCGTGACGATACAGAGAAATGACTGGCCAAATGACACTTCAACCGCCGACTTGAATAAAGCAAGTTCCGCTTGTGAAAGGAGTTCTCAAGTAAGGCGCAGAATTGCACAGTTTTACAATGCTGTAAGCTTGAAATGAACAGTTCCCAAAAAATTAAAAAAAAATGCATGTGGAAAAGAAAAATAAACCAGCAGAGCTTTCATCTGGTGGAGCTCAGTCAGGAATAAAGAGCTGGTTTGTGGGTTTTGAGAGGGTGGGTGCAATACGCTATAGATGGTCTAAGCAGATGCAAAATCATGATAACCGTAGCAGTCTGTGAAAAAGTCACCTACAAAAAGGGGGAGACAGCAGAGAGAAATAAAATTAGAATCCTCTGTAGATCGGCCATTGTGCCAGAGATAATTTATGTACGAAAAATTTTAGATTTCTCTGCTCCTGTCTCCCCACAAGAACAGTCTTGTTGCGGGGGTTCCTCCGGGTGGTGACAGCGGATGGGAGGAAGTGTGATTTTTCTATACTCAACTGAGTGTGAGGAGAGTTCTCACATTGTTAAACCAAAGCAGAGAAATGTAAAAAGTTCTGACAGAATTAACGCACATTATTACCGAATAAACGTCTCTGAAGTATACCCTGCACCTACAGACCAGAGAAGCAGTCACAAGGGCTGTAACCATATCAAGTAGGATGCAGTCCACTTCCACCAGGAACCAGCAAGATCACTGGGATAATCCAGTCCAAACTTGCCATTTCCGGCGAAATGAAACTGCATGCAGTCAGCCGAAAACTGAGAACCAGACTGCTTCTGCGATCTGAAGGCAGGGGGCAGACTTAAAGCCAACCAACACATAAGCTGCTCCTATCTTGTAGTATTTGGATACAGTGACAAAAGCTGCGTAGGTTGCGGTTTGTATCTACACCTGGGAACCACTGTGCACAAGAGGACACATCAGGTTCTTCAAAAGGAGACACCATGAAGACATCAACCACAGAAAAGCTTCTGTCAAAGTCCAACAGTTAACAGCAAAAGCAGCTTATTTTAGCCAGTTTACCTTTAAACCAGTTTACATTTGCACATGTGGTTGCACTAAAGCGCACGCTGAATTTGCAAAGGGAAACCAAGGTTTAAATCACGTAACAATGAACATTTGATGTAATAAAGTGCAGTAACATGTCTAGTTTCTGGACAAAACCATAGCTTTGGTTCTAAGTGACATGACAGAAGTGGCCTTTCCAGAAGGATTCCTGCCCTCCAGCCTTTACTGAAGAGGGGGGAGAGAAAAAACAAAAACATGGGAAGACAGAACACTGGTAGTCGAGTGGAAGAAGCTCCAGAGTGATACATCCTTGTTCCAGCCAAGCCTAAAATTTGTAGCGTCTGTGGCCCCTCACAAATTGATGTTACCAGGAGGAAGGGCCGCTGACACCAACAAGATTTTAAATATAAGAACAGCAGGGAGAAAAATCAAATCCACTGAAAGTTACCCAAAGGAAATTACATGAAAGTGTCGCTTTACACTGAAGAGCCCAGATCTTTACAGGAAGGGAAATTCAGAAGCATCATTTTGCATTAGGATTAAGAGGTGTTTCTCCAGGCCTGTACCTAAAATGGGTCTTTCGGAAGACTTTCAGAAGTACTTACCCTTCAATAGTACTGATTCTAGATTTGGGGAGGGATGTCACATGACCATCTTCCTCTAAAGTCCCAACAGGATGTGCATCTCTATCTTCACGTTCAGCTGTATGAGGTACACTCAGCCAAACGTGGGGTGGGACCCCACCACTACATCCAGTCAGGAGAAGTGCCTGTGACCCCAGCCAGGATATGCATCGCAAAAAGCAAGCAAAAGCAAGCACGGCTGAATGTGTATTCAGATCAGCTGAGAGCCATTTTAGGTACAAGCCTGAGAAGCCATAAATTAATGGACCTGAAGTTCAGGTCCCACCAGATGGTGGCAATTTCCTGGCTATACAGGTTTTGCATTTACAGTGTATGACACTTACTGTAGCCAGCTGTTGCAGATGTTTGATAGTTGTAGTTTCCACCATAGCCGCCATAACCGCCTACAAGAAAAGGATTAAGGGAAAAAATGTTAAAGGGAATCTCATCGGTCCTAACCGCTCCAGCACATGCCAATTAGCGCCCATATTCATGAGCTCACAGCTCCACTCGCCCTCCTGCCTCTGACAGTTTTTTCAGCCGAGTCAGCAGCAGGTGGGCGGGGACATAAGCTTATGAATATGGAGAATCGGTCAGCAAGGGCTGAAGCTGTTTAGCATAAGATTTTAGCAAAACAGCCGAGTCAATTAAATAAAGCGAGCCAGTATGTCACTAGTTGACCTTAGGACAGCAAATAGTTTCCCTTTAAGGGAACAGTCACAGCTGTTTATGCCACTGCATTTTGTCCCTTCTTGGTGCAGTGTGAACAAATGCCACTATGTCGCACAGGATGTCTGCTCTCAGCCCATCTTCATTCAATGGAGCCAAGCCACGAGATATTCCACAGCATACAAAGAACTGCAGCAGAATAAGAGTCAAAATTCCCTGTGTGAACACACCCAAGAAGGCAACGGTACAGAGACATCCATTTTAATCTTCATCTGTAAGTGCGGACGTTCTGATCACCAGGAATATTAAATTCGTAATTAATCAGCATTACCTGAATTCCCGTAACCATGATTGCCTCCAAATCCACGTCCCCTTCCTCTGCCACGATTCATTCCTCCTCTGCCACGACCGCCTCGCATGCCTTGAGGAGGTGGAACTTCGCTGTACATCATCCCAAAGCCCTGGTTATGCTGTCAACAATTACGCATATTTAGAAAAGGAGAAAACAGAACAAAGACTAAAGATTCAATTAAGAACACATCTTACTTTTCCTCCTCTGGGGCCACCTCTGGGCATCATTGGGGGTCGCTTCTTCTTGGGAGCTTCTGTGTATGTGGTGTAATCAGGAAAAAGTTTATCTAAAGCAGCCAGAGCAGCATAGGCCTTTGCAACCTTCTTGTTCGATCCAGATCCTTGGAATTTCACATTATCTACTTCAACCTTTCGAAAACAGAAAAGCAAAATTGTTAAACCAGATGCTGCAAAGTTTAAACTGACTGCACACACGGTGGGGGATATACTGCATTAGAAGCAGTGCTTTTAGAAGAGACTACCTCCACAGCATCTAAGAAAGCATGCATTCTCTTGTTAGACTGACACTGGGCCAATAGAAGTTTATCAGTGCCATTTAACACCTCTCCAATACAGCCATGTGGATGAGACTTAAAGGGGTTGTCTCACTTCAGCGAGTGGCATTTATGATGGAGAAATACAAGCCACTTTTCTTTAATGTTCTTTCCAGAACATTACAATTCTAATAAAGCTTTATTTAAAAAAAAATCTAGTCCTTTTGTTCACTTTTGAAGAAAAAAAAAAAAAAACTGTACATATAAATAGTATAACAAATACAAACCACTTACATATTGTGATTGTATTGCTTCCTTGGCTGGATTTATTTTCCCACCGCATTATACACTGCTCGTTTCCATGGTTACGACCACCCTGCAAGTGGCCGTGCTTGCACACTATAGGAAGTGCTGGTCTCTAGTGGCTGGGACCACACCACGGAAGCGCACATAGGCTGGTGCTTTTCTCTATAGTGTGCAAGCCTGATGCTGGATTGCAGGGTGGACACAACCATAAAAAACTGTAATTTGATTTTGGGGGGGGGGGGGGGGGGATAAAAATGAATCAGCCAGCAAAGGAGGCAATATGGACAATTACAATACGTTAGTAGGTGCCTTGTATTAACCCTCTAAAAAATAAATGCCATTTACGGTAGTGACAGCCCGTTTTTTTTTTAGCGCCACCTGCTGTTCATCCTCATTTTGCCCCTCTCACTGAGCAGATTGAAGGTGCTAGGTTAAAACTGCCACCAGCCATATCTTCCGTTAGAAGCCGAGGCAGTAACATGGAGGGAGCTGCAGCAGAAAGGACACACCCCATGCACTGCCGAGCTGAAGATAATTTGCAGAGCAACTGGACATCTCTGGACCAGTGTGAGCTACAGGACTGGTTCTAGCTTTGTTAGAAAAAAAAAGTATTGGGTTCTACATGGTTTTTTTACATTAACCATGGCATAACCCCTTTAAGTCTAGGAGCGAGACCACCATTATCTGCAAAGCCCCTTACTAATTACAACACACTGTGGGTATAGTTACCTCCATAACAAATCTCTTGTCGTGGCTGCCACCTGATTCAGATATAAGCTCATATTTCAGTCCACGCCTCTTCTCATTAAGCTCCATGACGGGATTTTTTCCATGCTTTGTGAGAATAGGTCCTTGCTGTTTAGCACCCTAAAAAGGGTGAAAATATTCAGTACCCAAAATAAACAGCCGAGTTTTATATACTACTACTTGTCTGGAAACTTACCTCCGTTTGGTCTGCTGAAGCATTATCCCCCGGAGCGGAGTCATTTTGAGCTTGAGTCTGGATTACTGGCTTCTGCTCGGCATCTTCAGTGGCTTCCTCTTTCTCCTCAATGCCAGTAGGAAGTCCCATGTCTTGCAAAACCTAAAGTTTACCAGGATCAGTTATTCTACCCATCCAGAACTGTAGAGAGACAACTGAGGAATCGCATGCAGTACACAAACCTTGACTGCAACATGAAGCTTGGCAGTCTTCTTGGAAGGACCAGATGCCTCAAAGGTCTTCTCATCCACCTCCACAGACATTGTAAAGACGGGGGCGTGGACAGGTCCTGTCTGGGAAAGGAGTTTGTACTGGAGACCAGGTTTCAGCTGGTTTAGTCTCATCAGGGCATTCATTGCTTGAGGAGGTTCGCTCTTCTCATCTGCACAAAATTAAAATGTTTCTCAGCTTCTTACTGCAAAGCAATGACTTAAGGAATGTGACCAAAGAAACAGCCATCATAAAACACTTCTACCAGCTTCTCTACTCAGATATCCAGAACTTCCAAAGCTCTCACAAATCAGTGCCAATAGGACAGTTGTCCTGTGTAAGCAGCAATTCTAGATAGTTTGCCAATGACGCTGAAGGGAATAATCTGCACGACTCACAGCAACAATCTTAAAATAGATTTATAAAAAACGTCATGGATTATTAGGATGACAAGTCACTAGCTTTGAGGACTAATGCCCTTCACAGCCAATCCCATGCCACATATGTAGGTTACCAAATCCTGCTGTCTTCAACTAAAATTTAAATTCTTAATAAATCTTATGCCAAGTTCCCCTCTCAAGGGAAACTTCTCAGGAAGCTTGAGGTGTGGACTCTAAAACCAATTTGGAAATACCCACGGCAAGAAGCTTAGCCTTGAGAGGGATGATAGTTTAGTAGAACCCTGCCTAACACCCCTCAAATACCTTTCTTCTGAATCTTCTTTTTCTTCTTACTTGGCGATTTGTCATCTCCGTCCTCCTCCATTGGTCGTTTCAGAGCTGGTATAACATAGGTGGTGCTGGGAGGAATCTGGACTGTAAAAGCAACAGAAAACAAGGTCATTATATAAAGCGGCTCTTAAAGATCAGGGCAAAGCTAGAGTATTACAGTCTAAAGCCAAAAGTATACTGAAAAAGGCATGGAGGTATAAAACAAGTAGCTTTCCCTTTTTGGCTTAAGCACGTTAATCCAGTCTAAAAGAGAACAGTCACATACCTGTATAGTCAATGGTAGGCTCTGGCTTTGTCCTTTTAGCCAACTTATTGGGTAGACAGTCCATCCCCAGAACTTTGTGCAGTTGACCAAAGGCTGCAAGCCTAAGAGCGTGCTGAAAGAGAAACAGCAGGTTAGAAGCCATAAGTAAATGCAACCCACACTAGATATTATCAACTCAATAATTCCATTAGATTTTTTAGTAGAAAGCCCATCAGTCACCACCCCTTCTATTAAAGAATAAGCACCATGCAGACTGGTCACTGAAAGCAGAGGGTCTCATACCTGAGCACTGTGGGTTATATCCTCCCGTTGCTGTCTTTCTAGGTGTCCGAGCGCATCTGTAGCATCTTTTTCACAGGGATCATGTAAACCAGGACCATCTGAAAAACACATTTTATATTTAAAAAAATACAATAAAACCAAATCACCTAAAACACCCAAAACAACCACACTAACCTGGCATTAAAATTCCAGAGCTAAGGCATTCAAGGACTCTCCTGAAGGCTTCCCCTGCTGCCATGGGTCGGTTGGCTGTTCCAATAGCCTTCTCACAAAGCAATTCAAGAGGCTGAAAGGGAAAATAAATAATTACATCTGTTCAGTATGATACAAGGGCACAAGTTACAAGCTCTTTCAGACGAACATATCTGTTTAGCAGTCCACAAATTGTGGATCTGCAAAACACAGATACCTTCTAACTGCATGACATTCTCAGTCTAAATCTACAATGAAAACTTCCTAATAGCTCTTAAAAGGGGTATTCCCATCCACAGGATAGATCGGTGGGGTTCCTACCGCTGGGATCCCCACCGATCACAACAGGGCCCCCATACCTCCTGAAAAGAATGGAGCGACCGGTCAAGCATGCGTGCAGCATTTGGTTTCTATGGGAATTCTGGAGATAACCAAGTACAGCTCTTCATCTCTGGAATTCCCATAGAGATTAAAGGAGCGGCCACACACAAGCCCAACAGGCTGCTCTGTTCATTTCAAAGGGGAGTGGGGGTACGTTGCCCCCATTTGTGATTGGTGGTGGTCCCTGTGGTAGGATAGGGGATAACTTCTAACAGCTGGAATACCCTTTAAAGATGTTCTACGGGTTTTTACAGCTCTAATGCAGATAATGCGATCTCCATGCAATCCTGTAGACATTCTCTGCTATATGTCCTCCATTTCCATTGGCCAACTAAGGCTACTTTCACACTCCCGTTTGGTGCGGATCAGTCATGGATCTGCACAGACTGATCCGTTCAGATAAGGCCTCTTTCACACTTGCGTTGTTGGGATCCGGCATGCACTTCCGTTGCCCGCCGGATCCGGAAAAACGCAAGTGTACTGAAAGCATTTGAAGACGGAACCGTCTTCCAAATGTTTTCAGTGTTACTATGGCAGCCAGGACGCTATTAAAGTCCTGGTTGCCATAGTAGGAGCGGGGAGCGGTATACTTACAGTCCGTGCGGCTCCTGGGGCGCTCCAGAATGACGTCAGAGCGCCCATGCGCATGGATGACGTGTCCATGTGATCAGGTGATCCATGCGCTTGGGGCACCCTGACGTCACTCTGGAGCGCCCGGGGAGCCGCACGGACGGTAAGTATACTGCTCCCCCACTCCCCTTTACCATGGCTGCCAGGACTTTAGCGTCCCGGCAGCCATGGTAACCACTCTGAAAAAGCTAAATGTCGGCTCAGGCAATGCGCCGAAACGACGTTTAGCTTAAGGCCGGATCCGGATTAAGGCCTTCCAATGGGCATTAATTCCGGATCCTGCCTTGCGGCAAGTGTTCCGGATTTTTGGCCGGAGCAAAAAGCGCAGCGTGCTGCAGTATTTTCTCCGGCCAAAAGACGTTCTGTTCCAGAACTGAAGACATCCTGAACGGATTTCTCTCCATTCAGAATGCATTAGGATAATCCTGATCAGGATTCTTCCGGCAGAGCCCCGACGACGGAACTCTATGCCAGAAGACAAGAACGCAAGTGTGAAAGAGCCCTAATACAAACATCTGCATCCATTCAAAGCGGATCCATTTGTATCATCTTTAACACAGCAAAGACGGATCAGTCTTGACCACCATTGAAAGTCGGAGGACGGATCAGTTTTCTATTGTGCCTAAGAAAGCGGATCCATCCCCTTTGACTTACATTGTGTGTTAGGAGCGATCAGTTTGGCTCAGTTTCATCAGACGGAAAGCAAAACGCTGCAAGCAGCGTTAGTGTCCACCTACAAAGCGGAATGGAGACGGAGACAAACTGATGCATTCTGAGCGGATGCTTTTCCATTCAGAATGCATTAGGGTAGAACTGATCCATTTTGGACCGCTTCTGAGAGGCCTGAACGGATCTCACAAACGAGAAGCCAAAACAACAGTGAGAGTAGACTAACCAAACAGAATGAATAAAACTGCAAGATTACACTACACAGAATGTGTTACCATGTAGACACATTGCCTGCATTACAGCTACAAAAACGATGGGTAGGAAGTTTTGTATTACTGATCTATTGAAATAGTTTGTTTAATTTTCGATTTATTGAAAAATATATAATTGCCTGGTGGGAGATCACATCAAATACACGCCTTTAATAAAGTTGCTACAACTTGACGTCCAAGACAATTTCCTCCAAGTCCACTACAATTGTGCAGACCTTTGAATTCTATTACAGCTTGTCGCCTTGTACATGGCTTCTTTCAGCACCACTTCTAATTCTAAAACAAGCTACACATCACACGTGATGACAGCGTACAGACAATACATACCCATCCTCTTAAAGGTTCCCAGGTTGGCACACGGGTGCACAAGTCTCTCAGCACACGGATTACAATAACGCAGGATTTAAGCCCATTTGCCCTAGCCTGGGACAAGGAGAAAGCCGGTTAGTAATCAAAGTTACACCAACACAAGCCAGAAAAAAGAAAAAAAAATAAGTTGAGACATATAGTGCTACTTTGTCAAGGGTAAATGTAAGCTATGTTTAAGGATAAGCCTTATGTATGTTACATTAGCAATTAGTGTACTTATGGCTGAATTACTCTTAGAACAAAGCAGCAGCTAATATCTAAGCATAATGTATCCCTGAGGTGTATTTCACTGCGCTCGTCAGCGGCTGCCTGTTAGGTGACAGGAGCCATTTCAGCACAGCTACTGTGTTTGCTTAAAGTATTCTCTAAAAACATGTGAGCTGCTTTAAAATTAAAGTACAAAAAAAATAAAAAAAATTACAAATGGCAAGTTACTACTTTTAAGACAGAAATAATAAAATGCAAACCTGGAACCACTTGGCGTGTCGGAGTGACGCCAATGCAGCAAGGCATTTCTGCCTGTCCAGAACGTCCGGAGGATCGCTGATTGATAGCGTTTCTATTCATGGATAAGAAGACAAGGCACGGTTTGACCAAGGGGTTGTCTGTCAGGTGGACAGGGGATGAGGCAGCTTCCAGAGGGCAGTGGGGCTTCTCTGTACTACTGCTTACATAATAACCCTAGGAAACTGCACTAACAGAAGACATCGGGCATCCCCAGCCTCCCACGGCATCTGTACATTACTCAAGACTAAAAAAAAATATGACATGCCTAATGCAATAAAGCAGCAGTCTGCATAAAGAACCAAAGGCTGGAATGTAGTCGATTAAGAGCGATTTTGCTCACAGATCATTTAAAATATTACATCTGACTTTATCAGGACACATTGCAGTTTATTTCTGTGCGGAAAATCTGAAACTAATGCCAGAATGCTGCTTTAAAGCAATAAGAGAGTGAAAGAACAAGAAAGTAAAGAGAAGGAAAGAATATAGATCAACTGATGGCTGACACTGCACTAAACCTTCCACCCAGCTCGACTGCCCTGGCCACAGCCCATGACAGAGAGAGTCCTGTTGGTCAAAGGTCCAGCGTCCCTAAAAATCGACAAACTAGAAGTCTTGATACATGATCAATGTCAGAACCATATAGCAGTATATATATCATCAGAAGCACAACATGTTGGAAGCAGTTTGTGCTGCAGCAAGAAGACCAGGGTTTTAGAGAAGGCTAGCCCATTTACTGGGAAAGTCTTTCTAAAGGATTGAGGCTTTTTATACACTAGACACCAGCAGTGTAGGGAGTCTAACTTTATCCAGAACGCAGTCACTTGCTGGAATTAAGCATGCTGAGAAGTCGCTTTCATAGAGATGCCTTCAGATATTCTTGTTGCAACACATACAGCCCATTTTAAAAGAACATGCAAGAACTAGAAATACATCCTCAACTACAACTGAACACAGCATCAACTGGGCCTACACGGGAAACATTAAAGCAGGCCCAGGTCACACTGTATGCAAGAGACTGTAATATCCACACAGGGCACCACTAAGTTACAAGACATTTGGCAGCAAGGCCCAGAAAGGGGGGAGTATTACAGTATATACACTGCCCAGCCAATGCTGTTACAGGTTATAAACTAGAGTACTGCAAAACTGATTAGGTGGCAGAGTAAAACATTACATGGGACTGCAAGAGGGGGATGGGCTTAATAGTAAGAGGGGCGAGTGATGGTTGCAGCCATTTTGCTGCCATCCGTACCTCCGGCGTTCAACTTCTCCACCTCCTCACGGACCAGAGTCGATGTCAAGCGGATGTTAAGAGTCAGCTGTGGCTCCTTGGTGTTCTTGATGACTATTGAAGCTTCTCGGATATTGGGCAACACATCATACTTCTCCTCCGAAACAGACTACAAGTCAATAAGGCACATGCTAGGTTAGACCTGAGGCAGAGGTACAGGTATTGGGTTGTGTCTCTCCAGCCAATGCAATTCATCATGTAGGGAAAGTTAATACAAGGCACTTACTAATATATTGATTTCTCCATCACTTTGTTCATTGCTGATACCCAGGAGATACGACCACCCTGTAATTTATCAGTGGTGGTCATAGGCAGGAGCTTTTACCTAGTGTGCAAGCACGGCAACTGCAGATGGATTACAGGGTGGTCATACAGGCAGTGTATGATCTGATGGAAAAATGAACCCAGCCAAAGGAAGCAATATGGACAATCACAACACATTAGTAAGTCCCTGGTATTAACTTTCACTACATGATAAATGCCATTTTCTGAAGTCAGACAACCCCTTTAAGACGACCTGTGACCACAAAATGAAATACAATCTGAAAGTCTCATGTTATGGAGCAGGAGGAGCAGATAGATAGTTTTACGAGAAAAGATTCAGCAAAAACTATACATCTATAGTAAAAATTATAGATCTGTATCTTTGCTTTTTTGCAGCCAGAGACAACGTCACTTGTGACACCTCCCTGAACCACTAGATCTTTACAGGAAGTGAAAAAAGCAAAGATAAAAATTTTGAAAGCTACAGGCTTTACTGAATCGTTTCCCATACATTATATACAATCTGCTCAGCGTCTCCTGCTCTATAACGTGCCGCCTGCAGACCACACTGCATTTTGTCAGTCCTGTTGATAGAAAACCTGGCTTACAGCAAACTGAACAACAAGGTTGTCGGAGACTTTCTTCAGGAGAGAGATGGTGGGCTTGTCCTTGCACAGAAGAACCAGTTCCAGATCAAGATCCCCCTTCAAGAGAAGTCCTTTGGCAACAAGTCCAACCCTCATGACACCACGAAGAGTCCTTGTAGAGTTCTCGCCAGATTTGGAGTCAGCAGTGCTGTGGAAAGAAACATTGGGTTTATTAGGGGACATCTACAGCTAACCTCACAGCTATAGGTGGCACCAACAAGGAGGATATTTACCTTTCCTTGCCCTCTTCTGTAGTGTCTGCAATATCTGCAATATCAGCTTCTGGCTGGACAGTTTCTCCAGTGTTAACCTTTTCTTGCTGGTCAATCCAGTCTGACACCGCCTTCAGTGCCCGCTCTGTGTGAGACACCATGTTCTGCACAGCCTCCAGCTCCTCTTGGGTTGGATACACCACAGAGTGCTTTGCCATGACATGGCGATCATCGTTCAGGAAGATGCGCATGGGACGCTGCAAGTTTAAGGTGAGAGATTAGGATCGGTCATGGCACCTGCAATGTTGTGTCCGTCACACACTACTCCACTCACCATTGTCGCAGTCTGTATGGATGGGAAATACACAACAGGATCCTTTCAAGGAATTAAAGCCGACCTGCAAAGATTAAAACACAACCTTTAAATATGAACATAGGATGATGCACAGAATCCATTTTCATGGCTTTACAAGGGTATTTAAATCACTAGGATACCCCGTCACTTCATTAGTCCATCCTCCAAAGTGAATGGAGCCATGCTGATGTTCCTTGGAGGGCAAAAGACAGTAATGCAATGCTATAGCAGTTCTCATCACCCCCCTCTAAGGGTCATGCTGGTCATAGTTCACACCCTCCTGACTTTAGAGATGACATTTGTAAGCTGTAATACCCCTTTAACAAAAACACAATTCCAGTCTGTACTACACTTTAGCCGAGTGATTGTATTAAACAATGTCATAGATAGCCAGATTAGGGTTGTAGTGAGTATCACATTATCGCTACTTTTGTACCAGCATCAATTTGATACCAGGATTTGACATTTACAGATACTAGGCTGCACTACTGAGCAGCCTAGTATCACAGAACATGGCACACACTGCTGTCAGCACATGTTCTCAGCAGCAGAGGGGCGGGGCAGAATCACATAGCCGGCCCCCGACCTCTATCACAGGGCGCTGCCACCTGAGGATTTAACTGTCGCGGATCGCAGCACAGTCAGAGGTTGGGTGCCAGCTATGTGATTGGCGTCAGTGGTGGCACAGCACGCCCCCTGCAACCCCCCATCATTAAAATCATTGATGGCAGTGGGCACAGGGTCCCCTCAATCCCTCATTGGTAGAAGCTTCTGATCGGAGCCCCAGCAGTGTAATCTCAAGGTTCCGATCGGTTACCATGGCAGCAAGGATAATCTCCCTGCTGCTGTGTGCACTATGCACAGGGCAGCAGGGAGAGTGAGGTCCTAGTCACCCTAACAGAGCTCTATCAGGGGGAATAGGACAAGGGATGAAGATCCCAGGTCTTAGCCCCTAAGGGGGAAAATAGTTAAAGGGCTTCTGTCAGCCCACTAAACCGTTTTTTTTTTTTTGCTTAATAATAACCCCTACACTGGGGTGCACTGAGAGGCGGCCACTCACTCGGCCGCTTCATCCACAATGCGCCTGCGCCGATGACGTCACATCTACACCCGGCGCAGGCGCATTGAGGATGAAGCGGCCGAGTGAATGGCCGCCTCTGTGCGCCTGCGCCGATTGAAGATAGGCACGGCCGCGGCGCAGGCGCCAGATATTGAATGAAAACAGGCAGGGCCAGCGGAGAAAGATCCCGTCCGCTGGCCCTGTCAATCAACAAGCGGAGGGGGCGTCATTACCATCGGAGGATGCGGCTGCTACCAGCAAGTAGCCGCACTACTTGCTGGTAGCAAGGTAATTTACATATTATAAAAAATAGGGTTTTAGCAAATTCTACTGAACCAAAATTATTATTTTACTTATGTATGGATAAATCGCAGTGTAGGGGTTATTATTAAGCAAAAAAAAAAAAAAAGGTTTAGTGGGTTGACAGAAGCCCTTTAATAGTAAAAAAAAAAAAAAAAAGTTTACATATAAAACAAACATATTACATACCACCACACCCAAAAAAGTGCAAACTATTACAATATTTTTTTTTGAAAAAACTCCTGTGGTGAACTCCTTAACAGAAAAATGAAAAACCGTGCGTTTGCCATTTTTTAGTCACCTTGCCCCCCCCCCAAAAAAAAAAAATCGGATCGGACGGTTTGATTATGGCCCAGATGTTCCATGGTGCTGTTATTCTCGCGTGGCATTGAATGGTATTGAGTATTGCAATACTTTTTTATGGTATCGAAATAGAATCAAAGTGTTGGTATTGTGAGAACCCTAAACCAGATTCATTTCTGCCCAGTGACTGAAAGCACGCAGCATTTCCAGTAATGAGCATAAGGACTCCGCCGTTCTCGCTACATGACATTACAAAGCTGCCGTGACCTTCAGAGCTGCACATAGATACTAATGTGAATGCAAACTGAAGATACCCTACAATGTAAGGTGATTACCAGGAGCAGAAGCCTTATGTCTAGGACAATGAAGGTGAAGAAATGAATCTCCCAACCACAGCCACCAGAAAGTACGAGACCAAGGCTGAGCTCACAGACCGCTATTCACACAAAAGGAAAAAAGATACGCAGCTAGACGAGTGTTTACCC
Source organism: Bufo bufo (assembly GCF_905171765.1). NCBI lineage: Eukaryota > Metazoa > Chordata > Amphibia > Anura > Bufonidae > Bufo > Bufo bufo. Next base: position 788,587,281 of record NC_053389.1, on the reverse strand, counting down.
ACTGCCAGGCAAATGGAGATGTCTAGCAACAAGCACTCTGCAGTACCAGGTCTAAACACCAGGGGCACTGCACATGTGTACTTAGGACTATAAAGGATTCCATCTGACCTTACAACACATGGTAGAACAGAGTGTGAACGCAGCCCAATACACTGACCCATAGGACACAATCTGCCGTTTGTTACTCAGTACAGGAAGCATGAAGAGGACATCAGGTTCAGACAATGAGAAGCAGAAGATTCAGGAGCGTCTCCCTGCGGGACAAAGGCTGCCGACAGCTCAATAGAGGCAAAGCGAAATATGATCTTAAGCCCAATGCAGCCACAAGATGCTCACAGCTCTTAAAGATTTGTAAATTGTCACCGGGGCACAGCACTTTGCATCTCCCCCCACATGGTCTGAAGTAAAAGCCAGGTGCGGATCACAAAGGACACGTCCACAATCAACAGATCAGATGGGAATTCACATCACAAGACCAAGCCGTTGATTTCAGCTGCGGGTCTATAGAGCAAGTGCCAGGTGATCAGGGCACTGAACCACCGCTCGCCTCCCATATTCATGGGCCGCGCTTGCACAGAAGACACTTTATTTTCCCCCAGCTGGCCGCTCATTGCAGGCCTGAATGTGCATGCCCTGTATGCAGCACTAAAGAAATAAGCTCTGCGTATGCAGCGTGTGCGTTCAGGACAGCAATGAGCCACCGGCTGGGTTTAAAAAAATAAAAATAAATATGTCTTCTGCACAAGCACGGCCCAGAGATTCAGGAGAGAAGCGGTGGCCATAGGAGACATGAAGGAGCACGCCAGGAGAGTGATATCAGAAGAGGCGTGGCCAGCCCTCACTGCCTAAGCCCCGCCTCCAGCCTCAGCAGCAGGAAACCAGGAAGTGAACAGCAGAGGAGGAGAGCAAGATGGGAAAACCCCTAGAAAGCAGTATTGAAATGCAAAGTTATAAAAACACATGTCTGTATGAACTGCAGCCAAAACTGCAAATATCAGTCCGTAGGGGACACGGGAATCTGTACAGAAACGTCAGCCATGTGATACTGTCCAAGGCCCCTTCACATGAGCAGCAGGGGGGCCCGCTGGGGCTCTCAGGACCCTGCACCACCAGAACACCCATTGATTTGGACAAATACCACTGCCAAAACGTGCTCAAGGCCACAGGGCACATGGGGCAGAGCTTCTGCAGTGGATTTCACACACTGCACTACAAAGTATGAGATCTGCAGCTTAAAGAGGATCTTTCACAAGAATAAAACATCTAAGGCTACTTTCACACTAGCGTTCAGAACGGATGCGTCTGCATTATAACTTAGAAAATTTTCTAAGTCTGAAAGTAGCCTGAGCGGATCCGTTCAGACTTTACATTGTAAGTCAATGGGGGACGGATCCGCTTGAAGATTGAGCCATATGGTGTCATCTTCAAGCGGATCCGTCCCCATTGACTTTCATTATAAGTCTGGACGGATCCGCTCGCCTCCGCACGGCCAGGCGGGCACCCGAACGCTGCAAGCAGCGTTCAGGTGTCTGCTCACTGAGCGGAGGCTGAGCGCTGGCAGGCGGATGCATTCTCAGCAGATCCGCCTCCACTGAGAATGCATTGGGGCCGGACGGCTGCGTTCAGGACCGCTCGTGAGCCCCTTCAAACGGAGCGCACACCTGAACGCAGGTGTGAAAGTAGCCTAAAACTGACTATATAGACGTGTAGAGCGGCGCCCAGGGATCTCCCTGCACTTACTGTTATCCCCGGGCGCCGCTTTCTCCGGTTATAGCCTCCGGTATCTTCATAGTTAGGCTCCACCCAGGGGAACCTGCCGGCATCTCTTTCTCCCATGCTGTAGCGCTGGCCAATCGCAGCGCTCAGCTCATAGCCTGAGAGTTTTTTTTCCCTCTCAGGATATGAGCTGAGCACTGCGATTGGCCAGCGCTACAGCCTGGGAGAAGGAGACCCCGTCAGGTTCCCCTGGGTGGAGCCTAACTATGAAGATACCGGAGGCTATAACCGGAGAAAGGAGCGGCGCCGGGGATAATAGTAAGTGCAGGGGGATCCCTGGGGGCCGCTCTACACGTCTGTATAGTTAGTTTAGATGTTTTATTCTAGTGAAAGGTCCTCTTTAAAGGGGTTGTCCGGCTTCAGAGCTGAATCCGGACATACCTCCATGTTCACCCCCCCCCCCCCCCCCCCCCCTGACTTGGGCATTGGAGCAGTTCATGCTCCGATGCTCTCCTTTGCGCTGCGATAAACCACGCAGGACAAAGGCATTTTCAGGAGATCCGGTGACTTACTGGATCCCCATGGGCTACCATGGAGCCCGGTGACGTCTCCGGTTATGATGGGCAGGCTTTAGCCAGAAAAACGGCTAGGGCAGCACTAAAGCCCACCCATCAGAGCCGGAGACGTCACCGAACACACTGCCGGGCGGAAGCCTCCTCCCAGCAGTGTGTGATTGTAAACAGAAGAGCCTGAGCCCTGCGCGGTCCAGGAAGCGATCACAATGACCACTCTGCAAGATTAGGTCATTGTTATCGCATCAGCGGGGGTCCGAGAGGCATCAGGGGGCTGGTGGGCATAGTCAGTACCCGGCAGCTTACCAAGCACAGCGCCGTACACTACATAGTGGCTGTGTCTGGTGTTGCAGCTCAGGCCCATTCATTTGACTAGTAATAACCTCCTCGTAGGTCATGTGACGGATGAATCCGACATCACATGGTCTAGCAGCTAATCAGTGGGATCCCAGGTGCCGGACCCTCGCCCATCTGATATTAATGACCGAGCCTAAGGATAGGTCATCAACATAATTTTAGTGGACTAGAGGTATTTAAAGGGGTTGTGCCCAGTTTAGAAGGGGGGGGGGGGGGACTACCACTGATCCTAAGAGAAAGCTTGACAGAGGCAGCCAGGTACAAGAGCTTGGGGATAGGCATGTGTGGGGAACGGGCCCCTGTTCTCAGGACCAGCAGGGGCCCCAGTAGTAACAGACAAGTGTTATAAGGGGGATCTCCATGCTGCAAACCTGTAGCATGTAGAAGTGTGGACGCACGGATAACGATTACACAACTTCCTGACACGAGGGACAATGACTACACCCAGGTGCATTCAATATCGGGGCAGGTCAGAGGGGGATGGGAGCAGCCAAAACTGTACACCCATTGTAGCCTGCAACCACTACTATAACATCAGGCGTGGAATGGGTTAAAAGTGTTATATTATGCAACATAATCCTCGCCTTTAACGTACATATAAAGTTATATTTGCTATACAAATATATAAAGTCAATTAATGAAAGGAATAAAATATAAAACAGGGTGCGTTCCCCTTTAAGCGCCCAGACGGCACACGTGTAACATACATGTGCATTACACACGATAGGAGACAAAGGCAGAGCCCCAGTCGCTTCACAGCCCCGTGTACAACCCCCATCATCTGCGCCTCAGACAAAAGCCCCTGCAGCCGGCGGAGGAGACCCCGTGCGGCTCTATTCCCCGGCAGCCATCTTACACACGCCAGACAATAGGTAACTAGAACGGAAGACAATAAAAACCGCAAAAAGAATAAAAAATAAATAGAAAACCGCAGTGGGAGACAATACCGGCGAGGTAAAACAAAATGGCGCCGGTCCCTCACAAGAGAAAATGGCGGCTGCTATTCCACAAGCGCCTTAATAGACTCCGAGCACGCGAACGTCTCGCTAAAGTAAAAAAAAAATACGGTAACATTTACCTCAGCGACGACCGAAATACCGACCAACACTATCGAAAAAGGCGCTTCAGCGAGTCCAGACTTACCCCGGGGATGTGCGGCCTGACTGCGCAACTAAACGGTCGGCGGGAGGAGGAGCTGAAACGTGATTAGCTAATCCCGCACACGTGACTACAAGGACTGGCGCGAAACGATGGAAGCGCCTGGCAACGTGGGATAGAAAGAAAGCGGCCGAGCGCAAGAGTTTATATAGTGGAGTTTATGTCCCGCCCCCTCGACGATGACGTTCCCCGTCTCTATTGGTAGCTGGGAAATCACAGCCGAGGCTTGGAACGCACGGTGCTTGTGATTGGATGAGAGAATTGGTGACGCTGCTTGCAAGATGGCGGCGGAATCACGCTTGTAGCTAAGAGAACAATGAAGGCCCCGTTGAGAAGCGGTGGTGGTGGAGCGTGTACTGAATTCTCGATAGAATCCCCTATATGTCATATGTCAGCAAATACAATAAAATATTACACTGAAAGTGGCTTTGTCTAGGTGAATTGCATTAAGAAGACTATAGATGCAATAGATTTACTAACGGTCGTTGCTATCGTGTTTTTTTATGAAATGCCATCGAAGTCTGATCAATGGGGGGCTAGTGGCTGAGTGACAAGGAAGTGACCACCAACCACGCGGGGTGACCACGAGAAGGATGAGCCTCGGTGTTGTCACCCACCAGTCATGTTCTCCGTTGCTAAGCAACAGCTGGAACATGGACTGAAACTCATTGCGAAGGGGTATCCATTTTTCCTAAAGCTAGCATATTTCTCCTCATTGTGACCACAAGCTATTGTTTCCCGGTACCAGTCTTTTCAGGCTGGATAGATTGCAGCGATTGACCCCCCCCCCCCCCCCCTTTCCCAAAAAAAAATCCCTGTCCCCAGGCGCCTTCTCACACATTGCACGACCAAAATTTCGTTCCATTCACCAGAATGGGCCTTGCAGAAATCCATACATTAAATGAACGCCGCTGATGTTCAGTCACAGAGATTTCTGCAACAAAATTTCCGTTTTTCAGTGACGTGTGCCGTCCACATTTTCCACAGACAGCACACATACTCATTGATTTTAATGCACTAATATCGTCCGCGATGCAGACCAAACACGCCCATTATAGTCTATAGGTCCATGAGAAAACACGGCCACAACATGTATAGCCTCTGTGTTGCGTCCATGTTTGGTCCGTTTTTTACTGACCACCGTTAGTAGATGATTTTCAAATTAATTTTCGGGTGAGCAGGGTCCGTGGAATATGGATAACACACAGAGGGCAAAAAACAGACACAAGGACCAAACACAGATTCCTCACGCAATAAAACACAGACGGATTTTATTTTTTTCACAGATATTAAATGGACACGGAAATGTGAACAAGGCCTAACGTGTCTGTTCACACCAGGGTCAGTGAAAAAAATCACAGAGACATGCACTACTTTGGTCTGCGATGTTGACCAAGCATCCATTATAGTCTATGGGTCCATGATAAAGGATGGGATCCGTGTTTGGTCCATTTTTCACTGACCACAGATAGAAGACGCTTTTTTCAGCTGTTGAGTGTCCGTGGAATACATGTGACACACGGAGGGTAAAACACAGACACACGGATGCATTTTTTCACCGTCATCAAATGGACACAGAAAGGTAAAGGAGGCCATAGGGCTCATGCACATGAACGTATTTCCTTTCCGTGCTTGTTCCGTTTTTTTTTTTTTTTGCAGACCATATGCGCAACCATTCATTTTAACAGAAGTTACTCCGTGTGCATTCCATTTCCCTATGTCCGTTCTGCAAAAAAAAAAAAGAACATGCCCTGTCATTGTCTGCATTGCGTTCTATTAGGGGCCAGCTGTTCCGTTCCCCAAAATACGTAAATGCACGCGGACGTCATCCGTATTTTTTGCGGATCCCTGTTTTGCGAACCGCAAAATACATATGGTTGTGTGCATGAGGCCTTAGGGTGTTATTTCTGAAAGACAGGAGAGGTAAGACACCACAAAGCATGGTATGGGTTAGGCCTCATGCACACGGCCATAGGTATTTTGCGGTCAGCAAAATATGGATCCCTATGCTGCCATTTTCTTTTGCATTTAAATAGAAATGTCCCATCCTTGTCTGTAAAGCGAACAGGAATAGGACATGTTCTATCTTTTTTGCGGGGCCGTGGAACGGACATAGGGATGCGGACAGCACACGGAGTGCTGGCCACATCTTTTGCGGCCCCATTGAAATGAATGGGTCCGCATCAGATTTACAAAAAATGCATATCGGACACAGACCAAACACATGCAGTTGGCCTTAAAATGAAAGCCGTCAGATCCTTGATCTGAGCTGTCCTGACAATGGCAGCGCCAAGGCCCTGTTCAAGGTGGTGATGTGGCGATAAACATGTGGTCTCTCTCCATTATAGGAGATACAGAGTGCGTGTGTGTCCCTGTAACAGCACCCCAGCTCTTAGACAGCGTCAGAGCATCCGTTAAGCACCTCCTTTACAGATTCAGGGTCCACGTATAGTCAACGTGGTCTGTTAGGCACCGTGTTGGTCACAGGTGATGCTCCATAAACAGAACAGTACAACAGAAATAAGAGCGCCAATGTGACCGCGGCCTTAGGATGGTGGGGGCCACAACCAGCTGTTTTTGGGGCGCTCTGTCCATCCCAGCTTTGGACATATTACCCAAATGACCATTGGCCCCTCAAGCCTGGCATCTAGCCTGGTTTGCCTGGTGCTGGGGGGGTTAAACCCAAAAGAGAGGATGGAGGTGAGGGGCAGGAAGAGGAACGGGAGGGGCGCATATAGCTGCACATGGGTCCAGCACTTTTCATTCATATGATAATACTGATAATACTGACTATTAGCACATTGGGGGAGGGGGGCTCTCCACTTTAGCACCTGAATTGTAATGCATATGTGGACGAACCCACTGCCATCCCAATATCTCCAGTCAGAAACGGTGGAATTTAACTCCTTCACTTTTTCCCCCTCTTTCAGAGATAAGCGTCACAAGCCACTTAACCAATCACGGCCATAGACACAAATTGTAACGGCTAATAGCTCAGTCTTAGGGCTTATCCAGACGGCCGTATGTATTTTGCGGAACGCACATGGCCACCACTCTCATAGAAAGTGCCTATCCTTGTCCGCAATTGCAGACAAGAATAGGACATGCTCTATATTTTTTGCAGGGCCGTGAAATGGAACAACGGATGCGGACAGCACACAGTGTCCTGTCCACATCTTTTGCGGTCCCATCGAAATGAATGTGTCTGCACCAGTTCCTCAAAAATGCGGAACGGGTGAGGAACAAAACATATGTCCGTCTAATCATATTGTGAAAAGTTCTGCAACTTTTTAATATAGTTCATCCATCAATACCATTTTTACGACTCTGCTTGCTGCCTGTGAATGGCACTACTATTTGGGGGTCATTTTTTGGCGGTCTTTTTTTGTACCTTTTACGCTGGCATTCCTCCTGGAATATACACCTAATTTATAAGCGTGTCATAAATTAGGCACATCTTTGGTAGTCCTTGTGCCTGTCGGAATATCTTTTATAGTTTTTCGGCAGCTTTTATGCCTTTTTCCTGGCATAAAAAGAGTAAATTTGCCGGGGCCGCTGCCATGCCCTCAACACTCCTTTGTGTTGAACGTAGCGTGAAAGTGCCCATGCAACTTAAAAAGTCACAATAAAAAGGGGTCTTTCGACAGTTTTACGCTAAAAAGAGGAGTAAAGCTTCATAAATGACCCCCATTGTTTACTTCAGAGCTTGAAAACCTGTCTCGATCATGTAAGTAGGAAGATGTGATGATAGCTTTAGTTCACATTTGGTGCCAGCAAGCAGAGATTTTAAAGGAGCTGTCCATCTTTCAGCCTGAACCTACCACCCACCCATATTGCTGGACCGGTGAAGGGAGGTGACAATAACGTACTTCCCGACTCTGGGTTCCTTCTCATTTGGTCCCCCTGTCTCTAATGCGCTGCGGTCCATCGTGTCAACACCTGGTGTTATGGGGTGATGTATCCCCCATGCGTCAAATAAGTGGGTGACACATGGGGACACGTCACCACTGCGGCACCCGTGACCCCCGTGAAAATGGGTGTTAAAACATGGGACTGCAACTCGTCAGTGGCAGCAGGGGACCGAAGGAGCCAGAACCCAGTGTCGGGGAGTAGGTAAGTATTCTTTCCTCTGCAGGTCTGGAAACATGGGGCCGTCAGTCTGAAAGGCCCCCGAATGTAGACAACCCCTTTAAAGACTATGAGGAATTGAAACACAAAGTAAATGAAATCAGCCAATCAGAGCTCGGCTTTCATTCATTGAACTGCTCTGCCAAAATGAAAGCTCCACCGTGATTGGTTGCTATGGGCAACTCGGTTAGTCTTTCCGTTAGATGAGGCCTATTATTGTGCAACATCTCTAATATACTTTCCGTAATGAGATATACAGTATGCTTGCTGTCATTGAATGCAAACCATCTTGTTTACACTCTGAGGCTGAAACACACACCCTAGCCTAGGCCTGCACACGGCTGGCAGTTGGTTACAATGTGTGCGGTCAGCCTGGACTCTCTGGGACAGGAGATAGATTCATTCTGCTGCTCACAAGGGCATTGCTTTTAGACTGACACACTGAAACAAAACCCTCCGCTGTGTGAGTAGGACCATCTCAGTATAGGTTGTTTTCAACTTTTAGATGTAAACAAGAATGTTAGCGTTCACTGACAGTAAGCAGAGATGTTGATGAAGGGTGGAAACACAAAGTACAATAGAAGGTCGCAGACCTGTTCAGCTTCGTATACATAGGACTGGACATCCCCTTTAATAGTTAAAACACATGTAAAGGGAGGGATTCTGCAGTCGAGACATTGCCATAGCAACCAGGCAGAGACAAGAAATGTCATCTCTTACATAGGGCTGACTGCTGCGGGCGACACGTCTATTTTTTATATGGCACTCGTTTCCATAAAAAAGGCCATTGTCTGTTGATGTCGGGCGTGCCCCTGAGTATGCTACACCCAGAGCACCCCAGGCCCTTTGTTTTACATCCAATAGGGCAGGATGTGTATTCATGTCTGTCGGCCATAGGGATCTATCGCCCCGTGACCAGCGATCATCGGAGTGTGGAGATGTAGACAGAACCATTGTATAAAACCAGTAAAACGAGCACAAAATGAATACCACATGTACTGTATATATGGCTGCCACAAAAGGAGCCATCCTGGGGCCCCTTCAAGTGCCCTTGTGGGAGCATTTGTAGCCGTCAGTGTAAAGCCTCATTCACACGTCGGTGTTCCCCAATCATTTTCAATGTGTGTATTCACACATAAGTGTTTTAGCACAGTCCGTAGGTCAGTGTTTTTAGCACGGATGCATGCTCTATTTTGTATGTTTTCACGGATCCATCACGGAACTGCTTGCCGGATTCTTCTAACACTAGTGTGAATGTAGCCTAAGGGTACATTCACACGGGACAGGTCCAGATCAGAAAATCCTCAGTGGCAAATACCAATTTATGTCGTGATTGCTGCGGGGTGGCGACAGATCATCAGTATGAGATTGGCAGATGTCCGACCCCTGATGCACCTACCGATTAGCTGTCTGAGGAAGCTGCGGCGCTCACCAGAGCTCTGGCGAGTGCCGTGGCCTCCTCACAGAATACCAAGCACAGCGCCCTCCATGTGATAGTGGCTGTGCTTGGTATTGCAGCCCAGGTCCATTCACTTGAATGGGACTGAACTGTGGCTAGACCATATGACCTATTTACGTGACGTCACTGGTATAGAAATAGGCCGCAGAGCTCACCGGAGTTGGACCCCCACCGATCAGATACGATGACCTATCCTAAGGATAGGTTCTGCTGGGGCAGTACATTGTGCTGCACTGTGGTATATGGATCTGCTGGGGCAGTATATTGTTCTGCACTGTGGTATATGGTTCTGCTGGGGCAGTATATTGTGCTGCACTGTGGTATATGGATCTGCTGGGGCAGTATATTGTGCTGTACTGTTGTATTTGATTCTGCTGGGGCAGTATATTTTGCTGCACTGTGGTATTTAGTTCTGCTGGGGCAGTATATTGTGCTGCACTGTGGTATATGGATCTGCTGGGGAAGTATATTGTGCTGCACTGTGGTATATGGATCTGCTGGGGCAGTATACAGTATTGTGCTGCACTGTGGTATATGGATCTGCTGGGGCATTATATTGTGCTGCACTGTGGTATATGGTTCTGCTGGGGCAGTATATTGTGCTGCACTGTGGTATTTGGTTCTGCTAGGGCAGTATATTGTGCTGCACTGTGGTATATGGATCTGCTGGGGCATTATATTGTGCTGCACTGTGGTATATGGTTCTGCTGGGGCAGTATATTGTGCTGCACTGTGGTATATGGTTCTGCTGGGGCAGTATATTGTGCTGCACTGTGGTATATGGTTCTGCTGGGGCAGTATATTGTGCTGCACTGTGGTATTTGATTCTGCTGGGGCGATATTTTGTTAGGCACTACGGTTCTGCTGGCCCAACCTACATCTATGGGTTCTGCCTACATCTGTTATCCTTCCTTCTGTCATTTTCGACCCACCTACTACATGGGGCCACTTTTAGGATTTTTTCCAGGGCCACTTTAAGTTCCCAGTCCGCATCTGGTACAGACAAAAGTAGACGTTACAGAGTAAGGCTACTTTCACACTGGCGTTTTGGCTTTCCGTTTGTGAGATCCGTTCAGGGCTCTCACACGCGGTCCAAAACGGATCAGTTTTGCCCTAATGCATTCTGAATGGATAAGGATCCGCTCAGAATGCGTCAGTTTGCCTCCGATCCATCTCCATTCCGCTCTGGAGGCGGACACCAAAACGCTGCCTGCACCGTCTGACGATGCGGAGGCAAACGGATCTGTCCTGACACACAATGGGGACGGTACCGTTTTCTCTGACACAATGCAAAATGGATCCGTCCTCCATTGACTTTCAATGGTGTTCAAGACGGATCCGTTTTGGCAATTTTAAAGATAATACAAACGGATCCGTTCTGAACGGATGCATGCAGTTATATTATCGGTGCGGATCCGCAACAAACGCGAGTGTGAAAGTAGCCTAACAAACTAAACGAATGTTACAAGAGCCAAAATAATTACAAAAAAAATGAAATCTGAAAACTTGTTACTAAATATTCATAATATATTTAGAACATTACTATTGATGTATTAACCCTTTTGTTAATTTTTTTCTCTCCTTTTTTTGTCTTCCAAGAGCCGTAACTTTTGTACTTTCCACATAATCATATGAGGGCCATTTAATTTACCATATCTTGTATTTGAAAGAAGAAAAAAAATTCTTTCATTTTGGTACCATTTGCTGTGCACTATTACATGTTACCGTTCGGGCGCGGACTGGCCCACCGGAGAGTCGGGGAAATCCTCGGTGGGCCCCTGCCTAGTTACAGTATACATATCATATTAAATCAGCAGCGGCAGGCAGCCCCAGCTTTCTGCTGGCAAGTGCCACTGCCCTGTGGCGTAGCATGGGGGGGGGCGTTGGTGACAAGTGGGGGGCAGCGGGCAGGGCACAGGGAGATGAAAGCTTCCATTGTGGAAGCGTTCATCTCCATAGTCATCTGTATCGCTTTCCTCTGGACAGCGATACAGATGGATTTTGCTGGGCAGGGGAGAAGCGTCTCCCTTCCCCGTTCATCTGATCGGCTGCAGGCACTATTTTTATATGGTACTATACATGAGAGGAGCGCTGTAGGGGCACTTCTTACTGGCACATGATTGGGGGGCACTATGGGGGCATCTACTGAGGCCACAAAGAAGGGGTATTTTATATGGTGGGCACTATGGGGGAAGGGGGGAGAGGAACACTATGGGGGCTTCTACTAAGGCCACAAAGAAGGGGTATTTTTTTATGGGGGGCTCTGTATAGGGGCATTTTATACTGGGACACATTATGGTGGGTACTATGGAGAAGGGGGAGAGGAGTACTATGGGGTCATCTAGGAAGGGGCACTAAGAAGGGGTATTTTATACTTGCAAATTATGGGGGACACTGAGGGCATCTACTGGGGCACTATATATGGGGCATTTTATACTGGTACATTATGGGGCGGCACTAGGAAGAAGGGGAGAGAGGAGCACTATGGGGGCATTTACTGGTCGGCACTATATAGGGGTATTTTATACTGGCACATTATGGGGGCACTATGGTGGCATTAGCTCAACTGGGGGCATTAAAAGGGGGTATTTTTTGCACTGGCACACATTATAAGGGGGGATTTTTGTACTGTCACATTATAAGAAGAATTATTACTACTGGGGGCATTATGATGGGCTTTATTAATACTGGGGGTCTATGGAGAACATGATTACTAGTATGGGCACTATGGGAGCATTATTACTTCTGGGGCATGTTGGGGGCACTGTAGGAGCACTATTACTACTATGTGTGCTCTAGCAGAGAATTATTCCTATTGGTGGGACTTTTGGGAGCACTATTACTGTGGGGGCACCCTGGCACAGTATCAGCTTACCACAATTATTTCTGGGGGACATTATGTTTATACTATTAGTGTCAGGGGCGCTATTTGCTGGGCACAGTTATTTTAGGGCACTGTGTGCCAATAATTATTGAAGGGCACTATCTGCATGGTACTACTATTATCAGGGGGTTTATCTGTTTCTGCAGTATAGTATTGGGGAGCACAGCGGCACAGTATTGGGGGGGGGGTAGGATGATGTCTCCAGAAGATAGGAAGATGATGGAAAAGTAGTAAACTAAGATTTTTTTGGGGCAAACTGCAGAGACGAGAAATGGCAGAAAAATGGTGGTCTTGTCTGAAGGTCTGAGAGTAGAAGAAGAGGAAAGAGATGTTGATGTAAGAGGTATGGGGCGCTGTATTACCCTATATGTTCTGTAGTGATGGGAGGGTGGATATAGAATTTGGCCCACCCTGCCGCATCCTGGCCCCAGACTTCAGGTCACACTGTGCGTGTTCTTAAATCTGGGGGCTCACACCCATCTACTCTATTATCTGTATTTTCATTTTGTGCTTTAATACCTAGGTTTCAAGTAAAAAAAAAAAACACAGCTTTCCTATAATAAAGTCATATAAAATTATAAATAACAGAAAAATAAAAAAAAGACATATACAGTGCTGCCCATAATTATTCATACCCCTGGCAAATTTTGACTTAAAGTTACTTTTTTTAAACCAGCAAGTAATTTTTTGATGGGAAATGACATAGGTGTCTCCCAAAAGATAATATGACGATGTACAAGAGGCATTATTGTGGGGAAAAAACATTTCTCCGCTTTTATTTACATTTGAGCAAAAAGTGTCCAGTCCAAAATTATTCATACCCTTCTCAATAATCAATAGAAAAGCCTTTATTGGCTATTACAGCAATCAAACGCTTCCTATAATTGCAGACCAGCTTCTTGCAGGTCTCCACATATTATTTTTTGCCCATTCATCTTTAGCAATGAGCTCCAAATCTTCCAGGTTGGAGGGTCTTCTTGCCATCACCCTGATCTTTAGCTCCCGCCACAGATTCTAAATTGGATTCAAGTCTGGACTCTGGCAGGGCCTCTCCAAAACGTTAATGTTGTTGTCCGCTAACCATTTCTTCACCACTTTTGCTGTGTGTTTTGGGTCATTGTCATGCTGAAATGTCCACTGGTGCCCAAGGCCAAGTTTCTCTGCAGACTGCCTGATATTGTCGTTGAGAATCCTCATGTATTGCTCTTTTTTCATGGTGCCCTTTACTGTGATTAGGTTCCCTGGTCCATTGGCTGCAAAACACCCCCAAAGCATTAGGTTCCCACCACCATGTTTGACAGTGGGGATGGTGTTCTTTGGGTTGAAGGCTTCTCCTTTTTTATGTCAAATGAAGGAAACATCATTGTGACCAAAGAATTACATTTTTGTTTCATCTGACCATAACACAGAAGACCAGATGAGCTTTTGCAAAGGCCAAGCGAGCTTTTGTGTGCCTTATCTGGAGAAGTGGTCCTCCTTGGTCTGCATTGTGCAGTGTCCGTTGGAATGTCTGCCTTGAGACATTGCCACCAGCAGAGCCCAGATTCACCAGGATGGCCTTGGTGGTGATCCTTGGATTCCTTTTCACCTCTCTAACTATCCTCCTGGTCAGCACGGGTGTCACTTTTGGCTTCCGACCACGTCCTCTGAGATTTTCCACAGTGCGGAACATCTTGTATTTTTTAATAATACTTTGCACTGTAGCCACTGGAACTTGAAAATATTTACAAATGGCCTTGTAGCCCTTTCCTGACTTGTGAGCAGCCACAATGCGCAGCCGCAGGCCCTCACTGAGCTCCATAGGCGTGCACAGCCTATTGCATTAGGGTGTGCACCCTAAAGCACAAACACACGCCACGCGCGCGCATGTGTGTGTGTGTGTGTATATATATATACAGGGTGGGCCATTTATATATTTATATGGATACACCTTAATAAAATGGGAATGGTTGGTGATATTAACTTCCTGTTTGTGGCACATTAGTATATGTGAGGGGGGAAAATTTTCAAGATGGGTGGTGACCATGGCGGCCATTTTGAAGTCGGCCATTTTGAATCCAACTTTTGTTTTTTCAATAGGAAGAGGGTCATGTGACACATCAAACTTATTGAAGATTTCACACGAAAAACAATGGTGTGCTTGGTTTTAACGTAACTGTATTCTTTCATGAGTTATTTACAAGTTTCTCTTTGTTTACAGCCATTGACATGTCGCCGAGGTTAACACGTGAGGAGCGGATAGAAATTGTGTTGATGTCTGGTGAACGCAGTAACCGGGTCATTGCAGCAGATTTCAATGCAAGACACCCTACGAGACCACCCGTCTCCCATGCTACAGTTAGCAAACTGCTTGCTAAGTTTCGTGAAACTCGTTCAGTGTTGGATTTGCCAAAATGTGGACGCATGAAATCTGTCTCTAATGAAGAAACATCAGTGGCTGTCCTAGCTTCATTCAGCAAGAGCCCACAGCGTAGCACTCGCCGCATGTCACTGGAGAGTGGCATTAGTCAAACATCCCTTCGGTGGATATTAGCTACTCACAAATGGCACCCTTACAAACTCCAGCTACTGCAGCATCTCAACGAGGATGACCCAGATCGGCGCACTGAATTTGCAGAATGGGCAAAACAAAAATTGGAACAGGACCCTCAGTTTACGCAGAAGATTTTGTTCAGTGATGAGGCAAACTTTTATGTGAATGGTGAAGTTAGGGCTCTTTCACACTTGCGTTCTTTTCTTCCGGCATAGAGTTCCGTTGTCAGGGCTCTATGCCGGAAGAATCCTGATCAGTTTTATCCTAATGCATTCTGAATGGAGTGAAATCCGTTCAGGATGCATCAGGATGTCTTCAGTTCCGGAACGGAACGTTTTTTGGCCGGAGAAAATACCGCAGCATGCTGCGCTTTTTGCTCCGGCCAAAAATCCTGAAGACTTGCCGCAAGGCCGGATCCGGAATTAATGCCCATTGAAAGGCATTGATCCGGATCCGACATTTAGCTTTTTCTGAATGGTTACCATGGCTGCCGGGACGCTAAAGTCCTGGCAGCCATGGTAAAGTGTAGCGGGGAGCGGGGGAGCAGTATACTTACCGTCCGTGCGGCTCCCCGGGCGCTCCAGAGTGACGTCATTCTGGAGCGCCCCGGGAGCCGCGCGGACTGTAAGTATACCGCTCCCCGCTCCTACTATGGCAACCAGGACTTTAATAGCGTCCTGGCTGCCATAGTAACACTGAACGCATTTTGAAGACGGATCCGTCTTCAAATGCTTTCAGTACACTTGCGTTTTTCCGGATCCGGCGTGTAATTCCGGCAAGTGGAGTACACGCCGGATCCGGACAACGCAAGTGTGAAAGAGGCCTTAACAAACAAAACCACCGCTATTGGTCTGACACTAACCCACATTGGATAGATCCCTCCAAGACTGTTGGAACAAAAAAATTGATGGTATAGTGTGGTATATGGGGTACAAAGATAGTGGGGCCATTCTTCATCAATGGAAACCTCAAGGCCACTGGATATGCGAAATTGCTACATGATGATGTGTTTCCCTCTTTATGCACTGAAGCTGGCACGTTCCCTGAGTTTTTCCAGCAAGATGGTGCACCACCACATTATGGGTGTCAGGTCCGAGCATTCCTAGATGAACAGTTTCCTGGAAAGTGGATTGGTCGTCGTGGGCCAGTTGAATGGCCCCCAAGGTCTCCCGATCTGACCCCCTTAGACTTTTATCTTTGGGGTCATCTGAAGGCCATTGTCTATGCTGTGAAGATACGAGATGTGCAGCACCTGAAACTACGGATACTGGAAGCCTGTGCTAGCATTTCTCCTGCGGTGTTGCTATCAGTGTGTGAAGAGTGGAAGAAGAGGGTTGCATTGACAATCCAACACAATGGGCAGCACATTGAACACATTTTATAAGTGGTCAGAAACTTGTAAATAACTCATGAAAGAATAAAGTTACGCTACTTAAAACCAAGCACACCATTGTTTTTCTTGTGAAATTCCCAATAAGTTTGTGTCACATGACCCTCTTCCTATTGAAAAAACAAAAGTTGGATTCAAAATGGCCGACTTCAAAATGGCCACCATGGTCACCACCCATCTTGAAAAGTTTCCCCCCTCACATATACTAATGTGCCACAAACAGGAAGTTAATATCACCAACCATTCCCATTTTATTAATGTGTATCCATATATATACACACACACACACACACGTGGGGGCATGATCATCTGTGTGGAATCTGACACAGATGCGGGGGGGGATCTGTGGATGACACTCTTATGGGGGGCCGGGGGGATCTGTGGATGACACACATATATAGCAGCGCCAGCATCTTGTGCTATATGTGTCATGATCATCCACAGATATCTACCCCCCCCCCCCATAACAGTGTCCCTGACAGTGACTGACCCCCAACAGGGGGTGGAGGCCGGCAACTATTGTAAGACGGACCCCGCGTTCCTTATGTAAGTGAGCTTAAAGGGAACCTGTCACCAAAAAAATCGCTTACTAAGCTGTTAATAGTACCTTATAGTGCTGCATAGTAGTGTCCTAATGCACTTTTTCTTCGTTTAGCCGCATTTAGCCTTCTTGAGAAATCAATGTTTTATTCAGCCGCTGCCCCCTTGCTTCAAGTCAAGTTTGAAATCAAGGGAGCAGCGGCCTAGGCATCTCCAATGCTGCTCTCCCCGCCGCCTTTATTGACACGCCAGATCTCAGTGCTGGGACCGCGCTCCCAGCCCGCATGCGCAGTAAAGGGCTGCTGTAGCCTGTAGCGCGATCCCGGCTCCGGCTCGTACACTCAGCCAGCTTCAGTTTCGCTACTGCGCATGTGCCCGCCTTACATACTAGCGCAGTTACAGAAGATGCCGGGCGCAAGCGCAGTAGCGAAACTGAAGCCAGCTGAGTGTACGAGCCGGAGCCGGGATCGCGCTACAGGCTACAGCAGCCCTTTACTGCGCATGCGGGCTGGGAGCGCGGTCCCAGCACTGAGATCTGGCGTGTCAATAAAGGCGGCGGGGAGAGCAGCATTGGAGATGCCTAGGCCGCTGCCCCCTTGACTTCAAACCTGACTTGAAGCAGGGGGCAGCGGCTGAATAAAAGGAGGCTAAGGGTCCATTCACACGTCCGTTTTTTCTTTCCTGATCTGTTCCGTTTTTTCAGGAACAGATCTGGACCAGATCTGGACCCATTCATTTTCAATGGGTCCTGGAAAAAATCGTGCTGTCCGTTTCCGTTGTTCCGTTCCGCATGTCCGAAAAAATATAAAACATGTCCTATTCTTTTCCGCAAAAATCGGATCCTGGACCAATACAAAGTCAATGGATCCGCAAAAAACGGAAGACATTCGTATGTCATTACGTATGTCATCCGTTTTATGCGGATTCCGTTCCTGGAAATTAGGCTTCCTCCCCAGTATTAAATGTGACCAGTGCGGCCCCCCTCCCTCTATATTCATTGGTGGCCAGTGCGGCAGTGCGGATTCCCAGTAAGTTTTCTACAGATCAGATTTTTCACTTCGTGAAAAACTCAGATCCGACAGTATATTCTAACACAGAGGCGTTCCCATGGTGATGGGGACGCTTCTAGTTAGAATATACTGAGAACGGTGTACATGACTGCCCCCTGCTGCCTGGCAGCACCCGATCTCTTCCAGGGGGCTGTGATCTGCACAATTAACCCCTCAGGTGCTGCGCCTGAGGGGTTAATTGTGCATATCATAGCCCCCTATAAGAGATCAGGGGCTGCCAGGCAGCAGGGGGCAGACCCCCCTCCCTCCCCAGTATTAAATGTGACCAGTGCGGCCTCACCTCTCCCCCCCCCTCCCCCATCATTGGTGGCCAGTGCGGATTCCCAGTATTAATAAATGTGCCCAGTGCGGTCTCACCTCTCCCCCCCCCCCCCATCATTGGTTGCCACTGCGGATTCCCAGTATTAATAAATGTGCCCAGTGCGGTCTCACCTCTCCCCCCCCCCCCATCCTTGGTGGCCAGTGCGGATTCCCAGTATTAATAAATGTGCCCAGTGCGGTCTCACCTCTCCCCCCCCCCCCCCCCATCATTGGTGGCAGCGGAGAGTTCCGATCGGAGTCCCAGTTTAAATCGCTGGGGCTCCGATCGGTTACCATGGCAGCCAAGACGCTATTGCAGTCTTGGCTGCCATGGTTACTTAGCAATAAATACAAGCATTATACTTACCTGCGACTGCGAGCTGCGATGTCTGACCGGCCGGGAGCTCCTCCTACTGGTAAGTGACAGGTCTGTGCTAAAAGCAATGCGCCGCACAGACCTTTCACTTACAAGTAGGAGGAGCTCCCGGCCGGTCAGACATCGCAGCTCGCAGTCGCAGGTAAGTATAATGCTTCTATTTATTGCTAAGTAACCATGGCAGCCAAGACTGCAATAGCGTCTTGGCTGCCATGGTAACCGATCGGAGCCCCAGCGATTTAAACTGGGACTCCGATCGGAACTCTCCGCTGCCACCAATGATGAAGGGGGGGGGAGAGGTGAGACCGCACTGGGCACATTTATTAATACTGGGAATCCGCACTGGCCACCAATGATGGGGGGGGGGGGGGGGGGGGAAGAGGTGAGACCGCACTGGGCACATTTATTAATACTGGGAATCCGCACTGGCCACCAATGATGGGGGGGGGTGGGGGGGAAGAGGTGAGACCGCACTGGGCACATTTATTAATACTGGGAATCCGCAGTGGCAACCAATGATGGGGGGGGGGGGGAGAGGTGAGACCGCACTGGGCACATTTATTAATACTGGGAATCCGCAGTGGCAACCAATGATGGGGGGGGGGGAGAGGTGAGGCCGCACTGGTCACATTTAATACTGGGGAGGGAGGGGGGTCTGCCCCCTGCTGCCTGGCAGCCCCTGATCTCTTATAGGGGGCTATGATATGCACAATTAACCCCTCAGGCGCAGCACCTGAGGGGTTAATTGTGCAGATCACAGCCCCCTCGAAGAGATCGGGAGCTGCCAGGCAGCAGGGGGCAGTCATGTACACCGTTCTCAGTATATTCTAACTAGAAGCGTCCCCATCACCATGGGAACGCCTCTGTGTTAGAATATACTGTCGGATTTGAGTTTTCAAATGTTTCCGTTTTTTGCGGATCCGCAAAAAACGGATGACATACGGAAACATTTTCAGGAACAACGGATCCGCAAAAAACGGACCGAAAATCGGGATGTAGAAAAATACGGACGTGTGAATGTAGCCTAAATGCGGCTAAACGAAGAAAAAGTGCATTAGGACACTACTATGCAGCACTATAAGGTACTACATACTAGAACATACTTTGCACAAGTTTATTATTTACAACTTAAAGGGAACCTGTCACCAAAAAAATCGCTTAGGGTACTTTCACACTTGCGGCAGGACGGATCCGACATGCTGTTCACCATGTCGGATCCGTCCTGCGGCTATTTCGCCGTGCCGCCGGACCGCCGCTCCGTCCCCATTGACTATAATGGGGATGGGGGAGGAGCTCCGGCGCAGCACGGCGGTGCACGGCGAAGGCCACCGGACTAAAAAGCCTGACATGCAGTAATTTTAGTCCGGCGGCCTTTCGCCGTGCTGCGCCGGAGCTCCTCCCCCGTCCCCAGTATAGTCAATGGGAACGGAGCGGCGGTCTGGCGGCACGGCGAAATAGCCGCAGGACGGATCCGACATGGTGAACAGCATGTCGGATCCGTCCTGCCGCAAGTGTGAAAGTACCCTAAGCGATTTTTTTGGTGACAGGTTCCCCTTCCCCTAGTTGTAAATAATAAACTTGTGCAAAGTATGTACTAGTATGTATACTACTATCTAATAATCCTTATCTAGCACTTAACACTTCACTAACTTACTGGGGACAGTCAGGACTCCACTCCAGACTTTTTCTTTTTACTGTGGCAGACTGCTGGCAGTGCACAAAAAATGCAAGGGCATTGGGCAGTTAGGCACACTGGGCACGGGCGGGCAGGCAGGCTCCCGCTCTTCACATAATTTCAAAATAGGCAGGCAGCCGGCGGCAACGTGACATCACTCACTCCGTCACGCCGCACGCGCATGCTTCTCCCACTTTAGAAGCAGGCGGAGCAGGCGCGTGACGTCGGAGTGAGTGACGTTACGACGCCGGCCGCCGGGAGACTGAGACAAGGAGGCGGAGCACAGCACAGCGGAGCAGTGGGGGTGGAGTCTGGACTGGATGGATTACACTACAGATGAGACCAGCATCCAGCAGTATGTAGTATGTCACACTCTCTGACATGATGAAGCAGCTGTGCGGTCGGACACTAGTGCGGGGCGGCTGGCAGTGCAGGAAGCGGAGCACAGGGGTGTGATTAGGGTGTGCCCAGGCACACCCGGCACACCCCGTGCGCACGCCTATGCTGAGCTCCTTTGTCTTGGCCATGACTGTTCACAAACCAACTGCAGAGAGCTGCTGTTTTTCACCTGTTGAGTTGATTTAAGCAGCTGTTCCCAATTAATCAGGGTAATTAGGATGCTTTAGAACAGCTTGGACTATTTGGAATGGTATAGAACTTTGGATTTTCCCACAGACTGTGACAGTTTGAGAAGGGTATGAATCATTTTGGACTGGACACTTTTTGCTCAAATGTAAATAAAAGCCGAGAAATGTTTTTTTCTCCACAATAATGCCTCTTGTACATGTCTTATTATCTTTTGGGAGACACCTATGTCATTTCCCGTCCAAAAATTACTTGCTGGTTGAATAAAAGTAACTTTAAGTCAAAATTTGCCAGGGGTATGAATAATTATGGGCAGCACTGTATTAGGTATCGCTGCGTCTGTAACGACCTGCTCTATAAAAATATGACACAATCTATCTCCTCAGGTGAATGCCATAAAAAAAACTAAATAGAAACAGTGCCAAAACAAAGTCTAATGCCAAGCAATCTAAAAATCGTAGGTACTCCCAAAAAATGGTAACACAAAAATATATTTTCTTTTCATAAATGTTTTCACTGTGTAAAACTTAAATGGATTGTCTTATCAAAGACAATGGGGGCATATGACTAGTCTTATAGATGGGTCCCACCTATATCAGTAACGGAGCCCCGCAAGGTGGTGGCTGGAGGACTCGTGTCAGGCCACCACCAAGCGGTCTCACTATAGAAGTGAATGGAAGCGCACTGCTCATGACCGGCCACCGCTCCCATTCACTTCTATGGGCCTGTCGGAAATAGCCGAGCCAGCGCACGGCTATTTGTGGCGGCCCCATACAAAATAAATAGAGGGCGGCTGCGTATGCGCAGTGCGCCCTCCACGACTTTCAGGGCTCCGTTCTCAATATAGGTGCGGGTCCCAGTGGTGTGACCCGCACCTATAAGACAATGGGGGCATATCCTAGGGATATGCCCCCATTGTCTGACATAAGACAACCCCTTTAACAGAAATAATTAAAAAATAGACATATTAGGTATCGATGCGTCTGTAACGACCTGCTCTATAAAAATATGACATGACCTATCCTCTCAGGTTAATGTCATTAAAAGTGTGTATCCCCTTGCCCTAAAAAAGTGTAATATTGAACGATCAAAAAATCACATGCACCACCTACACCTCCTTCCCCGGAGGAGTGGTTCGAGGAAATTGCTCTACACCAGCGGATGGAGGATCTTATCTGCGTCTCCCCCCTGGACACTTCTCGATTTGCTCGCACCTGGGGTCCATGGGAAACTTTCCGGGGGTCAGATGAGTTTCGTAATGCTCGTCTGTGACGTACAGTACAGACCAAAAGTTTGGACACACCTTCTCATTCAAAGAGTTTTCTTTATTTTCATGACTATGAAGGCATCAAAACTATGAATTAACACATGTGGAATTATATACATAACAAACAAGTGTGAAATAACTGAAAATATGTCATATTCTAGGTTCTTCAAAGCAGCCACCTTTTGCTTGGATTACTGCTTTGCACACTCTTGGCATTCTCTTGATGAGCTTCAAGAGGTAGTCCCCTGAAATGGTCTTCCAACAGTCTTGAAGGAGTTCCCAGAGATGCTTAGCACTTGTTGGCCCTTTTGCCTTCACTCTGCGGTCCAGCTCACCCCAAACCATCTCGATTGGGTTTAGGTCCGGTGACTGTGGAGGCCAGGTCATCTGGCGCAGCACCCCATCACTCTCCTTCATGGTCAAATAGCCCTTACTTTCAAAGTTTTCCCAATTTTTCGGCTGACTGACTGACCTTCATTTCTTAAAGTAATGATGGCCACTCGTTTTTCTTTACTTAGCTGCTTTTTTCTTGCCATAATGCAAATTCTAACAGTCTATTCAGTAGGACTATCAGCTGTGTATCCATCTGACTTCTCTTCAACACCATTGATGGTCCCAACCCCATTTATAAGGCAAGAAATCCCACTTATTAAACCTGACAGGGCACACCTGTGAAGTGAAAACCATTTCAGGGGACTACCTCTTGAAGCTCATCAAGAGAATGCCAAGAGTGTGCAAAGCAGTAATCAAAGCAAAAGGTGGCTACTTTGAAGAACCTAGAATATGACATATTTTCAGTTGTTTCACACTTGTTTGTTATGAATATAATTCCACATGTGTTCATTCATAGTTTTGATGCCTTTAGTGTGAATCTACAAATTTCATAGTCATGAAAATAAAGAAAACTCTTTGAATGAGAAGGTGTGTCCAAACTTTTGGTCTGTACTGCATATGTGTATTACCCCGCCCTTCCCCGCCCCCCGCTTCCCCTGCTCCTTTCTTCTTTGTGCTTGGTCTTTCGTTTTGTGCCCCCCCTTCTGTTGAGTGTAAGACTTGTTGGGGTTGGACCCCTATTGCTTTCTCTGTCCTGCATATTCATTTTGCTTCTTTTACTCATGTACTGGCTCATGTTTATTGTGACTTTTCATGTGGGAAGATATACCTTACTGCCTCTTGTTCTTGGAGGCTGATCTTTTCTGTTCATACAATTGTGAGACATTGTTATATGCTGTTTTCTATATGTCATATCTACTTTATTTGAAAACCTCAATAAAACTTTGAATGAGAGAAAAAATCACATGCACCCCAAAAATATGTCAACTCTTCCTGCAAAAAAATAGTCCCTATACAAGATCATTGGCAGAAAAATAAAAAATATATGGCTTTCTGAAATGTAAACACGATAAAAAGCTTTATTATGTACAAATAAAAGCGGCCAAACTAGACACAGAGAGATTAATTGCCAAAGAGAGTAAAACTAACCCTAAAATGTTCTTCAATGATATAAATGTTAAAAAGTATAAATCTGGGGGCGTGGCCTGGACGTCTACTGAGATGGCGGCGTGATCTCTGAGCTCCGCTGCTCCTGCTCCTAACTTAGGCCAAATTTGCTAAAAGAGACGCGTCACATGGGGAAAAAGTTGCCCCTGAAGAAGCCTACTACCCGCCCGTCCTCTCGAGGGGAAAGAACCCTCGATACGTACATTACCCGCGGCTCCCGGCTCCCGTCTTCCCAGTGCGGCCTTCTCTAACAGCGCGACACAAGCGCCATTACAGTGCCGGCAACTCCCGCCTCTCCTTCCACGGCAGGTGAGAACACCAGTGTGATAACGGGGGAAGCATCTCTTTGCCCTCTGGCCGCAGATTTTGTGCCGATTCGGCTCGCTGACACCCCTAGCTTGAGCCTGGAGTCCTCTGGCTGGCCACAGGGCTCCCAGTTTATAAGCGCCAGTATGCCGCCCAAAATGGCTCCTAAACAGGCCAGACAGCCTGCGGCTACACCAGCACGCCGTAGAGAATGGGGAGACAGCCCTGATAATGAGGTAGACACAGCATCTATCCCTTTACATCCCCCTGAAGAAACAAATGTGTGGAGTCAGCGTGCAACTTTTGGGGAGGAGAATGGAGAGGATCCCCCTTATGCTTCCCAAGATTTGAAATCCCTGCAGCAAGCATTGCAGCAGATGCCCACAAAGGAAGATTTTAAAGTAATGGTGGCTGGAGTACATGATGCCTTTAAAGCAGAAATCTCCTCTTTAAGAGTGGACTTTCAGCAAGTATCTGCACGTGTAGATCAAATTGAAACGGAGCATGATGAGACTAGAAGATATGTGTCTAAGCTACAGTCTATTATAGCCACTCAATCCCAAGCTATTAAAGAAAACACTAATCATCTAGAAGATCTAGACAACAGAGGACGCCGTAATAATATACGGATTAGAGGTCTGCTGGAATCGGATTCTGATGAGGATTTGGACATTATATTGAACGAATTGTTTAATCTGATTTTGGCGCCTCAAGCACCGTTAAACATCAAGCTTGATAGGGCCCACAGAGCACTTAGGCCGAAAAACACTACGTCACAACCACGAGATGTGATCTGTTGCCTACATGACTTCCGCCTGAAAGAATCCATTATGGCTAAGGCCCGCGCTTTAAACACGATCTCTTTTAAAGGCTCAAGTGTTCACTTATACCAGGACTTGTCTTGGCTAACCTTACAGAAAAGGAGAAATCTTCAACCTCTCTTAGCATGTCTGAAAGATCTCAAAATCCCATACCGCTGGGGTTTCCCCTTTGCTTTAATTGCCACAAAGAATGGCAAATCTTCAGTTTTGCGCACACATGCAGACTTATCCCGCTTTTGTTCCTCTTTGGGCCTTAATACTCCGACAATTGATAATTGGGAGATCCCGGATCCTCCACCAGCTCCTGCACCATCATGGCACACAGTTCAGCGGAAGAGAAACCGACCTCCATCCCAAGCGGGAGCATCTGGATCTCCCCTACGTGACGCGCCTCCTTGAAAGTTTATTTTTTGAGGGATTGACCCCCTCTGAGGCCTCCAGATAACTGTTTTGAGCAGCAGCTCTAAGAATTAGTGTAATTGTTTTTTATTACATTGTTCATTTCTTTTTCTTGTGAGCCGATCAGTCCCGGGTATATCCTGGGCTATCGTTCTTGCTATGCCTGTTATGACGTCCAGTCAGGTTCCTACCGACGAGACTCTATTTGTTGCCCTCTCTCTTTCCCTCACTCTGGTTTTTGAGGTGGGACAGACGTGGGCTTTATTTTTTACTTTTGCTCACGTTATATCGAGTCTTGACTGGGTGATTACACCCATTTTTCAAAATTATATGTCATGTTCTATGTCGTATATGTTGTCCCTTGTCTTTCCCTTTTCCCTTATGTTTCTTTCCCCTAGGTTCCTTAGTGTTAATACATTGAGACGAGTTTCAGTACATGGAGGAGGATGCTCGTTGCAGGGTCCCTCTCTGGTCATTGGCAAGTATGGTTACATCACATCCACTAATGATTAAGTGCATTTCGTTAAACGTTAAAGGTCTCAACTCTAATGCAAAACGACGTCTGGCTCTCACTGAATGTAAATCTCAAAAGGCAGACGTTGTTTTCTTACAAGAGACGCATTTTGATAAGGAGGGATCCTTTAAATTTGCGGCTCGATCTTACCCACGAGTATATTCGGCTAGTGCTGACACAAAAACTGCTGGGACTGCTATTCTTTTATCTCCTACCTGCCCTATACAAGTTGAATCCACAAAGATTGATAGCCATGGTAGATACATAATACTTAAGGCCTCCCTACACGGTACCCCACTCATCCTATGTAATATTTATGCTCCAAATTCGAATTAGATCTCATTTCTGAAGGGGGTCTTTAGAGAACTAGAGGAATACCTGCCGGCAGCGCTTGTTATAGGCGGAGATTTTAATGTTGCTTTTTCAGAGTTATGGGATAGATTGACCCCCGGAAACACACCGCCGTCTAGAGCCCAACGGAAATTATCACGCCTCTTTAGAAAGCTCATCAGACAATATGCTCTGTATGATCTGTGGAGGGTTAATAATCCTTCGGCTAGGACATATTCATTTTATTCCCACCCTCACAAGACCCATACTCGTATAGATTATTTTTTTGGGAATACACCTGCTCTTAGGATGTTGACAGGTGCTGATTTAGGAAATATTACGTGGTCAGACCACGCGCCAATATCAGTCACGTTTAACCCAAAAGGTGCTCGCCCTAGGGTATGCCACTGGCGGCTTAATGAGTCTCTACTAACTAAGTTACCGACTAGACAGGAATTGGGAAGTTCCCTGGAGGAATACTTTGCTTTTAATCAACCCTCAGCCCCATCTGTAGCTATATTGTGGGAGGCGCATAAAGCCGTTTTCAGGGGCAAGTGTATTAGTGTAATCACTAGACTGAAGAGAGATTATAATCTCCGTTATAATACTGCCCTTGCCCGGTAAAACAATTAGAAACCCGTTTAGGGTCCCATAGCTCCTGTCACTTGCTACGGCGTATAGTACTCCTACGTGCTCGATTGCGTGAAATGGCTTTTGAAAAAACTGGTAAGCTCTTACTATATTCGCGGCAGCGATTCTACATGAGGGGGAATAAATCACACACTATTTTGGCCCGTCAGTTGCGGGAGTCAACTGCGGCTACTACTCCAATGTCTCTGAGAGCGAGCAATGGAGACATGATATATGACCCCAAAGCAATACTTGACCAGTTTCAGAAATATTATGCTTCCTTATACTCCCTTACACCACAGACACCCTCCGACCCAGTTGACCGCCAGACATTATTTAACTCCTTCTTGGCTCAAAGTAATATACCCAAGCTAGCTTCAGAAGCAGGGTCTGCGCTTAATGCCCAGATCACGGCTGAGGAGATTCAGGGAATAATTTCACAATTACCTAATGGCAAGTCACCTGGGCCGGATGGATTACCTTATTCTTATTACAAAACTTTCTCATCTCTTCTCATACCCCATTTATGTACGCTTTTTAACTCATTCCTACAGGGAACAGCTATACCTGAAACCATGCTTCATTCCCACATAACTCTTATTCCGAAACCGGGAAGAGATCCTTTAGATTGCGCAAATTACCGCCCTATTGCTCTTCTAAATTCTGATTTAAAAATATTCACCAAGTTATTAGCAGACCGGTTGGCGTATTGGCTTCCACAATTGATACACTTAGACCAGGTTGGCTTTGTGAGAGGCCGTCAAGGTGGAGATAATACGAGAAAAATTATCAATCTGGTAGATATTGCCAATAGGCAGCAACAACAGGCATTACTATTAAGCCTAGACGCTGAAAAAGCGTTTGACCGCTTAAGCTGGCCGTTTATGTTTTCCACCTTGCAGGCTTTTAAGTTCTCTGGTCCCTTTCTTGCAGCCCTCCATTCATTATATAGCCATCCCACAGCGACAATTAAATTACCACATGCGAACTCAGCTCCCTTCTTGATTAAAAACGGCACTAGACAGGGGTGTCCGCTTTCCCCTCTTTTATTCGTGCTTTAAATTGAACCCTTAGCCGCAGCAGTCAGATCCCACCCAGACATCCATGGAATAGTGGTTAACCGAGTTGAATATAAAATATCATTATTTGCAGACGATGTTCTACTTACTCTATCAGACCCACATATTACTTTGCCCAATTTATTTGATTTATTAACACTATATAGTCGACTTTCCGGATATATGATTAATTCCTCGAAAACAGAAGCTCTTCCCTTGAACATACCGGCAGACGCCCTAGCTACATTGCGATCAAATTATCGTTTTAGGTGGCAAAATACGACCCTACGTTATTTAGGTGTGAATCTAGCGGTAACGTATTCTTCTCTATATTCCCATAATTTTCCCGCCCTCTTTCGAGAACTTAGGCGTCAGATGGCTCAATGGATGTCTCTTCCCATATCCATGTTTGGTCGCATAGCGGCAGTTAAAATGTCTATTCTGCCAAAACTGCTCTACTTATTTGAGACCCTTCCGGTACATGTACCAAGGGCAGAGCTACGAGCATTGCAGGCTGGTATATTTAAATTCATATGGAATGGGAGGAGACATAGAATAGCTAGTGGTACTCTTATGGCCCTGAAATCTCAAGGGGGGTTGGCAGTTCCAGATATTGCCAAATATTATTGGGCCACACATCTTAGACGATTACCGGCATGGTCTAAACTCTATGCTTATTCCAGGTGGATGGAAATTGAAAAATTGTGGATAGCTCCGATACATCCTAACTCTTTGTTGTGGTCCCCAATTCCCCAAGTTCAATTACCAGAATTATTAGGATCAATGCTACATACATACAAAATATGGCAATATTGTAAACACGGTTTCTCTCTGGTCTCTGAGAAATCCTCCATGACATCTTTTCTGTTTACGCCGCTCCTCAATGTTGGGTCAGAGATATCCTTTTTTAAACCCTGGTTTGCCAAAAAAATGTTTAGGTTTGCAGATATGATTGATTATAGAACGCTACAATTACTTTCATTCGATGAACTTAGAAATTCTAGGTCACTTACGGAAATTACTAGATATCAATACTTGCAAATTCAACACCTGTTTAATACGTTGTTTCATTCAAAGCAGGTATCTGTCCCCACATCTTTTGAGAAGACATGTAAGCTCTCAGAGTCTACTAAGGGTCTTATATCTGAAATATATGTGCTCCTCTCCTCCCCGGCCTCTCCTGCATCTATCCGCCATTCGTACATGTCTAAGTGGGAATCGCTCTTGTGCCGTTCAGTTTCAGTGGATGATTGGAGGTTAATCTGGCAGAGAGCTGCGATGACATCAACTTGTGCTATTCATAGGGAAAACACTTACAAAATAATGATGTTCTGGTACCACACTCCACAATTACTACATAAGTTTAGTTCTGATATTTCGGATCGTTGCTGGAGATGCAATACGGAGGAGGGTTCACATATTCATATCTTCTGGGAATGCAGGATTCTAACCCCATTCTGGACTATGGTGCAGGAAGTGCTATATAGCCTATTTGAAGTAAGGTTCCCCTTAGATCCTTACATATATTTACTGAACATGCCACATATTCCTTTGAAGAAACATCTACTAAGGTTGATGTTATACATTTTGACTGCTGCTAGGCGTTTGCTAGCAAGATTTTGGAAAAGGACAGATTGCCCGTCACGAGCTGAACTCATAGACAGTGTGTTAGAAGTCAGACGCTTCGAATATATGTCGGCTACGTTGCTTGCCTCGATAGATAGATTTGACCGAGTATGGAAGCAATGGGACATGGTCTTTGAGGAACTTTACACCTTACCCCATTCATCCTAACCCTAATGTATCTAGTCTTGTCACTCCCCCTTGTATGTCCAAATCTTTATTACAGTAAATTTTATATAATTTTGCATAGTTATTGCAAATATAGAAATTTTGTTACTTTAACAGCCTATAGGCTAATACTATAGTAATATTCATCCATGACCATTATATATGTTTTTTCTCAAACTTGCTCAATGTAAAGATATATATGCATATAAACATGATGTATGTTATTCTTATGCTCAAATGCACTTAGATATGTCTTTGTATCATGAATAATGCACTCCAAAGTCATGTTTCTTTTTTTTTTTCTTTCCATTATATGTACATGTTTATTCTTGAAAATATTAAATAAAAAGACAATTGATAAAAAAAAAAAGTATAAATCTGAAGGTGTCGGCCCTTTAAAGAGTAATGAGGGGGGAGTCGCAGAGAGCGACGAGGAGAAAGCAAAGCTGTTAAATATTTTTTTTCTCCAATGTATTCACTGATGAAAATAAACTGTCAGATGACATGCAGAATGTAAAAATAAATTCCCCATTAAAAGTGTCCTGTCTGACTCAGGAAGAAGTACAACAGCGACTTAAAAAGATTAAAATAGACAAATCGCCAGGACCAGATGGCATACACCCCCGTATCCTAAGGGAATTAAGTAATGTCATAGCCAGACCCTTATTTCTGATATTTGCGGACTCTATACTGACAGTGAATGTTCCACAGGATTGGCGCATAGCAAATGTGGTGCCAATATTCAAAAAGGGTCCAAAAACAGCCTGGAAACTCTAGGCCGGTAAGTTTAACATCTGTTGTGGGTAAACAGTTTGAAGGTTTTCTAAGAGATGCTATCTTAGAGCATCTCCACGGAAATAAGCAAATAACGCCATATCAGCATGGCTTCATGAGGGATCGGTCATGCCAAACTAATTTAATCAGATTCTATGAGGAGGTAAGTTCTAGACTTGACAGCGGCGTATCAATGGATGTCGTGTATCTGGACTTCTCCAAAGCATTTGACACTGTACCGCATAAAAGGTTAGTATATAAAATGAGAATGCTCCGACTGGGAGAAAACATCTGTAAGTGGGTAAGTAACTGGCTCAGTGATAGAAAACAGAGGGTAGTTATTAACGGTACACACTCAGATTGGGTCACTGTCACTAGTGGGGTACCTCAGGGGTCAGTACTGGGCCCTATTCTCTTCAATATATTTATTAATGATCTTGTAGAAGGCTTGCATAGTAAAGTATCAATTTTCGCAGATGACACTAAACTGTGTAGAGTAATTAACACTGAGGAGGACAGTATACTGCTACAGAGGGATCTGGATAGATTGCAGGCTTGGGCAGATAAGTGGCAGATGAGGTTTAACACTGACAAATGTAAAGTTATGCACATGGGAAGGAATAATGCAAGTCACCCGTACATACTAAATGGTAAAACACTGACATGGAAAAGGATCTAGGAATTTTAATAAACAGCAAACTAAGCTGCAGAAACCAGTGTCAGGCAGCTGCTGCCAAGGCCCATAAGATAATGGGTTGCATCAGAAGGGGCATAGATGCCCGTGATATGAACATAGTCCTACCACTTTACAAATCACTAGTCAGAGCACACATGGAGTACTGTGTGCAGTTCTGGGCTCCTGTAAACAAGGCAGACATAGCAGAGCTGGAGAGGGTCCAGAGGAGGGCAACTAAAGTAATAACTGGAATGGGGCAACTACAGTACCCTGAAAGATTATCAGCATTAGGGTTATTCACGTTAGAAAAAAGACGACTGAGGGGAGATCTAATTACTATGTATAAATATATCAGGGGTCAGTACAGAGATCTCTCCCATCATCTATTTATCCCCAGGACTGTGACTGTGACGAGGGGACATCCTCTGCGTCTGGAGGAAAGAAGGTTTGTACACAAACATAGAAGAGGATTCTTGACGGTAAGAGCAGTGAGACTATGGAGCTCTCTGCCTGAGGAGGTGGTGATGGTGAGTACAATACAGGAATTCAGGAGGGGCCTGGATGTATTTCTGGAGCGTAATAATATTACAGGCTATAGCTACTAGAGAGGGGTCGTTGATCCAGGGACTTATTCTGATTGCCTGATTGGAGGCGGGAAGGAATTTTTTTCCCCTTAAGTGAGAAAAATTGGCTTCTACCCCACAGGGTTTTTTGCCTTCCTCTGGATCAATTTGCAGGATGACAGGCCGAACTGGATGGACAAATATCTTTTTTCAGCCTTATAAGCTATGTTACTATGTTAGATACGGCCTCTAGCTGGATTCAAGATTAGACACGGCCTCTAGCCTGAATACAAAATGAGATACGGCCTCCAGCTGGTTTCACAATGAGATATGGTCTCTAGCCTGGATACAAGATGAGATATGGCCTCTAGCCTGGATACAAGATGAGATATGGCCTCTAGCCTGGATACAAGATGATGACATATGGCCTGGATGCAAGGTGATGAGATACGGCCTCTAGCCTGGATACAAGATGAGATACGGCTTCTAGCCCAGATAGAAGATGAGATTCGACCTCTGGCCTAGTTGCAAGATGAGATACGGCCTCTAGCCTGGATACAAGATTAGATACGTCCTCTAGCCTTGATACAAGATGAGACACAGCCTCTAGCTGTCACGAGGGTGTCAAGAACCACGCCTGACTCCGTTATACCCGGGGTCAGGAAGTCGCAGCGGTTGGCTGCGCGCTCTATGTAAGATAGGGCTGTTTCCTTATGGTAGCTTTCTGGGTTTGCTTTGCAAACCCTTTTGGCTCACTCAGGGATCCGTAGCTCCTTCTCCTCAGCTGTTCCTTGTCCAGCACTCCTAACCCCCTTATATTCCCCTCTCACACTTCTCTGGTTGCCAGATATAGAGCTTCCTGCCTGGACATCTATTCTGACCCTCTGGAGCTGTGTTGCTGCGTTCTCTGGTAGTTGGTCCAGAACGCTACCCTCCGGATCCCTGTTGGACCTTTGTGGTCTGCTGTGGTCGCCCACCTGGGTGTATGTGTTTGTCTGTATTGTCTGTCCTCTCCCTGGTGTTTCCCTCTTAGTGACAGTGGTGCGGACTAGTGATCCCACCGGCCCATTCACTATCTAGGGCTCATTTCAGGGAAAGCCAGGGTTTAGGCACGTGATCGCCGCACGGGTGAGGAACCCGTCTAGGGACGTCAGGGCAGTCAGGTGCCAGCTGCAAGGTGAGTCAGGGGTCACCACCTTTCCCTCTCCCTTGGGCAGGGCTTTCCCTTTTCCCTCCCTGTGCGTGACGCCGGTCATTACATTATATCTGGCCCTTATTTTGTGTATGTAAAAAAAAAAATATATATATCTATATATTTTTTTTACCTACTTACAATCCAGTATGGATAAAATTGCTGCTCTGTCCAAACAATTTCATGGCCTGTCTTTGGAGGTGGCAGGATTGAAGGCGTCGGTCCTCCAGGAACAGCAGAAATTACAACTGACCGCAAGCCCAGCGGTTGCTACTGGTAACCAGGTTGTTGCGGAACCCAAGGTCCCTCTCCCTGACAGATTTTCTGGGGGAAGGGACAAGTTTTTGACATTCCGTGAGGCCTGTAAATTATACTTTAAACTGCGCCCTTACTCCTCTGGTAATGAAGAACA
Organism: Bufo bufo; assembly: GCF_905171765.1. Taxonomy (NCBI): domain Eukaryota; kingdom Metazoa; phylum Chordata; class Amphibia; order Anura; family Bufonidae; genus Bufo; species Bufo bufo. The sequence continues at coordinate 788,554,305 of NC_053389.1, read as the reverse complement.
GCGGGTGGGGGTTGTTATTTCCCTGCTTCAGGGGGACCCGCAGTCCTGGGCGTTCTATTTACCTACTGATTCCCAGGCGCTTCGGTCAGTGGATGAGTTTTTCGGGGCCTTGGGTCTCATATATGACGACCCTGACCGAGTCGCACTGGCTGAATCAAGATTACGGAGACTCCTACAAGGAGAGCGGCCGATAGAGGAGTATTGCTCTGACTTCCGTAGGTGGGCTACGGATACCCAATGGAACGACCCGGCTCTCAGGAGTCAGTTCTGCTCTGGGTTATCCGAAAGGGTTAAGGATGCGCTTGCGCTGTATGAGACCCCCTTTTCCCTTGATGCGGTTATGTCCCTTTCTATCCGAATAGATAGACGCCTTAGGGACAGGTTGAAAAAACCGGAGCCATTGGTAACCCCTCCCAAGCAGCAGTTAGTCTGTACGGACTTAGACGAGCCTATGCAGCTAGGAGGAACTACTCGTCAGGTCCGTCCTCCTGAGGCTCGCCGTAGGCGTGGGGTTTGTTTTTTTGTGGGGAGAGGGGTCATTTCATTAATGTCTGTCCTTCTTTCCTCAGAAACAAAAGACCGTCGGAAAACTACTAACCCCAGGCTGTGTGGAGGATGTCAGCCGGGGGGTATACGTTTCCTCCATACGTACATCGCAATTTGTGTTGCCAGCGGTTATTATTTTTGGTGATAAGACGGAGACTATTTCTTTCTTTCTAGACAGTGGAGCAGGGGTAAATTTGATAGATGCCCATTTTGCCCGCACTATGGGTTTGTCTCTCTGTACGCTACAGAGACCTATTCCTATATTCACTATTGATTCTGCTCCTCTGTCTCAGAGAAACCTCACCCACATTGTTCATAATTTACACCTTCGGGTAGGGGACCACCATAACGAGATGCTTTCAGGTTATGTTCTGGAGGGGCTTCCCACTCCGGTAGTGCTGGGTCTTCCCTGGTTGGTAGCGCACAATCCAGTGGTGGATTGGCAGGCCAGGGAGATATTGGAGTGGAGTGAGCAGTGCAGAGAAAATTGCTTAAATAGCAATTGCTTAGTCGCCTCCATAACTACCCTACCTACATTTATTTCGGATTTTGAGGACGTTTTTTCTGAAAAGGGTTGTCAGAAGTTACCACCTCACCTTCCTTATGATTGCCCGGTTAACCTTATTCCCGGCGCAAAATTACCCAAGACCAGGTTATATAATCTTTCAGGTCCAGAGAGACAAGCCATGAAAGATTATATCTCTGAGAGCTTGGCTAAGGGACACATCAGACCCTCTTCTTCACCCGTGGCTGCAGGGTTTTTCTTCGTTAAAAAGAAAGATGGGGGCCTGCGTCCTTGCCTAGATTTTCGCGAATTAAATCGGATAACCATCCGAGACCCATACCCTCTTCCTCTCATTCCTGACCTGTTTAACCAGATTGCGGGTGCTAGGTGGTTCTCCAAACTTGATCTTAGGGGGGCCTACAATCTGATTCGTATCAAGGAGGGGGATGAGTGGAAGACAGCTTTTAACACCCCTGAGGGGCATTATGAAAATCTAGTTATGCCTTTCGGTCTGACCAATGCTCCTGCCGTCTTTCAACATTTCGTTAATGACATTTTTAGTCATCTAATCGGCAGGTTTGTGGTAATATACCTAGATGATATTTTAATTTATTCGTCTGATCTGAGAACACATGAGGTGCATGTCAGACAAGTACTGCAGGTCCTACGGACGAATAAATTATATGCTAAAATTGAAAAATGTGTCTTCGCCGTTCAGGAGATACAATTCCTAGGTTATTTTTTATCTGCTTCAGGTTTCCGTATGGATCCTAGGAAGGTCCAGGCAATTTTGGATTGGGATCTTCCTGAGAACCTCAAAGCACTACAACGGTTCTTGGGCTTCGCGAATTTCTATAGGAAATTCATTAAAAATTATTCACTTATTGTAAAACCCCTTACTGACATGACTAGGAAGGGGACTGATTTTTCTAAATGGTCTGACGCCGCTAAAGTTGCTTTTTCCTCTTTAAAAGAGAGGTTTACCTCAGCACCTGTACTAGTCCAACCTGATGTCTCTCAGCCTTTTATTGTTGAAGTCGATGCATCAGAGGTGGGAGTGGGGGCGGTGCTGTCTCAGGGTCCGTCTCCTGGCAAATGGCGTCCTTGTGCTTTCTTTTCTAAAAAACTATCTGCAGCAGAAAAGAACTACGATATTGGCAATAGGGAACTATTAGCTATTAAACTTGCGTTTGAGGAGTGGCGTCACTTTTTAGAGGGGGCAGTCCACCCCGTCACTGTGATTACGGACCACAAAAATCTTCTGTACCTCGAATCAGCTAAGCGTCTCACTCCTAGACAGGCTAGGTGGTCGCTATTTTTTACCAGGTTTAACTTTGTGATTACCTATCATCCTGGGGCAAAGAATACCAAGGCTGATGCACTATCTCGTTGTTTCCCTGGAGGGGGTAATGTGAGTGATCCGGTGCCCATTCTTCAAAGAGGAGTGGTTGTTTCTGCGGTACACTCTGTTCTGGAGGGGAAGGTGTTAGAGGCCCAGGGGGACGCCCCGGTCTCTTGCCCCTCAGAGAAATTGTTTGTACCGTTGAAACTATGTTTCGAATTATTAAAGGAACATCATAATTCGGCACTTGATGGGCACCCGGGTAGTAAAGCAACCTTGGAGCTATTGTCTCGTCGTTTTTGGTGGCCAAGGTTGCGTCAGGATGTATTGGATTTTGTGTCTTCTTGTTCTACCTGTGCGCGCGCAAAAGTTTCACATACACGTCCTGCAGGGTCTCTATTACCACTCGTCATTCCCAATAGACCATGGACACATCTGTCAATGGATTTTATCACTGACTTACCTTTGTCTGCGGGTAAAACAGTTATTTTGGTAGTAGTGGACAGGTTTAGCAAAATGGTACACTTCATTGCGTTACCCGCACTACCTAATGCTAAGACTCTTGCTCAGGTATTCGTCAGTGAAATCGTGAAGCTTCACGGGGTCCCCTCCGATGTTGTTTCGGATCGGGGTACCCAGTTTATTTCTAAATTTTGGAAAGCTTTTTGTTCCCGTTTGGGGGTACACTTGTCCTTTTCCTCAGCTTTCCATCCTCAGTCGAATGGACAGACTGAGCGTACCAACCAAAACCTGGAGACATATCTAAGATGTTTTGTGTCTGAAAACCAAGAGTTGTGGTCATCATATTTACCGTTAGCTGAGTTTGCCATAAATAATCGTCGTCAGGAATCCACTGGCAAGTCACCATTTCTTGGTGCATATGGTTTTCATCCCCAATTCTGTACTTTCAAAGAGGGGGGTCTTCTGGGGTTCCCGAAGAGGAACGGTTTTCGTCATCTCTTTCATCGGTATGGCAGAAGGTGCAAGCTAACTTGAAAAATATGGGAGGTAAATACAAATGCATGGCTGATAAGAGACGGTCGCCAGGTCCGGACCTAGGAGTGAATGACTATATGTGGTTGTCTACTAGGAATATTAAATTGAAAAGGTTCCCTCTTGGAAACTGGGTCCTAGGTTTATTGGTCCTTTCAAAATTGTAGCCATCATCAACCCCGTGGCTTTTCGCCTGGAGTTACCTCAGACTTTTAAAATCCATAATGTCTTTCATAAGTCGTTACTCAAAAAATATGTTCCACCTCTAGAACCGTCACCGCTGCCACCCCCTCCTGTTGTCGTGGATGGTAATCTAGAATTTCAGATATCCAAAATTGTTAATTCTCGTCGGGTCCGCCGCTCTCTTCAATATCTGGTGCATTGGAGAGGTTACGGTCCCGAGGAAAGAATGTGGGTTCCTGCGTCTGAGGTAAACGCCGACAGGCTAGTTCGGGTTTTTCATGCCTCTCATCCTGAGAGACCTGGTCCTGAGTGTCCGGAGGCCCCTCGTAGAGAGGGGGGTACTGTCACGAGGGTGTCAAGAACCACGGCTGACTCTGTTATACCCGGGGTCAGGAAGTCGCAGCAGTTGGCTGCGCGCTCTATGTAAGATAGGGCTGTTTCCTTAGGGTAGCTTTCTGGGTTTGCTTTGCAAACCCTTTTGGCTCACTCAGGGATCCGTAGCTCCTTCTCCTCAGCTGTTCCTTGTCCAGCACTCCCAAACCTCCTTATATTCCCCTCTCACACTTCTCTGGTTGCCAGATATAGAGCTTCCTGCCTGGACATCTATTCTGACCCTCTGGAGCTGTGTTGCTGCGTTCTCTGGTTGTTGGTCCAGAATGCTACCCTCCGGATCCCTGTTAGACCTTTGTGGTCTGCTGTGGTCGCCCACCTGGGTGTATGTGTTTGTCTGTATTGTCTGTCCTCTCCCTGGTGTTTCCCTCTTAGTGACAGTGGTGCGGACTAGCGATCCCACCGGCCCGTTCACTATCTAGGGCTCATTTCAGGGAAAGCCAGGGTTTAGGCACGTGATCGCCGCACGGGTGAGGAACCCGTCTAGGGACGTCAGGGCAGTCAGGTGCCAGCTGCAAGGTGAGTCAGGGGTCACCACCTTACCCTCTCCCTTGGGCAGGGCTTTCCCTTTTCCCTCCCTGTGCGTGACGCCGGTCATTACACTAGCCCAGATACAAGATGAGATATGATCTCTGGCCTGGTTGCAAGATGAGATACGGTCTCTAGCCTGGAGACGAGATGAGATACGGCCTCTTGCCTGGATACAAGGTGAGATACGGCCTCTTGCCCAGATACAAGGTGAGATACGGTTGGTCATGGAGGCATACAGGTTCCTGGTTCCTGCAGCACATTTGCCCACAGATGTTACAGCTCGGCCTGTAGATCCTGGACACTCGTAGGTTGGTGAAGCCGGTTTCCCACCTGATCCCATAAATGCTCGATTGGCCATAAATCTAGAGACCGGAAGGACAAGGAAGTGTTATAATCTGGAGGAGACATTCCTGGGAAACCCTTGCTGTGTGTGGGTGAGCATTATCCTGCTGAAAGACGCCAGTTGGAAGCCCTGCCATGAGAGGAGCACATGTGGCGGCAGGATGTCCTGCAAATATCAATGAGATGTTAGTGTCCCTCGTATCACTACTAGGGGTGACCGACCGTCTTATGTGATGGCTCCACAGATCATCATACAGCAGTTGGGGCAATGTGTTACTCCACAGCAATGGCAGAACTGAAGTACTTACCACGATGCCTCCATTCTCAAACCTGTGTGTGTGCCCTTATGTAATCACTGCTCCCAGCAAACCCCCAGATCTAGTCAGAACATCCAAGATGGTGGGCAATTCGTCAAAACGACCATCCTGCTTCTCTCAGTCCAATTATGCACTCCCTCTCAAAGTCTATCAACTGGGCAAAATGTCATCAAGGGCATTGTAGAGGTATGTCTAGCACTCCACAATCTCACACTAAGAGGTTACACAACCCAAAAGTAGCCTCTGAGAGCCTTTTTTTTAATAGGGGAAGCATTTTTACAAGAGGGTGTAAAAATGCTTCCCCTATAAAAAAAAAAAGGCTCTCAGAGGCTACTTTTGGGTTGGTGGCAAGACCAAGTATCTAATCAGACCACACATGGAATCATTTACCGTATTTTTTACTTTATAAGACGCAGTTTCTTCCCACAAATGGTAGTGCATCTTATAGAGCAAATACTTATGAGCTCTTCCATTATGATGGAGGCGCCCTCCAGAGCAGGAGAGGTAAGTTCATTGATTTATTTTGTCTGATATGAGGTCTGATGAGGATTGGGGGGAGTCTGACTTCAGATCTAAAAAAGAAGATTGGGGGGGTCTGATCTAAGGTCTGATAAAGCTTGGGGGTCTGATTTCGGGGTATGATGAAGATTTGGGTTTGATTTGAGGCCTAAGACATAATTTCATGCTGAGTATTGCAGCAATCTGACATTTCTATCTTGGTGCATTATTTATTTATTTTCAATGAGTGTATTACAAAATTGGCTGCCTGCAGCCACCACTAGGTGGAGCTCAGTGCAAAAGAATTTCTATAGTTACTATTGACAGCAGTGCAAAGCTGTAATAATCTCCCCCTAGTGGCGATTGCATTGAAATTTAGTATTTTCATTTCATAAGCAGAAGAGTGAGTTCAGCCCTGGGCCTCCTATAAAAGGGGGTATTATATGAAATGTATGTAGACAGTCCAGTTATCCTTATTTTTCACTCCCAAAGGTCCTTGAGAATGTTTTTCCTGAACCTACAGGGAGTGCAGAATTATTAGGCAAGTTGTATTTTTGAGGATTAATTTTATTATTGAACAACAACCATGTTCTCAATGAACCCAAAAAACTCATTAATATCAAAGCTGAATATTTTTGGAAGTAGTTTTTAGTTTGTTTTTAGTTTTAGCTATTTTAGGGGGATATCTGTGAGTGCAGGTGACTATTACTGTGCATAATTATTAGGCAACTTAACAAAAAACAAATATATACCCATTTCAATTATTTATTTTTACCAGTGAAACCAATATAACATCTCAACATATATACATATATACATTTCTGACATTCAAAAACAAAACAAAAACAAATCAGTGACCAATATAGCCACCTTTCTTTGCAAGGACACTCAAAAGCCTGCCATCCATGGATTCTGTCAGTGTTTTGATCTGTTCACCATCAACATTGCGTGCAGCAGCAACCACAGCCTCCCAGACACTGTTCAGAGAGGTGTACTGTTTTCCCTCCTTGTAAATCTCACATTTGATGATGGACCACAGGTTCTCAATGGGGTTCAGATCAGGTGAACAAGGAGGCCATGTCATTAGATTTTCTTCTTTTATACCCTTTCTTGCCAGCCACGCTGTGGAGTACTTGGACGCGTGTGATGGAGCATTGTCCTGCATGAAAATCATGTTTTTCTTGAAGGATGCAGACTTCTTCCTGTACCACTGCTTGAAGAAGGTGTCTTCCAGAAACTGGCAGTAGGACTGGGAGTTGAGCTTGACTCCATCCTCAACCCGAAAAGGCCCCACAAGCTCATCTTTGATGATACCAGCCCAAACCAGTACTCCACATCCACCTTGCTGGCGTCTGAGTCGAACTGGAGCTCTCTGCCCTTTACCAATCCAGCCACGGGCCCATCCATCTGGCCCATCAAGACTCACTCTCATTTCATCAGTCCATAAAACCTTAGAAAAATCAGTCTTGACGTTTCAGCTTGTGTGTCTTGTTCAGTGGTGGTCGTCTTTCAGCCTTTCTTACCTTGGCCATGTCTCTGAGTATTGCACACCTTGTGCTTTTGGGCACTCCAGTGATGTTGCAGCTCTGAAATATGGCCAAACTGGTGGCAAGTGGCATCTTGGCAGCTGCACGCTTGACTTTTCTCAGTTCATGGGCAGTAATTTTGCGCCTTGGTTTTTCCACACGCTTCTTGCGACCCTGTTGACTATTTTGAATGAAACGCTTGATTGTTCGATGATCAAGCTTCAGAAGCTTTGCAATTTTAAGAGTGCTGCATCCCTCTGCAAGATATCTCACTATTTTTGACTTTTCTGAGCCTGTCAAGTCCTTCTTTTGACCCATTTTGCCAAAGGAAAGGAAGTTGCCTAATAATTATGCACACCTAATATAGGGTGTTGATGTCATTAGACCACACCCCTTCTCATTACAGAGATGCACATCACCTAATATGCTTAATTGGTAGTAGGCTTTCGAGCCTATACAGCTTGGAGTAAGACAACATGCATAAAGAGGATGATGTGGTCAAAATACTCATTTGCCTAATAATTCTGCACGCAGTGTATAGTAGCAGGGATTGGGTCCTAAACAATTGGGAGAATGGGAAGAAGATTTTTATTTGCATCACATAAGAGGGGAAGAACGAGAAGTTCTTTTGGAATTTTTTATTTTTTTTTGTTGCACCTGAAGGGCTGATGAGTATCAATGTTCCTGTATCATTTTGAATGTTTTGTAGGTTTTCAGGTCTCCTTATTATTGCATTTATGTGGGATCACAGGACATTAGGTGGGATTACAGGGGCGTGAGTGATCTATGAGTAAGGCAAAGTGCTGAAACGCATAAGATGTTTATGCCTTGTACTATGTTGGATTTTATAAGTTTGGATTGGATAAAGGTTATATTTTACACCATCCTGTTTGCATCTTGATGGATCCATTTGTTGACCCACGCCCCAATTTTTTTTCCCTTCACACGAGTAATCGATTCAAATGTTGGAAAGGTGAATTGATCACACACTTGCTGGAAAAACATGTCAGCGGGCTGCAAAACCCGAGGGGACAAAAATGTGCATTGCTATTACTGTTTCAAAGACAATGCCAGTAATGGCCACAAGATGTCACCAGAGCCACTGAAAAGTTTCTATTGTTTAATTTTAAAGTGACACTGCAAATCCCAGCATGCTCCCAGGGCTAATGAGATGTGGTACCAGGGGCTGGGTACTGGGTACAACTGCACCCCCTATAGCTGTAAGGTGTGGGAACATAGCCACCTTAATGCAGGGGCGGCTACCCAAACCATGGAGCTCTGGAAGAGAATAGAGAAGAATTCAGTCAAAGATAGGGTGCAGACCAGGCCCAGAATATGAGGTCGCAGAACCAGAATGAGATGACACCGACCAAGCCCAGAATGAGAGGTCACAGACCAGGTCTGAAGAGTGGTCAGCCACTGAGACAGCTGCAGATAAAACAAGCAGTAAGGGTTTATGCCACTGGGACGAAGAAGAGCCAACACTCTGGTCCATGTGCAGTGACCCACTGGTTTACTGCTAAAGGGTTAATACTGTAATGCAATGGTTTACTGTTAAAGTTGTTAGAATGTTTACTGAAAGGGTTAAAGAGGTTGTCTCACTTCAGCAAAGGTATTTATCACCTAGTCACCACTCCTATCCTCTACAACTCACGCCTCCATTGTGGGCCAGCGCATTGAATATGCATCAGCCCCTGGGAGCACTGGAGCAAAAGGAGGAGTAATGCCTGGGGCAAGTGTAACCGCTGCAGATAGGCCCTTTGTGGCCTAGCGAGGTTTATGACAATGCCGCTGGATCACGGAGGACACCCTTGGGACTACAAATGAACTGTAGTCAGGGCTGGCGCCATCTGTAAGGCGACCTAGGCAGCCGCCTAGGGAGCAATTTAGCAGGTGGCGCCGGAACCGTGCGGTTTAAAAAGAAAAAACTTTGGTTAAGTGGCGGCCGGCCGGCCGCGCCCCTCAGGCTGCGCCGCCTGAGCGGCTGAGCGCTCTAGTAAGAATCCCTTAGGCGGCACAGCACTGAGCCGGCGGCCGGAGATGATGTACAGACAGTCCAGAGCCTCAGTGAAGCCGTGGGGGCGCAGCAGACCAGAGAGACTGACACCGCTGTCTCTCTGGTCTGACTGAGCTTACCTTTAGGCTGAGGGTGGAGGCAGAGCTCTGCCGACTTGGATGGAAGGCTGGGTAGCTCAAGGGCGCACAGCCGCGCACTGTGCGCCCTGATCTCTACGTTAAATGCTGAGAAAGGGGTGGAACATATGTGATGTCATGATATGGGCAGATCATCTGATAAGGGGGGGGGGCAATTTTTATCTTGCCTAGGGCGGCAAAAATCCTTGCACCGGCCCTGACTGTAGTTTCAAGGACTGTGCCTCTAAGGAGTGCCAATTATTGTGACTCTGGACTGTAGATGTGTAACCGCCAAGAGTATGTGCCCTCACTTGACACACTGTAACCATTAAGAGTACTGTGCCTTTAAGAGTCCTGTACAGTACATCACACAGTAAAGGTTTTGTGTGCCACAGCAGACCTCTTGCGCTTCCGTTCTGCCTTATTTCAGTGCCATCCAATGATCCGGCATGCTGTCCACCCATCCTACATAGCTTCATCCTGGTTGCTTGCAGTGGGTGATGAAGGATTATGGATAGGAAATGAGATTGATCCTGGGGCAGTGTTGGCAGGAGAAGCCGTCAATGACGCTGGCAAGAGATTCATTACCACTGCTGGCTGTACTGTCGGAACTTGGCAGGACCTGCTTAGTACAAAGGAAGTGACTCTTTCTAATGATTAACTCCTTCTTGGCCAACAGAAGCTAGTTGATGTTCTATTTCATTTGCTCTGGGATGATGCAAGTTAATATGACCACATGGATGACACATGGGTAGCATGCCATGCCAAGGCCACTGTGTACACCAGGGATGCCAGCGGTGAATGCACTACTCCTGCAGCCCTGCTCCATGTATAACAAAATACTTCAGATTAGGACTGTCTGAGTAACCATTAACTGGGTAATGCCCGAGGAACCCAGCAGAGACAATGGTCCACAGGCCCCAACCTGCTTCTACAAATAGGGGGGTAGCAATGGACCCACATCTGAAGATGTCAGCGGAGTGGAGGCTTTCCATATGAGCCAGTGTTCAGAGTGACATCATCACAACTAACTGGTGACATCACTAGTTGTTCTCTATTGCCAACAGAATGCCAACTGTGCAGTGGCGGTAGCTGAAGAGCCTTATACCCAGTCACAATGACGTCAGGGTATCTAAGGGTATGGTCAACACTGGCATCATGGTCAAGAATATAGATGTGAAACCAGATTTGACTTTGACAGAACTGCACCGTATTCAGACATTGATAGTTGCGGCGTTCGAAGAAATGCAGCAGTTTCCTCACAATACAGATGTTCTTCGCAGTGTGCTTACCTGGGGTCACCCGATTCAGTCCCTAGTTGGTGTATACTTATTACCTGGTTATATACTGTATTATATGATGGCTCTCTTTCAGCTCCAGACACCACTGCACTGGGTCCTGATGCTATGCAGCATTAGTATAGTTGCCAGTGGTCCCAGGAAATGGACAGGAAGGAGGCAGGACTGACAACAGTTGGAGGAAAGACGCCAAGGGCAAAAATTTAGTGGGAGGTGTGTGATCATTTCCTGGGGCACTATAGATGAACAAGTAGAATAAGTATATAGTCTGGTCTGGGGTCTGAATTTAATATACAGGTTCTGAATATACTTAGGGGCGTATGTTCTTGGGACTAATAATAATATAGGGGGTCTGACTATATATGGGGTCTAGTCTGCAGTCTTATATTAGTATAGGGTGTCTGAATACTGTATATTTAGGAGGTCTGGTGTTATATATATCTGGGTCTAACCTAGGGTCTGATATTAATATAGAGGGTCTGGTCTGGGGTCTTAAAATAATATACGGAATCTGACTCTGTATTTGTGGTAAGGTCTGGGGTCTGATATTAGTATAGGGTGTCTGAATATCTTTAGGGTGTCTGGTCTGGGGTCTGAAATTAAAATAGGCGTCTGAATATACTTCAGGGGCCTGGAGTCTGATATTAATATAGGGAGTCTGAATATTTTTCGGTGTCTGGGGTCTGAAATTTATATAGGGTTTGAATATACTTTGGATTCTAGTATGGAGTCTGTTATTAATATAGGGGTCTGATCTGGGGACTGAAATTAATATGGGGAATCTGAATATATATGGGAGTATAGTCTGGGATCTGATATTAGGAGTTTAAGCATGCATGGGATAGGCATAAGGCCATCCTTCATATAAGATAGGGCCGGGGGCTATCCATAGTATTCAGTATATTGGGCAGACTAGATGGGCCAAATGGTTCTTATCTGCCGACACATTCTATGTTTCTATTAGTATAGGGGGTCTGAATATCTTTAAAGGGAGTCTGTCACCTCCATATGGCAATATACAGTGCGTACGTGGCTCTGTAGCACACCTATACAGGATTGTAACGGTACCTTTGTTCTTTTCTTTAGACTTGCACCAGCAGGAAAAACGAAGTTTAATTCATATGCAAATGAGCACTCGCAAGTGCCCAGGGGCGGCGATCAGTGTGTAGGTGCCCAGGCTGCTCTGCCTTCTTTTCACTTTACTCCTCCCCAGTCTCTGCCTTTGCCCGCCCTCCAAGTCTCTTGCCTCATCGATAAGTCTGGCCGAGGGCATGCCCACTAGGTGAAGCGATGCAGTGCCCACAATGGGCATCACGGTGCGCATGCCCCAGCCTGGCGACGCAGTGCGCAGACGTGGGATCTTGGCCGGACCTAGTGATGACATAAAGGACCTGGAGGGCGGGCAAAGGCAGAGACTGGGGAGAAGTAAAGTGAAAAGAAGGCAGAGCAGCCTGGGCACCTACACACTGAACGCCGCCCCTGGGCACTTACACAGTGAACGCCGCCCCTGGGCACCTACACACTGAACGCCGCCCCTGGGCACTTACACAGTGAACGCCGCCCCTGGGCACCTACACACTGAACGCTGCCCCAGGGCACTTGCGAGTGCTCATTTGCATATGAATTAAACTTCGTTTTTCCTGCTTGTGCAAGTCTAAAGAAAAGAACAAAGGTACCGTTACAATCCTGTACAGGTGTGCTACAGAGCCATGTAAGCACTGTATATGGCCATATGGAGGTGACAGACTCCCTTTAAGGTATCTGGTCTGCAGTCTGAATTTACTTCAGGGGTCTGGGTTCTGATATTAATATGGGGAGTCTGAATATTTTTCAGTGTGTGGGCTGGGGTCTGAAATTAATACAGGGGTCAGAATATACTTAGGGGGTCTGGGGTCTGAAATTTAGATGGGAAATCTGACTATACATGAGGCTATGGTCTGGAGTCTGATATTAGTATAGGTAGTCTGAATTTTTTTTCAGGGTGTGGTTTGAAATGAATACAGGGGCCTGAGTATACTTTGGGGGTCTGATATTGATATAGGGGTAAGAATATACTTAGGGGGTCTGGTCTGGTCTGGGGCCTGGAATTTATATGGGGATTCTGACTATATATAGGGGTATGACCTGGTGTCTGATATTACTATAGGGGGTCTGAAAATCTTTAGGGAGTCTGGTCTGGGGACAGAAATTAATGTAGGGGTCTGAAAGTCCTTCAGGGGTCTAGTCTTGGGAGTGATATTAATATAAGGAGTCAATATTTTTCAGAGTCTGGTCTGGGGTCTGACATTAGGGGTTCTGAATATATTTAGCCATACCCTTTTATATGACCTACACCCCTAAAAAGGTTGCTCCCATTTTGTTCCATTACTCACTGCTCCACTATCACCCTGTGAGAAGCTCTCCTTGGTTGACAGTAAATGTGGGCCATTGTGTGCACACACTGATATAGTGTTGTACCTTCCCCCATCACCAGAGGGCAGCACCTACAAAGAAAACAAACAGGAATAGACAGGAGACAGCAATGAGACATGGAGCCTGGTCCTCCTACTAGAGGGGGACATGGATGCCAACAGCCCCTGGAAAAAGACAGGAAGGTGGGGAAGGGAGTGGGGTTTGTGAAAATTTACCCCACAGTGGGAGGTTATGTGCCTAAATGCCTACAAAGATGTTGGCAACTATGAGACAGGATAGAGGAGTGCTGTGATATGGCATCTGCCCCTCCCTATTAGTGACCTTCTAATCTATACAGACTTACCTGGGCTGCAGGCATGGTATGCCACTGAGCACCAGCACCCATGATGACCCATGTAGAGGGACTTTTAGGAGGTCATCTGTTTAGCAAAACGTAAAAAAGGGACTGTATACATAACTGAGGCATCTTCAAGCGTTTGCTTTGGGATAGGTGACCAAGAAAGGAGGAAGGCCGCCCATGTAACAGACACTAGGCAATTAGGAGTCAATGGTGGAGACATTTCAAGTTGGAGAGAACATTTCTGATATGTCATGGAGAGATTCTCATGGAAAGGTTCTCACTGCTGGGGGTCAGGGCACTGAGATACCTTTAGCTAGTACTGAGCACTACGGAGCTCTGCTGCCATTGGAGAGGTCAAATAGATCCATAGATTTGTATTATGCGCTGTCTTGATTCTTTTTTAGAGGATCAAAGGACCCACCACCTTGGAGGTACCCATCGCTAGGCACCCAACAAGTATGGACATTTTTTTAAGATGCCGATACACAGAAGAAGCATTCATCGATGGTGTAGTTCTGAGGATAAGTGGCCACTAGACACAGTTGGCAACACTGATCTTGCGTGAGACAATAAGACTGAACATGTTGAAATCTGACAATATCGATCCCAGGTGGCAGAGGGACGACGCCGATCTACTGGTCACCAGAGTCATGTTGCTGTTGCAGTGCCTGATACAACGCTGGGTACTACAGACACCATTGAGGTGTCGCCACATTTTGCTTATCTCTGGAAGGAATGTAAAGGCGTGGTGCACCCCAATGGGAAATAAGTCAAGAGAGTCAGGGTCTGCAGTAAACCAGTGTGCATCTTTACTGGAAAAACTCCAAGTGCAAAACAATACAGGCAAGGCACTGGGCTGGCTTTTCCAGACTCCACCTGGGCAGAAGAAGGATCCATGCTGAGGAAAGGCCTGAGCTAGCTGTCCCACGTTCTGTTAGAAGGCTGGTACCCTGGCCAAAGGCTGGTGGCCCTGGGTCTGTGGCTCAGTCATCCGGCTGGCTCCCTGGTCAACGGGTTGGTAACCCAGGGTCTGTGGCTGAGCCTCCCTATCTCAGTATTTTCTTCTGGTCACGCATGCAGTCTGGCAGAGTCTCTCCTAATAAGCAGTGGTCCCTATCTGCAGACCACTTGGGGCTATCCTTGTATAATGTTTCTAGCTAAGGCTACTTTCACACTAGCGTTTTTGCTGGATCCGGCAGGGTTCAGAAAAAGGGCTTCCGTTACTGATAATACAACCATCTGCATCCGCTATGAACGAATCCGGTTGTATTATCTTTAACATAGCCAAGACGGATTCATCATGAACTCCATTGAAAGTCAATGGGGATGGATCAGTTTTCTATTGTGTCAGATTGTGTCAGAGAAAACGGATCGGTCCCCATTGACTTGCATTGTGGGTCATGACGGATCCGTCTTGCTCCGATTCTCAGGACGGAAAGCAAACCGCAGCATGCTGCGGTTTGCTCTCCGGTATGAGAACGGAATGCATTTTGGAGAACTCCGTTCTGTTCAGTTATGTTTTGTCCCCATTGACAATGAATGGGGAAAAAACAGAAGCGTTTTTTTCTGGTATTGAGACCCTATGACGAATCTCAATACGGGAAAATATTAACGCTAGTGTGAAAGTGGCCTTAACTAGAGCCTTCTAGTGGGAGGGGTGGTGTGGAGAAGCACAGCCTAAACAGAAACACTGTTACAATTTCTGTCTATCATAGGCTTGTATACCGCTTCAATGCAAGCCTATGGGAATGAATAAGCAGTTTTTCCAGACATAAACAAGTCTTCAGACACAAACAACAAAGCTAAGGCTACTTTCACATCTGCGCTTTCTCTTTCCGCTATTGAGATCCATCATAAGATCTTAATAGCGGTGGAAAACGCTTCCGCTTTGTCCCCATTCTTTGTCAATGGGACAAAACTGAACTGAATGCATTCCGTTCCAATTGGTTGTGTCCCCATCGTCCGCAATGTGGTGCAGAGCAGGACGGATCCGTCATAACTCACAATGTAAGTCAAAACGGATGCAGATGGTTGTATTATGACGGAAGCGTATTTGCTGATCCATGACGGATCCAGCAAAAATACTGGTGTGAGAGTAGCATAAACCTCCAAATCTTTGCATAGGTAGAAAGTCATAAAGTCTCTCAGTATTAGCTGGCTGTGCATTAACCCTCTACACAGTACAGCTACAGTGTAATAACAGTCCAAATGATCATGATATATTACAATAAACATACAAATGCAGTTCAACAATATGAAATGGTCTATGTGCACACAAAAGCATAAATCACAGTGCAAGTTAACCCTTCAAAATACAATAAAGTAGGGAGTTTTTGAGATGGAGAAACAGCTCTTATTGTCTGAACACTGTTTTGTAGATTAAATTAAATGATCTGGACTGACATTCTGCTGTTTGGCCACAAGATGCCACTGTTTCCTAACACAGCTAACCGATTGCTTATATTTCCATATTCATGAGAGGTGAAATTACACAGAGCCTGGAGAGGAAGAGAAAGAGAGCAGCCATCTTAGAGGGAGCTGAGACTGAGGAACTGTGTGAACAGAGGATCCAACAGCATCCAGGTGTGAGAGCCTACCTCAGTGACCAGAGTTGCAGCTAAGTTAAGCTGATTGTGTCCAAGACCCTGATCCTGTCTAGAGGAACGAGGATTGCTTTCAGGAATGCTGAGGAGCAAAGCTACATACATTGCAGGACCACATGCTTGTTGGAGAGGCATTTGTTCAGTTCTGAGTCACCAGCGGATGCAGAGCAGACCCGGGTCGGTAAGATCGTGCACGCACCTCATAAGAGTGTTGGCGCCTAGAGACTGAGACTTAGTTAGTTAGGGTTACTGTTTGTGTGAGGCCACAAGTGTTGCTATTGTTCATTGCAAGGACTCCATAACTTAAAGTGACATTTCACACTGGAGAGCTGATAAACTTCCCACAAACTCAAGCCAGGCTGGCGTTTTGCTCAGGAGGAATACTCAGGCACGTGCTACAACACCAGTAATGGGAGGGGGAATACTGTTGAGCTCTGTAAGATTGGAAGCTGTTGTGCTGCACCGCAGGCTAGCCCGCACCACACACCTATACAGTTATTCTTGTTTGTTAGGATAATAACAGGTAAGGTGTGGAGGTTTAGTCATGCCCGCCAGTAGGTAAATTACCACACTTTCCTCCTGCATACATCGGAAGGCGCCGTGCTGTGCAGCACAAAGTTCTCAGCCTTCGGGCGGGGGTTTATGTATCTTTATTGTATGTTCCCAGCATTTGTGATTGTGTTCATTACCACGTTTAAGTAAAATTCTGTTTTGGAAAAGCTGGTGGTGGAGTTGTTTTCCTCATTCGTGACTTTGCTGTATCCTGGGGAGCCCACCCCGGTACACGGCTTACAAGTTGATGGCTTTGCATAGTAGCAAGAGGGCCAAAATGTCAAAAAATGTCAATTGTCCACAGTACCCTTTCTGTAGGTCACTTACATGTCTACTAAAATCTGATGTCCATGTCCAACTTTCCACAAAGGCTAGCCAAGCATAAGATATTTGCTGGGAGTTCCCTCTCCTCAGTGCAGGAATTTTAACCCTCACCCATTGTTTTTCCCTGGCAGATGATTAGGCCCAGGTCTAGGTGTGCTTTCTCCGGCCTTCATTTTGCAGGAGCAGAGCATGCTTAGTGAGTTAGCCACTGGCCATCAAAGTCCACTGAGCCCTGGCATCTGCCCAGAATTGTCCGGTCCTGACACTAGGTCTGGAGATAAGCGCAGTCACAGATGTCTGGCAGCTGCTTATCTCCTTTCCCAGCTGAAACGACATGCATCTGGCAAAAGAGATTTAAACAGCAGATACAGTTGAAAGAAAAAGCATGTGAACCCTTTGGAATGATATGGATTTCTGAACAAATTGGTTATAAAACGTGATCTGATCTTCATCTAAGTCACAACAATAGACAATCACAGTCTGCTTAAACTAATAACACACAAAGAATTAAATGTTACCATGTTTTTATTGAACACACCATGTCAACATTCACAGTGCAGGTGGAAAAAGTATGTGAACCATTAGACTAATGACATCTCCAAGAGCTAATTGGAGTGAGGTGTCAGCCAACTGGAGTCCAATCAATGAGATGAGATTGGAGGTGTTGGTTACAGCTGCCCTGCCCTATAAAAAACACACACCAGTTCTGGGTTTGCTTTTCATAAGAAGCATTGCCTGATGTGAATGATGCCTCGCACAAAAGAGCTCTCAGAAGACCTACGATTAAGAATTGTTGCCTTGCATAAAGCTGGAAAGGGTTATGAAAGTATCTCCAAAAGCCTTGCTGTTCATCAGTCTATGGAAACACAAATTGTCTATAAATGGAGAAAGTTCAGCATTGCTGCTACTCTCCCTAGGAGTGGCCGTCCTGTAAAGATGACTGCAAGAGCACAGCTCAGACTGCTCAATGAGGTGAAGAAGAATCCTAGAGTGTCAGCTAAAGACTTACAAAAGTCTCTGGCATATGCTAACATCCCTGTTAGTGAATCTACGATATGTAAAACCCTAAACAAGAATGGATTTCATGGGAGGATACCACAAAGGAAGCCAATGCTGTCCAAAAAAAACATTGCTGCACGTTTACAATTTGCACAAGAGCACCTGGATGTTCCACAGATAAAACCAAAGTTGAGTTGTTTGGAAGAAACACACAACACTGTGTGTGGAGAAAAAGAGGTACAGCACACCAACATCAAAACCTCATCCCAACTGGGATGTATGGTGGTGGAGGCATCATGGTTTGGGGCTGCTTTGCTGCGTCAGGGCCTGGACGGATTGCTATCATCGAAGGAAAAATGAATTCCCAAGTTTATCAAGACATTTTGTAGGAGAACTTAAGGCCATCTGTCCACCAGCTGAAGCTCAACAGAAGATGAGTGTTGCAACAGGACAACGACCCAAAGCATAGAAGTAAATCAACAACAGAATGGCTTAAACAGAAGAAAATACGCCTTCTGGAGTGGCCCAGTCAGAGTCCTGACCTCAACCCGATTGAGATGCTGTGGCATGACCTCAAGAAAGCGATTCACACCAGACATCCCAAGAATATTGCTGAACTGGAACAGTTCTGTAAAGAGGAATGGTCAAGAATTACTCCTGACCGTTGTGGACGTCTGATCTGCAACTACAGGAAACGTTTGGTTGAAGTTATTGCTGCCAAAGGAGGTTCAACCAGTTATTAAATCCAAGGGTTCACATACTTTTTCCACCTGCACTGTGAATGTTTACATGGTGTGTTCAATAAAAACATGGTAACATTTAATTCTTTATGTGTTATTAGTTTAAGCAGACTGTGATTGTCTATTGTTGTACTTCAAAAACTAAACTTTCCCTTTAAGTGCAAGGATGTGGTGTGTTAAATAACAACTCCTTACTACTAGTGTCCAATAGGACTAATTACACCTATTAATCCTGCACCTACCTGATTAACTAAGACTTAACTTTTAATAATTTTTACTAATAGTACTTAAATTAATAACTAGATCTTGTTAAAACTTCCAGCAATCACTGGCCTTGAAGTAACAATTGAATTGCCCTGTCAGGACGTCGCCTGGCCAGGTTGCCTGCTAGTGAGTAGATACACACTAGTGCCTAGCTGGCTGCGCGCTGCCAGTATAGTGTATAGGCACTGTGTGATTCATTGGTACTGTAATAACAGGCTCCAGTGATGTACTGTTTTAAAATTAGAGCTTCACGCTGCCCCCCGACATGTTTCGCCGTGTACCGGCGTCTTCAGGGGTTAGGGCCTAACTGCCCTAACCCATGTCGGGGGGCAGCGTGAAGCTCTAATTTTAAAACAGTACATCACTGGAGCCTGTTATTACAGTACCAATGAATCACACAGTGCCTATACACTATACTGGCAGCGCGCAGCCAGCTAGGCACTAGTGTGTATCTACTCACTAGCAGGCAACCTGGCCAGGCGACGTCCTGACAGGGCAATTCAATTGTTACTTCAAGGCCAGTGATTGCTGGAAGTTTTAACAAGATCTAGTTATTAATTTAAGTACTATTAGTAAAAATTATTAAAAGTTAAGTCTTAGTTAATCAGGTAGGTGCAGGATTAATAGGTGTAATTAGTCCTATTGGACACTAGTAGTAAAGAGTTGTCTATTGTTGTGACTTAGATGAAGATCAGATCACATTTTATGACCAATTTGTGCAGAAATCCATATCATTCCAACGGGTTCACATACTTTTCCTTGCAACTGTATCTCTAGCTTTAGATGTTGTGGGCAAAAGTGAGAGCAGAAGCTGCAGAGCTGAGTCTCTGTCATTTACAGGCGTAGACATGACCGAAATAGAAAATATGTGACAGGAAGCGCGAGATATCAGGGGGCTGTGAGCGGAGAGCGATCACAAACTCTGCATCTTCTATGGGAGATGTGTTGTGTAAATGTGGTTAGAGTAGCTTCCTCAAATAAAAATGAAGTTGTCGAGGATCAAGCGATTCCCCGGCCGGGGGACATCAAGCACACACAGAGTTGGTGTACAATAGGGTCTGAGTTTCCCCTTCCTCAGTGTTCATTTATACATAAAGACACAAACACAAAGCCAATCATATGTTTATGGTATAGGACACTGACCAATCAGATTATAGAGAACAGGGCATGATAGCCTCATGTCAGGATAGAGCAGGTTATGGTGGAATGTGTGGACAGGGTCTGCCCAGCCTTGGCAACCTAAACAAGTCTTGTAGCCCACCCACCCCCCTCCCACACCTTATATTGTAATGTCCTTAACCCTTTCGCTACCAGCGGAGTACATGTACAGCGCTGGAGCGTTTTGTGAACATGGCGCCCGCTCGCCCGTGCAGCGGGCGTCATGGCCGGCAGGTCTCTGCTGTTTCAAACAGCAGAGACCTGCAGCTAATTACCGTGACTGGCAATAATGCCGATCGCGGTAATTAAAGGCTTTAGATGCTGTGATCCAGTGAGATCACGGCATTTATATGGGCAAAAACTGGGCTTCCTACCGACACCCCCTGCGGCCAATAGGGCTGTCGGTAGTTGCTCTGAATACTATGAGCCTCGCTGACTACAACTCCCAGAATGCCCTAACAGCTGTAGGCTGTCCAGGCATGCTGGGAGCTGTAGTTTTGCAAAAGCTGGAGGGCGACAGGTTGAGCATCCCTGCCATAGACACTAATTCACACGCAGAATACTTCAGGTAATGAGGCTTGGGTAAAGAATAAGCATATAGAAGAGAAACATATACTCTGTGCTATATATATATATACAGGGCCAGCAAACAGGGCAATTGCCCTGGGCCCCCTTTCCGAAAGGGGCCCCCTGCTGTTTGAAAGTTAAATGGGCCGATGGTGAAAGTCTTTTTTCCTCCACATGCTCCCTGTGACCGGCACTCTAACATGCTGCACTCCGCTGCTGTCCACCGCGCACAGTCTCCCCGTCTCACCAGACCTCGGTCACTGCACAGCATTAGAATCCTGCTGCCACACACATCGGACGTTTTGTGTGGGCATTGCCTGCACTTGCTCCAGGCTGCAAGGCCCAAACATCAGACTGGGATGACTGGGCCTTCTGCTGGCTCTGACCTCAGCTGCTGGACTGTCTTATGAAAGCACCTGGTAAATCCATCCAAGCATGCAGCAGTGTCTGTGGAGGAGGGTGCATGGCTGCTGGTGGTCACTCTCATTGTAGCAGCCCTGCACTGCCCTCAAGTATTGATGGTCACTGATCTGTGAGTTCCCTGTGTGTGCGCTCCTTGTGACATCTGTGTTCACTCCCTGTCTGCGCTCCCTCTATGCTCCCAGTGTGAGTTGTGTGTGCTCCCTGTGTCCCCTCTGATCCCGGTGTGTGCCCCCTCTGTGAGCTCCTTGTGTCCGGTGTGCTCCGTGTGACTCCAGTATGAGCTAGGTCTGCAGCACTTTTAGGACACCACCAAACAGCGTGCCTGTGATGTGGCCGTTCTGCGTTCAATTACTGCATGGCTGTCTGGGCCATAGAGGGCTCTAAAGTATTGAAGACGGTACTGTTTAGGTGGTCTGCATTGTTAATTGGGAGGCATTGGAGTATAGATCTGAGGTCCAAATTAGCAGTTTTTTCCAGTAATTGGGGGGAGCAGACCAGGGCTGCTAATAGAGGAATCTGTAAATCTATGTATGTCACACATTATAACTGTGTCATCCACAGATCCCCAATAAGTGTCATCCACAGATCCCCCATAAGGCCTCTTTCACACTACCGAATGGCTATTTCAGTGTTTTGCGGTCCGTTTTTCACGGATCGGTTTTTTGTTTCCGTTGTGTTTCCGTTTCAGTTCCGTTTTTCCGTTGCGTTTTTCTGTATGGCATATACAGTATACAGTAATTACATAGAACAAATTGGGCTGGGCATAACATTTTCAATAGATGGTTCCACAAAAAACGGAACGGATACAGAAGACATACGGATGCATTTCCGTATGCATTCCGTTTTTTTTGCAGACCCATTGACTTTAATTGTTCCGTATACGGATCGTATACGGAACGCAAAAAACGGCCCGCAAAACTGAAAAAAAAAACGGTAGTGTGAAAGAGGCCTAACAGTGTGTCACAGTTCCCCCATAACAGTGCATTATCCACAAATCCCTCATAACAGTGCGTCATCCACAGATCCCCGATAAGAGTGCGTAATCCACAGATCCCCCATAACAGTGCGTCATCCACAGATCCCCCATAACAGTGCGTCATCCACAGATCCCCCATAACAGTGCGTCATCCACAGATCCCCCATAACAGTGCGTCATCCACAGATTCCCCATAACAGTGCGTCATCCACAGATCCCCCATAACAGTGCGTCTTCCAAAGATCCCCATAAGTGTGTCATCCACAGATCCCCCATAACAGTGCGTCATCCACAGATCCCCCATAACAGTGCATCATCCACAGATTCCCCATAACAGTGCGTCATCCACAGATCACCCATAACAGTGCGTCATCCACAGATCCCCCATAACAGTGCGTCATCTACAGATCCCCCATAACAGTGCATCATCCACAGATTCCCCATAACAGTGCGTCATCCACAGATCACCCATAACAGTGCGTCATCCACAGATCCCCCATAACAGTGCGTCATCTACAGATCCCCCATAACAGTGCGTCATCTACAGATCCCCCATAACAGTGCGTCATCCACAGATCCCCCATAACAGTGCGTCATCCACAGATTCCCCATAACAGTGCGTCATCCACAGATCCCCCATAACAGTGCGTCATCCACAGATCCCCCATAACAGTGCATCATCCGCAGATCCCCCCTAATAGTGTCATCCACAGATCCCCCAAAACAGTGTCATCCACAGATCCCCCAAAACAGTGTCATCCACAGATCCCCCATAACAGTGCGTCTTAATGGGCATGCGCCGATGGACCGCCTCCTTTGTGGTGTTTTCGCGCCGTTAACCAGCGCATGCGCATTAATTACTGTGATGCCGTACAAGGAATGGGCATCGCAGTGCGCATGCGCCTGCCGACGGACTGAGTGCGCAGGCGCGGGATCTCGGCGAAACAAGAAGTAAGTAGATGGGCGGTCAGAGGGAAAGGATGGGCGGGCAGAGGGAAAGAATGGGCGGGGGAAGCGACGATAAGGCTCAGCTAGCTGGGCACCTACGAGGGTAATGCCGCCCCTGGGCACTTGCGAGCCCTCATTTGCATATTCTACTAAGATGTTTTTTGCCATTTTTTTAAGTCAAGGATTGCTCATAAAGGTAACGTTTTTATTAACTGTAAGGCTGCTAGAAAGCTATGGGAAGGGTTAAAAAGGTGAAACTTTGATGACAGACTCCCTTTAAAGCGGTACAACACAGAAGATTCCTTACAAGAATTAAAGGAATTGAATGAGCTCAATCTTGCAGGAGACGATTTAGTAATACAAACAAAGACAAAAGCAGAAGTAAAAATCGCACATCTCCATGAATCCAGATCCCATCTCTCCACACTGTCTAGGTGCTCCACAAGATCTTTCAAATCCTTACGATCAACATCTTCTACTCTCAGCCAACAACTCATCAAAGCCTGTGCTGATGCAGAAGCTTTTAAAATCCAGGCAGCCTTCATCCAAGAGAAAGCAGAGATGGAAGCTGAAGCTGCACGGAAGAAAGCAGAGATGGAAGCTGAAGCTGCACGGATGGAAGCTGAAGCTGCACGGAAGAAAGCAGAGATGGAAGCTGAAGCTGCACGGAGGAAAGCAGAGATGGAAGCTGAAGGTGCAAGGAATAAAGCACAGATGGAAGTTTTGGAGAAACAATGTGAGCATGCCAAAGACATGGCAAGACTAAGAGTCTTAGAGCAGGCCGCAAGTGATAAAGAAAGAAGTATCAGTAGCAGTCACTCTGTTACATCTTATACATCAGATTCATCACGAACCTCTTCAGAACTCCATCACTCTGTCACAGCAGCCAAAGCACTCAACCAAGGTGTTTTCTCTGCACCTATTGCACTTTCTCAAGCGGCGGAAACTGGTACAGATAGAAAAGACTTTCTACCTTACTATGGCACTAACCAGCTACCTCCTAACAAACCCACTACTATACAGCTACAAACCAACACACCCTTGGAATGTACGCCAGATCCAGTGTTGAACACCTTAGCACCATCCTATGTGCCCAAGTCACTCAACATCAGTGTACCAGCCACTGCAACTAACTCTGTCCCACCTGTAACTGTATACCCAAAGTCTGAAAACACAGACATGTCACAGTTTGCTAAATACATGCTTCGCAGAGAACTCACTAGGACGGGCCTCACCACGTTTGATGACAAACCTGTGAATTACAGAAGCTGGAAATTCACCTTTAAAGCCACAATCAGCGAGCTAGACATCACTGCTGCAGAAGAACTGGATCTACTCATCTGGTGGCTAGGTCCCCAGTCTGCCAAACATATCAAGAGACTCAAAACAGTTTACACTTCCAATCCTGCTGCAGGTCTCGACGCTGCTTGGAACAGACTTGAATGTAGCTTTGGCAGCTCTGAGGCCATCGAAGATGCCTTATTCAAAAGGTTGCAAGGCTTCCCAAGGATTACAGCTAAAGACAATCTAAAGCTTCAAGAACTCAGTGATCTTCTACTAGAGCTTCAACTAGCTAAGGCTGACACCCTACTACCTGGACTTAGTTACCTCGACACCCCTCGTGGCATCAACCCTATTGTCCTTAAGCTACCATATGGCATTCAAGAAAAATGGGTAAGTCAGGGATCAACTTACAAGAAAAAATACGGAGTTGCCTTTCCTCCTTTTTCCTACTTTTGTGACTTCATAAGGGTAATCGCGGACTCAAAGAATGACCCAAGTTTCTTCTATGGTGACTGTAACCCTCTCAGTCCACCTCCTCCAGGACTTACAAACACACGTATAACGCACAGAGACCGCAAGGGCCCAGTATCAGTGAAGAGAACTGATGTTCAACCTGCACCCGCTACAGTTCTTCAAAGAACTGGGCAAAACAAGAAATTTGAGGATCCAAATCGCCAAAGTGCCCCATACATAACAAGCCACATCCACTTATGAAAGCTCTACTCCATCCACAGACATCCCTCCCGGGGCAAAGCATGGCTGGGAGCACACTGAACAAACAGCTGCCTCCACCCCAGTATTCTCTACATGCACTGAAGTCTGTGGGGAAGGACTTTGTGAGAAATCCTGTGCAAAGATATGCTTGGTTCGTGTATACACAAAGGGCCAGTCAAAAAGGGCCATAAGACTGTATACCATTCTTGACGATCAGAGTAACGATCTCTTGCAAGTACAAGGTTCTTTGATCTGTTAGACATAGCAAGAGATGCTATACCTTATACCCTAGGTACTTGTGCAGGCATTACAGAAGTATTGGGTAGAAGAGCCAGTGGCCTTGTAGTTGCTCCTCTCAATAGCAACGTGGAAATACCCTTGCCTACTATCATCGAGTGTAATCAGATACCAACTAACAAGGATGAGATCCCCACTCCTGAGACTGCCTTGCACCATTCTCACTTGAAGGACATAGCTAACCAAATACCAGCCTTTGATGAAAATGCTGATATCCTGCTGTTTCTCGGGAGAGACATTTTAAGGGTGCACAAGGTTCGCCATCAAATCAACGGCCCACATGATGCACCTTAAGCCCAGCGTATGGATCTAGGCTGGGTCATCATAGGCAATGTCTGCCTTAGCAACGCCAGGAAACCTTTCTCAGTTTCTTCCTTTAAAACACACGTTCTGCCAAATGTACGCACTACTTGTTTTCCACGACGACAACATCACTACAGTGTGAAAGAAAAGCTGTGTCACAAAGGTACGCAAGAGCGTATCATACTAGATGATAGGAAAGCATTTATCTTCTGGGATGACAACATTGGTAACATAGTGTTTGAGGTAACCACAAGAGACAACAAGTTAGCAGCCACGATGAAAGACAAAGAACTTTTGAGAACCATGAGTAAAGAGTTCTACCAAGATGATTCCAACAGCTGGGTGGCACCGCCATTTCGCACCCCAAGGAGGAGAATTCCAAATAATAGAGAATTCAAAATAATAGACAACATGGAGATTTACGGTTCATCTATTTAGAGGGCAACCTGAACCGGAGATGAAGAAACATTTTGTCGACTTTATACAGAAGGTGTTTAAGAGAGATCATGCTGAGCCTGCACCCCCTCTTGCAAAAGGAGAAGAATGCTGGTACCTCCCGTGTTTTGGTGTCTACCATCCTCGCAAGCCTGACCAGATTAGGGTGGTCTTCGACTCTAGTGCTCGTCATGAAGACGTTTCTCTCAATGACAATCTTCTCACTGGGCCTAACCTGAACAACAACCTCCTAGTAGTTTTACTCCGCTTTAGACAAGAACCAATTGCCATTATGGCCGACATCCAACAAATGTTTCATTGTTTCATCGTCCGTGAAGATACCGCAATAATAATGTCAACGACGAGGTTATAGACTATCGGATAAAAGTACACGTTTTCGGTAATTGTCCTTTCCCCCGCAGTTGCCATTTACGGACTGAGAAAAACGGCCCAAGAAGGCGAACAAGAGTTCTGGTCTGATGCACGTCAGCTTGTTGAAAAGAACTTTTACGTAGACGACGATCTCAAGTCTCTACCTACGGAAGAAGAAGCCATCGACCTTCTCACCAGAACTCAGAACATGCTCGCTACTGCCAACCTCAGACTACACAAAATCATCTCCAACAGCAATGAGTTAATGAGAGCATTTCCTTCTGATGATCATGCTACCAGTGCTAAGGAATTCCAACTAGGGTCTGACCTTTCCCTCACGCAACGCAGCCTTGGATTGCTGTGGGATGTTAAACAAGACACGTTCACATTTCAAACATCAGTCTGTGACAAGCCCTTCACAAAACGAGGAGTACTGTCTGCAGTAAACAGTATCTATGCACCCTTGGGATTTATAGCACCCTTTACTATTCAGGGCAAGATATTACCAGTGGCGTAACTATCAGGGATGCAGGGGAAGCAGCTGCTTCGGGGCCTGAGCTCAGAAGGGGCCCGGGAGCAGTCACTGTACTTCGTCACCCCGGGCCCCTGTCAGAGCAGCTGACTTCTCCCGCACTTGCACCTCTGACCTGACATCAGTGACATTGCTCCGCCTCTCCCCCTCCTCAGTTCTTATGATGGACAGTGGTGACCAGCAACAGGACGGCCCGATGTGGGCGGAGCTATAATAGCCCCACCCCCTTTCTACCCGCGATTCCTGCAGCTTGAACCTTCCCTGCCCGGCAAGCTGAACATCAGTTGCATTGCCACAACTGCACCAGTGATGTGAGTGTCATGGGAACTGGGGTTATATTCAGCTTTCCCAGACTGTGCACATGTGACCTGCAGTAAAGTAGGAAAGCTGGGTGAATTATATCATGAAATGTCATCCAGCTTCCCTGCTATCCTGCATGGCACAAGTGCAGATGCATTAGAGTATGCGGGAGAGGCACAGCAGGAAAGCTGGGTGTCTATATATGTGTATTGTATATGTGTGCGTCCATGTATGTGGTGACTGTGTGTATGAGTGCGTCCCTGTATATGAAGAGTATGTGTATGAGTGCATCTATGTATATGTGGAGAGTGTGTGTATGAGTGCATCTATGTATATGTGGAGAGTGTGTGTAGGAGTGCATCTATGTATATGTGGAGAGTGTGTGTAGGAGTGCATCTATGTATATGTGGAGAGTGTGTGTATGACTGCATCTATGTATATGTGGAGAGTGCGTGTATGAATGCATCTATGTATATGTGGAGAGTGTGTGTATGACTGCGTCCATGTATATGTGGAGAGTGCGTGTATGAGTGCATCTATGTATATGTGGAGAGTGTGTGTATGACTGCGTCCATGTATATGTGGAGAGTGCGTGTATGAGTGCATCTATGTATATGTGGAGAGTGCGTGTATGACTGCGTCCATGTATATGTGGAGAGTGCGTGTATGACTGCATCTATGTATATGTGGAGAGTGCGTGTAGGAGTGCATCTATGTATATGGTGAGCACATGTATGAATGCATCTATGTATATGTTGAGTGCGTGTATGACTGCGTCCATGTATATGTTGAGTGTGTGTATGAGTGCGTCCATGTATGTGGAGATTGCGTCCATATATGTGGAGAATGCGTGTATGACTGTGTCCATATATGTGGAGAATGCATGTATGACTGCATCCATGTATGTGGAGAGTGCGTGTATGACTGCGTCCATGTATGTGGAGAGTGCATCCATGTATGTGGAGAGTGCGTGTATGACTGCGTCCATGTATGTGGAGAGTGCGTGTATGACTGCATCTATGTATATGTGGAGAGTGTGTGTATGACTGCGTCCATGTATATGTGGAGAGTGCGTGTATGAGTGCATCTATGTATATGTGGAGAGTGTGTGTATGACTGCGTCCATGTATATGTGGAGAGTGCGTGTATGAGTGCATCTATGTATATGTGGAGAGTGCGTGTATGACTGCGTCCATGTATATGTGGAGAGTGCGTGTATGACTGCATCTATGTATATGTGGAGAGTGCGTGTAGGAGTGCATCTATGTATATGGTGAGCACATGTATGAATGCATCTATGTATATGTTGAGTGCGTGTATGAGTGCGTCCATGTATATGTTGAGTGTGTGTATGAGTGCGTCCATGTATGTGGAGATTGCGTCCATATATGTGGAGAATGCGTGTATGACTGTGTCCATATATGTGGAGAATGCATGTATGACTGCATCCATGTATGTGGAGAGTGCGTGTATGACTGCGTCCATGTATGTGGAGAGTGCGTGTATGACTGCGTCCATGTATGTGGAGAGTGCGTGTATGACTGCGTCCATGTATGTGGAGAGTGCGTGTATGACTGCGTCCATGTATGTGGAGAGTGCGTGTATGACTGCGTCCATGTATGTGGAGAGTGCGTGTATGACTGCGTCCATGTATGTGGAGAGTGCGTGTATGACTGCGTCCATGTATGTGGAGAGTGCGCGTATGACTGCGTCCATGTATGTGGAGAGTGTGTATGACTGCATCTATGTATGTGGAGAGTGTGTGTATGACTGCGTCCATGTATGTGGAGAGTGCGCGTATGACTGCGTCCATGTATGTGGAGAGTGCGTGTATGACTGCGTCCATGTATGTGGAGAGTGCGCGTATGACTGCGTCCATGTATGTGGAGAGTGCGTGTATGACTGCGTCCATGTATGTGGAGAGTGCGTGTATGACTGCCTCCATGGCTGCAGTATGAAAGGTACAGAGGCTAAAATACTTGTGGATATGAAGAGGTAAATCAGACGGGTCTATTACAATTGCAGCGCAGGTTTTAAAGGGGTTGAGTTGAATATAAACTCCGACAGCAACTGTAAATGTTAAAAAACAAAGTCGTGCTAAAAATGACAGTAAATACAGTAAATAAAAAGTCACAAAATATCCATATAAGAGGGGTTTGTACAGGAGGAGGCGGTTTGTGAAGAAGTGTGTAAGTGTGTGTGGGGGGCCCAGTCAGTTCTAGTTACGCCTCTGAGCTGAGTGATAAATTCCACTAATAAAGCATGCAACAAAAAATAATAAACATTATTAGGGAGGGCGGGCGCGGATTAGGTCTTCTTCAAACTGGCACCGCAGTTCAGCCAAGTGGAGACATATAAAGGGCTCAGATTCCCGCCGTTCGCAGCAACAACAAATCAGCTGCTTGGATTTCTCCCCCAGCAACGGAAAGTGACCAATCAGCACAGACCTCGACTCTCCAGCTGATACCGCTTCAAACCAGATTAACCTGGACATCTTTCTGAGGTAATTTTACCTGTCAAATACAAAATGAATAGAGGGGGGGGGGAGAAAACAACCAAAGCCTACAAAACTCTATACCCTATCCTATCCTAAAGGTGTATGTGCCCCCATGTGTCCCCCAAGCTAAACGTTCTGGGGGGGGGCCTATCCATTCACTCTCCTTTCACACACATAGACTAGTGTATTGACAGGGACAAACACGACAAACGACGCGAGGAGATTCCCCGTTTCCCACCCGGACTGAATAGAGAACTCACCTAGAGAAGGAAGGAGAGAGATCAGTAAGACAAGGGCTTACTCACCGCAGTCTCTCCTTTCCTCTCGGGAGCTCCTTTCTTGCTTCAATCAAGGCAGGCGCGATGGGGATCCCGGACGAGCCCCCAATTATTGTTAGAGTAACAAATGAAGTTGTCGAGGATCAAGCGATTCCCCGGCCGGGGGACATCGAGCACACACAGAGTTGGTGTACAACAGAGTCCGGGTTTCCGCTTCCTCAGTGTTTATTAATACACAAAGACACAAACACAAAGCCAGTCAAAGATTTATGGTATAGGACACTCAGATTATAGAGAACAGGGCATGATAGCCTCATGTCAAGACAGAGCAGGTTATGGTGGGATGTGTGGACATTGCCCAGCCTTTGTAACCTAAACAAGTCTTGTAGCCCCCCCCCCCTTCCACACACACGCACACATACCTTATATTAGAATGTCCTTAAAGGGGTTGTCTAACATCAATAAATGTCATTAATCATGTAGAGAAAGTTAATACAAGACACTTCTTAATATATTGTTATTATCCACATTGCTTCCTTTGCTGGCTGGATTCATTTTTCCATCACTGCTCATTTCCATTGTTACGGCCACCCTGCAATCCATCAGTTTTGGCCATGCTTGCACACTATAGGAAAAACATCCGGCCTATTTGGTGGCCGGGACTGTGGGAGCACACACAGGCTACTGCTTTTTCCCATAGTGTGGAAGCACGGCCACAGCTGATGGACTGCAGGGTGGTCATAACCATGGAAACGAGCACTGTATAATGTGATGGGAAAATGAATCCAGCCAGCAAAGGAGGCAATATGGACAATCACAATACATTAGGAAGCGCCTTTTATTAACTTTCTCTACATAATAAATACCATTTATGAAGTGAAACAACCCCTTTAAAGCAGTTTGGAAAAGTTTTTTTAAAAACAAGATGGAGTCGGTGTTCTATAATATAAATGGCTTATTATATACAGTGTGTATATATATATACAGTACAGACCAAAAGTTTGGACACACCTTCTCATTCAAAGAGTTTTCTTTATTTTTATGACTATGAAAATTGTAGATTCACACTGAAGGCATCAAAACTATGAATTAACACATGTGGAATTATATTCATAACAAACAAGTGTGAAACAACAGAAAATATGTCATATTCTAGGTTCTTCAAAGTAGCCACCTTTTGCTTTGATTACTGCTTTGCACACTCTTGGCATTCTCTTGATGAGCTTCAAGAGGTAGTCCCCTGAAATGGTTTTCACTTCACAGGTGTGCCCTGTCGGGTTTAATAAGTGGGATTTCTTGCCTTATAAATGGGGTTGGGACCATCAGTTGCGTTGAAGAGAAGTCAGGTGGATACACAGCTGATAGTCCTACTGAATAGACTGTTAGAATTTGTACTATGGCAAGAAAAAAGCAGCTAAGTAAAGTAAAACGAGTGGCCATCATTACTTTAACCACCTCAGCCCCCAGTGCTTAAACACCCTGAAAGACCAGGCCACTTTTTACACTTCTGACCTACACTACTTTCACCGTTTATTGCTCGGTCATGCAACTTACCACCCAAATGAATTTTACCTCCTTTTCTTCTCACTAATAGAGCTTTCATTTGGTGGTATTTCATTGCTGCTGACATTTTTACTTTTTTTGTTATTAATCGAAATTTAACGATTTTTTTGCAAAAAAATGACATTTTTCACTTTCAGTTGTAAAATTTTGCAAAAAAAACGACATCCATATAGAAATTTTGCTCTAAATTTATAGTTCTACATGTCTTTGATAAAAAAAAAATGTTTGGGTAGAAAAAAAATGGTTTGGGTAAAAGTTATAGCGTTTACAAACTATGGTACAAAAATGTGAATTTCCGCTTTTTGAAGCAGCTCTGACTTTCTGAGCACCTGTCATGTTTCCTGAGGTTCTACAATGCCCAGACAGTACAAACACCCCACAAATGACCCCATTTCTGAAAGTACACACCCTAAGGTATTCGCTGATGGGCATAGTGAGTTCATAGAACTTTTTATTTTTTGTCACAAGTTAGCGGAAAATGATGATTTTTTTTTTTTTTTTTTCTTACAAAGTCTCATATTCCACTAACTTGTGACAAAAAATAAAAAGTTCTATGAACTCACTATGCCCATCAGCGAATACCTTGGGGTCTCTTCTTTCCAAAATGGGGTCACTTGTGGGGTAGTTATACTGCCCTGGCATTCTAGGGGCCCAAATGTGTGGTAAGGAGTTTGAAATCAAATTCAGTAAAAAATGACCTGTGAAATCCGAAAGGTGCTCTTTGGAATATGGGCCCCTTTGCCCACCTAGGCTGCAAAAAAGTGTCACACATCTGGTATCCCCGTACTCAGGAGAAGTTGAGGAATGTGTTTTGGGGTGTCTTTTTACATATACCCATGCTGGGTGAGATAAATATCTTGGTCAAATGACAACTTTGTATAAAAAAATGGGAAAAGTTGTCTTTTGCCAAGATATTTCTCTCACCCAGCATGGGTATATATAAAATGACACCCCAAAACACATTCCCCACCTTCTCCTGAGTACGGAGATACCAGATGTGTGACACTTTTTTGCAGCCTAGGTGGGCAAAGGGGCCCATATTCCAAAGAGCACCTTTCGGATTTCACTCGTCATTTTTTACTGAATTTGATTTCAAACTCCTTACCACACATTTGGGCCCCTAGAATGCCAGGGCAGTATAACTACCCCACAAGTGACCCCATTTTGGAAAGAAGACACCCCAAGGTATTCCGTGAGGGGCATGGCGAGTTCCTAGAATTTTTTATTTTTTGTCACAAGTTAGTGGAAAATGATGATTTTTTTTTTTTTTTTTTTTTTTCATACAAAGTCTCATATTCCACTAACTTGTGACAAAAAATAAAAACTTCCATGAACTCACTATGCCCATCAGCGAATACCTTGGGGTCTCTTCTTTCCAAAATGGGGTCACTTGTGGGGTAGTTATACTGCCCTGGCATTCTAGGGGCCCAAATGTGTGGTAAGGAGTTTGAAATCAAATTCAGTAAAAATTGACCTGTGAAATCCGAAAGGTGCTCTTTGGAATATGGGCCCCTTTGCCCACCTAGGCTGCAAAAAAGTGTCACACATCTGGTATCCCCGTACTCAGGAGAAGTTGAGGAATGTGTTTTGGGGTGTCTTTTTACATATACCCATGCTGGGTGAGATAAATATCTTGGTCAAATGCCAACTTTGTATAAAAAAATGGGAAAAGTTGTCTTTTGCCAAGATATTTCTCTCACCCAGCATGGGTATATGTAAAATGACACCCCAAAACACATTCCCCAACTTCTCCTGAGTACGGAGATACCAGATGTGTGACACTTTTTTGCAGCCTAGGTGGGCAAAGGGGCCCATATTCCAAAGAGCACCTTTCGGATTTCACTCGTCATTTTTTACTGAATTTGATTTCAAACTCCTTACCACACATTTGGGCCCCTAGAATGCCAGGGCAGTATAACTACCCCACAAGTGACCCCATTTTGGAAAGAAGAGACCCCAAGGTATTCGCTGATGGGCATAGTGAGTTCATGGAAGTTTTTATTTTTTGTCACAAGTTAGTGGAATATGAGACTTTGTATGAAAAAAAAAAAAAAAAAAAATCATCATTTTCCACTAACTTGTGACAAAAAATAAAAAATTCTAGGAACTCGCCATGCCCCTCACGGAATACCTTGGGGTGTCTTCTTTCCAAAATGGGGTCACTTGTGGGGTAGTTATACTGCCCTGGCATTCTAGGGGCCCAAATGTGTGGTAAGGAGTTTGAAATCAAATTCAGTAAAAAATGACCTGTGAAATCCGAAAGGTGCTCTTTGGAATATGGGCCCCTTTGCCCACCTAGGCTGCAAAAAAGTGTCACACATCTGGTATCTCCGTACTCAGGAGAAGGTGGGGAATGTGTTTTGGGGTGTCATTTTATATATACCCATGCTGGGTGAGAGAAATATCTTGGCAAAAGACAACTTTTCCCATTTTTTTATACAAAGTTGTCATTTGACCAAGATATTTATCTCACCCAGCATGGGTATATGTAAAAAGACACCCCAAAACACATTCCTCAACTTCTCCTGAGTACGGGGATACCAGATGTGTGACACTTTTTTGCAGCCTAGGTGGGCAAAGGGGCCCATATTCCAAAGAGCACCTTTCGGATTTCACTCGTCATTTTTTACTGAATTTGATTTCAAACTCCTTACCACACATTTGGGCCCCTAGAATGCCAGGGCAGTATAACTACCCCACAAGTGACCCCATTTTGGAAAGAAGAGACCCCAAGGTATTCGCTGATGGGCATAGTGAGTTCATGGAAGTTTTTATTTTTTGTCACAAGTTAGTGGAATATGAGACTTTGTAAGAAAAAAAAAAAAAAAAAAAAATCATCATTTTCCACTAACTTGTGACAAAAAATAAAAAATTCTAGGAACTTGCCATGCCCCTCACGGAATACCTTGGGGTGTCTTCTTTCCAAAATGGGGTCACTTGTGGGGTAGTTATACTGCCCTGGCATTTTCCAGGGGCCCTAATGTGTGGTAAGTAGGTAAATGACCTGTGAAATCTGAAAGGTGCTCTTTGGAATGTGGGCCCCTTTGCCCACCTAGGCTGCAAAAAAGTGTCACACATCTGGTATCTCCGTATTCAGGAGAAGGTGGGGAATGTGTTTTGGGGTGTCATTTTACATATACCCATGCTGGGTGAGATAAATATCTTGGCAAAAGACAACTTTTCCCATTTTTTTTATACAAAGTTGGCATTTGACCAAGATATTTATCTCACCCAGCATGGGAATATGTAAAAAGACACCCCAAAACATATTCCCCAACTTCTGCTGAATACGGAGATACCACATGTGTGACACTTTTTTGCAGCCTAGGTGGGCAAAGGGGCCCAAATTCCTTTTAGGAGGGCATTTTTAGACATTTGGATACCAGACTTCTTCTCACGCTTTGGGGCCCCTAAAATGCCAGGGCAGTATAAATACCCCACATGTGACCCCATTTTGGAAAGAAGACACCCCAAGGTATTCAATGAGGGGCATGGCGAGTTCATAGAAAAAAAAAAATTTTGGCACAAGTTAGCGGAAATTGATTTTTTTGATTTTGTTCTCACAAAGTCTCCCTTTCCGCTAACTTGGGACAAAAATTTCAATCTTTCATGGACTCAATATGCCCCTCAGCGAATACCTTGGGGTGTCTTCTTTCCAAAATGGTGTTATTTGTGGGGTGTTTGTACTGCCCTGGCATTTGAGGGTCTCCACAATCATTACATGTATGCCCAGCATTAGGAGTTTCTGCTATTCTCCTTATATTGAGCATACGGGTAATGAGATTTTTTTTTTCCGTTCAGCCGCTAGGCTGAAAGAAAAAAATGAACGGCACAGATTTCTTCATTCGCATCGATCAATGTGGATGAAAAAATCTCTGCCAAAAAAAGAAAAAGGAGGGGAAAGGCGTCTGCCAGGACATAGGAGCTCCGCCCAACATCCATGCCCACTTCAGCTCGTATGCCCTGGCAAACCAGATTTCTCCATTCACATCAATCGATGTGGATGAATAAATCATTGCCGGGATTTTTTTTTTTATATATACAAAGTGTTTGCCAAAGTATATGAACACCGCCACCTCCTCAGCTCATATGCCTCGGCAAACATATCTTTTACTGCAGAGGAGAAATCTCGTCTTGCAGCGCCGCATACACCGACTTGCGTGTAATCTGACAGCAGCGCAATGCTTCTGTCAGAATGCACATCAGTGCTGCAGCTAGTCGATCGGTTGGTCCACCTGAAAGGTAAAAAAAACAAAACAAAAAAGAAAAAACCAGGCCGCAACGCAATAAATTTATTAACTGTTGAACAGAACATAGAAACTTTTTTTTAACTTTTTTAACTGAACGTTTAACTTTTTTACTTACCGGTAATTTTTTTTTTGTTTAGTTTTTTTTACCTTTATAGAACAAACCTCTCCTTCCCCATGGGACAATGTGCAAAGCGCAAATCGCCCAAAGATGTGGCGAAGTACGTTATGCACTTTATCCCAGGTGAAAGGAGAGGTTTGCAGCAGCTGTGAGTAAAAGGGCCCTAATAGCCCTGTGTGCCTGTCCTGTGAGATGCAATCCCTATGCTAGGTGTACCTGTGTGTGGTACTTCCGGAAACACTCACCAAAGCATAGGGCAGGGTGGTCAGGACAGTCAGGACAGAAATAGCGGGTGTCACGCCTTATTCCACTCCTGCTACAGACACGACATTTTTTTCGGGGTGGCGGTTGGGTTGAGGTACCAGCAACGACACTGGGGAAATGTCGCTCGTGTAGACGGCTAACTACACTGGTGGATGGGGCCACGGAACCTCCTGGATACAGGAGGTTCTCGATGATCTCTTCCTGGAATTTGAGGAAGGATCCTGTTCTCCCAGCCTTACTGTAGAGAACAAAACTATTATAGGCAGCCAATTGAATTAAATATACAGACACCTTCTTATACCAGCGTCTGGTTCTGCGGGAAACTAAATAGGGAGCCAACATCTGGTCATTGAAGTCCACCCCTCCCATGAGCGCATTATAGTCGTGGACTGAGAGGGGCTTTTCAATGACACGGGTTGCCCTTTCAATTTGGATTGTCGTGTCTGCGTGAATGGAGGAGAGCATGTAAACGTCACGCTTGTCTCTCCATTTCACCGCGAGCAGTTCTTCGTTACACAACGCAGCCCTCTCCCCCCTTGCAAGACGGGTGGTTACAAGCCGTTGGGGGAAGCCCACGCGACTAGTTCGCGCGGTGCCACAGGCGCAAATCCGTTCTAGAAACAAATGCCTAAAGAGGGCCACACTTGTGTAGAAATTGTCCACATAAAGATGGTACCCCTTGCCGAATAAGGGTGACACCAAGTCCCAGACTGTCTTCCCACTGCTCCCCAGGTAGTCAGGGCAACCGACCGGCTCCAGGGTCTGATCTTTTCCCTCATAGATCCGAAATTTGTGGGTATAGCCTGTGGCCCTTTCACAGAGCTTATACAATTTGACCCCATACCGGGCACGCTTGCTTGGGATGTATTGTTTGAAGCCAAGGCGCCCGGTAAAATGTATTAGGGACTCGTCTACGCAGATGTTTTGCTCAGGGGTATACAAATCTGCAAATTTCTGGTTGAAATGGTCTATGAGGGGCCGAATTTTGTGGAGCCGGTCAAAAGCTGGGTGGCCTCTGGGACGGGAGGTGGTGTTGTCGCTAAAATGCAGAAAACGTAGGATGGTCTCAAATCGTGTCCTGGACATAGCAGCAGAGAACATGGGCATGTGATGAATTGGGTTCGTGGACCAATATGACCGCAATTCATGCTTTTTAGTTAGACCCATGTTGAGGAGAAGGCCCAAAAAAATTTTAATTTCGGAAACTTGGACTGGTTTCCACCGGAAAGACTGGGCATAAGAGCTTCCCGGGTTGGCGGATATAAATTGTGTGGCATACCGATTTGTTTCTGCCACGACTAAGTCCAAGAGCTCCGCAGTCAAGAACAGCTCAAAAAATCCCAGGGCCGAACCGATTTGAGCCGTCTCAACCCGAACTCCAGACTGGGCGGTGAAAGGGGGAACTACAGGTGCGGCTGAAGTTGGTGACTGCCAATCAGGGTTTGCCAGCACCTCAGGGATTCTAGGGGCTCTACGGGCCTGTCTGCGCGGTGGCTGCGACGGGGTAACTAGTGCACGTGCCTCCGTACCAGCTTCAACTGCCCTTCTGGTGCTCGCCACGTCACCATGTTGTACGGCAGTGCTGGTACTAGGTCCAGGAAGGGCTGCGCTGCTGGTGTATGCCTCACCACGTGATCCGGCAGCGACAGCCCCACTCTGCTGCTCTTGAAACGGATCCTGCGTAACCTGTGGTCTAGCGACACGGGGCCGGGTACGCCTGGTGCTGCCAGGGACCTCCACCTCCTCGTCCGAACTTTGGGTCAGAGAGCCACTGCTTTCCACAGGTTCATATTCTGACCCGCTAGATTCATCAGATGAGGGTTCCCACTCCTCATCCGACTGGGTCAGAATCCTCTAGGCCTCTTCAGAAGAATACCCCCTGTTTGACATTTGGACTACTAAATTTAGGGGTATTCCCTGAGACTACCCAAGAAAAAAAGCAAACCTGTCTTACAAAGGGGAGGCTAGCGAAGTACCGGAGGCTGCTGCGGTTGATAAAAAATATCAAAACTGATTTTTTTATCGCCGCAGTGCTTGTAAAGTGAATGTGCAGTGATCAAAAAACAAAATTTTTTTTGTCACTGCGGTGGGGCGGGCGTGGGTGAACGCACGTGTGGGCGACCGATCAGGCCTGATCGGGCAAACACTGCGTTTTGGGTGGAGGGCGAACTAAAGTGACACTAATACTATTATAGATCTGACCGTGATCAGTTTTGATCACTTACAGATACTATAAAAGTACAAATGCTGATTAGCGATACGCTAATCAGCGAATAAAAGTGACTGCGGTGCGGTGGGCTGGGCGCTAACTGACGCTAACTACCTAACCAAGGGGCCTAAACTATCCCTAAAACCTAACAGCCAATACTAGTGAAAAAAAAAAAGTGACAGTTTACACTGATCACTTTTTTTCCTTTCAATAGTGATTGACAGGGGCGATCAAAGGGGTGATCAAAGGGTTAATTGGGGTGCAGGGGGGTGATCTGGGGCTAAAGTGTGGTGTTGGTGCTACTCACTGTGAAGTCTGCTCCTCTGCTGGATCCAACCGACGAAAAGGACCAACAGAGGAGCAGAGAAGCCATATAACAGATCATATTTACTAATATGATCTGTTATCTGGCTTCTGATTCGATTTTTTGAAAATCGCCAGCCTGCCAGCCAATGATCGTTGCTGGCAGGCTGGTGACGAAATACTTCTTTAACTTTTGCCGGCCCGCGATGCGCATGCGCGGGCCGGCAATGCACGAAATCTCGCGTCTCGCGAGAGGACGCACCGGCGCGTCCACCCAGAACAACAGGACCGCCGCAAAGACGCAATCCTGCGTACGGCGGTCCTGAGGAGGTTAAGAAATGAAGGTCAGTCAGTCAGCCGAAAAATTGGGAAAACTTCGAAAGTAAGGGCTATTTGACCATGAAGGAGAGTGATGGGGTGCTGCGCCAGATGACCTGGCCTCCACAGTCACCGGACCTGAACCCAATCGAGATGGTTTGGGGTGAGCTGGACCGCAGAGTGAAGGCAAAAGGGCCAACAAGTGCTAAGCATCTCTGGGAACTCCTTCAAGACTGTTGGAAGACCATTTCAGGTAACTACCTCTTGCAGCTCATCAAGAGAATGCCAAGAGTGTGCAAAGCAGTAATCAAAGCAAAAGGTGGCTACTTTGAAGAACCTAGAATATGACATATTTTCAGTTGTTTCACACTTGTTTGTTATGTATATAATTCCACATGTGTTAATTCATAGTTTTGATGCCTTCATAGTCATGAAAATAAAGAAAACTCTTTGAATGAGGTGTGTCCAAACTTTTGGTCTGTACTGTATATATATATACTGTATTTTTCGCCCCATAAGACGCACCCCCCCCCCCCCCAAACTGGGGGGAAAATGCCCCTGCGTCTTATGGGGCGAATACTAAGGAGGACCAGGCTGTGCACAGCTTGAGGGCGCTCTGTGACCTCACACTGTGCGCGCCAGTTCACAGCACAGCCAACAGCAGGAGGAAGATCGCGCTGGAGGAGAGGAGCGGCGGCCTCCAGGAGCAGGGGAGGTAAGTGGTTTATTTATTTTGTGATCTGAGGCTGGGAGTTGCTAAATAATGGCTGGGGGCTGCTGAATAATGGCTGGGGGGCTGCTGAATAATGGCTGGAGGCTTCTAAATAATGGCTGGGGGCTGATTATATATATATATATATATATATATATATATATATGACTGGGGGCTGATTATATATTTGACTGGGGTCTGATTATATGACTGGGGGCTAATTATATGACGGGGCTGATTACATATGGCTGAGGGCTAATCACATATGGTTGGGGGCTGATATGAGGCATGTCCTTCTCTAAAACCTAGGTGCGTCTTATAGGACGAAAAATACGGTGTGTGTGTGTATATATATATATATATATTTGTTTTTTTATACCTGTCTTAATCTTTTATTATATCTATCCCAACTACAAATACGCATTGTGGAAAAGAAAAAAACAATAAGAACTACTTAAAATATTGTGCATAAGGAATTTCCTTAACCCATATAGGAAGGAGCAAGGGACCGTCGTTGACGGAAGGTATGTGTCACCGAGGTTACTGGCCTTGGTGGAGTAAGAGCCAGTTTTCATGTGTCAGCAGCAGTTGCTGTTTGACACCTTGCTATTCGGTATAGCTGTAATAGCTGATCCGGGACGGCTCTTACTGGGAGTAGTCAAAGTGCTGGGTGGGTGACTACTCCCCACGTTCCAGACTGGGTCTTAACTGGCCTATATAAAAAAAAAAAGCAGCCAGCAGTGTCAGCTGGTGGTAATTACCTCTCTCTCTGGCAATTGCTGGATTGGGATCTGAGCCGTGTGCTAGGCTGGAGGCCTGAGTTTGGGATGTCCGCTCTGTCCTGAGCAATGCTGATCAGGTGTGAACTAACACCTAGGATAACAGGTGACTCTTTTGCTGTATGAACTGTCTAGGTGTGAACGAACACCAAAACTGCAAATGGACTGTCGTACTGTTTTGTTGCCATAAGGCTACTTTCACACTTGCGGCAGAGTGATCCGGCAAGCAGTTCCATTGCCGAATCCGGCAAAACGTATGCCAACTGATGGCATTTGTAAGACTGATCAGGATCCTGATCCGTCTTAAAAATGCCTGATCAGTCTGAAAAATGCATTGAAATGCCGGATCCGTCTTTCCGGTGTCATTTGAAAAAACGGATCCGGCATTTAATTTTTTCACCTTTTTTTCGGTCTGCGCAAGGACGGATCCAGCATTCTGGTATTTTGAACTAATACATTCCTATGGAAAAAAATTCCAGATCTGGCATTCAGGCAAGCCTTCATTTTTTTTGGCCGGAGATAAAACCGTAGCATGCTGCGGTTTTATCTTTTGCCTGATCAGTCAAAAGGACTGAACTGAAGACATCCTGATGCATCCTGAACGGATTGCTCTCCATACAGAATGCATGGGGATATGCCTGATCAGTTCTTTTCCAGTATTGAGCCCCTAGGACGGAACTCTATGCCGGAAAAGAGAAACGCTAATGTGAAAGTACCTTAAGGCTTCATGCACACGACCGTTGTTGTGGTCCGCATCCGTTGCTCCGTTCCATGGTCCCGCAAAAAATATATAACATGTCCTATTCTTGTCCGTTTTGCGGACAAGAATAGGAATTTCTACAATGGGCCGCCTGTTCTGTTCCACAAATTGTGGTAGGCATACGGGTGGCTTCCGTGTTTTGCGGATCCGCAATTTGCGGACCGCAAAAAACGGAATGGTCGTGTGCATGAGGCCTAAATGTGAATAAAACACTGAAGTTTTTGAGTTACAAACTGGTCTTTGCCTCTATTCTGCGTCTGCTTGTCCTGTCTACCAGAGCAAGTCCCCACACCTGCCTTACATTCTCTCTGCCACCAGGGGCAGTACTTACAAATAAACAAAACAGGTTTAATAGGAGTCTGCTCCTCCTACCACAGGGTGACACAGACAAGAGGGAGGAGCTATGTAACATGGAGTCTGCCCCTCCCACCACAGGGTGTTACAGGAGGGAGGAGCTATGTGACATGGAGTCTGCTCCTCCCACCACAGGGTGACACAGGAGGGAGGAGCTATGTGACATGGAGTCTGCCCCTCCCACCCCAGGGTGACACAGGAGGGAGGAGCTATGTGACATGGAGTCTGCCCCTCCCACCCCAGGGTGTTACAGGAGGGAGGAGCTATGTGACATGGAGTCTGCCCCTCCCACCCCAGGGTGTTACAGGTGGGAGGAGCTATGTGACATGGAGTCTGCTCCTCCCACCACAGGGTGACAGGAGGGAGGAGCTAATAGTGGCATTCATGCTGTACTATTGCACACCTACTGATCTTGATGGATGTTGTCACTTGGTTAGGAGGGTAAATGGTGGGATCCATCACAATGTCTAATACTTGACGGCACCACAGGCGTCTCCTCTTTGGGTGCAGATGGAGGACCTCTGATAGGGGCCTGTGTGTACTGCACATCACCCATGTGGAGTACACACAGATTTATTAAAACTGGTGTAAAGGAAAACTGGCCTAGTTGCCCATAGCAACCAATCAGATTCCACCTTTCATTTTCCAAAGGAGCTCTGAAAAATGAAAGGAGGAATCTGATTGGTTGCTATGGGCAACTAAGCCAGTTCTACTTTACACCAGTTTGATAAATCTGAGTAATTCCCCTTTAAGTGTCCACTGTTGTCACACACCCTGGGATGATCTCATCACCTCAGATATCCAGCATGAATTATACATGCAGGCATGACATATAAAACCGCCTAGTATGTAACGGTAAACCAAACCTCCCTATAATGCCGCACGTGCACATCCAGGGCCATTGATATAAGCACACAGAGCATCAGTCATACACTGGAAGAGGGTAGCAGCGGGCTTTGTATCAGAGGAGACTGACCAAGGGCACTCCCCCTTCATTCCTATTGGTGGAAGGCCTATAGGGTGTGGTGTCATTATGAAGATTATGGGCGTGGCCAGGCTGCTGCAGAAGTGACATCTGGAGGAGAGGGGATGAGGAATTCATCCGAGCAGGGAGGAGGGGGCTGCACAGCTCCTGTATGGAGGCGGGGGGGGGGGGGGCTCTACAGACTGCAGCCTCTGATATAGGAGGGGAGACCCGGAGCACA
Source organism: Bufo bufo (assembly GCF_905171765.1). Lineage (NCBI taxonomy): Eukaryota > Metazoa > Chordata > Amphibia > Anura > Bufonidae > Bufo > Bufo bufo. The sequence continues at coordinate 788,511,548 of NC_053389.1, read as the reverse complement.
CAGCACTCCAGTATAGAGACATGGAGGATGACACAGAGAAGACACCTCCTGATGGAGCGTATGGTAAGAGCAGTACTACAGGCCGGGACATAGTATAGTGATAATGAGGAGCATTATACTCCATATACCTCCTCCTATTACTCCATATATATCCTCCTATTACTCCATATAACCTCTCCTATATCACCTCCTATTACTCCATATAACCTCTCCTATATCTCCTCCTATTACTCCATATAACCTCTCCTATATCTCCTCCTATTATTCCATATAACCTCTCCTAAATCTCCACCTATTACTCCATATAACCTCTCCTATATCCCCTCCTATTACTCCATATATCCTCTCCTATATCTCCTCCTATTACTCCATATAACCTCTCCTATATCTCCTCCTATTACTCCATATAACCTCTCCTATATCTCCTCCTATTATTCCATATAACCTCTCCTATATCCCCTCCTATTACTCCATATATCCTCTCCTATATCTCCTCCTATTACTCCATATAACCTCTCCTATATCTCCTCCTATTACTCCATATATCCTCTCCTATATCTCCTCCTATTACTCCATATAACCTCTCCTATATCTCCTCCTATTACTCCATATAACCTCTCTTATATCTCCTCCTATTACTCATATATCCTCTCCTATATCTCCTCCTATTACTCCATATATCCTGCTATAGCTCCTCCTGTTACTCCATATAACCTCTGCTATTTCTCCTATTACTCCATATATCCTCTCCTATATCTCCTCCTATTACTCCATATAACCTCTCCTATATCTCCTCCTATTACTCCATATAACCTCTCCTATATCTCCTCCTATTACTCCATATAACCTCTCCTATATCCCCTCCTATTACTCCATATAACCTCTCCTATATCTCCTTCTATTATTCCATATAACCTCTCCTATATCTCCTCCTATTACTCCATTTAACCTCTCCTATATCTCCTTCTATTACTCCATATAACCTCTGTTATTTCTCCATATTAGCTGATACTGGTCATATATCCATGGTGTTTCTTCACATTGTTGTGTTTTCTGTTGGGTCTTCAGGTTTCCTTATTATTGTTGAGGTTTTCCTTCCGTCTCTCTTTCCATCTCCTCCTCCTCCTCTTTTCACTTCCTCTCTTTGCTCATTTGTACCTAAAGGTCTAGTTTCATTACAGATTTTCTTATTTTTGCTCCCATTAATTCTCAAAGGTCCTCACTTACTCCGAAGTTCAGTGGCACCAATACTTCTTTCTGCCCTTACTCTTGGTCAGGAGATGCCATAGCCTGGGCAATGTTCTCCGGGTCCTTTCATACAGGGCTGTTTCAGCCTTGAACATTCGCCGATCACAAATACGCAATTTAATCATCGCCCATTTAAGGGGTCATGGCTCATTGCAAACTGAAAGGGGAGAAAAAGATTGTTTTTACGATTGTCCCCCCCCCCATACAGTTTGCATTTTGTCAACAACACATCATCTGTTTAATTGGGGCGATATGTTACTGACAAACGCCGATATTCATTGCCGCGTAAAAAAAAAAAATCGGATCACTCACCTGTTGAGTGATTGGTGGAATATTTACACAGAGCAAAGATCGGGAGCAAGCATTTTTCATTTCTGATCCTCAGCCGGTGTCAATGGGCTCATAGGCATAGAGGACTCCATAAGAGAGTCAATGTACAGTGCTCCTCATGGTACTGGCCCATGCCCACACATGTGCGGCCCTCCCAGGTGCATCGGCCTACAATAGTACTTTAGCATCTGTATGGTTTCTAGAGCCATGGATGTCCATTGTATGAGGGTTTGCTACGTGTGCCCCAACATCTACTCCCCATGAAGTCCATCATGGAAGTTTTCCCAGCACTGGTTATAGAATTCAACAATACTCAAGTACTACAAGATGTAGATGCAGACTGGCCATGAGAAAGGAGAACTTTAAAAGGATGACACACGGTTCAATGTATACGTAGAGAATCATGTGCTGTTACCCAGTGATCATCTCCCATGACACGTCATCACCATAAGTAAAACCACAAGCATTTCTGCTGAAATATACAGGGTCCACACCCCGTAGGTGTCAGTCCAAATGAAATATGGAACCTAAAACCTGTTGATCCCACAACCAAAATGACTTGTCATCTGTGGGAACCTACAAGTAGGATATAGGTAGATCTAATAATACAATATCTCAAGGGTGTGTTGAACTCATTCTATTATACACCAAGCCCAGGCCCTATGGACCACCTTCTGTGGTATCCAGAACCTAGAGGAACATCTAAAAAGTAATCTGTGGGAACCTACAAGTATGTTATAGATAGATCTAATAATATGATATCTCAGGGGTGTGTTGAACTCTACTTTTCTATTATACACCAAGCCTGGGAACTATAGACCACCTTCTGTGGTATCCAGAACCTAGAGGAACATCTAAAAATTAATCTGTGGGAACCTACAAGTATGTTATAGATAGATCTAATAATATGATATCTCAGGGGTGTGTTGAACTCTACTTTTCTATTATACACCAACCAAGGCCGGGAACTATAGACCACCTTTTGAGGTATCCAGAACCTAGAGGAACATCAATATGTAGGACATCTCCTCCCATATCTGGATGTTTTTGAATACCGTAAGGACCTCGTGGATCTCCAGCTGTTGCAAAACTACAATTTCCATCACGCCCATACAGACTACAGCTATCAGGGCATGCTGGGAATTGTAGTTTTGCAATAGCTGGAGGGCCACGAGTCTGACATCTCTGCCGTAAGGTATGCTGCTCGTTAAGTCCATATACCCCTGCTTTCTGTGCTCCAGTAGATGTTGGTTTGATAAACCCTAGTTGTCCATCCTATAAAACAGGGGAAATGGTTTGGAAAAGGCTGGGGGCTCTTCACTACCACTTGTTTGTTATTTAGTATGCTATTCTGCAGAACGCAGCGGTGGCAGCATGTGGGTTACATGGATGATGTCATCTTTGCGATGACAGCTGTAGGCCGGTATGATTATACTGTCGCCTAGTGGACGCTGTGGTTACTGCTCTGCAGGGTGGGACAGTTGTTGTGATCTTATCTTCCTATACAAATAAGCGTAGTCCTCTGTATAATAGTGATACGCCTGGCTGGATATTTTACGAAGACGCATGTGGTCAGCTTAGGCAAACTAAGTGCAGTATGTTGACTACATACCTGCTTGCTCCGTGATAATGAATCCTGCCTGGTTCTGCCTGTTCTCCGATACCAACTTTGACATCTGATTAAGGCCCCATGCACACAACCGTATTTTTTGCCCGCAGTTTTTCAGATTGGATGTTTTACCCAGTGGCGTACCGCCCATAGAGGCAGACCACGCCACTGCTATGGGGCCCGCGGCACTGGGGGGCCCGTAGCGCAGAGAAGGCCCCGTCCACAGTATTTGGCTCCGCCCACTCATGACCTGCAGCCGGCTATGCGGCTGCTTTTCTCCAGCCCCAATTCATCTTCCGCAATCGCCGCCAAGCCGCCCCCCCCCCCCCCCCCCCATTTGACCTGATCCTGACAGTCTGCTGACGCAGAATCAGGATCAAGCCAGCCTGCATGTATCGCTCGAGCCGCTGGCCAATCAGCACAAAGCAATTCTGTTGAGGCAGCTGCTGATTGGCCAGTGGCGCAAGGGGCGGGAGAATCGGCTCGAACTTCGCCGTCGCTAGGGTGCATAAGCTAAGGTGATGAAGAGGAAGATTCTGAAGCACCGACTGTGTCCCTGGCTGGCTGGCCTGAAGTAAGTCACTCAGACTCAGAAGTTGAACAAGTACCGTTCGTTCGTCCTGCCGTGTCACTGCCGGCTGCACTCCCTGCAGCAGTGCCTGGCCCGGCCGACTCTGACTATGACTATATTATATATTATGCTGCCTGAGGCCTGTGTTAGTTTACAAATCTCTGGGGGGCAGGGTGATATCTGTTACTTCTTTACAATGTGCCCCCCTTGCCTGTCACTGCAGGGAGCTCCGCCAATATGCTGCATGTAGTACGCCATTACCCATGTGGAGAGTTCATGTATTAACTGTGCTCTTCAGATGAAACCCTAGGCTCTAGTATTATATGACCAGATGGTCATATAATACTAGAGCCTAGGGTTTCATCTGAAGAGCACAGTTAATACATGAACTCTCCACATGGGTAATGGCGTACTACATGCAGCATATTGGCGGAGCTCCCTGCAGTGACAGGCAAGGGGGGCACATTGTAAAGAAGTAACAGATACCCGCAGACCAACAAATCCTTATATGATGTCCCGCCTTTCCTCCTACTCTTTCCTGTATGAGCCCCCCCCCCCCTGAATCCTCTATGAGCCCCCCTAATGCCCCCATTACCCCAAAATGTTCAGGTTCGGGGAAGAGTAGGAAGAAAGCACACTGTCCTCTATGAGCCTCTCCCCCCCCCGAGTCCTCTATGAGCCCCTCAACCCCTAATGCCCCCCAAAATGCCAGGGGGGAGAGGAGTAGAAGGAAAGCACACTGTCCTGAGCATTTTGGGGGGCATTAAGGGTTTGGGAGGATCATAGTGGACAGTGTGCTCTCCTACTCCTTCCCCCCAGGCATTTTGGGGGGCATTAGGGATTCTTTAATGGGGGTGTGGCATGGGAGGAGCCAGGACAGGAGGTGGGACGGGCCAGGGGTGGATAGTGGGTGGGGTTAGGGGGCCCAATTCAGATGCTTGCTATGGGGCCCAGTGATTTCTATGTACGCCCCTGGTTTTACCCATTCGTTTCATTGGGGCCACAAAAATTGCTGACAGCACCCCGTGTACTGTCCGCCTCCGTATCTCCGGTCTGCTGTCCTTCAAAAAAAGCTTGAACATGTCCTATTTTTGTCCGTTTTCCTGACAAGAATAGTCATTTTTAACCTTGGGCTGGACGTGCGGAACAGGAAAATGACGTAGTTCAAAATTACAAAAATATGGAAGCTTTCTGCCAAAATCAGCCGCACTCTTGTCCATGGTCTGGGTACTCGTCTTCCAGCCCCTTAAAGGGTTAACACGATTAATGTATATATTAAGGCGGCAGTGGGTGGACGACCTTTCCTGTTTCCCTTCAGGATAAAACTGTTCAGTGGGAACCTTACAAATTTTGAGACTGGTCACATTAACTCTGTAGGAAACAGATGTTTGAAGATTAAGTTCTAGAATTTAAAAAAAAAGAAAAGCATTTCCTGTGTGGGCGGAATTTTGGGTTGTCTAAGACGGCTTCAGATCATCCACCTGGCCACAGATCTCAGCCACCAGAGGCAGGGCTGGTGCAAGGATTTTTGCCAACACAAGCGAAGCTACATTTTGGCAGCCCCCCCTCGCAGCTTACCCGGCCCTGGTCCCGTCTGCGGCAGCTGGCTTCTCCTCTGTGTGGTCCTGGTATCTTCTCTCTGCTTCAGACAATCGCTGGTTTGAGGACCGTATTTTTCGCCCTCTAAGACGCACCGGCCCATAAGACGCACCTAGATTTTAGAGGAGGATAATCAGAAAAAAATATTTTCCATTACACCTCAGGTCAGACCAGCAATCAGACCCTCAATTCCTCAGATCAGCCCCCATGTCAGACATCAGCCCCCATGTCAGCCATTAGCCCCCATCCATCATGCCCCCATGTCAGCCATCATGCCCCTATGTCAGCAATCAGCACTCCATGTCACATTTCTCCCCCTCCATGGCACATCACCTCCTCCTTTTTACATCACCCCCATGACCCCTATTGTGTCACATTTCTCCCCCCCTTCCATGGCATACCATCTCCCCCCATGGCACATTTCTCCCCCTCCATGGCACTGGCGCTCGCTCACCTACCACTCTAGTCGGCAGTCTGGCTGTGTGTGGCTTACAGCATGAGTCACCACCAGCTCCCTCCAGTCCCTGCTGCTGCCCGCCGCCGCGAGCCACGCCAGTCACACCACCTGACCCCGTGACCGGCCATGCTCACTCACGTGCTGCTCTGTGAGTGAGCTGCCGCCGGTGCCGCGCACATGCACGCAGCGCAGCTGCGCAGGCTGGGGCCGGCGCCCAGCGGCGCTGCGGTGCAAGAACTACTCGGACTACTCGCACCGTCGGTCGCACGCAAGTGAATTGATTTATTTAAAAAAAAAAAAAAGTTCATTTTTCTGCCCACCCCTTCTCTGCGCCGGGTGCGCCTTAAGGCAGCCGCTTGGTCTGCCTTATGGTAGCGCCGGGCCTGACCAGAGGCCTAGCTCAAAGCTTCTGGTCAACAGTGCGAAATATGTAGAAAGGCCCCAACCCGCCATGTGCTATGGAATATACTGGTGTCTTCTTATGTGACTTATTGCGCCATATTTTGGGCGTAAAAGATAGTTGCAAAGTACCTCAAAAGTGTCTGTGCCAAAAGTCTACTTCTATCCCATCTACATTAAGTGTAGGCCCCATAGTGTAAATGCATAGAGGGTACGTCCACCTTTATAACCAGCTTTTCAACATTCCAAAGACACTTGGAAAATGGTTTTCTTAAAACTTTTTGCCTACAGCTCTAGTGCAGACCTGTGTGTCTCCATGGTAACAGATTACAAATAAACAATGCGTAGTCTGATCCTGCCCTCTCTTAACTGCCTTCTGTTTTTGCTAATACACATTTAGGGATGATTCAAATTGGCAGGGTGTTTTGGCAAAAGAACAGCCTGACGGAGTTCACCGAATCCGGCATAGCCGGACATGACCATGCGCCGCCAGATCCGGCTGTGATCAGGCCACATGCTCCGATGCTCTCCCTTGCCTTGTGCTGTATTGCGCAGGGCAAGGTCTGTTTGTTTATATCATTACACTGCTAGGTGGAGGCTTCCGCCCAGCAGTGTGTTCGGTGACGTCACTGGCTCTGATGGGCGGGCTTTAGCGCTACCTTAGCCGTTTTACAAGCTTCAGACGTAAAATCCTACAAACCGCCGATGATTGTATAAAACTCTATATGAATGTGCCTTCAGCTGTAAGGTCGGCACTGTACGGCATTTCCAGTGACCTGTTACCTACTAATCTGCTGGCATTTACTGGCAGCCGCCCCATGCACAGCTTTGACACACACAGAGGCTCATTCGTCTTGCAGCGCCACCACTGGAGAAAGTAAGCATTACCATTGTCCCCTGAGCTGTCTGTGTAATGTTAAAAAGTGCTGGGTCCTCTCAGATGGCGCTGGTTGGTTTTACTATCATCAGTGACTCCAGACCATTGGAGTCTGTGTCAGTCCAAAATCCACTTCCTGTCACATGTTTCTTCCCATGCTTTACACTGCAGCTCTGCTTGTTCAGGCTGGCTCAGCTCATCAGGAAGCCAGTGTGTGTAGAGAGATGAAAGAAGGACTATGAACCATATATACAAATGTATGTGATGTAGCTTAGCTCTGTATACGCGAGGTGTGAACGCAGCATGAAGCTTAGCTACCACACAGGGATCAGTGAAAGACATAGCCGGGGGGGCGGGGGGGGGGGGGGGGCACGGCTGGAAATAAAGAGAGGGAGGGGCCAAAGGAGTGACAACTTGTTGAGAGCGAGCATTAAAGGGGTGGTAAATATCTCTGCATCCACGTGTGTACAGTAAATGGCGGCGTTTAAAGCTGGACACAACAGCCAGCAGTCCCTCCAATTATCATGTCCTGTTATATAGGGCTGGAAACGGTTAATATTAGATGCTGTGTATTCTATCCTGTCTGTCTCCTGAGCTGTGTATCTAAGCTTACCATGTGTGATACTGTCCTTTGAACTGTGTATCCAAGTCTATCATGTGTGATACTGTCTGCCGAACTGTGTATCTAAGCTCATCATGTGTGATACTGTCTCAAGAGCTGTGTATCTAAGCTCATCATGTGTGATACTGTCTCAAGAGCTGTGTATCTAAGCCTAACATGTGCGATACTGTCTCCCTAGTTGTGTATCTATGCTTACCATGCATGATACTGTCTGTTGAGCTGTGTATCTAAGCCCATCATGCATGATACTGTCTCCTGAGCTGCGTATCTAAGCCAATCATGTGTTATACTGTCTGCTAAGCTGTGTATCCAAGCCCATCATGTGTGATACTGTCTGCCGAACTGTGTATCCAAGTCTATCATGTGTGATACTGTCTCCTGAGCTGTGTATCCAAGTCTATCATGTGTGATACCGCCTTCTGAGCTGTGTATGTAGGCTTAGCATATGTGAAAATGTCCGTTGAGCTGTGTATCTAAGCCTATCATAAGTGATACTGTCTACTGAGCTGTGTACCTAAGCTTGCCATGTGTGATACTCTCTTTAGAGCTGTGTATCTAAACTTACCATGTGTGATACTCTCTCTTGAGCTGTGTATCTAGGCTTACCATGTGCGATACTGTCTTCAGAGATGTGCATCTAATCCTATTACATGTGATTCAGTCTAATGAATCACCCTATCATGTATCATGCTGTCTGCTGAGCTGGTGTATCTAAACCTCTGATGTATCTTAGCCTATCATGCGTGATAACGTCTGGGGAGCTGTGTATCATATGTGATACTGTGTTATCTAAGACTATCGTGTGTGATACGGTCTGCTGAGCCCCTGTGAATAAAGGTGACCATATACATTAGAGGAACGTTGGGGATCCTCTGTTCTCAGAGCAGATAAGCCACTGCCACGTTGGCAGAGGAGTCTGAAAAAAGCAGGAGCCCGGCGTTGGCAGAGGAGTCTGAAATAAAGCAGGAGCCCGGCGTTGGCAGAGGAGTCTGAAAAAAACATGAGCCCGGCGTTGGCAGAGGAGTCAGAAAAAAGCATGAGCCCGGCGTTGGCAGAGGAGTCTGAAATAAAGCAGGAGCCCGGCGTTGGCAGAGGAGTCTGAAAAAAAAGCAGGAGCCCGGCGTTGGCAGAGGAGTCTGAAAAAAAAAGCAGGAGCCCGGCGTTGGCAGAGGAGTCTGAAATAAAGCAGGAGCCCGGCGTTGGCAGAGGAGTCTGAAAAAAGCAGGAGCCTGGCGTTGGCAGAGGAGTCTGAAATAAAGCAGGAGCCCGGCGTTGGCAGAGGAGTCTGAAATAAAGCAGGAGCCTGACGTTGGCAGAGGAGTCTGAAAAAAAGCAGGAGCCCGGCGTTGGCAGAGGAGTCTGAAAAAAAAGCAGGAGCCCGGCGTTGGCAGAGGAGTCTGAAAAAAAGCATGAGCCTGGCGTTGGCAGAGGAGTCTGAAATAAAGCAGGAGTCTGGCGTTGGCAGAGGAGTCTGAAATAAAGCAGGAGCCTGGCGTTGACAGAGGAGTCTGAAAAAAGCAGGAGCCTGGCGTTGGCAGAGGAGTCTGAAATAAAGCAGGAGTCTGGCGTTGGCAGAGGAGTCTGAAATAAAGCAGGAGCCCGGCGTTGACAGAGGAGTCTGAAAAAAGCAGGAGCCTGGCGTTGGCAGAGGAGTCTGAAATAAAGCAGGAGCCCGGCGTTGGCAGAGGAGTCTGAAAAAAAAGCAAGAGCCCGGCGTTGGCAGAGGAGTCTGAAATAAAGCAGGACCCCGGCGTTGGCAGAGGAGTCTGAAATAAAGCAGGAGCCCGGTGTTGGCAGAGGAGTCTGAAAAAAAGCAGGAGCCCGGCGTTGGCAGAGGAGTCTGTGGTTGGCACAAGAGTCTGGAAAAGGCAGAGGAATCCAGAGTGGGCAAAGGGGTCCAGCACTGGCAGAGGAGTCTGGAGTTGGGGGGGTGGCAGAGGAGTCTGGTATCCGCTTATTCCTGTCTCCATATTGAGAACACGTTGAGCCGAGCATGCATGTGTGCAGGTGGGGGGTCAGAGGGAACAGCCGTATAAAGTGTGCAGTGAGCTTGAGCTGCTGTCTACAATTTGGCGGGGCTACATAGATTATGGCGGCACCCCCGCGCTGTCAGTGCCCCTGCCTGACACCACACAACAGCTGCACGCTCCTGTTTCTGCCTTTTCCCACTTAGGGGGTCTCTATCAGCACCACCTCTACCTCTGCTTTGGGTTCCCAGCCTGCCTTGATCAGCCCTCCCCCTCCGCCTCTGTGAACCTGACACCAGTCAGACCAGTTTGGAAGGGATTGAGAGGTGTAATTGGGTGACTGGGACCAGCTGACATGGGTGGGGGAGAGAGGCTGAGAAAATAGAGCTCTGAAAAAAAGGCAGGCGGGGGAGGTAAGAGGGGAGCGGGCAGCAGCAGGAGAGACCCAGGCAGCATGGGGGATCAAGAGAATTACTATGGGAAGCATGGTAAGTCATGGCGGCGGACGGTGGGTACTTATGTGGGTGATGGGACTGGTGTAAACAGGACACTGGTGGTGTCTGGTGCCCACATTCATGGCGTAGAAATACCAGCACTGCCCCATCAGCTACATGCTGCAGATCATCCTGGGATGTGTTGTATTCTGCTACTAACCAGTGTATACGGATGTAGCAGAGCTCAAGGTGGTGTTGTGTTGTTTGAGGTTTTGCATGGGACTGCCTTCTCTTAATGCCATGATACATGGTGACGCACAAGTGATGCAGCCCCAAATAAGTAAACGGCAAATACCACCCTGCAAAATCTGATAACCCGGAGCCATATCACTTCCCAGCAGTCAGGGTGTAACCGCATTAACTAGATGTGTGTGATAACCTGGGCTGACATAACTCATACAGTGTGATAACCAGGTCAGATAACCAGTGCAATGTGATAACCAGGTCAGGTAACCAGTGCAATGTGATAACCTGGGCTGACATAACTCATACAGTGTGATAACCAGGTCAGCTAACCAGTACAATGTGATAACCTGAGCTGACGTTACTAGTGCAATGTGATATCCTGGGCTGACGTTACTAGTGCAATGTGATATCCTGGGCTGACATAACTAGTGCAATGTGATATCCTGGGCTGACATAACTAGTGCAATGTGATATCCTGGGCTGACATAACTAGTGCAATGTGATATCCTGGGCTGACATAAGTCATACAGTGGGATAACCTGGACAGCTAACCAGTACAATGTGATAACCTGGGCTGCCGTAACTAGTGCAATGTGATATCCTGGGCTGACATAAGTCATACAGTGTGATAACCAGGTCAGGTAACCAGTACAATGTGATAACCTGTAGTGTTGAGCGAACTTCTGTTTTAAGGTTCGGCGTCTAAAGTTCGGCTTCCGGTTAGCGGAGGATTCCGAATTCCGTTGTGGTCCGTGGTAGCGGAATCAATAATCGGCCATTATTGATTCCGTTACCACGGACCACAATGGAATTCGGAATCCATATCGGGATTCCCCGCTAACCGGAAGCCGAACTTTAGACGCCAGACTTAAAACAGAAGTTCGCTCAACACTAATAACCTGTGTTGACGTAACTAGTGCAATGTGATAACCTGTGTTGACGTAACTAGTGCAATGTGATAACCTGTGTTGACGTAACTAGTGCAATGTGATAACCTGTGTTGACGTAACTAGTGCAATGTGATAACCTGTGTTGACGTAACTAGTGCAATGAGATAACCTGGGCTGACGTAACTAGTACAATGTGATAACCTGGGCTGACAAAACTCATACAGTGTGATAACCAGGTCAGATAACCAGTACAATTTGATTACCTGGGCTGACGTTACTAGTACAGTGTGATAACCAGGTGAGATAACCAGTACAATGTGATAACCTGGGCCACTAGCAGTGACTGATAACCTGGTCAGATAGCCAGTACAATGTGCCAGGCTGGTAGCATTTTATGGAGGTCCCATGGCTACCTTGTAGGAAGGAGAGGGCTTGGTTCTAGTTGTGGGGGTGAAGAACACAAGTCGTCTTCCTTCCTATAATCCTCTGACTTGACACAACCTGCCACATCCCTCTTGTCTTGACACAGAAGACCAGCCTGCTTCTCCACGCTTTTATCACATCCCACCCTAGACTGTGGCAATACATTTTTACTGGGGTCTACCAAGGAGCAGACTGACACCAATTCAATCTATTATAACATCTGCTGCCTGTCTTATCTATCGCGTTCCTCAGATGCCAGACCTATGTCTCAGTCTATCCACTGACCGCCCGTTACACCATGAATACTACTCCTAACCTACTGGGCCCTGACCAACTCCCTATATTTCATCAGTAATCTCACAGAACCTACAAGCAATCTTTTCTCAAGCAAGGCCTCCTTGGAATAGCACCTGTCATGCTGCTCTCTCCATACCAGGGCCACCTCCAGGTGAAAGTGCCCCTTAGGGCTGTCACCCTGGTCTTCATGGATCACAATAGATCTCCCAAGCCCAGTGGGCTCAGGCATCTTCCTACCTTGGTCTCCCCCAATATAAATAACATGCCTGTTTGGTCAAGTCAAATATAGTTGTCAGCTGACAACCATCTCCTGTCTCTGGCCAGCCTTATTCGGTAGGCCTGTGCTTCAGCTAAAGCTGAAATTGGATGTGAGATGGTCGTCAACAGAAATTTACTAGTTTGCTTTTTGGCCTTGGGCCCTTCCTTCGGCAGGGGGTCATTTATGCCTTTGATGCTTTGGATGATCATCTTCTGCTGGATGCCAAGGCCACCGTATTAATGAAAGGCGTTCTTCATCCTTGGTAAACAAGACAAACCTAACAGTGGCCGCCCAGTCCAATATAAACCGTGCTGGAATTCAGGACAAGAGAGCAGATGTCAGAGACTGCAGCTTGTGGAGGAAGGTACTGTTGTCCACTGGTATACACGTGTCCTCCATGAAGTTACTCTACGGACAGGATTCGTCAATATCTATGGACATGTCCTATGTATAAAGCATGGTACTTCCCATACAGCTCCATCAGCAGATCTTCAGGCAGGGGAATAGCTATAGGGGGTGCAGAGGTAGCAGTCGCTACCGGGCCGAGGAGCCTGAGGCGGCCTATAGACCATTGTGCCAAATATGAAGACACCAGTATTATAGAGAGTGCATGCTGGTCAAGTTGCACCTCTGGCTGGAGGGAAGGGGGTAAGGTCAAGAATTTGGCATGCGGTGGTTCCATTGCAAATTTTTGCCTCAGGCAGCACGAAGGCTATGTGCTTCCCTGGCCACAAAGTACTGAGGGAAGGGGGGCCAAGTTGAACTCTTGCACCAGGGCCTATGAACCTTTAGCTACGCCCCTGTCTTCAGGTGTCCCAACTTCCCATTTAAAGGAGTTGTCCACATAGCTTAGAAGGGTAAATGAAAATCTCCACTTAGGCCCCCCTTCTAGTATCCAGAGTGGAGCTCTGCTGTAAAGTGCATCTCTTGTACAGTCAGAGACCATGGGATACGTGGTTGCTCATTGACTTCAATGTGAGGGCACCTGCAGTTCACCCCTTTGATTAGTGGGGTTCTGGCAGCCGGACCCCAATGACCAGCTCACTGCAAAGGGTCCCTGCGTCAAGAAAGGTGAAACTCCTAGTATGCATCCTTGTTTTGGATGAATAGACATGTATTTCCATGGAGTAAGTTGTTACAGCGGTGCTGCTCTGAACTCCTCTCCCAGCAGAGCAGACCCTCCTCACGTTGTCCCCTGCTTCCCAGTGTGCTTGGCCACCAGGCTAGCTCTGACCCTACATTCAGGCTGTTCTCCTCTGCCCAAAGGCACACAAGCATGCTCTCTCTAGCTCTTAAAGGGCCAGCTGGCGTGCACCCTAATCTTCATCAGCCAATGGCTGGGGTACTTAAAGTGCCATCACCTGTGGGAAGGTGCCTGAACAATGGGTTCCTAGCTTACTAGTTCCTGCAATGGTGTGCTATATTCATTTATTTACCTGTGTACCGACTTTTGCCTGTTTTCCTAGATTTTGGCCCTTCAAACCCTCGGTATTGACTCTTCGCTGTCTGCCCTGACCTCAGACTGTTTATTAGATTACTTGTACTCTGCCTGCTCCAAACTTGGCCTGTCCCTGACGATTTTGCATGACCCTTCGGTGCTCCACACTGGTGCCTCTTGACCACGTGGGTCAGCAGTCAATTGCATAGAGACTACTGCAGGAGGTAGCAGCCTAGTGGTTCCCCTGCAGCAAAGTTCAGGTCCTTGTACAGGGGTTAAAGGGTGAAAAACATGAAACTGCCAGGATAATGCCCTTAGGAGTAGCTCCAAGTAGAATCTGTTGGGTGACACTGGTTCCACACCCACTACCGTAACAAGAGGGACAAAAGTGGCCACAAGAAAGCTATGGCGGCGCTTATTTTGGAGAGTACAAAATGCTAGTTGAGGGATCAGATACACATTAGATCATCAGTGGACTGTTAGGATTTGGATGTTGGATAATTGTTCGTTCAGCCACAGTGATGGTCCTCAATCTGTGGCTCTGATACTACAACTCTCAACATGTCTGATAGTGATACCTAGAGGTAGATTATCTTTAACTAATCCACAATCCAGTGCTGTCTCATAACCCTGAACTCAGAAGCTTTTTCCGGTATTATAACTCAGGCCGTTGCCATCGTAAGAAGATTACTTCTGACGTAGATCGTTCCGGCAGAGGGAAATGTATTTTTAAAGGGGTTGTCTACTTTTTACAGTCTGTTTTTGAAAGCATGATCCACTAAATATAAGATGATCACATATTGTCCCATTGCTGGGACCCCTCTAATCTGCAAGAGAACTTGTCAGCAAGTGTTCGATTTTCCTGCAGTGCCCCCGCAGGTAAAATTAAGCATTACATGATGACTAATCAAAACAATATGTTGGTTTTGTAATTCACTGACATGCCAGGTCCTCCAGAATAAGAGATGCTTCTTGTAACCACTCTGGCTAATAGCTGAGGATCCTGAATGGAGGCCCCCCCTATTGGAAATGGGTATTCTTAGCCAGACAACCCATTTGATGGAACATTTCTGGTCTCCGATTGCTCAGAAACAAATGGAAAATATAAACCGCTGTGTGATAGTGAGCACAACATCCTAGCAATTGTCTGTTGGCATCTGATAAAAGAGAAGCTCGGGGATCTGCCATTACTGAGTGTTTCCAGATGTTTTATGGGAAGACTCCTGTGCACAGAAAGTACGGTATGAAACGTGTTCATGGTCAATGCTGGAAGGTATAATATTTTAAAGACCAGTGGCACCCAAGTCATTTCTCTAACCAAGAACTTAGACTTGATGGTCGTGCTGGAGATGCTGCCTAAGTAAACTCCGGCGCACAAATGAGCCTCTGAGGGTGCTTGTCCTTCACCCTTGTGGGGGCCTTCGGTTCAAGGAGTTAGGAAATGGTTGAGGGCTCTTCACAGTTCTTTTAATACATATGGTACACGTTCATACTTTGGGACAGATTTATGAACTTGGTTGCGCACGCCCGTGGTTGTGCTGTGACCTACAAGTTACTGTGACAGGACAGTCTCCCTAAATCCTAAATTGCTGGATATCTTTCAGCTGTCATATCGTGCTCTTGGCAAATTGTGGGTCACAGTGCAACCCCATTCACTTTCATTAGTTGTGAAGCAGATCGTGCCACACTGCGATCTTTGGCCGTGCACAATGAGTCCAGCCAAAGTCGCCGTGTAAACCTAGCCTTACTGAAAGCCAGATCATGGATATAACAAAGGGGAGGACTTATGGAAATGTCCAAAAGAAGAGTGGTCTTTGTTGCTCATGGCAACCAATCACATCACAGCTTTCATTTTGTGTTCTGCTCTAAACAAATGAAAGCTGTGCTGTGATTGGTTGCTGTAGGCACCAATGACAGGTCTTCTTTTAGACCATTACATAATTCTGCCATTTTTTTTTATTTTTTGGATGTTGTTTGGTCTTTTACTAGAGAGCCAGGTTGCCCATGTCTTCCTGTCTTCTGTACATGTACTGAAGTGGTCACAGGAAGTTTTTTGCGCTCTGTAGTCCTCCTGAGGTCTTCAAACTGGAAACCCAAAGTGTACATGGTTATGCCGTAAGTCCTTTGTGAAACATCTGTGAGTTGTGACTCTTCTGACTCGGGTGCGATGACTCAGAATCTGAAAATGTCATTGAGTCACTAAGACAACTTGAAGCTGGGCACTATGTGATTTGCATATCTACACTGGCCCTAAACAGGCTGTAGCCTGTTGCATCTGGTGACCTATCATGGAGATGGCAACCCATAAATCTCAAAACTATTCACATCTCCACCGGATGTCTCGCCCAGAGTGGTCCAGAAAACAAAGCTATACGGATATGTCTCATGGGGCCCTGACACTGAAGAACTGATCTCCGAACCAGGTCAAGTTTTGGTTTTACCTGTCATGTGTTGGTGCTCCACGAAGCTTGAGGATGAAACTTCTCAGAAGCTGGAGCTCCCTCTTCCTGCCACAATGTACTGTTGGTGCCCACAACCTGGTTCTGTGTTTGGCACCATGTTTCTCTGACACCTAAAATGCTATCAGAAGCAAAGCTGGAAGACTGCTTACTGTGTAGACTTTATGCTCATGGGTGGTTTTGGTCCTTGCTGGAGGTACTCCTGAAAGAATAATTTGGCATCTTCTTGGCAAACAAGAAAATCACCTGATGTCATAACCTATGTTGATGGTGTCAATGTTGGGCTAGAGCTATGTGATGAGTTGGTGGGGACACACAAACCAACTGACTAGTTGTTCCAGCCAAGTGCTACATTCATTATCTGACTGGGTTGAAGGCTCCTGTAATTGTCATCTAGTTTAAATTCTAGGACATGGACACAAGAGACTTAATTCTTCCCAGTTCTTGGCCTTCAGCCGAGCCCAAAGTTAGCATTTTCCATCATGACTCACGACAAATAACTTGCATTGTTCTGTAACATTCCCTATAGCCACATGAAAAACTGAAGAATTTCCTCTGCACTGGAGTAGACATCTGAAGGCCCAAATACCCTCCAATGATGAATGTGTGATAGGGAGGAGATGTGTAAAGGAACTCCATTTATTAGTTGATTTGGGAACTTAGGGTTAGGATGTTTTATAGGAACCATAGATTTTGAAGATGCCCTTCTCCGGACATCTGTTAGGGTGTCATTCATCTACTGTCTGCTTGGTTCAAAAAGCTCCTGACTTAGGTTCTCCTCAAGATAGTGAATGAAGGAGATAGGCATATCAACTGAAGCATGCAGCTTTAAGTTACTTTATGTATACTTCTCAGCCACTGACTCCTAGGTAAATATTGGTTTAATTACTTTCTCTTGCAGCTTGTTTGTTTCAAACAGGTCATTGGAGAAGCATCATGGCCCCCAGACAATCTCCCATAGTCCCATCATGGGGAAACTGGCATTGAATAGGCTGGGCTTTTACTGGTCTGAACCTTTTTATTGAAGATAAGCAGCACAAAATATTACTTTGTTGCTACTTATCCTCATCTACAGCAGTGGTCCCCAACCTTTTTTGCACCAAGGACCAGTTTCATGCAAGACAATTTTGGGGGGCGGGGGTTATGGGGTGGGGCTTAGGGGGTACTAGTCAGCGCTGACTGATTCACACGCATAACAAAACACAAGGTACATATTAAAATATATAACTGACTAGGGTCTCTGCTGCACCTGGTCTCTGCTGCACCTGGTCTCTGCTGCACTGTACCGTATTTTTCGCCCTATAAGACGCAACTAGGTTTTAGAGTAGAACAATGAGAAAAAACTATTTTTCATTACACCTTAGGTCAGACCAGCAATCAGACCCCCAATGTTAATCAGACCTCAGATCAACCCCCCAACCTTTAGCCATCCATCAGCCCCCCATGTCAGCCATCAGCCCCCTATGTGAGCCATCAGCCCTTATGTCAGGCCCCAGGGCAAATAAAAAAAACAAAAAAACACTTGCCTCTCCTGGTCACCATCGCAATCCTCTTCATCCTGCTGTCGGATGTGTATCGCGGCGCACAGTGTGAGGTCACAGAGCGACTTCGCGCTGTTCGCAGCCCTGCACAGCCGATAGCCGAGCCTAGGACCAGGAAGGGGTGAGTACAGATCCTTCAACGCTTCCTGGTACTCCTGTACTAATGAAGCACTTCATTAGTACCGCGTTAAAGACGGCCCTGATCACTGCGGCCCAACGAACAATCTTCCAAGGCCCGGCGGTTGGGGACCGCTTATCTACAGAAAGATGGGAAAAGATGGGTGACCATCCTTGACTTCTGAATGGCTGAATCTGCCTAGGTACTTGCAGTAAAGCCTCCATCCATTCCTCTGCATTTCTCTTTCTCCTGGAATGTTGGGTAACTAATATTGGCTGAGTTGGTGGCTTATATTTCCCAGGGGTTCTGTGTTCATATTGGAGGGATAGGACTGGAGCATATAACCATGGCAGATCTGAGACAATGCCATTAATAGGAAGAAGATGAGGAAACGGGCAGAACACTTGGCCTCAGGTTTCTATGGACTTTGTCCTTTTCTTATGATACTGAGCCAATGAAACTGAGAGAAGGTAAAGGAGAAGTATTCAAGTCTGAAAAAACTCTGATACTGGATGAGATTTGTTTTATTGGAACCTAGGTGCTGGTGCCTGATTGTGCTGATATGTCCCTCTGCCACATAAGACACTTCATATTGTAACTGACGTATGGTATGTGAGGAGGGGGGGGGGGGGGCAGGAGCTTATATGGTAAAGAAGTAATTTCACAAGAATATAACTACTATAATACTGCCTCCTATGTACAAGAATATAACTACCATAATACTGCTCCTATGTACAGGAATATAACTACTATAATACTGCTCCTATATACAAGAATATAACTACTATAATACTGCTCCTATGTACAAGAATATAACTACTATAATACTGCCTCCTATGTACAAGAATATAACTACTATAATACTGTTCCTATGTACAAGAATATAACTACTGTAATACTGCCTCCTAAGTACAAGAATATAACTACTGTAATACTGCCTCCTATGTACAAGAATATAACTACTATAATACTGCTCCTATGTACAAGAATATAACTACTATATTACTGCTCCTATGTACAAGAATATAACTACTATAATACTGCTCCTATGTACAAGAATATAACTTCTATAATACTGCTCCTATGTACAAGAATATAACTACTATAATACTGCTCCTATGTACAAGAATATAACTACTATAATACTGCTCCTATGTACAAGAATATAACTACTATAATACTGCTCCTATATACAAGAATATAACTACTATAATACTGCCTCCTATGTACAAGAATATAACTACTATAATACTGCCTCCTATGTACAAGAATATAACTACTATAATACTGCTCCTATGTACAAGAATATAACTACTATAATACTGCCCCTATGTACAAGAATATAACTACTATAATACTGCCTCCTATGTACAAGAATATAACTACTATAATACTGCTCCTATGTACAAGAATATAACTACTATAATACTGCTCCTATGTACAAGAATATAACTACTATAATACTGCTCCTATGTACAAGAATATAACTACTATAATACTGCCTCCTATGTACAGGAATATAACTACTATAATACTGCCTCCTATGTACAGGAATATAACTACTATAATACTGCCTCCTATGTACAAGAATATAACTACTATAATACTGCCCCTATGTACAAGAATATAACTACTATAATACTGCCTCCTATGTACAAGAATATAACTACTATAATACTGCTCCTATGTACAAGAATATAACTACTATAATACTGCTCCTATGTACAAGAATATAACTACTATAATACTGCTCCTATGTACAAGAATATAACTACTATAATACTGCCTCCTATGTACAGGAATATAACTACTATAATACTGCCTCCTATGTACAGGAATATAACTACTATAATACTGCCTCCTATGTACAAGAATATAACTACTATAATACTGCCTCCTATGTACAAGAATATAACTACTATAATACTGCTCCTATGTACAAGAATATAACTACTACAATACTGAGTCCTTTCCCTTCAGCCATGATAAGGCGTCATCTTTGAGCTTTGTCTTGTATTAGTCATTACTGGTTAAATTCTATAGATGTCCTTTGTCAGGACTCGTAGTGATTTTGCCCCAGGCGGTGGCGGTTTTATACTGTTCCCCCAGTAAATACAGTATTGTAATGCGATGTCTCTGGGCCGCTCAGGCTGCGGTCTGTTGACAGGACAGTGCTTTCTCCTCCCTGTAATTATAGTCTTGTATACACCACAGTGTCTGTAGTAGAACAAGATCATAGTACAGTCATCTAGGAGCGTAGCTATAGGGGGTGCAGAGGTAGCAGTCGCCCAGGAGCCCCAGGGGGCCCAAAGACCCTTGTGCTGCATAAGAAAATACCAGTTTCATAGGGATTAGGTTAAGAATTTGTCATGGAGGGGGTTCATTTCAATTTTTGCCTCAGGCAGCACGACTGCAATGTGCTTCCCTGGCCACAAAGCACTGAGGGAAGGGGGGCCCAAGCTGAACTCCTGCACCAGGGCCCACGAGCCTTTAGCTAGGCCCCTGCTGTCATCTAGTACTTTACACCGCTGGTTTATATATAGATGGTGCCAGTTTACATGTTTGGTACAGTCACAGGGAGATTCAGTACCATTAACAAGCCAATGCACTTGGTAAAACCTATGGAAACCAGACTTGTACCCTAGGGCAGTGGTGGCACTTTGCGATAGATAAGTGGGTTTTGGGTTGCAGTTTGGTCGCTCAACCTCTAAAAGGTTCACCATCACTGGTCTAGGGGGTTGTCAATGCAGCCAGATACTGTACATTGTGCAGGACTCTCCTGCAGAGGCTCCTGGCAGCTACCACTAGGGGGAGCTAGCTGCATTAGATTTTTTTGCTGTATAAAGATTTGTGTAACTAGCACCATCTTGTGGTGGCTGCAGGCATCAATAATGTTACTATTTCATGCTAAGACTGTAAAATGAAGCACTCTGATGGCGTTGATTGTGGTGGGCAATGGCGGCGTGATCTGTACCTTCAGGTTTAACATTGCTACTGACCTCGGATTTCTATGCTCTCTGCTTATATCAAGTCTAATGATGTGCCGCTGTGTTAATGGGTGTGTTTAAAGGGACATGCACCCTGGGGAGGCATTTAAAGGGACATGCACCCTGGGGAGGCATTTAAAGGGGTGCTCTCTGCAAGGGGGGGGCACTCTACGTATGTCTAGTACAGGAGGCCTCGCATGTCTCTCTGCACTGGGCTGTCTCGCTGTGCAGTGTATAATTTTATGGCTGCCAAATAGCGGGTTATTCCTGATGTGCCCCCTCCCAGCTCCGTTTGTGACTCTGTAATTTTGGCTAAATGTTCTAAGCTGCACAAAGGGGAAAATTCTTGGTCTGGGATATCGCACAGCAGTTATGTAGCGGCAGGGAGGGGCGGGAAATACGCTGTCTCCGCCAACACTAAATTTAATACTGTACATTTTAAAGTGCTATGCACCCTGAACTGGAAAAGGTCAAGTATTTCTAAACGTTGTCACCCAACTTTCCTCTACTCCTGAATGGCCGTTACGTAGTGATATGTATTTCTATAGGGAGATTTGCTGTTCTGTCATTTAGGAAAGGTGAGTGACAACTCCTACATAGCGCTGCTGGGGGGGGTCACCCGGCTCTCAGAGCAAATGACAAACAAGCCGCCCCTGCGAACCGTATACCAAAAGAAAGGCGGCATCACACCCGTCACCATGCACATGGGTAGTGACTCAGCAGGACGGCAGGTAGAGGGCGCCAATCTCTCCGCTTGTCTTGACTTCATAGAGCTGGCAGGGGGGGCACTTCTTTCTACTAAAAATATTAATAAAGCTTTTTTTTTTTTTTTTTTTTTTTTTTTTTTTCAGGTGAACCACAGAAATATGATCCGAGTTTTAAGGGCCCAATACACAACAGGTAATATATTAGTACGGATTGTACTGGTCAGCGACCCGTCCCAGTATGTCTTCTATTAGGAGGAAGAGGGAGGGAAGAGGAGGAGGGAGGGAGGCGGCCGACGACAGAGGAGGGAGGGAGGGAGGCGGCCGGCCGACGACAGAGGAGGGAGGGAGGGAGGCGGCCGGCCGACGACAGAGGAGGGAGGGAGGGAGGCGGCCGACGACGGAGGAGGGAGGGAGGGAGGCGGCCGACGAGGGAGGAGGAGGGAGGGAGGAGGAGGAGGAGGAGGGAGGGAGGGAGGCGGCTGACGAGGGAGGGAGGGAGGCGGCCGACGACTGAGGAGGGAGGGAGGGAGGCGGCCGACGGAGGAGGGAGGGAGGGAGGCGGCCGACGACTGAGGAGGGAGGGAGGGAGGCGGCCGACGGAGGGAGGGAGGGAGGCGGCCGACGGAGGAGGGAGGGAGGCGGCCGACGACGGAGGAGGGAGGGAGGCGGCCGACGAGGGAGGGAGGGAGGCGACGGACGAGGGAGGGAGGGAGGGAGGCGGCCGACGAGGGAGGGAGGGAGGCGGCCGACGACGGAGGAGGGAGGGAGGGAGGCGGCCGACGAGGGAGGGAGGCGACGGACGAGGGAGGGAGGGAGGGAGGCGGCCGACGAGGGAGGGAGGGAGGCGGCCGACGACGGAGGAGGGAGGGAGGCGGCCGACGACGGGGGAGGGAGGGAGGCGGCCGACGACGGGGGAGGGAGGGAGGCGGCCGACGACGAGGGAGGGAGGGAGGGAGGCGGCCGACGACGGAGGAGGGAGGGAGGGAGGCGGCCGACGACGGAGGAGGGAGGGAGGGAGGCGGCTGATGACGGAGGAGGGAGGGAGGGAGGGAGGCGGAAGAGGGAGTGAGGGTGGATAATGGCTGACTGACGAAGACAGAGGCAGAGGGAGGTGGATGATGGAGGTGGACATTCGATTTGCATGAGGGACGCAGATCTTGGTGGAGGCAGATGAAGGAGGGAAGGTGTAGATGAGGGAGAAGGATGGAGAGAGGAGGTAGATGATGATGATGGAGGAAAGTTATGTATGAGGGAGGAAGGGGGTTGATGGGGATGATAATGGCATCATCCTTATTCACTGATGATGTTAGTGAGAAGTGATTGGTGTTCAGCCTGTAAAACAACATGGCCGCTTCCCACCGCTGCTAATAAGAAGAAATCCTCTTCCAGACTCTGCCACATAAAGAGACTTTAATGTAAAAATCCATAATGAGTTTCCTGCTGCGACCGTCCATTTCTTGCGGTCGTCTGTCTCACGGCGTCTTAAGTACCTCATAAATATCTCTCATACCAGACGCCTTGGAGGATCGGTGTGACAGATAACTTCCTTCATGTCTTTATGTCCCCCTCTCATCCTTTTCCGCCTAATCGTGACAATTGGGTGACAGCCAATATGGCTTCCGTTAAATGTATCATTCAGGACAGAATAAGAAGGCGGATAGTCAGCGACATGATTGGCACGATATGGCGGGACACTTTAACCTTCTGCACAATATTTATTCAAAGAGAGGCTGAGATTTACTATTTTCTTCTCCATTCACATTCAAAGCTGCTCCCGAAAACCACCTCCTTTTACGTTGGAGCAGTGCATTGTGGGAGATCGCATGACCATTGTATAGTTAGAGCTCGGTCACATTGTAACACAGTATAAAAGGAAACTATGACCATTTCTGCTGTTGCTTTGGATGTGAACAGAGAAGACAAAATTTCTTGTTCTTTATATAGTTTTAAACTGTGCGTTATTATACGGAGTTTCCCTTTAGGTGGTATATTCTCCATACTGTGTGTCAGGTGTATGATCAGTGTCCTTTGCTATGCTCTGACGCCGCTTCTCTCTGTGTTGCAGAGGCTGTACGGACATCCTGTGCTGTATACTCATAGTGCTCGCCGTTATTGCATACGTGGCTGTGGGGATTGTCGGTGAGTAGACGCAGTCTTGGATATTGAGATAGATGGTACATTCCTAGTCATTATACTACGATGACATCAAGATCTCTGCTTGCTGTCAGTAAATGGAACGCAAACCTAAACCGTCTCATACTTCTCGCAGCTCCAGTCTGGATAATCCTCTGCGCTGATACATTGTAACAAACAGAGATTTGTGCTGCTGATGTAGTAAGCTCACAGAGGGTTGTCTAGATTATAGTGAACTCTCAGAATTTGGGTTTGTATGGGTGTGAGCAGTGGTTCCATTCAGTGCCAACAATCAGAGATGAGAGGATGCTGGAACTGGGACAAAGTCCTTGTACAGATGTGGGGGTGTGAATACTTTTGCAGTTTAATATCCTTTATCTATGTATGTCCTTATGTTACACCCACAGCCTGGACATATGGAGATCCACGGAAAGTCATCTACCCGACGGACAGTAAGGGCCAGTTCTGCGGACAAGCCGGGACCCCTAACGAGTAAGAGCCGGTGGGATCTGAAATGTGTCTTCTTAAAGGAGCAGTTTAATAAATAGAACCCCTGTCCATGACCTATTGGGGCACAATGACCTCATGGGGAAGAGGGTCTCTACTCCGGAACCCCACCCTGAACCAAACTCGTGAGTTGCGGGGGAACTGTAAAGTCTGATGCAGCTTCTGCTGGGGCTTTATTGTGAGACAACCCCTTTAATGGTTATCATTGACCCCGACCGCAACAGGACAGAAATGTGCTCAGAGTAGTTGTCGGTGCCCTTGCCTTACGCGGAATAAGGTTTGCACAACTGGCTGAAAGCTTTGTAGGATCATGGGTCTTAATTTTCTTTAACACCTTCCCTATCTATTAAGGGGCTTTAAAGGGGTTGTCCGAGATTGATATTGATGACCTATCCTGAAGATAGACCATCAATGTCAAAATGTTCCACAGCTCCTTTAAGTTATGTGCTCTTAGGTCTCCTACTAATAAGCTGATCAGAATGGATAAAATTGAAGCTGCCTTCACTGGCCACTAGAGGGAGCTTAGTGAACGTGGGTTTACCATTCAGGGAGCTGTTTTTCTCTGTCTTAGGAGAGCTCCCCCTAGGGGTGGCTGCAGGTAGTCATTTATCTCGGGACTCATTAAAGCCATTTTTTACCTTTTACGGTCTTCAGGAAGAAGCCATTTTTGTTTTACTTCAACATCATGAAATGCGCCAGCCCCCTCGTCCTGCTGGAATTCCAGTGCCCAACTACACAGGTGAGACAAACATCCTAGTTTCATACCCATGTTTACTTCCTTCTGTTGGGGGCATCAGGTGTTTCATTATGAGCTGTGTATGGCCTGATTGTCTTCTCTCCATACTGGGTGGGTGGGTGGGCTGACTCTTCCTAGTGTTGTGTTTTAAGCTCTGACAAACCAGATGTCTCCCCCTAGTGGCACTCCTCCTCTTTACACTGTTACAGTGAAGCCCTTAGTAAAAAGCTGCAGCCACATCCCCCTCCTATCCTCTCCTTCCTATCTTCTAGTTACTTTAACACTAGATGGCTCTTCGGATGACTAAGGAGGTTTCTGTCCATGTGGGAGGCTTTATAACCTTTCTTTTGTCTGTATTTTCAATACCTTGGTGGCAGTTGATATATACTACAGGCCATTACTGGTTAGTTGCTTCCATTTAAGTTGTACCTTAACCAACTTTTACTAGTTTTAATATTGAGGGCCACCAAAATGCTTGGCAAACCCATTGAATGCTGTGTAATACCTCCCGAGGTCTTGACCAGTTTCTTTCATTAACCATTGGATAAGTTCCTTCTAATCTGGCAGCGGGACTTTTTCTTGATTGGATGCTGGATTAGCAGGACCTCCAGATCATCAGATTCCAGGGGTATTTTTCCCCATCTTAAAGGGCTCCTTCACTATAGTCTACTCCTAGACACCACTGGATGAAACCCGTGCAGGCTCATCCATAGCAGATGGTACTGGTGGACCTGTCTAGGATATAGGGGGCAGTACTGCACCCACCTCTTCTAAATGCGCCCACCTGCGTAGGATAACATGAGGACATTTGTAGGTGACACCTCGATGCTAATTGTCTCTTCTCTGACAGATCTGTGTGGAGAAATGTCCGGACAGATTCCTCACGTATCTCAGCGTGACCACCGCCCAGGATAACTTTGACTACTACAAGCAGTTCTGCAGGGAAGGCTTCAACGACTTCACCAAGGTAACAAGATGTCTGGTTATATCTGGTATTGGCCACTGTGGGCCCCCATGAAACTGGGCTCCCCATTATGTTGCCATCCAAGACAGAAGGGCCTGATGCTTGTTTCTTCCTTTGCCGCCTTTCTATTATGAAGTTCCATAATGAAGTTTCTCTGGATAGGGGAGATGTAAGCCATTCTTCACCGCCTAGTGGCAAATGGCGTGTGACTAACCAAGGCTGGACCCTCTCTCACTCAAAGGGCCACATGGTCTGCCTCTATGGTACTTGTGGTGTTGACCACATATAGATCTTCTGATGTACCATGGAGACTTATCTATGGCAGTCCAGGTACTTGCACCCCAAGTGATCCCCTATTTGAGATGTAAACAATCGGACTCCATGGCCTCCGGAATAGTAGAAGTATATTATATATAATATATGCTCATGAAAATCTATTGATGCCTGATACTATCGTCCTACCACATAAGGTGGAGATCCTTTGGACCTTCTCATTCTAGGGATCCAAGGTTGAGCCACACCATTTTAATATCCGGACCTCCTTTAAAGGAGTCATCCATTTCTTTTATATTGACGGCCTATCCTCAGGACAGTCCAACAGTATCTGATCGATGGGGGTCCAACACCTCACACCCCGCCCATCTGCTCTTTGGAAGTAGCACTAGATGAGACATTATGGCAGCAGTAGTAACCTGTAGGATGAGTTGTTATATCTCTAATCACTGCTCTGTTTTATTCTCAGAGTGGAGTGGAAGTACTGAGAGACCGGGACTGTCCGGCCATGATCACACCAAGCAAACCATGTGAGTACTGACTCCAAACTGCCCCCTTGTGGCAGAAGGTGGTAGAGCAGCATATGGGATGAAAAACTGGAATCTCATGGATTCCTCCTGGCTGTATCACCCCGTGGTGGGAGGGGCAGACTCCATGTCACATATCTCCTCCTCCTGTCTGTGTCCCACTGATAAGTCCTTCTCATTTCACCATACTTTTCCAGTCACTAGAAGATGCTTCCCTGCTATTAACATCAAAAAAGGTGTGGTCATGGTTGGAAACTCAACAACCTTCGATGATGGAAGAGACCAAAGACAACGCAACGTGACTGACCTGGTGGAGGGAGCTAAGTGAGTACGGCACATAGCACATGCCCCGGGCACCTGGCAGGTGTCTATCGGAGGACTTTTCAAGTGCCGGATATTTCTCTCCATACAGGAAAGCCAACGTGGTGCTGGAGGCTCGGCAGGTGGCCATGAAGATATTCGAGGACTATACCGTGTCGTGGTACTGGATAATCCTGTAAGTTCCTTCACATTTATGTACAAAACCTCTAGGTAGTGCTGGAGAGACGTTTTTCTTCCTTCTGGAGGAGAGCTAATTTGCATATTTTTTCCCAGGGAGCATTGCCTGTAAGACTCCCTGCACCATCTGGATCTCCACAAGGAGAACCAGTACCTTCCAGGAACTAACCTGTATACCACTCATTCGCAGCGGTCTTGTCATCGCCATGTTGATCAGCCTCCTTTTCGTGGTCCTGCTGAGGTTTCTGGCGGGGATTATGGTCTGGGTGATGATTGTGTTGCTGATCGCGGTGATGGGATACGGTGAGTAATTTCTTACATCTTTTTGTTAAATTTCTTGCTTCTTCCCCATGACCAACCTCACAACCTACTTACCTCTCGGCACCTACAGGAATCTTCCATTGTTACATGGAATATGCCCGCCTGAAGGGAACGTCGGGGTCTGATGTCAAATTGACGGACATTGGGTTTCAGAGCGATTTACGGGTGTACCTGCACCTGCGGCAGACGTGGCTGGCGTTCAGTAAGTGGCATTTCTAAAAAAAAAAAAAAAAAAAATTCCCAAAAATTTGGATTTTATACGAAAGCCTAGATTCACTGGTTCCTGGTGCTGGGTGACTGGTTTATACTGGTTGAGGTTCCAAATGCTGTAAGTCCAGGTTATACTGGGAGATGGGTACTGCTGCGGAGTGACCAGGTTTCCTGGAAGGTATGCTGAGGCTGTATTCCACGAGTAATGAGCGGGTTGCTCACCTTGCTGTTTCAATCACATGTAGCGCGTGATGTGCAGATTTATCAACGGAAAATCCGCCGCTGAATACAGTACCAACAAAGTAGATGAGATTTTAATAATTTGCATCTACACAATGTGAAGGGTAAAATCGGCTGCAAATCCACAACAAAATCTGCGATATTCATGGAGCGTTCTGCGGAATCGGGGTGAAAAAATCCACCCCATGGGCACTTACTAGATGGCAGTGTTAACATGGCAGATATGTTATGTGTTTTTCATGCCAAAAACCACTTAAACGGGTTGTTTTATCTAAGACATTGGTGGCATATCGCTAGGCACATGCGTGGTGCGCTATACTTCACTTTCGGGGGCCCATTTTAGAGCTAGGTACAAGTCCAACCTCTGAGACCCACACCTATCTGACTTTAGTGGCAAATCCTATCCTAAGTCCCTAATGAAAGGGGTTCTCCAGCCCGATATCTGTTTTTAATACCCAACCCCCCCCCCCCACCCCACCCTGCAGGAGGTGTCTGGTGAAGCATGGTTACCAGATGCGTGATGCTTGGTTCTGACTCCTAGAGTCCACCGCTGTCTTCTTCTATCACTATGGATGGTGGTCGCATGCGCTGCTGCAGCTCAAGACTGGCCCCAGCGATGGCATGTACCCAAGCAGCATGCGGCCCAGTGACGTGCCACTTAAACAGCACATCACCTAGTCATTGGGATGTTTACCTGCGGTGCTGGAAGTCTGTAGAAGACAGCAGTGGACCCTAGAAAACTCCAGTTTTATCGGTTTTGCTTTTACCGTGTTCCATGTGTGGTACAACCGTCTGGTTCCCTGGGTCAGTACGATTACAGCAATGCCACATTTATATAGTTTTTATTGTGTTTTAATACTGAAATATTTAAAAAATTTTATGTCGTTTTTATAAATACCATGTGTGGGGTATAACTTTTTTATAATGTTTTATTCTAATCATGGGAGGAGGTAAAGCGATGAAAAAACTGCAAAATGGTTTTGATTTTTGGGATAAATATTTCTATATTTTAATATTTTGGGCATATTTATTTATTATTTTTATTCTGGAGAAAGGGGGATGATTTGATTTTTTTTTTTAAACTTTTTTTTTTTTTTTTTTTTTTTTAAGGCACCCAAGGGCCTAACAACATGCAATTAGATTGCCATTTCTACTAAGCAATGGCATTTAATGTATTGCTGCATAGAAATTCTGTATATTCCAATGCAGTGCTGCCGCCTGCAGGCCTACATTTTTGGAATATACCTGTGAGAAGCATCGGAGCCTCTACCAGGCTCTGGCCTATCATTACCAAGGAACAGCTTCCCTGATCTCGGCGAGCAGCACTCCTGGATTTTCACCACTCGGATGCCGTCACAATTTACTTCAGCATCTGAGGGGTTAAATGTCAGAGATCGGCGTCCTCACCGATAACCCAGCTGCTATAACGCTTGCAAGCGGGTGCCATATTTAAAGTTGGATTCCTGCCGCAGCTTCCACGACACGACGTGTATTTCTGTCTTGTGAAGTCTGTACCCACAAAATGCACAAGTTACATGGGGGTTTTTGCCACAGTCCCACCCATAATGTTCAGATGAGTGGGAGTCCACCTAACAGGGTTTTAGTAGGGGGGGGGGGTATAGTGGTGCCATGTGACCAGCGTGCGGGGATACTGTTCTGCTGTGCCCCATTTGACAACTAAGTCTTGTCTCTCCAGTGATCATTCTGTGTATTATGGAAGTCGTCATCATCCTGCTGCTGATATTTCTCCGGAAAAGGATCCTGATCGCCATTGCTCTCATCAAAGAATCCAGCAGGTGAGGACCAGATTGCTGGGTGTGGCACATAATCCGCAGGCTGCATATTGTAGGCTATCGACGGGGACAATACTGTGCCAATCTGTGCTCATTAGTCCCCTTATAGTAATCTGAGCTCCATTTTTCTCAAACAAAGCTGCGTAGAATTAAAATTCTAGCTACTTGTTGCTGCCACTAGAGGGAGCTTACTGCATACAGTTTATATCCCAAGTATAAAGTGGTGAATGCAGGTAGTAAGGGATTTGAACCTGACCATTAAAAAAGATTAATCCTCAAAAAATTGCAGATATTGGCAGATTTAGGTCAAAGTACCGCTTGTGATAATTAAGATGTTATTTGTGGATTTACATAGGACTGCAGGTACACCTCCTGCATCAAAGTGTTTCCTAACCAATTCAGTTCTGCTATGTCTGTGGGATGCCACTAGCAGGTTAATGATTGCGTGTCTCTCTCTTCTCAGGGCGGTCGGACATGTCATGTGCTCCTTGGTGTTCCCCCTCTTTACGTTCTTTCTGGTGTGTCTCTGTATCGCCTATTGGGCCATCACAGCAGTGTATCCTTTTTTATGCTCTTGGACCCCATCCTAATCCTGTTATATTGACCTTCCATCAGAGGGTTTGCCACCCCCCATCTTAAAACTAAGCTTTATACTGCAGCACTGCTCGTTCAGATTGGCTCCTGTGTAGAAGCACGAGTTCACCAGGAAGTCCATGCATGTGGACAGCTGAGGACTGACGTCCCTTCAGACCCGTATTATCTGTCCTTGACCCTCTCCACAGATTCCTCTCTACCTCTAATGATGCAGTCTATAAAGTGTTCAATGAGACGCAGTGTGACTATGCTGGAAAAACCTGTGACCCTGAGGTAAGTCCTTCCACCCATTTATACTGTACTGTCAGTGGTAAGAATGAGCAAAATAATGGAAAATTTGATTCGGCTGCTTCGCCAAATTTTACAAAAAAAAATCACTTTTCGGCACAAAGCGCATTTCTTTGTAAGTAGTGGCTACAATGACAGGGAACGGTAAATGCGCCGCCCCCCATCATTGTGCAGCGATACCTATAGCCAGGCGTCTGGGGTATCCCTTGCCCCTTAGGAGGTTTCTACGAAATATGTCCCTCTTATAGAGCAAGTAATCGTGACGACAGTTGCAATTAAGCAACGAGGACATGGAGTCCCCTTTGTAGATGGTAATGTGTCTCTCTGAAGGTGTTGTATGCACGTGTCACGGTGCTCCTACCTGGATATCCTTGGATCCCAGATGTAGTGGTCTAAAGCAAGTGCAAAAAGGGGTTGTTGAACTTGGGTGATGAATAAGTAGAATAAATGGAGTTCAGACTTTGTAGTAACGTTGAACACAGCTTTACTTGGCATAAACGATAATTCATTTTCCAAACTGTATCTTGGTCATCAGCAGGTATTGGCTAAACTCTGGCAGGTAAACATATCTGTAGTTTTCTCAGCTCTGCTATACTAGCTGGGTTAAATAGGAACTTTTCCTCTTCTGATGGAACTTAGCTTAGCTGTCTGTAGTCTGTCTCTTACTTTAATCCTAGGAACTTCTTCCTGGCTTCAAGCATACTTAGCTTGGGTATAGGCAATGCAAGCCCAGGAGGGGACAAGCAACCATGTAGACTTCAGAGGCAGGGCCTCTGGGCCTAGCAGAGCAGATAGAGCTCTGCTAGCCAGCACACAACCTTTCACCAGGAGGGGGTAGGCTAGACTGCTTAACACTAACTCCTCCCTCTCTAGAGAGGGCTGGGATGGCACTAGAGGGTTCCTCTCCAGGGACACTAACTCTGCACAGACTGCCGCCATCTGCTGGTGAACCAGGCACATTACATGTTAACATTACTTTTGCAAGGAAATACATACACATATTGCAGGAAATGGCAATAAATACATATATGGTGACACTTGCTACACTAACCAAGATAGTGGAGGTACAAAAGAGGTGGTAATGCCACTCTGGGTCGTTACAATTGTACCCCTCAGATGCCGCGTTCATACATGATCGCGGCATCTGATTATAAATAACAGAGTATAAAAAAAAATAAAAAAAACACCTGATCCATTTGCTTGCGACGGGACGGCCACCACCATCTTGCTTGAAGATCTGGCACAAAATCTCATGCAGCCCAAGATGACTTCATACGTCACAGCCCACAGGATTTTGTGCAAGATCTTTTAAGCAAGATGGCAGCTGCCAGCCCATTGCAAGCAAATGGATCAGTTGAGTGTGATTTATTTTCTTTCTATAAATTGGAATTGATACCCTTCATGAGATCCTGAGACCCGCTGTGAGTGGACGGCCCAAGTAGTGGGAAAGACATGTCCATGAAATCTTGAGATACAGGTATGTTCCTGCTAGTACCGAAGATCTTCCTGAGCAAGTGGGTGAACAGGCAGTGTATCTGCAGGAACATCTGTATCAGGATTTCAGGTTACCCCAGGATGAAATCTACCACATGCTCAGGCACAATCCTGTATCTCAGGATTTCCTGGACATGCCTCTGCCGCCATCTAGGCTGTGCACCCAAAAATGTAATTCCCAAGTACTCTGTGCATGTTCCTGCCAGTAAATAGGCTGTTCGCCCACAACGTGCCTCTTGCTGGGCATGTGGGATTTCATGGACGGGTGTCTGTCACTACATAGGCCGTTCACAGTGTCTTAGGCTGTCACTGAATGTGTTCCTACCAAGGCATAAGCTGATCATCCACAAGCTGAGCATTTTTCTGCCTATACAGAAGCTGGTGAGCATTTTCTTGCCAGTATATAGGCTGTTCACCCGGCCTCTCCGTGCCGGGATATAGGCTGTTCACCCGGCCTCTCCGTGCCGGGATATAGGCTGTTCACCCGGCCTCTCTGTGCCTTATGTAGACATTTTCTTTTCTTTCTTGCAGACTTTTAACACCACCAACACTTCCCGCATTTGCCCGGATGCCACCTGCCAGTTTGCCTTCTACGGCGGAGAGACCTACTACCACAAGTACCTGATCATCTTCCAGATCTATAATGCCTTCATGTTCCTCTGGCTGGCAAACTTCGTCATCGCCCTGGGTCAGGTGACCCTCGCCGGGGCTTTTGCCTCTTATTACTGGGCCTTCAAGAAACCAGACGACATGCCGGCCTTCCCCATCTTCTCCTCCTTGGGCCGGGCTCTCAGGTGAGACGTTATACGACTGCTCCAATATTGGCTTGGCGCATTGGTCAACTGATGGTCTCCAGCCTGTGGTTCTCTAGCAGTTACAGAACTACAACTCCCAGCAGCCTGCTTTGCGCCTCTGGGACCCATCTCCAGAACGGCCCCCACCCACTATGGGAGTTACGAATGCGTTAAGCTGTTCTCGGTAGTCCCACGGCGTTGAATGGGGAGTGCAGCCACCACTCCATTCACTGCTATGGGCCTGCTCGGCTATTTTTGCTATACCCATATCGGTGAAAGGAGGATGGCTGCGCATGCGCAGCTGCTCACCGTATACTTCAAGGGGCCCCGTTCAGGAAATGGGTGCGGGGCCCAGAGCTGACATTGATGGTATATCCTAGCGGTGTACCATCAATGTCTGAGATGAGAATAACGTTTAAGTGTGAAGATCCGTAGGATCCGTGACTGCAGAGCCTCCTGCAGAAGCCATGGTGCCCTCTTCTCACTGGTACCCCTCTGTTCCCTTCAGATACCACACAGGGTCCCTGGCGTTCGGGTCTCTTATCCTTGCGATTGTGCAGCTGATCAGGATCATGCTGGAATATCTGGACCACAAACTAAAAGGTGAATTATAGAGTTGCCCTTTTTTCACTATTCTGGGTGCCATAGGAGGCAGCAACAAGCTGCTGACAAACAGTGGGCACAGGAACTTTCCCTACCGACCCCCTTACCTTTTTGAAATCCCCTTATGTCAGTGTGAAACCAGCCATGTGTTGTTCAATAACATTGTAGCTGTGTGCAGTTGTTTTTTTCCTCTCTGCATTGAGTTTTTGGAAGCTGTCGCTTCCCTGCTCCTTCCTCAGTGCGCCTGCGCCGATGACGTCAGCCTACACCCGGAAAAGAAGCATCGGGTGTAGGCTGACGTCATTGGCGCAGGCGCACTGAGGAAGGAGCGGGCAAGCGAGCGTCCTTCTCTCAGAGCGCCTGCGCAGGGGCGGGATTTTATGGACAGAGAGGGCAGCGTTGGCCCTGTCAATCAAGTGGAGGAGGGGGCGTTTTTTTTAGACCGAGGATGCGGCGGCTACCAGCAAGTAACCGCCCAACTTGCTGGTAGTGAAGAAATTTGCATATCACAAAAGTACTATTTTTAAAGAATTTTTAAAGCACAGCCAGAGGTAAGAGGGGTATATATGGACTCTGCGTACATTAGCAATTATATGAAGTCCAATACTGAAAATTGCTGTTTGGGGGGTGACAGAAGCCCTTTAAGGTGTTGTCCACTCATGGGGTTCCTAGAGTTGGGATCCTCATGGAGTCGGTGTTACTTGTGGTGCAACCTCAGTTCTTCTTCAGCGCCACCACAGGGCAAAAGAAGTATTACATGGTGACCACGCATGGGCTGTCCTCCAAAGTTCAACACTCGCCACTCTGGCTTCATAATGATGGGCCTGAAGGTGGGGGGCAGTGCATGACACAGGTATTCGAAGAGACCCCTGCCTCTTTCACGCACCACCCCTCTCAGCATATCTGTGTCCAGAATATTTGAATCCGTCAACCAGTCGGAATTAAAGATTTCATACATAAAGACCTGCCTGCTGACTGTTTCCAAGCATAAAAACTGGAAAAGCAGTCCAAAGATGGCTTATTACAAAGCTGAGGGTATACCTAATGACTACCCTATTTTATTTTTTTTCTTGCTAGGGGCGGATAATAAGTTTGCCCGTTTCCTCCTGTGTTGTCTCAAGTGCTGTTTCTGGTGTCTCGAAAAATTCATCAAGTTCCTCAATCGAAATGCCTACATCATGGTAAGAAGAGAGCTACGGTGAAGCACCTCCCCTGTGATGTTATGTGGTGAAAGAGGCACAAATCTGTAAACCGCCTTATCCCTTGTGCACTCATAGGCAAATTTCCTAATCTAGTGGTGGCCACTAGTGGTCATCAGTGGTAGTACAATGTATATATTTTCTGCATCACTTGCACAATCGTTGGACATGGAGTTAAAGATGCCTGATGGAGAATACTGCTGGTTGCAAACTACAACTCCCATCATGCCGTGATATTAACATACCTCTCTTTTGCCAGATTGCCATTTACGGGACCAACTTCTGCACATCGGCCCGGAACGCCTTCTTCTTGCTTATGCGAAACATAATTCGGTCAGTGAATTTCATGTGTGGCCTCTAGCTGCATGTAATACAACATAGTGCTGATATACCAACCGCTATATACATGCAGTATACATATCCTCATTACTCTGATATGCCTGATCTGTTTGACCTCTATTTCTAGCTAACTGAAATGTGCTTTTACAATACTGCCCTCTGGTGGTGCGATAGTGTAATGCCCTTCTGTTCTTGCAGTGTTGCAGTCCTTGATAAAGTCACTGACTTCCTGCTGTTCCTAGGAAAGCTGCTGGTTGTGGGCTGTGTGGGTAAGTGTATGATTACAGCCACAAGTGGGCTGTAAGTGGCCTCCCCACTAGGGGCACTGTGAACTCACCCAAAGTGAAAAATGGGAAACCTATGCTTGGGGGAAGGGCATGATTGCCCTTTTTGCCTCCGTTTTTTTTTTTTTTTTTGTTTTTTTTTTTTTTTTTTTTTTTTTAGGTGCCCCCAGGCAGTACCAGAGTACAAAGTGAAGATGTTTATGGCACCCTGAATTTGTGATGTGCTGACTGCTTCCAGCATTAAATTGTACTTCAGAGCTGCATTCACAATTCTGCAGCTGAAATTGTTTCAGTGCATTCTGTAATTTCTTTACACTAGGCACTGTAAGCAAAACTAATTACATAAGCGACAAGCTTGCTGATGGTTTCCAGTGACAGTCAAATACTGGATGAAACTCAAGATGACATTCTACATGGCTGTGCAGCCAAATGATGACCCGAAAATGACCGAATCCAGAATTCTCTATGAAAAACGTTATTTTTCATGTAATTTTGCAGGAATCCTGGCTTTCTTCTTTTTCACTCGTCGCATCCAGATCGTTCAGGACACGGCGCCAACTCTCAATTACTACTGGGTGCCGATTCTGGTGAGTGCCCCCTATTACATGCAGCCTTACAGGACCCGCTCCCGACCTGACCACCCCCCCTTCTCTCCGCACAGACAGTGGTGATCGGCTCCTACCTTATCGCCCACGGCTTCTTCAGCGTGTACGGGATGTGCGTGGACACCCTCTTCCTGTGTTTCTGTAAGTATCGCCGGTTGGTTACACTTCTAGTGCTGGACTGAAAAGCTTGCACTCTTCTGTCTCTGCCGTTCTTCATGGGGCTCCTTCAGCACAGACCTCCCTGTTTTTTCTTGGGCCCACTATCGTACAGCTGCACAGTGACTGATGCAGGGGGAGAGCTGGAGGATTAACCCTTTACTAGCGATGTACTGGACGATGCAGCTGATTGGATGGCTCCTGTCTGACCAGACAATGCCAGGCATTGCCCTCCGCCACCCGTCAAAGTCCTGACAGCTCTCCACTCTGCACCCACCACTGTGCTACATTAGGGCTCTAATTAAAGAAGGGGGGCTGTCTGATGTACCCCCATATCCTCTAATGGTATGGTGACCTATCCTATACTAATCCTGGTTTTTCTTTTTCAATTTTTCCCCACTTCTATCTAATTCTCCAACCTGTCTCTGTTCCTCATCCTTGCTCCCTTTTTTGTGTTTCTAAATAATTCTTGTACTCCCTCTGCACCCTGCCCTCCATCTCTTCCTGTCGACCCTCCCTTATCTGCATGTCCGCCTCACCCTTCCCCTCCCTTCTCTTCCTTATGTCTCTTCCCTGCTCTTTCTTGCACCCCTTCCCTGGTTTTTCTACTCCTCCTCACCCCCCTTCCCTACTTTCTCTGCTCCTCCTCACATCTGTTCCCTCCCTTCTCTGCTTCTTTCTTGCACCCCTTCCCTGCCTTTTCTGCTTTTCCTCATGCCACTCCCCTACCTGCTCTCCCTTGCACCTTCTTTGCCTGCTCCTCCTTACATCCCTCGCTTTTCTGCTTCTTCTTGCATCCCTCCCTTCTCTGGTCCTCTTCACGCCCCTTCCCTCCCTTCTCTGCTCCTCCTCGCCCCCTTCCCTCCTTTATCTGCTCCTCATCTCTCCCTCCTCTGCTCCTCCTTGCGCCCCTTCCCTCCCTTCTCCTCCTCGCGCCCCTTCCCTCCCTTCTCCTCCTCGCGCCCCTTCCCTCGCTCCTCCTCGCGCTCGCTCCTCCTCGCGCTCGCTCCTCCTCGCGCTCGCTCCTCCTCGCGCTCGCTCCTCCTCGCGCTCGCTCCTCCTCGCGCTCGCTCCTCCTCGCGCTCGCTCCTCCTCGCGCTCGCTCCTCCTCGCGCTCGCTCCTCTGCTCCTCCTCGCGCTCGCTCCTCTGCTCCTCCTCGCGCTCGCTCCTCTGCTCCTCCTCGCGCTCGCTCCTCTGCTCCTCCTCGCGCTCGCTCCTCTGCTCCTCCTCGCGCTCGCTCCTCTGCTCCTCCTCGCGCTCGCTCCTCTGCTCCTCCTCGCGCTCGCTCCTCTGCTCCTCCTCGCGCTCGCTCCTCTGCTCCTCCTCGCGCTCGCTCCTCCTCGCGCTCGCTCCTCTGCGCGCCCCTTCCCTCTCTTCTTTGATCCTCCTTGCTTTTCTGCTCCTCCTCGCGCCCCTTCCCTCTCTTCTTTGATCCTCCTTGCTTTTCTGCTCCTCCTCGTGCCCCTTCCCTCCCTTCTCTGCTCCTCTCACCCCCTTCTCTGCTCCTCTCACCCCCTTCTCTGCTCCTCTCACCCCCTTCTCTGCTCCTCTCACCCCCTTTCTTTGTCTTTCATTCTATCTGCCTCTGTGACTGGGCTGATGCTTAACAAGGTGAAGATCTGGAGAGGAATGATGGCTCCTTGGAGCGGCCATATTACATGTCTCCGGAACTCAGCCGGATTTTGCTGAAAAAAGACGCCGAGCTCCTAAAATCCAGTGAAAGCCAAAGCTGAAGGTGCCGGCGGTGCTGAGCGTACCTCGCCTCTCTGCTACTACTAGCCCTCCTCCTTCTGTACCTCATGCCCGGAGAGAGACCGCCGCACTTGGCAGCGTCGGGTGGGCTATAGATTTAATGGAGCTGGGGTTAGGCTGGAGGCCTGGGATAACTAAGGGTTAACCTGTCAGTACCTTTCTTCACGTGTGTACGAAACACATCCTGTATGTAACTCATCAACACCCAGTGCCTTGTTTTACCTATTGCATGACCTGAGCTCACACAAACATGTGCCTCTTTACACGTCAGTGCCCTCCATGTACCCTACATACCCCCGTCTTCACGTCTCCATTCCCTCCTGCACAGTGGAAGATCTGGAAAGGAACGACGGCTCCACAGAGAAACCTTATTACATGTCCGCCAACTTACAGAAACTGCTGAACAAAAAGAACAAAGACGAGGACGGGAAAAGACTGCTGTGACGTCACCACTGCATGTAATGACCTCACGGGCCGGACGCGAGGGCGCCATACTAGTGTCCAGCCACGAAGATACAGGATGTATATACATAATGTTGTGTCACTTTAAGAAATTGCTTAAAGGGGTTGTACAAGAGTAGAGAAACTTGGCTGCTTTCTTTAACAAACAGCGCCACCCCTGCCCAAAGGGATATGTGTGGTATTGTGGCTCTGCTGCATTGTAGTGAGCGGAACTGAGCCACACGCAACCTGTGGACAGGCGTGGTGCTGCTTCTAGAGGCAGGCGGACATGTGTCTCCAATCCTGTACACCCCTCTGCCAGCTTTATGGTTAATCATATAAATTTTTAGGTCTAACATTCTGTAGCGCCATCTTTTTTTTTTCTTTCTGATACAGCGCACCAAATCCGCTGCATAAGCCATAAAATGACTAATAAAATTCTGTCTACCTGCAGTCACCACTAGAGGGAGCTCACTGCGCACGCTTTTATTATTGAGTATAAACATTAGTGCAGGGAGCTCCCTCTAGTGGTGATTGCAGGTAGACAGAATTTAATCAGGTCATTGCAGGGAATTGGGAGCTCTATATCATGGGGGGAAAAAATTAACTCCGACTTGGATATTTGCTTCTGGGAAAGCTGGGTTGGGACTGTTCCCAGCTTTCCTAGACTCCTGAGTCGGGCTGGTTACGAACAAATATCTGTCGTCTCAGATCCTGGCATGACTAGGCAGACTTACCATTCAGAAGTCTAGGAAAGATGGATGGACTACTGTAAGAACTATTAGTTGTCACCCAGCTTTCCCAGATATTTACTCTAGGGGGCGCTGCTCTTGAAGGCAGAATCTGCTTTTA
The DNA here is from genome assembly GCF_905171765.1 of Bufo bufo. Lineage (NCBI taxonomy): Eukaryota > Metazoa > Chordata > Amphibia > Anura > Bufonidae > Bufo > Bufo bufo. Next base: position 788,472,466 of record NC_053389.1, on the reverse strand, counting down.
CACCACCCTGCCCACCCTCGTGGTCACATGCCAACGCCATATTTTTACCTAAAGTTAACTGGACTGTCCTTTGTCTTTTTTTTTTTTTTTTATAGTTTTTATATATATATTTGCATGGAGAGTGTTTTATGTATTTGTGTATATATATATATATATATATATATATATATATATATATACTTCTGTCCGCCATGTTTACGATACCAAATGTCATTGCTCCCTGCGGTTTGTATGAACCTGCGCCTTAAAAACGTCTTCAGGAATGAACTCCTCTGATAATAAAGGTTTTGTACAGATCCTCCTCTCTTATTTTGTGGTTTTAGTTTATGCTTGGCCCAGGGTTACGTCTGCGGTGCCGTGCCAGTCGGGGGTGGGGTTATATGATACTTCTGTAATTGGGGTGGGTTGTCTTCTGCTGGACTTTTGGGCCCATTACTGGGACAGTGCCTGGGGCCACCGGAGGGTGTTCTGTCACCCTTCGACCACTTGTGATTCCACTATATGGCGGGTATTCCACATCCAAGTCCAAGTGGAATCCACCTAACTCATGTTCCATTGTTTTCAATGGGAATCTGCGCGGCGTGGAATAATAATCCACGTTATGGGGAAAAAATAAAAAAAACCTGACCTGCTGATTCTCGTCTCTGCCTGCGGATTCACAGCAGATATCTAAGGGTCAGCTTCTAATTTCTGCTGTGGATTTTTCCGTAACATAACCGCCATGTAAACGTGACCGTTACACTTCCTTCACGTTTTTTTTTTTTTTTCATAAACCAAAAAAATATTTATTTTTTTTATATGCGGAATTTTAGGGGACTTTTATTTATTTATTTATTTATTTTAATTTTTTTAACCGGTTTCAAGCACAACAAAAAAAAGCCAGAAAAAAACCCAGTTTGTAGCACATCTCATAAGGGCTCATGCACACGACTGTAACGCGGACGCAAAACACTAATCCGCAAAAAAAAGGGATGACAAGAAGAGGGTTGTTTTTTTTTTTTGCAGAACAGACTTTTCGTGGCCCCATTGAAATGAATGGTTCCGCATACAGGCCACAAAAAAACAAAACAGAACGGACCTGGACAAAAAATACCTTCGTGCACCGACAAAAACCCCCAATGATCCGTTTTTATTTTAATGCGTCTGAACCTAGAATTTACGTAAAAAAGTAGGGCCATTGTGGAGCAATTTGGCACAAATGGAGTTTCTACATTATTTTCCGACTTGCTCCCAATGGGGGTGGGGCTGTACAGGAAAGGGGCGGGCCTAAGATGTGGCATTTTGTGCCCAAATTGCGCCACATTTCTGTCATCAGACCATCATCCTGTGCAATGGAGCGCTATAGCAGTGCCCATACAGGCCGCTAACCGCCATACTGGATTCTCCAAATCACTTGGGTGTGGGCTGGGCCCTCCCCTCCCTGTACCATTCATAGCACAGAGGGGTCCTGTCTGTGACTGCTCCCTCTGCCCCCCTATAGCTAACACACACACACACACACACACTGGTATCATGGATGACATATGGTAGTGGGGGCCCCTGGGCTTAAAGCTACGCCTCTGCCCCACCATATACCATAGAGCAGTACTGTTAGGCCTCATGCACGCGACCGTATTTTGTTTCCATGTCCGATCCGTTTTTTTGCGGATAGGATACGGACCCATTCATTTCAATGGGTCCTCAAAAAACGCAGACAGCGCACCGTGTGCTGTCCGCATCAGTATGTCCGTTCCGTTGCTCCGCAAAAAAAAATAGTGCATGTCCTATTTTTTTTCTAGTTTACGGACAAGGATAGGCATTATTACAATGGATCCGCAAAAAAAAAAAACGGATGCCATACAGAACGTACCGCAAAACACATACGGTCGTGTGCATGTAGCCTTATGTGGATTAGGGCACCACACGTCCCTTTAATTGACACCTTTAAGCGTGGCGCTCAGGAGGTCACACCCCCTGCCCCTTCCTTCCACCACTGTAATATGCAGCTGATGGGGGTCTTGTGACGCCCCCTACTTCCACAAACTGTGACGCCGAGAATAATGGCGAAACACATCCTGTCTGCAGATCGCCCTGAAATAGACGCTTCCTTCCAAAGTAACGTCGTGAGGTGACGAAACCTAAGACAACTCCTAGAGTCAGCCATGACAGCGCACACAGGCTATGCCACTGTTCTTCCTTTCTAGTGTCAGTCTTTACTGCCCTTCTGGAATTCTCTTCACCCACAATCCCCCCCAAACAGATAAGGAATTGCAATGGTTTGTGGGAGAACACTATAAAAAGCCAAGTCTGGATGGAAATGGGATGAGCAGACCGCGACTACGCTTTGTTTTATCTTTTTTTATTGCTGTTGCGGTTTGCTCTGCAACCTGTGGTACTACAGCGCTCATCAGGGCCATGCTGGGAGTTGTAGCTGAAGGTTGAAAAACCTGAAAAGTGATCCCCTGTGTGCCTGGCTGACCGCACCCGCCTGCAGGGGGGAGGCTCCTTTAAGAAGCACCCACACCTGGCCTGTACCTGAGCCGGTGACGTAGGACAGGTGCACACACAGGAAGAGGAAGGTGGCAGCCATTAGGGAGCTGACACAGTGGCAGTCACTTCCTAGCAGCTCGGTCCCCTTCCCCCGCATTACAAGCACAAGTGTCACCATGTCCGCCTCCGCCGTCTTCGTCCTGGACCTGAAGGGAAAGGTAAGTGTCCCTGCTGCCACGTCGCGTGCAGAGCTGGAGCGCGTCCCGTCCACCCTGGCTGTGACGGGACTACATTTCCCATGATGCCCTCCGCGGTCTCCAATGGGAGGGGACGCCGGGAAATGTAGTTCCATAAAGCCATTAACGTTATAGAAAAGAAGAAACTTTTTTTTTTTTTTTTTTATCGTGACAGGAACGACATAGAAGACGCCTTTTTTTTAAATTATACGAGGAGCTTATAATGGGCACTGGACTGTAATAGGCCACGTTACAGGGAAGCTCTGTTTTTGTGGGCTTGCTGGGACCTGTAGTGCCACAGCACTACACCCGTGTAACTTAGGGGAGGCAATGGTCACTCTGCATTGAAATGTATGGTAGTCGCTATGGCAACCAATCAATGTGAGCACTATGGATTTAAAGGGGAAGACCATAAAGTTTCCTACAGGCCGGTAAGTACCTACCTCACCTTGTAACCATGTCTATTTACCCTTTGTCTTTGTGCAGCCGCTCATCTGCCGCAATTACAAGGGGGACATCAACATGGCGGAGATCGATCATTTTATGCCGCTGATCGTCCAAAGGGAGGAAGAAGGCAACCTGACGCCGCTTCTCATCCACGGGAAAGTCCACTTCTTGTGGATCAAGCACAGCAACCTGTACCGTATCCTTCCTGACGTCGCACAGCGACCGCTATACCCAGCGCGTGGTGTATCTGTGTCGGCGCAGGGGCCCGGACCCTAGCAGTTGAGAAACTACAGTTCCCAGCATGCCCCTGGATGCGTTACAAACCGCTCGGCCACCTCCAGCGGTCGGTAAACTATAACCCCCAGCATGCTCCATTCACTTCTGTGGTTGTTTTGAGAACAGCCCAGCAAGAATGCATACTGGGAGTTGTAGTTTCACAGCAGATGGAGCTCTGCGGCCCTCCAGCTGCTGCAGAACTACAACTCCCAGCATGCCATAATAGCTGTAGGCTATGCTGGGAGTTGTAGTTTTGCAACAGCTTGAACAGTGCAGGTTGGGCATGCCTGCTCTAGAGGAATCTTGCAGCTGGTCGTTTTCGTGGGACCTGCCCTTTGAAAAAGTGGACAACCCCCTTTAGGATGGTCACGTGGCAGACTGACCCAACAGCCAAAATGAGGCTCCTGGCAAAAACTGGAGGTACCCTACATGCCAAGCGGGCAAGGGTTGTCACGGCCAGACCAGGAACATGTATAAGGAATAATCCACAGTTCTAATTCTGGGAGACCACTGCTGGAGAGAATGATACACCCTGGAGCCTCCTTTATTTAAAGGGGAGTTCTGCCTAAAATCCTCCTCTGCCATAGAAATACAGTTTCATGTTCTGTTTTTTGTAAATGAGGGGGAGCCAAGCTGTTGTGCCCCACCAAAATCATCATTCAATAGAAAAATTATTTTAAGTGGAGTTCCCCTTTAAGGACAAATGTTCCAAAAAAAGTATTGGAATGGGAATGCCTATGGTAGCCAATCAGGTTGCGGCTTTCGTTTTCCAAGGACCTCTGAAAAAAATGAGAGCTGGGATCTGATTGGTTGCTATAGCAGCTGCTCCTGTTTCCGTGACACCCGCTTTACTGTCTGGTAGCAGGGGCGTGGCTGTGACAACCTGTCTTTTCCATGAAAGTGGTTGTCACCCTTAGTAATTAAAGGTTCTTCATCTAATATTGGGCACTGAGCAAAATCTTATATAATAACCCAACAGAATCAGTAGGTCTTGTACCCTGGGTGGAGTTACCCTTTAATTATTATTAAAGGGGTTGTTAGAAAAACATGACTGCTTTCATCCAGAAACTGCTCCACACCAGTCTGTGGGACACGTCTGGTATTGTAGCCCAGCTGCATGTAAGTGTTTGGGGGGGCTGCAGTACCAGACACAACCTGAGGACAGGTGGGGCACTATTTTTTATTTTTGTAAATGAAAGCAGCCATGTTTTTCAAATCCGCTTTAAGACTCCTAATCTTATGACATCTGTAGGGTTGTAGTCCTTAACGTTCTCTTCAGTGGTTGCGTTAACCAATAAGAACGCGAATGCAGCTCTGGTCTATTCCTTCCTGTATAAAGTTGTAGAGGTAAGTGATCGTGAATTAGCCCACACCAGGGTTCAGCTGCTGTGAAACTACAATTCCCAGCATACATACCGGCTTGGCTGCTCTAGTAACTCCCTTAGAAATGAATGAAGGATTCTAGGAGTTGTAGTTTCAGAATAGCTGGAGTGCCAGAGGTTGCTGATCCCTTGCCTAGACCTAGATCAGACGACCACCCATCCTGGACGATAAGATTTATGTTCCCCTTGACTTAAGAGAATGCAACTGAGAGTAGTTACCCTAGACTGAAGCCTATCACACCCGAGGACTAGCGCCATCCATCGGGGATGGTCCACGTGTGCAGCTAGGATTGAGGTCAATGGGTTATACGTGTCCATCCTTTCTTCCCGGACGTAGGTTTTTACTGAGTACTTTAAGGAGTTGGAAGAAGAAAGCATCCGTGACAACTTCGTCATTGTCTATGAGCTGCTGGATGAAGTGATGGATTTTGGGTTTCCTCAGACCACAGAAAGCAAAATTCTGCAAGAGTAAGTTATTGACCTTTCCAAGAAAATTTTCTTAGACTGTTACACTCCTTACTCCATTGCTGGACTTCTCTAAATCCAGACAACTGGACTGGTGTAGATTTGCAAATACACTTGCCCATTCCACAGGAGACCTCTTTTGTAGAGCTATGGACTAGACTAGTCCACTAAAATATGGCCAACATGTGGTGTTGGGTTGTTCCCACACTTGCCCATATCTGAGGAGACTTCTTGTAGAACTATGGACTAGACTAGTCCACCAGAACGTGACCAACGTGTAGTGGTGGGTTGTTCCCACACTTGCCCATATCTGAGAAGACTTCTTGTAGAACTATGGACTAGACTAGTCCACCAGAACGTGCCCAACGTGTAGTGGTGGGTTGTTCCCACACTTGCCCATATCTCAGACCTCCTTTGTAAAGCTGTGGACTAGATTAGTCCACCAGGACATGGCCATCATGTGGTTGATGGTCGTTCCCATTCTACATGGTCTTATTTTGAAGGAACACAATTACGGTCCAATTATGTGCCATATTGTAATAGAACATCACCAAAACTCTTATCCCCTATGTAGACATGGATATATTAGTATAGATTATACATATATGGCCAAATGTATGTGGACACCGCACCTAATTATTGAGTTCTAATGTTTTAGTCACGCCCATTGCAAAATGGTACATAAATCAAGCACTCATGTACTCTCCATAGACAAATACTGGCAGTAATATGGGTCGTGGTGAAGAGCTTAGTGACTTTAAACCTGGAACTTTTGCCACAAGTTTGTGACTCTCTGGATCTACCTTTGTTACCTGTAAGTGTTATTATTGTGAAGTGGAAGTGTCTAGGAATAACAATAGGTCTGCCATGAGATGGGGTCAGAAGTCAGTAGAGTGAGGTCACCCAGAACTGAAATGCTTTAGAATTCCCTATCTGCTGTTGCATCACTTGGTTCACTGTTCCATACGGTTTCTGGAAGTGACATCAGGACAAGAACTGTGAGTCGGGGGCTCCATAATTGGGTTTTCATGGAAGAACATCTGCCAACAAACCCAAGAGCACCATGCACAATGCCAGTCATTGGCTTAACTGGTGTAAAGCCTGTCGTGACAACTCTGGAGCAGTGATAATATGTATCCCGGAGTGCTAAATCACCTCCCACTATCTGGCAGTCAAATAGATGAATTTGTGTATGGTGGATACCTACCAGAATAAATAGTGCCCACTGAAAAATGTGGTGGAGCAGGGATAATGGTGTAGGGCTGTTTTTCAGAGTTTGATCCCTTATCTCCAGCAAAAATGAAAGTTAGCGCTACAGCATACAAAGACATTTTACACAATTGTCATCTCCAGTTTTGTGGTAACCTCTCCTGTTCTGGCATTACTGTGACCCTGTGCACAAGGCGTGCTCCATAAACACATGGCGTGATGGGTTTGCGGTGGACGGCAGGTGTATTGTGAGCCAGACCTTTTCATCCAATATCAGTGACTGACCTCACAAATGATCTTTTGGCTGAATTGACACACTCCAAAAAACTGTTGGCTGCCTTCCCAGAAGAGCGGAGGCTGTTCCAGCCACCAAAGGGACCCAACTTTATCTTTACACTCATGGTTTTGGAAGGAGACGTCCAATAAACCCATACAGGTGTGATGTCCACATAATTTTAAACGTAAAGTATAGTTTAGAATAGTGATGCCCAACCTACGGCCCGCGAAGCTGTGTCATGCAGCCCGGGATACTCCCTGGAAAAGGTCTAAGGTGTACCAATACGCCTTAGACTTTTCCCCCCACATTCATCGGCGCAGTGAGCACTGTGACCGGCAGAGGCAGCGCAGCGATGCTGACTGTGCCTGAAACAACCCATAGCAAAGCTCCTTACAGCAAGGAGCTTTGTTATTGGTTGGTATAGGCGCGCGCCGGAGCTATACAGGTCCTGCATCTGGGGAAGCCGGCGGGAGCTGGAAGGAGGAGGGGCCGGCTCCCGGGGTGGCTGTTGTAAGGAGAGCGGGGCATGCTGCCTGAGGACCTTGGGAAACATGACAGGGCCGCTGGATAGGTAACGAGCCGTGGACTCATGTGACAGGTCCCTGGTGACCCTGCTCCTTCTTCCTCCTGTCACCTCACTAGTGACCCTGCTCCCCCCCCTCCTCCTGTCACCTCACTAGTGACCCTGCTCCCCCCCCTCCTCCTGTCACCTCACTAGTGACCCTGCTCCCCCCCTCCTCCTGTCACCTCACTAGTGACCATGCTCCCCCCCCCTCCTCCTGTCACCTCACTAGTGACCCTGCTCCCCCCTCCTGTCACCTCACTAGTGACCCTGCTCCCCCCCTCCTCCTGTCACCTCACTAGTGACCATGCTCCCCCCCCCCTCCTCCTGTCACCTCACTAGTGACCCTGCTCCCCCCCCCTCCTCCTGTCACCTCACTAGTGACCCTGCTCCCCCCCCTCCTCCTGTCACCTCACTAGTGACCCTGCTCCCCCCCCTCCTCCTGTCACCTCACTAGTGACCCTGCTCCCCCCCCTCCTCCTGTCACCTCACTAGTGACCCTGCTCCCCCCCTCCTCCTGTCACCTCACTAGTGACCCTGCTCCCCCCCCTCCTCCTGTCACCTCACTAGTGACCCTGCTCCCCCCCCCTCCTCCTGTCACCTCACTAGTGACCCTGCTCCCCCCTCCTACTGTCACCCCACAGGGAAGAAGCTGAACAGACTCCACCGACTATGATGGGATCCGTTCAGTTTCCGTTTGGGATCCTGTCTTTTTACCGGACACAAAAGTGCTGCATACAAGGCTTTTTTGTCTAGTCTTTCTACAGAATCTGCAACAGAGGCTCCAAACGCAGCCTCCAATGCAGATTTGAAGGCCTACGTATTATGTATTTTAGTAATGCTTACACGTGCCCCCTCACATTTCTTTCTGGCAAAGCTACCTGGTTCTAGCCCGTGAAATTTATACCATGTCTAGTGCGGCCCTCAGACGAATAATGGTTGGGCACCACTGGTTTAGAAAAAAAACGAGAAGTTACTTTTAGCCATGTAGATGGAATCGGCTGAATATGAAGACCAATAGAGAAGCTACTTTTGACCATGTAGGTGTCAAGCTAATTTTTTGTTTTGCCCACCCTCCGATCCAGAAGAATCCTTTTGCCAATATCTAAACTCACACTCTGAACCTGGTTGGAAATAGTTTACATGTAATTACAGTCATGTGAAAAAATTAGGACACCCTTTGAAAGCATGTGGTTTTTTGTAACATTTTTAATAAATGCTTATTTCATCTCCGTTTCAACAATACAGAGAGATTAAAGTAATCCAACTAAACAAAGAAAACTGAAGAAAAGTCTTTTCAAGATCTTCTGTAAATGTCATTCTACAAAAATGCCTATTCTAACTGAGGAAAAAGATAGGACACCCTTGCCCCTAATAGCGAGTGTTACCTCCTTTGGCTGAAATAACTGCAGTGAGACGGTTCTTGTAGCCATCTACCAGTCTTCGACATCGGTCTGAGGAAATTTTACCCCACTCCTCAATGCAGAACTTTTTCAGCTGTGAGATGTTTGAGGGGTTTCTTGCACGTACAGCCCTTTTCAAGTCACCCCACAGCATCTCAATGGGATTCAAATCTGGACTTTGACTTGGCCATTCCAGGACTCTCCATTTCTTCTTTTTCAGCCAATCTTTGGTTGATTTACTAGTATGTTTTGGGTCATTGTCATGTTGCATGGTCCAGTTCCGCTTCAGCTTTAATTTTCTAACTGATGGTCTCACATGTTCTTCAAGCACCTTCTGATACACAGTAGAATTCATCGTGGATTCTATGATGGTGAGCTGACCAGGTCCTGCTGCAGCAAAGCAGCCCCAAACCATGACACTTCCACCTCCATGCTTCACAGTTGGTATGAGGTTCTTTTCTTGGAATGCTGTGTTTGGTTTACGCCAAACATGTCCTCTGCTGTTGTGTCCAAATAATTCAATTTTGGACTCATCTGTCCAAAGAACATTATTCCAGAAGTCCTGGTCTTTGTCAACTTTATCTCTGGCAAATGTCAGTCTGGCCTCGATGTTTCTCTTGGAAAGCAAAGGTTTCCTCCTTGCACACCTCCCATGCAAGTTAAACTTGTACAGTCTCTTTCTGATTGTTGAGGCATGTACTTCTACATCAACAGTAGCCAGAGCCTGCTGTAGTTCTCGAGATGACACTTTAGGGTTTTTGGAGACCTCTTTTAGCATCTTGCGGTCTGCTCTTGGGGTGAACTTGCTGGGGCGACCAGTCCTGGGCATGTTGGCAGTTGTTTTGAAAGCCCTCCACTTGTAGACTATCTTCCGGACAGTGGAATGGCTGATTTCAAAATCTTTTGAGATCTTTTTAAATCCCTTCCCAGACTCATAGGCTGCTACAATCTTTTTTCTGAACTCCTCTGACAGCTCTTTTGCTCTCACCATGGTGCTCACTCTCACTTCAACAGTCAGGAGCACACCAAACTAAATGTCTGAGGTTTAAATAGGGCAAGCCTCATTCAACATGCAGAGTAACGATCTACTAATTATGTGCACCTGGTGTGAGATCTGAGCCAATTTAAGAGGGAATACATGTGAGGGTGTCCTATCTTTTTCCTCAGTTAGAATAGGCATTTTTGTAGAATGACATTTACAGAAGATCTTGAAAAGACTTTTCTTCAGTTTTCTTTGTTTAGTTGGATTACTTTAATCTCTCTGTATTGTTGAAACGGAGATGAAATAACCATTTATTAAAAATGTTACAAAAAACCACATGCTTTCAAAGGGTGTCCTAATTTTTTCACATGACTGTAACTTATCTGAGACCTTAGAAAGTATGGATATACGCTCTACATCCTTCAAGTTACAAGAGTGATTCATGTGGAGCCCATAAGGGTTTTGTGTGAAGGTCATCACGTGGTTGTCCGTACAGTCAGTCTTCTTCATCGCTCAACTACCTTTTCTTCTGGTCTAGATACATCACACAACAAGGCAATAAACTGGAAACTGCCAAGTCTCGAGTTCCCACCACTGTGACAAATGCAGTGTCCTGGAGGTCTGAGGGACTCAAGTACAAGAAGAACGAGGTCTTCATAGATGTGATTGAGTCTGTCAACTTGCTGGTGAGTATTTTTTTTATTTTATTGGAGTCTTCGTTTTGGAGAAATGAGAATGTCATGTGTTGTGGTAATTTCTCCATATCAAGACTTGCCTACCAAGAACCAACCCTGTTCGTTTGTGATGCTAGTAAATTGCATTCTAGTACTGTATGTTATGGGCCAAATGGTTGTATTTCAGGTGAACATTAATGGCAGTGTTCTACTGAGCGAGATAGTGGGAAGCGTGAAACTCAAAGTCTTCCTATCGGGGATGCCGGAGCTGAGGCTTGGATTGAACGATAGGGTCCTCTTCGAGCTAACAGGACGTAAGTATTAGTCAAGGGAAATGACTGGAATGAGGTTGTTTGGCCCAACATATAACTTATGGGGGCTTCTGCTGTCTCCAAACACGTGTCTCCACCCCTGCCCGTTAGATATTGATGGCCTATCCTGAGGATAGGTCATCCATATAAATATCCTGGACAGCCCCTTTAAGTCAACTAGGCATAGTAAAATAGATCCGTTGACTGACGAGGTATGAGGAGATGAGATGGATGGTGTAAAAGCATTATTGCTTATATAGGTAGAGCAAGGCACCCACATTTGCTGTAGCTTTCTCTCTTGAGAGGCACCCCTTTACCTCTGAGAAGCAAAGAGTTTCCAAGGGGTCTACATGTTGAAAAAATAGAAATCTACTCAGATCCACCAGGCCTGAGACAGAGCTGTGAAATATGGAGCATGTCCACCAGAACCAGACATCACGACAAAAAAAATTGAGGGGTAACCATTGAGCATTCTGGAACTACATGTCACAGGTGGATACCATCTAACCAAGACCCTGGTCTCTAGCATCATGAGTATTAAGCATAAAGGTGGAGGCCCAAAGAAAGAGTGCCTGCTAGGGCATCCACAAAAGTCTATCCATAGCGACCAGTCTGCCTCATAGCTGGATTGGTTTTGAAGGAGATAGTGGCTTGGTAGCCATGATATGCCAATGAATGTAGGTGGAAAACTTCTTTAAAGGATCATCTTAGCAAATGTCAAAGCTGGGGCTTCACTGGTGATGGCATTGACACTGAGATCTTTCTAGAACGATGGGATTACCCAAATTCCTTGCCCACAAAAGTTGTTGGAATTTGTGGCATTTTGCCGCTGCCAATGACCACCATAATGCCCGAAGAACTGAGCTGTTAATGCGAGCTTGTGTAAACTCCAACCCTTTGCAGTCTGATCCTCGGACAAAAAAATGAGACTTTCGGCAAGTATACTTGTGTTTTATTGAAGGTGAAATCACAGCACAGTAGTGACGTTGAGATTTACCCACATTCGATGTCTAGGTAATAAGAATAAGACCGTGGAGCTTGAAGATGTGAAATTCCACCAGTGCGTCCGTCTTTCCCGTTTTGAGAATGATCGCACAATCTCGTTTATACCTCCAGATGGCGATTTTGAGCTGATGTCTTACCGTCTGAATACGCAGGTACCAGTTTGAGTAACTATGCAGTCAGCCCTCTGTTGTTGTTGGTTGTGTATTTCTGCATATCTAGTCTCCTGTAGCAAATTTGTTCTGAGTGGCTTTAGAGATGGCCACAATAGATTTTTTTATTCAGTTCCCTGACCTCTAGTGATAATTGGAGGAGCCTTCTAGTAACATCCAGTTAGCACAGCGGAAAAGTGAGATGTATGAAAGAGGAAATGTAAAACGAAAAAAAAAAATAATACTTTTAAAAGGCAGCGGAGAAGGGTCAGTGAGTACAATTGGACTCATTTTTGGACTTCCATTTCGTAGATTCCCATCTGATGCATCTGTATTATGGCAGTGGGTGTGGAACCACTGTGTCAACTGAACATATTTGACTTTGGGCTACCCCTAAGGGCGTTATCCTGGCAGTCCTCTGGTTTTCACCCTTTAACCCTTATACAGGGATCTTAACTTTGCTGCAGGGGAACCACCAGGCCGCTTGGAGTAGTCTCTGTTTGGTTGACAGCTGACCCATAGAGATTTGAGACACCGGTGCAGAACACTGAGGCGTCAGGCAGAATCATAGTCAAGGACAGGCCGAGGTCAGGGTAGGCAGAGTTCATGAAATCCAGGAAACAGTCTGACGTCACGGCAGACAGCAAAGGGTCAATACGATGATCAGGCACAGGTCAGATCAGGCAGTGAATGGTCAGAATCCAGGAAACAGGCAGAGGTCGGTACTGGGACAGACAAATATAGCACACTTTATCAGGAACTAACAAACTAGGATCCTTATTGCTCAGACACCCTCCCACAGGGGAAGGTATGCTAATTACCCCAAGGTGGCCAGCCATAGGCTGGTGAAGATTAGGGTTTGCCCACCCTAAGGGTACAGAGCGGCAGACGGGTCCATGCCACTAGGACCTTGAGCACTGAAGCAGATGAACAAGACAGGGGTGCACCCGGGCCAGCATTGCAACAATCTTGTAATTCTTGGCAGTCATACACTGTGGTGATTATGTAGTTATGGTCCATTGTCTTTTAATCTGTGCAGGTCAAACCTCTGATTTGGATCGAATCTGTCATAGAGAAATTCAGCCACAGTCGACTGGAAATCATGGTGAAGGTAAGAAGGCCCCATAAAATTGTGGAGAAATTACGGAATGGTTTCTTACCGCCACAGACGGGGAGGATGCGCGATGTGATGTGTGGTCTGATACTGGGGGGTTTACGATGCGTCTCCCAGCCCGTTCACGTAACACACTGCATGAAGCCTCCTGGTCTTATTTCTTTGGTTTCTCTTCTACCAGGCAAAGGGTCAGTTTAAGAAACAATCAGTGGCAAACAACGTGGAGATTTCAGTTCCTGTTCCAAGTGATGCAGATTCTCCAAAATTTAAGACCAGCGTGGGCAATGCTAAATATCATCCTGAGAGGAATGTGGTCGTGTGGACCATCAAGTCGTTTCCGGTGAGCAGAACTTGGAGATTTAATTCATTATCGTTTCATTCATATCAGTTGGATCATGAAGAGTGATGGCATCTACTGTACGTGGCTAGCTTTTGTCACAACTCTGTGTATTTTTATCACTTGATGCTCTTCAAGTAGATGTCATGTATGTTAGTAGTTGAGCCCAGTGGACCACCAGGGATGTCGCTGGACCACCAGGAATGTCTGGGATGTCGCTGGACCACCAGGAATGTCTCAGAGCTCAATGTGAATTAATGTTTTCTAACACTAGTCGTCATTATGCAGGGAGGGAAGGAGTACCTGATGAGGGCGCACTTTGGACTACCCAGCGTGGAGACAGAAGATCTTGAAGGAAAACCTCCAATCAGCGTCAAGTTCGAAATTCCTTATTTCACAGTCTCTGGAATCCAGGTAAGTGGTGTCTGATAACATGCTGTGACAATATATAGGGTATGTGTTCAGGGAATTATTCCCCCCCCCCCCCACAGCTTATCTTCATGGCCACCAGCGGCAGCCCTCCTTTAAAGCAGCACCACTGTTCCCTCTAACCCTTTGTAGGCAGTGTGCAGGGCAGTTAGGGACATCTAAACCAAATAATACAGGTCTGCATCGCATAAATGTTAAAGAGGATCTGTCAGCATGATTAATCCTATTAAACGTGGTAGGGTTGAACATGCTGATTAAAACGATACCTTTGTTATATCTGTACGTAGAACTGTTCCCAAGATATCTGCATTTTTTGTAATATGAAAATGAGCTGTTTCGAGCCACAATGGGCTGGCCGTAGCCCTCGGAGCACTGCTTTTGTAACGTCCCTCTGATCTTGGCACTCCCTCCTTCCCCTTAATTAACAGGGCTAGACAATCAAGCAAGGGGAGGGGGTGCTGCCCAGAGCAGAGAGGTGTTACTAAAGCAGTGCTCCAAAGTATGCGGTGCTCCAAGGGCTTCGACCAGGCCCTTCATGCTCAAACCAGCTCATTTGCATATCACTAGATATCTCTGCAATGGTTCTACCTTTAGACATAACATAGTTATTATTTTAATTTTCATGATCAACCCTACCAGGCAGCACACCTGGTTTACTAGGGTTAATCATGCTGACAGATGCTCCTTAATGTGCAGTGCCCTAATATTTAACCATACAGCAGCCAGGTATTCCTGGCTGCCTGCTTAGTGAAGGGGTTAATACCAGTATTCCTTGCGGTCTAGGACAGTGAGGGAGTTTGTGTAAGGATCCACCCAAGTGGACTAGGGCAGTGATGGCATTCACGTCAGTATACTGAGTGGTCTGGGGCAGTGAAGGGGGTAATGTCAGAATCCCTGGTGGTCTAGCACAGTGGGAGGGTTATTTCCAGTATCCATAGTGATTTTGGGTAGTAAAAGGGTTAATATGTTACATTATTACATTATGTTACAACTAAAATAATTGTATTAATTGCTATCTTCATTGTCTCCAAGGTTCGTTACATGAAGATAATTGAAAAAAGTGGATACCAAGCGCTTCCATGGGTCAGATACATAACCCAAAGTGGAGGTACGTGACCCGTATGGATTAGAAGGGTTCAATATTCAATGATCAGAGAACAGAATTACAGCCTCTTGTAGAGACCTGATCCAACTCGAGGCCTCCTATACGCCGGTCACCCATGTGATACCATCAGAAAACTTCCCCAAACCTCCCAATATATGGTTTGTCTGACCAGAGGTCCCTACTGGTCACCAACACAGAACTTACATTAAAGCTGAAAAAAAAAAGATGAATAGCAGTCATAAACGGTGGTTACATGTATGTACCGTACTGTGGGTATGGGATGGTCTTTCCTGACCATTTTTAAAGGGTCAGCTTAAAGGGGTTGTGCCACAAAAAATATTCTACATTTTTCACACCAGCCCCTGGATCTGAATATTTTTGGAATTGATTATAATTAAAAAATTTAGTATAACCACTGAGTTATTCAATAATATGCATCAGTATAGCTCCACCTGCTGTTTATTTTCCTTAGTTTTTGTCCACCTCGCTGAGGTGGTCGCACATGCTCAGTTAAAATCTTCAACTGACACCAGCCATACAGTACAGACCAAAAGTTTGGACACACCTTCTCATTCAAAGAGTTTTCTTTATTTTCATGACTATGAAGGCATCAAAACTATGAATTAACACATGTGGAATTATATACATAACAAACAAGTGTGAAACAACTGAAAATATGTCATATTCTAGGTTCTTCAAAGTAGCCACCTTTTGCTTTGATTACTGCTTTGCACACTCTTGGCATTCTCTTGATGAGCTTCAAGAGGTAGTCCCCTGAAATGGTTTTCACTTCACAGGTGTGCCCTGTCAGGTTTAATAAGTGGGATTTCTTGCCTTATAAATGGGGTTGGGACCATCAGTGGCGTTGAGGAGAAGTCAGGTGGATACACAGCTGATAGTCCTACTGAATAGACTGTTAGAATTTGTACTATGGCAAGAAAAAAGCAGCTAAGTAAAGAAAAACGAGTGGCCATCATTACTTTAAGAAATGAAGGTCAGTCAGTCAGCCGAAAAATTGGGAAAACTTTGAAAGTAAGGGCTATTTGACCATGAAGGAGAGTGATGGGGTGCTGCGCCAGATGACCTGGCCTCCACAGTCACCGGACCTGAACCCAATCGAGATGGTTTGGGGTGAGCTGGACCGCAGAGTGAAGGCAAAAGGGCCAACAAGTGCTAAGCATCTCTGGGAACTCCTTCAAGACTGTTGGAAGACCATTTCAGGGGACTACCTCTTGAAACATAGAAACATAGAATGTGTCGGCAGATAAGAACCATTTGGCCCATCTAGTCTGCCCAATATATCTGAATCCTATGAATAGTCCCTGGCCCTATCTTATATGAAGGATAGCCTTATGCCTATCCCATGCATGCTTAAACTCCTTCACTGTATTTGCAGCTACCACTTCTGCAGGAAGGCTATTCCATGCATCCACTACTCTCTCAGTAAAGTAATACTTCCTTATATTACTTTTAAACCTTTGCCCCTCTAATTTAAAACTGTGTCCTCTTGTGGTAGTTTTTCTTCTTTTAAATATGCTCTCCTCCTTTACCGAGTTGATTCCCTTTATGTATTTAAAAGTTTCTATCATATCAAGAGAATGCCAAGAGTGTGCAAAGCAGTAATCAAAGCAAAAGGTGGCTACTTTGAAGAACCTAGAATATGACATATTTTCAGTTGTTTCACACTTGTTTGTTATGTATATAATTCCACATGTGTTAATTCATAGTTTTGATGCCTTCATAGTCATGAAAATAAAGAAAACTCTTTGAATGAGAAGGTGTGTCCAAACTTTTGGTCTGTACTGTATACAAGAAAGACACTCCCCCTGAGCTGTCATAGGGAAATGCACCCTCTTAGCTGTGATAGGGAGAGAGCGGCAGCACAAAGGACACACCCCCTGAGCTGCCAGCTTGATATAAATTTAGCAGAGCAATGAATGTGGAGATCTCTGGATCCATGTGAGGTACAGGGCAGGTTCTAGCTTTGTTAGAAAGGTATGATCATGTGCTATATGATGTCTGATTCTCATTTCTTACATCAATGATGGAATAACCCCGTTAAGATAAACAGACCCCCATATCTGTTCTCGGCAAAAAAAAAAAAAAAAAAGAGGTTGGATTTCATTCTGCCTGATCCTTTGGACCCCACCACCAATCCATAAAATTCTGAACACCACGTTCTCAAATTTTGTCTGGCTCATTAGTATAATGCACTTTGCATATGTTTTCTAATTTTTTATTTTATTTTTTATTTATTTTTTCACTTTTTTCTTTCCTCCTGCAGATTACCAGCTCCGCACAAACTGAATGCAGCCGAGAATCCATCCTTGTGTGTGTGTGTGTGTGTGTGTGGAGCTCCTGTCCTACGTTTTCATGTGGAGAAAGAAGAATCCTATTTTTGCTTCCCATACAGTGTAGAAAACGAGCGCTGAACACTAGATTGCTACCCGGGCGGCTCTTCTATTTTATCGAGTGGCTATCTTTCTGCAGTAACTGATCGAGTCCCGATCGCTCCACCTGTCACCGGGAGGGGTCTGCGCCTTGCTGTGGGCACTTATGATGTAAATTTTAGATGAATGGTGCCCTCCTCAGGTCACAGTCTGGAAACACAGCCCTTTCCTAAATAAAAAAAGAATAAAAATCTCTGAGCCAATGGTCTCCAATCAGCAGTGAGACTATAGGCCGGAGATCACTGCAATAAGGAAGATGGATTTTGTTGAAATTCCCATTCCTATATTAAAAATGGAATATTAGATATTTTTTATTTTTTTGTCTTAAAATAATTCTACAAAAATCTAATTAAATAATATTTGCCTTTTTAAACTTGGAATGATATAATTATGTTATTACTTTTAATAAATCTTTAAATTTTGGTAAAGTGATAAGAAAGTAGTTTAAATATGTCATGTTCTGTTTGGGGAGGGAAAGTCTGTGGTTTTCTTGAAGGCAGCTATTTATTTTTTAACCCTTTTAATGATCGGCCTGTTTTGTGCCTTTTGGACCATGAAAAATATTCTACATTTTTTCAAGCCAGCGCTTGGATCTGAACTCTTCTGTAATCACATGTAATTAAGAATGTATTATAGCCCCTGAGTTATTCACTTAAATCTATCTGTATAGCGCCACCTGCTGTTTGCTCTTCTTCAAATGTCTCTGTCCTGCTCACTGAGATGGCCGCACATGCTCAGTTATATCCTTCAACTGCCGTTAGCTGCAGCAGAAAGGACACACCGTTCCTGAGAAAGGACACACCCCTGAGCAGCCAGCTTCAAATGAATCGAGCAGAGCAATGAGTGGGGAGATCTCTGGATCCATGTGAGGTACAGGGCTGGTTCTAGCTTTGTTAGAAAGAGGCGCCATTTTGGGGTAGACATAACTTACTGATTAATTTTTATTAGCTCTTTCGAGTGTCTGTTATTAATTTAGTGACGTTCATTTTTCGGCATAAAGGACATAACTGTATTCTCTGGGTCATCATGATTACTGCAATACCAACTTTTTATGTTTTACTACTTTTGCACAATCTCAATTTTTATTTTAATTTTTTAAGAAAATATTTTCCATCGCCATATCCCAAGACCAGTGTTCCCTTTAAGACTTGGCAGCTGCTGAGCGGGGTCGGCTCAGAGCTGGGCACAGCGCCATCAACGGTGGGCGATAGGAAAACCTAAGATAATTGTCATATTTAGGAGCATACAGTGTAACCCCTGCGCCATCCCGTATAATCCCTGCACCATGCTGTGTAATACAGTATAATCCATACACCATACAATATGATGTACATTATAATCCCTACACCATGCTGTACAATATACACAATAACCCCACAGTGCAGGTCTTATACTGTATATTGTACAGCATGGTATCTGAACTATACTGTATATTGTACGGCATGGTGCAGGGATTATACTGTATATTGTACGGCATGGTGCAGGGATTATACTGTATATTGTACGGCATGGTGCAGGGATTATACTGTATATTGTACGGCATGGTGCAGGGATTATAATGTGTACTGTACAGCAAAAGTATGGAGGTTACACCATGCCGGACAATATAACCCCTGCGCCATACTGTACAATAAACAGTATAACCCGTACACAGTGTAGCGATATACTGTATATTGTGTGGCACAGTGTAGAGGTATACTGTATATTGTGGGGCACGGTGTAGCGATATACTGTATATTGTGGGGCACGATGTAGAGGTGTACTGTATATTGTGGGGCACGGTGAAGAGGTATACTGTATATTGTGGGGCACGGTGTAGAGGTATACTGTATATTGTGTGGCACGGTGTAGAGGTATACTGTATATTGTGGGGCACAGTGTAGAGGTATACTGTATATTGTGGGGCACAGTGTAGAGGTATACTGTATATTGTGGGGCACGGTGTAGCGGTGTACTGTATATTGTGGAGCACGGTGAAGAGGTATACTGTATATTGTGGGGCACAGTGTAGAGGTATACTGTATATTGTGGGGCACAGTGTAGAGGTATACTGTATATTGTGGGGCACAGTGTAGAGGTATACTGTATATTGTGGGGCACAGTGTAGCGGTCTACTGTATATTGTGGGGCACAGTGTAGAGGTATACTGTATATTGTGTGGCACAGTGTAGAGGTATACTGTATATTGTGTGGCACAGTGTAGAGGTATATTGTGGGGCACAGTGTAGAGGTATACTGTATATTGTGGGGCACAGTGTAGAGGTATACTGTATATTGTGGGGCACAGTGTAGCGGTATACTGTATATTGTGGGGCACAGTGTAGCGGTATACTGTATATTGTGTGGCACAGTGTAGAGGTATACTGTATATTGTGTGGCACAGTGTAGAGGTATACTGTATGTTGTGGGGCACAGTGTAGAGGTATACTGTATGTTGTGGGGCACAGTGTAGAGGTATACTGTATATTGTGTGGCACAGTGTAGAGGTATACTGTATATTGTGGGGCACAGTGTAGCGGTATACTGTATATTGTGGGGCACAGTGTAGGCTATATGTGTATGACAAACATATTCCACATGAAAACTTACAATTACTTGGCTTGGCCCTTGGGGATCTTGGACGCCACTTCAACACATTGGCGGGGGGCTCTGTCTAAGAAGACGCCATCCCCTCCTCTTTTCTCCTCTTTTGCTGCGCTGCACATGTTCTCCTCTTCCAGTAGCAGCAGCGCATGAGGAAGGCGGCGGGGCCAGCTTGGAGCGCCGCACAGGAACAGCCTGACACTGGATAACGGGCACTGTGGGCAGTATGGTGGGTACCTGCCCTGAGTTCTAGGGCCACCCACTACAGCAATGAACACAGTGTGCATTGCCAGGGTGGGCTTCCGCAGAGTACGGAACAGGCATACACCATTACATGAAGTCCGGGCTGCGGCAGGGACGGACTAAGTGTACCATGGGCCCGGGGCTGTTCACATAACTATAGTGTGTGGGTATATATATATACTTACTCGTGTTCTCTTCTGTCATGAAGCCTGGTTAGGTGAAGGGGCCGTTACCTTGCTGCCCCATCGCAGGAGGACAGAGCTTCTTTTTTTTCTTTTATGTTTTTTTTTATACAGGGAGAACTTCTGGGGGGAGCAGGAGCCCGGACTCCCCCTGATTCGCTCTCCAACACTAGTGGCCATATTTAGTTACATCCAACAGACTCTCAGCTTTACATTGCGGGGAATAGTCTGTGAAAATGACCCCGAGGTCAGAACGTGACCTGACGTCCAGAGGTCACCTGACCTTCCTCATTCACCCCTCCCCCTCCCTCCAGTATTCTGCTTGTTCTGTAACAGCCTGCTTATGAAGACTGGCAATACACTGCAGGCTTTTAAGAGAGAGGGTGCTTTAGATTGACAGCCAGGGGCCCCTTGGAAACGTGGGGCCCGGGGCTGCCGACCCAAAAGCCCCTATTCTAATAATCCGCCGTTCGTCAGCGGGCCTGCAGAGGTCCTGAGCGGAGGCATAAAGGGAGCTGCGCGGCCGCGCACCTTACAGGGAACACTGCCCGAGACCCAAAACTTTATCTTTTCTCTTTTTCATTCTGCGGAGCTGTGTTAGGGCTTGATTTTTGCGGGAAGACTTGCAGTTTTCATTGGTATCATTTTGGGGTACATAACGCTTTTTATTCTGTTTTTGGAGGAAAATGAGAGCAAAACAGCAATTCTGAATTTTTTTTTATTTTTATTTTTAAGGCCATTCAACATATAGATGTTCACCGTACAGGGATAAATTACATGATAACTGCATAGTGCGGGTCGTTACAGACGCAGTGATACCAAAAATGTGGAGATTTTAATTTTGCAGGTTTTTTTTATGTAAAAAAACTCTTTTACAGTCCCCAAAAGGGACTTTATTAGGCAATCTTTTGATCACTTCTATCATTCTCCTGTACTGCTTACGCAGCACAAGAAAATTACCGTACACTGTCAGTGCAATACTGACAGTCACCAGCAGGCCGCACCAGAGAGGCTCGGCTCTGGTGGCATTAGAGGCAGAGCTTGCTAACAGCTCATTTGCTTCCCTTTCTTCCCAGAATTCCAGAGGAGCGTCGTCTGGCCTATAAGACCCCTCATGCTGTTTAGGTGCTCTCCATAAGGAGATATAGTTTCCCAGAATACACTGCAGCCAGGCCTGGGCCTTCATTAAGCTGGAGCTGGCAATACTGGAAGAGAATACTGCAGTTACCAGCGCTGTCCAGTGTATGGTGGGAAAAAGCTGAGAGAAAGCCATGGTGCTACTGCGTGCCTTCTCGAACAGCTGATTGGCAGGGGTCCTGGGTGCAAACCCCACCAATCAGATACTGACGACCTATATGGAAGAAAAAAAAAAAAACTTGCAGTACCACTTCTCACCATTGCAAGACCTTCCATTTCTCATAGACATTTATGCAACAGCGCCCCCAGCTCCACACTACGTTCCACTTTACAGTATATATTTGTACGTTTCTAGAATGGTTTTTATTGCCCATCTGAATCATTGGTGGGGGGCAAACCTGGGGGTCCAGGCAGCTCTAGAAAAATAGTCTATGAGGGAGGATGACTGTAGTCCTCGGGTCCGCAGTAACATGAGCACAGTCCGGTATACCCACCAGCTGCTGCTTAGACATAGGAGACCTTCCCCAGACTTGAGACCATCAGAGGAGCATCTGTGAGCGATGATGATCTCCATGGTCCAGGGTGCCCCCATATCAGTGCCGGTATTGTGCCACGGGTCTGTACCATCCTCTTTGCTTTGTTTTTTGCAGGACAAGTTGTACTTTCTAATAGCATCATTTAATATTCTATACAATGTAGTGGAAAGCTGGAAAAACATTCCAAATTTGGTGGATTTGAAAAAACTAATTTCACCACAATTTTATGGGTTTCGCTTTAACAGGTTCTGTATGCAATAAAACGGACCTGTTCCCATCAGTCTCTGGGTCAGTACAATTACAGCGATACCAAATTTGTTTTAGTACTTAAAAAAATAAAAATTTGGGAAAAATAACTTTTTGTTTTCTTTTCATTGCCATTATCTGACCCCCAGAAGTTTTTTATTTTTACGTCTGTGGAGCTGTATGAGGGCCCATTTTTGGGTGGGGAAATCCAGTACTTTTCATTGATACCATTTTGGGTGCGTAAGACTTTTTGATCACTTTTTATACAATTTCATTGGGTAGATGAAGTGATGAAAAAAAACGGCAAATCGGCCATTTTGATTTTTTCTTTTTTTTCCCGTCATGCCATTCGGGATATGCAAGAAATATTTTCAGATTTTAATAGTACGGCCATTTCCATTCCATTTTATTTTTTTATTTTTGGGGAAAGAGGGGTTATTTCAATTTTATATTTTTAAAAATGTTATTTTTATTTAAAAAAAATGTAGGCCCCCAAGGGAACCTCAACATGCAATCGTCAGATTCATAACATGAAATTCGCTCATCTCTAATAACAACAATCAAGTGGTTGATTGTTCTAGTTCCCTATTGAAACTATAAAAAAGTGTTAAAAAAGTAATAAAGTTTTTACAAAAAAAATTATAAATGTTCAAATCACCCCCCCTTCCCCAAAATGAGAATAAAAAATCAAAATCAAAAAAGAAATACACATCATTCATGAGTATCACTGCGTGCGTAAACGTCCATACTATCAAAATATAAAAGTATCAATCCCATACAGAAAAAGGCGAAGAAAAAAAAAAAAAAGGTTCAAAATGGTAGATTTGCCGTTTTTGGTCGCTTATCCTCCCACCAAAAATGTAATAAAAAGTGATCAAAAAGTTGTACACGCCCCAGAATAGTAGCAGTAAAATGTACAGATCGCCCCACAAAAAAATGAGCCCACAAAAAAGTTATAGGGGTCAGAAAATGACAGCAAAAAAAGTTTTTCACCTTTTTTTTGTGTGGTTTTTTTTTCCCAAGGAAAACTATACATATGCGGTATCGGTATCGCCGGATTCGTACTGAATTGGAGAATAAATATCACAAGTCAATTTTACCGCATGATGAATGCTGGGAAAATGGCTTTTTTTATTTTTTTTCTCAATTCCACCAATTTTTTTCCCACTTCCCACTACATTCTATGCGATAATAAATGGTGGCGTTGGGAAGTACAACTTTTCCCGCTAAAGATAAACCCTCATACAGCTATGTGAACGGAAAAATAAAAAAGTTATGGCTCTGGGAAGACGGGGAGCGAAAAAAGAAAACGCAAAGTCAAAAAAACCTCCGGGGTAGAAGGGGTTAAACATGCATGTGGTGTAGATCGCCTGAGCGGTACAAGCTACCCCCAAGTATCACTATACATATTACCGTCATAATGTAACTGATCAAAACCCACTGTACCAAGACCAACATAACACTTTACAAGGGGCAAATAATTCTGCCAGATCATGACAGCATAGTACCACCACATAGTTACGGAATACCACCATACAGTGACCCAACAGCGGTATGAACTGGTGCTACAAGGCGCTCTGCATACAGTATGAGAGAGTACAGTACAGTTACAGCCTGTGTTCTCTGATTACAGCTTTCACTTTCCCTTTTCTTCTCCACCCGGCCAAGGCTGCCATGATGGCTTCTCCAGACCGT
This sequence comes from Bufo bufo, assembly GCF_905171765.1. Classification (NCBI taxonomy): domain Eukaryota; kingdom Metazoa; phylum Chordata; class Amphibia; order Anura; family Bufonidae; genus Bufo; species Bufo bufo. The sequence continues at coordinate 788,448,562 of NC_053389.1, read as the reverse complement.
GACTTGTTTCTGCAGCATTTCACACGCACACACATCTTTTTGGCTCCTCATTTGTCACCCTTTCCTTAGTGCCCTAGAGGGCAGTAATGCCACCCTCCATGCCACCTATAAGCTCTACTTTAAAGCAATTGTCCAGTTTTCAGGGTAAAAACCAGACAACCCTCTGGATCGGCCTACAACAGAGAACTGGTAAGGACATACGTGGCAGACTCTGCACCACTGCTCCAGATTAACACATGACCTCTGCAGTCAATCACTGGCCTCAGTGGTGCACCCCACACATTAATAGTGCTCCCATGGTCCACCTAGTGCCCAAAACTGTAATAGCGCCCCCTCTCAGTAATAATGGGGCATAGCTAAAGGCTCATGGGCCCTGGTGCAAGAGTTCAGCTTGCCCCCCCACCCCCTCACACTCAGCGCTGTTGCACCTAGCTTTTCTGCTGCCCAAGGCAAATATTGAAATCCCCCCCTTCCCTCCAGTCCTACTGTTAAAGGGGTTGTCCTCTTTTTACTACTGATCATCAATATCAGATCGGCAGGGTCCCCCAGCACCCCCGACGATCAGCTGTTTGAAGAGAGGGCAGCGCTGATATGAGAGCTGCTTTCTCTGCTCTGTTCACCTGCTCTCCGTAGCATTTGCAGTGATGAGCAGAGAAGGCAGCGCTCGTACAACAAAAAGAGGACAACCCCTTTAAAGACCTACTTGGAAAACATTACATACAGCGCTACAGAACATACAGGGTCATACAGCGCCACATATGTACCTCTTCCATCCAGTGATGTCTCCTCTGATGTACATATTCTCTTTCCTCTCCTTCAGACCAGACCGCCATGGTGACTTCTTTCAGCCGTGTCTCATCTCTGCAGAGTTTAACAAACAGACATCTTACTTTCCTACTTTTCCATCATCCTCCTCACCTTCTCAACACCCCGTCCTACCACCCCCAATACTGTGTCCGCTGTGCCTCCAATGTTATCCTGCAGAAACATTCCCCCTGCAGAATACCGGTACCACACAGAGCGTCACTACAAAAACACCCCTTTATATTGTGCGCCAGTAATTAAAAAAAAACACCTTCCTTTCAGATCAGACCCCCATAGAAAACCCTAAATGAGATCCCCCCATCTCAGACCAAACCCCCTTCAGACCTCTATGTCAGACCCCATATTAGACCTCAGATAAGACCCCCATTAGACCTCCAGACTCCCATATCAGACCCCATTAGACCTCCAGACCCCCATTAGACCCCCAGTCAGACCCATTATACCACTTCAGACCCCCAGTGAGTCCTCCAGACCCCCCCCAGTGAGACCTCTCCAGAGCCCCCATTAGACCTTAGATCAGAGTGTAAAATAATAAAGTACTTACCTCTCCTGCCGCCACTCTCCCTGTCCGGGCGGTCTTCTCTTCTCAGTCACCTGACCTCCTGCAGCGTCAGGTCAGAGCGCGCTCTGTACGTCCTGACACCGCAGCGCGGGGCCTGAGAAGAGCGAGCAGGAGGAGAGGTAAGTACTGGACAGCGCTCACAGCGCTTCTCCCCCCCCTCCTCCTGCAGACTAGCGCATCTATTATGGAAGCTGCATCTTATAAAGGGAAAAGTTCAGTACCACTGGGGCCCGGTCGCACCGCTGCGACCCCTATAGTTACGCCAGTGATCCCAATTCAATAATAATTCCACCTTTCACGCCTCCGCACCGCTCCGGCCTCCTATTATGCCCACACTCAGCAGTAGCGTCAGTTAAAGGGGTTGTCCAGGATTAGACAAACAGCTACTTTCTTCCAAAAACAGCACCACCCTTGTCCACAGGCTAACCCACTCCTACCTCCAAAATGGGCCCCCCAAAGTGAACGGAGGGCACACCTCCACTATGGGAGCGTGCTCACTCAGCCGTGCATGTGTCCTCTTCTTGTGGACATGGACAGGACCCGCAGTCCTGGTGATCTGCCATCCATGCTTGAGATGGGAATAGCCCTTTAAATAAATTCTTAAAGGGGCTGTCCAGGATTAGAACAACGTGGCTGCTTTCTTCCAGAAACATCGCACGCCCGTCCACGGGTTGGGTACTACAGCAGTTGCCATATTACACCCAACCTGTCCACAGGTGTGGCGCTATTTTTGGAAGGGCGCGGCCATGTTTTTCTAATCCTGGACAACCCCTTTAAGGAGTGGTCACATGCTTTAATCACATGACCACTCTGATTTGGTCATCCGCTCCCATGCATCACAAAGCAGTCCTATGCCAAATAAAATTCTGCCTTGTGGAAAATGTTTATTATTCTAGTGACAAATGTTGTAGTTCTGCCACTGCACCATGGACTACATGTCTCAGCATGCCCGGCCGCCATCGTACAGGGGGCTGGCTCCTTCATTGCGCCCTCAAAGGAGAATTTTTAAACGTAAACAGCCGCAGCCGAGGTTACGGGGAGGTGAGGCTGCTGACACCAGCCTGACCCCGCGCCTCAGGGACACCGAGCACTAACGCAGCCCCCGCCCTCTCCGCGTTTAAAAAAAACACCGCAAGCCCCGCCCACGTGCGGCTTTGCCCTCTGATTGGCTTCCTCGCTAGCCAATGACCTCCGGTCTGGCCGCCCTTCCCTAGGTTACCTCGTAGCAACGGCGAGCCCTCTCGCCTCGCTTGTCCTCATTGGCCGAGCGTGCCGGCGGTGGGCGTGGCTGGAGGTGACAAGCGACGGCCTCGGCTTTGAGACTCGCGGATACACAGTTGCATTTTTAAAAAAAACACACCCGTACCACGTGGGGCGGTGACGTCAGAGACACACAGAGAGAGAACGAAACAGAGCCGGTGGGTGAGAGCTCGGCAGCCGCTGCGTCCGTTGGTCGCCTCCTCTCTGACGGCTCACCCGGTGCTCGAGGCGGGAACGCAGGACTACAAAGGAGGTGAGGTGAGGGGGGCCCGCTGCGGGTGAGGGTGCGGTGTGGACCCGGGGGGAGCTGTCACTGGGCGCAGCTCCTGTCACAGAGCCTTATCTTCACCTGTGGGTACGTCCTTAAAGGGCCTCTCCATTCAGGGTGTATGACTGCCGTGACGTCAGTGGCATCCGAGGGGCCCCCCAACCCTCATATGCCCACGTAGAAGTGGCCCCTGAAGACAAGCCGCAGGTGCGGAGCCTATAGGTCAGTGTGAATGGGGGGGGGGAGTCGGACTATACAGGGTTGTTACCATGGTGACCCAAAAAGTTGCAAAGTTGATGCCATTTTTTATTTTATAAATTATAACGCATCAGAGCGGTGAGGACTGGGGGTCCGGTATTTACTGAACTGCGTTCTGGATCCCGTTACCAGGCTCCGGTATTCATTCCGTCAAGTGTTTTATATGAACACAGGCTGGTTGTGGTGCTGTACATTGTATATATGTATGTAGTGCAGTAAGTCTACTGTGTTATGTGCCACTGGTGCAGGGGGTGGGAGACCAGGGGCCCACCGGGGGATTCCCCTGTACCCCTGTGGGCCAGTCCGAGCCTGTATGTACATGTAGTAGGAGGGCGGCACAGTATGTGTGTGTGTATATATATATATATTAGCTCTGCAGGTTTATCCATTGAATCACTGATTTACATCTCCTCGTAAAGAGGTTCTGCAGCAGCAGAGGCTATAGGAGGGGCTCCCTGCAGCCTTAGTGCTTCTGTAGGTCGCTGGTATGACCTCCAGTGCCCTTATACTGTACAGGATGGGATGTATAGGCGCAGTGCTGGGCGGTGCAGGCTCCTCCTGGATCGGCCTCCGGACAGCTGGGCGCTATTCTTACCACATGCCAGGTGCGGGCTCAGCGCTGGACGGCCGCATTCTTGCCCCGGGCACGCTGCCGTGTATGTTAAGGCTAATGTTTAAGGAGTTAGAAGACTTCTGTGGACACACTCCCACATAAAACAGCCGAGTGCCCCCCTCCTATGAGCGGCGCCAGCCGAGTGCCCCCCCCCCTCCTATGAGCGGTGTCAGCCAAGCACCCCCCCCCCCATGAGTGGTGTCAGCATAGTGCCCCTAGCTTCATTAACAGCGTCAGCAGAGTGCCCCTCCATCAATAGAGTGGTCCGATATAAGTAGCAGCAGCAGGGTCCGCCTCAATCCACCCTCATAAGCGGCGTCAGCAGGGGGCTGCTCCCCCTCTCCAGTGAATTGGGTGGGGTGCAGTACCAGACAGGACCAGCTGTAGATTGTGTGTGACATATGATGATCCCTCATGACTGCTGACCTGACTTGTTCTCTGTCCTCTCAGATCAGAACTACTACCCCCATCATTGCTCCTCATGTTGCTGCACGAGACCAGTGCCGGAGACCTCCTGACACGAGCCGCAGCCCAAGGAGACTTGGCTGAGGTGAAGAGACTTCTCTACCAGGAACGCATCCATCCTGACTGTCTGAACCGCTTTGGGAGGACCGCCCTGCAGGTAGGTGCCCCTTATCTGAGGCTTGTTGCCCTGCTTTCCCAGACTTCCACCAGATGGACATCGATGCCCTAGTGCCTCCGACTACAACTCCCAGCATGCATACTTGCTCTGCTCTTCTAAGAACTCTCATAGAAATGCATGGAGCATGCTGGGAATTGTAGTGTCACAACAGCTGGAGTGCCGGAGATTGCTGACCCCTGCTCTAGGGCATACTTGTCTTCTCCATCCCGAAATAGAGGAGATCTCCTAGAGACTCTAGATAGATCAGTGCTGACAGCGGCCACTGGAGGGAGCGAGCGGGTTATGTAGTGTTCCTGTATGAATATGGATGGATAGAGCTCCCCCTAGTGGAATGTTTCCTCATGCATTGTATGACTGTGTGAAGGTAGGTGCCCTGCAGGCAGTAAAGTTTATGGGGGCACTCTGTAGCACCTTCTACATGTGGGTGTGGGGCGATAAGGAATAGATTGTGTAGTGAGGACCCTTAATTTCACAACCTTCCCCTTTGTCCCCTCAGGTGATGATGTTTGGCAGTACACCGGTGGCATCCGAGCTGCTGAAGCAGGGCGCCAGCCCAAATATTCAGGACTCGTACGGCATCTCCCCAGCCCACGATGCCGCCCGGATGGGTTTCCTGGACACCCTGCAAGTCTTGGTCCAATATGGAGCTGACGTCAACACTCCTGATGCCTCGGGCTGTCTCCCCGTCCACCTGGCTCTCCGAGAGGGTCATATTCCCGTCATCGCCTACCTCGCCTCACGTTCCAACTTACAGCACCAGGACCGAGAGGGCAGGACCCCCCCGCAGCTCGCCTCCATGTTGGATCCTAACCTGGCGGCCGTTTTAGAACTGCATAGGTAGAAAAGTATAATGTATGGGACGGACAAGTGGCGCAGCTTCACTCCTTACACTATCCTCGTGCCTCACCATATGATGCCACGTATGTGAGCAGCCAGTACCACGCACCCGGACAGCGGCCATTTTTACTGATTTAATAACAGTGTCGCTTCCTAGTAGCCAGTAAAGCAGATATAACTGGCACCCAGTGATCTGATTGGTCATTGGTCCTAATATGACGCCTGACTCACAGTGCGCCCGACCATGTCCTATAGCTATACAAACCGTACCTAGGTGCGCACCCTAAACCTCGGGGGGCAGGACTACATCTCCCCTCACAGAAGTCTAAATGCAATGTGTATGTGGCCGGTTATGTGCAGTTTTTTTTCTATCTTAATTCTCAGGAATAACATTTTTTAATTTTTTTATCTTCTTTTTTTTAATTTTATTTTTTATTTTACTTAGTTTTAGATTGTTTTTTTTTTTTAATTTTGTTTCTTAGTTTACAATTTTTTAATTTTACATTGTTTTTTTTTTTTGTTTTTTTCTGCGTTATGTTTCCCTATGCAAGTGCACTAAAGGGGTTGTGCAGCTAAAGACTATTGATGACCTTTCATCAGGATAGGTCATCAATATCAGATCCCGCCAATTATTATTTTATTTTTATTTTATTTTATGCACTTATATGGCGCTACTATATTCCGCAGCACTTTACAGCCCCAATGGGGCTCACAATCTAAGGTCCCTGTCAGTATGTCTTTGGAGTGTGGGAGGAAACCAGACAAACACGGGGAGAACATACAAACTCCATGCAGATGTTGTCCTTGGTCGGATTCGAACCTAGGACCCCACCACTGAGCCACCGTGCTGCCCAAGCAGCTGTTTGAAGCGGTAGCTCATGCGAGAAGGCTGCTTCCGTTTTAGAATTACCTGTGCTTTTTCTCGCTTGTAGAGGTAGAGAGCTGATGGGTGGGGGTCCCGGGAGTTAGACCCCCCACCGATCTGATATTGATGACCTATCCCGAGGACAGGCCATCAATAGTATTTCGCTGCACAACCCCTTTAGTTGAAGGTACAGTCGCCTGTACGTCACTCAATCGATTTCTTTGTATTGTATGACTGTATATAGGGTTTATCCACCGTGCTGCATCCGTATAGTACTATAGGTGGATAGTGCCGCCATTGTGTTGCTGTGCTGCATCCGAATAGTACTATAGGTGGCTAGTGCCGCCACTTTGTAATCTCAGAAGATTAGAATTTGAGGTAGGCGGACGTGAACAGAAGGATTTTTATTTTTTCTCGTAATCCTCCCACTAAATGGCATTCTGAGATTTCCTTCCACAGATGAATGACTGAGGGCCCGGCGTGGGAGAGCAGCAGACAGGGCGACAGGAATTCAGGGAGCCATGGCAGAAAGCGTAACCCCTTGTGTGCCCGGGAAAAGGCAGCCACGTCTACGTCCTTATTCTCTGTTATCCGCCAGGTGGGGCTGGAATATCGTACTGTAACTGGACTCTTATACTGATAAGTTCTTATAATAGGACAATTCCTTGAAATGGGTTCTCTGGGACCTTTATATTAATGGCCATTCCTTGGGATAGGTCATCAATATCAGATTGGCAGGGGTCTGACTCCCAGCACCCTTCCTGATCAGGTGGAAACAGGCGCCACAGCGCCATCCATTGTGTAGTGGCCGGGCCTGGTTACCGCAGCGCCTGAAGTAGTTCCAGTGAATGGCAACATAACCCCTCTCCTAACATGTGTTTTACTAAATATTTGTCTCCCCTATGAAATAAAGATTCCAGAGCATCTTTTCTCATAATACTGTGTTGTGCTGTTCCTCTCTTATTCCTCCCGGAAATTGTTGAATAAATTTGGGGCATGTCCCTATATCAGTCAGCTCTGGCGGTGTCAGACACGGCAGGGACACACCCCTTTTGACAAGGGGAATGAATGGTAATACCCAGATGTTAACTTATTGATAAGAGGAATAACAAAGGGTCGACACTTTTCAGAACTATAAAGAAAGATGCTCCAGAATGGTTATTACATAAGGAATGCAATGATTTATTAAGAATGACATGTCAGGAGAAGTGACGGGTCCTCCTTTTGGGGAATAACTAGTGGGGGAAAAAATAAAATATATATATTATAATTTTTTTAAAATTATTATTTAGCCTTTTACATTTTTGCATCTTCAGAACTGTGCCCCTCCCCCCCCCCCACTCTGTTATCCGCAATCAGAAAGAAGGCATGAACAATTTTTTTTTTTTAAAAATGCAAAAGAATTAGTTTTTTATTACATATTATTAAAAAAAAATATGGGTTTATTTTATCGCATGGTGCAATATATGGCCGTCTGCTGAAGCTCTGTTTTTGGGAAGTAAATTTATTTTATGTGTGATTATTTTATTTTATTTTTCTTCTATGTGGAATGAATATATTAATTTATTTACCTCATATGTTCTGTGGCTTGAGATTGAAGTTTTTTGACTGTAAAAAAAAAAGTGAAAAAAAAAACCTGCTGAGTATTTTAAAGTGTGGGTGCACGGCAGCGCTCTGGTTACAAACTGTATTTAACGTCTTTTTACGGCTTTTTTGTATTAATTTAATAAAACAATATGAATTTTCCGCCTTTCGCATGTCGAGTTGTATAAAATATGAATTTCTGTATTTATTACGTCCTGGAAGGAACTGTTCCCGGGGCAATTCTATGTTTTTAACTATTAAATTAATATTTGTGGACTTGAATTTTTTTTTCTTTTTCTTTTTGTATCTTTGTTACATTTGAATGTTTTTAACGTGACTGTGAAATTCTGGTGTCGTTGTCGTTCTCAGCGTCGCTCGCTGTTTTAGATCTGAATAAAAGAAATAGAAGATGGCCTAGTCTCCCTGACTCTTATTTTCTTGCAGGATGATGTGGATTGTAGTAGGTCTGGACCAGTGCTGAGGACCACATAGTGGAAGAGATGTAGAAAAGTGAGGACTCCCAGAGGCAGGGTATCCAATATGGCTGTGTTTTGGCACCGCCATAGAACGACTTAATACTTCTTGCCCCATCGCCTCCTGAGTCTCTTTGACCATTATGGATGAGCAAAGCAAACTTCATATCCTAGAGCTGAAGTCGCTTCACTCAAAAGTTTGGATTAATGCTGTACAGAGATGAGTCTCAAACAGACCCCAGACCCCCTAGACAAATAGAGACACCAGACCTCCTAAACAAACACAGCCCCCAGACAAATAGGAGACACCAGACCCCCTAAACAAACACAGCCCCCAGACCAGACCCCCTAGACAAATGGGAGACACCAGACCCCCTAAACAAACACAGCCCCCAGACCAGACCCCCTAGACAAATAGGAGACACCAGACCCCCTAAACAAACGCAGACCCCTTAGACAAATGGGAAACACCAGACCCCCTAAACAAACACAGCCCCAAGATCAGACCCCAGAGACAAATAGAGACACCAGACCCCCTAGACAAATAGAGACACAAGACCTCCTAAACAAACACAGCCCCCAGACTAGACCCCCTACCAGTGATGGCTAACCTTGGCACTCCAGCTGTGGTGAAACTACGACTCCCAGCATGCTCCATTTATTTCTATAGAGTTCTGGGAGCAGCCAAGCATGGGGGGCATCTTGGGAGTTGTAGTTTTACCACAGCTGGAGTGCCAAGGTTAGCCATCACTGCTAGACAAATAGGAGACACCAGACCCCCTAAACAAACACAGCTCCCAGATCAGACCCTAGAGACCCCAGACCAGACCCCCTAGACAAATAGGAGACACCAGATCCCCTAAACAAACACAGATCCCAGATCAGACCCCCTAGATAAATAGAGACACTAGACCAGACCCCCAGACGAAGAGACCTCAGACCAGACCTCCTAGACAAATAGAGACACCAGATCAGACCCCCTAGACAAATAGAGACACCAGACCACCTAAACAAAAACAGCCCCTAGACCAGGGGTGGCCAACCTGTGGCTGTTGAGCCACATGCGGCTCTTTGCTTCTTCAAGTGCGGCTCTAGCGGTGGAGCCGGGAAGCAGTCAGACGGCTCACTCTCCACCCCATGCTCAGATCTCCTTTCCTGATCGGGCACTGCAGCTCCAGCTCACTCTCCACTCCGTCCTGATGCACACAGTGTGAGAACGTAGTACGTGGAGACTCGCACTATGACCTGACCTTGTGCTCACCGGATCACCGTGGAGAGCGTGTGAGACCTGCAGACTAGCAGGAGCCCAGTGCCTGATCAGGAGAGGGGAGAGATTTTAATTATAGAACTCAGCATGGGGTTCTAATCTGAGCATAGGGGTGGGGGGGGGGGGGGTCTGATTTGAGCAATGGGGGGCAGATCTGAGCATGGGGGGGGGGTCTGAGCACTGAGCGTCTGACACTGTGTTGTCTGATCTGAGCATTGGGGTTCTTATTTTGGGGGTCTGATTTGGAGGTCTGATGAGGTTTGGGGATCTGATTTAGGAGTCTGATCTGAGGTCTGATGAAAAATAGATTCTTTTTTTCTCTGCTAATGGAAAAATAAGAAAAATAAATATTTTTATCAGACCACAGATCAGATGAAAAATCTTTTTTTCTCTTATTTTTCTTTGTTAAAACCTAGGTGCATCTTGTAGGGCAAAAAATACGGTGACTCGTGTGTAAATGTATAGCTTGTGGCTCCTGGTAGTCATACATTTTATTTTTTTGGGCTCTTTGTGTCTGTAAGGTTGGCCACCCCTGCCCTAGACAAATAGAGACCCCAGACCAGACCCCCTAGACAAAGAGACCCCAGAGCAGACCCCCTAGACAAAGAGACACCAGACCCCTAAACAAAAACAGTCCCCAGACCCTCTAAACAAAGAGACCCCAGACCAGACCTCCACACTCAAATACTTAAATAAAAAAGAGACCATAACCCTAAACAAATACAGACCCCCCCAGAGATACGGAGCCATAAATAAATACATATTTTTCCTAGACCTCCTAAACCAAGAGAGCCAGACCCTCTCTGTTTACAGTCACCAGGTCCAAAATTTGCCCTGGGCCCCTTAGGACTCTTACACCCTTATCAGTGGCCTATATAAAGGTCTGGTCTGGTGTCTGTATACAGAGAGGTGAACCTACTGGACCTCAGACCAATCACCTCTCCACATTTCTCCTCTTCTGCCTCCGACAGCATCCTCATGTTACCCATGAGTGGAGAAAAGTGCAGAAATAGGGTGAGGTGAGTTTATGGGGTGTCCGAGAGATTCAGCCCTTTTTCCAGGTGTCTTATGGACATTCCACTAAGGTTCAGCTACCACCATATAAATCCCATTTCTAATCTGTATCAGTCCCATCAGTTCTAGGAGACAAGTATTTTTTATTTTATTTTTACCTGTAGCCGCCACTAGAGGGAGCTGGTATACAGCCAGCACCGAGATCAATGGGGGCTGTGTAAACTAGTCTGCGCTGTGCTCCCCCTAGTGGTCGCGCCGTAAATGTCACAAATTGTCACCGGTCTATATGCAGACAAAGAGAATATCATTGAAACCGCATTACAAGTAAGGAGCCTTAAAGCAGAAGCACCGCCCCTAAACCATAACGGGAGGAATTCACGCTAACAGGATGCAGACCCTTTAAATAAATAAATAAAATACAATTCTGCATTTCGCCACGCCCTCCGCAAATACGATTGGCTTTTGGGGTTGGAACGCAAGAAGCGATCTCCGGATTCGCCAGTGTCTCTAGTGGAACGCATGACGTGAGTGAGTGGGCGTGTCCTGTAAGGTAACGTGGTTTCTGGTCGGGGACAGCATGGCCGAACTCAGGATAAATCGCAAGTTCGCCGAGCGCTATGACCGCTACCGGGAGAAGGAGGAGCTGCAGCGCCGTAAGTGTCCTCCCCCCGGGGGGCTGCACGCCGTGCTGTAGCCGTTACCGGAAATGCTTGCCCTTAACTTCACTACTGCCCCCTCCTCTGGCAAAGGCCTGCGAGAAGTGCAACTCCCAGCGTGTAATAAATCCTAGAGGGACGATGGGACTTGTACTACTGCATCACAAGGATATTATAGCCTGATGTATTCTGGGACTTGTAGTTCTCACCAGCCTGTGCCAGTCACAGAAGCCCCCATTGCACACTGGCAGCAACAGTGCCCTTCATTACAGCCACAGGCGTCCCCCGTCGCGGGGCGCGCCAGCCACAGGCGTCGCGGGGGGCACCAGCCACAGGCGTCCTTTGCAACTGAACCGACGACAGATATACGCCAAAAATTTGTGTATATCGGATAATAAATGACCCCCTTTGTGTCTTGTGCAGTGAAGGATCGATATGGAGACAAGGAAGATGACGGCAGCGGATCCTCCAGCTCTGAGTCAGAAAGTGAAGATGACTTGGTGGGTACCGAGCAGTATGGCTGCGGCGGGTGATGGGGCAGTCCGATGTTACCCCACCCATCACCTTGTGGGTGTAATGGCACTGCTGTGGTCCTTTTCGTTACTGGTGCCACATGGAAACCATCAGCGAGCAGATTAGCTGTTGTGGACTGATCTGGTTTTCTCATGTGTCATTACATAACAACGACCTGATTGGTTCATTATCATCCTAATAAGTTTTGGTTCTAACTAATTGATGGGGCATCCAGCTGCCAGACCGCTCCCCAATAACTTCATCGCTGGGGTCCTGCTTTATTAAGAACACAATTTGGATGTTAATTTGCTACTATTCAAGTGTTAAAGGGGTTAGCCCATCTGGCTAGGATATGCTTCCAATCTCTGATAGGTGCAGGTCTCACCTCTGGGACCTGTTCCCATCTCTCGAATGGGGCTCCCAAAGTGAACGAGAGTGCACCGTGCGAACACAGCCGCCCTCCATTGACTTCTATGAGAGTGGCAAAAATAGCTGAGCAGGCGCATTGGCCCCGTTGTAGTGATAGATGGGGGGTCCCAGAGGTGGCATATCCTAGCGATGTGGGCCAACTCCTTGACGGATCCAAGCTCTCCTTGGTGTTTACACATTATCAGAATTTAGAAAATAGGATCCGTCAATGGGAACTTTGTGATGGGTCACATGACAATGATGCCGGCTGTACGGTTTGTGTTACTAAAGGGTTGTGCTCACTTTTACACTTGGGGCTGATTCCTTCTGGGCATAAGAAATGGTCCCCAGAAGTGCCAGTCCGGGGGCCAGAAGAAGCGAGCCCTGCCTCCATGACTCGGCTGCAGAAGTCGTGTGTCCTGTGACCCTTCTGTTGAGTGGCTTTCTTAAGAACCATGGATAAACCTGGTCCTATTGGCTCCCCCTGAGATAAGCGGCATCAGACGCTTATCTCCGTGCACTTGGTTTCCCTATGTCTGTGGGTGACTAAGATGTTTACTGTCTCTAGCAGAAGATACTGACCCCCCTGTTCTGCAGGAGATCGACCCCCAGCTGGACAAGGACTTTTATCGGACTCTGTCCCTCCTCAAAAAGAAAGATCCGGTCATCTACAAGGAGGATGTCACTTTCTACCAGGAAAGCGGTAAGAAGATCAGCTCAGCCCCCGCTAAGTAGATACCCGCCGTCAGTATTACTCGCCGGGGTCTGGTGTGGATCAGCCCATGGGATGCTGGACCCTAAATGACCTGGTGCCCATTGAAGCCAGTGTAATGGACATCCTGGTACTACAGAGTAAAGAGCAGGGGGATGTAAGAGGTTAAAGGGGTTTTCTAGGACTGTATTACTGATATCCCGATATCAGATTGGTAGGGGGTCCGACTCCCGATACCCCCATCCATCAGCTGTTTGAACGGCTGCTGCCCTCCAGAACAGCACCATAAATTTGGTAGTGGCCAAGAACGGTACTGCAGCTTTTTCCGTTAACTTAAAGGGATATTCTCGTTAGAACACGTTATTCCCCATCCTCTTCCCTCCCCATCTGTAACGTATCATTGATATTCTGCTCTTCAGATCTACCTGCCCCCAGCCAGAGCAAAACGTCCAAGGAGAAGCCCATGTACCTGAAGGACTATGAAAGAAAAGTCATCCTGGAGAAGGAAGGGTGAGGACGTCACAGGGCATTGGTCACCCTCTGGGCAGGTGCTTGGGTTTGGGGGTCACTCATGTTAGTATTCTTCTTTTCCTGTAGTAAATATGAGGATGAGGACAGCTCGGATGGAGAGGACCAGCTAATGCAGGATCAGGTAATGTGGGGACCAACCTAGTCAACAACTCCCTCAAGTAGTGGGCAGAGCCATGGTGTGGTCTACCGCTCACTAAGGATCAGCATCGCTTGTGTCTTAGATTGCGGCTTGGTTTTATTGAGCTGGGTGAGGCTGAGCTGTAATACCACACACAACCTGTGGACAGCGGTGGCGCTGTTTACTCCACCATAAAGCACCATGTTTTTCTAATACTTTGTATTTTGTAAACTAATGTAAACTAATTTCCTGTTTTTCAGAGAGCTCGATCCCCAACGTATATAGAGGAACAGCGGCAGATCCGAGACGGGTGAGGAGCTAGGTGACAGTCTGCCCCTCCCACCACAGACAGGAGGGAGGAGCTATGTGACATGGGGTCTGCTCCTCCCACCACAGGGTGACACAGACAGGAGGGAGGAGCTATGTGACATGGGGTCTGCTCCTCCCACCACAGACAGGAGGGAGGAGCTATGTGACATGGAGTCTGCCCCTCCCACCATGGGGTGATAGACAGGAGGGAGGAGCTATTTGACACGGAGTCTTCTCCTCCCACCACAGGGTGACAGACAGCAGGGAGGAGCTATGTGACATGGGGTCTGCTCCTCCCACCACAGACAGGAGGGAGGAGCTATGTGACATGGAGTCTGCTCCTCCCACCACAGGGTGACAGACAGGAGTGAGGAGCTATGTGACATGGGGTCTGCTCCTCCTACCAGACAGGAGGGAGGAGCTATGTGACCTGGAGCCTGCCCCTCCCACCACAGGGTGACACAGGAGGGAGGAGCTATGTGACATGGAGTCTGCCCCTCCCACCATGGGGTGATAGGAGGGAGGAGCTATGTGACACAGTCTGCTCCTCCCACCACAGGGTGACACAGACAGGAGGGAGGAGCTATGTGACATGCATTTAACCCTTTCCCACTCCATGACATATTTCATTGGTGGGAGGGCTTTAGTGCAAATTGCTGTACTTGCAGCAATGGGGAGAATAGAAGCGGAGGTGCTGCAACCCCATGGGTTTGGGGCCATAAGCATGAAGGTTCCCTGTATGTACAATAAATAAATTGGACGACCCCTTTAAAAATATAAAAAAAAAAAAAAACACCCAAAAAAAATTGCTCATTAAAATGCGTTATTATATATATTTAAAAAAAAATAAAAACTTACATAATTGGAATCATTGCATTCGTATCGACCCGTATATTGCATAGTGTGTAATATACTGTATTTAACCTGCATGGGAAACGCCATAAGAAATGAAACAAAATCCAAGAATTGCTTTTTTTTTTTTTTTTTTTTTTTTTTTTTTTTTTTTTTGGTTCATCCTTCCCAAAAATGGAATAACATGTGATAAAAGTTCATATGTCTCCCCTTAAAAGTTAAAAATAGTGGCCGTGAAATCACCAACTCTTCCTGAAAAAAGAAATAAATAATAATCATATGGTCATGTCAATGAAAAACAAAACAAAAAAAAAAAGTTATGGGTTTCTAGATGCGAAGATGAAAAAAAGATGTGTCCTTAAGGGGTTAATTGAGAAGCGCAATAAATACAGTAAAAATGAAAAAGTTCAGTTTCCGCACCGGGCCCTCGGTTGACTTGTTTTTCTCCGAATTTGAAGTTTCCGGAAGTTCATTGAGGACAGTGACAACGATGAAGAGGAGGTGACCACAGCAAATCTGCTAACAAAACGCATAAAAACCAAGAAAGAGCAAGTAAGTGCGTCCAAGGCAAAGGTTTTATCGCCTGAACTCTTGTAGTATTCACCCTTGGCCACTAGAGGGCTCTAGTAAGACCTTTCTACAGGATGGAACTGACTTTTTTTTAGATCTGAAATCACCAACCTGTGGCTCCCCAGCACTACAACTCCCATCTTGCTAGGGACGGTAGTCTTGTCACAGTTGGAGACCACCACCTCAGACAGAGGTGGTCTTACACAATCCTAACCTTTTCCTTGATCGTCTCGCAGGAGCAGGAGGAGGAACAACACATTGCTTGGCTCAAGGGACAGAAGGACATAGAAAATAAAGATGAAGTGAAGGAAATGGTGAGTAATAAATCTCCCCGATCTGTGGTGGAGGCAGAAGCATCTCTGTAGCTCTTTGCGAAAACCACAAAGTGCCCACGTGTTCGAAGGACTTGCTTCCTTAAAGGGGACTGGAGTTTACATATGGCCTGTGATGCGCATGCTGCTGCACAGGGCGCAGTCCGCCGCCTCTCAGTGTCATGGGTCTTGGCGGTCCCTCTCATGACTGAGAATTTACGATTTCTCTGTCACTTCCAGCTCCAAGACTCGTGGCTCTTGAATTGAGAGCGTCTGGAAAGATGAGTCAATATTTTTATTTTTTTTCCACACACTACTTTCAGTTTTAAAGGGAATCTGTCATCAGCCACCTCCCTAATGAACTGCTGTGGGTCACCTGATTACAACGCTGGTTTTGTTTTGTAGATCCGAGGCTCCTTTCCCGAGTTCCTTTTTCTTAATATGCAAATTAGGCCTTTGGTGCAATGAGGGCACCACATTTGCTCTTGTTCCACCCAAGCTTTGCCCCTTTCTGTGCAAAGAAGTGAGGGAGGTGCTAAGGAGCAGAACTTGGGTACAACAAGAGCGAGGGTGACGTCCTCATTGCACAATAGGCCTAACACAGGAACGGAGCCTTGGATTACAAAATTAAAACAGCATTTTAATCAGATGTACTACAGAACAAACAGCTGGATAGGGAGGTCACTGGTGACAGATTTCCTTTAAAGAGGTTCTCCGACTCTGGATAGGTCATCAGCAGGGCTTTTTTTCTCAGAGAAAAGGTGGTGGAACTCACCCCCCCTGGTCACGCCCCTACCCAACCTAGGACCGCCCCCTAAAACCGCCCCTTTAGAGAACAGGGATGCAAGTAAAATTGCCAGTGACGGTCGTGACAGCCAGGCTGCCAGTGCCCACGGCTGCCGCCGCCCTAGTCCACACATGGGCAGCGCAGCCTGGCCTGGCCCCTTCCTTCCCTCCCAGTATAAAATGCCCCTATACATAGCCCCCATATAAAATACCCCTTCTTTTTAGCCTCTGTAGATGTCCCTATAGTGCCACCCAATAATGTGCCAGTAATAAGTGCCCCAATAGATGCCCCCCAATCATGTGCCAGTAAGATGTGCCCCCCAATCATGTGCCAGTAAGATGTGCCCCCAAATCATGTGCCAGTAAGATGTGCCCCCCAATCATGTGCCAGTAAGATGTGCCCCCCAATCATGTGCCAGTAAGATGTGCCCCCCAATCATGTGCCAGTAAGATGTGCCCCCCAATCATGTGCCAGTAAGATGTGCCCCCCAATCATGTGCCAGTAAGATGTGCCCCCCAATCATGTGCCAGTAAGATGTGCCCCCCTATCATGTGCCAGTAAGATGTGCCCCCCTATCATGTGCCCGTAGCCCCCCTTATGTCTGTGCCAGCCCAGCAGCCCCCCTTATGTGTCAGGATTGTAATTTTTACATATAAAAAAATAATAATAAACTTATACTTACCTCCTCCAGGATGCGATGCAGGCCTCTTCCGGCCTGTGTCCCTCGCTGGCTCAGGCGGCGCGATGACGTCATCGCGCCGCCTGCACCGGCCTCTGATAGGCTGCCAGCACTAGGCCGGCAGCCTATCAGAGGAACAGGGAGGGGACACACCTCTCCCTGCCCTGCCGCATTACAGATATTTGTATTGCCGTCCTGAGGACGGCGATACAGATGAGATGACTTTGGAGATGAGCGGAGCGCTTCCACAATGGAAGCGCAGCGCTCATCTCCTGCTGTGCCCTGCCGGCGCCCCCCTTCTGACAGCGCCCCGGGTGGTTGCCCGCCCCAAGAATTGGCCCTGCAGTAACTAAAGGGGGGCGGGGCGAGTCGGCAGAAAATAGGTGGCGGAGCGCCGTTCTGGGGCGTTCCGCCAGAAAAAAAGGCCTGGTCATCAGTATCTGATCGGTGGGGGTCCGATATCAGGATGAATTGTTCTGAGCTGCACCTAGGCCACGTGATGGATGGTCTTGATGTCACTGGCCTAGGTTTAGCAACAAGAAGGCCACAGCGGTGACAGGGGTGGCGTTCTCAAACTGCTGATCCCGGTTGTTGGATCTCCACCGATCAGATACAAAGAGTTGGATAATCCCTTTCAGTTTTTTAAATAGGCTGGACAACTCCTTTAACGGGAACCTGTCATCAACTTTATGCTGACCTCACCGAGGGCAGCTTAAAATGGTGACATAAATGCAGATCTCAGCGGTGTGTCACTCATGAGCTAAAGGTAAGTGGTTGCCGAGAACCAGCATCATAATCATTGCAGCCCAGGCCTGGAGAAGAGTCAGATCTACCTGAGAAGAGTCCTGGTTATTCCATAATCTCCTGCTCTCCCGTCCATCTGCTGATGATTGGCAGTTCTCTCCTAGAGAGAAAGAGAGAAAACTAGGTAGAAGACTGTCAGCCATCAGCAGGAGAGCAGGAAGTCATGAATAACCATGACTCTTCTCAGGTGGCCGGGACTCTTTTCCAGGCCCAGTCTGCAATGATTGTGATGTTGGTTCTTGGCAACCACTTACTTTTAACTGTTAAATAACAAACCGCTGAAATCAGCTCACCGGTCTCTACTTTATGCTGCCGTTAGTATGGGCAGCATAAAGTTGATGACAGGTTCCCTTTAAGGAAACTGCTTGTCTTTGGCATCACCTAGGTAGTTGTAGATCCATACGTTATGTAGATAATTCGCAGCAGGATACTCAGTAGCCCTAGATACAGCTCCAGCGCACAGGAGAGGCTGCAGACTGCACCTAGTACAGCCTCAGGCACATCATAGCAATCCATTGCACCGAGAGGCAGGGACTGCAATAGTTGTCGCTACGGAAATAGGATATGGCCTTTAGGAGATTAGGTAACACAGGGCCAAGAAGATGTGTGCTAGGCGGCGATCTCGGCAGAATCTGGTGATACGTTATTACACATGAGACTGCAGGGAAATCAGATAGCATTCACAGGGAAATCTATGGCAGGGGTCAGCAACCATGTGCACTACCGCTGCTGTGAAACTATAACTCCCAGCATGCACACTTACTCAGCTGTTCTCGTGACTCCTGTAGAAGTGGAAGGAGGATTTTGGGAGTTTTAGTTCCAGAACATCTGGCGTGCTGGAGGTTGCCGATCCCTGTTCTGTGGATTCTTGTTATGCTATGGTTCTCTGGAATCGGCCATTTCCAGCATTCTTCAGTGAGAGCAAGGTTTCTTAGTTCTAGGAGTTCCTATGAAAGCTGGGTGGCCATTACGGCTCCCACCAGCCATGCTCATCAGGAGTCTGGAAAAGCTGGATGACAAGCCATCAGAGGCGTAAGTCCGGGACTCACATCGGAAGCCATATTACCCATCGTGCAATCTGTGTGTCTTGTCTGTGCAGGATTATCTGAAGCAGTACTGGAATGATCCTTCACTGGACGAAGGAGAGAAATTCCTGAGAGATTATATTCTGAATAAGGAGTACAAGGAAGAAGATTCTGAAGAGGAAGAGGAGGAAGAATGGTGATCTTTAAGGGGTTGTCTGAGTGTCACCAGATATACATATCCATTGTAAACCCCACTAATCGCTAGGATCCCATGTCCTTCATTCTACACATCCGAGCGAGGGAGTGAAATGGAGAGTCTGCCCCCCGTTTTTGAGTACTTCCCATTATAGTCTATGAGAGATGTAGAATCGGCCCAGAGAGGGTGCTGTTTATATGTGGTATTATAGAGCTGACAATTGGAGTTAACCGTTAGGACTAGGGATGAACGAATCGACTTCGGATGAAACATCCGAAGTAGATTTGCATAAAATTTAGTTCTAATATTGTACGGAGCAGGAGCTCCGTACAGTATTAGAATGTATTGGCTCCGATGAGCCGAAGTTATTGCTTCGCGAAGTCTCGAGACTTCGTGCAATAACGTCATAAATTAATTTGTACTGTAAAAAAACATTTCCCGAACTTGGGTTCGGTTCCAAGGTACCAGCGGGTGGTCGGACCCACTGATTAGGTATTGATTGCCACATGTTGCTACAGGTGTGGAAACCATACTGTAACAGTTCACTATGCAGTGGTAAAACGTGGCTTAGTAAATGGGTAGACCCTTTTAACCCTGATTTTAAAGGTCCAGAACTCAGAATGGCCACATAAGGAAGATCCAGCAATGTCATGGGCCTGATGATCAAGGATACACCCCCCTTTATTATTACACTTATGTTGGGTGATAATTAGTATAATCTTGCAAAGAGAAGTTAGTAAGATGTTGATTGTGTTCTTATCGCTCCTTACAGCCCTCCAGCATTGGAGGAGGCTGCTCATGTCTCGGACTCGGAAGACGAGGGGGAAATTTTCTTAAAGAAACAGGAAGATTTTGAGAGAAAATACAATTTTAGATTTGAGGAGCCCGAATCTGATTTGGTAAGTGGAGACCGTGGATGAGATGTGTAGTCTGGAAGATCATGAATGGAAATGGGCCAGTTCTGATTCACTTTCTTGGTCAGGAGAGTGTATTACAATCATTGTGTCTTTATTACTTAATGATTGATTGTCTTATCCATTGTGTATCCAGATTAAGACTTTCCCTAGAACTATCGTACAGTCAGTGAGGAGGAAAGACGACCGGAGGAAGAGGAAACGAGAAGAGATAAGGGGGAGAAAGCAGAAGGTGAGTCCTGGAAAAATTAAATAAAGTGACTTCTTGTGAGGCAGAGCCTGAAAAAAATTCTGTAATACTACCCCTTATACAAGTATACAAGCATATAGTTACTATAATACTGCATCCAATATAAAAGAATATAACTACTATAATACTGCTCCTATGTACAATAATATAACTACTATAATACTGCTCCTATGTACAAGACTATAACTACTATAATACTGCTCCTATGTACAAGACTATAACTACTATAATACTGCTCCTATGTACAAGAATATAAATACTATAATACTGCCTCCTATGTACAAGAATATAACTACTATAATACTGCTCCTATGTACAAGAATATAACTACTATAATACTGCCTCCTATGTACAAGAATATAACTATTATAATACTGCCTCCTATGTACAAGAATATAACTACTATAATACTGCTCCTATGTACAAGACTATAACTACTATAATACTGCTCCTATGTACAAGAATATAACTACTATAATACTGCCCCCTATGTACAAGAATATAACTACTATAATACTGCCTCCTATGTACAAGAATATAACTACTATAATACTGCTCCTATGTACAAGAATATAACTACTATAATACTGCTCCTATGTACAAGAATATAACTACTATAATACTGCCCCCTATGTACAAGAATATAGCTACTATAATACTGACTCCTATGTACAAGAATATAACTACTATAATACTGCTCCTATGTACAAGAATATAACTACTATAATACTGCCCCCTATGTACAAGAATATAACTACTATAATACTGCCTCCTATGTACAAGAATATAACTACTATAATACTGCTCCTATGTACAAGAATATAACTGCTATAATACTGCTCCTATGTACAAGAATATAACTACTATAATACTGTTCCTATGTACAAGAATATAACTACTATAATACTGCCTCCTATGTACAGGAATATAACTACTATAATACTGCTCCTATGTACAAGAATATAACTACTATAATACTGCCTCCTATGTACAAGAATATAACTGCTATAATACTGCTCCTATGTACAAGAATATAACTGCTATAATACTGCCTCCTATGTACAAGAATATTACTACTATAATACTGCCTCCTATGTACAGACTGGAGTTGAAAGCTAGACAACCCCTTTCATAAACAGCTAGAAATTTCTAATCTGTCTACCATTCTAGAATTATCCATTATGGTTTTTTTCTATTACAGGAAAAGGAGAAGAAACAAGAGGAGCTGAAGCAGCTGAAAAACCTGAAGCGGAAAGAGCTGCAGGAGAAGCTGCAGAGGCTACGCGAGTTGACAGGGGAGCAGAATTTGGGAGTGACAGAGGAGGATTTGATGGAAGATTTTGACCCTGCAAAATATGATGAGATAATGCAGGTAAATGATTTGTCCTGTTCGGGATATTCTCCTCTGTGTATATAGCATGGATAGCAGAGGAACTTGCAATCTAATTTGCCACCCACAAACTTAGATAGCCACTAGGACTGAGGTTTCAGAGTCAAAGCCATAACTCCTCCTGACACAGTTGCTGTTGACTGATCTCTGACCTCTTCTCTCGGCAGAAATGCTTTGGTGATGATTACTATGGTATAGAGGAGGAGCAGAAGCCGCAGTTTGAGGACGATGATGCACTGGAAGGTGAATACTTATTTTCAATCCATTTCCACCTAATAATCTCTAGTTAATATGTAGTACATTTTGTTCTTTACAGGTTGTACTACAATATATTACTTTTTACATCCTGTATTATACTCCAGAGCTGCACTCACTATTCTGCTGGTGGAGTTACTGTGTACATACATTACTTATCCTGTACTGATCCTGAGTTACATCCTGTATTATACTCCAGAGCTGCACTCACTATTCTGCTGGTGGAGTCATTGTGTAGATACATTACTTATCCTGTAATGATCCTCAGTTACATCCTGCATTATACTCCAGAGCTGCACTCACTATTCTGCTGGTACAGTCACTGTGTACATACATTACTTATCCTGTGCTGATCCTGTAGTACAGGTGATGATGGAGGAATAATAATGACACATACTGTATATAGACAGGCATGGTATAATTCTGTATGCATATCCAAAGTCATAATCTAACTCTTCTATGTCAGGAGGCATGCCCCCCTCACCAGCTCTCCTGAGTAACGTCCTCCTGGCTAGTCTTGCACTGCTGCCCAGAGGTCTTCCTTTTGCACTTGCCCCGGCATGAGATCTCCCAGGGCATGAGAAGCAGATCATGACTATAATCCCAGGACTGGGCTGAGGCTAACATGGACCCTGTCTGTACGAAGGCTGTAAGTCCTGCATCGGTCTACAGTGATCTGACATTAAATGCTTAGGTATGGTAACAAGATTGTGTAATGCAGGCACAGTACCAGAACCAAGCTTACTGCATAGCTATGGTACCAGAACCAAGCTTACTGCATAGCTATGGTACCAGAACCAAGCGTACTATGTAGATATGGTACCAGAACCAAGCGTACTATGTAGGGTACCAGAACCAATCTTGCTGCATAGATACAGTAACCAAACTACAATACAATATCAAAACTGAACTTAATACATGGAATAATACTTACTACATGGATGTAATACTGGAATCATACTTACTACATGGGTGTGATACCGGAGTCATACTTTCTACATGGATGCAATACTAGAATCATAATTTCCACTGGGATGTATGTAGTAAGTACTACAGTATTAGTTTATAGAATTACATTGTGGGAAGTGTATAGTGCCGGGTATAAAAACTAGTCCCAGAATGCAGAATGAGCCATGCATTATGGATCAGCAGAAGTGTGAATACAGCTCTGGAGTAGAGTCATGGTTTTTGAATGCACTAATCTGTACTCACCAGAAACCACAGCTATTCACAGTAAACCCGGGAATAGCCGTACAGATAAAGCGTCAGGTTGTGGCATGTGGTACTAGAACCCTAATCCAGCCTGTAAATCGGGTCAGTACAAACAGTGCCATTAATGTCTCCCCCGCAGACGACTGGAACTGGGATAACTGGACCGGGGAGGAACAAGAGGATGATGAGAATATGGAGTTTGAAGAGGAGGATTCTGCACCTCACTGGGACGACCCCAACTTTGTGGTAAGGCTTCTGTTGCCAAACATATGTAGCGGGGCAACCCTATAGTCCCGTTATGACTACTTCCTACTTTTGATGTCGGCAGATCGGAGCTCAGGAAGGAAGTCCGGTGTGGTGGGTATATGAGAGGTGTGATAGGCTGTCTGCACACATATCCTGGTTGCTGTCATGGGTAACAGAGGAGAGTTATCAGAGTTGTAAAAAGGGACAATTATTGGCTTTTGGGCACAAGGTGTCGGTATTTCTGACTGCGCAGTGTGAACTGTTTGCTGCTGTGTATCAAATGGCACCATTGTGATTAAGTCATGTGGAAACTGTGGAGCACCACGTGCCAGTGATGTGAGAGGTGAACGTGGGCTGCGAGGGTGGACTGACGCCCTACAGGGGAGCAGCTCACCCCCAGAATGAACCAGGGGCTACCAGACGTGTGTCTAGCAGAACAGTTCAGAGAACCCTACTGCGTATGGGGCTCCATAGTAGACGGATGGTCACTGCACCTCTGCTGACGAAGCTGTGTCAGCAGAAAAGGTTGTTTTCATGGCGGTGTTGGAATTGGACCTTCGTTGATTAGTAGAGGGTTGTCTTCTCCGATGAGCCATGTTTTCTGCTTCATCGAACTGATGGACGTTGGTGTGTCAGACGAGGAACATCCTAGAACCTACCACTGCTGGAAGAATACGAGCTGGTGGTGATCTTCCAGCAAGACAATGCGACATGTCACACGGCTAGAAATGTCTGACATTGGTTGGAGGAGCATGACCAAGACTTCCGAGTACTACCTGGCCCCTTATTCCCCAGACTTGAGCATCTGTGGGACCACCTCAAGGGTTGCGTTTGCTCTATGGATCCTTCCCCCCACGCCCCCTCCAGCAGCTGTGGGATACACTGCAGTCAGCATGGCTCCACATACCTGTGACCACCTACCAGGACCTTACCGAGTCACTCCCAGCCCGTCTCGCTGCTGTCCGTGGTCATAAGAATGGGACTCGACCATGTGTTATTGTCATTGACCGTTACTAGATCTGGGCCTAACTACACATCTCTGCTTGCTTTCAGATGGATGCAGACTATGACCCCCAGGCAGCTCCTGTCCCATCTCGTAAAGTAAAGAAGAAAATGAGACTCGAGCAAGAGAAGAACGCCAAGAATAGGAGAAAGTCCAAGTTTGCAGAAGCTGTGAGCCGACAGAAGCCCGTGTTCAACCCAGGTTAGTGCTCAGCACTCCGTGTCCTTGTGATCAGCAGTTTCGGGTTGGAAAAAGGTTGTAGCATTCATCACGAGTGCTCATGGTCTGCAGTAACCAGAACCTCAGATGTCACCAATGTCAAGGGTGACCATAGCATAATCTAGAGGATTTCCATCAGGTTGCCGTGCTTACCAATGATAAGGTGAACCTATCTCTGACAACAGAAGAACACACAGGACGATGGTGAACATCTGTTGTCACCCAAACAACCTATTTTGGCATACTGGAGATGCTGGTGAAGTTTCCCTTTAAGCCAAGTCTTTGTATATAAGGTTGCGGAGTTACTGTAATATTAAGGGTCACATGTCTTGTTTCGATAAAATCAAAGCTAAAACCGCAGTATTTCAGCTAAGTGTGAGCCGACTCCGAATGCTTGTGTAATCTACAGATGATAAAAGCTTCCAGGAGTACGTGGAGGAGTATTACAAGTTAGATTGCGAGGATATAGTGGATGATCTTCCGTGTCGATTCAAGTACCGGCAGGTGCTTCCCTGTGACTTTGGACTCACGACAGAGGAGGTAAGGTTCTGCCATTCGGACTGTGGTGTCGGAGGGACAGCGCTGAACTCCTCCTCCTGTTCCCAACATGAAAAGGCTGCAGTAAATTGTAACTGTATGAATTCCAATGTAATGAGCTCCCCCTAGTGGTGGCTTCAGGCAGACAGTTTTATAATACATGGAAGGGATCTGTGTGTGGGGGGAGATGTATTAATCCCTGTTGTGTAGATACATTGAGAAATATGATGCCATATTTATGAAACGCTTTTTATTTTTTTCAACAAAGAAGTTGGATCAAGTGTGTGAGATGCAGGCCGACTTTTTTTCTTTTCTATTCTTACCATTTTTTATTACATTTTCTTACGCTTGAAAAAAAAAAAAATTGGCAGAAATCTGGAGCATTGCACTTTGCGTTTCGCATTACCTGGGAGAGTTTGACGCACTGATACTGGGAAATCTCGGAGGGCCCCGTGTGCTGAATGTATGCCCTTGCTCCCAGTAGCCTACAGATCCTGTGTTCCCCAGTGGAACGAACTGGAAAGTTATGGCAATTGGAATGCAGCAATGCAAGAACGGCTGTGTCCTCCAGGGGTTAATCCGAGGACTGGCAGGTGGCAGATGATTTAACTTTCCAGAGCACAAAGTAGTTATTGCACCACAATGTACTATCTGCCCTTATAGGGTATTTATTATTTGGGGTTCAGGGAGCTCAGATTGCCGGATGTCCGTCTGGTCCGATGGATTTCTTATGTAAGTGATGCTGATATATGTATATCTGCGATGGCTTCTGCACTCTGTTTATAGTGGTTTCCTCCTGCAGATCCTGGCTACAGATGACAAGGACTTGAACAGATGGTGTTCTTTAAGAAAAACCTGCATGTACAGGTGAGTGTCAGTGATGGCGATCTAGAGTCTGGGGTATCCGCCCTAAATGTCTCTTGATGTGTCATATAGAAATTGCATTGGCTGGGCTCGTAAAGCGTACCTAACCTTTCAACAAACTCTGCATCAATCAATAGTACAGTGTGTGTACATGAGGAATAACACCATTTCTGGCCGTTTTCCTTTGTGCATGCTGTAACTCTCGTTTGCAGCTCTCTGAGATGGTGAGTGGAGGCCAGCTGCCATCCACTGCACAAAGTAGAGGAGAATCTCCTTCCTAATGGTCTCACAGTCACCCAGAATAATGTAGGACATTACAGAGAAGTACTGACCTGTATTTTTGTGAATTAATCACTTGTGCTGAGCTATATCTTTCCTATCTAACTGTGCTCCTGCTCACTGCTCTCCCTCCCCTCTCCATAGCCGTGGATTGAGATGTGTAATATGATCCTCTTGTGGAGATTTTCCAAAATGAAAATCAATTAGCAAGGGGGGGGGGGAGGAGAGAGGAGAGGTAGACAGCGGATAACATGAGAACTAGACATTTCTCACTGATAAGACATATTACAAAGTTTCTTGTGGTCGCTTGTACACTGACTATTAAAGCTGCCGACATTCCTGGTTTTGTGCCATGGTCCCAAGGTTAGCCTCTTGCATTGTACACCCCCGATGCAGGATGTCATTAGTGACATAACAATCAGGGGGCAGAAATTTCTAGTGGCCACAAGAAGTACGTACGGGTTAAGAACTCTGCTCATAGGCAGAAGACCCAGGAGGCTTGTAGCTGCATGCATGGATCAGTCGCAATCACAGAAGTATTATAGTAAGCTGCAGGCGCAGTGCGTTCCAATGGGCGCGATCAGTAAAGTGATTTGAGACGGCAGCGGTGCTGGCAGGAGCCGCGACCTTCTCCCTGTTTCCAGAAGGCCCAGTGACATCACGACTAGTATCAGCCCAGGCCAGTGATACTACTTGTAACGTCACTGGGCTTGAAGTAAACAGCGAGAAGGCCGCGGCTACTGCCAGCTCAAACAGCTGATCGGCGGGGGTCCCTGGCGTCTGACTCCGCCAATCAGAGGCTGATGATCTACCCTCGGGATATTTCATCAGTAAAAGAAAAAGCTGCAGAACCCCTTTAAGACTTATGTACATGTATCAACGTTCTGCAGAGTCCTTTAGATCCTCACTATTTTCTAGATCTCATCCATGACAGATGAGATACGGATGCTGTGTTTAGTTTTCTCACACCAATACACAGTAGCAAACTCTCAGCTTTGGCAGTTGGACTGGGTAAAGAATTTTAGCCCTTGAATGTGTACACATTGTATGTCTCCATTCCATTGGAGAAATCAAGACATGCTATGTAAGGCCGAATGCACACGGCCGTGTTCCGCGGTATGCCGGGCTGGATTCCTGTTCAGAGCAGGAGCGCACGGCGTCATTGGTTGCTATGACGCCGTGCACTACAGTAATTCACTCGTATAGTTCTGAACAGGAATCCAGCCCGGCATAACACGGCCGTGTGCATTCGGCCTAAGTCGGTGGAACTAGTACACTGATAGCAAGCAGAGATCTTGAATATAGTGAGAAATTAAACGACAAAAAGGGGAATTTAATAAGTCTTGCATGCCAGAATTCTGGCTTCAAAAAGTTGCAGGGTCACGCTTGCTTTGTGACTTTCTAGGGTCAAGTGCATAAAAAAAATCACAATTGTCCTCATGGTTCTGCACTCAGTACCCCATAATGAGAAGGTGAAAACAAAATGTTGGAAATCTTGCACTGACATAAGTATTCAGACCCTTTACTCAGGACTAAGGCTACTTTCACACCTGCGCTAGGTGCGGATCCGTCTGGTATCTGCACCTATAAATGCAAACGATGGTGTCCGTTCAGTACAGATCCGTCTGCATACACTTAGTCAAAAAAAAGTCTAATTGAAGTCAAACGGATCCGTCCTGACTTTACATTGAAAGTCAATGGGGGGACGGATCCGTTTACAATTGCACCATATTTGTGTCAATGTGAACGGATCCGTCCCCATTGACTTTCATTGTAGGTCAGGACGGATCCGTTTGGCTCCGCACCGCCAGGCGGACACCGAAACGCTGCAAGCAGCGTTTTGGTGTCCGCCTCCAGAGCGGAACCAAACTAATGCATTCTGAATGGATCCACATCCATTCAAAATGCATTGGGGCCAAACTGATCCGTTTGGGGCCACTTGTGAGAGCCTTCAAACGGATCTCACAGGCGGACCCTGAAACGGCAGTAATTGCAGCCTCCAGTCTTCTTGGGGATGATGCCACAAGGTTTCCACACCTGGATTTGGGGATTTTCCGCCATTCTTCTCTACAGATCCTCTCAAGCTCTGTCAGGTTGGATGGAGACCGTCGGTGGACAGCCATGTACAGGTTTCTCCAGAGATGTTCGATTGGGTTCAGGCGAGTGCTCTAGCTGGGCCGCTCAAGGACATTCACAGAGTTGTCCCTAAGCCGCTCCTGTGTTGTCTTGGCTGTGTGCTTAGGGTCATTGTCTTGTTGGAAGGTGAACCTTTGGCCTGTCTGAGGTCCAGAGAATTTTGGATCAGGTTTTCATTAAGACTATCTCTGTTCTTTGCGCCCTTCAGCTTTCCCTCCACCCTGACCAGTCTCCCTGTCCCAGCCATGGTCTTCACTTTCTCATTATGGGGTATTGAGTGCAGAATGATGGGAGAAACTTGACTTTTTTAGCACAAAAGCTACAACATGACAAAATGTGAAAAACGTGAATGGTCTGAAGAATTTCCAAATGCATTGTATGGAGCTGAGGTGGCCAATGTCAAATCATGTAAAGAAGACCATCTTTGTTACAGATCTGATAAGGAGGATGTTTACGATCAAAGTGTCTACAACCAAAAGGGGCAAAACACCTGGAAGAAGCAGCAAATCTTGAAGTCTTTGTCTCAGAGGTAAGCTCTTACTCTGTTCTGTTCTCAGATCCTCATCCCAATTTGGTCTATCAGTGATCAGCTGTAATCCCTGGGAGGACCTGGCAGTAAGTGTTTAGTTTCCCTGCAGCGCCACCACAGGAGAAGTAAAGCATTACAGTGTCCATTCAAATTAATGTGTTGTCTATGTAATACAGGAGAGGTTCTGGTTGTAACTGCTCTACGCTAAGGATACTGAGCATAGGGTTTACTGAACTGGACAACGCCTTTAATGTCCTTCTCTTCTCCCCTCAGTAACGATGAGGATTCGGAAGCTCCAAGTACTTCCAAACCTAAACTAGGAAAGAACCGGCGAGACAGGTTAAAGAACCAGGCTGAGGAAAATAACCCAACCCCGAAGCCAGCTGCAGCTTCATCACCGACAAAGGTAGAAACTGGTCACCAGAAGCTATCTCCAACGCCTAAACCAGCACCCAAGACGGCAGCAACCAGTGAGGAGAAAGCGACAGGTGTGACTCCACAATCGGAGAAGAGTAAGGACAAGCCGATCCTGCCAAAGCAGAAAACAGACTCTTCTGTAATCTCCACTGTTAAGACCAAGACGTCAGAATCCAAGGCAGCCGAATTGTTCTTGAAAGAAAAACTGAAGAAGGTGAAAAGAAAAGGTGGGCGTCTGCTGGGCAACAAAGTGAGTCTGGGTGGGCGAGAGTTCAGTGGGCAGAGGCTGCGGGCATACGGTTTGAACCCCAAGAGGCTGAAGTACAGACAGCTCGGCCGAGAGCGGCGAAAACTGAAGGAGAAGCAAGAGAAGAAGAAAAGCGGCAGCAAAGCAGAGTGACCGTGGGCGCGCAGAGACTGTGGGTGGCAGGAGCACAAGAAAAGGGACTTTCAGTAAAAACAAGAAAAGCTTTTATTTCCCCAGACAATAAAGTGATTTCCACAATATACAGATTTCAGGTTTGATTCCAGCTTATTCAGGACCTGTCACCAGACACATCTCTTTATATTAGGACACTTAAAGGGCATCTGCATTGCTGAGGAAAAATAAAGTTTTTATATATGCAAATGAGCCTCTAGGAGCAACGGGGGCGTTACAGTTACACCTAGAGGCTCTGCTCTCTCTGCAACTGCTGTGCCCTCTGATTGGCAAGGCCAGGGGTGAAGATGTTTACACTGCCTGAACCTGTCCAAGGGGAAAAGGCCCAGCAGCTGCAGAGAGAGCAGAGCCTCTAGGTGCAATGGCAATGCCCCCGTTGCTCCTTAAAGCTCATTTGCATATATTATAAAACTTAATTATTTTTTTTCTCAGCAGTGCTGGCACATATAAACATGGGACCAACACAGATGCCTTCAGCTGCCAAGCGCACATGTAACAGGTCAGCCAGTGTCATAGGGACAAAGCTGCTGACAGATGGCCATTAAAATGTACACTACTTAAAGGGGTTGTTTGGTTTCCTCTTGGCCTGGCTATATTTACCTGGCTGCAAAAGTGATATCATGTCAACAACACATGACTTGCTGCAGCCAATCACGTGTTGTGGACATGACATCACAGCTTCAGCCAGGGAAGAAGCGGAGCGACGGCTTGGGATCTGTGAGGTAACCGCTTACCGATTCTGTATTTCAGGCAGATGCTGGGGTTTGTCCAGTTTCTTCTTGAAACCGTACAACCCCTTTAAAGCGGTCAGGTGAATCTCTCCAACCAATCAGTGGAGAGAGGAGTACTGTTTTGCATACAGCCCATCTCCTTCATCGCACCCAGTAGTCAAATGTGAAAAAAGATGACCTCTCCCCTCTGTTATTCTTCTTGGAAATGTATGACTAAGTGAGCCTCCCTGCTGTCAATGGGGCATGTTCCTGCGCACCGCTCAATCGGCGCCGTGTAGGAACACCCAAGTAACAAGGGGAATGCTAACACATTTCCAGGAAGAATCACCGAGGAATGACAACACCGTTCAGGAGAGCTGGCAGGTCCTCTTTAAAGGGGTGGTGGCACCACTCCATTAACTTCTATGACACTGCCAGTCAGCGCTCAGCTATTTTCTTCTGCACGCCCATTGACATGGAGGGTGGCTGCACGTGCGTGCTGCTCTCATTCTCGTTCCAGAGGTAGGACCTGCACCTCTCTGATGTTGGTGGCATATCAATGTTCAAGGTGAGACAACCCCATTAAGCTGACCCTTATATAAAGTCATCTGTCTGATGACACATCCTCTCTGACAAATAACGGCTGACGTACATGTACAGCGCGTTTCCAGTAAGCCATCCACAGCAGGTCAGTACCAACAACACCCCACACACACACCTACCTATCAATGAGGGGGGCACAAGCCCATAGATTAGGGAACTGTCTACTATACTTACATTAGCTGGAGCTGAGCTCGAGGCAGCTACGGGGAGGACATATTCCCTGTGGTCACCCCCTGAAGAAACTATAAAGCAGCAGTGATGGCGGTCTGTGGTTTGACTACGGAGTGTCACAAATCATCCAATTCATGGCATCTAGTCTGTAGCAGGAGTGATTCAGCCAATGCAGCTATATCAGCATGGAGTCTACATACACCTTCTCACCACTGACCCCGTGAGATCATCCACCTGATCTTATGGGGTGGCCCAGTTTGCATTCTGGAGCCATTTGGGCACACTGGTCCAGCAGTGGACACCTCATCTACTAGAGGTGGGGTGCCCTTGTCCATACTTAGGTCCCCCCATTTTATTGGGGTTTTCTAGCTGCCTGGTCCCTCTACACAGTGATTTCTTTTCTTTGACTTGGTCTATATGGATCAGTTTAAAGGGTACAGCAGAATCATCATCTTCAGGGGTCCTATAATCCTAAAATGAATCCCATGCCCCCTTACAACTATCTGAGTAAGCATGCCATCCTTCTAGGCAAGGGTACCTGAGGTTAGACCCCCTAAGAGTGTGTATAAACATTTCGAACAGAAACCCCCTTTAAATTTAAAGGGGTTCTACGAGATAAGAAAACAATGGCTGCTTTATTGCAGAAACAGCGCCACTCCTGGACTGTGTGCGGTATTGCACCCTATAATGGGGTCGAGCTGCAATACCACTTGCAACCTATGGTCATGAGTGGTGGTGTTAGCGTAATAAATCAGCCATGGTTTTGTCTAGTCTTCCAGACAGCTGCTGGTTGTCAGTGAATGGAGGAGTTCATCATAAACAGATATTGGCTAGAGCTAGAAATGGACTTCTTTCACGGTCAATGCACCCCGACTAGAGTCACATGACGTTCCCTAGCCAGTCATATCACAGCAGAGGTCTTTACCTAGGATGAGCTGGGGTCTGGACAGTGATTGACGCACGTACTGACGAGATGATCAGTGTAGCAGCAGGTTGCAGAAATCGGGGCTCACTCCTGACGTGAAGTGCCACCCCGTACAGCAGGTCTTTATAAAGTCCCTGATGGACCGGAGGTTATAAAAACTCAAACTCATCTGAACTGGGACGCTTCGCCATCGTCACCCTCTTCCGATGAGCAAGGGTGTAAGAGGCGAGAGGCAGCACCTCGGGCACGTGGAATTCCTGAGCTTGGCCTTCTGAGAAACTGAACACTGGATATTTCTCCTCTGCTGATGATGAACTTAATACCTAGAGGAAGGGAGAACAGGGAGGATGGTGGTCACCCAGGTACAGCAGCAGAGTAGTGTACAACCAGATCTGGTGACCCTACGGCAGAGGATACACAGGGGCAAGCAATGCCAGACCGCCACCAATAGCAATAGATCTATTTGTGTACCTTTGTCAGATGATCACAAAGTGCTCCAAAATCTGCCCGATTTCTGGCATAAAAAGCCATCGTGCAACTGGGATCCATCTTGACAATAGACATCTTACGTGGGGAATTACAGTGAAAAGTCTACGAAGAAGAAAACATGCAATCCACCTCTAACCAACATTTATAATGTCCATAAAAATAATGCAAATACCTGATATTACTGTGCCAATGTGCATTATACTCCAGAGCTGCACTCGCTTTTCTGCTGGAGGAGTCACTGTGTACATACATTACTTATCCTGTACTGATCCTGAGTTACATCCTGTATTATACTCCAGAGCTGCACTCACTATTCTGCTGGTGCAGCCACTGTGTACATACATTACATTACTTATCCTGTACTGATCCTGAGTTACATCCTGTATTATACTCCAGAGCTGCACTCACTATTCTGCTGGTGCAGCCACTGTGTACATACATTACATTACTTATCCTGTAATGATCCCGAGTTACACTCTGTATTATACTCCAGAGCTGCACTCACTATTCTGCTGGTGGAGTCACTGTGTACATACATTACTTATCCTGTACTGATCCTGAGTTACATCATGTATTATACTCCAGAGCTGCACTCACTATTCTGCTGGTGCAGCCACTGTGTACATACATTACATTACTTATCCTGTAATGATCCCGAGTTACACTCTGTATTATACTCCAGAGCTGCACTCACTATTCTGCTGGAGGAGTCACTGTGTACATACATTACTTATCCTGTACTGATCCTCAGTTACATCTTGTATTATACCCCAGAGCTGTACTCACTATTCTGCTGGTGGAGTCACTGTGTACATACATTACTTATCCTGTACTGATCCTGAGTTACATCCTGTATTATACTCCAGAGCTGCACTCACTATGCTGCTGGTGGAGTCACTGTGTACATACATTACTTATCCTGTACTGATCCTGAGTTACATCCTGTATTATACTCCAGAGCTGCACTCACTATGCTGCTGGTGCAGTCACTGTGTACACACATTACTTATCCGGTACTGATGCTGAGTAAGGGTACTTTCACACTAGCGTTATTCTTTTCCGGTATTGAGTTCCGTCCCAGGGGCTCAATACCGGAAAATAACTGATCAGTTTTATCCCCATGCATTCTGAATGGAGAGCAGTCCGTTCAGGATGCATCAGGACGTCTTCAGTTCAGTCCCTCTTCCGTTTTTTGGGCGGAGAAAATACCGCAGCATGCTGCATTTTAATCTCCGGCCAAAAATCCTGAACACTTGCCGGAATGCCGAATCCGGCATTCATTTCCAATGAAATGTATTAGTGCCGGATCTGGCATTAAAAATTGCCGCATTGACGGATCTGTTCTTCCGGTCCTCGCATGCGCAGACCTTTGAATCTGTGAAAATAAATACCGTATCCGTTTTTCCGGATGACTGGATCTATGCATTTGTCAGATGGATCCATATGACAAATGCATCTGTTTGCGTCCGGATTGCCAGATCCGGCAGGCAGTTCCGGTGACGGAACTGCCTGCCAGAATCCTCTGACGCAAGTGTGAAAGTACCCTTACATCCTGTATTATACTCCAGAGCTGCACTCACTATTCTGCTTGTTTGTGTGTACATACATTACTTATCCTGTACTGATCCTTAGTTACATCCTGTATTATACTCCAGAGCTGCACTCACTATTCTGCTTGTTTGTGTGTACATACATTACTTATCCTGTACTGATCCTTAGTTACATCCTGTATTATACTCCAGAGCTGCACTCACTATTCTGCTGGTGGGGTCACTGTGTACATACATTACTTATCCTGTACTGATCCTTAGTTATATCCTGTATTATACTCCACAGCTGTACTCACTGTTCTGCTTGTTTGTGCCGCAATTCTGACATAAAACTCTCTCTCAAAGTAATCCAACCAAAAGTTGGTATAGAGAAGAGTGTCTCTCCCTGCAGCACACTTATCATCCAGCCTGAGCCCTGCGATAGGTCCGATGCAGGTCTGGACAGCTGGTCTAAGCTTACGCCATCTACGGGATTAGTAAATCTGCCCAGTGACTCTCCACTCTGCTGTATATGTAGCTGATACTCACATCCAGAGGAAAGTCTTCAACGCTGGTGTCTACGTACGCCTGGCAGTAATGTGGATCCAGGTATAACAGATGGTTATCTAACAAAGCAGGAATGTTGTATTATGCACAGTACAATGGTATAAAGCCGCCAGACCAGAACCATGTGGTCCAGATCTGCTGATGATCATGACATGATGGGGAGGGGCTGAAGCGTCCTCTTTATAGTTATTCCCTGCACGGTGTGTGGACGAAATTACTGATGAGCAGGGGAAAACCCAAAGGTCCTCAAGGGTCTCTCAGCCCCCCCACCCGTAATGCTGCGGAGGACTATACATAACATTACCAACATACGGTACATGATTTTAAAAGGGAGGGGGGGGGGGGGGGGGGGGGGGAGATGTACAAACCTTGATAACCAATGAAATACAGCGAATGTTTCGGTTTCCCTCCTATAATGCCCAGACATGACGGCATCTGCAGGAACTCCTGAAAACGAACACGAGGTCATCACGACTACTAGAAATACCCCCCTATAATAAGACCCCACTGATTATAGAGGGATGTCACACCCGGAGCTGCATTCAGAATTCTGTCAGCATCCTGGTCGCTCTCAGGCTTTATCGTCTAACCGCCCCCCTTGCTGGTTCCGTAAGAGCTCCGTTACCTTAATGCACTGCTTGTATACTGGGTTGAAGTTCTCTCCGCCAAGGCGCACGGGTATGAGAATGATGACAGCTCTTCCTGTGCTTCTGGTACCTGTGACTGGATCACCTGTATCCAGCAGCTGCTCCACATCCGCCCTGTACACTGAGCAGATACAAAGGGGTCAATGATCGTGCCGGTCACACACCTCTAGGTCCCTACTACAGGGTACCTCATACCTGTACAGTCCTGAGACACATACACAGACAGCTCAGGGACTTGAGGTGATCTTTCTAGAGCTTTCCTGAGGGGCACAAACACAAGGGTCAAGCATAATCTGTAACAGGAACCCGCAGATGAATTTCAGGTGGCCAGAAGAGAATATAACAGGGGGCTGTGAGGCAGGACGCCCAAACATTCTCCATATGAAGGAGTAACATTCAGTAAGTATTCACATTTAATTGCCATTAAAACCCATGGTGTCTGGTCACAAAAACTCTGTAGTGCAGGAGGAATATGCTGGAAGTTGGGAAGTGGTTGCCTGCTATGACTACTGGGGAACTTGGGGATGAGTGGCCTGCTTTGACTACTGGGGAACTTCAGGAGCAGAATCCTGCCGAGACTACATGGGAACTTCAGGAGTATCCTGCTGAGACTACTGGGGATGAGTGGCCTGCTTTGACTACTGGGGAACTTGAGGAAGGGTATCCTGCTGTGACTACTGGGGAACTTCAGGAGCAGAATCCTGCCGAGACTACTTGGGAGACTGTGGATGAATGGCCTGCTTTGACTACTGGGAACTTAAAGAGGGGCATCCTGCTAAAACTACAGGGGAACTTCAGGAGTATCCTGATGAGACCACTGGGGGTGAGTGGCCTGCTAAGACTACTGGGGAACTTGAGGAGGGGTATCCTGCTGTGACTACTGGGGAACTTGAGAAGGGGCATCCTGCTAAGGCTACTGGAGAACTTGGGGATGAGTAGCTTGCTTTGACTACTGGGGAACTTGAGGAGGGGTATCCTTCTGTGACTACTGGGGAACTTGAGCGGATATCTTGCTAAGACTACTAGGGAAGTTGGGAAGGGCTGGACTGCTATTGAGAACTTGAGGAAGGGGATCCTGCTGAGACTACTGGTAAATTTGGGGAGAGGTGGCACACCATCTGTGATAACTGGGAAAATGGAGGTAGTTGTGTCTACTGATGATGTGGGGGCCATATAATTATCTGCAGTTTTTAGGGACAAAAACTAAAAAACTGTGTTTGGAAGCAGTAAGCAGTTTTTACCCCTCACATCCTCAGCAGAGGGTGATACTGAGTACAGAAGACATGACCGGAGGGACACTTATTAGGATGCAAATGTTCTTTACAATTTCTCTCAACAGAATATTTTCCTTACCGTAAAATGTGAGCCACAATACTAGGGCCATACCAGTCTCCTGCTTTCTTGCCAAGGCTTCCCCCTAGTTTCACCATGTGATGGAGACCAAAGGGAGCATCTGGGTGGTCTGAGAGCCACCGTAGGATGTCCCTATGGATATGCTCTTGGTGGGGATTTTGTATATAAGGTCTAGGACAGGATGCTGCACGAGAATGCAGATAACTTGAATGGGGGGCAGAAGATACAGAAGAGAATGAATTGTGGGGGGGCAAGGAGGACGACTGATCGGGCTCCATCTCAACAAAGAGGGTGTTCAATGCCTCTGGCCAGGACCAATCTGAACGAGAGAGAGAAACACATAAGTATGTAATGTACACCGCCAGACAGTGTGAAATAGTGAACGTTTTATTATAGTCCTGGTCATAGGAGGCAGTATTATAGTAGTTATATTCTTGTACATAGGAGGCAGTATTATAGTAGTTATATTCTTGTACATAGGAGCAGTATTATAGTAGTTATACTCTTGTACATAGGAGCAGTATTATAGTAGTTATATTCTTGTACATAGGAGCAGTATTATAGTAGTTATATTCTTGTACATAGGAGCAGTATTATAGTAGTTATATTCTTGTACATAGGAGCAGTATTATAGTAGTTATATTCTTGTATATAGGAACAGTATTATAGTAGTTATATTCTTGTACATAGCAGTATTATAGTAGTTATATTCTTGTATATAGGAGGCAGTATTATAGTAGTTATATTCTTGTACATAGGAGGCAGTATTATAGTAGTTATATTCTTGTACATAGGAGGCAGTATTATAGTAGTTATATTCCTGTACATAGGAGCAGTATTATAGTAGTTATAGTCCTGTACATAGGAGGCAGTATTATAGTAGTTATATTCTTGTACATAGGAGCAGTATTATAGTAGTTATATTCTTGTACATAGAAGCAGTAATATAGTAGTTATATTATTGTACATAGGAGCAGTATTATAGTAGTTATATTCTTGTACATAGGAGGCAGTATTATAGTAGTTATATTCTTGTACATAGGAGCAGTATTATAGTAGTTATATTCTTGTACATAGGAGGCAGTATTATAGCAGTTATATTCTTGTACATAGGAGCAGTATTATAGTAGTTATATTCTTGTACATAGGAGCAGTATTATAGTAGTTATATTCTTGTACATAGGAGCAGTATTATAGTAGTTATATTCTTGTACATAGGAGGCAGTATTATAGTAGTTATATTCTTGTACATAGGAGGCAGTATTATAGTAGTTATATTCTTGTACATAGGAGCAGTATTATAGTAGTTATATTCTTGTACATAGGAGCAGTATTATAGTAGTTATATTCTTGTACATAGGAGCAGTATTATAGTAGTTATATTCTTGTACATAGGAGCAGTATTATAGTAGTTATATTCTTGTACATAGGAGCAGTATTATAGCAGTTATATTCTTGTACATAGGAGCAGTATTATAGTAGTTATATTCTTGTACATAGGAGCAGTATTATAGTAGTTATATTCTTGTACATAGGAGCAGTATTATAGTAGTTATATTCTTGTACATAGGAGCAGTATTATAGTAGTTATATTCTTGTATATAGGAACAGTATTATAGTAGTTATATTCTTGTACATAGCAGTATTATAGTAGTTATATTCTTGTATATAGGAGCAGTATTATAGTAGTTATATTCTTGTGCATAGGAGCAGTATTATAGTAGTTATATTCTTGTACATAGGAGCAGTATTATAGTAGCTGTATTCTTATCCACAATGTAGTATTTACGGTATTTATTGCCTGATGCATTCAAGGACATTACTAGTGCTGAGCTCCTAAATAAATGTTTTAAACTCCTTCTTTGCCAATAGAAAGACAATGTCTTGTGACTCACAGAATAGGACCATGCATGGTACATTGTGTATGTGAAGTGTACGGACTGTGTTTATCGCGTCTTGTCTTTCGGTACTCATCATGACTGATTGTAAATATACTGCCATAGATTGCAACGTTTGCCCCACAATATGTGAAGAGTCAATGCCGACCTCTGCAGAGAAGATGCATCAGAAGAGCCTGAGCCAGCAGCATCTGAGCGCTCCTGATCATGCAGCCCCATCCACAGTCTGTAGTGAGCTGTGTCCCTTCCAGTGCAGGGAAATCCCGCCGGTAAGTCATCCACACCCTGGAGACGAAATCCTGCTGAAATCGTTCTATGTCATCTGTGAGCAGAGGAAAAGGCGACAATCAATAACAGTGATGGAGGAGGACTGATGCCAAAAAGTGTATGGCGGAGATTTATCAAAACTGGTGCAAAGAGAAACTGGCTTAGTTGCCCATGGCAACCAATCAGATTCCACCTTTCATTTTCCAGGTGGAATCTGATTGGTTGCTATGGGGCAACTAAGCCAGGTTTAATTTGAGACAGTTTTGATAAATCTCCCCTGGATGGTGGTGACGGGGCCAGGTTCCCCTGATCAATTCTTAAAGATAGGAAAGGGCTCACAGTCGTCCCTGCTGCCAAGCCACCAGACCACCAAGTATTAACCCCTCATAGTCTAGACGACTAGAAATAAAAGGGGTTTTCCAGGTTTTTTAATATTGATGACTAATCCTCAGGATTATCATCAATATCAGATCGGCAGGGGCACCGGGTGTTGAACCCCAGCCGATCTGATAAGTAAAAAGCCCTTTAATTCCTTTATCAAGCATAGACCACCAAGGATAACATATTAACCCCTCTTCTACCCTACACTAATGGATATTAATTGTTCCTTCATACCTAGGCCACCGGGGATATTAACCCCTCCTATATCCTAGACCACTAGATATTAGAGGGGTTGTCCATGTTCAGAGCAGAACCCGGACATAATCCTTTCTTCATCAGAGTATTTTACGCTCTGATCCTCCCTCTTGTCCTG
Organism: Bufo bufo; assembly: GCF_905171765.1. Classification (NCBI taxonomy): domain Eukaryota; kingdom Metazoa; phylum Chordata; class Amphibia; order Anura; family Bufonidae; genus Bufo; species Bufo bufo. The sequence continues at coordinate 788,409,019 of NC_053389.1, read as the reverse complement.
CGCGGAATCGCACAGGAAGTTTTGTGTACATTGTCACACTGTATAAGAAAAAAAAGGGATTTCAGCTCACCCACCGTCTTCCTTCGCCGTGCACGGATCCCGGACCAGGGATCAATCAAAACAGTAGAAAAAAATCCAGCAGCAGCCTCGGGATAAAAATCCAGCAGCAGCCTCGGGATAAAAATCCAGCAGCAGCCTCGGGATAAAAATCCAGCAGCAGCCTCGGGATAAAAATCCAGCAGCAGCCTCGGGATAAAAATCCAGCAGCAGCCTCGGGATAAAAATCCAGCAGCAGCCTCGGGATAAAAATCCAGCAGCAGCCTCGGGATAAAAATCCAGCAGCAGCCTCGGGATAAAAATCCAGCAGCAGCCTCGGGATAAAAATCCAGCAGCAGGCTCGGGATAAAAATCCAGCAGCAGGCTCGGGATAAAAATCCAGCAGCAGGCTCGGGATAAAAATCCAGCAGCAGGCTCAGGATAAAATCCAGCTAAGATGCGATGATCCACTCTTAGGGCTCTTTCACACGAGCGTATCCTGTGCGGGTAATCTGCTGCGTGAAAGAGAGCCAAGCCCCGTTCCGGACAGCAGAGACACAGAGCATTAACATGATTAATAATGCTCCGTGCCCACGGTGACAACTTTATCTTACTGTGATTTTGTAGTAAAAAGATCGGCGAGAGGCACGGAGCGTTATCAATCATGTCAATGCTCCGTGTCTCTGCTGTCCGGAACGGGGCTTGGCTCTCTTTCACGCAGCAGATTACCCGCACGGGATACGCTCGTTTGAAAGAGCCCTTAGGGGGCTCAGTGGGTGAAGAAGGTGTTATGTCCGGGTTCAGCTCTGAACCTGTACAACCCCTTTAACTGCTTCTTCAACCCCAGACCACCAAGTATAAATGATTAACCCCTTCTATATCCTAGACCACTAGATGTCAACTACCAGGGACTATAGAAGATGTCCCTGTCCTACCGCAATGTAAGGATAGGAGAATTCTCACACTACAGATGATTTTCTAACGGCAAACAAAATAGGGGAGGGGGACATCTACGTCAATGGCCAGTTTAAAGGGATTTTTCCAAGATTTTTTAATACTGATGGCCTAATCTCAGGATGGGCCAATAAATATCTGATCTGCGGGGGTTCTACTCCCCTCATCCCTGAGTAGCTACAGCACCAGAACTACACAGCACTTCAGTGGAAGGAGCGCTGCAGTTACCAGCTACGTCCACTACAGGATGGATGGCGCTGTGTGGTGGTTCAGCTACTCGGGAACTACACCAAAGACTCGAGATAAATTCAAGCAGCAGAGCCAGAGATCTGAATGCCTGTCTGTAACGGCCAGGGGGTTCACTAGAGAAGAAGTTAGGAAGGCCAGAGGCTGCTTCAAAATGGTGGCATCCTCTGTACACCGTAAACCTGCCGCTATCATACGAAGACTAGGCCGCGCTGCTCTCACCTTCGTACCGGAAGTGGTAGTGTCTGCCCAGCAAATATAAGGGTGAGGACCGGCTGAAATGCGTCTTCATCTTCACCGTCCAACCTAGCCGACAAAATCAGGGGGTGAAAAACCTCAGCAAGCCAAACAGGAAACCGTCAGGAATTACAGGTCGTGGTAGAAATTCTACATCTGGGAAAGCTGGGTGACAACCAACATGGCCGCCATTAAAGCCGCCCAGCTTTTCCGGGTACAGATACATATTTCTTCATCTCTTACCATATTTGAGACTGTTCCATGCTGTCAGCAGTTTGCTCTTTATTTTATCCACCTCGTCCGTTGCTCCGTCTCGCCCCGTATCTTGGAACCCCATTTGGGGCGGGTCATGGCCGCTGCCCAGGTTCCTGCGCCGCCGACTCTCCGGGCTGCCATACTGGGCGGCTGCTGGTGACACGGAATTCATTTATTCGGAGGGGGGGAAGGGCATGACTGGAGCCGCTCTAGAAAAGAGATGGGGGTTACAGGGTCAATCACCCCCAAATAATAATGAGGCCCACAGCTTGACCCTACTCTCATTTAAAGGGGCGTTTCCTTCTTGCAATGTTATGGGGCTAACAGTCTAATCAGTGTGGTGGTCGGACCCTCGGGACCTCCCCCTGCTAATCCTCTGTGGACCCCCTTCATTTGTGGGGGTCTCAGCAGTCAGTAAGTCATCACTTGAGGTCACATGATACAGAACGCAGCCTAAATCTTACATCGTCTCCAGTCTCTTCTCTGCGACTCCAGGCCGACAGCAAGCGGAGATCTTTAACCCCTTAATGACCAGGCACATTTATTTTAATTTTTTTGTGACCTAGCGCACAGGGCGGTTTTACAGACGTTTCATTTGTCGGGCTACAAACTGCATTTTCGTGAGGGTCTTTTTAAAAAAAATAAATGTAAGGTCATCAATATTTGATTGGTGGTGGTTGGACTCCCATCATCCCTGCCGATCAGTTGTTTGAAGAGGCTGCAGTGCTCAGGTGAGTAGTATATCCTCTTCGTAGGACACAGACGTCACGATCATCGGTCACGTGGCCTAGATGCAGCTCAGTCCCATTCAAGTTAGTGGGCCTGGTTGCGATACCAAGCACAGCCACTATACAATGGGCGGCGCTGTTCTTGGTAAGCTGTCAGGAGGCTGCAGAGCTCACCGGACTCTTCAGAGAGCTGATCAGTGGAGATGTAGGGAGTCAGACCTCTGCACGAGGATAGGTCATCAATATTCTACTAATGTTTGCATTTTTCAACTAACTGGGGCATCCAAAGGCGCCCCAGCTACAGGGGAACACTACCCCCTGTTGGAGCACTGTACGCATGTAGAGCTGATTTGGGTCTGCTAAGACCCAGCAACTCTGCCTGAGATCACCCGGCAATCACGTGATCACTGGGTCCAATAGACTGAGCGCTGTGCACCAAGGAAAGGAGGCAGCGGGCGCCACAGCCACCGGGTTTCAAACAGCAGAGACCCTGCGGCGCATGTAGGTGATCAGCCATAATGCTGATCGCACACATTTCACCCCTCAGATGCCGTGGTCAAATGTGACCATGCCATCTGATCAGTCCGGAAGCGGAAGCCGCGCCCTCCCGCTCGAGATTGGGGAACCTGTTACGCTGACCTAATAGCCCAAAGCCTCAAGCAGGCTGTGGCAGCTATTAGTGGAATATACCAATACAGGCCGCTAGGTGGCAGCACTGTACTGTTATATTGAATATGAAGTGTTCAGTGATGACTATATAATCTAATGATTGGCAGTTATAGTCACCAAGGGTATGTTAAAAAAAAAAAATAAGCACAAAAAAAAGTAAAAAAAAAAAAGAAAGTTCAAATCACCCCCCTTTCCCCAAAATCCTTAAACAGTTAAAAAAAAAAAAATACACATCATGGGCATTGCCGCGTGTGAAAACGCTCTTACTATTAAAAATATTAATCCCATACGGCAAATGGCATAACGGAGACTTAAGTACAGATCGGCCCCAAAAAATTACACAGCTCCGTACACATAACTAAAATGAAGTTAGGGCTCTTTCACACCTGCGTTCTTTTCTTCCGGCATAGAGTTCCGTCGTCGGGGCTCTATGCCGGAAGAATCCTGATCAGTTTTATCCTAATGCATTCTGAATGGAGAGAAATCCGTTCAGGATGCATCAGGATGTCTTCAGTTCCGGAACGGAACGTTTTTTGGCCGGAGAAAATACCGCAGCATGCTGCGCTTTTTGCTCCGGTCAAAAATCCTGAAGACTTGCGGCAAGGCCGGATCCGGAATTAATGCCCATTGAAAGGCATTAATCCGGATCCGGCCTTAAGCTAAACGTCGTTTCGGCGCATTACCGGATCCGACGTTTAGCTTTTTCTGAATGGTTACTATGGCTGCCGGGACGCTAAAGTCCTGTTTGCCATGGTAAAGTGTAGTGGGGAGCGGGGGAGCAGCATACTTACCGTCCGTGCGGCTCCCGGGGCGCTTCAGAGTGACGTCAGGGCGCCCCACGCGCATGGATGACGTGATCGCATGGACACGTCATCCATGCGCATGGGGCGCTCTGACGTCATTCTGGAGCGCCCGGGGAGCCGCACGGACTGTAAGTATACTGCTCCCCCGCTCCCCACTACTACTATGGCAACCAGTACTTTAATAGCGTCCTGGCTGCCATAGTAACACTGAAAGCATTTTGAAGACGGATCCGTCTTCAAATGCTTTCAGTACACTTGCGTTTTTCCGGATCCGGCGTGTAATTCCGGCAAGTGGAGTGCACGCCGGATCCGGACAACGCAAGTGTGAAAGAGCCCTTATACGGGTCAGGATATGGTATATGAAAAAAAAATAATAATAATTCAAGGTTTTTAATTTTTTTTCAGCATTAAAACGCAAGAAAAACTACACATATGTGGCATCATTGTAATCATACTGACCGGGAGAATGAAGGTAACAGGTCAATTTTACCACATAGTGAGCGCTGTAAAATAAAATAAAAAAAATGGTGTCAAAATAGTTTTTTTTCCAATTCTACCCCATTTGGAATTTTTTTCCTGCTTCCTACTACATTTTATGCAACCGTGAATGGTGCCATCAGAAAGGACAACTTGTCCCGCAAAAAAAACAAGTCTTCATACGGCTAAGTGAACAGAAAAATAAAAAAGTTATGGTTCTGGGAAGACTGAGCGTGAAAAATAAAAAAACTGAAAATCATCCAGTCCTCTAAGGGTTAAAGGTTATAATGATTTTTAAGCAAGTGCCCGCAGCCTGCCCCCCCCGAAAACATAGGGTTCTTACTTACCCTCTCCGGTGCCGCCATCTTCTGGTCCCCGCGTGTCACTGCTGAAGCCAGTTATTGGCTGGAGCGGTGCATGTGACCACGTCCATAGCCAGTGCGGAGACAGGAAGATGGCGGCACCGGAGAAGGTAAGTAAAAACCCTATGTTTCGGGGGGCAGGCTGCGGGCACTTGCTTAAAAAATCATTATAACAGGAAAACCGCTTTAATCTGGCGCCATCCGCGTAGGACGCTTGGTCGCTCTCAGGTATGGTAGAAAGTTCCAGGACCTTCCCATCTGGCGAGGATCGGTGAGGCCTGACCTCTGTGACCCCACTAAGCCCGATGCTGCGTTCCCTTGTAATTCTTCCCTCCACAGCGGCGCTCCCGGGCACCCAGCCCTCCTGCAGTTCCCTTGGTTCTCAGGAGGGGCCCCACCACCAATCATAGACCATGTGGCCTTTTCCTGCCATCAGTCTTATATGGTGGGGGTCCGAGCTACGGGACCAGGACTGAACCGGGTACAACACTTACCTGGAGAACCCCCATTTACACCCCTCAGAGATTGCCCCTTTAACACATCATGCTCCACCAGTTTACTGGGGCAAGGCCTGTGTGGTGCTAAAGGTCCTCTAGGGCATTGGAAAGGGGGGCATTAAATACTGCCCCTTTAAGGGCTGCACCATTGTAAAAAGAGTATGGTTTTGTGACCAGAGACAACTGTTTCGTGAAAAGGGCTGGACCAACCTTACAGCTGCAGCCCTGCACACCTCCCTGAGAATGGACCAGTCCACCGGTAAGCAGACCCTCATGAGTGGGGTACGGGTCATGTGACCTCTGAACCCCCTCCTCCTCCCCCCCCACAGCCGTTCATACCTTCACTTCATCTCACCCCAGAGGAAGTCCGCCGGAAATCACCTGCCCCCTATCAGCCGGTATCGCTTCCGCCCTTCCGTCCGACCCCACCCAGAAAGACACTTCCTAGTTACCAATGACGTCACGCAAGCGCTAATCACAGACGTCGCTACGTCCTACAGAAGACGCGTTGCCTTTTTTTTTTTATGTTTGTTGAATAACTTTATTGACAAAAAGAATAACAGGAGGGGCGTGAGAAAAAAAACTCCCATGATGCATTTCCTCATTTGCATACCAGTTGTGTCAGCAGTTGCACGTTAGGTTTCCATCTCCTCAGTAAAAGAGCCGGATGCTTGGTCTTCGGTAAAATGGACGTGCGTTAATGCCGCCAGAGAAGGACGTGGGCCGTCCTCAGTGCCTGTCCTGCATGCCGTACAGTGTGTCGCCCTAAGCTGGCTGAGCAGTGTCCGGTGTGCGGGTGCAGCTGGGATGGTGAAGAGGTTAGCTTTGCGCAGTGGCAGTATCATAGCCAATGAGGTCTAACCGAGGCGTGATTATTGCTTATTGAAAACTTTTCCCAATACCCCGCCATGATGACTTGAAATATAGTCAGCATCGGCAATTTTTGACAGTCTCTAAGGAGACTGAACGTTGTGGTTAAAGTAGACGGATTATACCGGATTATCTTTAAGAGGGGTGTCTGCTATGGAGCAGTTCTGCTGTGTATTGTAGTTCACATTGCTATTATAACTTCTGTTAGTAAGATGCATTCAGAGCTCCCCCTAGCGGTGTTTTGTCTCCATTCATTCAAGTGAACGGCGCTTAGCAGTTCCTAGGCAACTCTGTGGTGTCACTGGTCCGGCAACCACTGCCTTCTCAAACAGCCAATCGGCGGGGTCCCAGGTGACCCAAACTGAGGTTTGTAGCGAACCTTAGGATTTTTGGACCCCGAACTTTTCAGTAAAAGTTCGTATTCGGCGAGTTAAAGGGATTCTGTCATCAGAAATGACTCCTATAACCTAAACATATGGCGATGTCCCTAGTAATTCAGCGAATCCTAAAGTGACTTTATCAAATGATCCTGTGGCTCTATCATCATAAAAAAAGACCTTTATATCACCTGTCAATCACTTCAAAATGTGTCCAAGGGGACATCTCATGGTGAAAGATGCCCGGCTGCTGCCATCTCCTTCATGTGCCCGCCGCCGCCTCCTCAAGTGAAATCGCCGCCCTCCCTTTTATTATATCCGCCTACTTCAGTTGGTGGCCGCCTCTGTAACCTCCGCTCGCTTCAGCCAGATCCCGCGCGTGCACACTAGGTATAACCTGATGCGCCCGTGCGGACTACTGGCACCGGCCTAGTTTAGCGAAGTGCGCATGCGCCGGCCGCCGCACTTCGCTCGAACCTCCACAGACCGGCCGGGATGGGCTGTAATAGGGCGGTCTGTGGAGGTTCGAGCGAAGTGCGCCGGGCGGCGCATGCGCACTTCGCTAAACGAGGCCGGTGCCAGTAGTCCGCACGGGCGCATCAGGTTATACCTAGTGCGCACGCGCGGGATCTGGCTGAAGCGAGCGGAGGTTACAGAGGCGGCCACCAACTGAAGTAGGCGGATGTAATAAAAGGGAGGGCGGCGATTTCACTTGAGGAGGCGGCGGCGGGCACATGAACGAGATGGCTGCAGCCGGGCACCTTTCAGCATGAGACGTCCCCTTGGACACATTTTGAAGTGATTGACAGGTGATATAAAGGTCTTTTTTATGATGATAGAGCCACAGGGTCATTTGATAAAGTCACTTTAGGATTCACGGAATTACTAGGGACATCGCCATATGTTTAGGTTATAGGAGTCATTTCTGATGACAGAATCCCTTTAATGGCGCTTTTTGAAAGACTGCAGAGCAGCCAATCAACAAGCGTTTAACTCGTATGCCCTTAGAAGCCATCACAGCCATGCCTACTAATGGCATGGCTGTGATTGGCCAGAGCAGCATGTGACCCAGGCTCTATATAAGCTGCACGTCACTCTGCTCTGATTAGTGTAGGGAGAGGATAGGAAAGAATACAGCAATTTAGTTGTGTGGGTGCAGTGCACAATATTTTTACACTGCCCTGAGCCCAGTGACACAGAAAAATAACTTTATCAGTCTGTTAGTCAGGTGGGCGGCAGCGGCCATTTTGTGCAAGTTCAGTGCACGAGCACAGCATATCTGCATTTGTCACAGTCAAATACAAGGTTTAAATACTGCAGTTATATTCAGGGTTTAAAAAAAACATCATTTTTTTGCAAGATAATTCATTTTGGGTCCGTTGCTGAATTTGTCAAAGTCAAATACAAACTTTAAATACTGCAGTTATATTCTGGGTTTAAAAAAACACCCATTTTGTGCAAGACCCTACATCTGGGGCCTTTGCTGCATTTGTCACAGTCCAATACAACCAGTCAATACTGCAGTTACATTGTTGGTAGACAAATTAAAAAAAAACTTTGTGACCGTGAAGTAATTGTATGAAATTCGCCTGTCACACTGTTGTGTGACCTCAATAAATTTTTCCTCTTTATGACACCGGCACTGCCTTACTCTCGGTGAACTTAATTGTTGACTATTGGTGGTTACATTGTCACCTGACCTGACCTAACCATCTCTTAGTTTGGCGGGTGAACGCAAAGAATGAGGAGAGCGTCAAATAAGGGACGTGGCCCAGGTCGTGGTGCTGCTGGTGGAGCTCCTGTTGCAGGGAGAGGACGTGGTCGATCTGTGCCAGCTACACGCACAAGTGAAACACCTTCCTCAGGTTCGAGTAGGCGACAGAACCTGCAGCGGTATTTGGTCAGGCCTAATGTGGCTCTACAAATGGTGAGGCCTGAACAAGTACAGGAGATAGTAGATTGGGTTGCTGACAGTGGATCCAGTTCCTTCACATTGTCTCCCACCCAGTCTCCTGCTGAAAGATCAGAGTTGGCACCTGCAGCCCATGTCCATCAGTCTTTCACCTCACCCCCTTGCGAATCAGCCAAGCAGTCTGAGCCCCAAGTCATGCAGCAGTCTCTTCTGCTTTTTGATGACTCTGTTAGCAGGGTTTCCCAGGGCCATCCACCTAGCCCTGCCCCAGAAGTGGAAGAGATTGAGTGCACCGATGCCCAACTACTTATGTTTCAAGATGAGTACATGGGAGGACCACCGCAACACGTCTCGGATGATGACGAAACACAGGTGCCTACTGCTGTGGCTTTCTGCAGTGTGCAGACCGACATGGAGGTCAGGGGTGAAGACTGGGTGGAAGATGATCTGGAGGATGATGAGGTTCTCGACCCCACATGGAATCAAGATCATGCGAGTGACCTGTGTAGTTCGCAGGAAGAGGCGGTGGACGCACAGAGCCACCAGCACAGCAAAAGAGGGAGCAGGGTGCAAAAGCGGAGCGGCCGTCCCCTAGACAGTTCGCCTGCTACTGCCCACCGCACTAAGGGACCAAGCACACCAAAGCCAGCTCCAAGGAGTTCCCTGGCGTGGCAGTTCTTCAGACAATGTGCTGACGACAAGACACGAGTGGTTTGCACGCTGTGCAATCAGAGCCTGAAGCGAGGCATAAACGTTCTCAACCTGAGCACAACCTGCATGACCAGGCATCTAAGTGCAAAGCACAAGCTGCAGTGTAGTAGACACCTCAAAAACCAAGAAAGGTTTCTGGCTCCTCCTGCTTCCTCTTCTGCTGCAGTCTCAGCCTCTTCATCCCCCTCTGGAGTGACAGTGCCACCTGCCACACCGCAAACAGAGGATCTGCCAGCAACACCAACACCTGGGTCACCAAGCATCTCCACAATGTCCCACGGAAGCGTTCAGCTCTCCATATCCCAAACGCTGGAGAGGAAGAGGAAGTACCCCCCTACCCACCCGCAATCCCTGGCCCTGAATGCCAGCATTTCAAAATTACTGTCCTTTGAAATGCTGTCATTCCGTTTGGTTGAGATGAAGAGTTTTAAAGGCCTTATGGCGGTGGCTGTCCCACAGTACGTCGTGCCCAGCCGCCACTACTTTTCCAGGTGAGCCATCCCTTCCCTGCACAACCAAGTGGGGGGCAAAATCAGGTGTGCACTGCGCAACGCCATCTGTGGCAAGGTGCACCTCACTACGGATATGTGGACCAGTAAGCACGGTCAGGGACGTTATATCTCCATAACAGCACACTGGGTAAATGCAGTGGCGGCTGGGCCTGAGGCGAATAGCAGTTTGCCGCATGTCCTTCCACCACCGAGGTTTGCAGGGCGCTTCAGTTTGCCTCCTGTTGCTTTCTCCTCCTACTCCGCTTCCTCATCCTCTACCAGCTCCTCATCCGGTCAGCGTAACACCTTCACCACCAACTTCAGCACAGCCAGGGGTAAACGACAGCAGGCAGTTTTAAAACTTGTCTGTTTGGGGGACAAACCCCACACCGCGCAGGAGCTGTGGACGGGCATGGAACAACAGACCGATGAGTGGTTGGTTCCAGTGAGCCTGAAGCCTGGCCTGGTGGTGTGCGATAATGGGCGAAATCTCGTAGCAGCTCTGGGACTAGCCGGTTTGACGCACATCCCTTGCCCGGCGCATGTGCTGAATTTGGTGGTGCAGAGGTTCCTTAAAAATAACCCCGATATGTCAGAGCTGCTGCATAAAGTGCAGGCCATCTGTGCGCGCTTTCGGCGTTCTAACCCTGCTGCTGCTCGCCTGTCAGCACTGCAGCATAACTTCGGCCTTCCCACTCACCGCCTCATATGCGACGTGCCCACAAGGTGGAACTCCACCTTGCACATGCTGGCCAGACTGTGCGAGCAGCAGCAGGCGATAGTGAAGTTTCAGCTGCAGCACGCACGGGTGAGTCGCTCGGCGGAACAGCACCACTTCACCACCAACGAGTGGGCCTCCATGCGAGACCTGTGTGCCATGTTGCGCTGTTTCGAGTACTCCACCAACATGGCCAGTGCCGATGACACCATTCTCAGCGTTACTATCCAGTGGCGTTGCACCAGTGATGGGCATTTACGAATCATAGTCATTTGTATTGCCGACCTCAGGAGAGATGTGTCTGGGATTCAAACCCACAACCTCTTCCTGTGTCCCGCCCTGTATGTCTATATATGTCTATATATGTCCATATATAGAGTCAGTGCTTGTGTATTCTAATTTAGCCTGTATTTCAGAAAAGTTTCTGCTGGGATTCAAACCCTCGACCTTCTGTATCAGAGGCAAAGCACCTAACCACACGGCCATAAGAGCTGCATTGACACTGATTGAAAAAATATGAGACTTCTACTGTTATAGCTGGCTAAGGCCTCTTTCACACTTGCGTTGTCCGGATCCGTCGTGTACTCCATTTGCCGGAGGTGCCCGCCGGATCCGTAACACCGCAAGTGAACTGAAAGCATTTGAAGACTGATCAATCTTCAAAATGCGTTCAGTGTTACTATGGCAGCCAGGACGCTATTAAAGTCCTGGTTGCCATAGTAGTAGTGGGGAGCGGGGGAGCAGTATACTTACTGTCCGTGTGGCTCCCGGGCGCTCCAGAATGACGTCAGAGCGCCCCATGCGCATGGATGACGTGATCCATGCGATCACGTCATCCATGCGCGTGGGGCGCCCTGACGTCACTCTGAAGCGCCCCGGGAGCCGCACGGACGGTAAGTATACTGCTCCCCCGCTCCCCACTACACTTTACCATGGCAAACAGGATTTTAGCGTCCTGGCAGCCATGGTAACCATTCAGAAAAAGCTAAACGTCGGATCCGGTAATGCGCCGAAACGACGTTTAGCTTAAGGCCGGATCCGGATTAATGCCTTTCAATAGGCATTAATTCCGGATCCGGCCTTGCGGCAAGTGTTCAGGATTTTTGACCGGAGCAAAAAGCGCAGCATGCTGCGGTATTTTCTCCGGCCAAAAAACATTCCGGTACGGAACTGAAGACATCCTGATGCATCCTGAACGGATTTCTCTCCATTCAGAATGCATGGGGATAATCCTGATCAGGATTCTTCCGGCATAGAGCCCCGACGACGGAACTCAATGCCGGAACAGAACAACGCAAGTGTGAAAGAGCCCTAAGTGTACATCTATACACATGAATGCTGCCCTAACGCACCCAGCACTGCTATATCTCTATATGACAAGGAATAACTAAATAACTAAATAACTAAATTAAAAACAAAGGACGGAAGGTATGTAGAAGAGAATAAAGGGCTAGCCGACTGCCTTAATGAATACTTCTGTTCAGTTTTTACAAAAGAAAAAGGAGAAGGACCTCCACTAGAAAGGATGACTAATAAATCGTTTGATGCATGTGTCTTTACAGAGGAAGATGTTCTAAGTTTGCTGTCTAAAGTGAAGACAAATAAGTCACAGGGGCCTGATGAGATACACCCAAAATTATTAAAAGAGCTTAGTGGTGAGCTGGAAAAACCGTTAACAGATTTATTTAACCAATCATTAGTAACAGGAGTCGTCCCGGAAGATTGGAAATTGGCAAATGTCGTGCCCATTCACAAGAAAGGTAGTAAGGAGGAATCGAGCAACTATAGACCAGTGAGTCTCACATCAATAGTAGGCAAATTAATGGAAACCCTATTAAAGCAGAGGATTGTGGAACATCTAAAATCCCATGGATTGAAAGATGAAAAACAACATGGGTTTACTTCAGGGAGATCATGTCAAACAAATCTTATAGATTTTTTTGACTGGGTGACTAAAATAATAGACGGTGGAGGTGCAGTAGACATCGCATATCTAGATTTTAGTAAGGCTTTTGACACTGTCCCACATAGAAGACTTATCAATAAACTGCAGTCATTGAGCATGGACTCCCATATTGTTGAGTGGATTAGGCAGTGGCTGAGTGACAGACAGCAGAGGGTTGTAGTCAATGGAGAACATTCAAAACAAGGTCATGTTACCAGTGGGGTTCCACAGGGATCTGTACTGGGACCAATTTTGTTTAATATCTTCATAAGTGATATTGCAAAAGGCCTCGATGGTAAGGTTTGTCTTTTTGCTGATGACACAAAGATATGTAACAGGGTTGATGTTCCTGGAGGGAAACGCCAAATGGAAAAGAATTTAGGAAAACTAGAAGAATGGTCAGAACTCTGGCAACTGAAATTTAATGTGGATAAGTGCAAGATAATGCACCTGGGGCGTAAAAACCGAAGGGCAGAATATAGAATATTTGACACAGTCCTGACCTCAGTATCTGAGGAAAGGGATTTAGGAGTAATTATTTCAGAAGACTTAAAGGTGGGAAGACAATGTAATAGGGCAGCACGAAATGCCAGCAGAATGCTTGGATGTATAGGGAGAGGTATAAGCAGTAGAAAGAGTGAAGTGCTTATGCTGCTGTACAGAACACTGGTGAGACCTCACTTGGAGTATTGTGCGCAGTACTGGAGACCATATCTCTAGAAGGATATAGATACTCTAGAGAGAGTTCAGAGAAGAGCTACTAAACTAGTACATGGATTGCAGGATAAAACTTACCAGGAAAGGTTAAAGGACCTTAATATGTATAGCTTGGAAGAAAGAAGAGACAGAGGGGATATGATAGAAACTTTTAAATACATAAAGGGAATCAACTCGGTAAAGGAGGAGAGCATATTTAAAAGAAGAAAAACTACCACAAGAGGACACAGTTTTAAATTAGAGGGGCAAAGGTTTAAAAGTAATATAAGGAAGTATTACTTTACTGAGAGAGTAGTGGATGCATGGAATAGCCTTCCTGCAGAAGTGGTAGCTGCAAATACAGTGAAGGAGTTTAAGCATGCATGGGATAGGCATAAGGCTATCCTTCATATAAGATAGGGCCAGGGACTATTAATAGGATTCAGATATATTGGGCAGACTAGATGGGCCAAATGGTTCTTATCTGCCGACACATTCTATGTTTCTATGTTTCTATGACAGCTGTCCCAGCACACTCAGCTCTCTATATATGATAGCTGCCCCAGCACACCCAGCTCTGCTACATCTAATACACATGACAGCTGCACCAGCACACTCAGCTTTACTATATCTCTATATATGATAGCTGTCCCAGCAAACCCAGTTCTGCTACATCTATACACATGATAGCTGTCCAAACACACCCAGCTCTGCTACATCTATGACAGCTGAGTATGCTGGTGCAGCTGTCATGTGTATTAGATGTAACAGAGCTGGGTGTGCTGGGGCAGCTATCATATATAGAGATATAGCAGAGCTGAGTGTGCTGGGGCAGCTGTCATATAGAGATATAGCAGTACTTGGTGTTTTAGGGCAGCTGTCATGTGTATAGATGTACACTTAACCAGCTATTTCAGTAGAAGTCTCATATTTTTTCAAACAGTGTCAAAGCATCTCTTATGGCCGTGTGGTTAGGTGCTTTGCCTCTGATACAGAAGATTGTGAGTTCGAATCCCAGCAGAAACTTTTCTGAAATACAAGCACTGACTCCATATATGGACATACAGGAAGAGACTGCATCGCATCGCTGACATGGAGGTAAGTATAAGTGGTTTTTTTAATACTCGACTGTTACTGCCATGGGGGGAGCGGGAGGCACTTGATACTGGCACATGGGGGGGAGGGGGGTTGGCACCTGATACTGGCACATAGGGGGGAGGGGGGTTGTCACCTGATACTGACACATGGGGGGGGAGGGGGGTTGGCACCTGATACTGGCACATGGGGGGGAGGGGGGTTGTCACCTGATACTGACACATGGGGGGGGGAAGGAGAGAGGCACCTGATACTGGCACATGGGGGGGGAGGGGGATTGGCACCTGATACTGGCAGGTTGGGGGGTTGGCACTATGATACTGGCACATGGGGGGGAGGAGAGAGGCACCTGATACTGGCACATGGGGGGAGGGGGGTTGGCACCTGATACTGGCAGGTGGGGGGGTTGGCACTATGATACTGGCACATGGGGGGGAGGAGAGAGGCACCTGATACTAGCACATGGGGGGAGGGGGGTTGGCACCTGATACTGGCAGATGGGGGGGGGTTGGCACTATGATACTGGCACATGCGGGGGAGGAGAGAGGCACCTGATACTGGCACATGGGGGGGGGGTTGGCACCTGATACTGGCAGATAGGGGGGGTTGGCACTATGATACTGGCACATGGGGGGGAGGAGAGAGGCACTTGATACTGGCACATGGGGGGAGGGGGGTTGGCACCTGATACTGGCAGATGCGGGGGTTGGCACTATGATACTGGCACATGGGGGGAAGGAGAGAGGCACTTGATACTGGTACTTTTTTTGGGGGGGGGGTGGATGGCACTATGATACTCGGACATGGGGGGGAGGAGAGAGGCACTTGATACTGGCACTTTTTTTGGGGGGGAGATGGCACTATGATACTGGGACATGGGGGGGGAGAGGCACTTGATACTGGCACACGGGGGGGAGAGGCACTTGATACTGGCACTTTTTTTGGGGGGTGGGAGATGGCACTATGATACTGGGACATGGGGGGGATGAGAGAGGCACTTGATACTGGCACGTGGGGGGGGGGGGGGGGGGGGTTTGGCACTATGATACTGACAAATGGGGGTGGGAAGGAGAGAGGCACTTGATACTGGCACATTGGGGGGGTGGCACTATGATACTGGGACATGTGGGGGGGAGGAGAGAGGCACTTGATACTGGCACATGATGGGGGGGGCATCTATGGGGACACTTACTGGCACATTATTGGGGGGCATTATGGGGGACACTAGGCCGGCAGCCTATCAGAGGCCGGACACTGAGGGCATCTACTGGGGCACTATATATGGGGCATTTTATACTGGTACATTATGGGGGGCACTAGCAGTAAGGGGGGAGAGGAGCACTATGGGGGAATTTACTGGGGGCACTATATAGGGGTATTTTATACTGGGACATTATGGCGGCACTATGGGGACATTAGCTCAACTGGGGGCATTACAAGGGGGTATTTTTTGCATTGTCATGTCATTATAAGGAGAATAATTTCTACTGGGGGGGGGGGCATTATAGTGGGCTTTATTACTCCCTCATGGTATGACCCCCTAGTATAAGCACCAGCCTCTCCCTGCTCTGCTATCCCTCTGCCCCTTCTCCAAATCCTTATTATGAAATCTTTCTCATTAGGATAAAACACAACATAAGCTCCGCCGAGCCCCCGGCCAAAGTGTGGAAGTGGTGTCCGAGATCCCCAAGGGCCAAGCCAAGTAATTGTAAGTTTTCATGTGGAATATGTTTATGTTATACACATACAGCCTACACTGTGCCCCACAATATACAGTATACCGCTACACTGTGCCACACAATATACAGTATACCGCTACACTGTGCCCCACAATATACAGTATAAGTCTACACTGTGCCAGACAATATACAGTATACCTCTACACTGTGCGATACAATATACAGTATACCTCTACACTGTGCCACACAATATACAGTATAACTCTACACTGTGCCACACAATATACAGTATACCTCTACACTGTGCCATACAATATACAGTATACCTCTACACTGTGCCCCACAATGTACAGTATACCTCTACACTGTGCCATACAATATACAGTATACCTCTACACTGTGCCACACAATATACAGTATACCTCTACACTGTGCCACACAATATACAGTATACCTCTACACTGTGCCATACAATATACAGTATACCTCTACACTGTGCCACACAATATACAGTATACCTCTACACTGTGCCCCACAATATACAGTATACCTCTACACTGTGCCCCACAATATACAGTATACCTATACACTGTGCCGCACAATATACAGTATACCGCTACACTGTGCCACACAATATACAGTATACCTCTACACTGTGCTCCACAATATACAGTATACCTATACACTGTGCCGCACAATATACAGTATACCGCTACACTGTGCCGCACAATATACAGTATATCTCTACACTGTGCCCCACAATGTACAGTATACCGCTACACTGTGCCCCACAATATACAGTATACCTCTACACTGTGCCCCACAATGTACAATATACCGCTACACTGTGCCACACAATATACAGTATACCGCTACACTGTGCCACACAATATACAGTATACCGCTACACTGTGTAGTCTGTTCTATAAGCACCATTGTTTTGTGGCGGCGGACAGAAAATAATCTGGAAGTGCCCCTCCCGAGACCAGGCTCTGACTGCTAGGGGGAATCTGCTGAGCTAACGGATGCCCCCTATGGCAGTAGCACCACCATGGCCCCCATATATAGCTAAAAAATTATTGCTTCGGGGGGGGGGGGGGGGGATATTGACACCATTTTGTACCGCACCGGGTGACACCAGCCCTAGCAACGCCACTGTTACTATCCCACTTCTATGCCTCCTTGAAAAAACGCTTCTTGCGATGATGGAAGAGAATGTGGCACAGGAGGAGGAAGAGGGATCATTTCCATGGGTTTCAGGCCAGTCATTCGCAAGTGGCTCTGAGGGTGGGTTCCTGCACCCACAAACGCCAGGTACACAATTGTCCAGCCAGGGTACAGTTCTGGAGGATGACGAGGTGGAGGATGAGGAGGAGGAGATGGAGGAACCGTGTTCACAGCAGGGTGGCACCCAAACCAGCTCATGGCCATCACTGGTGCGTGGCTGGGGGGATACAGAGGACACAGATGATACATCTCCCACAGAGGACAGCTTGTCGTTGCCTCTGGGCAGCCTGGCACACATGAGCGATTACATGCTGCAGTGTCTCTGCAACGACCGCCGAGTTGGCCACATTCTAACTTGTGCTGATTACTGGGTGGCCACGCTGCTGGATCCCCGTTACAAGGATAACGTACCGTCCTTAATTCCATCACTGGAGGGTGATCGTAAGATGCGCGAGTACAAGCGCACGCTGGTAGACGTGCTGCTGGTGGAATTCCCACCTGACAGCGGGGGCACAGTGGAAGCACAACGTGAAGGCAGAGGAGGAGGAAGAGGTTGCCAATGCAGCTGGGGCACCGCCAGCAGCTCAGAAGGCAGGGGTAGCATGGCCGAAATGTGGAAAAGCTTTGTCAGCACGCCACAGCAACCAGCACCACCAGCTGATATGGAACGTCTTTGCAGGAGGCAGCATTTCACCAACATGGTGGAGCAGTATGTGTGCACACACCTACACGTACTGAATGACGGGTCTGCACTCTTCAACTTCTGGGTCTCCAAATTGGGCACATGGCCTGAGCTTGCCCTTTACGCCTTGGAGGTGCTGGCCTGCCCTGCAGCCAGTGTATTATCTTAACGTGTGTTTAGCACGGCAGGGGGAGTTATCACAGACAAGCGCAGCCACCTGTCCACAACCAATGTGGAAAAAGCTCACGTTCATTAAAATGAACCAAGCATGGATCCCACAGGACTTGTCCGTACCTTGTGCAGAATAGACATGTATACCGGCCTTACCCAGCCATTGTTATACTCCAGCGCAATTGCTCATTGTTGTATTTTAAATTTTTACGTATTTTATTTTGTCATTTTACTAATTTGTCTGATACATTGTTGGGTGAAATTCACCAATTTTTGGCTGTGATATACCCTTGCTCTACCTAGTAGACAGAGAAATACATTTCACTAATTTGTTACATTGTTGGGTGAAATTCACCAATTTTTGGCTGTGATATACCCCTGCTCTACCTAGTAGACAGGGAAATAAATTTCACTAATTTGTCTGTTAAATTGGCGAATTTCACCCGACAATGTTTGGCTGTGATATACCCCTGCTCTACCTAGTAGACAGAGAAATAAATTTCACTAATTTGTCTGTTACATTGTCGGGTGAAATTCACCAATTTTTGTCTGTGATATACCCCTGCTCTACATTGTGGACAGGGAAATACATTTAATTAACTTGGCTGTTACATTGTCGGGTGAAATTCGCCAATTTTTGGCTGTGATATACCCCTGCTCTACATAGTGGAAAAGGAAATACATTTCACTAATTTGTCTGTTACATTGTCGGGTAAAATTCACAAATTTTTGGCTGTGATATACCCCTGCTCTACATAGTGGAAAGGGAAATACATTTCACTAATTTGTCTGTTACATTGGGTGACATTCACCAATTTTTGACTGTGACATACCCCTGGTCTACCTATTGGACAAGGAAATACTTTTCACTAATTTGTCTGTTACATAGTTGGGTGACATTCACCAATTTTTGGCTGTGATATACCCCTGCGCTACATAGTGGACAGGGAAATACATTTCACTAATTCGTCTGTTACATTGTTGGGTGACAAATGCTCATCTTTTGCGCTAGAAAGTACATTTGCGGCCTACACTGCATTTAGGACAGTACAAATGGTGAGGCCAGGTGAGAGAGAGAGAGAGAGAGAGAGAGAGAGAGAGATGAGCCCCTACTTAAGACAATAGGCTAAAAAAAAACTAAAAAAAACTGACACTCAGACTATGGAGATACTAAAATCTATTTTTTTGTTTAAAAACGGAAATTAGTGTAAAACCTAAATACATTTAAAAAAGTAGACATATTAGGTATTGCCGCGTCCATACGAATCTGCTCTATAAAAATAACACATGACCTAACCACTCAAATGAACACAGTAAAAAAAAAAAACGGTGCCAAAACAGCTATTTTTTGCCAAATTTTCTATTTTAATAAATTTTCCTATTTTAATAAATTTTTTCTGTTAACAAAGCAAGGGTTAACAGTCAAACAAAACTCTGTATTTATTGCCCTGATTCTGTAGTTTTCAGAAACACCCCATATGTGGTCGTAAAATGCTGTATGACCAAACGGCATGGCGCACAAGGAAAGGAGCGCCATATGGTTTTTGGAACGCAGATTTTGCTGGACTGGTTTTTTGACACCATGTCCCATTTGAAGCCGCCCTGATGCAGCCCTAGAGTAGAAACTCCATAAAAGTGACCCCATCTAAGAAACTACACCCCTCAAGGTATTCGAAACAAATTTTACAAACTTTGTTAACCCTTTAGGTGTTCCACAAGAGTTATTGACAAATGGAGATGAAATTACAGAATTTAAATTATTTGTAATCTTGCACAAAAATGTAATATAGAGCAACTAAAAATCATATGTACCCAGCTAAACTGCCACCTTATCCCGTAGTTTCCAAAATGGTCACTTTTTTGGAATTTCTACTCTAGGGGTGCATCGGGGGGATTCAAATGGGACATGGTGTAAATAAACCAATCCAGCAAAATCTACCTTCCAGAAACCATATTGTGTTCCTTTCCTTCTGCGCCCTGCCGTGTGCCCGTACAGCAGTTTATGACCACATATGGGTTGTTTCTATAAACTACAGAATCAGGGCAATAAATATTGAGTTTTGTTTGGCTGTTAACCCTTGTTTTGTTACTGGAAAAAATGGATTAAAATGGAAAATTTGCCAAAAAATGGAAATTCTGAAATTTCATCTTAATTTGCCAATAACTCTTGTGGAACACCTAAAGGGTTAACAAAGTTTATAAAAGCAGTTTTGAATACCTTGAGGGGTGTAGTTTCTAAAATGGGGTCACTTTTGTGGAGTTTCTACTCTAGGGGTGCATCAGGGGGGCTTCAAATGGGACATGGTGTAAATAAACCAATCCAGCAAAATCTGCCTTCCAGAAACCATATGGTGTTCCTTTTCTTCTGCACCCTGCCGTGTGCCCGTACAGCGGTTTACGACCACATATGGGGTGTTTCTATAAACTACAGAATCAGGACAATAAATATTGAGTTTTGATTGGCTGTTAACCCTTGCTTTGTTACTGGACAAAATGGATTAAAATGGAAAATTTGCCAATAAATTGAAATTCTGAAATGTCATCTCCATTTGCCAATAACTCTTGTGGAACACCTAAAGGGTTAACAAAGTTTGTAAAATCAGTTTTGAATACCTTGAGGGGTGTAGTTTTCAAAATGTGGTAATTTTTGGGTGGTTTCTATTATGAAAGCCTCACAAAGTGACTTCAGACCTGAACTGGTCCTTAAAAAGTGGGTTTTGGAAAACTGCTGAAAAATTTCAAGATTTGCTTCTAAACTTCTAAGCCTTGTAACATCCCCAAAAAATAAAATGGCATTCCCAAAATGATCCAAACATAAGTTAGACATATGGGGAATGTAAATTAATAACTATTTTGGAGGTATTACTATGTATTATAGAAGTAGAGAAATTTAAACTTAGAAATTTGCAAATTTTTCCAAATTTTTGGTAAATTTGGTATTTTTTTTATAAATAAAAAAGATTTTTTTTAACTCCATTTTACCAGTGTCATGAAGTACAACATGTGACGAAAAAACAATCTCAGAACGGCCTGGATAAGTAAAAGCATTTTAAAGTTATTCACACATAAAGTGACACTGGTCAGATTAGCAAAAAATGGCCAGGTCCTTAAGGTGAAAATGAGCCCGGTCCTTAAGGGGTTAAACAAAAAAAAAAACTAAAGCTAGTGTTGGCTACCTCCTCCTTCTCCACCGCCGCTTCCACCTACACTGCCACATCCACCGCCTCCTCAACCTCCTACTCCATATAGACCTCCTCCTCTAGCCCTTTCCATGACTTCTATGGTAATGGATCATGTGATGGACCATGTGATGAGCACAGTGACATCACCACAGGTCCTTTTCCTCACAGATCAAAGAAGAAGACAGAAGAGATGCCGGCTGTGCGAACAAGTGGATGAGATTAGTTAAATTTTATTTGATTTTTAACCCCTCCATTCCTATTTTACTAAGCATTCTGTTTAAGAATGCTATTATTTTCCCTTATAACCATGGTTTAAGGGAAAATAATAATGATCGGGTCCCCATCCCGATCATCTCCTAGCAACCATGCGTGAAAATCGCACCGCATCCGCACTTGCTTGCAGATGCTTGCGATTTTCAAGCAGCCCCATTCACTTCTATGGGGCCTGCGTTGCGTGAAAAATGCACAAAATAGAGCATGCTGCGATTTTCACGCAACGCACAAGTGATGCGTGAAAATCACCGCTCCATGTGCACAGCCCCATTGAAGTAAATGGGTCCGGATTCAGTGCAGGTGCAATGCGTTCACCTCACGCATTGCAGCCGCGCGGAAATCTCGCCCGTGTGAAATAGGCCATAATGTTTTTATTTTTCCGTTCCCATAGCCATCTGAAGGCTTGATTTTTGTGAAACTTGTACTTTGCAATGCCACTATTTAATAAAAACACAATTCTGCTATTCCACGGCATTCCCTACGTGGTAAAATTTACCTGTTATGTTCATTCTCCAGGTCAGTAAGATTACAGCGATACCATGTATGAATAATTTTTATTGTGTTTAAATACGGGGAAAAAATAACTACAAAATTTTATTTTTTTCTTTTAAGCGCCATATTCTGACCCCCACAACTTTTTGATAGTTACATCTACAGAGATGTGGGAGGGCTTATTTTTTGCGGGACAACCTGTAGTCTTGTTATTACCATTTTGGGTGTGTATGACTTTTTGATCACTTTTTATACAATTTTTGGGGGAGATAAAGTGATAAAAAGATGGCAAATCTGTCTTTTTTTCCCATTACGCCATTCACCGTATGGGATACGTTGTTTTAGGCTACTTTCACACTGGCGTTTTGGCTTTCCGTTTGTGATTTCCGTCATGGGCTCTCACAAGCAGTCCAAAACGGATCAGTTTTACCCTAATGCATTCTGAATGGAAAGGGATCCGTCAGAATGCCTCAGTTTGCCTCTGTTCAATCACCATTCCACTCTGGAGGTGGACACCATAATGTTGCCTGCAGCGGTTTTCTGTCTGTTTTGGGATGCGGAGCAAGACGGATTGTCCTGACACAGAATGTAAGTTAATGTGGACGGATTCGTTTTCTCTGACACAATAGAAAACTGATCCGTCCCCCATTCACTTTCAATGGAGTTCATGACGGATCCGTCTTGGCTATATAAGACATAATACAACCGGAACTGTTCATGACGGATGCATGCGGTTGTGTTATTGTAACAGAAGCGTCTTTGCAGATCCATGACGGATCTGCAAAAACGCTAGTGTGAAGTAGCCTTAGGCCCCTTTCACACGGGCGAGTATTCCGCGCGGATGCGATGCGTGATTTGAACGCATTGCACCCGCACTGAATCCTGACCCATTCATGTCTATGGGGCTGTGCACACGAGCGGTGATTTTCACGCATCACTTGTGCGTTGCGTGAAAATCACAGCATGCTCCTCTTTGTGCATTTTTCACGTAACGCAGGCCCCATAGAAGTGAATGGGGTTGCGTGAAAATCGCAAGCATCCGCAAGCAAGTGCGGATGCGGTGCGATTTTCACGCACGGTTGCTAGGTGACGATCGGGATGGGGACCCGATCATTATTATTTCCCCTTATAACATGATTATAAGGGAAAATAATACCATTCTGAATACAGAATGCATAGTACAATAGGGCTGGAGGGGTTAAAAAATAAATAAAAATTATTTAACTCACCTTAATCCACTTGTTCGCGCAGCCGGCATCTCTTCTGTCTTCATCTGTGAGCAATAAGACCTTTGATGACGTCACTACGCTCATCACATGATCCATCACCATGGTGTTGGATCATGTGATGGACCATGTGATGAACGCAGTGACGTCATTAAAGGTCCTATTGCTCACAGATGAAGACAGAAGAGAAGCCGGGCTGTGCGAGCAAGTGGATTAAGGTGAGTTAATTTTTATTTTTTATTTTTTTTAACCCCTCTAGCCCTATTGTACTATGCATTCTGTATTCAGAATGCTATTATTTTCCCTTATAACCATGTTATAAGGGGAAATAATACAGTCTACACTACAACTAACCCAAACCTGGGTACCACAGTCGGTTTTTTATCACGCGCGTGCAAAACACATTGCACCCGCACGATAAAAACTGAACATCGGAACGCAATCGCAGTCAAAACTGACTGCAAATGCGTTCCTACTCGCGCGGGTTTGCCGCAATGCACCGGGACACATCCGGACCTAATCCGGACATGCTCGTGTGAAAGAGGCCTTATATGTGTTAATAGTACGGGGGGTTTTCACATGCAGCAATGCCTATGATCCCTTTTTTCTTTTCTTTTTTCTGTTTTTTTTTTTAGGGTAGTGATCTGAATTTATATATTTATTTTATATTTTTAAAAACTTTTTCTTAACTTTTTTTAAGGTGCCCAGGTGGACCCCAACATGCAATCATCAGATTGCAGTTTGTATAGGGTATTGGAATCTTCTCCATTATCCTATTCATAGATTACTATATTACAATTCAGTGCTGCCACCTGCTGGCCCAAAAGCCATTCCAGCAAAATCTGCCCTACAAAATCCATACATCGCTCCTTTCATCTGCTCCCTGCCGTGTGCCCGTACAGCAGTTTATGACCACATATGGGGTGTTTCTGTAAACTACAGAATTAGGGTAAGGGTTCATTCACACGTCCGCAGAATGGGTCCCATTCATTCTCTATGGGGCAGGAATGGATGCGGACAGCACACAGTGTGCTGTCCGCATCCGCATTTCCGGAGCGCGCCGCTGATCTTCCGGTCCGCGGCTCCGGAAAAAAATAGAACATGTCCTATTCTTGTCCGCAATTGCGTACAAGAATAGGCATTTCTATAGAGGTGCCGGCTGGGTGTATTGCGGCTCCGCAATGCACTACGGATGTGTGAATGGACCCTAATAAATATTGAGGTTTGTTTGGCTGTTAAACCGTTCTGCCTTCCAGAAAAAAACTGCTTTAAATGTAAAATCTGGAGGGGAAAAGTGAAATTTCGCCTCAATTTTCTTTTAAATCTTGTGAAATATATAAAGGGTTAACCACGTTTGTAAAATAACTTTTGAATAACTTGAGGGGTGTAGTTTCTAAAATGGGGTCATTTATGGGTAAGCCCCACAGTTACGTAAGCCCCACAAAGTCACTTCAAAACTCAATTCGTCCATAAAAAAGTGGATTTTGGTAATTACCCTAAAAAATTTTAAAATTTCCTTCTAACGTCTTAATAAAAAATATATGACATTCATAAAATGCAACAAACATAAAGCAGACATATGGGGAATGTTAATTAATAGCTACTTTATGAGGTATCAGTACCCGTCTTAAAAGCAGAACAATTCAAATTAAGAAATTTGTGATTTTTTTTCCAAATTTTTGGTAAATTTGGGATTTTTGGTTTACAAAAATGGCTTGGATAAGTAAAAGCATTCCAAAGTTATTACCACATAAATTGACACATGTCAAAATCTGCAAAAATAGGCTGTCAGGAAGGTGAAAAATCGCTGTCTTCAGAAGGGGTTAAAAAGTGTAGGACATCCCCTTTAAGGCCACTTCTAAGGAAACTGTCAGTTATTAGAATGTATTGGCTCCGATGAGCCGAAGTTATTGCTTCACGAAGTCTCGTGAGACTTCGGGCAATAACTTCATAAATTAATTTGTACTGAAAAAAACATTTCCCAAACTCGGGAAAGCAATAACTTCGGCTCATCTGAGCCAATACATTCTAATACTGTACAGAGCGATTCGCTCAGCCCTAAAACCAACCTTACAGCTGCAGCCCTGCACACCTCCCTGAGAATGGACCAGTCCACCAGTAAGCAGACTCTCATGAATTAAATACAGGTTTAATAACTTTATTGAAAAAAGAACGCCCATAACAAAAACAGGATCCCCCTGGTGAAGGAATGTGAGAAGAAAAACTCCCATGATGCATTTCCTCATTTGCATACCAGTTGTGTCAGCAGTTGCACGTTAGGTTTCCATCTCCTCGGTAAAAGAGCCGAATGCTTGGTCTTCGGTAAAATGGACGTGAGTTAGTGCTGGCCAGAGGAGGATGTGGGATGGACGGAAGACTAGAGCGGCCTGTGCAGTCATTAGTATAACGTCTCCCGTCCTCAGTGCCTGTCCTGCATGCCGTACAGTGTGTCGCCCTAAGCTGGCTGAGTAGTGTCCGGTGTGCGGGTGCAGCTGGGATGGTGAAGAGGTTAGCTTTGCGCAGTGGCAGTATCATAGCCAATGAGGTCTAACCGAGGCGTGATTATTGCTTATTGAAAACTTTACCCAATACCCCGCCATGATGACTTGAAATATAGTCAGCAATGGCAATTTTTGACAGTCTCTGAGGAGACTGAGATGTGTGGTTAAAATAGATGGATTATACCAAGTGAGTGTTGTATTTAGGAGGGTGTCTGATATTAATCATTGTTGAAGTGTATTGTCTTTCCAAAACCTTAGCTTAATATTTTCAAAAACCATAATGTTTTAATTTTCCTGTTCCCATAGCCATCTGAAGGCTTGATTTTTAAAAACACCATTCTGCGATTCCTTACATGGTAAAATTTACCTGTCATGTTCAGTCTCCAGGTCAGTAAGTTTACAGCGATACCATGTATCAATCATTTTTATTGTGTTTAACCTCTTACGGACACAGGGCGTACAGGTACGCCCTGATGTCTGAGACCTTAAAGGGATTGTCCGAGTTATGAAAAAAATTTATATAGCACTGAAAATCTGATGGGCAGCAATATATAACTAAGCTAAGCAAGTTTTATGCAAAAAAAAAAATATATTTCCTCATTTCCCTGGTTCTTTTCTGGCCCTTTGTTTACATTCAATAAAAACAATCTCTGCCCCTTCCCCTGCACACCTGTGTGAAGTTGGCACCCCATGTTCTTACATTTCAAAAAGAAATACACCATTCATTTGTGCTGGTTTATGCCGCAAAAATGAACGTTTGTGCCACTTTGGTTTCCGAGATGTTGCGCGTTAGACTTTTATAAAACCCCTCCCACTTTCCACCCCATGTTCTTAAATGTCAAAAAGAAATACACCATTCATTTGTGCTGCGTTTGTGCTGGTTTGTGCCGCAAAAATGAACGTTTGCGCCACTTTGGTTTCCGAGATATTGCGCGCTTGATTTACTGAAACCCCGCCCACTTTCCACCCCATGTTCTTAAATGTCAAAAAGAAATACACCATTCGTTTGTGCTGCGTTTGTGCTGGTTTGTACCGCAAAAATGAACGTTTGCGCCACTTTGGTTTCCGAGATATTGCGCGCTTGATTTACTGAAACCCCGCCCACTTTCCACCCCATGTTCTTAAATTTCAAAAAGAAATACACCATTCGTTTGTGCTGCGTTTGTGCTGGTTTGTGCCGTAAAAATAAACGTTTGCGCCGCTTTGGTTTCCGAGATATTGCGCACTTGATTTGCTGAAACCCCGCCCATTTTCCACCCCATGTTTTTAAATTTCAAAATGAAATACACCATTCGTTTGTGCTGCGTTTGTGCTGGTTTGTGCCGCAAAAATAAACGTTTGCGCCGCTTTGGTTTCTGAGATATTGCGCGCTTGATTTGCTGAAACCCTGCCCACTTTCCACCCCATGTTCTTAAATTTCAAAAAGAAATACACCTTTCATTTGTGCTGCGTTTGTGCTGGTTTGTGCCGCAAAAATGAACGTTTGCGCCGCTTTGGTTTCCGAGATATTGCGCGCTTGATTTACTGAAACCCCGCCCACTTTCCACCCCATGTTCTTAAATGTCAAAAAGAAATACACCATTCGTTTGTGCTGCGTTTGTGCTGGTTTGTACCGCAAAAATGAACGTTTGCGCCACTTTGGTTTCCGAGATATTGCGCGCTTGATTTACTGAAACCCCGCCCACTTTCCACCCCATGTTCTTAAATGTCAAAAAGAAATACACCATTCGTTTGTGCTGCGTTTGTGCTGGTTTGTACCGCAAAAATGAACGTTTGCGCCACTTTGGTTTCCGAGATATTGCGCGCTTGATTTACTGAAACCCCGCCCACTTTCCACCCCATGTTCTTAAATGTCAAAAAGAAATACACCATTCGTTTGTACTGGGTTTGTGCTGGTTTGTGCCGCAAAAATGAACGTTTGCGCCGCTTTGGTTTCCGAGATATTGCGGGCTTGATTTGCTGAAACCCCGCCCATTTTCCACCCCATGTTCTTAAATTTCAAAAAGAAATACACCATTCGTTTGTGCTGCGTTTGTGCTGGTTTGTGCCGTAAAAATAAACGTTTGCGCCGCTTTGGTTTCCGAGATATTGCGCACTTGATTTGCTGAAACCCCGCCCATTTTCCACCCCATGTTTTTAAATTTCAAAATGAAATACACCATTCGTTTGTGCTGCGTTTGTGCTGGTTTGTGCCGCAAAAATAAACGTTTGCGCCGCTTTGGTTTCTGAGATATTGCGCGCTTGATTTGCTGAAACCCTGCCCACTTTCCACCCCATGTTCTTAAATTTCAAAAAGAAATACACCTTTCATTTGTACTGGGTTTGTGCTGGTTTGTGCCGCAAAAATGAACGTTTGTGCCGCTTTGGTTTCCGAGACATTGCACGCTTGATTTGCTGAAACCCCGCCCATTTTCCACCACATGTTTTTAAATTTCAAAAAGAAATACACCATTCGATTGTGCTGGTTTGTGCCGCAAAAATAAACGTTTGTGCCGCTTTGGTTTCCGAGACATTGCGCGCTTGATTTGCTGAAACCCCGCCCATTTTCCACCCCATGTTTTTAAATTTCAAAATGAAATACACCATTCGTTTGTGCTGCGTTTGTGCTGGTTTGTGCCGCAAAAATGAACGTTTGCACCGCTTTGGTTTCCGAGATATTGCGCGCTTGATTTGCTGAAATCCCGCCCACTTTCCACCGCATGTTCTTAAATGTCAAAAAGAAATACACCATTCATTTGTACTGGGTTTGTGCTGGTTTGTGCCGCAAAAATGAACGTTTGCGCCGCTTTGGTTTCCGAGACATTGCGCGCTTGATTTGCTGAAACCCCGCCCATTTTCCACCACATGTTTTTAAATTTCAAAAAGAAATACACCATTCGATTGTGCTGGTTTGTGCCGCAAAAATAAATGTTTGAGCCGCTTTGGTTTCTGAGATATTGCGCGCTTGATTTGCTGAAACCCCGCCCACTTTCCACCCCATGTTTTTAAATGTCAAAAAGAAATACACCATTCGTTTGTACTGGGTTTGTGCTGGTTTGTGCCGCAAAAATGAACGTTTGCGCCGCTTTGGTTTTCGAGATATTGCGGGCTTGATTTGCTGAAACCCCGCCCATTTTCCACCCCATGTTCTTAAATTTCAAAAAGAAATACACCATTCGTTTGTGCTGCGTTTGTGCTGGTTTGTGCCGTAAAAATGAACGTTTGCGCCGCTTTGGTTTCCGAGATATTGCGGGCTTGATTTGCTGAAACCCCGCCCATTTTCCACCCCATGTTCTTAAATTTCAAAAAGAAATACACCATTCGTTTGTGCTGCGTTTGTGCTGGTTTGTGCCATAAAAATAAACGTTTGCGCCGCTTTGGTTTCCGAGATATTGCGGGCTTGATTTGCTGAAACCCCGCCCATTTTCCACCCCATGTTTTTAAATTTCAAAATGAAATACACCATTCGTTTGTGCTGGTTTGTGCCGCAAAAATAAACGTTTGCGCCGCTTTGGTTTCTGAGATATTGCGCGCTTGATTTGCTGAAACCCTGCCCACTTTCCACCCCATGTTCTTAAATTTCAAAAAGAAATACACCTTTCATTTGTACTGGGTTTGTGCTGGTTTGTGCCGCAAAAATGAACGTTTGCGCCGCTTTGGTTTCCGAGACATTGCGCGCTTGATTTGCTGAAACCCCGCCCATTTTCCACCACATGTTTTTAAATTTCAAAAAGAAATACACCATTCGTTTGTGCTGGTTTGTGCCGCAAAAATAAACGTTTGCGCCGCTTTGGTTTCTGAGATATTGCGCGCTTGATTTGCTAAAACCCTGCCCACTTTACACCCCATGTTCTTAAATTTCAAAAAGAAATACACCTTTCATTTGTACTGGGTTTGTGCTGGTTTGTGCCGCAAAAATGAACGTTTGCGCCGCTTTGGTTTCCGAGACATTGCGCGCTTGATTTGCTGAAACCCCGCCCATTTTCCACCACATGTTTTTAAATTTCAAAAAGAAATACACCATTCGATTGTGCTGGTTTGTGCCGCAAAAATAAACGTTTGCGCCGCTTTGGTTTCCGAGACATTGCGCGCTTGATTTGCTGAAACCCCGCCCATTTTCCACCCCATGTTTTTAAATTTCAAAATGAAATACACCATTCGTTTGTGCTGCGTTTGTGCTGGTTTGTGCCGCAAAAATGAACGTTTGCACCGCTTTGGTTTCCGAGATATTGCGCGCTTGATTTGCTTAAATCCCGCCCACTTTCCACCCCATGTTCTTAAATGTCAAAAAGAAATACACCATTCATTTGTACTGGGTTTGTGCTGGTTTGTGCCGCAAAAATGAACGTTTGCGCCGCTTTGGTTTCCGAGACATTGCACGCTTGATTTGCTGAAACCCCGCCCATTTTCCACCACATGTTTTTAAATTTCAAAAAGAAATACACCATTCGATTGTGCTGGTTTGTGCCGCAAAAATAAATGTTTGCGCCGCTTTGGTTTCTGAGATATTGCGCGCTTGATTTGCTGAAACCCCGCCCATTTTCCACCCCATGTTCTTAAATTTCAAAAAGAAATACACCATTCGTTTGTGCTGCGTTTGTGCTGGTTTGTGCCGCAAAAATGAACGTTTGCGCCGCTTTGGTTCCTGAGATATTGCGCGCTTGATTTGCTGAAACCTCGCCCACTTTCCACCCCATGTTCTTAAATGTCAAAAAGAAATACACCATTCGTTTGTGCTGCGTTTGTGCTGGTTTGTGCCGCAAAAATGAACGTTTGTGCCGGTTCGGTTCCTGAGATATTGCGCGTTAGATTTTTATGAAGCCCCGCCCACTTTCCACCCCATGTTTTCAAATTTCAAAAAGAAATACACCATTCGTTTGTGCTGCGTTTGTGCTGCGTTTGTGCTGGTTTGTGCCGCAAAAATGAACGTTTGCGCCGCTTTGGTTTCCGAGATATTGCGCACTTGATTTGCTGAAACCCCGCCCATTTTCCACCCCATGTTCTTAAATTTCAAAAAGAAATACACCATTCGTTTGTGCTGCGTTTGTGCTGGTTTGTGCCGCAAAAATGAACTTTGCGCCGCTTTGGTTTCCGAGATATTGCGCGCTTGATTTGCTGAAACCCCGCCCACTTTCCACCCCATGTTCTTAAATGTCAAAAAGAAATACACCATTCGTTTGTGCTGCGTTTGTGCTGGTTTGTGCCGCAAAAATGAACGTTTGTGCCGCTTTGGTTTCCCAGATATTGCGCGCTTGATTTGCTGAAACCCTGCCCACTTTCCACCCCATGTTCTTAAATGTCAAAAAGAAATACACCATTCGTTTGTGCTGCGTTTGTGCTGGTTTGTGCCGCAAAAATGAACGTTTGCGCCGATTTGGTTCCTGAGATATTGCGCGCTTGATTTGCTGAAACCCCGCCCACTTTCCACCCCATGTTCTTAAATGTCAAAAAGAAATACACCATTCGTTTGTGCTTCGTTTGTGCTGGTTTGTGCCGCAAAAATGAACGTTTGTGCCGGTTCGGTTCCTGAGATATTGCGCGTTAGATTTTTATGAAGCCCCGCCCACTTTCCACCCCATGTTTTCAAATTTCAAAAAGAAATACACCATTCGTTTGTGCTGCGTTTGTGCTGGTTTGTGCCGCAAAAATGAACGTTTGCGCCGCTTTGGTTTCCGAGATATTGCGCGCTTGATTTGCTGAAACCCCGCCCACTTTCCACCCCATGTTCTTAAATTTCAAAAAGAAATACACCATTCGTTTGTGCTGCGTTTGTGCTGGTTTGTGCCGCAAAAATGAACTTTTGCGCCGCTTTGGTTTCCGAGATATTGCGCAATTGATTTGCTGAAACCCCGCCCACTTTCCACCCCATGTATTTAACCACCTCAGCCCCCATAGCTTAAACACCCTGAAAGACCAGGCCACTTTTTACACTTCTGACCTACACTACTTTCACCGTTTATTGCTCGGTCATGCAACTTACCACCCAAATGAATTTTACCTCCTTTTCTTCTCACTAATAGAGCTTTCATTTGGTGGTATTTCATTGCTGCTGACATTTTTACTTTTTTTGTTATTAATCGAAATTTAACGATTTTTTTTGCAAAAAAATGACATTTTTCACTTTCAGTTGTAAAATTTTGCAAAAAAAACGAGATCCATATATAAATTTTGCTCTAAATTTATTGTTCTACATGTCTTTGATAAAAAAAAAATGTTTGGGTAAAAAAAAAAAATGGTTTGGGTAAAAGTTATAGCGTTTACAAACTATGGTACAAAAATGTGAATTTCCGCTTTTTGAAGCAGCTCTGACTTTCTGAGCACCTGTCATGTTTCCTGAGGTTCTACAATGGCCAGACAGTAGAAAAACCCCACAAATGACCCCATTTCGGAAAGTAGACACCCTAAGGTATTCGCTGATGGGCATAGTGATTACATAGAACTTTTTATTTTTTGTCACAAGTTAGCGGAAAATTATGTTTTTTTTTTTTTTTTTTCTTACAAAGTCTCATATTCCACTAACTTGTGACAAAAAAAAAAAACTTCCATGAACTCACTATGCCCATCAGCGAATACCTTGGGATGTCTTCTTTCCAAAATGGGGTCACTTGTGGGGTAGTTATACTGCCCTGGCATTCTAGCGGCCCAAATGTGTGGTAAGGAGTTTGAAATCAAATTCTGTAAAAAATGGCTGGTGAAATCCGAAAGGTGCTCTTTGGAATGTAGGCCCCTTTGCCCACCTAGGCTGCAAAGAAGTGTCACACATCTGGTATCTCCGTATTCAGGAGAAGTTGGGGAATGTGTTTTGGGGTGTCATTTTACATATACCCATGCTGGGTGAGATAAATATCTTGGCAAAAGACAACTTTGTATAAAAAAATTGTAAAAGTTGTCTTTTGCCAAGATATTTCTCTCACCCAGCATGGGTATATGTAAAATGACACCCCAAAACACATTCCCCAACTTCTCCTGAATAAGGAGATACCAGATGTGTGACACTTTTTTGCAGCCTAGGTGGGCAAAGGGGCCCATATTCCAAAGAGCACCTTTCGGATTTCACTGGTCATTTTTTACAGAATTTGATTTCAAACTCCTTACCACACATTTGGGCCCCTAGAATGTCAGGGCAGTATAACTACCCCACAAGTGACCCCATTTTGGAAAGAAGACACCCCAAGGTATTCGCTGATGGGCATAGTGAGTTCATGGAAGTTTTTATTTTTTGTCACAAGTTAGTGGAATATGAGACTTTGTAAGAAAAAAAATAAAAATAAAAAAAAATCATCATTTTCCACTAACTTGTGACAAAAAATAAAAAATTCTAGGAACTCGCCATGCCCCTCACGGAATACCTTGGGGTGTCTTCTTTCCAAAATGGGGTCACTTGTGGGGTAGTTATACTGCCCTGGCATTTTACAGGGGCCCTAATGTGTGGTAAGTAGGTAAATGACCTGTGAAATCCTAAAGGTGCTCTTTGGAATGTGGGCCCCTTTGCCCACCTAGGCTGCAAAAAAGTGTCACACATCTGGTATCTCCTTATTCAGGAGAAGTTGGGGAATGTGTTTTGGGGTGTCATTTTACATATACCCATGCTGGGTGAGAGAAATATCTCGGCAAAAGACAACTTTTCCCATTTTTTTTATACAAAGTTGGCATTTGACCAAGATATTTATCTCACCCAGCATGGGTATATGTAAAATGACACCCCAAAACACATTCCCCAACTTCTCCTGAGTACGGCGATACCAGATGTGTGACACTTTTTTGCACCCTAGATGCGCAAAGGTGCCCAAATTTCTTTTAGGAGGGCATTTTTAGACATTTGGATACCAGACTTCTTCTCACGCTTTGGGGCCCCTAGAATGCCAGGGCAGTATAAATACCCCACATGTGACCCCATTTTGGAAAGAAGACACCCCAAGGTATTCAATGAGGGGCATGGCGAGTTCATAGAATTTTTTTTTTTTTGGCACAAGTTAGCGGAAATTAATATTTTTTATTTTCTTCTCACAAAGTCTCCCTTTCCGCTAACTTGGGACAAAAATTTCAATCTTTCATGGACTCAATATGCCCCTCACGGAATACCTTGGGGTGTCTTCTTTCCGAAATGGGGTCACATGTGGGGTATTTATACTGCCCTGGCATTCTAGGGGCCCTAAAGGGTGAGAAGAAGTCTGGAATATAAATGTCTAAAAAATTTTACGCATTTGGATTCCGTGAGGGGTATGGTGAGTTCATGTGAGATTTTATTTTTTGACACAAGTTAGTGGAATATGAGACTTTGTAAGAAAAAAAAATATAATTTCCGCTAACTTGGGCCAAAAAAATGTCTGAATGGAGCCTTACAGGGGGGTGATCAATGACAGGGGGGTGATCAATGACAGGGGGGTGATCAATGACAGGGGGGGGTGATCAATGACAGGGGGGTGATCAGGGAGTCTATATGGGGTGATCACCCCTGTCATTGATCACCCCCCTATAAGGCTCCATTCAGATGTCCGTATGTGTTTTGCGGATCCGATCCATGTATCAGTGAATCCGTAAAAATCATACGGACATCTGAATGCAGCCTGACAGGGGGGTGATCAATGACAGGGGGGTGATCAATGACAGGGGGGTGATCAGGGAGTCTATATGGGGTGATCACCCCCCTGTAAGGCTCCATTCAGATGTCCGTATGTGTTTTGCGGATCCGATCCATGTATCAGTGGATCCGTAAAAATCATACGGACATTTGAATGCAGCCTTACAGGGGGGTGATCAATGACAGGGGGGTTATCAGGGAGTCTATATGGGGTGATCACCTCCGTCATTGATCACTCCTCTGTAAGGCTCCATTCAGACGTCCGTATGTGTTTTGCGGATCCGATCCATCTATCAGTGGATCCGTAAAATTCATACGGACGCCTGAATGCAGCCTTACAGGGGGGTGATCAATGACAGGGGGGTGATCAATGACAGGGGGGTGATCAGGGAGTCTATATAGGATGATCACCACAGTCATTGATCACTCCCCTGTAAGGCTGCATTCAGATGTCCGTATGTGTTTCGCGGATCCGATCCATGTATCAGTGGATCCGTAAAATTCATACGGACCTCTGAATGGAGCCTTACAGGGGGTTATCAATGACAGGGGGGTGATCAGGGAGTCTATATGGGGTGATCACCACAGTCATTGATCACTCCCCTGTAAGGCTCCATTCAGATGTCCGTATGTGTTTTGCGGATCCGATCCATCTATCAGTGGATCCGTAAAATTCATACGGACCTCTGAATGGAGCCTTACAGGGGGTTATCAATGACAGGGGGGGTGATCAGGGAGTCTATATGGGGTGATCACCTCCGTCATTGATCACTCCCCTGTAAGGCTGCATTCAGACGTCAGTATGTGTTTTGCGGATCCGATCCATCTATCAGTGGATCCGTAAAATTCATACGGACCTCTGAATGGAGCCTTACAGGGGGTTATCAATGACAGGGGGGTGATCAATGACAGGGGGGTGATCAGGGAGTCTATATGGGGTGATCTTGGCTGATCAGGGGTGAATAAGGGGTTAATAAGTGACGGGGGGGGGGGTGTAGTGTAGTGTAGTGGTGGTTGGTGCTACTTTACTGAGCTACCTGTGTCCTCTGGTGGTCGATCCAAACAAAGGGGACCACCAGAGGACCAGGTAGCAGGTATGTTAGACGCTGTTATCATAACAGCGTCTAATATACCTGTTAGGGGTTAAAAAAATCACATCTCCAGCCTGCCAGCGAACGATCGCCGCTGGCAGGCTGGAGATCAACTCTCTTACCTTCCGTTCCTGTGAGCGCGCGCGCCTGTGTGCGCGCGTTCACAGGAAATCTCGCGTCTCGCGAGATGACGCACGGATGCTTTCAGGAGGAATGAATCAACCACCTTCCGGACGCATCCGTGCGTTAGGCGGTCGGGAGGTGGTTAAATTTCAAAAATAAATACACCATTCGTTTGTGCTGCGTTTGTGCTGGTTTGTGCCCCAAAAATGAACGTTTGCGCCGCTTTGGTTTCCGAGATATTGCGCGCTTGATTTGCTGAAACCCCGCCCATTTTCCACCCCATGTTTTTAAATGTCAAAAAGAAATACACCATTCGTTTGTGCTGCGTTTGTGCTGGTTTGTGCCGCAAAAATGAACGTTTGCGCCGCTTTGGTTTCCGAGATATTGCGCGCTTGATTTGCTGAAACCCCGCCCACTTTCCACCCCATGTTCTTAAATGTCAAAAAAGGAATACACCATTCGTTTGTGCTGCGTTTGTGCCGCAAAAATGAACGTTTGTGCCGGTTCGGTTCCTGAGGTATTGCGCGTTAGATTTTTATGAAGCCCCGCCCACTTTCCACCCCATGTTTTCAAATTTCAAAAAGAAATACACCATTCGTTTGTGCTGCGTTTGTGCTGGTTTGTGCCCCAAAAATGAACGTTTGCGCCGCTTTGGTTTCCGAGATATTGCGCGCTTGATTTGCTGAAACCCCGCCCATTTTCCACCCCATGTTTTTAAATGTCAAAAAGAAATACACCATTCGTTTGTGCTGCGTTTGTGCTGGTTTGTGCCGCAAAAATGAACGTTTGCGCCGCTTTGGTTTCCGAGATATTGCGCGCTTGATTTGCTGAAACCCCGCCCACTTTCCACCCCATGTTCTTAAATGTCAAAAAGAAATACACCATTCGTTTGTGCTGGTTTGTGCTGCAAAAATGAACGTTTGCGCCGCTTTGTTTTCTGAGATATTGCGCGCTTGATTTGCTGAAACCCGCCCACTTTCCACCCCATGTTCTTAAATGTCAAAAAGAAATACACCATTCGTTTGTGCTGCGTTTGTGCTGGTTTGTGCCGCAAAAATGAACGTTTGCGCCGCTTTGGTTTCCGAGATATTGCGCGCTTGATTTGCTGAAACCCCGCCCACTTTCCACCCCATGTTCTTAAATGTCAAAAAGAAATACACCATTCGTTTGTGCTGCGTTTGTGCTGGTTTGTGCCGCAAAAATGAACTTTTGCGCCGCTTTGGTTTCCGAGATATTGCGCGCTTGATTTGCTGAAACCCCGCCCACTTTCCACCCCATGTTCTTAAATGTCAAAAAGAAATACACCATTCGTTTGTGCTGGTTTGTGCCGCAAAAATGAACGTTTGCGCCGCTTTGGTTCCTGAGATATTGCGCGCTTGATTTGCTGAAACCCCGCCCACTTTCCACCCCATGTTCTTAAATGTCAAAAAGAAATACACCATTCGTTTGTGCCGCGTTTGTGCTGGTTTGTGCCGAAAAAATGAACGTTTGTGCCGGTTCCTGAGATATTGCGCGCTAGATTTTTATGAAGCCCGGCCCACTTTCCACCCCATGTTTTCAAATTTCAAAAAGAAATACACCATTCGTTTGTGCTGGTTTGTGCTGGTTTGTGCCGCAATAATTAACGTTTGCGCCGCTTTGGTTTCCGAGATATTCCGCGCTTGATTTGCTTAAACCTCGCCCACTTTCCACCCCATGTTTTTAACCCTGACCCTAGACCCCCCCAGGTGTGCTGCAGCTTGCCCCCCTCCCGCCCCCCCCAGAACTTTTTTTGGGGCACAAGCTTATTATTTTATTTTTTTCTGCGTACGCTGACTGTGACCAGGACTCTTAGCGTCCGGCCACTGTTAGCGCATCGCACACCCCACCGCTGATCAACTTCGGATGGTTGATCAGCGAGTTTGAATATTTTTTTAAAAAAATTTCACATTTTTTGGCCTTTTTTTATTTTAATTTTTTTATTTTTTTGTCTGTTAGGTTTAGGATAAGTTCGCAAACACCCGTCCCCCCACACACATGCACGCCAAATAATGTTTATCACACACTCCCCTATGGCCCGCCGGATGTTCTGGGTGTACGCCCAGCTTGCCTCCGAGTCCGAGAGCCCCAGTGAGGACGAGGATGACCCCACTTTCCTTTTGTCATCCGCGTCCTCCTCATCATCTAACGATGATGATGAGCCCCCAAGGCGGCGGAGACGCCACCAGGCGGAGCAAGGGGACCGCCATACTAGGGACCCTGTGGCCCACACTATTATGAGAAGCTCTGGGGCTCGTACTAGTTTTCCGGCCCACCAGTTAAGTCCACCGGAGCCCCCTACCGGTGAACTTGTCTGGTATACCCCAGAGCGTTTTGAGCCCGTGATTCCTGATTTTGTTGGCCAAGCAGGAATCCAGATTCCCACAGTGGGCTTCACTGAATACGACTACGTTAGTCTTTTTTTCAGTGACCACTTTGTGAACCTGTACGCCCAACAGTTCCTTGCTCAACACCCGGGCTCCTTTTTGGCTAGGCCCGGTGGTTGGACTCTGGTCTGTGCAGCCAAGATGAGGACATTTTGGGGCCTCGTGCTGCATATGGGCCTAGTCAAGAAACCTAGTGTTAGGGATTACTGGAGTGGGGACGTCCTATACCAGACCCAACTTTATAGTACGGCCATGACACGTACCCGGTTTGAGGCCATCCGGAAATGCCTACATTATGCAGATAATGCAGCATGTCCCCCCCAAGGTGATCCTGCCTATGACCGCCTGTACAAAATCAGGCCGGTCATCGATCACTTTGGGGCCAAATTTGTGCAGGCCGATGTACCTGAAAGGGAGGTCGCGGTTGATGAGTCTCTCATTGCTTTCAAGGGGAGACTCATTTCCCGCCAGTATGTTCCCTCTAAGCGGGCGAGGTATGGCGTGAAGCTGTACAAACTTTGCGAGAGTACCTGAGGGTACACTTACAAGTTTTGTGTGTACGAGGGGCGAGATTCCCGTGTTCAACCGCCAGAATGTCCCCACACTCTGGGTGTTAGCGGGAAACTTGTGTGGGACCTTATGCACCCACTGCTAGATAAGGGTTACCACCTGTACGTGGATAACTTTTATACTAGTATCCCCTTGTTCCAGTCCCTCGCCGCCAGATCCACGTCCGCTTGTGGGACCGTGCGGAAAAATCAACGCAGCCTCCCTACCCACCCCCTCCAGGTACCTATCCCCAGGGGTGCGACCCGTGCCCTTACCAGTGGAAACCTGTTGCTGGTCAGATAAAAGGACAAGAGTGATGTCCTTGTATCGTTCACAATTCACGGTAACGGCATCACCCCTGTCCCTGTGCGAGGTACCGCGGCAACGGTCCTCATGCCCGATTGCATCGTTGACTGCAATCAGTATATGGAGAGTTTATCTATCTGATCAAGTCCTCAAGCCATATAACGCCATGCGCAAAACCCAGGCATGGTACAAAAAAATTGCGGTCTGCTTGGTGCAGGTTGCCTTGTACAACTCTTTTTTGCTGTCCCGGAGCGCTAGCAACACAGGGACATTCCTTCAGTTCTATGAGGCAGTCCTCAACGCCTTGATTTTTTCTGACTGGGAAAAAGCAGGCCGGAGTACCTCGGGAACTAGAGGCGCCCGGATCCCCCCCCCTCCCCCCCATAATGGAAAGAAGGAAAGGACCCAAAAAAGGTGCCGAGTGTGTCACAGGAGGGGGATATGGAAGGACACCACTACTCAGTGTGACACGTGCCCCCATCATCCGGGCCTCTGCATTATTGGTTGCTTCAGGGAGTACCACTGCGACCTCCCTTCCAGGTACATCGGCCTGCACAAATTTGGCCCCAAAGTGATTGATGACCGGCCTGATTTTGTACAGGCAGTCATAGGCAGGATCACCTTGGGGGGGACATGCTGCATTATCTGCATAATGCAGGCATTTCCGGGTGGCCTCAAACCGGGTACGTGTCATGGCCGTACTGTAAAGTGGGGTCTGGTAGAGGACGTCCCCACTCCAGTAATCCCTGACACTAGGTTTCTTGACTAGGCCCATATGCAGCACGAGGCCCCAAAATGTCGTCATCTTGGCTGCACGGACCGGAGTCCAGCCACCGGGCCTAGCCAAAAAGGAGCCCGGGTGTTGAGCAATGAACTGTTGGGTGTACAGGTTTGTTTGCTCCACCATCAGATTCACAAAGTGGTCACTGAAAAAAAGACTAAAGTTGTCGTATTCAGTGAAGCCCACTGTGGAAATCTGGATTCCTGGTTGGCCTACAAAATCAGGAATCTCGGGCTCAAAACGCTCTGGGGTACACCAGACAAGTTCACTGGTAGGGGGCTCGGGTGGACTTAACTGGTGGGCCGGAAAACTAGTACGAGCCCCAGAGCTTCTCGTGTAGTGTCCCACTAGGTAAAGGTGGGCACTGCACAAAAGGGGTTAATGTGCCTTATTACATTTAATGTCATGTGTATGCATTTTCCCTGTGTTAACTGGGTGTCAGGCCTGTCAGGGTGCAGTTTAGCCTCCCAGACGTTAGAGGGAACCAGAGAGCCCTGGTTATATATAGGAAGGCTCAGACAGGGGAAGTTAGCTCATTCCAGGGGACTAGAGGAGTTACTTCGTCTACCTGAAGCTCCTGAGGCTAGGATTAGCTCAGTAGAGACACCCCAGTAGAAGGACAGGACCTCCTGGGAGAAACCTGCAGTCATTCACAAGTCAAGTAAGGATATTTCCAGCCAAGATAAGTACATTAATAGGCAGAGGAACTATAAAGCAAAGCAAGGATTAATACGGGAGGAAGATATATATATTTACCAAGGATTTAAGCCACCATTTAGGCATCCGGGCCTTGGGATTGGAACCAGACAGGAGTTCTAGAAAAGGACAGTGTACGCTATTTCTGAGGAAAGGTACAACCTGATTCTGAGTGCATTGTGGATTTACCCTCTGAGTATCTTGCATAATTAATACCTGCCATCTTGTGGAGTAAGCCTGCTTGTGAAGCTTGTGATCTAAAGGACTGTATAACTATCTTGCTGTACAAAGTTGGACTGTTTAAGTAAAGCAACATTTGGTTCACTATACCACCTGTGTACCTCACTTATTCCAACTATAAATCGGTGTGCCACCGTTACAGGCACTGGCGTCACGAATCCAACAGGGACCTTGCCCCAGGCACTCAAAATACCTGTAACATCCAGGGCACCTCATCCACCATCAGGCCTGGTCCCTACATACCGAGTGTGCCCCAGAGGAACTGTGTCTACCTCTCCTTCACTGCCGCATGCCTGCCCAGGGTTCTTCAATACAGTGAGCAACCCTCGATTGCCCATAACCGTGACCTCGCTTCGCTATACCCTGCAGATCTGGCGTGTTGCACTCGTACTAGTGTGGGCCACAGGGTCCCTAGCATGGCGGTCCCCTTGCTCCGCCTGGCGGTGTCTCCGCCGCCTTGGGGTCTCATCATCATCGCTAGATGATGAGGAGGACGCGGATGACAAAAGGAAAGTGGGGTCATCCTCGTCCTCACTGGGGCTCTCTGACTCGGAGGCAAGCTGGGCGTACGCCCAGAACATCCGGCGGGCCATAGGGGAGTGTGTGTGTGCATGATAAACTTTATTTGGTGTGTGTGGGGGGACGGGTGTTCGCGAACTTATCCGAACCTAACAGACAAAAAAATAAAAAAAGGCCAAAAAATTTGAATATTTTTTTTAAAAGAATTCAAACTCGCTGATCAACCGTCCGAAGTTGATCAGCGGTGGGGTGTGCGATGCGCGAACAGTGGCCGGACGCTAAGAGTCCTGGCCACAGTCAGTGTACGCAGAAAAAAATAAAATAATATGCTTGTGCCCCAAAAATAGTTGTGGAGGGGGGCAAGCTGCAGCACACCTGGGGGGTCTAGGGTCAGGGTTAAAAACATGGGGTGCAAATCAAGCGCGCAATATCTCGGAAACCAAAGCGGCGCAAACGTAAATTTTTGCAGCACAAACGCAGCACAAACGAATGGTGTATTTATTTTTGAAATTTAAAAACATGGGGTGGAAAGTGGGCGGGGTTTCAGCAAATCAAGTGTGCAATATTTCGGAAACCAAAGCGGCGCAAACGTTCATTTTTGCGGCACAAACCAGCACAAACGCAGCACAAACGAATGGTGTATTTCTTTTTGAAATTTAAAAACATGGGGTGGAAAGTGGGCGGGGCTTCAGCAAATCAAGCACGCAATATCTCGGATACCAAAGCGGCGCAAACCAGGGCTTCACAAAATTCTAAAGCGCAATATCTCAGGAACCGAATCGGCACGAAC
The DNA here is from genome assembly GCF_905171765.1 of Bufo bufo. NCBI lineage: Eukaryota > Metazoa > Chordata > Amphibia > Anura > Bufonidae > Bufo > Bufo bufo. The sequence goes on along the minus strand of NC_053389.1, from coordinate 788,367,447 downwards.
GTTCATTTTTGCGGCACAAACCAGCACAAACGAATGGTGTATTTCTTTTTGAAATTTAAGAACATGGGGTGCCAACTTCACACAGGTTATATATTTCATTGGCTTTCTGTGCTGACGAGAAAGTAATATTGGGTTACACCACCATCTAGTGGTGGTTTGTTGGTAGTGCGTCAATTTGTCTATCCATTCATCTTATGTCTGTTTTGTATTGGCTTTTACTCATTTATAAATAAATTATTGCATATATTTTTACATAAATATTTGTCCCTTGTTTCACTAATTGCACAAAATGAATTAAGATTTCTTATCAAAGAACTTAGAGGTGATATGTCAGCCTAGAGGATCCGATCATTTTATATTTTATTTTTCTAGGATCTTCTCTTTTATGTTTTTTTTTTGTTTTTTTTTAGATTATCTTTATTACTTTTTTGCAAACATTAATATTTCTTTTTTACAGATAATTTACATACAGTAAAACCACCCCCCCTTCCCTAAACCGCCACTTATATATATATATATATATATTTTTTTTATAATATCTCTCTCCTACCCCCTGCCTCCAATATTTGGAAGATGTTACATTTTTCCAGTCTTTTATTAGTCTCTGCTATCATATTCTTATATCTTTGCGTACTACTCCATTTTAACATATTTTTTATATGGCCGGAAATGAAGTAGAGTTCCAAATCTGTTACTGATAATCCGCCCTCCTTCTCGCGGATGCGGAGTAATTGAGCCTTTATCCTTAGTTTTTTCCCTCTTTTTTGGAATTATCACCAGCGAGTTCCACAAAATGTAATTTAAGCCGGGTAATAAGCACATCTTTACCAGTGAGATACGACCTGCCATCGAGACATATCGTTTTTTCCATATCTCCTATTTTTTTCCTGATTTCCTTTAATTTTGGGGGCCACGTTCATCTGGACATAGTCCCTGGGGTGATATAAATACCAAAATACTTAACCGGTTCATTGGTCCTCTTAATTTCCAGTGGTCCCGGTCTAAAGTCATTCGGCGGGTCAATCGGGACACAGGCCGATTTGGACCAGTTTATTCTAAGTCCAGCATATTTACCGTACTGGTCAAAAACCTAAGAAAATCTTAGTTAGTGAACCATGTGAACCGACAAACAGCATGAGGTCATCTGCATAAAGAGCAATTTTTTCCTCATGTCTGCCAAACTTAAACCCTACAATTTCTTTATCTTGCCTGATCACATCTGCAAGAGGTTCCATCGCTATAGCAAAAAGCAGAGGAGAGAGAGGGCAACCCTGTCTAACTCCCCTGCCAATACGTAAATTATCGGAATGTTCTCCGTTTACTAACACCCTTGCCGAGATGTCAGTATACAATAACTTTACCCAGGAAACAAAATTTTCGCCAAATCCCATTTTTCTCAGCCTATTAATTAAAAAGGGCCATTCTACAGTGTCAAAGGCCTTTGAAGCGTCTATGGTTACAATCATTCATTCCCCGCAGTTTCCAGGTTCAAGTTGAGTGTTCACAAAATATTGCATGATATTGTCGGTTGTGGTCTTTCCTGCCATGAATCCCGTTTGATCCTCATGAATAAGCCCCGAGACCACACTCCTAAGTCTAGCCGCCAATACCCTGGCTAATATTTTATTATCCGTACTAATTATGGAAATGGGGCGATATGAATCCAGAAAGGCTGGATCCTTTCTAGGTTTTAGAATAAGTGTGATCAGGGCTTCTCGCAGGGAGTCTGGCAGTTTTCCCACCTTCCTCGATTCCGCCCACATAGTGAGCAGTTTCGGCGTCAGTATTTCTTTGTATTGTGCATATGCCTCAAAAGGTCTATTCCCGGGGTCTAATTTTTTTTTATCCTGGATAATGTATCATCTAACTCTAAAGAGGTTAAAGGAGCTTCCAAGCGCTCACCTTGGTCTACTGTTAATCTAGAAATAGAGATCTTATCCAGGAGCTGTTGTATTTCCTCTGAGTTCTTATTAACCTTACTACTGCATATATCTTCAAAGTATTTATTAAACAGTTGTATTTTTTCCGTATATTCTGTGATTTTATGTCCCGATTCGTCAATTAAACAGTGAATCTAAATATTCTTTTTTTCTTGGGCCGCTACAAAGGTGCTAGCTTTTTGCCCGGTATATGTGCCTGAATGTAATTATCTCTTACAAAGTTTTCTTTTTGATGTTCTGCCATTAAAAATAGTTTGTCCTGTAATTTAGAAGCTTTCTCTATCCCCTCCTTATAACTTTGTTCTGTAGGTTTTTCAATGTGCTTTTTTTCGTATTTTTCCGATTCTTTTTCCATTCTTTTTATCTTTTCCCTTATTCCTTTCTTATACCTTATTGTATATTGTATAAAGATCCCACTGATATAAGCCTTTGCAGCTTCCCATACCGTGTTGATTGCCGCAGAACCGTCATTTATCTCGAAGAATTCCATTATCTCTTTCAGGATCTTCTTATGTGCACCCATTAAGTTTATCCATCCTATATTTATATTCATCCCTATTCTTTTTTTTGTTGTTATTTTTATATTTATAATAATTGGATTATGATCCGAAATACCACGCTGTCCGTATTTAACATCTTCAATCTCAAGTGAACCTTTATTATTTGAAAAAACTAAATCGATCCGTGATAAACTCCTGTGAGTCTTTGAAAAACATGAATATTTCCTTAATCTTGGGTGCTTTACCCTCCAGATATCAGTCCAACCCATTTCCTCTGGGATATATGGTTTTGCCGGCACCCTGTAGGCTCGTTCGACATAGTTTTTATATTCTGAGATATCCTGGCCGAGTTGTTCCCTTAGCCAGGTTTGTATAAAGCCACAGAGGTCTCGTCCTTCCACCCCCTCCGGGACCCCCAGACATCTCAAATTGGCCCTTCTAGACCTATTTTCTAGATCTAATAATTAATTTTTTAATTCTCTGTTCTCATCCTTTAATATAGTTTTTTCCTTAACCGTTGTCTGTAGAAGGTCCTCCGAGTCTGATATTCTTTTCTCTACTTCTGTCAGCCTATCTTTATATTTTTGTAAGTCTGAGGAGGCCAACCTTGATATTTCCAGTCTGGAGAGAGAGGTCTTTTATCGCCGAACTACAGTTCTTTATTTCCCTAAATATATCTTGCAAACTAGGTACCTGTTCCCCTACATTGGGGACACTTCCCTCTACCTCATCTGGCTGCTTGCTACCTATCTCTCCAATCTGGAAATCTTCATCTACTATCTTCAATATACTATTCTCGGCTGAACCAGAGGGTTCCCCCTCCTGATCTTGGAGTATATCATCCTTTTTCTTCTGGCCTCGCATATTGGTCAGAAATTGCTGCTTAGACTTTTCTGCTCTTTTAAACATTGGAGAAATGTTGTGCTTGGATCCCAATCCCGATCACTGTCCAGGGCAGGGCTCATCTGAAGTACGGCTGGTCGGCATCTCACCGGTAGTCAGGGCGGCCAAATACCAACAGCGGCGTCCACAGCGGGTCAGAGCAGGGCCGTGCTTCGGCAGGCAGAGAAGCGGCTGAGCGGCGTCTCACATGGGCTGGGAGCTTAGCGTCCGGTCGAGGGTGCGCGCGTCATCAGCGTGCGCTCGCGCTCATGCATCTCCTTCCACCTCCTTCTAATTTTGTCTCTCTTTTATATGAAGATTCATTTTATATAGAAGATAATTCGACAATGTAGGGAAGTATAGGTGTTGGGGAGTCACAAGAACCCGAATATTTCTAGCTCTGCATTTAGTCCCTTGGGGATTAGGGTCTCGAATTCGTAAATCCTTCTGGATTCCAGTCTAGATATTGCTGCTATGTGATTGCCCCCTCTCTAGGATTTCTTAACTTTCTCTATGGCTGTGAATTTGAGTGATGAAGGATCTTGATTATGGGTCGCTTTGTAATGTTTGGAGAGGGAATGTTGGTCGAAGCCTTTTCTGATATTGTTGATGTGTTCAGATATTCTTTTTTTGAGAGTGCATTTGGTACGGCCAATATATTGTTTTAACATGTATATCACATCGGTTGAATTGCATGTGAGGTGATCCTTTATTTCTAAGTTAAATGGGTTATTGGTAGATTGTACGTTAGTAATTTTTTTGGGTGATAGAGTGCCTGTCCCACTCCATTCATTTATGAGGTATCAGTACCCGTCTTAAAAGCAGAGTAATTCAAATTTAGAAATGAGTGATTTTTTTTTTTCAAAATTTTCTGTAAATTTGGGATTTTTGGTTTATAAGAATGGCTTGGATAAGTAAAAGCGTTCCAAAGTTATTACCACATAAAGTGACACATGTCAAAATCTGCAAAAATAGGCTTTGTCAGGAAGGTGAAAAATCGCTGTCTTCAGAAAGGGTTAAAAAGTGTGGGACATCCCCTTTAAGGCCACTTCTAAGGAAAGAAACTGTCAGTTATTAGAATGTATTGGCTCCAATAAGCGGAAGTTATTGCTTCACGAAGTCTCGCGAGACTTCGGGCAATAACTTTATAAATTAATTTGTACTGTAAAAACCATTTCCCAAACTCGGGAAAGCAATAACTTCGGCTCATCTGAGCCAATACATTCTAATACTGTACAGAGCGATTCGCTCAGCCCTAAAACCAACCTTACAGCTGCAGCCCTGCACACCTCCCTGAGAATGGACCAGTCCACCAGTAAGCAGACCCTCATGAATCAATTCCAGGTCATGTGACTGCTGAACAACCCATGTTGAATATCTTTATTGACAAAAGAACGCTCATAACAAAAACAGGATCCCCCTGGTGAAGGAGCGTGAGAAGAAAAACTCCCATGATGCATTTCCTCATTTGCATACCAGTTGTGTCAGCAGTTGCACATTAGGTTTCCATCTCCTCAGTAAAAGAGCCGAATGTTTGGTCTTCGCTAAAATGGACGTGAGTTAGTGCTGGCCAGAGGAGGATGTGGGATGGACGGAAGACTAAAGCGGCCTGTGCAGTCATTAGTATAACGTCTCCCGTCCTCAGTGCCTGTCCTGCATGCCGTACAGTGTGTCGCCCTAAGCTGGCTGAGTAGTGTCCGGTGTGCGGGTGCAGCTGGGATGGTGAAGAGGTTAGCTTTGCGCAGTGGCAGTATCATAGCCAATGAGGTTTAACCGAGGCGTGATTATTGCTTTTTGAAAACTTTTTACCAATACCCCGCCATGATGACTTGAAATATAGTCAGCAATGGCAATTTTTGACAGTCTCTGAGGAGACTGAGATGTGTGGTTAAAATAGATGGATTATACCAAGTGAGTGTTATGTTGGGGGGAATTTATGATTGTGACTTAGGCTTCTTGCACACTAGTGTTAATATTTTCTGGTATTGAAATCTGTCATAGGGTCTCAATGCTGGGAAAAACACTTCTCTTATGTCCCCATTCATTGTCAATGGGGGAAAAACACAACTGAGCGGAATGCTCCAAAATGCATTCCATTCAGTTTAGTTACATTCTCATAACAAAAACAGGATCCCCTGGTGAAGGAGAGGTGTGAGAAGAAAAACTCCCATGATGCATTTCCTCATTTGCATACCAGTTGTGTCAGCAGTTGCACGTTAGGTTTCCATCTCCTCGGTAAAAGAGCCGAATGCTTGGTCTTCGGTAAAATGGACGTGAGTTAGTGCTGGCCAGAGGAGGACGTGGGATGGACGGAAGACTAGAGCGGCCTGTGCAGTCATTAGTATAACGTCTCCCGTCCTCAGTGCCTGTCCTGCATGCCGTACAGTGTGTCGCCCTAAGCTGGCTGAGTAGTGTCCGGTGTGCGGGTGCAGCTGGGATGGTGAAGAGGTTAGCTTTGCGCAGTGGCAGTATCATAGCCAATGAGGTTTAACTGAGGCGTGATTATTGCTTTTTGAAAACTTTTTACCAATACCCCGCCATGATGACTTGAAATATAGTCAGCAATGGCAATTTTTGACAGTCTCTGAGGAGACTGAGATGTGTGGTTAAATTAGATGGATTATACCAAGTGAGTGTTATTAAGAGGGGTGTCTGCTATTGAGCGGTGCTGTTCTGTTTTTGTGTATTGTCTTTTGAAGGCTACTTTAACACTAGTTGTTTGTGAGATCTGTTCAGGGCTCTCACAAGCGGTCCAAAACAGATCAGTTTTGCCCTGTTGCATTCTGATTGGATAAGGATCCGCTCAGAATGCATCAGTTTGGCTCCATTCCGCTTTGTATGCAGGGGCGGCGTTACCCTCGTACAGGTGCCCAGCTAGCTCAGCCTTTTCTTCGCTTCCCCCCGCCCATTCTTTCCCTCTGTCCGCCCATCTACTTACTTCTTGTTTCGCCGAGATCCCGCGCCTGCACACTCAGTCCGTCGGCCGGCGCATGCGCACTGCGATGCCCATTCCATTCGATGCCCATCACAGTAATTAATGCGCATGCGCCGGCTAACGGCACGAAGTAAGTAGATGGGCGGTCAGAGGGTAAGAATGGGCGGGGGGAAGCGACGATAAGGCTGAGCTATTTGGGCACCTACGAGGGTAACGCCGCCCCTGGGCACTTGCGAGCCTTCATTTGCAAATGCTACTAAGTTGTTTTTTGCCGGTTTTATAAGTCCAGGATTGCCCTTACGTACGAGGGTAAGGCTTTAACAAATGATGCCAAAATCTGATCCACATAGATGCCTACATTGCAAGTTAAACTGTTGATACCAGCCACGATTGGACGTCCCTTTAGGGGCGTAACCCCTTTATGAATCTTAGGAAGACTGTAGAAAGTTGCCAAGTTCATCCTTCTTGGCTGTATTTAAAATTTCTAAAAGTTCCTTTTGATACCTCGCAGTAGGGTCTAATTTCAATCTTTCATATGTGTTACGATCTCGAAGAAGATCAAGGCACACATTTTTATATTCAGTAGTCTTCATAATCACTATATTACCCCCCTTGTCGGAGGGCTTAATAGTGACTTGTTGATCTTTTTCAATGGAACACAAGGCATCAAATTCCGCTTTAGAACAATTGAACACAGGTTTCCTCACTGTTAGTTCTTCCAGATCGCGTGAGACTCGTGCAACAAACACCTCTATACAAGTGGGGTCACCCTGGGGGGGTATCAAGGTACTCTTAGGTTTTAAAGTAGAGAAGGGGCCCTTTCCCTCATGTGGGCCACTCTCACTTAAATTGTACAGGAGATGCACATCCCTTTAGAATCTCAAGTGGTACCCCTAGTTCCTAAGGCTACTTTCACACTTGTGGCAGTGTGATCCGGCGGGCAGTTCCGTCGTCGGAACTGCCCGCTGGATCCGCCGATCTGCCGCTGACTGAAAGCATTTGTGAGACGGATCCGGATGCGGATCCGTCTCACAAATGCATTGCAAGGACGGATCCGTCTCTCCGCTTGTCATGCGGACAGACGGATCCGTCTTGTACATTTTTTCACATTTTTATCGTTTGGCGCATGCGCAGGCCGGAAGGACGGATCCGGCGCTAATACATTCCTATGGGAAAAAATGCAGGATCCGGCATTCAGGCAAGTCTTCAGTTTTTTTCGCCGGAGAGAAAACCGTAGCATGCTGCGGTTTATTCTTTTGCCTGATCAGTCAAAATGACTGAACTGAAGACATCCTGATGCAAACTGAACTGATTACTCTGCATTCAGAATGCATGGGGATAAAACTGATCAGTTCTTTTCCGGTATAGAGCCCCTGTGACGGAACTCTATGCCGGAAAAGAAAAACGCAAGTGTGAAAGTAGCCTTACTCTCACGTTTGTTCTTCAGTGAGAAGTATTTATGCCATTGCAGTTTATGCGCGAATAGATTTACATAGTAACATAGTACATAAGGCCGAAAAAAGACATTTGTCCATCCAGTTCGTCCTGTCATCCTGCAAGTTGATCCAGAGGAAGGCAAAAAAAAACAAAACCCTGTGAGGTAGAAGCCAATTTTCCTCACTTTAGGGGAATAAAAAATTCCTTCCCGACTCCAATCAGCCAATCAGAATAACTCCCTGGATCAACGACCCCTCTCTAGTAGCTATAGCCTGTAATATTATTAAGCTCCAGAAATACGTCCAGGCCCCTCTTGAATTCCTGTATTGTACTCACCATCACCACCTCCTCAGGCAGAGAGCTCCATAGTCTCACTGCTCTTACCGTAAAGAATCCTCTTCTATGTTTGTGTACAAACCTTCTTTCCTCAGGACGCAGAGGATGTCCCCTCGTCACAGTCACAGTCCTGGGGATAAATAGATGATGGGATAGATCTCTGTACTGACCCCTGATATATTTATACATAGTAATTAGATCTCCCCTCAGTCGTCTTTTTTCTAAAGTAAATAACCCTAATTTTGATAATCTTTCAGGGTACTGTAGTCCCCCCATTCCAGTTATTACTTTAGTTGCCCTCCTCTGGACCCTCTCCAGCTCTGCTATGTCTGCCTTGTTCACAGGAGCCCAGAACTGCACACAGTACTCCATGTGTGGTCTAACTAGTGATTTGTAAAGTGGTAGGACTATGTTCTCATCACGGGCATCTATGCCCCTTTTGATGCAACCCATTATCTTATTGGCCTTGGCAGCAGCTGCCTGACACTGTTTTTTGCAGCTTAGTTTGATGTTTATTAAAATTCCTAGATCCTTTTCCATGTCAGTGTTACCCAGTGTTTTACCATTTAGTATACAAGTAAGAGACAAAAGGACGGCACTCACCGCGATGCGTAATAGCACTTTCTTTATTCTTGGTAGGAAGCGGACAACATGTATGAGTGCTCCAGCTGAATAGGCGACGGCCGTTTCGCACCTCAGTGCTTCATCTTGTCCATAATCAGGTGAGACACTTCACCTGCTCTTAAGAGGTTTCAGACTGTGACGTGATTCTTTCTGCGCCATACCAGGCCGATGCACCAGCCCGGCGCTTACCTGAGTGCGTCAGGAAAAGATCGAGTCACAGTGAAAGACAAACAGTAAAACAAACATTTAAAATAGTACCATAACTAAACAATCCTTAGTGCAACATGTCAGTGAGAATAATTGGGTGTCTACAGGAAAATGCCCATGTCGATTTTATCGTTTAGACCCAGGGGTCCCAAAATTGCCCCGCGAATATTGGAAATATTCAAACAGAGGGAGGAATGGCTGACGAGGGCTCCCATCCCTTTGTCTTTTCTTTCAAGTATGGACCCATGGCCTCTCAAATTAGGAAGGTCATCAAGAACAACTGGTCCATACTTGAAACAGACGAGTCTTTAAAGGATATAAAAAATGTGGCACCCATCATAGCCTTCAGGAGATGTCACACCCTGAAGGATAAGTTGGTCCGCAGCAGTTTTCGAGAGAAAAAACCCATGACCTGGCTGGAGAATTGGGGACCTAAAGGAAACCGTAGGTGCGGACATTGTTCGTGCTGCAGGCTGAACCCCCAATGGAATACTCTAAGGTTTGGAGGGATACAACACAAAGTTAGCACCTTCATCACCTGTAAAATCAAATACGTGGTCTACCTTATCAAGTGTATATGCGGCAGGTTTTATATAGGTAAGACGATCAGGTGTCTCCAGGAAAGGATTAGGGAGCATGTAAATTCACTCACCACAGGGAAAGGCTGCTTGCGGCTGATAGATCACGTGAGGGAGGAACACGCAGGAAACCATCTCACCCTCAGTTTTGCGGGTATAGAGTTGGTTCATAGTCTACCACAAGGGGGCGATAGACATAAAGAGCTCCTAAGGAGAGAAAGTAAATGGATCCTGCGTTCAGATGCAATGGGACCCCTGGGTCTAAACTATAAAATCGACATGGGCATTTTTCTGTAGACACCCAATTATTCTCACTGACATGTTGCACTAAGGATTGTTTAGTTATGGTACTATTTTAAATGTTTGTTTTACTGTTTGTCTTTCACTGTGACGCGATCTTTTCCTGACGCACTCAGGTAAGCGCCGGGCTGGTGCATCGGCCTGGTATGGCGCAGAAAGAATCACGTCACAGTCTGAAACCTCTTAAGAGCAGGTGAAGTGTCTCACCTGATTATGGGCCAGATGAAGCACTGAGGTGCGAAACGGCCGTCGCCTATTCAGCTGGAGCACTCATACATGTTGTCCGCTTCCTACCAAGAATAAAGAAAGTGCTATTACGCATCGCGATGAGTGCCGTCCTTTTGTCTCTTACTTGTGTACAATTTTCGAAGCCGTAACCGCCTGGTTACACGTGGGACAGAGCACCGCCGGCAGCGCACACTATGCAAGTACCCCCGCCAAGTTCCCAGGTGACGAGGTGCTGATATAAGGAAAGGGGTTTTTCTTCTGTTTCATGCAGTGCCACTCCGACTTTTTCTACAACCACTATATGTTTTACCATTTAGTATTTACCATTTTAAGTCCTTTATCCAGTTAAAAAGGTTAAAGCTGGATGTAGGGACAAAGGAGAGGCCCTTTTGGAGGATACCCATTTCAGATGATGTAAGTAATTTATCAGTGAGGTTAATTATTTGGTTTATGCGTCCTAGGTCGTGTTGGGGTGGGCGGTTGTTGTCTTCGGCATATTTCGATTGCGCAGCTGATATACACCCCCTTCTAAAAACCGTTGTTCCCCTCCGTCCCGTCTACCTCTGGACCCCCTCACCCTTTGGCGGCCTTTTCCTCGCCCACGATTACTCTGGGGGGCCTTCTCTCTCACTCTCAGATGCCTCGAATGTGTTCCCCGATCCCTAGCTACATACACTCGGTTCTCCCTGAAGTCCTGTAAATCTCGATTGAATTGTCGGTGCTTACGTTCTTTCAGGTGGTATTGGAATTTGTCCAAGGTATTTTTCAATTGCAATTCCTTGCTGGCAAATTCCCCCTCCTGTTTGAACTGCTGTGTTGCCTCAATTTGTTCCTTAAAGAGGACCTTTCATCAGAATCAAGTATGTAAACTGAATATACATACATGGAGAGCGGCGCCCAGGGACCCCCCTGCACTTACTATTATCCCCGGGCGCCGCTCCGTTCTCCGGTGATAGCCTCCGGTAAAGTCATAGTTAGGCTCCACCCATTTGAGCCTGCCGGCGTCTCCTTCTCCTATGCTGTAGCGCTGGCCAATCGCAGCGCTCAGCTCATAGCATTGCTAAGAGCTGAGCGCTGTGATTGGCCAGCGTCACTTTATGTGGTAATAGCTTTGGAACGCTTTTACTTATCCACGCCATTCTGAGACTGTTTTCTCGTGACACATTGTACTTCATGACAGTCATAAATTTGAGTCAATATATTTAACTTTTATTTATGAAAAAATCCCAAATTTACAAAACATGTTAAAGATAATACAAATGGATCCATTATGAACGGATGCAGACGGTTGTATTATCGGTGCGGATCCTTCTGTGCAGGTCTATGACGGATCCGCACCAAACGGCAGTGTGAAAGAAGCCTAAAGACAACTTTTTATTTTTTCGTTCCCATAGCCATCTGAAGGCTTGATTTTTGTGGGACTAATTGTACTTTGTAATGGCACTATTTAATAAAAACACAATTCTGCCATTCCACGGCATTCCCTACGTGGTAAAATTTACCTGTTATGTTCATTCTCCAGGTCAGTAAGATTACAGCGATACCATGTATGAATAATCTTTATTGTGTTTAAATACGGGGGAGAAAAATAACTACAACAATTTTTTTTTTTTTTCAGCGCCATATTCTGACCCCCACAACTTTTTGATAGTTATATCTACAGAGATGTGGGAGGGCTTATTTTTTGCGGGTCGACCTGTAGTTTTTGTTAATACCATTCTGGGGTGTGTATGACTTTTTGATCACTTTTATACAATTTTTGGGGGTAGATAAAGTGATGAAAAGACGGCAAGTCTGTCTTTTTTTCCTATTACGCCATTCACCGTATGGGATACGTTGTTTTAGGCTACTTTCACACTCGCGTTTTGGCTTTCCGTTTGTGAGATCCGTCATGGGCTCTTAGAAGTGGTCCAAAACGGATCAGTTTTGCCCTAATGCATTCTGAATGGAAAAGGATTGCATCAGTGCATCAGTTTGCCTCCGTTCAGTCACCATTCCACTCTGGAGGCGGACACCAAAACACTGCTTGCAGCGGTTTTCTGTTCGTCTTGGGATGCGGAGCAAGACAGATCGTCCTGACACAGAATGTAAGTCAATAATGACGGATCCGTTTTTTCTGACACAATAGAAAATGCATCCGTCCCCCATTCACTTTCAATGGAGTTCATGACATAATACAACCGGATCCGTTCATGACGGGTGCAGGCGGTTTTGTTATTGTGACTAAAGCGTTTTTGCAGATCCATGAGGGATCCGCAAAAAACGCTAGTGTTAAAGTAGCCTTATATGTGTTAATAGTACGGGGGTTTTTCGCATGGAACGATGTCTATGATCCTTTTTCAAAAATTTTTTTTTAGGGGGGTGATTTGAATATATATATTTATTTTATATTTTTTTTTAAACCTTTTTCTTATCTTTTTTTTAAGGTGCCCAAGTGGACCCCAACATGCAATCATCAGATTGCAGTTTGTATAGGGTATTGGAATCATTTCCATTATCCTATTCATAGATTACTATATTAAAATTCAGTGCTGCCACCTGCTGGCCCAAAAGCCATTCCCGCAAAATCTGCCCTACAAAATCCATACATCGCTCCTTTCATCTGCTCCCTGCCATGTGCCCGTACAGCAGTTTATGACCACATATGGGGTATTTCTGTAAACTACAGAATTAGGGTAAGGGTCCATTCACACGTCCGCAGAATGGGTCAGCATCCGTTCCGCAAATTGCGGACCCATTCATTCTCTATGGGGCAGGAATGGATGCGGACAGCACACAGTGTGCTGTCCACATCGGCATTTCCGGAGCGCGCCGCCGATCTTCCGGTCCGCGGCTCCGGATTTTTTTTTAACATGTCCTATTCTTGTCCGCAATTGCGTACAAGAATAGGCATTTCTATGGGGGTGACGGCCGGGTGTATTGCGGATCCACAATACACTACGGATGTGTGAATAGACCCTAATGAGTATTGAGGTTTGTTTGGCTGTTAAACCGTTCTGCCTTCCAGGAAAAAACTGCTTTAAATGTAAAATCTGGAAAAAATGTGAAATTTCGCCTCCATTTTCCTTTAAATCTTGTGAAATATATAAAGGGTTAACCACGTTTGTAAAATAACTTTTAAATAACTTGAGGGGTGTAGTTTCTAAAATGGGGTCATTTATGGGTGATTTCTACTACGTAAGCCCCACAAAGTCACTTCAAAACTCAATTAGTCCTTAACCCCTTAAGGACTCGGCCCTATTTTACCTTCTGGACTTGGCCATTTTTTGCAAATCTGACCAGTGTCACTTTAAGTGCTGATAACTTTAAAACGCTTTGACTTATCCAGGCCATTCTGAGATAGTTTTTTTTGTCACATATTGTACTTCATGACACTGGTAAAATGAAGTAAAAAAAATTCATTTTTATTTATAAAAAAATACCAAATTTACTATATAATACATAGTAATACCTCCAAAAATAGTTATTACTTTACATTACCCATATGTCTACTTCATGTTTGGATCATTTTGGGAATGATATTTTATTTTTTGGGGATGTTACAAGGCTTAGAAGTTTAGAAGCAAATCTTGAAATTTTTCAGAAATTTTCAAAAACCCAGAGTGAGGTAATTGGGTCACGGGCAGAGGGGAGGATTTTGTGTGGGAGTGTCTGAGTGTATTGTACGTGGTTATTGGCTGTTTTTACAAAACCCTGTGGGTGGTAACCTTGTTGGAAAATGTGTATAAATCAATGCTTGTGTGTTCAAATAAAGAGTTCCTGTTTTTACCCTTCATCATGTTGAGGCTGGTGTTTGGGTAACTGATCAACACTGGGGGATTGCTATACGCTGAAGATTTGCTATACTTTCCTGGCTATAACTACTAGCTCTTGTAAGAGATGTTCCTGCTCTCTGGATCCCTGAGAGGTTCACCAACTGGAGCCTGGAGCCTTGTCGTAGGTCCAGGGTGGGTAGGAGACGGCAAGACCTCAACCAAGCTTTGGCGGTTCGTGGGGTCTGCAGTGCTTACGGTGTCAAGTGGAGTGCTTGGAGTCCTCGGGAAGCACTAGGAGCATCTATCGACGGAGGTACCCGGTCGGGGTGCCAGGAGATCCGTTACAGAAACCACCCAAAAATGACCCCATTCTATAAACTACACCCCTCAAGGTATTCAAAACAGATTTTACAAACGTCGTTAACCATTTAGGTGTTCCACAAGAGTTATTGGCAAATGGAGATGAAATTTCAGAATTTACATTTTTTGGCAAATTTTCCATTTTAATCCATTTTTCCCAGTAACAAAGCAAGGGTTAACAGCCAAACAAAACTCAATATTTATGGCCCTGATTCTGTAGTTTACAGAAACACCCCATATGTGGTCGTAAACAGCTGTAAGGGCACACGGCAGGGCGCAGAAGAAAAGGAATGCCATACGGTTTTTGGAAGGCAGATTTTGCTGGACTGTTTTTTTTTTGACACCATGTCCCATTTGAAGCCCCCCTGATGCACCCCTAGAGTAGAAACTCCAAAAAAGTGGCCCCATTTTAGAAACTCCGGGATAGGGTGGCAGTATTGTTGGTACTAGTTTAGGGTACATATGATTTTTGGTTGCTCTATATTACACTTTTTGTGAGGCAAGATAACAAGAAATAGCTGTTTTGGCACCGTTTTTATTTTTTGTTATTTACAACATTCATTTGACAGGTTAGATCATGTGATATTTTTATAGACCAGGTTGTCACGGATGCGGCGATACCTAATATGTATACTTTTTTTTATTTATGTAAGTTTTACACAATGATTTCTTTTTTGAAGCAAAAAAAATCATGTTTTAGTGTTTCCATAGTCTGAGAGCCTTATTTTTTTCAGTTTTTGGGCGATAACCTTGGGTAGGGTATGATTTTTGCGGGATGAGATGACGGTTTTATTGGCACTATTTTGGGGTGCGTGTGACTTTTTGATCGCTTGCTATTACACTTTTTGTGATGTAAGGTGACAATTTTTTTTAAATTTAGCACAGTTTTTATTTTAAATTTTTTACGGTGTTCATCTGAGGGGTTAGGTCATGTGATATTTTTATAGAGCCGGTCGATACGGACGTGGCGATACCAAATATGTATACTTTTTTATTTATTTATGTAAGTTTTACACAATAACAGCTTTTTTAAAACAAAAAAAATGATGTTTTAGTGTCTCCATATTCTGACCCATAGGGGGTTAGGGTTTTAGCCGAGGTGCCTGCTCAATGATTTGAGCAGGCAGCTTGTTCCAATCAACGTCCTAAAAAATAAAATAAAAAGCTATTCACAAAACGTTACAAACATAAAGTAGACATATGGGGAATGTTAATTAATAGCTACTTTAAGAGGTATTTATTCGTCTTAAAAGCAGAATAATTCAAATTTAGGAATTAGTGATTTTCTTTTCCAAATTTTTTGTAAATTTTGGGATTTTTTGTTTATAAGAATTGGTTGGATAAGTAAAAGCCTTCCAAAATTAGTAAGCAGACCCTCATGAATCAGATCCAGGTCATGTGACTGCTGAACAACCCATGTTAAATATCGTTATTCACAAAAGAACGCTAAGCAAAAACAGGATCCCCCTGGTGATGGAATGTGAGAAGAAAAACTCCCATGATGCATTTCCTAATTTGCATACCAGTTGTGTCAGCAGTTGCACGTTAGGTTTCCTTCTCCTCGGTAAAAGAGCCAAATGTTTGGTCTTCTGTGAAATGGACGTGAGTTAGTGCTGGCCAGAGGAGGACGTGTGATGGATGGAAGACTAGAGCGGCCTGTGCAGTCATTAGTATAACGTCTCCTGTCCTCAGTGCCTGTCCTGCATGCCGTACAGTGTGTCGCCCTAAGCTGGCTGAGTAGTGTCCGGTGTGCGGGTGCAGCTGGGATGGTGAAGAGGTTAGCTTTGCGCAGTGGCAGTATCATAGCCAATGAGGTTTAACTGAGGCGTGATTATTGCTTTTTGAAAACTTTTTACCAATACCCCGCCATGATGACTTGAAATATAGTCAGCAATGGCAATTTTTGACAGTCTCTGAGGAGACTGAGATGTGTGGTTAAATTAGATGGATTATACAAAGTGAGTGTTGTTAAGAGGGGTGTCTGATATGGAACAGTGCTGTTCTGTATTTGTGTATTGTCTTTTGAAGGCTATTTTCACACTAGTTCCGCACGAAATGCGAGTGTGAAAGTAGCCTAAAGGCTTAACTTATTTATTATCCTAAAACCATAATGTTTTTATTTTTCCGTTCCCATAGCCATCTGAAGGCTTGATTTTTGTGAGACTTGTACTTTGTAATGGCACTATTTAACCGCCTCCAGACCGCCGAACGCAGGAATTCGTTCCGGCGGCGGTCAATTTGTTCCTCCTTCACGATACGGCGCGTCATCTTGCGAGACGCGAGATTTCCTGTGAACGCGCGCACACAGGAGCGCGCGTTCACAGCATCGGGAGGTAAACGAGTGGATCTACAGCCTGCCAGCGGCGATCATTCGCTGGCAGGCTGTAGATGCCATTTTTTCAACCCCAAAAAGGTATATTAGACGCTGTTTTGTTAACAGCGTCTAATATACCTGCTACCTGGTCCTCTGGTGGTCCCTTTTGCTTGGATCGACCACCAGAGGACATAGGCAGCTCTATAAGTAGCACCAAACACCACTACAATACACCCCCCCGTCACTTATTAACCCCTTATTAACCCCTGATCACCCCATATTAGACTCCCTGATCACCCCCTGTCACTGATCACCCCCCTGTAAGGCTCCATTCAGATGTCTGTATGTGTTTTGCGGATCCGTGGATCCGCAAAACACGGACACTGCGGATCCGCAAAACACGGACACCGGCAATGTGCTTTCCGCATTTTGGGGATCCGCACATTGCCAGAACTATATAGAAAATGCCTTTTCGGACAAGAATAGGACATGTTCTATAGGCTCTACAAAAAATGCAGTGTTCGCCCGATCAGGCCTGATCTTGTGCGCACACTTGCTTTCAGTCCGCCCCACCGCAGTGACAGAATATTTTTTTTCTGATCACTGCAAAAACACCGTAAAATCGCTACGGCGCTATAAAGATCACTTTTGAGGGGCATGGCGAGTTCATAAATGATTTTTTTTTTTTGGGCACAAGTTAGCGGAAATTTATTTTTTGTTTTTTGTTTTTTTCTTACAAAGTCTCATATTTCACTAACTTGTGACAAAAAATAAAATCTCACATGAACTCACCATACCCCGCACGGAATCCAAATGCGTAAAATTTTTTAGACATTTATATTCCAGACTTCTTCTCACGCTTTAGGGCCCCTAAAATGCCAGGGCAGTATAAATACCCCACATGTGACCCCATTTTGGAAAGAAGACACCCCAAGGTATTTCGTGAGGAGCATGGCGAGTTCATGTAACATTTTATTTTTTGTTACAAATTAGTGGTATATGAGACTTTGTAAGAAGAAAAAAAAAGAAAAATCATTTTCCGCTAACTTGTGCCAAAAAAAAATATTCTAGGAACTCGCCATGCCCCTCACGGAATACCTTGGGGTGTCTTCTTTCCAAAATGGGGTCACTTGTGAGGTATTTATACTGCCCTGGCATTTTAGGGGACCTAAAGCGTGAGAAGTAGTTTGGAATCCAAATGCGTAAAAAATGCCCTGTGAAACCGTAAAGATTCTCATTGGAATTTGGGCCCCTTTGCGCACCTAGGCTACAAAAAAGTGTCACACATGTGGTATCGCCGTACTCAGGAGAAGTAGGGCAATGTTTTTTGGGGTGTATTTTTACATATACCCATACTGTGTGTGAGAAATATCTCTGTAAATGACAACTTTTTAAAAAATGTTATACAAAGTTGTCAATTTACAGAGATAGTTGTCTCACCCAGCATGGGTATATGTAAAAATACACCCCAAAACACATTGCCCTACTTCTCCTGAGTACGGCAATACCACATGTGTGACACTTTTTTGCAGCCTAGGTGCGTAAAGGGGCCGAAAGTCCAACAAGTACCTTTAGGCTTTACAGGTTGCTCACAATTTAGCCCCGCCCAAAATCCAGAACAGTAAACACACCCCACAAATGACCCAATTTCGGAAAGTAGACACCCCAAGGTATTCGCTGAGGGGCATATTGAGTCCATGAAAGATTGAACTTTTTGTCACAAGTTAGCGGAAAGGGAGACTTTGTGAGAAAAAAAAAATAAATTTATTTCCGCTAACTTGTGCCAAAAAAAAAAAACTTCTATGAACTCGCCATGCCCCTCACAGAATACCTTGGGGTGTCTTCTTTCCAAAATGGGGTCACTTGTGGGGTATTTATACTGCCCTGGCATTTTAGGGGCCCTAAAGCGTGGGAAGAAGTCTGGAATCCAAATGCCTAAAAATGTCCTCCTAAAAGGTACTCATTGGAATTTGGGCCCCTTTGCGCACCTAGGCTGCAAAAAAGTGTCACACATGTGGTATCGCCGTACTCAGGAGAAGTAGGGCAATGTGTTTTGGGGTGTCTTTTTACATATACCCATGCTGGGTGAGAAAAATATCTCTGTAAAATGACAACTTTGTATAAAAAAATGGGAAAAGTTGTCTTTTACAGAGATATTTATCTCACCCAGCATGGGTATATGTAAAAATACACCCCAAAACACATTGCCCTACTTCTCTTGAGTACGGCGATACCATATAAGTGACAATTTTTTGCAGCCTAGGTGCGCAAAGGGGCCCAAATTCCAAAGAGTATCTTTACGATTTCACAGGGCATTTTTTACGCATTTGGATTCCAGACTTCTTCTCACGCTTTAGGGCCCCTAAAATGCCAGGGCAGTATAACCACAAGTGACCCCATTTTGGAAAGAAGACACCCCAAGGTATTCCGTGAAGGGTATGGTGAGTTCATGTAAAATTTAATTTTTTGTCACAAGTTAGTGGAATATGAGACTTTGTAAGAAAAAAAATAAAAATAATAATAATCATTTTCCGCTAACTTGTGCCAAAAAACAAAATATTTAAGGAACTCTCCATGACACTCACGGAATACCTTGGGGTGTCTGCTTTCCAAAATGTGGTCACTTGTGGGGTATTTATACCGCCCTGGCATTTTAGGGGCCCTAAAGCGTGAGAAGTAGTTTGGAATCCAAATGCGTAAAAAATGCCCTGTAAAATCATAAAGATTCTCATTAGAATTTAGGCCCCTTTGCGCACCTAGGCTGCAAAAAAGTGTCACACATGTGGTATCGCCGTACTCAGGAGAAGTAGGGCAATGTGTTTTGGGGTGTCTTTTTACATATACCCATGCTGGGTGAGAGAAATATCTCTGTAAAATGACAACTTTGTATAAAAAAATGGGAAAAGTTGTCTTTTACAGAGATATTTTTCTCACCCAGCATGGGTATATGTAAAAAGACACCCCAAAACACATTGCCCTACTTCTCCTGAGTACCGCGATACCACATGTGTGACACTTTTTTGCATCCTAGGTGCGCAAAGGGGCTAGGATTTCACAGGGCATTTTTTACGCATTTGGATTCCAAACTACTTCTCACCCTTAAGGTCCCCTAAAATGCCAGGGCAGTATAAATACCCCACAAGTGACCCCATTTTGGAAAGAAGACACCCCAAGGTATTCCGTGAGAGGTATGGTGAGTTCATGTAAAATTTTATTTTTTGTCACAAGTTAGTGGAATATGAGACTTTGTAAGAAAAAAAAAAAGAAGAAAAAATAAATCATTTTCCGCTAACTTGTGACAAAAAATAAAAACTTCCATGAACTCACTATGCCCATCAGCGAATACCTTAGGGTGTTTACTTTCCGAAATGGGGTCATTTGTGGGGTGTTTCTACTGTCTGGGCATTGTAGAACCTCAGGAAACATGACAGATGCTCAGAAAGTCAGAGCAGCTTCAAAATGCGGAAATTCACATTTTTGTACCATAGTTGTAAACGCTATAACTTTTGCGCAAACCAATAAATATACACTTATTGCATTTTTTTAATCAAAGACATGTAGAACAATAAATTTTGAAAAAAATTTATATAGAGATGTAGTTTTGTTTGAAAAATTTTACAACAGAAAGTGAAAATTTTCATTTTTTGGCATAAATTTCGGTCAATTTCGATTAATAACAAAAAATGTAAAAATGCCAGCAGCAATGAAATACCACCAAATGAAAGCTCTATTAGTGATAAAAAAAGGAGGTAAAATTCATTTGGGTGGTAAGTTGTATGACCGAGCAAATAAACCGTGAAAGTACTGTAGTGCAGAATTGTAAAAAGTGGTCTGGTCATTAAGGGGGTTTAAGCTAGGGGAGCTGAGGTGGTTAATAAAAACACAATTCTGCCATTCCACGGCATTCCCTACGTGGTAAAATTGACCTGTTATGTTCATTCTCCAGGTCAGTAAGATTACAGCGATACCATGTATAAATAATTTTTATTGTGTTTAAATACGGGGGAAAAAATAACTACAAAAATGTTTCTTTTCAGCGCCATATTCTGACCCCCACAACTTTTTGATAGTTATATCTACAGAGATGTGGGAGGGCTCATTTTTTGCGGGACGACCTGTAGTTTTTGTTATTACCATTTTGGGGTGTGTATGACTTTTTGATCACTTTTATACAATTTTTGGGGGTAGATAAAGTGATGAAAAGATGCCAAATCTGTCTTTTTTTTCCCATTACGCCATTCACCGTATGGGATACGTTGTTTTAGGCTACTTTCACACTCGCGTTTTGGCTTTCCGTTTGTGAGTTCCGTCATGGGCACTCACAAGCAGTCCAAAACGGATCAGTTTTGCCCTAATGCATTCTGAATGGAAAGGGATCGGTCAGAATGCCTCAGTTTGCCTCTGTTTAGTCACCATTCTGCACTGGAGGTGGACACTAAAACGCTGCCTCTTAAACCTTGCCACCTTACAGAAAAAAAACTGCTTAAAATTTTAAATCTTCAAAAAAGTGAAATTTTGCCTCCATTTTCCTTTAAATCTTGTGAAATATATAAAGTGTTAACCATGTTTATAAAATAACTTTTGAATAACTTGAGGGGTGTAGTTTTTAAAATGGGGTAATTTGTGGGTGGTTTTTACTATGTAAGCCCCACAAAGTCACTTCAAAACTCAATTGGTCCTATAGGAAGATGATTTGGGAAATTTCTTAAAAAATTTGAAAATTTACTTTTAAAATTCTAAGCCTTCTACCGTCCTAAAAAAATAAAATGCCAATCACAAAATGCTGCAAACATAAAGCAGACATATGGGGAATGTTAAGTAATAACTACTTTATGAGGTATCACTATCCGTCTTACAGCAGAGAAATTCAAATTTGGCATTTTTTGTTTATAAAAAGGTTAAAAAATTTGACTCCGATTTAACTTTAACTTTCCTGAAAGGGTTAAAAAATGTGGACTTCCCCTTTAAGTAAACTTCTAAAGAAACTATTAGTTATGTAACCCCCTGCACACCTCCCTCAGAATGGACCAGTCAATCAGTAATCAGCCCATCATGAATCAGATACAGGTCATGTGACTGCTAAACAACCCATGTTGAATAGTTTTATTGACAAAAGAATGCTTGTAAGAAAAACAGGATCCCCCTGGTGAAGGAGAGGTGTGAGAAGAAAAACTCCCATGATGCATTTCCTAATTTGCATACCAGTTGTGTCAGCAGTTGCACGTTAGGTTTCCATCTCCTCGGTAAAAGAGCCAAATGCTTGGTCTTCGGTAAAATGAACGTGAGTTAGTGCTGGCCAGAGGAGGACGTGTGATGGATGGAAGACTAGAGCGGCCTGTGCAGTCATTAGTATAACGTCTCCCGTCCTCAGTGCCTGTCCTGCATGCCGTACAGTGTGTCGCCCTAAGCTCGCTGAGTAGTGTCCGGTGTGCGGGTGCAGCTGGGATGGTGAAGAGGTTAGCTTTGCGCAGTGGCAGTATCATAGCCAATGAGGTTTAACCGAGGCGTGATTATTGCTTATTGAAAACTTTTTACCAATACCCCGCCATGATGACTTGAAATATAGTCAGCAATGGCAATTTTTGACAGTCTCTGAGGAGACTGAGATGTGTGGTTAAAATAGATGGATTATACCAAGTGAGTGTTTTTAAGAGGAGTGTCTGATATTGAGAAGTGCTGTTCTGTTATTGTGTATTGTCTTTTGAAGAGTACTTTTATTCTAGTTGTTGTAAGTTCTGTTCAGGGCTCTCACAAGCGGTCCAAAACACCTGTGTGTAGTTGGCACCCTATGTTCTTAAATTTCAAAAAGAAACACACCATTAGTTTGTGCCGATTCGGTTCTTGAGATATTGCGCGTTAGATTTTTTTGAAGCCCCGCCCACTTTCCACCCTATGTTCTTACATTTCAAAAAGAAATACACCATTCGTTTGTGCTGCAAAAATGAACGTTTGCGACGCTTTGGTTTCCGATATATTGCGTGCTTGATTTGCTGAAACCCCGCCCACTTTTCACCCCATGTTTTTAAATTTCAAAAAGAAATACACCATTCGTTTGTGCTGGTTTGTGCCGCAAAAATGAACGTTTGTGCCAGTTCGGTTCCTGAGATATTGCGTGTTCGATTTTTATGAAGCCCCGCCCACTTTCCACCCCATGTTTTTAAATTTCAAAAAGAAATACACCATTCGTTTGTGCTGTGTTTGTGCTGGTTTGTGCCTCAAAAATTGACGTTTGCGCTGCTTTGGTTTCCGAGATATTGCTCGTTAAATTTTTATGAAGCCCCGCCCACTTTCCACCCCATGTTTTAAAATTTCAAAAAGAAATACACCATTCATTTGTGCTGCGTTTGTGCTGGTTTGTGCCGCAAAAATGAACGTTTGCGCCGCTTTGGTTTCCGAAATATTGCACACTTGATTTGCTGAAACCCCGCCCACTTTCCACCCCACGTTTTTAAATTTCAAAAAGAAATACACCATTCGTTTGTGCTGCGTTTGTGCTGGTTTGTGCTGCAAAAATAAACGTTTGCGCCACTTTGGTTTCCGAGATATTGCGCGCTTGATTTGCTGAAACCCCACCCACTTTCCACCCCATGTTCTTACATTTCAAAAAGAAATACACCATTCGTTTGTGCTGTGTTTGTGCTGGTTTGAGCTGCAAAAATGAACGTTTGCGCCGCTTTGGTTTCCGAGATATTGCGTGCTTGATTTGCTGAAACCCCGCCCACTTTACACCCCATGTTTTCAAATTTCAAAAAGAAATACACCATTCGTTTGTGCTGCGTTTGTGCTGGTTTGTGCCGCAAAAATGAACGTTTGTGCCAGTTCGGTTCCTGAGATATTGCGCGTTAGATTTTTATGAAGCCCCGCCCACTTTCCACCCCATGTTCTTACATTTCAAAAAGAAATACACCATTCGTTTGTGCTGCGTTTGTGCTAGTTTGTGCCGCAAAAATGAACCTTTGCGCCGCTTTGGTTTCCGAGATATTGCGCGCTTGATTTGCTGAAACCACGCCCATTTTCCACCCCATGTTCTTAAATTTCAATATGAAATACACTATTCGTCTGTGCTGCGTTTGTGCTGGTTTGTGCCGCAAAAATGAACGTTTGCGCCGGTTCGGTTCCTGAGATATTGCGCGTTAGATTTTTATGAAGCCCCGCCCACTTTCCTCCCCATGTTTTTAAATTTCAAAAAGAAATACACCATTCATTTGTGCTGCGTTTGTGCTGGTTTGTGCCGCAAAAATGAACGTTTGCGCCGCTTTTGTTTCTGAGATATTGCGCGCTTGATTTGCTGAAACCCCGCCCACTTTCCACCCCATGTTCTTAAATCTTTTTTTAAAAATACACCATTCGTTTGTGCTGGTTTGCGCCGCAAAAATGAACGTTTGCGCCGCTTTGGTTTCCGAGATATTGCGCGCTTGATTTGCTGAAACCCCGCCCACTTTCCACCCAATGTTCTTAAATAAAAAAAAATAATACACCATTCGTTTGTGCTGCGTTTGTGCTGGTTTGTGCTGCAAAAATGAACGTTTGCGCCGCTTTGGTTTCCGAGATATTGCACGCTTGATTTGATGAAACCCCGCCCACTTTCCACCCCATGTTTTTAACCCTGACCCTAGACCCCCCAGGTGTGCTGCAGCTTGCCCCCCTCCCACAACTTTTTTTGGGGCACAAGCATATTATTATTTTTTTCTGCGTACGTTGACTGTGGCCAGGACTCTTAGCGTCCCGCCACTGTTCGCGCATCGCACACCCCACCGCTGATCAACTTCGGACGGTTGATCAGCGAGTTTGATTATTTTTATTAAAACATTTTTGCCTTTTTTTATTAATTTTTTTGTCTGTTAGGTTTAGGATAAGTTCGCGATCACTCGTCCCCCCACACACACGCACACCAAATAAAGTTTATCACGCACACACACACTCCCCTATGGCCCGCCGGATGTTCTCGGCTGAGGAGGCATACGCCCAGCTTGCCTTCGAGTCCAAGAGCCCCAGTGAGGACGAGGATGACCCCACTTTCCTTTTGTCATCCGCGTCCTCCTCATCATCTAGCGATGATGATGAGACCCCAAGGAGGCGGAGCAAGGGGACCGCCATGCTAGGAACCCTGTGGCCCACACTAGTATGAGAAGCTCTGGGGCTCGTACTAGTTTTCCGGCCCACCAGTTAAGTCCACCGGAGCCCCCTACCGGTGAACTTGTCTGGTATACCCCTGAGTGTTTTGAGCGCGTGATTCCTGATTTTGTAGGCCAACCAAGAATCCAGATTTCCATAGTGGGCATCACTGAATACGACTACTTTAGTCTTTTTTTCAGTGACCACTTTGTGAATCTGATGTTGGAGCAGACGAACCTGTACGCCCAACAGTTCATTGCTCAACACCAGGGCTACGGTGGCCGGACTCCGGTCTGTGCAGCCAAGATGAGGACGTTTTGGGGCCTCGTACTGCAAATGGGCCTAGTCAAGAAACCTAGTGTCAGGCATTACTGGAGTGGGGACGTCCTCTACCAGACCCCATTTTACAGTACGGCCATGACACATGCCCGGCTTGAGGCCATCCGGAAATAATGATGCTAGATAATGATGCAGATAATGCAGCATGTCCCCCCAAAGGTGATCCTGCCTATGACTGCCTGTACAAAATCAGGCCGGTCATCGATCACTTTGGGGCCAAATTTGTGCAGGCCTATGTACCTGGAAGGGAGGTCGCGGATGATGAGTCTCTCATTGCTTTGAAGTGGAGACTCATTTTTCACCAGTATGTTCCCTCTAAGCGGGCGAGGTATGGCGTGAAGCTGTACAAACTTTGCGAGAGTACCTGAGGGTACACTTACAAGTTTCGTGTGTACGAGGGGCGAGATTCCCATGTTCAACCGCCAGAATGTCCCCACACTCTGGGTGTTAGCGGGAAACTTGTGTGGGACCTTATGCACCCACTGCTAGATAAGGGTTACCACCTGTATGTGGATAACTTTTATACTAGTATCCCCTTGTTTCAGTCCCTCGCTGCCAGATCCACGTCCGCTTGTGGGACTGTGCGGAAAAATCAACGCAGCCTCCCTACCCACCCCCTCCAGGTACCTATCCCCAGGGGTGCGACCCGTGCCCTTGTGTAGTATACGGGAGTTGTAATACCCGTTACTACCAAAGGTCACTTGGTGTGCTGTCGTCCCTCCTTAATATTGGAAAGTTGTTGTATGTCAGTTTTATAAAATGCAATGTAATGTGTGTATTTCCCTGTCACTGAAACTTGCATGCACAGGCCTGCTAGGGGTGTAATTACAACTTCTAGTCCATAGAGGGAGCTAGGGAGCCCTAGTTTATAAAAGGCCAGACAGGGAAGTGCAAGGCAGACGGAGTCTAGTGTCTGTAATCTACAGATGGAGATTAGATAATGTCTGAGACAAGTCCAGGCCTGAAGCCTGCTGTTCAGGAGAAGATTCCCTCCTGAATTCCTACATGCAGAAGCAGGAATACCTTAGCCTGAGGAACCATTCAGAAGCTAGGAGAGACTGAGGCAAATATCAGAGGAGCCAGAGGTATTGAGGAAACAGAGGAGGTACTTATGAAAGCCATAATCAAGGATATAAAGCCAGACTTAGGTTAATGGGCCTTGGTGAAGAATTGCTATATTCCAGGATCAGACAGAATTAGAGTGCTAGCTCCTGTGCTGCGAATCCTGTGTTTTACACTCTGTAATTACCCTGCTGTACTGAATTGCCTGCATCGACCGAATTGCAAAATCGACTGTATGCTGAGGAACTGCGTTTCCAATATTGTCTCTGCCTGCAAACTACTAAAGTTGAAGTTCTGTTTTAACACCACGTTTCCTCAAATTATTCCTGCATCCGCAAACGGCGTGCCACCGTTTACTTGGCACTGGCGTCACGAACTATTCCTACCTATACCTGCCCTTGCAGAGAGTCAGCTGTACCAGGTTAGTGTATATTGCACTACTACACCCAGAAACACCTACTACGCACAACTTGAGTACACTGCACTTGCCACTGGAAACCTGTTGATGGTCAGATATAAGGACAAGAGGGATGCCCTTGTATTGTCCACAATTCACGGTAACAGCATCACCCCTGTCCCTGTGCGAGGTACTGCGGCAACGGTCCTCAATCCCGATTGTATTGTCGACTACAATTGGTATATGGGAGGAGTTAATCTAACTGATCAATTCCTCAAGCCATATAACGCCATGCGCAAAACCCGGGCATGGTACAAAAAAGTTGCGGTCTGCTTGGTGCAGGTTGCCTTGTACAACTCTTTTTTGCTGTCCCGGAGCGCTGGCAACACAGGGACATTCCTTCAGTTCTATGAGGCAGTCCTCAAGGACCTGATCTTTTCTGACCGGGAAAGAGCAGGCCGGAGTACCTTGGGAACTGGAGGCGCCTGTATCGTCCCTGGCCAACACTTTCCATGTGTGGTCCCCCATACTGGAAAGAAGGGACGGACCCAAAAAAGGTGCAGTATGTCACAGGAAGGGGATACGGAAGGACACCACTACTCAGTGTGACACGTGCCCCGATCATCCGGGCCTCTGCATTATTGGTTGCTTCAGGGAGTACCACACTTCCATGGAGTACTAAATTTATGTTCCCCTTCCCCAATTTAGCCACTGACAATCGGATAAAAAACTATGGTGGTGGTAACCCTTATCTAGCAGTGGGTGCATAAGGTCCCACACAAGATTCCCACTAACACCCAGAGTGGGGGGACATTCTGGGGGTTGAATACGGGAATCTCGCCCCTCGTACACACGAAACTTGTAAGTGTACCCTGAGATACTCTCACAAAGTTTGTACAGCTTAACGCCATAACTTCCCCGCTTAGAGGGAACATACTGGCGGAAAATGAGTCTCCCCTTGAAAGCAATGAGAGACTCATCAACCGCGACCTCTCTTCCAGGTACATATGCAGTAAGCCTGATTGGGGCAATTGCACACTGGCGCAATATTAATGGTTTTTAGTTCGTGATGCCAATTGCAGCTTGCGCAGGTACTGTAACGGGGCCCTTTAAGATGTTATAACTCACGTACCAAGTGAGGAATGCCAGAGGGGGATAATGTCTCTGTGTAGTGTCAACGGTGTTTCCTACCTTGGTACGGCTGGACTCCTGTATCCTGGCTCATTTGCAATAAAATTGAGTGTGGTCAGTAGGAGTAATTGAGGAATGAATGAGATCCAAACAGGTAATATGATCCAACTTGTCTTTACTGAAGGGGTGCAGCATAAATCCATATGAGTACAGCAATAGTCTTTAGGTCCCAGCAGGTATTGGCAATGTATGGCAGGGGTTAATGCCTCTTCTGCTCCTATACTATATGTCTGGAGAATCTGGCAGATATCTATCTTCTGCTCTGTCTGTCTTCTGCTTGATATGGGCCTGACTAGCTGAGCAGGAATTTGGCTTCTCCTGGTCTCTGGATCTGTACTCACAGCTATGCTCACAGGGAATGCTTCTTCCTGGAGGCTGGAGATGGCTGCTTTTCTTGTCAACCAGCTGAGGCTGATGACCCAGGCTGGCAAGAGTGATCTTGGCCTTAGCCGAGGCTCGATCCTGTCTTGGGATCCCTGTTTCTGGGAGCTCCTACTAACACAGCCTTCCCCTAGCCGGGGTGGCTGGTACACACTGGATCTAACTGGTTTCTTCCCTCCCTTGCTGCAGGGCGTGGGACCAGCCCACTTCTGCTCCTAGAAGAGGGGGATCTAAACACTGGAATGAACTATTCCAGTCTAGCTATGCTAAACTGAACTAAACACATTGCTGCCACCTGCTGGTGTACATTTGGAATTACAGCAAATATGTATATAACAGGCTTGGAAAATACACATAATGGAAAATGCATTGTTAGATTACACAAGATGGCAATACATATGCACCAGACATGTTGTAGCGGGGAGAAAGAGTTTAGTGACATACTCCAGGATGTTACACATAGGCCTGCACAAATTCGGCCCCAAAGTGATCGATGACCGGCCTGATTTTGTACAGACGGTCATAGGCAGGATCACCTTGGGGGGACATGCTGCATTATCTGCATAATGCAGGCATTTCCGGATGGCCTCAAACCGGGCATGTGTCATGGCCGTACTGTAAAGTGGGGTCTGGTAGAGGACGTCCCCACTCCAGTAATCCCTGACACTAGGTTTCTTGACTAGGCCCATATGCAGCATGAGGCCCCAAAACGTCCTCATCTTGGCTGCACAGACCGGAGTCCAGCCCCCGGGCCTCGCCAAAAAGGAGCCCAGGTGTTGAGCAATGAACTGTTGGGCGTACAGGTTCGTCTGCTCCAACATCAGATTCACAAAGTGGTCACTGAAAAAAAGATTAAAGTAGTCGTATTCAGTGAAGCCCACTGTGGAAATCTGGATTCCTGGTTGGCCTACAAAATCAGGAATCTCGGGCTCAAAACGCTCTGGGGTATACCAGACAAGTTCACCGGTAGGGGGCTCCGGTGGATTTAACTGGTTGGCTGGAAAACTAGTACGAGCCCCAGAGCTTCTCGTACTAGTGTGGGCCACAGGGTCCCTAGCATGGCAGTCCCCTTGCTCCGCCTGGTGGCGTCTCCGCCGCCTTGGGGTCTCATCATCATCGCTAGATAATGAGGAGGACGCGGATGACAAAAGGAAAGTGGGGTCATCCTCGTCCTCACTGGGGCTCTCGGACTCGGAGGCAAGCTGGGCGTATCCTCAGCCGAGAACATCCAGCGGGCCATAGGGGAGTGTGTGTGTGCGTGATAAACTCTATTTGGTGTGCATGTGTGTGGGGGGACGGGTGTTCGCGAACTTACCCTAAACCTAACAGACAAAATAATAAAAAAATAAAAAAGGCCAAAAAATGGGATTTAAAAAAAATTCAAACTCTCTTATCAACCGTCCGAAGTTGATCAGCGGTGGGGTGTGCGCTGCGCTAACAGTGGCCGGACGGTAAGAGTCCCGGCAACAGTCAGCGTACGCAGAAAAAAATAAAGTAATATGCTTGTGCCCCAAAAAAAGTTGTGGGGGGGGGGCGGGAGGGGGGCAAGCTGCAGCACACCTGGGGGGTCTAGGGTCAGGGTTAAAAACATGGGGTGGAAAGTGGGCGGGGTTTCAGCAAATCAAGCGTGCAATATCTCGTAAACCAAAGCGGCGAAAACGTTAATTTTTGCGGCACAAACTCAGCACAAACGAATGGTCTATTTATTTTTGAAATTTAAGAACATGGGGTGGAAAGTGGGAGGGGTTTCATCAAATAAAGCGCGCAATATCTCGGAAACCAAAGCGGCGCAAACGTTCATTTTTGCAGCACAAACCAGCACAAACGCTGCACAAACGAATGGTGTATTTCTTTTTGAAATGTAAGAACATGGGGTGGAAAGTAGGCGGGGCTCCATAAAAATCTAACGCGCAATATCTCAGGAACCGAACCGGCACAAACGTTCATTTTTGCGGCACAAACCAGCACAAACGCAGCACAAACAAATGGTGTAACTCTTTTTGAAATTTTAAAAACATGGGGTGAAAAGTGGGCGGGGTTTCAGCAAATCAAGCACGCAATATCTCGGAAACCAACGTTAATTTTTGCAGCACAAACGAATTGTGTATTTCTTTTTGAAATGTAAGAACATGGGGTGGAAAGTGGGCGGGGCTTCAAAAAAATCTAACGCGCAATATCTCAGGAACCGAATCAGCACAAACATTCATTTTTGCGGCACAAACGAATGGTGTATTTCTTTTTGAAATTTAAGAACATGGGGTGCCAACTTCACACAGGTGTTTTGGACAGTTTGTGAGAACCCGGAACAAATCCTACAAACAAATAGTATAAAAGTAGCCTTCAAAAGACAATACACATTATCAGACACTACTATTTAAAACACTCACTTGGTATAATCCATCTATTTTAACCACACATCTCAGTCTCCTCAGAGACTGTCAAAAATTGCCATTGCTGACTATATTTCAAGTCATCATGGCGGGGTATTGGTAAAAAGTTTTCAAAAAGCAATAATCACGCCTCAGTTAAACCTCATTGGCTATGATACTGCCACTGCGCAAAGCTAACCTCTTCACCATCCCAGCTACACCCGCAAACCGGACACTACTCAGCCAGCTTAGGGCGACACACTGTACGGCATGCAGGACAGGCACTGAGGACGGGAGACGTTATACTAATGACTGCACCGGCCGCTCTAGTCTTCCGTCCATCACACGTCCTCCTCTAGCCAGCACTAACGCACGTCCATTTTAACAAAGACCAAGCATTTGGCTCTTTTACCGAAGAGATGGAAACCTAACGTGCAACTGCTGACACAACTGGTATGCAAATGAGGAAATGCATCATGGGAGTTTTTCTTCTCACACCCCTCCTTCACCAGGGGGATCCTGTTTTTCTTACAAGCATTCTTTTGTCAATAAAATTATTCAACATGGGTTGTTTAGCAGTCACATGACCTGTATCTGATTCATGATGGGCTGCTTACTGATGGACTGGTCCATTCTAAGGGAGGTGTGCAGGGGTTAAATAACTGATAGTTTCTTTAGAAGTTTCCTTAAAGGGGAAGTCCACATTTTTTAACCCTTTCAGGAAAGTTGAAGTTAAATCTGAGTAAAAATTTTTAACCTTTTTATAAACAAAAAATGCCAAATTTATCAAAAAATTTTGGGAAAAAATCACTAATTTCTAAATTTGAATTTCTCTGCTGTAAGACGGATAGTGATACCTCATAAAGTAGTTATTACTGAACATTCCCCATATGTCTGCTTTATGTTTGTAGCATTTTGTGAATGGCATTTTATTTTTTTAGGACCGTAGAAGGCTTAGAATTTTAAAAGTAAATTTTCAAATTTTGAAAGAAATTTCCAAAATCCACTTCTTTCAGGACCAATTGAGTTTTGAAGTGACTTTGTGGGGTTTACATAGTAAAAAACACCCATAAATTACCCCATTTTAGAAACTACACCCCTCAACTTATTCAAAAGTTATTTTATAAACGTGGTTAACCCTTTATATATTTCGCAAGCATTAAAGGTAAATGGAGGCAAAATTTCACTTTTTTTAAAGATTTTAAATTTTAAGCAGTTTTTTTTCTGTAAGGAGGCAAGGTTTAAAAGGCAGCGATTTATTGTCCACCTCCAGGGCAGAATGGTGATTGAACAGAGGCAAACTGAGGCATTCTGACGGATCCCTTTCCATTCAGAATGCATTAGGGCAAAACTGATCCGTTTTGGACTGCTTGTGAGAGCCCATGACGGAACTCACAAACGGAAAGCCAAAACGCGAGTGTGAAAGTAGCCTAAAACAACGTATCCCATACGGTGAATGGCGTAATGGGAAAAAAAGACCGATTTGGCGTCTTTTCATCACTTTATCTACCCTCAAAAATTGTATAAAATTGATCAAAAAGTCATACACACCCCAAAATGGTAATAACAAAAACTACAGGTCGACCCGCAAAAAATAAGCCCTCCCACATCTCTGTAGATATAACTATCAAAAAGTTGTGGGGGTCAGAATATGGCGCTGAAAAAAAAACATTTTTGTAGTTATTTTTTTCCCCGTATTTAAACACAATAAAAATTATTCATACATGGTATCGCTGTAATCTTACTGACCTGGAGAATGAACATAACAGGTCAATTTTACCACGTAGGGAATGCCGTGGAATGGCAGAATTGTGTTTTTTATTAAATAGTGCCATTGCAAAGTACAAGTTTCACAAAAATCAAGCCTTCAGATGGCTATGGGAACAGAAAAATAAAAACATTATGGTTTTAGGAAAAAAAAAATAATAATAAGTTAAGGCTTTAGGCTACTTTCACACTCGCGTTTGGTGCGGATCCGCACCGATAATATAACTGCATGCATCCGTTCAGAACGGATCAGTTTGTATTATCTTTAAAATTGCCAAAAAGGATCCGTTTTGAACACCATTGAAAGTCAATGGAGGACGGATCCATTTTCTATTGGCTCAGTTTTGTCAGACGGAATGCAAAACACTGCAAGCGGCGTTTTGGTGTCCGCCTTTAAAGCGGAATGGAGCCAAACTGAAGCATTCTGAGCGGATCCTTATCCAATCAGAATGCAACAGGGCAAAACTGATCTGTTTTGGACCGCTTGTGAGAGGCCTGAACGGATCTCACAAACAACTAGTGTAAAAGTAGCCTTCAAAAGACAATACACAATAATAGAAGAGCACTGCTCAATATCAGACACTCCTCTTAAAAACACTCACTTGGTATAATCCATCTATTTTAACCACACATCTCAGTCTCCTCAGAGACTGTCAAAAATTGCCATTGCTGACTATATTTCAAGTCATCATGGCGGGGTATTGGTAAAAAGTTTTCAAAAAGCAATAATCACGCCTCGGTTAAACCTCATTGGCTATGATACTGCCACTGCACAAAGCTAACCTCTTCACCATCCCAGCTGCACCAGCAAACCGGACACTACTCAGCCAGCTTAGGGCGACACACTGTACGGCATGCAGGACAGGCACTGAGGACGGGAGACGTTATACTAATGACTGCACAGGCCGCTCTAGTCTTCCGTCCATCACACGTCCTCCTCTAGCCAGCACTAACGCACGTCCATTTTACCGAAGACCAAGCATTTGGCTCTTTTACCGAAGAGATGGAAACCTAACGTGCAACTGCTGACACAACTGGTATGCAAATAAGGAAATGCATCATGGGAGTTTTTCTTCTCACACCCCTCCTTCACCAGGGGGATCCTGTTTTTCTTACAAGCATTCTTTTGTCAATAAAATTATTCAACATGGGTTGTTTAGCAGTCACATGACCTGTATCTGATTCATGATGGGCTGCTTACTGATGGACTGGTCCATTCTGAGG
Organism: Bufo bufo; assembly: GCF_905171765.1. Lineage (NCBI taxonomy): Eukaryota > Metazoa > Chordata > Amphibia > Anura > Bufonidae > Bufo > Bufo bufo. The sequence continues at coordinate 788,334,206 of NC_053389.1, read as the reverse complement.
GAGGTGTGCAGGGGTTACATAACTGATAGTTTCTTTAGAAGTTTCCTTAAAGGGGAAGTCCACATTTTTTAACCCTTTCAGGAAAGTTGAAGTTAAATCTGAGTCAAATTTTATTAACCTTTTTATAAACAAAAAATGCCAAATTTATCAAAAAAATTGGGGAAAAAAACCCTAATTTCTAATTTGAATTTCTCTGCTGTAAGACGGATAGTGATACCTCATAAAGTAGTTATTACTTAACATTCCCCATATGTCTGCTTTATGTTTGTAGCATTTTGTGAATGGCATTTTATTTTTTTTAGGACCGTAGAAGGCTTAGAATTTTAAAAGTAAATTTTCAAATTTTGAAAGAAATTTCCAAAATCCACTTCTTTCAGGACCAATTGAGTTTTGAAGTGACTTTGTGGGGTTTACATAGTAAAAAAACACCCATAAATTACCCCATTTTAGAAACTACACCCCTCAACTTATTCAAAAGTTATTTTATAAACGTGGTTAACCCTTTATATATTTCACAAGCATTAAAGGAAAATGGAGGCAAAATTTCACTTTTTTTGAAGATTTTAAATTTAAGCAGTTTTTTTTCTGTAAGGCGGCAAGGTTTAAAAGGCAGCGATTTAGTGTCCACCTCCAGGGCAGAATGGTGACTTGAACAGAGGCAAACTGAGGCATTCTGAAGGATCCCTTTCCATTCAGAATGCATTAGGGCAAACTGATCCGTTTTGGACTGCTTGTGAAGAGCCCATGACGGAACTCACAACGGAAAGCCAAAACGCGAGTGTGAAGTAGCCTAAAACAACGTATCCCATACGGTGAATGGCGTAATGGGAATAAAAGACAGATTTGGCGTCTTTTCATCACTTTATCTACCCTCAAAAAATTGTATAAAAGTGATCAAAAAGTCCTACACACCCCTAAAATGGTAATAACAAAAACTACAGTTCGACCCGCAAAAAATAAGCCCTCCCACATCTCTGTAGATATAACTATCAAAAAGTTGTGGGGGGTCAGAATATGGCGCTGAAAAGAAACATTTTGTAGTATTTTTTTTCCCCGTATTTAAACACAATAAAAATTATTCATACATGGTATCGCTGTAATCTTACTGACCTGGAGAATGACATAACAGGTCAATTTTACCACGTAGGGAAATGACGTGCAACAGGGCAAAACTGATCTGTTTTGGACCGCTTGTGAGAAGCCCTGAACGGATCCTCACAAACAACTAGTGTAAAGTAGCCTTCAAAAGACAATACACAATAATAGAAGAGCACTGCTCAATATCAGACACTCCTCTTAAAAACACTCACTTGGTTTAATCCATCTATTTTAACCACACATCTCAGTCTCCTCAGAGACTGTCAAAAATTGCCATTGCTGACTATATTTCAAGTCATCATGGGCGGGTATTGGTAAAAGTTTTCAAAAAGCAATAACTCACGCCTCAGTTTTTTTTTTTTTCTCCTCAGTTCAATGACACTCGATAATCACACAATCATTCAAGCAAAATGAATCACAAAATCGAGGCCTTTAAAAAACATCATCGGGAAATTCTCTAAACCAAAATTGTTAGTAAAATACCTCAAAGAAGTCCTTTCCATTGTGTAATCTTCCAAATATCCTCTGCCTTATCTTCTCATTTCTTTTCTTGTCAACCAGATAAACTGTAAATAATCTTGATAAACAAAATCTTTCTACAATCCTCAGGAGAAAGAGACAAATGCTTAAAAACTAGACGATTTCTCATATCCCATAAAACTTCTTTAAAAATACTAAAAATAATCCAATAAATACGTGAGTCTTTTGAGGTTTCAAGATCTTTACCAAATTAAACACATTCAAATGAAAAATTGGAGAGACCTAAAAGCGCTATAAAAATTCTTTCTAACATCTTAAAACATTGTCTGGCAAAAGGACAGCTCCAAAAAACATGCTGAATGTCCTCAATTCCTCTACAACCCGCTCTTGGACATTTATCTGTCACTGGAATCCCTCTACCATATAACAATGATCTGGTTGGGAGACGACCATGTAATGACAACCAAACAATGTCTCTTTGTCTATTTGTTAGACCAAAAACATTAAAAAGTTTCCACGTCTTACTTGCTTGTACATTATTACAGAATGGCACATCACATAAAACCTCTTTACTTTTAAAATGTTGCATTATTTTCTCTTTCTCAGGGATACCCAAAGAGCTTAGCTCATACTGATCATTAAAGAACTTGAGGACCACATAGAAGGAAGGCAGCACAAATGACACTGGTCTCCTCAAATCCTTTTCACACCAGCCCCACTTGATAAAAAGCCATCCTGCTAAATATCTGCACATTTGAGACGTTCTAAAAGAGCGCTTAAAAGTCTTAAAAACATTTAAATAATAATGCATTTTTAGAAATAAGTCAATGTTTGGAAAATCATATCCTCCCATTCTGCTGCTGCTCATTACAACTGTCCTCTTCACTTTCTCAATGTTTGATCCCCAAAAAAACACAAAAAGCTTTCTTGTCATTCTTTTAGTCCATAACTGTGTAGGTGGAAAAATCACTGCTGTATACAGTAGTAACGGGAGGATCACAGTCTTTATAATTAATATCTTCCCTTTCAGCGACAAATTTCTCAATTTCCAAAAATTTATCTTCATATCCACTTTCTTTTCCAACTCTTTGTAACTACTCTCTCCTTTAAGATCTTTTCTAAAACCAATCCCCAGTACTTTCAGTTCATTCTTTTGGATCACACCTTCCACCTTTACATCCACCTGCCTACCAAAATTACATAGCTGAGTTTTACTCCAATTAATTGACATCCCTGCTATACAACAAAATATTCTTGTCTGCAAATTAACCCTTATTTAAATCTGCTTGTGAACTACAAATAAAAACCACATCATCCATATAGCCCAGGGACTTCACAGTGCCTCCATTACTACCAGGGATCAGAAAACCATCCACACACTTGTCTCTCTGCACATTTTTCAGTAGAGCTTCCATAATACAAATAAATAGTATTGGAGACAGCGGGCATCCCTGCCTCACACCAGATAATATCCTAATATTCTCCCCAACATGACCATTAATCAAAATCTGACTGGTAGCACCTTGGTAAAGCCCCTTTATAATTAACAACAACTTCTCAGGAATCCCCAAGCGTGCAAGTGCCGCAAACATGAACCTATGAGAAACCTTATCGTATGCCTTCTCAAAATCAATTGATTCAGCCAGTAAAACCCTATTATTCAAATTTGTATGATACACAAAATCCCTTAAAAGCATCAAATTATCAGAAATTCTCCTGCCCGGTACTGCACAGGTCTGATACTCTCCTACCATCAAGCCAATCATTTCTGACATCCTAGCCGCTATGATTTTGGTAACAATTTTGTAGTCACTATTTAACAAGGATATCGGGCGCCAGTTTTTGATATCTCTTTTATCCCCCTTCTTATGCACCAACGTAATAACACCTTTTTTCATAGAATTTGATAAAATAGCTGTGTTAAAAACATATTGCACAACCCTACCTACCTCCTTACCAATAAAATCCCAGCATATGTTATAAAACTCAGCGGGGAGCCGTCCGAGCCTGGAGTTTTCCCTCTCGCCATCTTCTCCACAGCCCTTTTGACCTCCTCCTCCTGCACCTCATTATTTAAAACACAAATCTTCTCATCAGGGATATTATTTTCTAAAATCATACAATAGTCATCTATTTCTTTTTTGCTAGCTTTACTTTCATTACTAAAAAGATTTTTATAAAAGCCGGTAATCTCATTCACCATATCAGATCCAGTTGCTTCACCTGTTGATGTTAAAACAGACTTAAAACAACCTTTGGGTCTAAAACACTTTTTAAAAAAATATCGGGAACACTGTTCATTTTCTTCCATATGCTGTATTTTTGCCTGATACACTATATCCTTCCCTCTGTTTTTAAGATTTGCCTTTATTTCTTCTTTAATCTGCAAAATTTCTTGATCCACTTCTAATCCTATCTGTCTAAATTTATATAATGCTTCCAGCTTGGATACAAGAACAGCATCCTTCCTTTTTTTTTCCTGTGCCTTCCTAAAACCAACCCTCTTAAAATATTTAGCAAACTCTTCTTTTGCCCAATCCCACCGAACAAGCAAACTCTTAAAATCTGGCTGACAGTACACACAGGAATCAAAAACTTGCTTAAAACCCATTAATACGTCCTCTTCCTTCAACAATTCAACATTTAATTTCCAAATTCCTTTGCCAAAGATGATGGATTCATTGACACTGATTTCAGCACAAACAATCTCATGATCGGAAAAGGAAGTCGTCATTAGAGAACAACGAGAAGCTTTAACACCTTCTGACACCAACACATAATCTAAACGATATTTGCAGCGCCCACTATCTGCAAAATATGTGAATCTTTCCTCAGTGTCCACCATCAGCCCCACATCAGTGTAATGCAAGTCTTGTATTATATCATTTAGCACAGTTGAGGCATCTACCCTAGCTTCAACAACGCCTTCTCTATCTTTGACAGATCTAATGCAATTAAGATCACCAGCTACCACTGTAAAATCTCTGCCAGGCAAATAAAACTTTAGAGTCTCAAAAAAAGGCAACCGTGCTTTTTTCTCAGCAGGAGCATATATGTTGAAAACACGGATCCTTTGTCCTAAAAACTCGAAGTTTAAAATCATAAAACGCCCAGGTAAAACAATTTTACAGTCTAAAACAACAACATGACTACTTCTAATTAAAATACCAACTCCTTCACTTTTATTATCCAGACCTGTTGACCAAAAGGACTGTCCTTTCCTCCATTCACTCTCATGAGGAGAGGATCTTATTGCACATTCCTGTAAACATATAATATCAGCTTGCACATCCTCCAAAAAATCAAATACTGCTGCCCTCCTGACACTGGAGCAGATGCCCCTCACGTTCAGTGTGGCTACAACAATACTCATCATCACAAAAAATATTATTTTCTGAAACTTATCCATCATGACTCTGATTTGCTGTCATACCCACCATTCTTTCTACTCAAGCTGTGCTCAACATCAGGCGACCCCTCAGAGGAGTCCCTGTCACTATGATAAATTCCAGGATCAACAGTATCTTCCTGCCGTCCTGACCAACTACCACCTGTCTTATAACGCTTTCTTTGGGAACCAATCACCACATCTTCATCAATATCAATCTCTTCTTCTTTGCTATCCAGTTCACCCACCTCTTCTTCACTCTGCAATTCCTGCTGCCCTGGCGTAATCCCATCATCCTCACTTCCTTCCTCCTGACACTCCATGTTTTCACCTTCTCCAATAACAGGGTCTAGACATATATCTTCGCTACCTACTACCTCACTAGAAATGCCTCCTTCAAACAAAGACACACACCCTGTCTCCACCTTTTGTCCACCATTTTGAGTAACAACCTTAGTCTCCATTTTAGATTCATTAGCAGTTTCAAGGCTCCCCTTTTTACCAGCCGACGCCTTAAATTTTCCCTCCACTTTTCCTTTATCACCACCAGAGATAATAACAGAAACTCCTGAAACCTTTTCATTACTCTTGTTTTCCTGATTGCTTTCATTAGGAAACTCTCTTCCTGCTTCTTCAACCTTAGAACCTCCAACAATATCAGCATATGTTTGCTTCGCTTTCTTCCAGACAAAGCATTGTTTTTCTAAATGTCCACCACTCCCACATACATCACATGCCTTAGGAGTCTTACAATCTTTAGCGACATGCCCAGTCTGGCCACAATTTCTGCAACACTGACCATTTACAGGACAATTTGCTTGGATATGCCCATATGCTTTACATTGTCTGCAGAAACTAATCTGTCCATCGTAAAAGCAAAAACCTCTCTCTCCTCCAATAGAAAATGTGTTGGGTATACTTTTAACACCATGTGGCATATTAACATCCGGTTTCAAACGAACCAAGTACTTCCTTTTACAGTTCAGATAACCATGCTTATTCCTCAATCTCTCCACAAATTCCAAAGCTGCACAATATCTTGCCAAGAACATACTCACAACCTCATCAGGTACCTTAGGGTTGTACATATGAACAATAACAGTCACTTTTTTCTTCTCAAAAAGTGGTTGCACTGATACTTTCCTCAAAGTTTCATTCTGTCCTTCTTTCATCTTCTTCAGATCCATGAATACACGTTCACATAAACTTGCAGAGACAAAAGTAATATCATAAATGCCTTGGCGAGGAAAATCCTTTAACCCCACTACCTGATCTACCTTAAGGTAATCCAGTTTCTTCAAGACATCATGCACGATCTGATCCAAATTAACCTCCTTCCAATGTTCAGTCGCAACAAGAAGTCGCACTGTATCTTCCAATCCTTGAGCCATCTTGCAGGTCAAATACACTCAAACCCACAATCAAACTCAAAGACCCCAGGGCCCCCCGCAAAGAGGACCCTGTAAGATCTCTCTAACCCAAGCACCAGCCGAGTCTCCTCAACTAGTCCTGAATCAGAAAACACCAACAAATAAACGAATAGCTTTTCAATCAGCAATAATCACGCCTCAGTTAAACCTCATTGGCTATGATACTGCCACTGCGCAAAGCTAACCTCTTCACCATCCCAGCTGCACCCGCACACCGGACACTACTCAGCCAGCTTAGGGCGACACACTGTACGGCATGCAGGACAGGCACTGAGGACGGGAGACGTTATACTAATGACTGCACAGGCCGCTCTAGTCTTCCGTCCATCCCACGTCCTCCTCTAGCCAGCACTAACTCACGTCCATTTTACCGAAGACCAAGCATTCGGCTTTTTCTTCTCACACCTCTCACACCTCTCCTTCACCTGTTCCTGTTTTTCTTACAAGCATTCTTTTGTCAATAAAACTATTCAACATGGGTTGTTTAGCAGTCACATGACCTGTATCTGATTCATGATGGGCTGGTTACTGATGGACTGGTCCATTCTGAGGGAGGTGTGCAGGGGTTACATAACTGACAGTTTCTTTAGAAGTTTCCTTAAAGGGGAAGTCCACATTTTTTAACCCTTTCAGGAAAGTTAAATCTGAGTCAAATTTTTTAACCTTTTTATAAACAAAAAATGCCAAATTTATCAAAAAAATTCACTAATTTCTAAATTTGAATTTCTCTGCTGTAAGACGGATAGTGATACCTCATAAAGTAGTTATTACTTAACATTCCCCATATGTCTGCTTTATGTTTGTAGCATTTTGTGAATGGCATTTTATTTTTTTAGGACGGTAGAAGGCTTAGAATTTTAAAAGTAAATTTTCAGAATTTGGAAAGAAATTTCCAAAATCCTCTTCTTTCAGGACCAATTGAGTTTTGAAGTGACTTTGTGGGGCTTACATAGTAAAAAACACCCATAAATTACCCCATTTTTGAAACTACACCCCTCAAGTTATTCAAAAGTTATTTTATAAACGTGGTTAACCCTTTATATATTTCACAAGCATTAAAGGTAAATGGAGGCAAAATTTCACTTTTTTTGAAGATTTTAAATTTTAAGCAGTTTTTTTTCTGTAAGGCGGCAAGGTTTAAGAGGCAGCGATTTAGTGTCCACCTCCAGGGCAGAATGGTGATTGAACAGAGGCAAACTGAGGCATTCTGACGGATCCCTTTCCATTCCGAATGCATTAGGGCAAAACTGATCCGTTTTGGACTGCTTGTGAGAGCCCATGACGGAACTCACAAACGGAAAGACAAACGCGAGTGTGAAAGTAGCCTAAAACAACGTATCCCATACGGTGAATGGCGTAATGGGAAAAAAAGACAGATTTGGCGTCTTTTCATCACTTTATCTACCCTCAAAAATTGTATAAAAGTGATCAAAAAGTCATACACACCCCAAAATGGTAATAACAAAAACTACAGGTCGACCCGCAAAAAATAAGCCCTCCCACATCTCTGTAGATATAACTATCAAAAAGTTGTGGGGGTCAGAATATGGCGCTGAAAAGAAACATTTTTGTAGTTATTTTTTTCCCCGTATTTAAACACAATAAAAATTATTCATACATGGTATCGCTGTAATCTTACTGACCTGGAGAATGAACATAACAGGTAAATTTTACCACGTAGGGAATGCCGTGGAATGGCAGAATTGTGTTTTTATTAAATAGTGCCATTGCAAAGTACAAGTTTCACAAAAATCAAGCCTTCAGATGGCTATGGGAACGGAAAAATAAAAACATTATGGTTTTAGGGAAAAAAAATTAAAATAAGTTAAGGCTTTAGGCTACTTTCACACTCGCGTTTGTTGCGGATCCGCACCGATAATGTAACTGCATGCATCCGTTCAGAACGGATCAGTTTGTATTATCTTTAAAATTGCCAAAAAGGATCCGTCTTGAACACCATTGAAAGTCAATGGAGGACGGATCCATTTTCTATTGGCTCAGTTTCGTCAGACGGAACGCAAAACACTGCAAGCAGCGTTTTGGTGTCCGCCTCCAAAGCGGAATGGAGCCAAACTGAAGCATTCTGAGCGGATCCTTATCCAATCAGAATGCAACAGGGCAAAACTGATCTGTTTTGGACCACTTGTGAGAGCCCTGAACGGATCTCACAAACAACTAGTTTAAAAGTAGCCTTCAAAAGACAATACACAATAACAGAACTGCTCAATATCAGACACTCCTCTTAAAAACACTCACTTGGTATAATCCATCTATTTTAACCACACATCTCAGTCTCCTCAGAGACTGTCAAAAATTGCCATTGCTGACTATATTTCAAGTCATCATGGCGGGGTATTGGTAAAAAGTTTTCAAAAAGCAATAATCACGCCTCAGTTAAACCTCATTGGCTATGATACTGCCACTGCGCAAAGCTAACCTCTTCACCATCCCAGCTGCACCCGCACACCGGACACTACTCAGCCAGCTTAGGGCGACACACTGTACGGCATGCAGGACAGGCACTGAGGACGGGAGACGTTATACTAATGACTGCACAGGCCGCTCTAGTCTTCCGTCCATCCCACGTCCTCCTCTGGCCAGCACTAACTCACGTCCATTTTACCGAAGACCAAGCATTCGGCTCTTTTACCGAGGAGATGGAAACCTAACGTGCAACTGCTGACACAACTGGTATGCAAATGAGGAAATGCATCATTGGCGTTTTTCTTCTCACACCTCTCCTTCACCAGGGGGTTCCTGTTTTTCTTACAAGCATTCTTTTGTCAATAAAACTATTCAACATGGGTTGTTTAGCAGTCACATGACCTGTATCTGATTCATGATGGGCTGGTTACTGATGGACTGGTCCATTCTGAGGGAGGTGTGCAGGGGTTACATAACTGACAGTTTCTTTAGAAGTTTCCTTAAAGGGGAAGTCCACATTTTTTAACCCTTTCAGGAAAGTTAAATCTGAGTCAAATTTTTTAACCTTTTTATAAACAAAAAATGCCAAATTTATCAAAAAATTCACTAATTTCTAAATTTGAATTTCTCTGCTGTAAGACGGATAGTGATACCTCATAAAGTAGTTATTACTTAACATTCCCCATATGTCTGCTTTATGTTTGTAGCATTTTGTGAATGGCATTTTATTTTTTTAGGACGGTAGAAGGCTTAGAATTTAAAAAGTAAATTTTCAGAATTTGGAAAGAAATTTCCAAAATCCTCTTCTTTCAGGACCAATTGAGTTTTGAAGTGACTTTGTACTTTGAGTTTTGAAGTTTTTTACATAGTAAAAAACACCCATAAATTACCCCATTTTTGAAACTACACCCCTCAAGTTATTCAAAAGTTATTTTATAAACGTGGTTAACCCTTTATATATTTCACAAGCATTAAAGGTAAATGGAGGCAAAATTTCACTTTTTTTGAAGATTTTAAATTTTAAGCAGTTTTTTTTTCTGTAAGGCGGCAAGGTTTAAGAGGCAGCGATTTAGTGTCCACCTCCAGGGCAGAATGGTGATTGAACAGAGGCAAACTGAGGCATTCTGACGGATCCCTTTCCATTCCGAATGCATTAGGGCAAAACTGATCCGTTTTGGACTGCTTGTGAGAGCCCATGACGGAACTCACAAACGGAAAGACAAAACGCGAGTGTGAAAGTAGCCTAAAACAACGTATCCCATACGGTGAATGGCGTAATGGGAAAAAAGACAGATTTGGCGTCTTTTCATCACTTTATCTACCCTCAAAATTGTATAAAAGTGATCAAAAAGTCATACACACCCCAAATGGTAATAACAAAAACTACAGGTCGACCCGCAAAAAATAAGCCCTCCCACATCTCTGTAGATATAACTATCAAAAAGTTGTGGGGGTCAGAATATGGCGCTGAAAAGAAACATTTTTGTAGTTATTTTTTTCCCCGTATTTAAACACAATAAAAATTATTCATACATGGTATCGCTGTAATCTTACTGACCTGGAGAATGAACATAACAGGTAAATTTTACCACGTAGGGAATGCCGTGGAATGGCAGAATTGTGTTTTTATTAAATAGTGCCATTGCAAAGTACAAGTTTCACAAAAATCAAGCCTTCAGATGGCTATGGGAACGGAAAAAATAAAAACATTATGGTTTTAGGGAAAAAAAATTAAAATAAGTTAAGGCTTTAGGCTACTTTCACACTCGCGTTTGTTGCGGATCCGCACCGATAATGTAACTGCATGCATCCGTTCAGAACGGATCAGTTTGTATTATCTTTAAAATTGCCAAAAAGGATCCGTCTTGAACACCATTGAAAGTCAATGGAGGACGGATCCATTTTCTATTGGCTCAGTTTCGTCAGACGGAACGCAAAACACTGCAAGCAGCGTTTTGGTGTCCGCCTCCAAAGCGGAATGGAGCCAAACTGAAGCATTCTGAGCGGATCCTTATCCAATCAGAATGCAACAGGGCAAAACTGATCTGTTTTGGACACCTGAAGTTGGCACCCCATGTTCTTAAATTTAAAAAAGAAATACACCATTAGTTTGTGCTGCGTTTGTGCTGGTTTGTGCCGCAAAAATGAACGTTTGCGCCGCTTTGGTTTCCGAGATATTGCGCACTTGATTTGCTGAAACCCCGCCCACTTTCCACCCCATGTTTTTACATTTCAAAAAGAAATACATCATTCGTTTGTGCTGCGTTTGTGCTGGTTTGTGCCGCAAAAATGAACGTTTGCACCGCTTTGGTTTCCGAGATATTGCGGGCTTGATTTGCTGAAAACCCACCCATTTTCCACCCCATGTTCTTAAATTTTTTACACCATTCGTTTGTGCTCCGGTTGTGCTGGTTTGTGCCGCAAAAATGATCGTTTGCGCCGCTTTGGTTTCCGAGATATTGCAGGCTTGATTTGCTGAAACCCCGCCCATTTTCCACCCCATGTTCTTACATTTCAAAAAGAAATACACCATTTGTTTGTGCTGCGTTTGTGCCTCAAAAATTAACGTTTGCGCCGCTTTGGTTTCCGAGATATTGAACGCTTGATTTGCTGAAACCACGCCCACTTTCCACCCCATGTTTTTAAATTTTAAAAAAAATACACCATTCGTTTGTGCTGCGTTTGTGCTGGTTTGTGCCGCAAAAATGAACGTTTGCGCCGCTTTGGTTTCCGAGATAATGCGTGCTTGATTTGCTGAAACCCCGCCCACTTTCCACCCCATGTTTTCAAATTTCAAAAAGAAATACACCATTCGTTTGTGCTGCGTTTGTGCTGGTTTGTGCCGCAAAAATGAACGTTTGTGCCAGTTCGGTTCCTGAGATATTGTGCGTTAGATTTTTATGAAGCCCCGCCCACTTTCCTCTTAGCGTCCGGCCACTGTTAGTGCATCGCACACCCCACCGCTGATCAACTTCGGATGGTTGATCAGCGAGTTTGAATTATTATTTTTTTTTTTTCACATTTTTGGGCCTTTTTTTTTTTTTTTGTCTGTTAGGTTTAGGGTAAGTTCGCGAACACCCGTCCACCCACACACACGCACACCAAATAAAGTTTATCACGCACACACACACTCTCCTATGGCCCGCCGGATGTTCTCGGCTGAGGAGGCATACGCCCAGCTTGCCTCCGAGTCCGAGAGCCCCACTGAGGACGAGGATGACCCCACTTTCCTTTTGTCATCCGCGTCCTCCTCATCATCTAGCGATGATGATGAGACCCCAAGGCGGCGGAGCAAGGGGACCGCCATGCTAGGGACCCTGTGGCCCACACTAGTACGAGAAGCTCTGGGGCTCGTACTAGTTTTCCGACCCACCAATTAAGTCCACCTACCGGTGAACTTGTCTGGTATACCCCAGAGCGTTTTGAGCCCGTGATTCCTGATTTTGTAGGCCAACCAGGAATCCAGATTTCCACAGTGGGCTTCACTGAATACGACTACTTTAGTCGGTTTTTCAGTGACCACTTTGTGAATCTGATGTTGGAGCAGACGATCCTGTACGCCCAACAGTTCCTTGCTCAACACCCGGGCTCCTTTTTGGCTAGGCCCGGTGGCTGGACTTCGGTCTGTGCAGCCAAGATGAGGACGTTTTGGGGCCTCATGCTGCATATGGGCCTAGTCAAGAAACCTAGTGTCAGGGATTACTGGAGTGGGGACGTCCTCTACCAGACCCCACTTTACAGTACGGCCATGACACGTACCCGGTTTGAGGCCATCCGGAAATGCCTGCATTATGCAGATAATGCAGCATGTCCCCCCCAAGGTGATCCTGCCTATGACCGCCTGTACAAAATCAGGCCAGTCATCAATCACTTTGGGGCCGAATTTGTGCAGGCCTATGTGTAACTTTCTGGAGTATGTCACTAAACTCTTTCTCCCCGCTACAACATGTCTGGTGCATATGTATTGCCATCTTGTGTAATCTAACAATGCATTTTCCATTATGTGTATTTTCCAAGCCTGTTATATACATATTTGCTGTAATTCCAAATGTACACCAGCAGGTGGCAGCAATGTGTTTAGTTCAGTTTAGCATAGCTAGACTGGAATAGTTCATTCCAGTGTTTAGCTCCCCCTATTCTAGGAGCAGAAGTGGGCTGGTCCCACGCCCTGCAGCAAGGGAGGGAAGAAACCAGTTAGATCCAGTGTGTACCAGCCACCCCGGCTAGGGGAAGGCTGTGTTAGTGGATGCTCCCAGAAACAGGGATCACAAGACAGGATCGAGCCTCGGCTAAGGCCAAGATCACTCTTGCCAGCCTGAGTCATCAGCCTCAGCTGGTTGACAAGAAAAGCAGCCATCTCCAGCCTCCAGGAAGAAGCATTCCCTGTGAGCATAGCTGTGAGTACAGATCCAGAGACCAGGAGAAGCCAAATTCCTCCTCAGCTAGTCAGGCCCATATCAAGCAGAAGACAGACAGAGCAGAAGATAGATACCTGCCAGATTCTCCAGGCATATAGTATAGGAGCAGAAGAGGCATTAACCCCTGCCATACATTGCCAATACCTGCTGGGACCTAAAGACTATTGCTGTACTCATGGATCATATTACCTGTTTGGATCTCATTCATTCCTCAATTACTCCTACTGACCACACTCAATTTTATTGCAAGTGAGCCAGGATACAGGAGTCCAGCTGTACCAAGGTAGGAAACACCGTTGACACTACACAGAGACATTATCCCCCTCTGGCATTCCTCACTTGGTACGTGAGTTATAACATCTTAAAGGGCCCTGTTACATTACCTGTGCAAGCTGCAATTGGCATCATGAACTAAAAACCATTAATATTGCGTCTACAAAATCAGGAATCACGGGCTCAAAACGCTCTGGGGTATACCAGACAAGTTCACCGGTAGGGGGCTCCGGTGAAATTAATTGGTGGGTCGGAAAACTAGTACGAGCCCCTGAGCTTCTCGTACTAGTGTGGGCCACAGGGTCCCTAGCATGGCGGTCCCCTTGCTCTGCCGCATTGGGGTCTCATCATCATCGCTAGATGATGAGGAGGACGCGGATGACAAAAGGAAAGTGGGGTCATCCTCGTCCTCACTGGGGCTCTCGGACTCGGAGGCAAGCTGGGCGTATGCCTCCTCAGCCGAGAACATCCGGCGGGCCATAGGGGAGTGTGTGTGCGTGATAAACTTTATTTGGTGTGCGTGTGTGTGGGTGGACGGGTGTTCGCGAACTTACCCTAAACCTAACAGACAAAAAAATAAAAAAAGGCCCAAAAATGTGAAATAAAAAAAAATAATAATTCAAACTCGCTGATCAACCGTCCGAAGTTGATCAGCGGTGGGGTGTGCGATGCGCTAACAGTGGCCGGACGCTAAGAGTCCCGGAAACAGTCAGCGTACGCAGAAAAAAATAAAATAATATGCTTGTGCCCCAAAAAAAGTTGTGGGGGGGGCGGGAGGGGGGCAAGCTGCAGCACACCTGGGGGGTCTAGGGTCAGGGTTAAAAACATGGGGTGGAAAGTGGGCGTGGTTTCAGCAAATCAAGCGTTCAATATCTCGGAAACCAAAGCGGCGCAAACGTTAATTTTTGAGGCACAAACGCAGCACAAACGAATGGTGTATTTATTTTTTAAATTTAAGAACATGGGGTGGAAAGTGGGAGGGGTTTCATCAAATCAAGTGCGCAATATCTCGGAAACCAAAGCGGCGCAAACGTTCATTTTTGCAGCACAAACCAGCACAAATGCAGCCCAAACGAATGGTGTATTTCTTTTTGAAATTTAAGAACATGGGGTGGAAAATGGGCGGGGTTTCAGCAAATCAAGCCTGCAATATCTCGGAAACCAAAGCTGCGCAAACGTTAATTTTTGCGGCACAAACCAGCACAAATGCAGCACAAACGAATGTTGTATTTCTTTTTGAAATTTAAAAACATGGGGTGGCCGGGGCGGAGCCTAGCGGCGCATGGAGTAGGACGCATGCCGCACCAGCTCCGGCAAGAATCCTTTCTTTTATAACTACTGCGGTGCCGATTCACCTTAAGATTATCTGGAGGAGCGGGGGACATACCCAGGAAGCGGTCCGGTGCAGTAAACATCATCATGCCTGCGAAGAGAGGCAAAACGCCGAGCCGTCAGGAGAGAGAGACCCGTTCTCAAGATGGCGCTGAGGAGGAGGAATGGCCTGACCTGAGGGCGGCGGTGAGTCAGGGAGCTGCAGCGCGGCTCACAAGTCCCATCAGTCCCCCAGCCATGTATGGGGAGAAGGAGATGACACCCTGGCTCAAGTGGAGGAAGGCTTAGGGGAGCAAGATGGCCCCTGTAATGATGACCTGCATTCCCCTGAAAAGCAAGAGGGGGGGGGGCGAGTACTAGCCTGTGCAGCATTGAAAAAGGTCTGCCAGTGATCACTGCCCCAGAGCCTACTTTGAAAGATGTGATGGCAGCTATTGCCAGTTGTAATGTCACCCTCCAGACTATGAATATTAATATTGGAAGCCTAAAAGCGGATATATCCATTATCCGTCATGACCTGCATAAGGTGGCTGAACGCACCTCAGAAGTAGAGAGGAGGGTCTCGGATCTGGAAGACGGGGCTGTTACCCTACAGAAAGAGAGCCGGGCTGCATCAAAGGATATAGCGGCGCTTTATGCAAAAACTGACGACCTTGAAAACCGCTCTCGCCGCAATAATATTAGGCTGGTGGGCATTCCTGAGAAGTCTGAAGGCCCAGAGGCTACTGAATTTATTGAAAAATGGCTTGCGGAAAAATTCCGTGATAGAGGACTCTCTGCACTTTTTGCGGTTGAACGAGCACATAGGGTCCCCACTAGGCCCTTGCCGCCAGGGCGTCCGCCACGCCCAATACTTGCTAAAATCCTGCACTATCGAGACAGGGACACTATACTGAGGGCTGCGAGGTCTCATCCTGATTTAAAAATTAATGGGGTTCAGGTGTCTCTGTTTCCAGATTATTCGTCGGATGTACAAAAGAAGAGGGCTCGCTTTGTGGAGATTAAACGGAGGCTGAGAGAATTGCAAGTCCAGTATTCCATGATGTTCCCGGCAAGGCTCAGGGTGGTGGCGTTTGGAACCGCTGTGTTCTTTGAGGGTTCGGATGCTGCGGTCAAGTGGCTGGATCAAAATGAGCGTCGCCTTAAGATCCCATTAACAGACACCTGAGACTGATGGACATTCCTGTTCCTGATTGAAGTTTTGATGTCCCCTGGACTGTCCACCCACCGTTGTGGACATTTTACTTCTGTCTTTAGCCGGTTGCTGGAGACACTTTGTGGGTAGAGCATACGCCCTCGGTTGCTCCCCACTTTCTCAATGTGCCTGCGTATGGTATCTTGCTGGATGCTGTGCTGCTTCAGGCGCTGTTGGGCCAGGTTCACAATGTTGGCCCCAGGTTCGCTATTGAATCTAATTATGCTGCATATGTTTATTGTGTGGGATGGGATAGTTGGGTGGGGGGAGGGAGGGGGGAAGGGGTTAGTGGGGGCTAATACTGTCAAAGGTGCTATTAATAGCAATTCTAAAATGCTGAAACGTACAGTCCTTCTATACCTTGATGGGGGAAATGGAGAAGGGATGGGAGACTGTATTCTGGTGATTAACATTGTTTTTCCTTGCAGCTGCTGGGAGGTGGAGGTGGAGATGTGTGGTGCCCAATTGTACTTTTATCTATGTATGCATTCTTATGGGACCTGCTACGAGAATACTTAGCTGGAATGTGAGGGGAATGGCGGATGCTACGAAGAGACACGGTCTGTTCCGTTACCTATCTAGGTATCAGCCGGCAATAATATGCTTGCAAGAAACGCATATGACCAAACAATCTATACATGTTCTGCAAAAGCCGTGGTTGGGTTATTCGGTGCATTCCGTCTTCTCCTCGCATTCCAGGGGGGTTAGTATCCTAGTTCATAAGAATATCATATTTGAATGCCTCAGGGTGTGTGTGGATGAGGAGGGAAGGTATATAGGAGTGCATTGTGTGGTCCAAGGGATGAGAATGGCGTTGGCGACAATCTATATACCCCCACCATTTTCCTCGGTCCCTTTAAGGAAGCTTATAGAGTTTATGGCACAATTTTCTGAACTTCCAATGTTAATAGTGGGAGATTTTAATAATGTACTTGACAGCTCGCTTGATAGATGCCAGATCACATCTAGCGGTAGTAATACGGGTGAAACCCCGTTTGCAAGAACACGGAGGGAAGTAGGTCTGATGGATGTATGGAGAGAGACCCACCCCCTGGACAGGAAGTACTCGTGTTGCTCCTCGACTTATGGCTCCCTGTCGCGCATAGATCTGGGTCTGGTGAATGCTCATATGTTTCCGTTTGTGAAGAACTCAGAGTATCTGGCCAGGACCTTATCGGACCACTCCATATTTAGTATCGCCCTTGATATTTCTGAGACAGCCAGGCCGGGGGTTAGATACTGGCGATTGAATGCCTTTTGGTTAAAACTGATGGGTGACCCGTCCGATACGCTTCAATCCCTTAGGGAATATTTTCGTATAAATGAGGGGACTGCGTCTCCGATAGTTGTTTGGGAGGCGATGAAGGCATTCCTCAGGGGCTCCCTTATTAAAACAGTCAGTCGGATTAAATCCAAATCTAGAGAGCAGTGGCGTAGCTATAGGGGTCGCAGCGGTCGCAATTGCGACTGGGCCCCTGAGTCAGGGGGGCCCACAGGGCCCCCTCAAGCCAGGAGAACGCAGCCGCAGCTGAATAACTAAAATAAGATTTACAGGGGGCGGAGCGGAGGCCGAGAGGAGAGGCCCTGCGTGACGCGCACTGTGCAGGGCAGCTGGGCAGGCGAAGTGAGGAGGAGGGGCCGGGGGAGCGGCTTCAATTGAGGTGCGACGCAGGACTTAGTCACGTACCTCACTGTGACCTCCTGCGTCGGATCTCGCGAGATGACGCGGCGCGGGAAGGCACAGTGAGCGAGGCATTGGTGACCGCCTGTACCAGGATGCCACAAGCTGTGAAGAAGAGAGAGGTAAGTATTAATATTTTTTTTTTTTATGTACCCTACATTCTACCCTTATTGCAGAGGCACTGGGGGCACGAGAGGAGGACCACTGACAGTACTCAGTGGACACATCATAGTATTAATAAGAGTGGAGAGACTACCATTATATTAATAATAAAGAGGGGGCCATTATATTAATAATAAAGAGGGGGACATTACATTAATAATAAAGAGGGGGCCAATACATTATTATTAATGTAATGGCCCCCTCTTTATTATTAATGTAATGGCCCCCTCTTTGTTATTAATGTAATGGCCCCCTCTTTATTATTAATATAATAGCCCCCTCTTTATTATTAATATAATGGCCCCCTCTTTATTATTAATGTAATGGCCCCCTCTTTATTATTAATGTAATGGCCCCCTCTTTATTATTAATGTAATGGCCCCCCTTTATTATTAATGTAATGGCCCCTCTTTATTATTAATATAATAGCCCCCTCTTTATTTATTAATATAATGGCCCCCTCTTTATTATTAATTTAATGGCCCCCTCTTTGTTATTAATGTAATGGCCCCCTCTTTATTATTAATGTAATGGCCCCCTCTTTATTATTAATATAATGACCCCCTCTTTATTATTAATGTAATGGCCCCCTCTTTGTTATTAAAGAGGGGCCATTATAAAGAGGGGCCATTATATTAATAATAAAGTGGGGCCATTATAATATACAGGGGGAATAATATTATGGGGAATGGGGGCTATCTGTCTGGCTCTAGCACAATATAGGGGGGCAGCAGGAGGAGTTGTTGAGACACCAGGAAGGAGAGGATGAGAGTAAAGTGAGGAACCTAAAAAATAATCTGTGAAACTCTGCAGAGACGAGAAGCGGCTGAAAGAAGGTGTCATGGCGGTCTTATCTCTGGATGAAGACGTTGAGAAAAGTGTACATCACAGGAGACGTCACTGGATGTAACAGGTATGGTGCGGCATTCTCCTGTAATAATATTACCCATGCACATATCTGTTTCTCGGTAGGGTAAGGGGTATATAGAATTTGACCCACACTGCCGCATCCGGCCCCAGACTTCAGGTAACACTGTGTTCTGAATTCTGGGGCCTCACACCCATCTACAACATTATCTGTACTCAGAGAGTTATCACTGTGTTACATAGGACTGCTAGTGATCTACTACAGTATTTGTTAAAAGGGGCGTGCCCGGGGTAGGGGGGGGCACCATTTTTGGCTTTCCCCGGGTGCAGGCAACCCACGCTACGCCACTGCTCTCCTATCCTGTGAGTGTGACTGCGAGACACACTGACTGACCTGACTGACTTACTGAGGTGAGCGTCCGACCGACCGGGGTCCTGGTCTGGTCGGTCCAGTGAGTGAGTGACTGCGACTCTGTGTCTGTCCTGAGTGAATCCGGGCTCTGACCCGCCTGGTGGGAGCGCCGGTGAGATTGTGATAATAAGCCCAGACCAGACCAGTCAATACACCCTTTAGGAAATCTCAGTATTCTCATCATGCATCATGTGACTGCAGCAGGCAGCGATCGATCAGCCAGGATTAATGTGCACAGCCTGGGAGGCCCCCCTTAGGCAAGTGACAAACTGCCCCCCCTCAGTCTTGGGCAAGTGACAAACTGCCCCCCCCCTCCCTCAGTCTTAGGCAAGTGACAAACTCATCTCTGCTACATCTACAATGAGCAACTACAACAAATGTAATGCCAAACTGCAGTTCCTTGTGATGCCTTAGATAGCTTCCACTGGACCCACACAGCCTGTGAGTCCAGTGGAAGCTATCCCAGGCATCACATAGAGGAACTGCAGTTTGGCATTACATTTGTTGTTGTTGCTCATTGTAGATGTAGCAGAGATGAGTTTGTCACTTGCCTAAGAATGAGGGGGGGGGCAGTTTGTCATTTGCCTAAGGGGGGGCCTCCCACTGTGCACATTAATCCTGGCTGATCGATCGCTGCTGCTCTCACATCTGATGAGAGATTTCCTAGGGACGGGCTGGTGGATGAGGGCAGCCACCCGGTCCTGCCTATGGATCACTCAGTTTGCACTTAGCTATGCCCAGGCCCCATGCCAGGGGGTCCCTGATGTATTAACTGACCAATAACATGGAGATCCCAGTGCCAACTGCCTTGCTGGTGAACGATTTGCATATACTTCTGCTGTGGAGTAGGGGGGGCCCAAATTGAACTCTTGCACCAGGGCCCATGAGCCTATAGCTACGCCCCTGCTAGAGAGCTTGATCTGCAGAAACATGATAATATGAAGCTAGCGGAGGAAGCCTTTGTGTCGAATCCATCTAACCTAACAAGCAATGCCTTGAAGACTAGGCAGGAGGAGCTGAGGTGTCACCTCTTGGAAGTAGCAGAGAGGAAACGACTGTTTTACAAGCAGCAGTTTTTTACTGAAGGGGAGAGTGTAGGCCATATGCTCTCGGTTATTGCGAAAGCTCAGCAAGGGTCACAATGTATATCTGGCCTGTTAGATGCTGGTGGCGTCCTGAGGCGTGACACTGAAAACATTTTGAATATACTGAATAATTTTTATTCCTCTCTGTATGCTTCTAAGGTGACATGTTTGGATGAGGAGATTGACGCCTTTTTGACTACATTGAATCTCCCTAAGCTCTCCAGGGAAGACAGTATGCGGTTAGAGGAGCCGATTGAGTTAGAAGAATTGAGGGCGGCGCTGGCTGCTATGGCTAACGACAAGGCGCCAGGTTTAGATGGGCTCCCGGCGGAAGTATATAAGTCCTTTGCGGAAGTGTTGCTCCCGGAACTTCTGAAGGTATTCAATTATTCCAAGGAGAGGGGGGTGCTACCTCCGTCTATGCAGGAGGCGCTAATAGTCGTCATTCCTAAGCCGGACAAGGACCACTCTCTTCCTGACTCATATAGACCGATATCGTTACTCTCCACTGAGGTTAAGTTGCTTGCAAAGGTATTGGCCATGCGTCTGTCTAAAGTGATTTTGTCTATCATACACTCTGACCAGACTGGCTTCATGCCTCAGAAATCAACGTCAATTAATATTAGAAGAGTGTTTGCCAGTATTCAACTTCCAGCTGACAATGTTGGAGATAGAGCTATCCTTTCTTTAGACGCAGCCAAGGCCTTTGACAGCATTGAGTGGCGATTCCTGTGGCGAGTTATGGCATATATGGGGTTTGGAGATGAGTACATATCCTGGGTCCGGGTGCTATACTCTAATCCCAAAGCATGTGTCAGGGCAAATGGCGGGGTGTCCCCCAAATTCTGTTTGGGCCGGGGTACTAGACAGGGGTGCCCGCTGTCGCCTCTGCTATTTTCAGTTGCGATTGAACCGTTAGCCGCAGCGATTCGTAAGTCACTGGACATTCGGGGGTTCCAGTATGGAACAGTTAATAATAAAGTGGCGATGTATGCAGACAACACTTTGCTTTTTCTGGGGGACACTGGTCCATCTTTGGAAGAGGCTATGAAAATCATTGACTGCTTCGGTGCCCTGTCGGGTCTGACTATTAACTGGAGTAAATCGGCAATTATGCTGCTTGACGGGCAAGTGCAGTCGCAGACAGTGCGAGAAAGAAACATTCCATGTGTGGCGACCTTTAAGTATTTGGGTATCCATATATCCCCTAGAATCCGGGACTTTGTGCGCCTTAACCTTGACCCGCTGGTTATTAAATTTCGAAATAAAGCTAAGGCATGGTGTAAATTATACCTGTCGGTGGCGGGAAGAGCCAATCTCATTAAAATGGTGTTGATGCCTCAGCTACTCTATATTCTACATAACTCCCCGGTCTGGCTGTCAAAGTCCAAATTTGATCCGATCAATGCTACTTTCAGGGAGCTCATATGGCGGAAGGGGCAACCGAGAATTAAGCTCGAAACGTTGCAATATCCTAAGTCGGAAGGGGGCCTTGCAGTGCCAAACCCCTGGGTGTACTTCCTGGCTGCACAATGCCAACATTTTAAAGGGTGGATAGAACTGGAGTCGAGTGAGGTGACGTGTCAGTTGTTTACTCATTGCTTGTCATCTAATGACCTACTGCTGATCCTTGAGACTAGAGGGGCCGTGAAGAATGGTCTGATGGGGGATTTGGGACACTTGATGTACTCCGTGTGGAGCAGGGTTAAGCTCCTGAGAGGGGTTGTCGGCAATACGGAATACACTCCATTGTGGGACAATCCCGTGCTGCCGGAATTCCTCTCTTTGTCTGATTTTGGGGCATGGAAAAGGAAGGGTATTCTGAGGTTGGGCCACCTTCTGGAAGAAAAGAAGTTCATGTCCTTTACCAGATTTCAGGAGATATATGAACTGCCTAGAACTCACTTTTATAAGTATCTTCAGGTGAGACACGCATACAACTCCACATTTAGAGGTACGACTGTGGTGGCAGGGAGAGATGCCGCATTGCACCAGATTCTGTCCAGAGGGGCGAGGAGAGGTATGATCTCCTGTATATACAAGCTGTTGCTTGATAAGTTTCTACTGTCACATCCGCTTGTGGCTAAGGGTAAATGGGAGAAAGATGTTGGCGAGCTAACAGATGACCAATGGTCTGACATACTGGAGGCGATACCTCTCTCCTTGAGTGAAGGGCGTAAAATCTCGCAGCTGTTCATTGTCCATAGGGTCTACAAGACACCGTTTTTTTTGTTTCGCATAGGGTTTAGACCCACGGCTGAATGTCCAAGGTGCTCTATGGATTCTGCAGATTTGTTGCATATGATGTGGACGTGCGAGAGGCTAGGGAGATACTGGGAGATGGTATTTCAGACAATACAGGACGGTTACAAGGTACGGATACCGCCTGACCCTAGAGTGTGTGTGTTGGGATATGTCTCTGAATTGGCCACTAGTCAGGTGCATAAAATAGCTATAGGTAGAGTGTTATATGTTGCTAGAAAGTTAATCGCCCTACATTGGATACAGACAGCGCCGCCAACCCTAGGCGAATTCTTAAGTACTGTTGACACGATGTTAAGCTATGAGCGGATGGTGTACCAGAAGCGTGGATGCCCAGCAAAATTTGAAAAATTATGGGAACCGTGGCTGGCGTTTCGACGTCTGAATAGAATTGTTTAACAGTGTGCCTTTGTACTGTGCAGGTTAGGGTGGGGTGGGATGGGAGGGGTTGGGGGGATGGGTTGAAATTTGATTATTACACATGGTTTGGTATCCTGATTGTTATCAGCCTTATGGAAAATATGTCTCTATGTCATATTTGTTTGTGATATGTAAAATTGTGTATTCACAATGTAAAATGTTCAATAAAAAAAGATCTGATTCAAAAAACAAACAAACATGGGGTGGAAAATGGGCGGGGTTTCAGCAAATCAAGCGCGCAATATCTCGGAAACCAAAGCGGCGCAAACGTTCATTTTTGCAGCACAAACCAGCACAAATGCAGCACAAACGAATGGTGTATTTCTTTTTGACATTTAAGAACATGGGGTGGAAAGTGGGCGGGGCTTCATAAAAATCTAACGCGCAATATCTCAGGAACCGAATCGGCACAAACGTTCATTTTTGCGGCACAAACCAGCACAAACGCAGCACAAATGAATGGTGTATTTCTTTTTGAAATTTAAGAACATGGAGTGCCAACTTCACACAGGTCATTGGATGAGCTTGCTAGAAATTTAGTAGCCTCTGAAGGGGTTGAGGGGAGGATCTTGAGCGAAAGGGAGTTGAGGAGATGGCGAATTTGCAGGTACTGATAAAAATATTGATTCGGTAGTGAGACTTTTTGATGTAGCGACTCGAAGGGAAGCATAATGCCTCCATCAAATAGATCTCCTAATTTATCCACTCCATGGTCCACCCATTTAGACACTGTGAAGTTAGGTATGAGAAAGCCCATTAATGAGAGAGAGAAACGGGTGGTATCTAGGTGCAATTTCAGGGAGGTATGCTTTAAGAGATACATCCACGCGTCTTTGGAAGCTTTCATTGTATCTAGCGCGAGAGGGTATGGTGTGACATTAGAGATTTTTCAATTTGAAGCCATCTTTGGGGTTTAGTGGGTTGCCACCATTCCTTAGCTTGAGTTGCAAGTGAAGCCCAATGGTATTTTTTAATATCTGGGACTCCCAGTCCTCCCATCTTCAAAGCAGGGTATAAGGCGGATTTGCAAATTCTGGGTCTGGAGGGTCCCCATATAAAAGTTAAAATATCTTTTTGTAGTGCATGTAGGAAGCTATTCAGAAATTTAATAGGGATACAGCGAAACTTATAGAGTATTTTGGGTAGAATTAGCATTTTGGTTATGTTAATCTTGCTATCCAAGAGAGATTGTGGCTCTTCAGCGACTCATAGTCCTTTTTGAGGGAGTTTCTTAAATCCTCAAAGTTAACCCTAAGAAGGTCTTTTGAGGAAGGAGTAATACGGATCCCTAAGTAAGGCATGTGGTCATCCGCCCATTGGAAGTTATATGTTTTGGTTATATTCTGTCTAGCTGTATCAGAAAGAAATAATGGGAGTACACTAGATTTGGTTACGTTCAATTTGTAGTAAGAGACCGCGGAGAACCTCTGCAGGACATCTCATACATGGCCTAATGATGATTCGGGGTTAGTAACTGACAGAATAACATCATCGGCGTATAAAGTAATAGTGTGAGATTGGTATCCTATTGAGATGCCTGTGATGTTTGAGTTTGATCTGATGGCGTGAGCCAGAGGTTCCATCACTAAGGCAAATATCAGTGGGGACAAGGGGCACCCTTGTCGTGTCCCATTTGATATATGGAATGTCCTGGAGAAGAATCCCGATGCCAGCACCTTGGCCGATGGGGCAGAATTCCCATAATAATAGGCCCATAATTCCCGATGCTATAGGACCAGTGAAGCCGAATTTAGATAGGACTGCTTCCAAGTACCCCCAATGTTCCCTGTCGAACACTTTTTTGGCGTCCAATGAGAGGAATAAAGTGGGGGTCCTGGTAAGCTCTGTAAGTTGCAGCAGATCTATAACCCTTCACGATCCGTCGCTACATTGTCTGCCGGCGACAAACCCTACCTGATCCAGGTCAACCAGGTTAGGAAGGACTTTATGGATTCTGGAGGCTAGGATTTTTGAATACAACTTTATATCCGTATTCAGTAGTGATATTGGCCTGAAATTGGCCGGGGTATTTGCTGGCTTCCCTGGTTTAGGCAAAGTAATGATTGTAGCAGACAACATCTCTGGGGGGATCTGTCCAGTAGACATAAAGTTGTTGAATAAGCGTTGGAGGATAGGGCACAGTTGTAGCGAGTACGTTTTGTAATATTCATTAATATAACCGTCTGGACCTGGGGCGGAGTGAAGTTTGGCAGATCTCACTGCTTGCTCAACTTCAAGAATAGAAATAGGAACGTTGAGGGTGACAAGGTCTGTCTTTTGCAGGCACGGGAGGGGTAGGGAGTTTAGAAAAGCTGTTATATTGTCTGGGGAGGGTTGTGAGGTGTTGTCATCTTGCTTAAGGTTATACAGGCTTCATAGAACTCCGCAAATGAATCTGCTATCTTTTGGGGGTGCGTTATTAAGTCAGAGGGCCTAGACTTATGGTGGGAAATCTTCCCTGCTGCGGCTTTCTTTTTTTACCCTATGTGCCATGAATCTTGTTTTAAGTTTTCTCAGGTGTTGTTCATGATCGTAGAGGAGTAGGGCTCTGAGATGGGCACTGGTCTCAAAAATTTGTTGGTGTGTCATAGGGGACCGATGGGCTTTGAAGGATGCTTCTAGTGCAGGGCCTCTGACCTAAGCAAGCTTTGTTTTTTTAGCTGGGACGCTGTTTGTAGAAGGATGCCTCTCATAAAAGCCTTTTGGGTAGACCATAGAGTGGAGATGGAGATATCGGAAGTATCATTTATCGCTATAAATTCTTGGAGAGAGTTTCGGAGAGTTTGCACTCTATCCGAGTTCTTCAGCAAGAATGCATTAAGTCGCCATTGAGGGGGTGCGGGGTTGGGTGTGTCTGATCGTAGTTCCAGTGACACTGGCGCGTGATCGGACCATGAGGCTGTACCTATTTCGGCTTTGGTCACCTTATGGATCAAATCAGTGGAAACTAAAAAATAATCTATTCTAGACTGAGACAGGTGTGATGCTGATAAGAAGGTAAAATCTTTTTCGCTACCATGGAGATATCTCCAAATATCATGTAAATGATTATCTCTCAAAACTTCCTGGAAATCAGGCCTGCGGGTGCTATGTTGACCACTGTAATCAAGTTCGGCATTGGCCGGCAAATTAACCGCCTCCGGACCACCTAACGCAGGATCGCGTTCCGGAGGCGGCAGCTCCAGGCAGAGTCACGCATATACGCGTCATCTCGCGAGACGCGAGATTTCCTGTGAACGCGCGCGCGTTCACAGGAACTGCAGGTAAGCGAGTGGATCTACAGCCTGCCAGCGGCGATCGTTCGCTGGCAGGCTGTAGATGCGATTTTTTTTAACCCCTAACAGGTATATTAGATGCTGTTTTGATAACAGCGTCTAATATACCTGCTACCTGGTCCTCTGGTGGTCCCCTTTGCTTGGATCGACCACCAGAGGACATAGGCAGCTCTGTAATAAGTAGCACCAAGCACCACACTACACTTCACCCCCCCTGTCACTTATTAACCCCTTATTAACCCCTGATCACCCCTTATAGACTCCCTGATCACCCCCCTGTCATTGATCACTCCCCTGTCATTGATCACCCCCCTGTAAGGCTCCATTCAGATGTCCGTATGTGTTTTA
Source organism: Bufo bufo (assembly GCF_905171765.1). Taxonomy (NCBI): domain Eukaryota; kingdom Metazoa; phylum Chordata; class Amphibia; order Anura; family Bufonidae; genus Bufo; species Bufo bufo. The sequence goes on along the minus strand of NC_053389.1, from coordinate 788,307,656 downwards.
CGGATACATGGATCGGATCCGCAAAACACATATGGACGTCTGAATGGAGCCTTACAGGGGGGTGATCAATGACGGGGGTGATCACCCCATATAGACTCCCTGATCACCCCCCTGTCATTGATCACCCCCCTGTAAGGCTCCATTCAGACGTCCGTATGTGTTTTACGGATCCACGGATCCATGGATCGGATCCGCAAAACACATACGGACGTCTGAATGGAGCCTTACAGGGGGGTGATCACCCCATATAGACTCCCTGATCACCCCCCTGTCATTGATCACCCCCCTGTCATTGATCACCCCCCTGTAAGGCTCCATTCAGATGTCCGTATGTGTTTTACGGGTCCACGGATCCATAGATCGGAACCGCAAAACACATACGGACATCTGATTGGAGCCTTACAGGGGGGTGATCACCCCATATAGACTCCCTGATCACCCCCCTGTCATTGATCACCCCCTGTAAGGCTCCATTCAGACGTCCGTATGTGTTTTACGGATCCACGGATAAATGGATCGGATCCGCAAAACACATACGGACATCTGAATGGAGCCTCACAGGGGGGATCATTGACAGGGGGGTGATCACCCCATATAGACTCCCTGATCACTTCCCTGTGATTGATCACCCCCCTGTAAGGCTCCATTCAGACATCCATTTGTGTTTTGCGGATCCGATCCATGCATCAGTGGATCCGCAAAACACATACGGACATCTGAATGGAGCCTTATAGGGGGGTGATCAATGACAGGGGGGTGATCACCCCATATAGACTCCCTGATCACCCCCCTGTCATTGATCACCCCCCTTTCATTGATCACCCCCCTGTAAGGCTCCATTCAGACGTCCGTATGTGTTTTACGGGTCCACGGATCCATAGATCGGAACCGCAAAACACATACGGACATCTGATTGGAGCCTTACAGGGGGGTGATCACCCCATATAGACTCCCTGATCACCCCCCTGTCATTGATCACCCCCTGTAAGGCTCCATTCAGACGTCCGTATGTGTTTTACGGATCCACGGATAAATGGATCGGATCCGCAAAACACATACGGACCTCTGAATGGAGCCTTACAGGGGGGTGATCATTGACAGGGGGGTGATCACCCCATATAGACTCCCTGATCACTTCCCTGTGATTGATCACCCCCCTGTAAGGCTCCATTCAGACATCCATTTGTGTTTTGCGGATCCGATCCATGGATCCGCAAAACACATACGGACGTCTGAATGGAGCCTTACAGGGGGGTGATCAATGACAGGGGGGTGATCACCCCATATAGACTCCCTGATCACCCCCCTGTCATTGATCACCCCCCTGTCATTGATCACCCCTGTAAGGCTCCATTCAGACGTCCGTATGTGTTTTACGGATCCACGGATCCATGGATCGGATCCGCAAAACACATACGGACGTCTGAATGGAGCCTTACAGGGGGTGATCATTGACAGCGGGGTGATCACCCCATATAGACTCCCTGATCACCCCCCTGTCATTGATCACCCCCCTGTAAGGCTCCATTCAGACATTTTTTTGGCACAAGTTAGTGGAAATTGTTTTTTTTTGTTTTGTTTTTTGTTTTTTCTTACAAAGTCTCATATTCCACTAACTTGTGACAAAAAATAAAATCTCACATGAACTCCCCATACCCCTCACAGAATCCAAATGCGTAAAATTTTTTAGACATTTATATTCCAGACTTCTTCTCACGCTTTAGGGCCCCTAAAATGCCAGGGAAGTATAAATACCCCACATGTGACCCCATTTCGGAAAGAAGACACCCCAAGGTATTGGCTGAGGGGCATATTGAGTCCATGAAAGATTGAAATTTTTGTCCCAAGTTAGCGGAAAGGGAGACTTTGTGAGAAAAAACAAAAAAAATCAATTTCCGCTAACTTGTGCCAAAAATGTTTTTTTTCTATGAACTCGCCATGCCCCTCATTGAATACCTTGGGGTGTCTTCTTTCCAAAATGGGGTCACATGTGGGGTATTTACTGCCCTGGCATTTTAGGGGCCCTAAAGCGTGAGAAGTCTGGGATCCAAATGTCTAAAAATGCCCTCCTAAAAGGAATTTGGGCCCCTTTGTGCATCTAGGCTGCAAAAAAGTGTCACACATGTGGTATCGCCGTACTCAAGAGAAGTTGGGCAATGTGTTTTGGGGTGTCATTTTACATATACCCATGCTGGGTGAGATAAATATCTTGGTCAAATGCCAACTTTGTATGAAAAAATGGGAAAAGTTGTCTTTTGCTGAGATATTTCTCTCACCCAGCATGGGTATATGTAAAATGACACCCCAAAACACATTGCCCAACTTCTCCTGAGTACGGTGATACCACATGTGTGGCACTTTTTTGCAGCCTAGGTGGGCAAAGGGGCCCACATTCCAAAGAGCACCTTTAGGATTGCACAGGGCATTTTTTACACATTTTGATTTCAAACTACTTCTCACATATTAGGGCCCCTGAAATGCCAGTGCAGTATAACTACCCCACAAGTGACCCCATTTTGGAAAGAAGACACCCCAAGGTATTTCGTGATGGGCATAGTGAGTTCATGAAGTTTTTATTTTTTGTCACAAGTTAGTGGAATATGAGACTTTGTAAGAAAAAAAAATTAAATAAAAAAAAATCTCCGCTAACTTGTGACAAAAAATAAAACATTCTAGGAACTCACCATGCCCCTCACGGAATACCTTGGGGTGTCTTCTTTCCAAAATGGGGTTACTTGTGGGGTAGTTATACTGCCCTGCATTTTAGGGGCCCTAAT